>NC_030686.2:35080460-36335460 GCF_000004195.4 Xenopus tropicalis | reverse complement strand
CCTATCTGATCCCCCCATTGTAAGCAGCAGTCCTGCCCTGCTTTATGGCTGAGATTCTAGCTATCTGTATAACAGAGCATTCTGTCACAGTGGCACAGATCCTATCTGATACCCATTGTAAGCAGCAGTCCTGCCCTGCTTTATGGCTGAGATTCTAGCTATCTGTATAACAGAGCATTCTGTCACAGTGGCACAGATCCTATCTGATCCCCATTGTAAGCAGCAGTCCTGCCCTGCTTTATGGCTGAGATTCTAGCTATCTGTATAACAGAGCATTCTGTCACAGTGGCACAGATCCTATCTGATACCCATTGTAAGCAGCAGTCCTGCCCTGCTTTATGGCTGAGATTCTAGCTATCTGTATAACAGAGCATTCTGTCACAGTGGCACAGATCCTATCTGATCCCCATTGTAAGCAGCAGTCCTGCCCTGCTTTATGGCTGAGATTCTAGCTATCTGTATAACAGAGCATTCTGTCACAGTGGCACAGATCCTATCTGATACCCATTGTAAGCAGCAGTCCTGCCCTGCTTTATGGCTGAGATTCTAGCTATCTGTATAACAGAGCATTCTGTCACAGTGGCACAGATCCTATCTGATACCCATTGTAAGCAGCAGTCCTGCCCTGCTTTATGGCTGAGATTCTAGCTATCTTTATAAAAGAGCACTAGGATTTGAAGTACTTAATGAAATTAATTAAGAGTGTGCCTGATAGACAAGAGCTTATGATTGCAAAGGAAACAGTTCCTCCACTCAGAAAAGCAGAAAAATGAAACAGAAATATTTATATATGGGGATATACTGTGGGAAAGGCCACCGCCTAACTCCGGCCTAAGGTGCTTTCTCCCAGCTCAATAAAGAACAAAGAAAGTCCCAGGCCAATATAAAGGAATTCACCTGATACCATATTTATCTCTTATGCTCAGTGATAACAATCCAAACCTACCTGTCTCCGGGCTTTTTGTGATGCACCAGAGATAGACAGGGAGCAGGGACAGTTCCAGGGGCACAGGTTGCCTAAGTTCAGATAAACAATATAGACAATTACCTGCAGTGGTTCTGAAGGTCACTCAGCTCATACAGAGATGCTTCCTCACCATAGTAAAAGCAAACACATATAAAGCTCACATGCGGAATGGTTAATTAGCAACTAATGTTAATATAAATTTACATAGTTACATAGTTAAGTTGGGTTAAAAAAAAAAGTCACGTTAACATCACTTGTGCCAAAGGCAGAGACAGAAGCAGCCACTCAGGAACGACAAGGGATCAAATTTAGATTTTACTCTTATATAACAATACAAACATTTCTTGCCTCCAAAGAATTTGCCAAAATACGGAAGGTTGGATGATGGAGGTGGGAAAGACGCCCTATTGTATCTATGGAACGTGCCGCGGCTGGAGTGAAGGCACACCCACCAGAGTGCTGCACATAGCTGAGCAAACTTAGGCACGCTCTGCAAACACTACCTGGGAGCAGGTCACAGATTTAACCCTCAGCAGGTGCAGCAGCCCCCTCCGAGCAGGCCAAGTGCCAAATCTGATATAAAATACACTCTGATTGGTTGCTCTGGTCATTAAGGTAGCAATACACAGGCCGATTGTAGCTGCCGATATTGGCCCCAGGGCCAAATGATCGAATAAGCCTACATGTTCCCCAATATTACCCACCCGTAGGTGGGGATATCAGGAGAAGATCAGTTCGCTTGGTGACCTCGCCAAGCGAGCGGATCTTCACATGTATGGGCACCTTAACTTTTTCTTTACATCTCCTATAGCTGCCATATTGTGTTATAATCCCTTAGGGGAAGCCAACAGGGGGGGCAAGGGTTAGGGTGTGGGGTTTGTTAAATTTGTCCATAGCCTATACGGGAGATAGCTTATAGGTCAGCTAAACCTTGGTATAGGCAATTAAGACAGACCACTATCCAAAGCTCAGTTGGGCAGGTTGTCTAGAAGGTCCCATACATGGGCCACTGAGCTGCTTATGGTGGCCATACAGGCTACAATTATGATCTTTCCCACAACCATTGGTCATAGGAAAGATTGTTCATCCATTCTACTAACTTTAAGAGCTGATATTGACAGATAAGCAGGTAAACACAATACAGGTGTGTGTATGGCTACCTTTACTCTGGAGGGGCCAAGATGGCTACTTATATCAGCCTGTATTACTGATGGGGCAAATGTATTTTTTATAGATAGCTTTGTGCTATCAGTTCATCAAGGTGAAAGAAAGGCCATGGAATGACTGAAGGGGTTAAAGCACCTCCTCAGCCGCCGCAAAGACACAGTTAATCAAAGTGGCGCTGTAACAATGGGGCATCTCACAGAGAGATGGCTATCAATGTCCTCATTGTTCGGCAGAATAAGAACACAAGATATAGCAATCAAAACAGCAAACGGCTTGCACAATAGACAGGTAAGGACAGGGCTTAGAATGGAGCTCAATAAACAGGTGTAGAAGAAAGTCGCCTGGGGCCAAGAACCTTCCCACTCACCATTGCGAGCAACAGCTCCAAGCACACGACTGGCTTGCTGCCTGCTCTTAGGGAACGGCATTCCAGCCCAACCATTGTGCCTTCCCAGGGCCGGAGGGCAGAGAATTTCCAGTATAATAAAGCTTGCCACATGCCTCTGCGCTGTTGGGATGGCACAGGTTGCAACTTGCTTCCAAAACAAATAAGAAACCACCCCAAACCGAACAGAGGTGCATATTTTAGTCAGCGAGAAGCAGGTGAACATTCCACTAAATCTCAGTCAGTTCTGACTCTGACTAATGAACAGAGGCTTTGAGTTTAGTCCTTACCCCCCCCCCCCCCATCCCCAGTTGCCACCCTGCCTCGTCGCCAGTTGTCTGCTGCTTAGCAGGTGCCTGCAGATCAAGGCTGAATGAGTCAGTATGAGCTCAGCTACGGGCCACGTTACTCACCTGGCTCCACTCATTAATGTAAATCATGCATAGCTTGCTGACGGGATATGAATAAATGGTGGTGATTTTGATGATAAATCGTAAGCAGAAAAAATGGTTCTTGCAGACCCCACACATTGCAGGCTACTAGAATGCCCTCCGAGGAAAGTCTACAGAACAGGTGTATATGCTGCCATGACTCAGTGGCTGGGCTTGGAGCAGTGATGGGGGGATTTGTAGAGAATTCATAGTTTCTCTCCTAGATACACCTGGAAGCCCACCTTGATAGTAAGGAAGAGATTTTGGGGATATTAGGTACCTATCTAGTGCTGCCAACCCCTATTTCTGTAGGGAAATGAGAGCAGAGCAGGCAGTAACCCTTCCAACACTTTCCCCTGTCTCTGCCCCTATATATTAGGTACCTATCTAGTGCTACCAACCCCTGTTTCTGTAGGGAAATGAGAGAAGGGCAGCAAGTAACCCTTCCAACACTTTCCCCTGTCTCTGTCCCTATATATTAGGTACCTATCTAGTGCTACCAACCCCTATTTCTGTAGGGAAATGAGAGCAGGGCAGGCAGTAACCCTTCCAACACTTTTGCATGGCATGTAGCTACATTATTTGTTGATCGGATAATCCGCATACACAGTGAAAGCTATGACAGAACACATGCCTCCAGCTCTAATTTATTATAAGCCCCTCCCTCCTTTTTAAGTGGGGATCAGTAAGATCATTTTAAAGGGGTGTGGAGGCAACTTTAATTCTTCAAATTAAACTTATCAGCGGATAGCTGAACCTGCGTGTACTGACCAAACAGCCAATCGCCCGCCCAGATAATCTGTAAACGACTCTTTGAAGCGTCGAAGCATCCGAGATCTCTGATAGAGAACAAGGCAAGTGTTCATAAATGCTAGCCCGGAGCACGACTTAGTGAATGATTAGCCCAGCCTACAGGGTGAGGTCTAAACACCTGCCTGAAATGTTTCCAGAGGGCTGTGCACCTTAATCTAGACAGGCCACTACAGGCAGCGCGCTCTCACTAAGGGCTGCTATTGACATACTTTGGGGCTTTATGGTGGCTGACATCAGCGCCTAATGAATGCCTTCACTAACAAGAGCTATGCAGCAACAGGTAGCCTGTCAGAATCTGCTGTCAAAGAAAGAAAGTCTTTGTTGAAAGGGGGAAAAAAAGAGATTTAGGGAATATTATGATGTCATGATTCCAGGCAGCCCTGGCAGGCGAGCGCTCCATAGGCCAGTTTCTTTCTAATTCATTTATTCGCAAATGGCACAGAGAGAGTGGAAAAAACATTAGATGCCACTTGCTCGGGGGACCGGCGACTACACCCGATGCTCAGTACCCGACCTGATGATGTGTTAGTCACAGCCCGGGCAACGGCAGCCAACGTGTTACACACGTAACCAGCGACGGGCAGGACAACTTCATTCCTGGAAGTGTCCAGTGCAATCCAAGAACTTTTATGGAGGCTCTTTTATTGGGCATTTTCCTTGCCAGAACAAAATCTGCAGTTAGGAAGGAGGAAAGGGGACATAAGTAAGAAATGGCTTTATAGTGCAAAAGTGATGGAAGGTACATGGAATAGCCTTCCAGCTGGGTAGGGAACTGGAGAGCCCAATAAGCATACAGCTGGAGTGGCCCTTCTCATCCTCCAGAACTTGGCATGTGTGACGTTCGCTGCCTCAGAAAGGGGGGTGCTGCACCCTGAAACTCTGTACATGTGCTCTGCACAATGGATAAAAATAAGCCCCACAGTGCAATAGTACATTAGCTATTAGTATGGAGAGAGGGACCTAATACCCTACCAGTAGCATAGTCCATAGACACCCTCACAGAACTTTCTTCCAGAAATGTATTTGGCGATAGCGACTCTAAGACCTAATAGCAGTTCCCCTAACTTCATAAATTCTACAAAGCGTCCTAACTCCAATATCAGCCTGGGGGCAGAGAGATATTCACTCACTATATCATCTGGGCTTTCTGATTGGGTAAGATATCAATAAACTACTAGGAGACCTTCATCTTGTCCAGTCAACATACTCTTCAAATACAGAGTCCCACCTTTCAGCCAGGAATGTGGCCAAATCTCCAATTAAGGGATCACAACCACTAATACCATCAATACTTGTGATACTATCTCTACTATATGGGTAACTGGTTGCAAAGTGGAAAACAAATTTTATTTCCCATTAAATAGGGGTATATAGTAATTAAAGGTCTGTATCACTTTAGGACAAGATGTGAAAAATGGCACCACTAGGACAAGATGGTGACTGTAAGGCAAGATGGCACCAATAGGACAAAATGGAGTTTATAAGGCAAGATGGCACCAATAGGACAAGATGGAGTTTATAAGGCAAGATGGCACCAGTAGGACAAGATGGAGTTTATAAGGCAAGATGGCACCAGTAGGACAATATGGAGTTTATAAGGCAAGATGACACCAATAGGACAAGATGGAGTTTATAAGGCAAGATGGCACCAGTAGGACAAGATGGAGTTTATAAGGCAAGATGGCACCAGTAGGACAATATGGAGTTTATAAGGCAAGATGGCACCAGTAGGACAAGATGGAGTTTATAAGGCAAGATGGCACCAGTAGGACAAGATGGAGTTTATAAGGCAAGATGGCACCAATAGGACAATATGGAGTTTATAAGGCAAGATGGCACCAGTAGGACAATATGGAGTTTATAAGGCAAGATGGCACCAATAGGACAATATGGAGTTTATAAGGCAAGATGGCACCAGTAGGACAAGATGGAGTTTATAAGGCAAGATGGCACCAGTAGGACAAGATGGAGTTTATAAGGCAAGATGGCACCAATAGGACAATATGGAGTTTATAAGGCAAGATGGCACCAGTAGGACAAGATGGAGTTTATAAGGCAAGATGGCACCAATAGGACAAGATGGAGTTTATAAGGCAAGATGGCACCAATAGGACAAGATGGAGTTTATAAGGCAAGATGGCACCAGTAGGACAATATGGAGTTTATAAGGCAAGATGGCACCAATAGCAAAGTTTTATATCAATGCATCCCAACCAGAAATGGAAAAGCTCACAGGCCCCCACAAACTATGCTCTGCCCCTGCCCCAATCAGACAGAATTTGTTACAAATTAAAAATGTGGCAAAATGATCCCATTACAAATTGGACTAAACACAAAGACCCAAACTTTTCATGTACAAATAAAATCAGATATTTTTTTTTAATAGCCAATCAAAACATTGCTTTCCCAGGCTGTGAAAACATAATTTGAGGTGTTAGAATCACACAGCATTGGAGCCATGTAAATTGTTTCACTTTTGTGCACCTTATACTTAAGAGGAGCTCGAGGCGTGAAAATCAAGTGTGTGTTTGTGGCTACAAAGTCAACCTCTTTATATAACTGCTTCATTTTCAACACCTACTTAATTCTTCATGGGCTCTGTCTATCTCAGCAGACATTAGCTCATAGCAGCGGCTGTAACCAAGGCGTGTGCAACAGACAGAATCCCATGTCTTCCCACAGCATGGCACTACTCAGCACATAGGCTTAACTACACATCCCAGCATTCAGCAATAGCCACTGACAGGCTTACCCAAACCCAGAACATCCAGAACATGACACAGCTAATTCAATAGGATTATCACTATTACATTCATTTAATACAGATAAATGTAATGTCAGAGGTTGTTAGATTTCATATATTCAAGACTGCAATGATGGCATTTGGTCAGGGTCCCCTTTAGCTAATGCCATGGTTATAGATATATGGGGAACATTAATGTATCAACCATTCTGGCACAGATCCAACAAATAAACATGCTACTCTCCCTACTATACCTGCTATCCCACAGCCACAGTCCCTTCCCAGAGGCTATTATCCCCCCATTGCTACTATAGGCACCATCTCTCCCTACTATACCTGCTATCCCACAGCCCCAGTCCCTTCCCAGAGGCTATTATCCCCCCACTGCTACTATAGGCACCATCTCTCCCTACTATACCTGCTATCCCACAGCCCCAGTCCCTTCCCAGAGGCTATTATCCCCCCACTGCTACTATAGGCACCATCTCTCCCTACTATACCTGCTATCCCACAGCCCCAGTCCCTTCCCAGAGGCTATTATCCCCCCACTGCTACTATAGGCACCATCTCTCCCTACTATACCTGCTATCCCACAGCCCCAGTTCCTTCCCAGAGGCTATTATCCCCCACTGCTACTATAGACACCATCTCTCCCTACTATACCTGCTATCCCACAGCCCCAGTTCCTTCCCAGAGGCTATTATCCCCCACTGCTACTATAGGCACCATCTCTCCCTACTATACCTGCTATCCCACAGCCCCAGTCCCTTCCCAGAGGCTATTATCCCCCCACTGCTACTATAGGCACCATCTCTCCCTACTATACCTGCTATCCCACAGCCAAAGTCCCTTCCCAGAGGCTATTATCCCGCTGCTACTATAGGCACCATCTCTCCCTACTATACCTGCTATCCCACAGCCACAGTCCCTTCCCAGAGGCTATTATCCCCCCACTGCTACTATAGACACCATTTCTCCCTACTATACCTGCTATCCCACAGCCACAGTCCCTTCCCAGAGGCTATTATCCCCCCACTGCTACTATAGGCACCATCTCTCCCTACTATACCTGCTATCCCACAGCCACAGTCCCTTCCCAGAGGCTATTATCCCCCCACTGCTACTATAGGCACCATCTCTCCCTACTATACCTGCTATCCCACAGCCACAGTCCCTTCCCAGAGGCTATTATCCCCCCACTGCTACTATAGGCACCATCTCTCCCTACTATACCTGCTATCCCATAGCCCCAGTCCCTTCCCAGAGGCTATTATCCCCACTGCTACTATAGGCACCATCTCTCCCTACTATACCTGCTATCCCATAGCCCCAGTCCCTTCCCAGAGGCTATTATCCCCACTGCTACTATAGGCACCATCTCTCCCTACTATACCTGCTATCCCACAGCCACAGTCCCTTCCCAGAGGCTATTATCCCCCCACTGCTACTATAGGCACCATCTCTCCCTACTATACCTGCTATCCCACAGCCCCAGTCCCTTCCCAGAGGCTATTATCCCCCCACTGCTACTATAGGCACCATCTCTCCCTACTATACCTGCTATCCCACAGCCCCAGTCCCTTCCCAGAGGCTATTATCCCACTGCTACTATAGGCACCATCTCTCCCTACTATACCGGCTATCCCACAGCCCCAGTCCCTTCCCAGAGGCTATTATCCCCCCACTGCTACTATAGGCACCATCTCTCCCTACTATACACAGAGATGATAGACCATCAGTACATAGTGGCCAGACGGTTCAGGATCCAAACTGTATTCAGTTTCCCACCACATCTATATATTCATGTGGCTAAGGGTATTAACATTCATTTCAGGCAAAAAAAACAACAAGAAAAGGCTTCAGTTCCAAAAGAATTATTTGGCACATTCCGGAGGAGTCTCTTGAAGGAACATTTATTGAGGAGGTGACATGATAAATATGAAGCAATTCCTTTGGGAACTTTTTTGAGCCAGAATTGTTCTGAGAGACTTGGAAAGTGAACATAGTTGAGAAAGAGAAAGTTTCACTCTATAGGCAAAAGTTCTTCATTTCTCAAGGCATTAACTCCCTTTCTAGCAAAATGGGTCCAATGTAAAGGAAACAATATAAGAGCAGTTCTTCTTGTGGCAGTACTAGAATAAAACAGATTTTGTAATACCCTCTTATTTATAAATAGGATTGTTTAAATTGTAGCCTACCAGTTAATGTTATTACTACAGCTTGGAGTTAATATACACTAATACTGTTGCTGTTGGACCCTACTATACCTGCTTTCCCACAGCCCCAGTCCCTTTCCAGAGGCTATTATCCCCCCACTGCTACTATAGGCACCATCTCTCCCTACTATACCTGCTATCCCACAGCCCCAGTCCCTTCCCAGAGGCTATTATCCCCCACTGCTACTATAGGCACCATCTCTCCCTACTATACCTGCTATCCCACAGCCCCAGTCCCTTCCCAGAGGCTATTATCCCCCCACTGCTACTATAGGCACCATCTCTCCCTACTATACCTGCTATCCCACAGCCCCAGTCCCTTCCCAGAGGCTATTATCCCACTGCTACTATAGGCACCATCTCTCCCTACTATACCTGCTATCCCACAGCCCCAGTCCCTTCCCAGAGGCTATTATCCCCCCACTGCTACTATAGGCACCATCTCTCCCTACTATACCTGCTATCCCACAGCCCCAGTCTTCTTCCCAGAGGCTATTATCCCCCACTGCTACTATAGGCACCATCTCTCCCTACTATACCTGCTATCCCACAGCCCCAGTCCCTTCCCTGAGGCTATTATCCCCCCACTGCTACTATAGGCACCATCTCTCCCTACTATACCTGCTATCCTACAGCCACAGTCCCTTCCCAGAGGCTATTATCCCCCCACTGCTACTATAGGCACCATCTCTCCCTACTATACCTGCTATCCTACAGCCACAGTCCCTTCCCAGAGGCTATTATCCCCCCACTGCTACTATAGGCACCATCTCTCCCTACTATACCTGCTATCCCACAGCCCCAGTCCCTTTCCAGAGGCTATTATCCCCCCACTGCTACTATAGGCACCTTCTCTCCCTACTATACCTGCTATCCCACAGCCCCAGTCCCTTCCCAGAGGCTATTATCCCCCCACTGCTACTATAGGCACCATCTCTCCCTACTATACCTGCTATCCCACAGCCCCAGTCCCTTCCCAGAGGCTATTATCCCCCCACTGCTACTATAGGCACCATCTCTCCCTACTATACCTGCTATCCCACAGCCCCAATCCCTTCCCAGAGGCTATTATCCCACTGCTACTATAGGCACCATCTCTCCCTACTATACCTGCTATCCCACAGCCCCAGTTCTTTCCCAGAGGCTATTATCCCCCCACTGCTACTATAGGCACCATCTCTCCCTACTATACCTGCTGTCCCACAGCCCCAGTCCCTTCCCAGAGGCTATTATCCCCCACTGCTACTATAGGCACCATCTCTCCCTACTATACCTGCTATCCTACAGCCACAGTCCCTTCCCAGAGGCTATTATCCCCCCACTGCTACTATAGGCACCATCTCTCCCTACTATACCTGCTATCCCACAGCCCCAGTCCCTTCCCAGAGGCTATTATCCCCCCACTGCTACTATAGGCACCATCTCTCCCTACTATACCTGCTATCCCACAGCCCCAGTCCATTTCCAAATGCTTTCACCTGGTTGCTACTATAGTCGCTGCAGCACCAAACTATTCTAAACCGTTAAACTGCTGCTCACCAAGTGCCCAGTACTTGCAGGACCCAGCATACTTGCACTTGTACAGTCGCCCCTGTAGAATCCTTTGACTAACACTGGGCAAAAAGAACATTGTAGCTATAGTTTATCCTTAATTCCATCTTCTTGGCCCATTTTATAATCTTTCATGGCTGAATGGCTCTTCAATAGGCAACATCCTTGCTAATTTATTGTAGCATATTAATTTATTTCCTGTTTATAGACTTTACGCTCAAGGTTCCAAGTAATCATATTTTATTTCGAAATATGCCTTTTTGGAGCCAGGTCTCTAATCTAATTACTGAAATGTTTTGGGGCCGAGACAGCATGGGGGAGCAGGGAGGGAGGCAAAAGGGAAACCGTTTTACAGGATTTCACAGCAATGGAACACTAAGGGGCTGCTTTATATCGCTCCTCATATGGAAGCATTATTGGCGCGTGTGGGAGGGGAAATGAGTGGGAGGCAAAGTTTTGGCATTAACCTGCTTAACCCTTCAAGTGCTGTGTTGGAGATTTTTTAAAAATAAGTTTAATAAACCCTCTAGAATCCATTTCCTTTTTTGGAACATTGTAGTTTTGGTTCTTTTGTCCTAAGCTTATGAAATACTGGGAATTTCTACATGGAGAATAAGTTAAATCCTTCTAAAATGGGTTCTGACATTGCCCAAATTGCCACATTTACACAGTTTGCTTTCATATTTAGGTATTTTTTTATGTGTTCTCTGTTACTAAATATACTAAATATTGCTAGAATCTCAGCCATAAAGCAGGGCTGGACAGCTGATTTCAATCTGATTGTAAGCCACATTTTGTACAGTGCAATTTCACTATAATTTTCAAAGAGAAAAGGAACAGTTCCCTAAGTTTGTTACAATTCAGCAGGAACAGCCCCCTAAGTTTGCTCATAGCCTGTACAGAGATACCATAAAACTATGGCAGCATAGGGATTCCCCTGTACTAAGCACAATTCAGCAGGAACAGCCCCCTAAGTTTGCTCATAGCCTGTACAGAGATACCATAAAACTATGGCAGCATAGGGATTCCCCTGTACTAAGCACAATTCAGCAGGAACAGCCCCCTAAGTTTGCTCATAGCCTGTACAGAGAGATACCATAAAACTATGGCAGCATAGGGATCCCCCTGTACTAAGCACAATTCAGCAGGAACAGCCCCCTAAGTTTGCTCATAGCCTGTACTGAGAGATACGATAAAACTATGGCAGCATAGGGATTCACCTGTACTAAGCACAATTCAGCAGGAACAGCCCCCTAAGTTTGCTCATAGCCTGTACCGAGAGATACCATAAACTATGGCAGCATAGGGCTTCCCCTGTACTAAGGACAATTCAGCAGGAACAGCCCCCTAAGTTTGCTCATAGCCTGTACAGAGAGATACCATAAAACTATGGCAGCATAGGGATTCCCCTGTACTAAGCACAGGTGTACAGTAATATTTGATGTCATAGTGTCCCTGTGCCTACTACTATATCCTAGGTGCTAGCAGGGTTGGACTGGCCTGCCAGTATACTGAGGAATCTAATGATGGGGCCCACTCAGTGTCGGACTGGGCCACCATGGTACCAGGAAAAAGCCAGTGGGCCCCGGCGGCCCATATCCGAATCCCCCAGGGTGCTCCCACGATCTGCCGTCTGCCTCCCCTGGCGCGCCGCAGGTTAGTTTCTTTTAGGAGTGCTCAAGGGAGGGGGTGGGAGGGTGTTGGAGGCCTCTGCAGGGGGTGGGGTGAAGGTGGTGGGGGCCATTGGGGGTGCAGGGGCCCCTGAGGCAAAAGCCCCAGGGGCCCTGTACCCCCCAGTCTGACCCTGGACCCACTATAAGAAAAATGCCAAAAGTTCTGTCAACCACAGAGCTGTTATCTATTGGGCCCTAGGATTCCTAGTGCAAAACTGGGTATAACCTCTTTTCTTCAGATAAATGTCCCTGTCAGATCAAGAGTTTGGAGCATTTATCATTCCTGCAGTTCTGATACTTATTTCTGGCTCAAACAGAGAAACAACTCAATATACACACCGGTTTCCAAGAGAGACTCGCTCTCTGCTCATGTTAGTTATAATTGATGAATATTGTTATCCAGGGATATATCATCAACTCCAGCTTACAAGAGGTTTAACTGTGGGAACCATGGAAAAATGAGCTACATAGATTGTATTTATTATGCTTTAAAAAACATACTGTACTGCAGCACTATATATTGTACACTTTATATACATGTATGTAGGTGAACCCATTAACCCAAATGTTGTGTAATGAAAGGAAATGTAATTCTAAGCAACTTTCAATTAAACATTTATTCTGCATATTAATTGTTTTACTTTTTTATCCATATGTAATTGTTATTGAAAACAGAGCTTTACTTTACCTTTTCTGCACTGCTGGTTCTAGTGATACCAACAGGGTTGTGTTTAGGCCCAGTGCCACCCCACGCCCCCCATGTGGTGGAAGTGATGTCACTTCCATTGGTAGTGACATCACTTCCTACCTGTGATCACTCTCTGCACCCTCACCCACCCAGCTCCACTATAGGCATCATCTGGCTTTTGTTTTTTTTTTCAATTATATAGGCACCCTAATGCCTCCCCCCTAAAGCTTCCGCCCTAGGAAGAGGCCTTTGGGTGCTTTTATATAAATATTGCCCTGGCTACAAACCCCTATTTCTGTAGGGAAATGAGAGCAGGGCAGGCAGTAACCCTTCCAACACTTTCCCCTGTCTCTGCCCCTATATATTAGGTACCTATCTAGTGCTACCAACCCCTATTTCTGTAGGGAAATGAGAGCAGAGCAGGCAGTAACCCTTCCAACACTTTCCCCTGTCTCTGTCCCTATATATTAGGTACCTATCTAGTGCTACCAACCCCTATTTCTGTAGGGAAATGAGAGAAGAGCAGGCAGTAACCCTTCCAACACTTTCCCCTGTCTCTGCCCCTATATATTAGGTACCTATCTAGTGCTACCAACCCCTATTTCTGTAGGGAAATGAGAGCAGAGCAGGCAGTAACCCTTCCAACACTTTCCCCTGTCTCTGTCCCTATATATTAGGTACCTATCTAGTGCTACCAACCCCTATTTCTGTAGGGAAATGAGAGCAGAGCAGGCAGTAACCCTTCCAACACTTTCCCCTGTCTCTGTCCCTATATATTAGGTACCTATCTAATGCTACCAACCCCTATTTCTGTAGGGAAATGAGAGCAGGGCAGGCAGGGGAAAGAAATAAAACATCAGGGAGACTTTTTCAGCTTCATACTGACAAATTGTTGCTCTAAATACTGAGATTAATAGAAATGGGAACGTTACACTACACTTTAGCCCTAATTGTGCAGAGGCCAGTATGCTGAGTATCGCCAAATACCTGCCAAATAAACTCCAACTTGCAATACTTTTCCATTCCACAGAGCCCCTGTACAATGGCCGTTATGCTGATGATCTGGGCAGGCTGCGACTCTATGATTTAAGAATAAGGCATTGAGTTTTTCGCTGACTCGGGCAAATCGTGTTTCGAGTGGGAGCAGAACTACAAACGTATCCGTCCCCTCCCCTCTTCCTCTCTCCCCCTGCGTTATACATTCTCCCTCCGTATCTTTGTTGTGGATATTTCTTTTTTGGCTCATTGGTGGCATTTAGCAAAAGCCTGAGATTCCTGCCAAGCCTGATGGTGGAGCAGACTTACTGTCTGTAGTGGGACATCCTGTCCCAGTTGGGACTTAAGCTTAAAAAAATCTTCCAGAAACCAAAGAAGTCGTTTTCTGCGCTGTTTAAATACCTCTTTGCTTAACTGCTTCTCCCCGCTCTCTGGTATGAATAACAGAGCAGGAATCCGAGAGACAGGGGAGCATCTCACTCTCAGCTTTACATTGAAGCCCTGGCTTTATAACAAGTCATTATTTATTGCCTGTAACACAATAGATTCATATATGGAAACAAAATGTTTGGTCTGTTGAGTGTTGAGGAAGTTTAGGGGAGGTTTCACTTGTTTTGCTGTGTGCAACCAACTTGCAAGTAGGTAGGGTAAGGGGTTTACAGGCTAGGGCACCCCATAGGTATTTAGCCAATTGGAGCAATACATTGGACCTCGCCAATAATTATTAGTCTTTGTGTATATGCTGCTGAGTCTGACATATTCCACAGAACTGTACACAGTTACCCATCATCCCCATCAGCCCCTGCCCCAGTGGAGCTTACAATCTAAGGTCCCTATCCCATTCCCATCAGTCCCTGCCCCAGTGGAGCTTACAATCTAAGGCCCCTATCACATTCCCATCAGTCCCTGCCCCAGTGGAGCTTACAATCTAAGGCCCCTATTACATTCCCATCAGCCCCTGCCCCAGTGGAGCTTACAATCTAAGGCCCCTATTACATTCCCATCAGTCCCTGCCCCAGTGGAGCTTACAATCTAAGGTCCCTATCCCATTCCCATCAGTCCCTGCCCCAGTGGAGCTTACAATCTAAGGCCCCTATTACATTCCCATCAGTCCCTGCCCCAGTGGAGCTTACAATCTAAGGTCCCTATCACATTCCCATCAGTCCCTGCCCCAGTGGAGCTTACAATCTAAAGTCCCTATCCCATTCCCATCAGTCCCTGCCCCAGTGGAGCTTACAATCTAAAGTCCCTATCATATTCCCATCAGTCTCTGTCCCACTGAATCTTATAATCTAAGATCCCTATCAGAGTCACTGCCCATAGAAAAAGAGAAAGTTAGTTTGAAGCAGCAGAGGAGGGGAAACTACCATAGAGTATACCCCACAACCCAGACCCCCTTGTATTCCCCGTATGGTAGTTATGCCACTGAAAACCGGGATAACTCCTAGACAAATGTCAATTGATAGGCTTGGGGATATGTTTCCCTGTTTATGATCAATAGGGTGATGCTTTTGTTATTGCAGCAAATGGAGAAAGCACAAGGGCACACAAGCCATAAAAGTATTTAAGGGCTGAATTTTCCCTTGATGTAGGGAGTAATATTCGGAGACAATTTGCAATTCGTCTTTATTATTTGTGTTTTTTTAGTTATTTCCCTTTTTGTTCAGCAACTCTCCAGATTGGAATTTCAGTAGCTATTTGGTTGCTAGGGTTCAAACTACCTTAGTAACCAGGCAGTGGTTTGAATAGGAGACCGGAATATGAATAGTAGAGGACATGAATAGAAAAATAAGTTATATAAAGTAACAATAACAATAAAATTGAAGCTTCACAGAGTGATAGTGTTTAGGCTGCTGGGGTCAGTGACCCCCATCTGAAAGCTGGAGAGAGTCAGAAGAAGAAGGCAAACAATTCAAAAGCTAAAAAAACTAAAGAATGAAACCCTATTGCAAAGTTGCTTTAACCGGCTGATCTATAACATACTAAAAGTTAACTTAAAGGTGAACCACCCCTATAATGGTTATATAATGAATGGTGAATCTCTGTAGTGCTGGTGAACTGAACAGGCTCATTTTTCTTTCTTTCACAGAAAAAAATGAATTCCATAACTCCCCCCCCCCCCCCCCCTTCCTTTACACTTCTGGGACAGCAGGGGACCAGCAGAAAGGGAATTGGGTTAAACCATTGCCGAGGAGGGGCATGACTGGGGGCTGCTGGGAGTGAAATGGAGATGGCTACGTTTCAGAAGCTCAGTGCTACTACCAGTGCAAGAATGTTATGTTAGGAAAACATTTTATATGGAGGGGCTGAAGCTGGAAAATGCTCACATTCTGCCACTATAAATGAATTCAATGTTTCAGAGGTTGCTCGTTTTTACCAGCCAGGATTCTAACATATCCCTACAAATATACAGGTTAGATGCTGCCCGGGCTGAATGGCTTGGAGGAGAAGCACAGAATAAAAGTAGGAGGAGTTTACTTTAGCAACTGTTGCTATTGGGGGAATGGCAAAGGGCACTTTCAAAGCTGTACTTTCTATAGAGTCACCTGAGGGCCCATGCCTTGGGTGGCAGTTTCAAGGGGGTGCCTATGTATTACAAAATCCCAGTTACTTTAAAACCCCCCATCCCATTCTCAGACATTTTCTCACCAGTAATGCTGTACTAAAGCACCTACAATTGCCCCCAGGGTCCACTTTCAGCCAGTTCTTACCCTGTGTAGCAAGAGCAGGAGACTTATTGCTCCACCTTAAGGTAGCCCTTAACCTATCCCAGTCCTTTGTCTCCTAATAGGGTCCATGTTTCTATGGTTTTAGTGGGGAGCAGATCCTGCTACTGCGGGGGAGTCTTGGTGGACAGTTTATTATTCTGAAGGCCTGGGTCTATGAGGTTATGCCTCTCATTACTGACACCTATTTCTCTGCCCAGCCCGCCTATTTCCCCACCCCTGTCTGACATTAACTCCCTCACTGAAGGCTAGTGACAACCCTACCCACCTAGGCTACTGATTCCCTAAGATTCACTTCCATTACTGTACCTTTGTAGAGATGCCAACCTTAAATGTGGCTGCCTGGTGTGGCTGGGGTGTGGCCTATTTGGGGTGGGGCGTGGTCTATTGCAAGGGTCCTTCTCACATCACAAAATGCTTACTGTTCATGTGCTTATCTTACTTAGAGAGAGAAACCGATTAGACCCATTCGGCAGCTAATCGGCCCGTGTATTCGCATTACCGACGGGCCTGCCCGACCGATATCTGTCCTGAAATCGGCCAGATCTCGCTCGGGCAGGTTAGACAATCTAGTCGGATCGGGAACCGCATTGGCTCGTTGATGCGGTCCCCGAACCAACTGCCCAATTGCCGCCACTATACTTTGATCATTTGGCCCCAGGGCCAAACGATCGAATTAGCCTACACGCTCCCCGATATCACCCACCCATAAGATTCGCTCGCTTGGCGAGGTCACTTGGCGAGGTCGCCAAGTGAGCGAATCTTAACGTGTATGGGGACCCTTAGTCAGCGCAGGACTCCTATAATAATAATAATACATATACGTAGACTGCTATAGAACCAGTCAGTTCTGGTTTCACTGAATTTAATTTTAATTTGCTTGTTTGCTTTTTTTTTTTAAACAAACTCTGCTGTGAATATAACACAGGTGATAACCCACTAGAAGTTACCCTGGCTGTTTATGTATAACCACTTCTGCCATCTGAGTGAGCTCTCAGAATATATATATATAAGTGAGAAGTGATGATATATGAATTTGCAGGTGAAGCGCTCTGGGATATTCATTAAGAAATCACGTTTTAAGCAAATCCCTGGCATTAGGACGACCTTGTGACTTTTATTGCTAGCAGAGCCATGAGTCCATAGAACAGTCTCTCCGCCGCCGTGAGACCCCACAGTATAAAATGAGGCCCCGAGCTCTGAGTAATCCTGATTAGTAGTCACCTTGCACTTTCTTATTTCTGTGCCTCATGCCAACAGCTGCTGCTAATTACGCCGCTCTCGTGCGCTCATTTATTTCACTTTAAACGCTTCGTTCTGCATTTATTATTTTACGCTGGACAGAACAGAACATTGCCCAGAATGCTGAGCAGCACATAAAATCCCATTGTCCCTAATTTATCTTTATGAGGGATAAAACACGGTGCACTCTTCAAAGTCGCTCTGTCCGCCGGGGCTCTGCTTTCCCTTAAGCGCAGAGGGCCCGAGAGGGAACAAGACAAGTATTTTCTGATTCTCATTAAAGGGTCAACATTCGTCAGATCATGTGACAGCGAGAGAAATAAAAATGAGAGTGTAACATTCCCAAACAACAAGAGTAAGATAAAGTGTGTCCTGACCTTATGTTTGCCTTATGTCTCCTAGCCGAGGCCTGTGCTACTCATGGCTCACGGAAAAGACCCCAGTGGGGCCCAATGATCATAGAATGCCCATAGGAACACATTTTACAAGTTTATCATAAAGCTTATCGTAGCTTTTATATAAAAGCTAATCAGTCATGAAACTGCTGTTAAACTATAGCTTTCAGAAACACCCTGATAGATGCCTCTTATCTTCATAACAGAACATTCTGACACATTGGCACATATACTATCCCAGTCCTGCCCTGCTTTATGGCTGAGATTCTAGCTATCTGTATAACAGAGCATTCTGTCACAGTGGCACAGATCCTATCTGATACCCATTGTAAGCAGCAGTCCTGCCCTGCTTTATGGCTGAGATTCTAGCTATCTGTATAACAGAGCATTCTGTCACAGTGGCACAGATCCTATCTGATCCACATTGTAAGCAGCAGTCCTGCCCTGCTTTATGGCTGAGATTCTAGCTATCTGTATAACAGAGCATTCTGTCACAGTGGCACAGATCCTATCTGATCCCCCCATTGTAAGCAGCAGTCCTGCCCTGCTTTATGGCTGAGATTCTAGCTATCTGTATAACAGAGCATTCTGTCACAGTGGCACAGATCCTATCTGATCCCCCCATTGTAAGCAGCAGTCCTGCCCTGCTTTATGGCTGAGATTCTAGCTATCTGTATAACAGAGCATTCTGTCACAGTGGCACAGATCCTATCTGATACCCACTGTAAGCAGCAGTCCTGCCCTGCTTTATGGCTGAGATTCTAGCTATATGTATAACAGAGCATTCTGTCACAGTGGCACAGATCCTATCTGATACCCACTGTAAGCAGCAGTCCTGCCCTGCTTTATGGCTGAGATTCTAGCTATCTGTATAACAGAGCATTCTGTCACAGTGGCACAGATCCTATCTGATACCCATTGTAAGCAGCAGTCCTGCCCTGCTTTATGGCTGGGATTCTAGCTATCTGTATAACAGAGCATTCTGTCACAGTGGCACAGATCCTATCTGATACCCATTGTAAGCAGCAGTCCTGCCCTGCTTTATGGCTGGGATTCTAGCTATCTGTATAACAGAGCATTCTGTCACAGTGGCACAGATCCTATCTGATACCCATTGTAAGCAGCAGTCCTGCCCTGCTTTATGGCTGGGATTCTAGCTATCTGTATAACAGAGCATTCTGTCACAGTGGCACAGATCCTATCTGATACCCATTGTAAGCAGCAGTCCTGTCCTGCTTTATGGCTGAGATTCTAGCTATCTGTATAACAGAGCATTCTGTCACAGTGGCACAGATCCTATCTGATCCCCATTGTAAGCAGCAGTCCTGCCCTGCTTTATGGCTGAGATTCTAGCTATCTGTATAACAGAGCATTCTGTCACAGTGGCACAGATCCTATCTGATCCCCCCATTGTAAGCAGCAGTCCTGCCCTGCTTTATGGCTGAGATTCTAGCTATCTGTATAACAGAGCATTCTGTCACAGTGGCACAGATCCTAACCTGCTTTATGGCTGAAAAAGCTTCTAAACTTTAGAAGTAGAACCAGCAGCACTCTAATAAGGTGCATACAAATGGGCATGGTGGTGTCCTTTAAAACCAATGAAATATATGCAAACTAATTAGTGCTTTCAGTATAACAGTCCATTTCTTTCATCTATTTATTTTTTATTTGCACAATGAATTGGGGGAGACCTCTGGATGACCGTGTCAGATAAATTAGATTATGCAGTAAAAACAAGCTCTGTGTCAGGCATTCCACCTATGCACGGCAGGTTATACTCCAGGAAACAGGGACCAGCTTTCACCCTGAGTACAGAACAATTCCCTTTTACCCCCTTAAAGAGATTCCATTAATTTGCCTTCTGGCTTTCCTAGAAGACCGTAGGAGGTTACAGCGTCTATTTATCAAATCCCCTTTTCTCTCCGGTCAGAAAAAGAGTCAAGTTAAACCAGAGGCCGATTTATCATATAACAGGTATCCCAATGAGAATACTGGGAATTTGCACTTTGATAAATTAGGTGACTTTTTTTTTCCTTCAAAAGGACCTTTTTATAAATGAGATGATTATTAATTGCAAAAGTTAAGAGGTAAATTGGTTAGAAGTAAGGTTGTAGAATGAAGGGATTATTTGAACAGAAACAGATTGCATAGCTTGGGAGGGGGGGGGGGCAGTGACGGACTAGGGAGGTGGGGACCCAACAGAAAACCACTAACCTCTCTGCTCATTCCTCTTCTACCATTATCATTTTATCCTGTCATGCCTGCTCCCTTCTCTTCTTCCATTCCATCCTTCTCTTAGTTTTGTATTTCCCTCCTTCTACATTTCTATTCTCCCCAACTGTTTGGCCTTCTTCTCCCCCTTTTATATTCTCTCCAATTGTTTCTAGGCTTTCTAACCCCCTTTGCTCTTGTACAGGGCACTTATTTCTATTCTCTGCAGTTCATACCTCCCTTGCGTTCATAGTTGCCTATAAAGGGATTACAAATGGCACTACAATACAAGAATTTATCATTCATGGGAACCTAAAAATTTGATTTCCAAAAAAAAGTAAGTCATGGGGGCTTAAAGAAGAAGGAAAGGTACAATCACTGCACTGTGCAAAAATGTTAGGACTCCCCCCCAGTGATTGTAATCGCTTACCATATACCCTGAGTCGGGTTTAGTCAACTAGATGGGTAGACTAGAGGGGCTATCTGAAGCTAAGGCTCACCAGTAGTGATGAGCGAATCTGTTGCACGTCAAAAAAAAATTGTCGCCCACGGCTATTCTTACGTCGCACGGCTATTCTTTTGTCGCCCGCGGCTATTATTTCGTCGCCCATGGCTATTATTTTGTCGCCCGCGGCTATTATTTTGTTGCGCGGCTATTATTTTGACGCCCGCGACTATTATTTTGACGCGGGCGACAATTTTTGGACGTGCGGGGAATTTTTCTGCGGCAAATTTTTTCATCCGTTTCGCGAAACAATCCACCAATGGCGAAGCACGGAAATTCGCAGCAAATCCATACCTGGCGAAACATTTTGCCCATCACTACTCACCAGGATATATAATAAACCTGGTCTGGGCTATTACTTTTATTTTTTGGAGTCTCAGTATATTCTGTAATGTTGTACAATAAAGGTGCCTTGTATGGGAAAATACAGAATTGCCCTTTTTACTAAAGAAGATTTTTTAGATGCAATTGGACTTTTATATCAAGGTTTTATAGTTATTGGTATCTGAGCATATGGAATAAATCATGGTCCCCAATATGATTCATATAAGGGATAGGCACAGGGGTTCCATAAGGACATAAGGGCCCTAAGTCGGACAGCCCGTTCAGTTTTTATTTTACAAAATACTGTTTACACCAAATATTTCTAAAGGGTCCAACTGATTTTGTCTGGTTTGGGCAGAACTTTGGTGACTGTGTCCCAGTTCAGCCATGGACCTGTTGAGTTGGTTCTGGTCTACGATGCACCAACATATTGGTGGATTGCACGATTTTTCTATGAATTTGGAAGTCACTGCCACTAGGTGCTTGTGTGCCATTAAGAAGTCATTTGGTGCAAGAAACAGCCCCCCTGACAGGTGCTACTGGGGATGCATTTGAGTTCTCACACACAAAGATGGCTTATATTATCATCAAAGGACTACTCAGAACTCAGCAAGAGTAGATCAGAACTCAAGCTGTTAACAGCTCACCAGGTAGCTCTGCCAGCCCAGTCTGTGAATAATCCCTTTGAACCTGGGACCCCCTACCTCTGCAACAGAGCCGAGGCAGCAAGGGAATAAGATTCTGACCGTTGGAGGGGGGAGATGAATGGTTGTACAGATGTTTACTAGCAGTTATGTCGGTCAACAAACTGGCGTTTGAACCTGCCTGAGTGTAACCCCTCTGTGTCACAGTCAACGCTAGCAGTCAGGTGCCCTAATAAAGCTCTGTCTGTGCTCAGTTCGTTCTTGAAATAGGGCTTTCATGACACGATCTTGGAAAGAGATCTATTTACCCTATTACTCACTGCAATGCCTACAAACTCTCTAACAAGAGCCAACATAGTCGCCCTATGAGAGAGGTCTCCTAATCCCCACTGTGATTTATATTCAACCTGGGCATCTACCTGTCAAGGCTATTTTGTTCTCGATTGTTAATCACATTTTGATAGGTGAAAACAACAATACACTTGTCCTTGTAAAATTAGCATCGCTAATGGCGGTAGGTATCATCCACCACCTGGGTACAAGGTATAAATATATAGTGTCACGGAAAGGACCCCCATGAACACAAACCCATTCTGAGACCCCCCCACAATCTCTTTACTTAAAAGTGATCCTCAGTTTACAATGTATATCATTTCAGTTTACGGATGTTGGTTCTAGTGATGAACGAATCTGTTCCATTTCGCTTCGCAAAAAAATTAGCAAATCTTTCAAAAGATCCGTAAAACGGCGAAAATGTTGTGCGGCAAAAAAAAATTGTTGCCCGCGGCTATTATTTTGTTGCACGGCTATTATTTTGTCGCCCGCGGCTATTAAATTCTTTTTTGACGCTGGCGACAATTTTTGGACGTGCAGCGAATTTTTCCGTGGCAAATTTTTTCATCCATTTCGCAAAAATTCCGCCAACGCGAATCCATGCCTGGCGAAATATTTCGCCCATCACTAGTTGGTTCCATGATGGTGCCTCTATGACACCAGGAGGAATGTGAACTATTTAAAAGCCATACAGTCTGCATTAGGCTAATGGCACATAGGTAATTTCCTCCTGAATTTGTTGTGGAAATGCTTGGGCCCTTGTCCAATAATTGAATCATGTAGGAGCCTATGGGGAGCCCTTGGGAGAGGACCACATCAGCATCCCTGCCCAATGGTATTTTCAAACTTGCCCCATAGATATCTGGCAAACTGATCAGCAAGCACCATACATGGGCCAATAAGCTGCCAACTTGGCCTAGAGGTCATGAGTTTAATCTTTTATTTATTTACAAGCTGTGTAAAGCTGACCATACACGACTTGACCCGTTAGGCCTCCTACATGGAGATCCAGATATATGGATTTCATACGCTGGACCATACAAGTTCATGGCCGCCTTTCTCATTTGTTCAGGCCAACCATAAGGACAGCAGGAAGTGAAGTCACAGGGAAGAGGCTCATCATCACTTTCTTTTTCCTCAACAATAGGCATTTTCTGTCAGGGCCAATAATCCTTGATCCACCAGGATCACATGAACATCAACGTGAGGCGCCTCACAACTGCCCAAACATGCCCAGATGGTCGGGCAGTATGGTCGAAATTGGTCAGATCAAATCTGAGCATGTATCGCTAACTTGAGGCCTGGCGTCCTCTTACAGACAAATACAAAAGCAAAAAAGAGGAGACAAGGGTATAGTGTTCCTTTATGCTGTCTCAATAATTACCTTATTGTACTTAGGAAAGGGGGGGGATGACTATCCTTTCAGACTGGAGACCAAACTGGCCATAAGAACAGTATAGTAAAGCAGGAAGCAATTGAAGTTAAATTAAAATGAACCAATGCAGAAATGTCTGTTGACCAACACCGAGGACGCTAACTGTGTTCATGGTCGGTGAGATTATGTCTGGAATGCACCATGGAAACAAACACAGAACAGCGACTTTCTAACATTTTTGTTTTGCAGGTTGAGAAACGCAGAGCAAGTTGGTGAGTCAGAAAATCACTCATTTCCTTGTTAGCAGACTCATAATGAAAGCGTCATGTTCAGCCAGCGGCTTTGTTTGTGAGATGTAAGGTGAGCGAGTCATGTAATGGGCCTTCTCCCAAGGTGCCATTTCCTTTGTTTCTTACATTCTTACCATGTGACACATTCAAGTAGAATTTTATCGGGTGGGCGGAGACTAAAGCTGAGAACATAGCGATTGCAACAGGTGCCTCTAGCAAATAATAGGAAGCCCCTCCCCCCCAAGACTCCAAATATTGGGGTCCTGCTGAGCAACAGTTTTGGGGTATTACAGGTGTATTAGGGCAAGCAGGCCCGGATTTGTGGAAAGGCCACAAAGGCCCGGGCCTAGGGCGGCACAAGTTTAGGGGCGGCATGCCGCAACAGAATTTTTAAATTTGGCTCCCATACGGAACAGTCGGGACCTCTCCCCACTGCTCCGTATGGGAGTTTAAATGTGCGATTGCGCATGCGCATTGGTGACGCATGCGCACTCGGGGGGGGGGGCGGGGGCAGCCTCGGGGCGCCGAGAAGTTAAATCCGGCCCTGAGGGCAAGATGTAGAAGTACAGTTACCAGCACCCAGCCAAAGGGTGTCAAGGATTGTTGGGAGTTGTAGAGGGAGGCTATAGGTTGGGCACCTCCCTCCCATATGTATAAATACAAATATACAGAGAAGGAATGTTCTGGGCACACAATAAGCTGTACCCTCATACTGTACTGTCTAAGGGAAACAATATGGCACCTCCCTCCCATATGTATAAATACAAATATACAGAGAAGGAATGTTCTGGGCACACAATAAGCTGTACCCTCATACTGTACTGTCTAAGGGAAACAATATGGCACCTCCCTCCCATATGTATAAATACAAATATACAGAGAAGGAAGGTTCTGGGCACACAATAAGCTGTACCCTCATACTGTACTGTCTAAGGGAAACAATATGGCACCTCCCTCCCATATGTATAAATACAAATATACAGAGAAGGAATGTTCTGGGCACACAATAAGCTGTACCCTCATACTGTACTGTCTAAGGGAAACAATATGGCACCTCCCTCCCATATGTATAAATACAAATATACAGAGAAGGAATGTTCTGGGCACACAATAAGCTGTACCCTCATACTGTACTGTCTAAGGGAAACAATATGGCACCTCCCTCCCATATGTATAAATACACATATACAGAGAAGGAATGTTCTGGGCACACAATAAGCTATACCCTCATACTGTACTGTCTAAGGGAAACAATATGGCACCTCCCTCCCATATGTATAAATACAATTATACAGAGAAGGAATGTTCTGGGCACACAATAAGCTGTACCCTCATACTGTACTGTCTAAGGTAAACAATATGGCACCTCCCTCCCATATGTATAAATACAAATATACAGAGAAGGAATGTTCTGGGCACACAATAAGCTGTACCCTCATACTGTACTGTCTAAGGGAAACAATATGGCACCTCCCACCTATACAGTATGTATAAATTCATATATAAAGGGAAGGAATGTTATAAATATTCCTTTGACAGGCAATACAGGGACTTCAAGTACAGTAGTTTGGATATCCCATTATAACAATCTGCCTAGTTGTGTATTATCACCTTTGTTACTTTAAATGCATTATCAAGCCCCCATGCAAACACAGTCTCACCCTGGCAGCTGCAGACTGTAAACTTGTTGCAAATTGACATGTAAACAAAAGACAAATTAACCAGCCTGCCCAGTATAAATCCCCCAACATTGAGAATTCCCTCCTCCCCCCTCCTCAAACCCCTCTCACACAGGCCATTGAAATCTTGCACCTTACAGGGGTAGGTGTATAATCTCCTATTTATGATTACCTGTGCAAACTCACTTATCACTCCCCTAGACTTTTCAGCAGGTCTCTCCTTTTATCCGCAGTTTATTCTCAGTTTGCTCTCTCTTTCCAAAAAAACACAGATTTCCCATAAAGCCACAGTGACACTTGTTCCTGGCTTGTCTATGCCATATCCTGCTGACTAACTATGGAATTCACACCCATAAATGGCCAAGTCTGTGTCAAGAGACTTCTCCCTGGCGAAAACAATCATCTATTATTCATAGCAACGTTTATATTCACTTTGCTGCTGTAAGGTGCTCCCTGCAACAGTCAGGTGTCAGGGTGACAGTAGTGCAAATAAGTAAGAATGGTCTGGGCCCCAGTGGTGTAAAAATATAGGAAACAGATCCCGGGGGGTGGGCCGGAGGGGGGCCTAGATCCTCCATTGCTTCCTCCATTGCTGCCTAAAAATTTCCACACTATGTTGGCTCTCTGGAAGGGGAGCGGGGGTGTGCCGGGCCCTTCTAAAAATTTTTTACAGGGGGGGACTATGGTGCAAAGTAGTTTCTCCACTACAGGGCCCAGCACACCTGTTGGATAGATGCATACAGTAAGGTAAGATGGAGACAGTAGGGCACAGTGGAGACAGTAGGACAGGGTGAAAACAGTAGGGAAACACTGCAAGAATTGGTGCAACTTGGAGACAGTAGGGCAAGATAGTGACAGTATTACTTTCATTCTCTTGCCCAACCTGCTGCCCTTCAGCTTTTGTTTAACTGTAATCTTTTGGATTGTGAGACCTATTGTGCAGGCACTTCAATGCCTACTCTATCTTTCTGTCTGTATTTGAGAACTTAAGTATCTTTAAAGAGCCCATGCACGGCCATACACGGGCCACCATAACATATAGTCCTGCAGAATATGATGGCGATGTTATAATAATATTGACCACTACCAGCACCCACCAAAAGTCATTTAGAGATATTTACCTTCTCTTTTGATTTCCCTTTCAGGAATAGCTGTAAGGAAAATGAGAGCAGAGAGGGCAGTAACCCTTCATAGGGCCTATAGAAATAGGGGTTGGTAGCACTAGATAGGTACCTAATATATAGGGACAGAGACAGGGGAAAGTGTTGGAAGGGTTACTGCCTGCTCTGCTCTCATTTCCCTACAGAAATAGGGGTTGGTAGCACTAGGTAGGTACCTAATATATAGGGACAGAGACAGGGGAAAGTGTTGGAAGGGTTACTGCCTGCTCTGCTCTCATTTCCTACAGAAATAGGGGTTGGTAGCACTAGGTAGGTACCTAATATATAGGGACAGAGACAGGGGAAAGTGTTGGAAGGGTTACTGCCTGCTCTGCTCTCATTTCCCTACAGAAATAGGGGTTGGTAGCACTAGATAGGTACCTAATATATAGGGACAGAGACAGGGGAAAGTGTTGGAAGGGTTACTGCCTGCTCTGCTCTCATTTCCCTACAGAAATAGGGGTTGGTAGCACTAGATAGGTACCTAATATATAGGGACAGAGACAGGGGAAAGTGTTGGAAGGGTTACTGCCTGCTCTGCTCTCATTTCCCTACAGAAATAGGGGTTGGTAGCACTAGATAGGTACCTAATATTTAGGGAGCGTTGGAAGGGTTACTGCCTTCTCTGCTTTCATTGACCCTACAAAAAGATATACATCATATCCCCATGATTCTTTATCTCAGCTTTGTTGTCAGATTCTGTTTAGAAGACAGTCGCATAGTCGTTAAGCTAAAGAAAGATACAAGGCTATCAAGCCTCCACTTACTGATAATCCCAATTATATTGCTCCATAGAAAGACAAAAGGCAAACCTTGGGTGAAGGCAAACACCTTTGCGACTCTGTATTAGTCATTTTAACCTAAGTCAACATTTCAGCACAAAGCATTGTAATGACCCTTATGTATCATGTCTTGTTATGCACATACTGTATTTGGGGTTTTTTACTGAAGTTCTCTGCTGAGCCTGCCGGTGCCCAATGCTTCTCCTCTTTCTAGTGAAAAACATACTCGATTTGGACAACCTGTTGAATTGGATGTTCTAGGGCCCTAAAGGTGGCCATACACGGGCCGACTATAGCTGCCGATATCGGTCCCTTGGACCGATTCGGCAGCTAATCGGCCCGTGTATGGGGAGAGCAGAGCGGCCTGGCCGACCGATATCTGGCCTGAAATTGGCCAGATCTCGATCGGCCAGGATAGAAAATCTGGTCGGATCGGGGACTGCATCGGCTCGTTGATGCGGTCCCCGACCCGACTGCCCCATTGCCGCCCACATAATCCGATCGTTTGGCCCCAGGGCCAAACGATCGGATTATTATTTTTTTTACCTAAATGGTCCCCGATATCGCCCACCCGTAGGTGGGGATATCGGGGGAAGATCCGCTCGCTTGGCGACATCGCCAAGCGAGCGGATCTGCTCGTGTATGGCCACCTTAAGTATCTTAGTATCTCAAGGCAACTTCCGCGATTTCAGGAAATTGCGGCGCCGCATAGGCCATCCCACCGGCGATTTACATTCAAGCCGGTGGGATGGCATATCGGGGAGATTAGTTGCCCACAACAAGGGAGATTTGTCACGGGCAACTAATCTCCCCGTCTGCCACGGCCCTTATAAATAGAATCAGCACTGTATTTATCCTGTTATATGTTTTGGGGTATTATACATAGAATTAGCACTGTATTTATCCTGCCGTGTGTTCTGGGGTATTAAACATGGAACTGGCACTGTATTTATCCTGCTGTGTGTTCTTGGGTATTATACATGGAATTGGCACTGTATTTATCCTGCCGTGTGTTCTGGGGTATTAAACATGGAACTGGCACTGTATTTATCCTGCTGTGTGTTCTTGGGTATTATACATGGAACTGGCACTGTATTTATCCTGCCGTGTGTTCTGGGGTATTATACATGGAATTGGCACTGTATTTATCCTGCCGTGTGTTCTGGGGTATTATACATGGCATTGGCTCTGTATTTATCCTGCCTTATGTTCTGAGGTATTATACATGGCATTGGCTCTGTATTTATCCTGCCTTATGTTCTGGGGTATTATACATGGCATTGGCTCTGTATTTATCCTGCCGTGTGTTCTGGGGTATTATACATGGCATTGGCTCTGTATTTATCCTGCCTTATGTTCTGGGGTATTATACATGGCATTGGCTCTGTATTTATCCTGCCGTGTGTTCTGGGGTATTATACATGGAATTGGCACTGTATTTATCCTGTCGTGTGTTCTGGGGTATTATACATGGAATTGGCACTGTATTTATCCTGCTGTGTGTTCTGGGGTATTATAATAAAACAGTACTTGGGAGTAACTAAGTACTTGTGTTCTGGGGTATTATATATGAAACTGACACTGTGTTTAACCTAACGTGTTCTGGGAAACATTGCTATCCCATTCCCTATTCTAAAATAATTATGTGTATTTTTGGTGTTGATTTATTGGTGGGATGTAACAAGTTGTTAGAAAGGGAATTATCTCACCCGCTTAACGTGTCCCGATGCATCAAATTTTCAGAATAATGTCAAGGAATAAAAGAGATTTGAAAGAGATACGTTTACCGGAAGCCTTTTTCCGCATGTTAAATCTCGGAAATCTTCCATAGCTAAGTACATGTCTATGCGGAACATTCGCCATGACGTGATCCTACCCATGCACCCAACTCTTATCCACTGTGGGATTGCTGGGGCCCTATAAGAGACAGGCTTGAAATTCCTTTTGATTCTTGGAAAAATATTGCATATATATTTTGTGTACATTTATTTATATTCTCTGATAAAGCAAATTAACATTTCTGTATTTTTTTTTTATATATTTTTAATTTTTGTACAACATTTTTGATTTTTTTAATTGTATTCATTTATTAATATTTAATTTGTAATAATTAAACAGCAGCTTTTACTTGATCCCAACTAAGATATAATTACCCCTTATTGGGGGCAGAACAGCCCTATTGGGTTTATTTAATGGTTAAATGATTCCCTTTTCTCTGTAATAATAAAACAGTACCTGTACTTGATCCCAACTAAGATATAATTACCCCTTATTGGGGGCAGAACAGCCCTATTGGGTTTATTTAATGGTTAAATGATTCCCTTTTCTCTGTAATAATAAAACAGTACCTGTACTTGATCCCAACTAAGATATAATTACCCCTTATTGGGGGCAGAACAGGCCTATTGGGTTTATTTAATGGTTAAATGATTCCCTTTTCTCTGTAATAATAAAACAGTACCTGTACTTGATCCCAACTAAGATATAATTACCCGTTATTGGGGGCAGAACAGCCCTATTGGGTTTATTTCATGGTTAAATGATTCCCTTTTCTCTGTAATAATAAAACAGTACCTGTACTTGATCCCAACTAAGATATAATTACCCCTTATTGGGGGCAGAACAGGCCTATTGGGTTTATTTAATGGTTAAATGATTCCCTTTTCTCTGTAATAATAAAACAGTACCTGTACTTGATCCCAACTAAGATATAATTGATTCTTATTGGAGGTAAAACAATCCTATTGGGTTTATTTGTTATTTAAATGATTTTTAGCAGACTTAAGGTATGAAGATCCAATTGAGGACCTCCAATAGCCCACACCAGTACCCTACAACTATTACTTTATGTACTAGTGGATCGTGGACATTGGTGGGCATGTGTAAGTACCCAGAGCATTTCCTTGACCTGTCACGGTGCAGATACGGTGCAGATACTGTGCAGACCATTTCCCTGGGGAGCTTCAGGTGCTGTTTGCAGAATAAAGCAAATCGTGGCCTTTCCTGCTTATCAGAGGCTTGTGGTCAATGCAGAGGGGATGATAGATGGGGGCTTGGTGCCGGGATGTCTGTGGAAGTGTGCAAGGGAGACAGTTTACTGGGCTCAGAAATGCACCCAGCTGTCGTTACTCAAATCAAGTGTTCACACTTAATGGATGTTTCCAGCCGGAGCAAGTGCAATTTGTACCACACACAGGCAAGTGTGAGATGGGAGGAAGGATTCGCACAAACCTGTCAAAAGCACCAATTATTCATGCACCTGTCTCCCCACTTGTGTTACTTACCCTTGTTTTTTATCCTATGAGTATAGCAAAGATGTACCTTTATGCTTTCCTTGATTTCAGCAAGAATTCCTGATACTACAGGGCAGGGGTGTAACCAAAAATATCATCCCCAGCACAGCAAATCATTTCAGGCCCTGTGCGTCCAGTTGGCAGACATTGTGGAAGATGATATGCCTTGCGTACAAAACTGGTGTTGGTTTATTTTGGCATTAGTGGCATCACTAGAGGTTAACTAGGGCACCATAGCAATGTCTTTTTAGGACCTTTCTGCACCTTAAACCACAGGGCAGATTACATGATTTGTGCAGAGTTGAATTTTGTGCTCCTTTCATAAGCAGCTACACCTGCTGGGGTTGCTTTACAGGGGGTGAGACCACCCGATTTTCCATACTCCTGGGCACCCAGCAGCAGCCTCAGGGCCTGCTGAATTTGTTAGTAACCCTCTGTATCCTTCTGTTCATCCCCTCAGCCCCTCATTCAAACCAATGCTGGGTTGCTAGGTTATGTGGGAGCCTACTAACCAGATCGTAATACACTGAAACACAAAGATAAATCATGTAAACTGTCTTAGAATACCATTGTCTATATACTACTGGTTTCCAAAATGCCATGTTGGGGAACTCAAGATAATAGGCCTAAGCCTGAAGACCAATTTCAGGGTAAATGTTTATATTCTATCTTTGTAATCCCTGGAGCCTTGTTATGAGCTAAAGTTTTGATCACAAAGGGAGGTCTGAACCCAAAAACTCAGAAGACTACTGTTCTATGTCAAATTAAATGGGGGCATAAAGTTGTAACCTAGGGGAGCCAATCAAAAATGAGTACACATAGCACCTAAGAATCAAGTCACTCTTAGGCACCAAGTGTACCTATTTTTGATTAGCTCTCACACAGTAAAGCAGAGAGAGAGGCTACCAGCACTGCTGGAATTGCACACATAGCCGAGAATAGTAATGCTTAAGTCAAGTAAACCAAATAGGATATATTCTCCTTTATAATGGATCTGAAACCAAAAACTCATTTTTAAATAATGAAAACAGGAAATCTAGGCAAAGTTTCAGTGTAAATTAATTAAAAGAATGTGAATGTTTTTAAAACCAGTGAAAACGACAAATGGATTTATATTGGAAAGTTGCTGAGAATTGGATTATTTTCATTATGCAAAAGTCAGTTTTTGGGTGGAGAAATTGTAGGGTATGTTTTCAGAAAAACCTTTCTGCACTTGCTGCTTTAACATCAAAGGCCCCTCTGGCTCCGCCGTTTGACCGGGTTCCTTTCAATGACTGGTACTGTATGCGAGAGACCAAGTGGTGGACTTGACCAGCTGAAAGCAACAGCTGATCTCTGGCCTGAATTCTGGGCTTTCCCCCACAGCTGTCCCACCTGCCAGACTGTTCCTCGCTGGAGGGAGAAGCTTGTGACTTTGCTGTTTTTGAAAACGCTCTTTCTTGGCATTTGGGAAATGTTGGCGACAGGAGCAGATTCATCTGGAAGGAGAAGGCTCGCTGTTACCATCTGGTTAATGCCGCTCCACTCTGTAACACGTTCTGCGCTTCTCTTGAAGTCCAGATTCCTTGCAAGTTCTGTAGCATCTTGAAGATCCAGCAAACAAAGGAGGGTCCTGTTTGTGCTCAGGAGTCCGGCTTACAGCCGGGGCACATAATCCACACACACAGGATCCTCTGTTGAAGGTCCTCAGATGTGTCAGTTGCTAATCAGTCGTGCAGTGCTATTCATGTCCCTCTTCAAGATGTCAGAGAGTTGCAGTGTTGGCAGCCAACGGAAAACAAAATACATGGGGATGTTTAGGGGTAGATTTTGCAAAGGGGGATTATTTGACCCTGCCATAGGAGATACTCAGGGCACAAATAAGCACTCACCCCAAATCTCACCCTTATTGGCCTTCAGGCTGGGCCCCCTTAGCTCATAACAAGGTTACAGATATATAGAAACATTGGGGTAACAGTCACCCTGCTATAGTTCCAGGGGTACCCAGGGCACAAATAAGCACTTACCCCAAATCCCCCCCTAACTGGCCTTCAGGCTGGGCCCCCTTAGCTCATAACAAGGTTACAGATATATAGAAACATTGGGGTAACAGTCACCCTGCTATAGTTCCAGGGGTACCCAGGGCACAAATAAGCACTCACCCCAAATCTCCCCCTAACTGGCCTTCAGGCTGGATCCCCTTAGCTCATAACAAGGTTACAGATATATAGAAACATTGGGGTAACAGTCACCCTGCTATAGTTCCAGGGGTACCCAGGGCACAAATAAGCACTCACCCCAAATCTCACCCTTATTGGCCTTCAGGCTGGATCCCCTTAGCTCATAACAAGGTTACAGATATATAGAAACATTGGGGTAACAGTCACCCCGCTATAGTTCCAGGGGTACCCAGGGCACAAATAAGCACTCACCCCAAATCTCACCCTTATTGGCCTTCAGGCTGGATCCCCTTAGCTCATAACAAGGTTACAGATATATAGAAACATTGGGGTAACAGTCACCCTGCTATAGTTCCAGGGGTACCCAGGGCACAAATAAGCACTCACCCCAAATCTCACCCTAACTGGCCTTCAGGCTGGGCCCCCTTATCCCATAACAAGGTTACAGATATATAGAAACATTGGGGTAACAGTCACCCTAATATAGTTCCAGGGGTACCCAGGGCACAAATAAGCACTCACCCCAAATCTCCCCCTAACTGGCCTTTAGGCTGGCCCCCTTAGCTCATAACAAGGTTACAGATATATAAAAACATTGGGGTAACAGTCACCCTGCTATAGTTCCAGGGGTACCCAGGGCACAAATAAGCACTCACCCTAAATCCCCCCTAACTGGCCTTCAGGCTGGGCCCCCTTAGCTCATAACAAGGTTACAGATCTATAGAAACATTGGGGTAACAGTCACCCTGCTATAGTTCCAGGGGTACCCAGGGCACAAATAAGCACTTTCCCCAAATCTCCCCCTAACTGGCCTTCAGGCTGGGCCCCCTTATCCCATAACAAGGTTACAGATATATAGAAACATTGGGGTAACAGTCACCCTAATATAGTTCCAGGGGTACCCAGGGCACAAATAAGCACTCACCCCAAATCTCCCCCTAACTGGCCTTTAGGCTGGCCCCCTTAGCTCATAACAAGGTTACAGATATATAGAAACATTGGGGTAACAGTCACCCTAATATAGTTCCAGGGGTACCCAGGGCACAAATAAGCACTCACCCCAAATCTCCCCCTAACTGGCCTTTAGGCTGGCCCCCTTAGCTCATAACAAGGTTACAGATATATAAAAACATTGGGGTAACAGTCACCCTGCTATAGTTCCAGGGGTACCCAGGGCACAAATAAGCACTCACCCTAAATCCCCCCTAACTGGCCTTCAGGCTGGGCCCCCTTAGCTCATAACAAGGTTACAGATCTATAGAAACATTGGGGTAACAGTCACCCTGCTATAGTTCCAGGGGTACCCAGGGCACAAATAAGCACTCACCCCAAATCTCCCCCTAACTGGCCTTCAGGCTGGGCCCCCTTAGCCCATAACAAGGTTACAGATATATAGAAACATTGGGGTAACAGTCACCCTGCTATAGTTCCAGGGGTACCCAGGGCACAAATAAGCACTCACCCAAAATCTCCCCCTAACTGGCCTCCAGGCTGGGCCCCCTTAGCCCATAACAAGGGTACATATATATAGAGAGACATTGGGGTAACAGTTTACAATCCTAGGTAGAAATTGCTGGAAATAGGACCTTATCCCAAAAAGGATACAATCAATAGGCAGAAATACTCTGAAAACAGGAAAAGACTAGACACAAAGACTTGGGGAAAACATATATACATGTATAAATCAATTATCGTGAATGAAGATAATTAGCAGACTTAAATACCAGTGATCCTCCATTGGTATTTCAATAGTGTGTGGACTGCCACAGGGACAACATTTGGAAACATCATGTTTATGGGTTGTTTTGGTTCAAACAACTATTTGGATCTGCCGGCTCATTGCAAACAGGTCAGGTATGATGTGAAGGCTTCAGGAACCCAACAGAGTCTTTCATCTTCATTAGGAACAGTAAAAAGGACTCTGTTGAACCAAATCATACTCCCCACAGGGGCAGTTACTGACACATAATGACCACCTGGCTTCCACAACTCCAGCTCCAAATAAACATTCCCCCCTGTGCATCCAGACAAGAATCAAAGGCTTGGCATGAACTGTGACATTTACAGAAACATTGAAGGTGCTAATTGATTCAGATCAGGTCAACACATAGAGGAATTTGCTTATTTACACAGTGAAATCATTTTGGTGCCCATGTGGAGGGCAGAAGTAATGGTCTCACCAGCACTTCCTTGTGTGATTTGGGGGTGAGACACATTCCAGAAGATGTTTGCAGAGCATCACATTGGTGGTATTTATGAGGCATGGAGCCACTTCCATGTGGCCAAAAATGCCAGTTTGGTAATATTGGATATTTGTGTATGGTGTTTTGTTAGTAAAACAACAGTTTGGTCATCATTTTGAGATCAAGTCTCAATCTCATGTAAACCCACTTAAAATCATCTCCATTTGGTTGATCAAGGTCTTCTCCATGTAGATGCCCTACCGGTTGGAGAGCAGGAAACTCAGGAAAACAAATACTACTTTTACAGTTAGGCCTGCATCACATGGAGCAATTATGCATTGGTGTATTTGTATTGCCAGTTAAACACCCAAACCACCCCCATGTATCTTGTCATTGAATGGAAGCTGCTTGACACCATGTCACATACCCATTTGAGCATTTAAGACAAAAAACTGCCTTACACCACACATTCACGTTAATGACAGAAGGCACAACATGGCGGGTGTCAGCTATTTCTCCACTGGCTAAAGTACACCAACCAAGCAATGTTACATGTGCCATTTTAGGGCAGTGGTTGTTAAACTATTTCATTTCAAGCCCCATTGTAGGTTCAGTCTTTGGTCAGGGCTCCCCTTGAAGGTCCAACCTATGTTTAGCTCCCCCCATTTATTTATAGTTCCAATAAATACAAATACATATTTATCCTAAATATCACCATAACTGACCCTCAATCTGGGCTTTCAGGTGCAGGCCCGGATTTGTGGAAAGGCCACAAAGGCCCGGGCCTAGGGCGGCACAAATTGGGGGGCGGCATGCCGCCCCGCCGCACCAAAATATTAAAGTTTTTTGCCGTATACGGAGCAATGTGGACCTCTCCCCCACAGCTCCGTATGCGACAGAAAAGACTGCGCATGCGTGATTGCGACTGTGCGCATGCGCGGGAGGGGTGGTGTGTGCGCCGGTTGCGCATGCGCACGTGCAGGGGGGCGGGGACGCCGACGGACAGGGGGCGGCCTCGGGGTGCCCGGCTTATAAATCCGGCCCTGTTCAGGTGTATCTAGGAGCACAAATGGCCAATCTCCCAAGCCTTTACTGCTCTAAACGGGGGCAGCCCCATTGTTTTGGTATCACTTGGGTATTAAGCAACAACCCATTAGACATTTCTACAGCTGCAAAATTAAGTAATCTTCTAGAATCTTCTATAGTCTTCTCCAGGTAGCTAGCTGAAGTTCAAAAAATTATACTGCATGTTCCTCCAAATAAGGCATGTCTATCAAACTCAAATAGCACAAGGGACATATAATTTATTAGGTAATACTCAGTAAGTTATAAAAAAATATTAGAAACTGCACTCCATATGCTGACTCGCCACTGGGGCAAATGCTGCACTAACTGTTAATACTCCATCATACTCGCCACCAAATAACTATCGGTGCACATTGGGTTAACACATTAATCCCAATCCCTACTAACAAGAAAACAGACCCAGTTATAAAAATGCACTAAAGGCATAGTCTTAATGGAAAATAGCACTGGTGCAATTGGGGGATACACTGCAAGCCCCTCCCCTAAAGTGACATAAAACCCCTACAAACCACATAAATACATTTACAAAATATTATTATATACAGGTACCCGTTATACAATCATACCTGTTATAACTCAAATAATTGAAAATTATAAAACATATTTCCTTTTTCTCCGTAATAATAATAACAGTACCTTGTAATTGATCCCAACTAAGAAATAATGAATCCTTATTGGAGGTAAAACAATCCTACTGGGTTTACTTAATGCTAAATTATTTTCTAGTAGATTTATAGTATGGAGATCTGGTAACTGCTAAATAATAAATAATATACAATAATCTTTAATCAGGTGTTTAGAAACATTTTCAGGGGTTCAATGTAAATACCAACTGAAAGACAGAGAAGGGCAGAGGGCAGTAAATTTTGTTAGAATCCTTGTTCACCTAATGCCACAACTCAGGAATGTCACAATGGTGCCTTTTGGGGAGCACAGTTTTTCTCCAGTTACACCTTAACTGTCATACTGTTCCCCCATAAGTGGGTGAATTTTGATTGGGTCCTACCAATCAAAATAAAATTTGGGTTAAAATAAAATTAGTTTTGGGTGGCAATACAGTGAAATCACCATATCAGTTTTCTTTTGAACTCACGCAAAACCGCCATTTAATGTTTAGGATCAAGGGCAAAAGTTCTTTTATTGAAATATATTTGAGCTGCCGTTTGCTTCTACGAGCCCCCCAAAAATGGCTTTATAAATGTGTTAAGAATGTCAATAAGACCCAATGAAATCCCTGGTCTCCATAGAAAATGGGGAAAGTCTTGGGCCACCTGACAAAGCAAAGCAGATCCTGACAGGTCTGATAACCTATAACATTCTGCAACTGTCGCATTCCTTGCAGCAATAACTTCTGTGTCAGACATGTGACCTCCTGTCCACTTTGTCTTTGTTTGAATCAACTATTACATGAAATGTTGGGGGCACCATCTAGCTAAAGACTTGTTTCCACTATTTAATACAGTTGAATTATGCACAGGAGTGCAGGGTCTATGTAGGGGTCAGATGTGGCATACAATATAGGATAGAATTATACCCATAAAGCACATGTATCCATTGTAAAGACATTGCTGGTACCATTTAACTAAAGCAGTGCACAAACAAACCAGGTTGGATTAACATTAGACAGGGCCAGGGTGGGGCCAAGGTATTTGGTGCCCAAGGCAAGTGCTTCAATTGGTGCCCCCTGGTCTTATCTTACCATTATTCCATCCCAAGTTTGATAACCTCTCTTCAGTGTTGGACTGGCCAATCAGGATACCAGGAAAACTCCCGGTGGGCCCAGGCACAAGAGGGCCCTCTTGCTTCTATCTATTTAGCCAATTTCATGGTCATTCCCTATTTCTGTATGGGAACATGGAAGCTTGATAGATGGAAAAATAGAGGATAGTATGTAGAGAAAAGAGGTTATAAGATATAGGATAATAAAGCGTTTGAAGGAGGAAAGGAGAAATTCAAGATTTGAGAGTGGGCCCATTGTCCAGGGTTTTCTGGTGGGCCCCGGTCATCTCAGTCCGACACTCACGCTCTTGGTTTTGTGGCCTGTGTTTGCAAGTCTTGTATGCAGCAGTATGCAGAGCTACCTTTGTGTTTAATGCCCTCGGAACGTGTATCAGAATATATTGTAGTACAGGTATGGGATCCCTTATCCGAAAACCCTTTATCCAGAAAGCTCCGAATTACGGAAAGCCTGTCTCCCATAGACTCCATTTTAATCAAATAATTTAGAATTTTAAAACTGATTTCCTTTTTCTCTGTAGTTATTAAACAGTACCTTGTAACTGATCCCAACTAAGATATTATTAATCCTTATTGGATGCAAAACAATCCTATTGGATTTAATTAATATTAATTGATTTTTTAGCAGAATTAAGGTATGGAGATCCAAATTACGGAAAGATCCCTTATCCGGAATACCCTTGGTCCTGAGCATTCTGGATAATGGGTCCTATACCTGTAGTAGTATTGCCTTTTTCATCTGTAATGCCCACGGGACCACAGAACATATATCAGTATATACAGTGCCAATTTCATTTGTATTGTCCACAAAACACAAACAAATATGGCTAGAAGTAATGCCAACTTTAAGTTTAATGCCCACAGAAAACACAGCAGGATAAATGCAATACCAGGTATATAATTATTGCCGCATAACTCATAGCATAAGAAAAGCAGTGCCAGTTTCCTGATTAATGCCATTAAACACATTGCAGAGGTGAAGTCAGTTTCAATTGTGCATGTATGGGATCCCTTATCCAGAAAGCTCCGGATTACGGAAAGCCTATCTCCAATAGACTCCATTTTAATCAAATAATTCAGAATTTTAAAACTGATTTCCTTTTTCTCTGTAAAAATAAAACAGTACCTTGTAATTGATCCCAACTAAGATATAAATAATCCTTATTGGATGCAAAACAATCCTATTGGGTTTAATTAATGTTTTATTGATTTCTTAGTAGACTTAAGGTATGGAGTTCCAAATTACGGAAAGACCCCTTATCCGGAATACCCTTGGTCCCGAGCATTCTGGATAATGGGTCCTATACCTGTACTAGACAGTGGCAGCTGGGGACAGGCAAGAAATATGTCATAAATTGGGGGGTTAAGTTTGGTGGGAGGAGTGGGGGGAAGAGATAATACAAAATTGCTAGAATAATAGGAATTAATAAGTAGAACTTCTCCAGCACAGTGCTGCTTAGCGGGTGCTGCTTAGATAGCGGCAAGCAGGAAGGGACAGTGACGGCAGAGAGGGAGAGCACAGGGAAGGCAGACGCAGCTACTTTTATTACTGACTGAGCGTCTAAATCTGCCACTTCCATAATGCGCTCTCTCACTGCTTAGTATCCTTACTAATAAAAATAAAGTATATGATGTGATCATTGTGATCTCTTCTACTTGAACGTGCACCCCCTAGTCATTGCACCCTAGGCAGTTGCCTTGTCTGCCCACCTCTAGTCTAAACCCTGGACAGGGCACGTTGGGTTAAAAGGTATCGTTACATGAGAGGGATTCCCACCTTGTGTCTCACCAGCTGCTACTGAAATATAACGCTTAGCTCCTTCAGGAAAAAAGCACGTCTGGCTGAGGATTCTGGGCTTTATATTACAGCAACAGCTGAAGCCACAGGTTGGCTATTGTTCTGTTGAGCAGATTACAGCCTAGATTATGTTAGATATAGGTTTATTTTATCTGTAAGAAAGTTATATTGTGTCTCATTCTTGCAGAAATCAGAACAAATTTTAGTGATTTTATATGTATGTATATATTGTTCTACAGGTCAGGGAATACTGAGTATCACTCATCTATTATAAGGGATAATGTACCCCCTACTGTAAATGATAAGGATATTAGAAGTCACTGAGGGGTTCTGTGCCCATATAAAGGCACATGGCTGCAGGCTGAGTTATACAGGGAACTCTGAGTATCACTCATGTATTATAAGGAATAATGTACCCCCTATTGTAAATGATAAGGATATTAGCAGTCACTGAGGGGTTCTGTGACCATATAAAGGCACAAGGCTGCAGGCTGAGTTATACAGGGAACTCTGAGTATCACTCATGTATTATAAGGGATAATGTACCCCCTATTGTAAATGATAAGGATATTAGCAGTCACTGAGGGGTTCTGTGCCCATATAAAGGCACATGGCTGCAGGCTGAGTTATACAGGGAACTCTGAGTATCACTCATGTATTATAAGGAATAATGTACCCCCTATTGTAAATGATAAGGATATTAGCAGTCACTGAGGGGTTCTGTGCCCATATAAAGGCACAAGGCTGCAGGCTGAGTTGTACAGGGAACTCTGAGTATCACTCATGTATTATAAGGGATAATGTACCCCCTATTGTAAATGATAAGGATATTAGCAGTCACTGAGGGGTTCTGTGCCCATATAAAGGCACAAGGCTGCAGGCTGAGTTATACAGGAAACTCTGAGTATCACTCATGTATTATAAGGGATAATGTACCCCCTACTGTAAATTACAAGGACTGTTGCTGTGCTCTCAATATAATTACTGGAATATTCCGTTCCTCCTATCTATATTTTGTGGCCAGACCATCATCTTTGTTTTGCACCTGATAAATTAATTTCCACTTTACAGAGTACAACATCCCAGTCGGTGGTTCCCTGACAGTTTCATGTTAATATAAAGGTGCTGATTGACATATCATAACACCAGGGCATCACTCGTTTGCAAGTATTTAAATAACTGGCTAAACCTCCACACCAAGGTGATAATTAGGGCAATCAGTAATTCACAAATACTGCCTGGTGATTAGACTCCGAAATGAACAGGAAGCCTTTGGGGTGTAATTTCTGAAGTGTGCTTGTGAATGGGTGAGACGGGGGGAGCGTAAAGCTCACATAAGTGTCATTAGGCAGGTGAAAATTAAAGCCAACCTGTACGGGGACCTGCAACAAAACAATACAGAGGAACTAACAGGTAATGCTGAGGCTTGGGCCTATCCAAGGCAAATGGCTACTTGGTGCATCAACAGATAAAAGAAGTTATAAAGCAGCTATAGTTTGACTGTGGAACTGTCTGGACACTAATGAAAGATAAACATATCTACCAGAATATATTATAGCCTCTGAAACATTCAGTGTTAAACCTTTAGCTCCAACTTTACTTTACTTTTACTCATCAAAACCTGCTTCATTGGTGAGGTCACCAAGTAATGGATTGCTGCCCAATTTAGCCATCCATATATTAGACAAATTGGGGTGCTCAAACACCCAACCTTGGGAGGCATTCTCCCTCTGTCATGATGTGTCCCCCCGCCCCTCCCACTTGAAAATAAATCTCTGTTCCCTGCCCCCTCTCCTATCACTCATGTATTGTAAGGGATAATGTACCCCCTACTGTAAATGATAAGGATATTAGAAGTCACTGAGGGGTTCTGTGCCCATATAAAGGCACAAGGCTGCAGGCTGAGTTATACAGGGAACTCTGAGTATCACTCATGTATTATAAGGGATAATGTACCCCCTACTGTAAATGATAAGGATATTAGCAGTCACTGAGGGGTTCTGTGACCATATAAAGGCACAAGGCTGCAGGCTGAGTTATACAGGGAACTCTGAGTATCACTCATGTATTATAAGGGATAATGTACCCCCTACTGTAAATGATAAGGATATTAGAAGTCCCTGAGGGGTTCTGTGACAATATCTTCCGAGCCTTGGGAGACCCATAGGGCAGGGACACTATAGCCCACTACCATAGCAGTGGTATAGCCCACTGCTTAAGCCCACTACCTCCACCAGAGTGTTCCAGCCTGGAGCTACTTCTCTTCCTGTAAATCGCCATTGCAGTGTTCTAGTCCCTCCCTCTACTTGAGATACAGACTACCTATCCTTTCCCCTGTAAGCTGCCATTTAAGTTCTAGTCAGTTAAAGCCTTTATTTGAAAGACACACTGAGCTACTAGTAGCAGCTACTTTTTCACAGTTACTAAACACCAGAAATCCCCTGCCATAGACAATACTGAGAATTGCCTCTGCTAAAACACACATAGAGGCAATTATCAGTAAATGATCAGCATTGTCTATTTTAGTAGCCACGACAAGTAGCTGCTACTAGTAGCTCCATGTGTCTTCACCCATAAGCTTCTTCATTGTTCAGGTAGAGCCAACTGCTTAACATAGTGATTCCAAAACTATAATGCTGACCCCTACAGGGCCCAGAGCCTAGCTTGGGGGCGGCAGCCTTAAGGCCAGTTAGGGACAGATTTGGGGAGAATTCCTATTTGCTTCTCTAAACTCTCCTTGAAGCCCATCTTGAAGTCAATTAGAGCATCATTTTGGGTCAACATAGATATGTGTCCTAGATACGTTTTGGCTAATACAGTAATGTTTTCTTATGCAAACTTTTTATGAGCCAACGGGGCCAAATGTGGGATTTGAACCAAGTAAGCCAACTTGTAAATGGAAATAAAAAGGTAAAAGAAGGTTTTTCTTGGTCCTTTTCAAGCAACACTGCAACATTATAACACTGTCCATCCTTCATAGATGTCTTCTCCCATAGTCAGCAGCTCTGGAGCGTGCAGAACTGACCCAATGACACATCCACGTACCGCGCCAGGCATGACATCATATCGAAATATTCCAAAAGATTCTAGATTTATACTTCTCCCAGCTATCTGCATTTATAAATCTTCTTTTCAGGATATAAATTTGTTTTGTTTTCATTTTCAGTGACATTCTCCCATTACAAAAAGGTTTTTCTGTCCATAATCTGCGCCCGTACCGTCACTTCATCATAAGACGAATGAATATGTTCCTGCAGGAAATGCACAAGGGTTGAATCTCGCAGCAAGAATAATTGAGGTGGGAAAAATTGGCTGAGAAGTTGGAGCTCCGAGCAGTTCTGATGGAACAAGTCGTATTAATATATCTGATTGTATATTAAATTTCCATTTGTTTTATTATCTTTTGTGATACTGTTATTGTCAACTGAACTTTTTACCTTGAAATGGTTGTCTCATAATCTGTTCTTATTCCAGTGCACCATTTAATCTATCAGCAATCTTTTATTAGTGGCCTTTTGTTACTGTCAAATGAAAATATAAGGAAAGAAACGTGTAGGTTCATTTCAGTTGCAGGGTTGGCTCTACCTTCTTTAAATGTGCCTTTACCCCTGCATGCTTGGCACTGCTCTGCTTCACTTTGATAATCTATCTGTTCAAAGTCACCATTAAACTGGCCATACACAGTCAGATAAAAGCTGCAACTTCACAATTGAAGTTGTAGGGGAAATGAGCAGGCAGTCTCTGTCCCTATATATTAGGTACCTATCTAGTGCTACCAACCCCTATTTCTGTAGGGAAATGAGAGCAGAGCAGGCAGTAACCCTTCCAACACTTTCCCCTGTCTCTGCCCCTATATATTAGGTACCTATCTAGTGCTACCAACCCCTATTTCTGTAGGGAAATGAGAGCAGAGCAGGCAGTAACCCTTCCAACACTTTCCCCTGTCTCTGTCCCTATATATTAGGTACCTACCTAGTGCTACCAACCCCTATTTCTGTAGGGAAATGAGAGCAGAGCAGGCAGTAACCCTTCCAACACTTTCCCCTGTCTCTGTCCCTATATATTAGGTACCTACCTAGTGCTACCAACCCCTATTTCTGTAGGGAAATGAGAGCAGGGCCAGCAGTAACCCTTCCAACACTTTCCCCTGTCTCTGCCCCTATATATTAGGTACCTATCTAGTGCTACCAACCCCTATTTCTGTAGGGAAATGAGAGCAGAGCAGGCAGTAACCCTTCCAACACTTTCCCCTGTCTCTGTCCCTATATATTAGGTACCTATCTAGTGCTACCAACCCCTATTTCTGTAGGGAAATGAGAGCAGAGCAGGCAGTAAACTTTCTAACACGTTCCCCTTCTCTGTATCCCTATATATTATGCACCAATACCTGTTTCTATGAAGAAACTGAAGTAGAGCAGGTAGCAAACCAAAGTCGCAATTTTTTCCCACTGGTAGAATTCCTTTGCTTGCCAATTCATTACACTCATCATCACTAATTACACTAGTCCCAACAGGCCTCTAGAATCTCACAAATGTCTCAGTCCTGATTGAAAGTAACAAATAACATTCCTGGGGAAGGTGCAGGGGTGAAGCAATGCACCTGTATAGGAGAATGCCTATTGTTCGTCTCTGACCTGCCTGTCTCACTTTCCCCCGCAGCTTTAAATTTGGCCATGTTAGTAATAAATTGTCTATGCCGGAAACATTTCTAAATATACTTTGTGGCCAGTTTTCACTTTCTCCAAAAAGTTTTGTTTTTGGGGGTAAAACAGAGAGTTCCAGGAAAGAAAACATTTTCAGATGTCTCACTATTTAGGCAGCCAGTGCCAATTCTGTTCTGCTGATTGCCCGCTTAAATGGATTTCACACCAGATCGCACTTCAAAGCGGAGCCCATAAAACAATATTATAGGGCCCTTTCTGCAAAAGGCTATTTTAGGCTGCCCTGGCTTATAAATAGCATTGTTTTCTTTCCTTTTGGTAAGAAAACAAAAAAGCCGCAGCGGTGCCAGAGTGACAAGGCTAAAGGTTTTGTTGATGAAATCATTATGAGAATCATGGGAAAATGTAGCATGGCTCTACCTTTGACCAGAAAAATCTGTCACTTAGTCACTGGGAATATTTGCACCTTTCAAATGTAATTCCTGCCCTCATTGCAGATATAGGACCCCTTATCCGCAAACCTGTTATCCAGAAAGTTCCAAATTACAGAAAGGCTATCTCCCATAGACTCCATTATAAGCAAATAATTCTAATTTTTAAACAAAACCTTGTACTTGATCCCAACTAAGATATATATAATTCTTATTGGAGGTGAAGCAATCCTATTAGGTTTATTCAATATTAAAATGATTTTTAGCAGACTTATGTATGTATATCTTTATTTTATGGTATGGAGATCCAAATTACGGAAAGATCCCTTATCCAGAAAACCCCAGGTCCTGAGCATTCTGGATAACAGGTCCCATACCTGTACTTTATATTACAATCCCACCCCACCCCCCATTTGTGCAATTCATAGGGAGACTTTGACTGGCTAATCTACCAGGATTATTGATGTCATGTATAATCTACAATGGCATCACTCCTGAGTGGGTTGTGGGTTGTCTTCATTATATTGTCATTGGCCTGGCATTGGGTGGGATGAACTTGGGGCAAGGGTGCAGAAGGGTAGACTGTTATATATCAAATACCAGAGAGGCTGCTGTAAGAAGCCATAGACCATCACTTTATACTGGGCTGGTGGAGGACTGTTCCATGTCTCTTGGGACCCCCTCTACCATATGTTATCAATAATAGCTCCTTGTCTCTCCCCTTCCTTCCTATGTAAGTAGGTCTCTGTGGGTATGGGGCTGCCTCTCTTGCTTTGGGTGCTGCAGCTTGAGCCTGGCACTAATGCCCCAGCCTTCTCTGTCTGCAACCACAAACTACCATGCCCATGGATTGCATTGCTGTATTTTGGAGCTTTCTGGATAACAGATCCTGTACCTGTAACCTTGTTTGTTCCAGAATAGCCCATCCCTGAGATACAAGGCTCACCTGTAGTGCAGCTTGAGCTTTTGTGTATAGAACAATGGCCCTGTGTATAGTCTTTGCCACACACGCACAGAATGTGTATTGGTTCCTGGTGTGGCCAAGCAGGTGTCACCCACATAAAGTCTGTCCCATAAATGTCCTGCCCTTGTGTCTTTCCTTCCGGCGTTAATGTGTATGTGCTCCTGAGCTGCTTACAAGTAACCCGTAATGCATCTGTAATTGTATATTTGCCTTGTCATTCATTCATACATACATAGTAGCTGAGGGTAAGAAAGTATTGTGTCCACCAAGCGCAACCCTTCATTTAAATAATTCCTACTGAGCTGCTTGATTGTCTGAAAGAAGATGAATAACCCACCCTCCAGGTTCATTTGCAACATAAGTGGATGCTTTTCTGCCATGAGGCGAAGTGAGAATATCACCCCAGGTAGTGTTGTTTTAGGGGTGGCTAAAGGGTGCCTGCAGAGGAAATATACCTGTGCTCCCCTGGGGCGCCTGTAACTTTAAAGGTGGCCATACTCACTACAAATTAGGTCTTTTCCACAATCTTTGGATCATTCGTCCTCTCTACTGAGGTTAAAAACTGAATCGTCAGATATACAGGTAAAAACTTCTTAGGAGATCTTGACCCCTATCTGACGATTCAGCATTAACATTACAATGTTCGGGCACCTTTAAAGGCACCTGGTCAAAATTTTGAGTCTTGCCCAATCGATGAGACAACCAATATCCAAGGCTTTTACCAATATCAGGCGCCTCGTCTCCCACTATTCATACATCGATTATAGTACATTATTTCATATGATAACATCGCCGTGTGTATGGCCACCTTTAAAGTTAAACAGCGAGCTCTGAACTAACAACACCCCCCACCCTTGGTACTCAGCAGGAGCATAGATACCTGGAAAGTGAATGGGGGGCCTCTTCAGAATTTCTAAGGGAAAGAAGGTAGGGAGTCCCACTGCTAATGGTGCCTGTCTGCGGCTAAAATAATATATAATATATAAAATTATATTTGGGACTGAGTGCATTTGCTGTCTGTAGGGGGAGTACTTCCAGTGCTAAATGATGGCAGTAAATTATCCCAGTTATTCCAGCATGGTGACCCAAAGGGGCAAGATTACCCACTGGGCTTTAAAGCACAGCTAGTGACTGGGTAGCCTTTATGCAAGACTGAGATTCCTTCCCAGCATCCCCTCTGCTTCACATATATAGATTGTAAGCTCAACGGGGCAGGGACCTCCATCCTCTTGCGTCTATGACTCTTAACTTATTGCAACTGTATCTTGTATTTATTTGTATTTATTGTTATACTTTGAATGTATCTATTATTATCTTAATAACCCCCTGTTTGTATTAATGTATTCTACTGTACAGCGCTGCGTACATAAGTAGCGCTTTATAAATAAAGATATACATACATACATACATATAAATGGTTTTCATAGAAAACTGAAAAAGCACACCAATTGCAACTCATAAGTTATGTAACAAATTCAAGTTAAACTTCCCCTTTAAAAACAGGCATGTGTATTCCGTGCCCTGCATTCCTGGCACTAGAGAAGAGAAAAGTCTCATGAATGGGGTCGGAATATGTCCCAGCTCTGAAGCAAGGCGTCGAGGGTGCCAGTGACGCGCTCCGGTCAAATGGAGGAAAAGTCTCCCGTCGCAATCAGCTTGGTTTACGCAGCCGAGTGAGATTGATGGATTCCTTCTGACACCGGCCCAAGCCCAAAACTACAAGCCATTGTCGCTGGTGTACGCTGATGGGATCTGGCTGCGGAGCATATTAACCCTCAGCGCCAAAGATAAACACAGCAAGGAAGTTTGGCCGAGGTTAAATCATGTTTTGCTTAAACCTTTTGCTCATGGAGAAGATGGGAACAAAAAAAAAAAAAGTGACTCCGGGATTGAAACCAGGCGGCCGGCATTAGACGTGACCCTTTATTTTCTCACTCCTCTCAAGTAAAATATCAACTGGCTCCACTGTCATGGACAGGAAACATTAGCAATAAGTTGGTGGATTTACATTTTCTCCTGGGAAATCCACATCAAACGTGAGAGAGAGGGGAGTTATTGTGTCTATTTTGGTCTGGGGCTTTAGGGCCACTGTGGGAGTCTCGGAATATCTGTAATGCGTCTACATTCTGATTAGGACCCAGCTGGAATTGGATTGCAACCTCCTAGGGCCTTCTAGGATATGGCATACTATGTGACCAACAGCCTGTGGGCTTAAAGCATGGAGATTGGGCAATAAGGTTCCCCGCACGGATGTCCGGAACTGACGCATTCAGCTGCTTACGAGTGAACGTCCAAACCATTAACCAACTGGGGATTATGGAATGTTTGTCTCAAAAACATTGATATTTAGAAAAATTTGAATTCTGGATGACATGTTTGCAAGTGCAAGAACCTCAATGTGCCTCATAGGGCCCATGCACTTACCTGCTGCCCCTGGGGCAACGGCTTCCAAAGCCCATCTGCACATCATGCATAATTAAAATCTGGTGCAAAAAGCTTATGGCTGTGCAGTCATACACAAGGCAGACATGTAAAGGAAACATGGGGGGGCAATGGTTGTACTGCTGCCTTGCAATGTGGGGGTTCTAGGTTTGATTCCAGCCAGTATGTTCTGCCTGTGTCTGCATGGGTTTTCCCCGGGTGCCCAAGTCCACCCCCACACTCCAAAAACATACAGGCAGGTTAACTGGCTGCTGATAAAAACAACCCTAGTGTGGATAACTGTGACAGGGACCTTAGATTGTAAGCTCCACTGGGGCAAGGAAGGATGGGAATTTAATAGGCACCTAAGATTGTAAGTTCCACTGGGGCAGGGACTGATGGGAATGTGAAAGGGACCTTAGATTGTAAGCTCCACTGTGGCAGGGACTGATGGGAATGTGATAGGGACCTTAGATTGTAAGCTCCACTGGGGCAGGGACTGATGGGAATGTGATAGGGACCTTAGATTGTAAGCTCACTGGGACAGGGACTGATGGGAATGTGATAGGGACCTTAGATTGTAAGCTCCACTGGGGCAGGGGCTGATGGGAATGGGATAGGGACCTTAGATTGTAAGCTTCACTGGGGCAGGGACTGATGGGAATGTGATAGGGACCTTAGATTGTAAGCTCCACTGGGGCAGGGACTGATGGGAATGGGATAGGGACCTTAGATTGTAAGTTCCACTGGGGCAGGGACTGATGGGAATGTGAAAGGGACCTTAGATTGTAAGCTCCACTGGGGCAGGGACTGATGGGAATGTGATAGGGTCCTTAGATTGTAAGCTCCACTGGGGCAGGGACTGATGGAAATGTGATAGGGACCTTAGATTGTAAGCTCCACTGGGGCAGGGACTGATGGGAATGGGATAGGGACCTTAGATTGTAAGCTCCACTGGGGCAGGGGCTGATGGGAATGGGATAGGGACCTTAGATTGTAAACTCCACTGGGGCAGGGACTGATGGGAATGTGATAGGGACCTTAGATTGTAAGCTCACTGGGGCAGGGACTGATGGGAATGTGATAGGGACCTTAGATTGTAAGCTCCACTCGGGCAGGGACTGATGGGAATGGGATAGGGACCTTAGATTGTAAGCTCACTGGGACAGGGACTGATGGGAATGGGATAGGGACCTTAGATTGTAGGCTCCACTGGGGCAGGGACTGATGGGAATGGGATAGGGACCTTAGATTGTAAGCTCCACTGGGGCAGGGACTGATGGGAAAGTCTCTGTGGAATATTTAAGCCCTATACAAATAATGATTAACAGCAGGAAGGCGGTAAGAGCATAGCTATATAGCAACCTGCAGCTTTTAGTGCTCCCTAGCTAGCTCACTGGAATAATACACAAGCTTGGGGGCACCCAAGAGGGATATAAAGAGCTGCCTAATACAAATTGTTGAAAATAACAGCAAATTGCCAAAAAGATTTTTCTTTTTACAGTAGTAACAGGGATAATGATCTAAATTCATGTAGAGGCCTTGCTTGGCAATATTATTTTGCATTGATTAAGGTGTCATCAAGAAGCAGCGTATGTAGCAGCCTTCCAGTTTCTGCCAATTACCAACTTACTTTATAAAGGGGATCTATCATTTCCGTGACTTGGAAAAGTCGATCTTGTAAGTAGCCTTAGGCTGCCTTTATGCCACCACAGGGGATTCCCTCAAACAGCTGATCAAGTGGGTCAGAAATTGCCCACAGCAGGTGGGCTGGCCACCCAGGGGTAACCTGGGTTATTAAGGCACCTGAGGCAGAATTGCCTTTCTGCCCCATGCTGCCTTCACATACCTGCTACCAGCCCCACTCCCCTTCTGTCTAATTTTTATGAATGGCTCATCTGAGCTTATAATGACCCTTCTTTTGGGTTAGTCTTGAGGAATAGTCTCTGTGATGTGCTGGTTCATTTGTGGCTCACAGTGACTGGCTGGGACATAGAGGGTTTTATAGACAATATAATCTAAAAATTGCCAAAGCAGTAGGAGCAGTTGAACAGCAAGTAATACTGAAAACAACGGAACTGACCAAAAGTAACAGTCCCAAGTAAAGTCTTCTTGCCCAGCCATGCAAATATCCCCCTCTAAAATACAAATTAAGGCTAAAGAAAGCTGAAGTTTTATTAGGGAAGAGGGAAATAGGAAACTCACTGGGACATTTGGATATTTTCTGTCATCAAATTTGTTTTCATCACCCAGAAAAGGTTTTTCAGCCACTTTGGCAATGAACCAAAGGAGTATTTAGTGCAAAGTCAGTTATACAGCCATGCTGTTGTTAAAGTTCATTTTGGTAGGTTATACATGGGGAACACGCAAAGAATTAAAATATGGGGGCTTGCTAAGAGTAGCTATAATTTACCAGTACCGCAGCCATCTTGTACTGCACAGTGTCAAGTTTCCCATACAGGTCCAACCTTTTGGTCAGGGCCCCCTTAGCCCATAATAAGGTTACAGATATATAGAAACATTGGGGTAACAGTCACCCTACTATAGTTCCAGGGGTACCCAGGGCACAAATAAGCACTCACCCCAAATCCCCCCCTAACTGGCCTTCAGGCTGGGCCCCCTTAGCCCATAACAAGGTTACAGATATATAGAAACATTGGGGTAACAGTCACCCTGCTATAGTTCCAGGGGTACCCAGGGCACAAATAAGCACTCACCCCAAATCCCCCCCTAACTGGCCTTCAGGCTGGGCCCCTTAGCCCATAACAAGGTTACAGATATATAGAAACATTGGGGTAACAGTCACCCTGCTATAGTTCCAGGGGTACCCACGGCACAAATAAGCACTCACCCCAAATCTTCCCCTAACTGGCCTTCAGGCTGGGCCCCCTTAGCCCATAACAAGGTTACAGATATATAGAAACATTGGGGTAACAGTCACCCTGCTACAGTTCCAGGGGTACCCAGGGCACAAATAAGCACTCACCCTAATTAACCTTTATGCTGGGCCACTTTTCTAAAGCTAATGCAATACAAGACTGATATTATTCTGAAACACATGGCTATGCATTGTGTTGCCTAAATCTGCTCCAGGTGCCTACACCTGGGCCAACGCAGGGGGTCACAGGAAAAAACTGATGCTAGCGGACAGGCTGCCATTATCAGCAGCTACACATGGCATTGGCATAAGCAGTGTGCCTGGCCCCACAGTTGAAAACCACTGTACTATCAGCTGCTATGATATACTCATCACTCCGGCTCTGATAATCACATGTCAGCATTGGAATACACTTGCCAATCTGGTTATATTTAAATAGTAAAAACCAGTAGGGTCAGGTGAGTGGGGCTAAAGAGATTATAAAGCCAACTACTGTCCGCTCAGTACAAATAAATCCTGCGGAACACATGGTACACACACGTCACATTTGATACATATTTCACTGCTGGACACTCAGCACAGGAGGAAGTTTTTGCCTTACAAAATTTCCACTTAAATTCAGCAATTACATTCTATAAGGTTTTAAGATGCCACCAACACCCTTGGTCTATTGGATGGGCAGATTACCAGCCTGAGGATGAACCCATATCTGTAGTTTTGTGGTAGGAGAATCGACAGCTCGCAGGATGAAGATAGCTTTGTAAATCTTCCTAATAGGTTATTTCCTCTTCGGGGAGTGAGACCACCCATAATTGTTTATATGTGCGCGAAATAAATCAAAGTTCCTTATGAACTGAACTTGTCCTTCAGCCCCATCCAGGATATTAAACTATGAACTAAAGCCTATAAAATATGAGTGCAAAAAAACAGCAGGAAGCCCAAACAAAAGTCTACCTCCCAGAATTTCCTTTGTAACTTCAGTAAATGTTGATCTATGGTGCCGAGTAGCAAAAGTCTGTTCCTCCTCCCAATTAGCCCAAATTAGCTCCATTTATCTGCTGCATCAGCTCTGAAGATACAAAGAGTGGGAGTTGTCCAGATAAACGTTTTCCTATTATATATATAATATATATATATTATAAGTTAGGGTCCCCAGACAGCAGTGCAGGATGGTAGGACCCACTGTGTGAATAGAACTTTCCGATGATACACAATGACCAAATTGAAAGGATATTCTCTCCAAACACCTGGAGTCAAGTAGAATGTTGGCGTTATGGACTCCAGAGCCTACAGAAGCCACATGAAGATGGGTAGTAAGTACTATTAACTTAGATACCATGGGAAATAGGTATAAATTGGGTGACTTTCAATGTTAGGTAGGTAAGCCTCATCAATAGCCAATAAGTAAACTGTAAAACAATATGGGGATAAAAATAGTATGTCATATTGTAGAGTGGCTATATCACCCCTGACTATGACCTTACTTATACTCTCTCAGTGTCTCTTTTCATAGGCAGATAAGTAAAGACTTGTTGAGCCTTACTAACAGGTGTAGGCTGCTAAAGTTATACCTTTTCCCAAGGAGTTGCTATTCTAAATGAGGCAATCAATGCAATGCAAAATGGTGAGCCAAGTTAGTCTGTTTAGGCCAGTGGTTTCCGCTGACCCCAGTAGGGTGCCCAATGCAATTGATGGGGTTTTGGCCTGCAGGTGAGTTACTATGACATATGGGTTGAATTCTTATTTGTTCTCCTAGACATTCCTGAAGCCTTCTTGAAGGCTTAATTTGGTCTGAACATTTATAAGCCTTACTAGACATTCTTGGGACTTTATAGCAGACACAAAAACTATTCTATGTGCCAGCAATCCTGCAGTGAAGTAAAGCTGGCCATACATGTCTATGGAAGGTGTATGGTCTACGGCTTTCCACTGATATCCATGTACTATGGATTATTGGTCAGTTCTTGGATCAGCCAGATAATGTAGTAACAAAGTAAAGTTTGTTTAAAATAAGGAACATATCCATGAAGTTCAGTCTTTTATATCTAAATAAAACCTGCTTAACTGCTAGTTGATCCAGGAAGGCAAAAACCCTTCTGAAGCCTCTTATATTGAAATCCATCTGTGATGAACCCAATTGTGATTGGACAGGCTAGAAAATGGCATCATTTGTACTTTCTGGCAGTTAGTAACACAACCAGATCTGTGCAGTTATTTCCCAGGTTCTAAGAATGAGTGGTGGTCAGGCTACTTATATGGACCTACTTTGTTATATTTTGAAGCTGGGAAGAATCTATCTAGGTTGGATCATTGAGAGAAATGCACCTATCAGAAAATATTTCCATACTCCATGTGCCTTTGACTAAAAGCAAAGTAGCAAAATACAACAAAAATAATCCACAAACCACTACAAATCTTAAGTGGTTTTGCAAATGTTATCTTTGTCAGTACTCCAGCCCAGCTCGATGGTTCATTGGTTCATGAATATTGAGTTGGCGTGTCTCGGAGATGGATGATATCAACAGTGGTAAGAACATACCATGGAGCTGGGAAACATTAAATGGTGAAGCCATCACTCAAAGGACCTTTGTAATAAGGTAGGACATAGAGGACCCCACCAACCACAACCACCCCTCCTCTCCCTGCTGACAACAACCACACCCACCCACTAGGGCCGGGGCCCAATGGCATTTCATTTAGGATTCTGGTGACACTGAATGGAGCACTTACGGACTCACTTTGCAGTTGCAACCTTGCCAAACTGCCTTTGTTGAGGCTGTCTGCCCCCAATCACCTCTGATCGCCTTTTTTGTGTTATAAGCTAGTTGCTGGAGTACTGGTGGTCAAGGGACCACAATCTAACACCATAAGGGTTAATGATGAGCAAAAAGTGAACAGTAATGAAATACTCTTATCCAATGATCCTGTAAAGCCTCCTGTAAGCTGATAGTGTGCATAGAGGCTGCCTATTAGCCAATCACAGCCCTTATTTGGCTCCTCCATGAACTTATTTGGTGCTTGTGTTGCTCCCCAAGTCTTTTTACATTTGACTGTGGCCCATGAGTAAGAAAGGGTGGGGACCCCTGCTCTAAACTTTACATTGGTTGAGACCACAGCTTTGGTTTGCATGTAACTTCTACATGTTCTTTCAATGATTATTTGCAGTTGCCCCTGGTCAGCGACCCTCCAGCTGTTGGTAGATGTAAAGAGCCGTAGCATATTGTGCACCAACTGCAGTTTCCTACTACAGAATTACGTCTCTGTAAATATTATTTATCTCTCTGGAAGCCTCTCAGATGTACTCGGAGCTCTTTGGAACCTGAACAGCACTTTGCTCACTCGCACAAAGTCAGAATAAGCATCTCACAATACCCAGCCAATGGTGAAGCTGTGAATAATTTCACCCATAAACAAATTCTAAGACAAAGTGCTGCTGAGCCTGGCTATAACCAGAATTAACGGCCCAAGGAATAAATTCAGCCGCTGCGTATTTGCTCAGCTAGACAGGTACGAATAATGGATGATGGTTTTAAGGAAAAAAAAAACTTTTGGATAGACAAGAAACGGAGGGTATTATCCCGAGACGTCTGAACGAGAAAACATCTAAGAGACTCTCAGCCTGGGAAGTCACTTCAGTCCTCTTCAGTCGAGAACTTGATAAATTCTTTGTTTGGAATATGACTTGGAAGGTTATTTATACTGGAGTAATATGCAGAGAAAGGGCTGGACCACTAGCCCTCTCATAAATAATGGGACAGACTCTTTTCTGGTGAATAGTAGGCGTGGGAGAGTATATACACGCACATACATACACATATACATGTATATATAGTCCTGGGAGAAGCAAACACTACTTTTAATCAAATGCCAGAGTGCTAATAAAGAAATAACTAGAAGTGCAAAGGTACAGCACTCAGTAGGCCTTCCTCATATCAGCAAAAATGATTTTATTAGTAGCCCATAAAGATACGTTTAGTGCTATACTTTTGCTCTTCCTCTGAAAACAACCTATACCAGTATACTGTACTTCTGCACCCTTATTCTGTACTGCCTATACTATACTGTACCCTTATACTGTACTGTCTATACTGTACTTTACTACACTATTATTCTGTGCTGCCTATACTATACTGTACCCTTATACTGTACTACCTTTACTGTACTGTACCCTTATACTGCACTGTACCTGTATACTGTACTGTCTATACTGTACTTTACTACACTATTATTCTGTGCTGCCTATACTATACTGTACCCTTATACTGTACTACCTTTACTGTACTGTACCGTTATACTGCACTGTACTACACCCTTATTCTGTACTGCCTATACTGTACTGTGCCCACTGTATTCAGTGTCGGACTGGCCCACCAGGATACCAGGAAAACTTCCAGTGGGCCCAGGTGTCAGTGGGCCCTCCTGCTCACCCAGCCATTATCCCTGTATGCCTTTATCACAGTCATTCTTCATTTCTATATGAGAACAAAGAAAATAAATGGAAGGAAGAATAAATAATGCAAGTGAAGAGAGAAGAAAAATGACTTGGAGACTGGGCCCACAGTCTAAGGTTCTCTCATAGGCCCCTGGCACCCCATCCGACACTGACTGTACTGCACCTTTATACTTTACTGCACGTTACCCTTATACTGTATCTATACTGTACCCTTATACTGTATCTATACTGCACCCTTATACTGTATCTATACTGTACCCTTATACTGTATCTATACTGCACCCTTATACTGTATCTATACTGCACCCTTATACTGTATCTATACTGCACCCTTATACTGTATCTATACTGCACCCTTATACTGTATCTATACTGCACCCTTATACTGTATCTATACTGCACCCTTATACTGTATCTATACTGCACCCTTATACTGTATCTATACTGCACCCTTATACTGTATCTATACTGCACCCTTATACTGTATCTATACTGTACCCTTATACTGTATCTATACTGCACCCTTATACTGTACAAATATATAAAGAAAGAATGTTTGATTCACATGCTACACTATAGGATTCATTTACAACAGTGTGCAAAGTGCAATTTCAGATGCTTGTTGCAAACAATGCAGTGTTTTCTCCACACTTTCAAAGGGGCAAGTCAGAGTTGCTTTCATTATAATTGCATCCATTGAATCAAAACAAAAGCAATTGCGTGTGTGCATTTAGACAGATGCTGTTTCATCCATACAATGTGCATGGTATGAGTAGGGATTGCGGTGTTTGCCATTATTATTATGTTTGTTATTATTATGAATTCTGCTACATCTATTAACACACCCCACAGGGGGATCCCAGCAATTACCGCCTGTTGGAAGGTGGTGCAAGCTCCATTGCAACTATAGGGAAGTGCATGAAGCACATGGACACAACAAATTGTATTAACACTTGTGTACATTTTTGTACAACTGTAAAACTGCAGCCCTTATACCTTCATACTGTGCCATTTAAGGGCTGTGGCAGACGGGGAGATTAGTCGCCGTGTGACAAATCTCCCTTGTTGTGGGCAACTAATCTCCCCGAAATGCCATCCCACTGTTGAGAATGTAAATCTCCATTGGGATGGCATACACGGCGATTTGCCGAAGTTGCCATGAGACGATTTTGGCGCTGCATATGCACTCCAACCGGCGATTTACATTCTCGCCGGTGGGATGGCATTTCAGGGAGATTAGTCGCCCGCAACAAGGGGGATTTGTTGCGCAGCGACTAACCTCCCCGTCTGTCACAGCCCTAAGGAAGCTCCTATATGTAATCAGTATGTTTTCCTCCTAAAAGATGAACTCACCTTACCCGAATCGAGAACATATAGTTCTAATGATTTCTTATGTACATTTTAAAGCTATGTCTGTCTGCCCCTTTATCCCTAACATTGCAAATGTTTAATCAAAGCATCTGAGTTGCATTTTCTTTCATTATGCACTAGAACAGGACTGCTTTAGCTGAAGCTTCAAGGCTGGCATGGTCTTCATTTGTTTTCCCACCCACCGTGTAAATGGTTTACTTAATAGAACATGGAACAATATTGCTGCCCCTCGTCCCATAAACTAGGGGGATTGCTCAACTGCGAGCATCTCTTCATTAAGAGCTGGGGATGTACTAATGGGTTCCAGATGCCTATTAAACATCCATCCAGCAACTGTCAAATCGGCATGATAGCGGGAGAGAAGCCCCCTCACCGGAATACTGTATGCGGTCATCCTGTACCTTCGGCTGCCATCCCAACGTTTCAACACACGACATTAATCCCCAGGGACGGATCTGATTAGAGGCTCTGGATAATGGAATTTTTGTCAACAGCCACTTGACAAAGGGGAGGAAAAAAAAGAAGAAAAAATGAAAAGCAGACTAGGTTTTAGTAAGTGATCAGAGGAGGAAGAAGTTATCTTCAAGGGAAAGATTTAGGAGGCTGAACATGAAGATTCCAGGCTGGGCTTTGTGCCACTAAAGTCATTTAGAAAGACACATTATAGGGTAATGCATCAGTATCTTCGGTCTCTTTTTCCTTGTGAAAATGAGCTATCTGCCATCCCACTATTATAAATATAAAAATCTGTCATCTCGTGCAAAAGAAAAATAGCATCTTAAGGGAAAGCAAATGCGCTTGTTTTATTCGCAGTATTTCTGCCATATTTTGTGTAGGATGAAACATTGTGTCACTGAGCTTATTATTATTATTATCCTTTAGTTATACAGTATAGCACAAACATGGAAGGGCGTATGTATCAAAAAATATAAATAGTAACCGTTACAAAAGTAAAAAGGGCCATGCTTGGCACAGAATATCCTGTACAGATAGCTAGAATCTCAGCCATAAAGCAGGGCAGGACTGCTGCTTACAATGGGGATCAGATAGGATCTGTGCCACTGTGACAGAATGCTCTGTTATACAGATAGCTAGAATCTCAGCCATAAAGCAGGGCAGGACTGCTGCTTACAATGGGGATCAGATAGGATCTGTGCCACTGTGACAGAATGCTCTGTTATACAGATAGCTAGAATCTCAGCCATAAAGCAGGGCAGGACTGCTGCCTACAATGGGTATCAGACAGGATCTGTGCCACTGTGACAGAATGCTCTGTTATACAGATAGCTAGAATCTCAGCCATAAAGCAGGGCAGGACTGCTGCTTACAATGGGTATCAGATAGGATCTGTGCCACTGTGACAGAATGCTCTTGCTCTGTTATACAGATAGCTAGAATCTCAGCCATAAAGCAGGGCAGGACTGCTGCTTACAATGGGGATCAGATAGGATCTGTGCCACTGTGACAGAATGCTTTGTTATACAGATGGCTAGAATCTCAGCCATAAAGCAGGGCAGGACTGCTGCTTACAATGGGTATCAGATAGGATCTGTGCCACTGTGACAGAATGCTCTGTTATACAGATAGCTAGAATCTCAGCCATAAAGCAGGGCAGGACTGCTGCTTACAATGGGTATCAGATAGGATCTGTGCCACTGTGACAGAATGCTCTGTTATACAGATAGCTAGAACCTCAGCCATAAAGCAGGGCAGGACTGCTGCTTACAATGGGTATCAGATAGGATCTGTGCCACTGTGACAGAATGCTCTGTTATACAGATAGCTAGAATCTCAGCCATAAAGCAGGGCAGGACTGCTGCTTACAATGGGTATCAGATAGGATCTGTGCCACTGTGACAGAATGCTCTGTTATACAGAATCTCAGAATCTCAGCCATAAAGCAGGGCAGGGTGGTACTTGCTTGCTTTTAAAGTAGCATCACTTTAATTTCCCCAAGTTAGTTTGGGACTGTATCAGAATGAATAATACCACACTGATTTTTTTGATATATAAATAAAATGGAATGAGTTTTAGCAGGACTTTCCCCTGGCTAACGAGGCTATGTAGGTGCATGATGTGAGATGTAAGACAGACACCAGAGGATCAGTGCGCTGCTAGAAGACCATTAATTTTCTACTTGGAGATAAGCGAGGCTTCTGGGGGCAGGAAGGTTCATGGGACAGACCAGGAGAAGGTCTGCGCCAGATTCATTACAGTAAGGAGTACATCCTCTCTACCTGATAAGTCAGGCTTGTCTAATATACCAGGTTACTTCCTCTGCTTATTAAAAACTCCTGGTGCAAAAAAAAGCAATATAACTTTATATAACATCCTGCAGAAACAATCCATCCTTGGCTTTATCTGCAAGCTGACAGCTCCCTCAAGAACCAAGAAAAAACCTCTGAGAAAAAGCAGAGAGACACTTTCTTTTTCCTCCCTGTGGAGTAAATCCATAGCGCTGAATGCTTCATAAAATAAATATAAAACCGGAGCTGTGGGAAGGTCTCACAGTTTGTACAAAGAGGAAGGCCGAGAGCCAGCATCTCAATCGGAGCAAAGACACGAGGCACAAGAGGCCGTTCCTTCTCAACAAACTTCACAAACCATCAAAATGAATCTGTTTCTCCTTCCCCTAAATGAATTTACTTAGTGAGCTCAGGGTGCATTCAGTTCTGGGTGGGGGCAGAATGATGTCATAAGGGGCAAAGATTTCAACAGCCAATGGATGAACTCATAAGCCTCCAACTACTTTTCCTTATGACAATGAAAGTAGTTTTCCCAAAAGCTAATGGAACTGCCATTTATATCTTAGATCTGCATGACTCTTCCCCATCCCCACAAAATGGCAGCCATGCCAAACATGAGGTGGTCCTGGTTGTCCACAAGCAAAGGCAAAGTAGACAAGATAAATCTTCTTGTGTGATATACTGTAAGCTTATCTGATGTGACTTTCTATGCCACCTAAGCAGTTGTTCCAAGCAACTCATCATCATGCACAAAAACTCAAAAATGTTACACCTTGGACTTTTGTATCAGCCCAGAGCAATGACAGCCCTTAAACAGTGAAGATGTGAAGTTCCAAAGATGCCATCTCCAAAAATGTCCCCAGTAGCTTTCTGTCTTCTTACTATTAAGAAACTTTGGCCTAAAAGAATGACTGTGAAGATGAGTAGATGTAAAGGAAGAGCAACATCTAGCGACCTCACTGAAGAACAAGAGAAGAAGGTTACCCTGGCCTATGGAAATGACTGATAAGAGGAGTATCTACAGTATCTACGCCTCTTAACAGTCATCCCCATTGGCCGGGGGGACCTTCTCTTCCCTGTGAGGTCGCTAGATGTTGCTGTGCCTTTACTTCTACTCATCTGTTTTTTTTATTAATTTTTTGCATTCCTCTTCTGACTCTTTCTAGCTTTCAAATGGGGTCACTGACCAAAGCAACCAAAAAACTATTGCTAAAGTAATTTGGGCCCTAGCAACCAGATAGCTGCTGAAACTCCAAATTGGTCTCAGAATAGGCAACAATCCCTTTAATAGAAAGAAGATGGAAAGCTTTTGGGGATCCTCAGATCTTCACTGTATAAGGGCTGAGTAACTTCTAGTAACTTCAAAGATAGGGAAGAGAAGAAGTTAACCTCTGACCTAACAGACTGATGCAAAGGTAGATCAATGTATAGAAATCTCAATAGCGGAGAAAAGAAAAAGTTAACCTCTTGCCTAAATGGATGACTTTGAAGAGGAGAAGATGCAATGGCAGAAACACTTCTAGCAACCTCAGTAGTGTAGAAGAAAAGAAGGTAACAGAAAGAATAAAAGAAGGAAGAGTAAAAATGTAATAAGGGTGAAGACACATGGAGCTACTTAGTAGCAGCTACTTGTCACAGCTACTAAACTCCAGAAAATCCCCTGTCATAGACAAGACTGAGAATTGCCTCTGGTAAAACACACGTAGAGACAATTATCAGTAAATGATTAGCATTGTCTACTTTAGTAGCCAAAACAAGTAGCTGCTACTAGTAGCTCTGTGTGTCTTCACCCTAAGGGCCGTGGCAGACTGGGGGGATTAGTCGCTGTGCAACCAATCTCCCTTGTCGTGGGCGACAAATCTCCCCGATATGCCATCCCACCGGCTAGAACGTAAATCACCGGTGGGATGGAATACGCAGCGCCAAAATCGTCAATGTTTCCTCTCAAGGCAACTTCGGCGATTACGGCAAATCGCCACGCTGCGTATGCCATCCCACCTGAGATTTAAATTCTAGCCGGTGGGTTGGCATTTCGGGGGGGAGATTAGTCGCCCGTGACAAGGGAGATTTGTCGCAGGCGACTAATCTCCCCGTCTGTCACGGCCCTAAAATGTAAGGGAGTAGAGAAGTAAGGAAGTGATAAATGGAATGAAGAAAAACAAATGTAAGTGGAGGCTAAGTTAGCGGATATTGTTTTCCATATGTTAGTTGTCTTTCCACTCCATGGTAAGTCACATGCATTCCCAGGCAGCAGTGCTGTAAATATAAACACACCCATCACATAAAGGGTAATTTATCTTGCTATTGAGGTTGTGGGTTCCAGTTCTGAATGTATATCTTCAGATATATCTAGAGATAAAGCAGAGAATGAGAGTAAGAGAAGATATACTCCCTATAGTGAATTAGTGTCTATTCTATGGCTACACTTCTCCTTGTCGTTTGCTTCTCCCCTGAAGATTCTCTGTGGTGATGAAATTTTTCAATGAAGTATGGAAGTTTTCAGAGTTTGGCAGGGCGCACCCAGCCTGTTTAGCTCCGTATTGTTGAAGATATCAGGGATGACAATAGCAAACACTTATGTACTTCTACATCTAAGCCTTCCGCCAAAACTTCCCTCTACGGCCATGAAAACGATCCAAGCCTGGTTGCAATTTAACATGTGTGTAGAACAGACGTTATTACTGCAGACCTACCATCGTTCTGAAATCTTTTCAGCTGGAAAACAAAACAAAAAAGCCCTTCTTACATTATGACTTTGTTCTCTTTTTTTTTTTTTTTAAATGCCTTTCATTCGCTGGAAAGGAGAAGCCCAATATAAAAGTCTCCAGCATATTGCATTAATGGCTGAAAGCTGGAAGGGCTGTGCCGCTCTCATGCCAACCTTTTAAATAAAACCAAGAGGAGACATTTCTCTGTTTCGCAGATCATAAAATCTTAACGGAATTTAGGACAAGCAAAAAAAAAAAAGAAAATGTCAAGTTTTCCTCGTTTTGGGCTACAGTTCAAGATGTTAGGCCTATTGTGATGAGTCATTCAGGCCATAAATATGTTCTTTCTTATGTGCGCAAGTACATTTACCCAACTACACGCTGGGGAGCGCTCTATTGGTCAACAGAGATAATAGAACATAACTATAATAATCTCTTTGTTCATGTGTTCATAAGTCACACACACACTATGGCCGACTTTATCACCAGCCATTTAACCTGTATTTTTATGAATATAAGAGAAAACTGGAGTACCAAGAAATTATTATTATTATTATTATTATTAACATTTATTTATAAAGCACCAACATATTCCGCAGCACTGTACAATAAGTGGGTTTCATACATTGGACATACAGAGTAACATATAAAGCAATCAATAACTGATACAAGAGGTGAAGAGGGCCCTGCCCAAAAGAGCTTACAATCTACAAGGAGAAAGGGTGGAGACACAAGGTGTGGGAATGAGAACCCACACAGACTCCTTGCAAATAGTGTTCTGGATAAATTCAAACCTCCAAAGCTACATATAGAATTAGAAAAAATACTAATATCTGTATCAAAGACACATATACAGATCACTACTGTTATACCTTAGTCAGTGTCTCCATCTTCATGTGGTTCACTGCTATCTGAAGAGTTCTTATAGGGTTAAAAACTCCCATTTCATCAGTCTCAAACACCCTATAAAAGCCCTATAAAACTAGAAAGGGAAGTTTGAGAACAAACTTCAGGTTGGTTTGAAAAACATGTGAAGTCATTGATTGGCTGTTGCTGGCTCCACCCAACTTTTCTAACCTTGGACCACAGTTATATAATAAAAAAACACAGGGCAAATTTTAGAGACCCTGGTTTTAATAGTGTCAGAATGGCAGCAATTGAAATCTCCCCATTGAAAGTCAATGAGTGACTCACTGCAAAATTTAGGCAACCAATCAGCAATTAGATTTGGATAGTAAACTACAAGTTGGAAAACAAAAGCAAAGATCTGATTAGTTGCTATGGGTACCATCACTGGTGTTTGTCTCTGTGTTAATAAATACACCCCTTATTGTCCTTTAGATTGGTCCCCCTTTAGCTCATAACTGCTATAGAGCTAAATAACTGTAATACACATCCATCATTAGTTCTTTACCTTTTGGAAATGTCACAGTAGACATACTGCCGGCCCTCCTAGATGTGGATCAAAGTACAGGTATGGGACCCGTTATCCAGAATGCTCAGGACCTGGGATTTTCCGGATAAGGGGTCTTTCCGTAATTTGGATTTTAAGTCCTTAAGTCTGCAAAAAAGTTATTTAAACGGTAATTAAACCCAATAGGATTATTTTGGCTCTAATAAGAATTAATTATATCTTAGTTGGGATCAAGTACAGGTACTGTTTTATTATTACAGAGAAAAGGGAATCATTTAACCATTAAATAAACCCAATAGGGCTGTTCTGCCCCAATAAGGGGTAATTATATCTTAGTTGGGATCAAGTACAGGTACTGTTTTATTATTACAGAGAAAAGGGAATCATTTAACCATGAAATAAACCCAATAGGGCTGTTCTGCCCCCAATAAGGGGTAATTATATCTTAGTTGGGATCAAGTACAGGTACTGTTTTATTATTACAGAGAAAAGGGAATCATTTAACCATTAAATAAACCCAATAGGGCTGTTCTGCCCCAATAAGGGGTAATTATATCTTAGTTGGGATCAAGTACAGGTACTGTTTTATTATTACAGAGAAAAAGGAAACCATTTTTAAAAATGTGAATTATTTGATTAAAATGGAGTCTATGGGAGATGGCCTTACCGTAATTCAGAACTTTCTGGATATTGGGTTTCCGTATTAGGGGTCTTATACCCGTACCTAACGCCTATTAATTGCTCCTCTTGATAACAAGAGTTTTATTGGTCCTCGGTTAGAGCGCCACAGTTAGCGCATGTGTGTGCGTTTACGTTTCCTGATGCTAGCATTATTATTTTTATTATTAACATTTATTTATAAAGCGCCAACATATCCCGCAGCGCTGTACAATAAGTGGGTTACATACATTGGACATATAAAGCAATCAATAACCGATACAAGATTACCAGTAACACTTTTTGTTTAGTAAAACAGAGAGTTGCTATGAAGTTGTTTGTGTGCAAGGGGCATTACTATAATCCCTGCCAGTTATAACACTATTGGTGCATGTAAATATACAAAAATTCTCCGGCCGGGGGATGGGGGGGGCTATGGATAAATAACTCGATCTGTTTATTTATTTATTTGGAGCCTTGGGTATAAAAACACCATTTTTACTGGCCAAGGACGGCTTCATAAATAACTGCGAGGAAGGTAATGGGGCTGAGCACATGTGAACCTCCAGTCTCTGTGGCACCTATCAGTCTGTGTTATAAACGCTGTCAGGGCATAGCCATTATCCCCGCAGCCTGTCTCCCTGTGTCTGCCATTAGTCATCTATAAAGGCTCGGTGTTAACGTGATGCCCTGCTTCCTGTTAGTATAAAAGGCCCATGTTCAAAGAGGAGTCTGTTTTCCCCCATATGTACTCAATCACGGAGCATCTGCTTTCCATTCAGACATTCTCAGGGAAGACTCACTTTTGTAGCCTCCTGCTAAGGTGTTAATTTTACACACGCACACACGGGGAGACAAGGTAACCCCCAAACGCAGCCGCATAGGGGTATCTGTGTAGCTGGAGGTACTTGTGCCTTTCCCACCGCCCGTCTGGGAGGCGTGCAAAATGCTGCTCCAGAGAGGTGCATTACGATTGTGCAAAGGGCATTTTTTTTCTTTTGGCGTCTTGCTTCATGGGAAATTTCATAAAATTAAGACCCTTTTGGGAAAAGGTTGCTCAATCATTTTTTTTATAATAGAAAATCCCTTGTATTTCTCAACTTTTTGCACAATCTGGGATTTCATAATACAGGGAGCGGTGGGATTTTCAGAGCAACAGGCGAGTTTAAAGAGGTTCCTCCGCCTAACAAAAACTTTTCAGTATGCATTAATTAAAGATTTCCAGTGGGTTTACAGTTTTTGGTCATTGTAATTGAACGCAGTATCCATCTAGCTGTGTATAGTTCTTGCACCGCTGGTTCTGAGTTCTGAAGCAATGGGGCAAGACAACCAATTAAAAAAACAGAGGCATAGGCAGAGGCTGCTTTTTAAATTTGGAGAGAATTATCATTGACATTTGCCCAGATTCCTTTATAGTATCCCATGGACAATTCAATGTATAATAACCCAAAACACATGGTAGGATAAATATAGGACCAATTTCATGTATAGAGCCCTAGAACTCACAGCAGGATAAATGCAGGGCTAGTATAATACCCCAGAACCCAAGGCAGGATAAATACAGTGCCAATTCCATGTATAATACCCCAGAACCCACAGCAGGATAAATACAGTGCCAATTCCATGTATAATACCCCAGAACCCACAGCAGGATAAATACAGTGCCAATTCCATGTATAATACCCCAGAACACACAGCAGGATAAATACAGTGCCAATTCCATGTATAATACCCCAGAACACACAGCAGGATAAATACAGAGCCAATTCCATGTATAATAACCCAAAACACACGGCAGGATAAATACAGTGCCAATTCCATGTATAATACCCCAGAACCCACAGCAGGATAAATACAGTGCCAATTCCATGTATAATACCCCAGAACACACAGCAGGATAAATACAGTGCCAATTCCATGTATAATACCCCAGAACCCACAGCAGGATAAATACAGTGCCAATTCCATGTATAATACCCCAGAACCCACAGCAGGATAAATACAGTGCCAATTCCATGTATAATACCCCAGAACCCACAGCAGGATAAATACAGTGCCAATTCCATGTATAATACCCCAGAACCCACAGCAGGATAAATACAGTGCCAATTCCATGTATAATACCCCAGAACACACGGCAGGATAAATACAGTGCCAATTCCATGTATAATACCCCAGAACACATTGCAGGATAAATACAGAGCCAATTCCATGTATAATACCCCAGAACCCACAGCAGGATAAATACAGTGCCAATTCCATGTATAATACCCCAGAACACAAGGCAGGATAAATACAGTGCCATTCCAAGTAATATCACCAACCTGTTGGTTGTAGGAATTCATTGGTGTTGGTTTGGGGAGGCTTAGCCTTGGCCTCTCCTGGTGCAAACTTTACTAAAATGTCCCTCAGATGCCAAAAAATGTAATCTATCCACCGTACTCATTCATAACAAGAGTAAAAGCTTTTTTAACAATGAACCATTCTTTATTCAATAGATTGTCAGCTGTCTGGTTCCACAAAATGTACTGACAAAAGGAAAAAAATAATTGTGTTCATTGCTCAAATTTTGTAAACATCTGTTATAACTGGTTTTAATATGTACTGAGGGACATCCATGGACATGATGAATGCAATGATATCACCAGGAATTTCCTCCAATTCCATGCTCCGACACCACTGGGTAAAGATCAGCTGACAGCTGCTATTACGTTGGCGAATCGCTCCACCCTATAGGGCCTGGGTACTATAGCACAAGGTAGTGTAGGAGATGTGCTAGAAAGGATACTGATGGGTAGATCTGTATTTTATTGTATTTTATACAGTACCAGGTGGGAGGATACTATCAAGATAGATATTTGCGTGAAATATGTAACAGTCATTCCCTGTGAAACTGATGTGTTCTGTATGTGACCAGGTGTTATTTCTAGCTTTTGTCTAATGCTTATATTTACCAGCACCCCAAAGCCTACAGCCTAGGTTTAGCATAGCACCACCTCAGTCCCATTGGCTTTAAAGAGTTGTAATGATGCACAGAAAGGTTCAGGTCATTAAGGAACTCTACTGGCTCTGGTATTGCTAGAACTGATATCTTTATCCCTTTGCCTACTCCTAGATACTTTTCCAGCCTCCCTATAGGTCACCTCAGTGGTGGTGATTCTCTGACTATGTGATGTTATCTGTGGGTTTGGGTCATGAGAAAAGTAGAGATATATGGGCATAGGGTAGGTGCGAAGGGCCTGGTTAGGGTCACGTACAGATTTTGTGACCTACGTATCACTACTAGAGATCCATGCCTGTTGCCATAGCTATAACCACATTTAACTTTATAGTAACATAAGGGGTGACTTAAGGTTGTATGCTAAAGGTCCCCATACACGGGCCAATTATAGCTGCCGATATGGGTCCCTTGGACCGATTCGGCAGCTTATTGGCCCGTGTAGGGGCAGAACCGGGGGGCATGTCTGACCGATATCTGGCCTGAAATTGGGCAGGTTAGAAAATCCAGTCAGATCGGGGACCGCATCGGCTCGTTGATGCGGTCCCCGAACCGACTGCCCCATTGCCGTGTGCAGAATTCGATCGTTTGGCCCCAGGGCCAAACGATCAAATTCGCCTCCATGCCCCCCCGATATTGCCACCCGTAGGTGGGGATATCGGGTGAAGATCCGCTAGCTTGGCGACATCGCCAAGAGAGCAGATCTGCCCGTGTATGGCCAGCTTTAGACTTCATTGTTAAAGACAAAAGCCCAAGGGTCCAAGGGCCAGATGTTTAGGTCAGCCCATTAGGGCATCCACAAAGTTGGCAACACCTGGCCAAACAGGAGGTTTTTTTTATACAGGGTGGGTACAGTGTCTGTATGGATAAATAAATAATACATATTTAATACATAGAATTTAAGATACTGAAATTTGCCCATGCCACCACCTTATTAAGGGCTCTGGTACACGGGGCGATTAGTCGCCCGCGGCAAAACTCCCTTACATGTTCGCCGGTGGGATGGCAGGGGGAAGGCAACTCGGGGAGATTAGTCGCCCGCGAGCAGGGAGTTTTGCCGCGGGCGACTAATCTCCCCGTGTACCAGAGCCCTAAAAGTGTTGCAGCAGGAAATTGGCTCAGTGAAGCAAAGATTCTCTGTGGCTCTGATCCAGATCATGGAAGAAAAAACACCACCTATCTCCACTAGTAACTGCCTTAAGTAGAGCCAAGTCCCTAATAATATAATTCACATGGACCTGGAGCAAAGTCCCCAAAGAAGCAGTTACTTGCAGCAAGGGTGAAGGGGGAATAGATAAGATGGTGACAGCAGGGCAAGATGGTGACAATAGCAAGAGATAGAGACAAGATGACATATTGACTTGTCCACTACTGTCTATTTGCTATAGACTGCTCACTGTCAACATCTTGTCCTACTTCAGTGGGTAAGATGGCACCAGTAGGATAAGGTGACAGCAGAACATGGTGGCTACAGAAGGGCATGGTGACAGCAGATACAGATATCAACATGGCAATGGCTTGCGTCTGTATTCTTCAACCTGTGGCCCTTTACTTGTTGTTGATATGCACAGGCTTCACCAACAGCTGAAGGGTTATTGGTCAAACAGTCCTAGCTCTCCACCAGAGAGAAGAGACGGCTCAGGGTAAAAGCCACATTCTCCTCTGGCTGAAAAAGAAGATATTATGGCAGAATGGTGGAGGTAATATTAAACGCTACAGGATTTATGCGGATATAAAACTCCAATAGACAGCCCTAACTGTTTCTTGGGCTTCCAGGTTGGACAACTCCAATCAAAAACATTCTGCAAGTAAAATTTCAGTTAAATTTTCCTATTAAAAATATCTTCAAAGACGACAACCTGCTGTTCCATTCTTGCACTAACCCTTTTTGCTGAGTTGCATTTAAGGACATTGTCCTTGTTTACTTTTTGTTATACTTTTTTTTATAGAAGGGACCATCAATTAACTGTCACCTCTGTTTAGTGTGTGACTTTTGGTAAAGTTATTAGAAAATATTTGTACTTGTTTAAACAAGAACTTGGGGGGGGGAGCAAAAAAGCCAACAAAACCCAATACTGTATATACAGCCACCATGAATGCTCCTCTGCATATTCAAGACAATTAACAGAAAATGTGCTATATTTAGAGTGCGGTAACCCCGGCTCTAAAATGAATCCCAGGCGTGGATCCAAGAAGTGCTCCCAGAGCCAAGATAAATAAACAAGACTTCGATCTTTAGCTTCTAATGAAGCACTGGCCAAGCTGTATAAGAACAATACTACCTTCTTCCATACGTGTAGCTGATGGGAGCTGTGACAGATATGAACCATATTTAGAGTTATAGATTACCTTGCACTCTGTGCTGCATTGGGTTCTGGGAAACAGTTCCAGTTGATATATAAGTTGCAGGAGCAATGTCATAAAAATGCTTGAATGGGGTAAAGTTTCTAAAAATTGCACTGGGTCTGCAAAACTGGTTGAAATCAAGCATCTGGTTGGTTGCTATGAGTTACAAGATGTAGTTCATACATAACTCCCAAAGTTTGCTCTAGAAACCCATGGTATCAGATGGTTACCTTCAAAGACATGACTATTAAATGCTTCGACTGTGTGGTTGTTATGGCAACACATTGCCCCATTGGTCCTTTACCCCTAAAAAAAAAACTGCCAAAGGGCAAAGCACAGCTTGGTTTGTACAGGTGACTTTCTTTCAAATGTCTTGTTGAGTAATAGCTACTTATATTAGGGGTAGTAACCTTGTTACCCTCCAGTAGAAATTTCATGTAATAATATGGAATTTGTAAGGAAATGTTTGACAATGTAGCTCCCTGGGTAAGGTCCTGTTTTTACATTTAGGGAGAAAGTGACAGCTAACTAAGGATAAAGGGAGTGTTGTCCACCAGGAACTATAATCCAGTAATTTTAATAACAGGTTTGACTTGAGCAAAGGGCCAGAAACAATCAGTCCAACATGCACATCAGTAGTTGTGTTTTCTGACCCTTCTTTCTCACCAACTGCCTACTTCCAATGTGGCAAATAAATGTCTATAAATGCCTACATGAGACGGGAATGGTAACAAGATCGCATATCTGTCTTTAGCCTGATAGTATAAATAGCCATGCAGTGGGAAAAAAATGAAAAAGAAAATGATGGATACTAGAAATAACCACAGGAAAGGACTAAAATGTGAACACACCATCTTACCTAGCAACATAGTGGTGTTTGAAAAAAAAAAAAGCATATCCATGAAATTCAACCCTTCACTCTACTTCTTCTCTATAATGTTACAAATAGGGATGCACCAAACCTACTTTTTTGGGGTTCGGCCGAACTCCCGAACCCACCCAGAAGGATTTGGCCAAACCCCGAACTGAATCAGAATCCTAATTCGGTCGAATCCCGAACCAAATCCGGGATTCGGTGCATCCCTAGTTACAAACGTACTGCAATATTGTGCCAAATATGTAGTTGTAATTTTATAGTTGGCAGTGGCAGATTAATATAGGAGGGCGAGTAAAGAAGCAAGATTGGTTTGGTAGGTCTGGACAAAAGAAGACCACTAGAAAAATATACATAAAGGCTAAATAAGGACCTTATGACACACATCATTTTTGCTTTGGAACCATCAAGTATCTCTACTCGCGCGGCTATTGTTTCGTCGCCCGCGGCTATTATTTTGTCGTGCGGCTATTATTTTGTCGCACGGCTATTGTTTCGTCGCCCGCGGCTATTATTTTGTCGCGCGGCTATTGTCCCGTCGCCCGCGGCTATTATTTTGTCGCGCGGCTATTGTTTCATCGCTCACGGTTATTGTTTTGTCGTGCGGCTATTGTTCCGTCGCCCGCGGCTATTATTTTGTCGCCCGCGGCTATTATTTTGTCGCGCGGCTATTGTTTCATCGCTCGCGGTTATTGTTTTGTCGTGCGGCTATTGTTCCGTTGCCCGCGGCTATTATTTTGTCTTGCGGCTATTGTTTCGTCGCTCGCGGCTATTGTTTTGTTGTGCGGCTATTATTTTGTCGCCCGCGACTATTCTTTTTTGACGCCAGCGAAAATTTTTGGACGTGCGGCAAATTTTTCTGCGACGAAATTTTTCATCTGTTTCGCGAAACAATCCGCCAATGGCGAAACGCGGAAATTCGCCGCGAATCCATGCCTGGCGAAACTTTTCACCCATCACTAGTTATAATCCATAACTGGTAGCTGGACATGGACACAAGGGTCAAGTCTCTTAAAAATGCTACTGGTTCAGGTGAGTGGACAATGCAGCTGCAGTGCTATACCTGACTTCTTCATTAGTGATGGGCAAAATTTTTCGCCAGGCATGGATTCACGGGGAATTTCCAAGTTTCTCCATTAGCGGATTGTTTCACGAAGCGGATGAAAAAATTTGCTGTGGAAAAATTCACGAAAAAAGTCACGCGTCAAAAGTATAGCCGTGCGACAAAAGAATAGGTGTGCGACAAAAGAATAGCCGCACAAAAGAATAGCTGTGGGTGACAAAAGAATAGTCGCAGGTGACAATTGTTTTCGACACGCGACATTCTCGCCGTTTTGCGAATCTTTCAAAAGAATTTTTCGGCCAAGCGAAACAGGACGGATTCGCTCATCTCTATTCTTCATCCCTCTGCCTACCCCTAGATGCTTTTCCTGTGACTGCCTCTCCATTGGTGACCTCAGTGGTGATCCCTCTCTTCCTAGAGATCCTCTCAGGGGCAGCAGCTTTGCCTTACCAATTAAAGATCATATCAATCTCCTGATGTGCTCAACAAACTGTACGTTCTACCCGGTCTGTTTGATTTCTGAATGAACCCCTGATCAGCTGGTAAAGGGGTGGTGTTAGTTCCATGCAAAGAGAAATCGATGTCTACTTGTGTATTGTGTATTGTAATGCTACAAGAATGTGAAATAGGGGTTTGCTGAATGTATTGAATGTTTGTCTCAATCCTGTATCCTCCACAAAAAGTTCAGCTGTATCTGTATCTTAATATGCTTAGTCATATTTGAGAAATATAAAAAAAATTGCATCATTATTAACCAAAAAACAATTGCGTTTGTTACCAAAAAGACTCTTACAAATCCACACTTTAAAGATTCAAGAGTTTGGAATATTTTCCAAATCCAAAGAAAACAGCCAGGGCCCATCATAATTTTATACGGATGACATGTGAATGTATGCACAGCAGAACTGTAATTCACAGCAAGCGGAGAATCTGTTTAATATAAAAGTCAGACCTATAGTATTTGAAGGTTGATCTTCAAATCAGGGAGGCTGGGTTTTGTTTAAGAAAAAAGCCAAGTTATCCAGAGTGGATTGAAACCAGTTCCAGACCTGGTGGCTGGCCGCCAAGAATACTTATTGGGAGTGGACAATCAGAATGGAGCGATAAGCTGCGATTGGGAGAACACTGAGTTCCAAATGAGAAATGGAACGAGTTTAGTTTGGAGATAGTGAGGGAACAAGGACACTTTAGATGTCAAAATATGTAATTTGGAACCAAATGTACAATGCAGGGCTATGGAACTCTTCAAAACTCATGTCCGTGGGGAGCTAATTGAGCTGAGAGGCTTTCCAGACAGCAGCCTCATAATGGTATGTTCATGAAGAGAATGGCAATCGTACTTTACAATAATAAATAGCTCAGTATTTGTTAGGCTTCTTTCCTGTAAAAGGACGGGTTCTTCAAAGGCAAAAACAAAGAAAGTTATATATGTGCCTGGAACCTTCTGTAACATTGCCCCTGCTTGACAAATTCCCTCAGGTCTATAGTCTGATAGTGATGCACCTGGAATTTTATAACTTCCACCATATTTACCAGTTAGCCACTGGAACAAGCCCAGTCAATTAGGCCAGGTCTACAGCAATTGCCTGTTACCCAAGTGATACACCAAATTTAACTGATCCAAATATGCAGGTCTATGGATCAACAGTCACATGACATGGCAACCCTATGCAAAGCCATCAACTAAAGGTGGCCATACACGTGCCGATTGTAGCTGCCGATATCTGTCCTTTGGACCGATTTGGCAGCTTATCGATATCTGGCCTGAAATTTGCCAGATATCGATCGGGCAGGTTAAAAGATTCAGTCGAATCAACGAGCAGATGCGGTCTCCGATCCGACTGAATCTTTTAACCTGAACCGACTGTGCCATTGCCGCCATTTTCCCACCCATAGCCAAGCGAGTGGATCTTAACGTGTATGGGCACCTTAAGGAACATACTCATGGCTCAATAAACTGTTAAACTGTTATCCTATCAAGCCTGATAAGATATCAATCAGGCTCCATAAGGCAGTAATTTTTAGTCGTTATACACTGGTGAAATTCCAACTTGGTCAAAGGAGTCAACCCATTAATAGACTTCAAACTAAGAGAAAACAGCTTCCCTGTACATAGCAATAACCCTCCCCTGCTCCATGAATAGAGCTTCCAATCGCTCATTCTTATTGGTCAGCATCCAATGTAGTATCATGCATGACAACCAAAGCAGAAAATGTTATTGGCCATTGAATGCTCGGTGTGCCAAAAGTTGGTTTGGTTGCTTGGGAATAACAAAATACATTGAAAAGGTGCAAGTAACCAGTCGAGAGAACTTCGAGCATGGAGCCAACATCAAAATGTTACTGAAAGAATACGCCTTTCTTTGCACACCATTTGCCTACCAGCGAGACCTCTCTGGCCAAAGGTACACATATTTAGTCATAAATGATCCCCCCCACACTGTATTTTGAAACGCTTCCATCAAAAACTGCAGAAAACGGCAAAATACACAGATGTTCTCATTTTACCCCAAAGGTTTTGCCCACATCTTCCCACGAATTGTCAAAATATTGACTCTGATGTTCTTTAACGGCTGCTGGTTTTCATTAGCAAATAAAAAGCTCATCTTTCTCTCACGGTAAATGGCAGCAGTGGTGTTGGGGAATGTTCAATACAGCATGTTACACATCGTTTCCTGGGGTTTCCATGGATAAACTAATAAAGTGAAACATTCCCAAAGACTGAAATAAAATTCACTTTGAAAAAATGTTCTGAGAGAGGCCGGGTGGGTGCAACCATTAAACAATAGATACAGGTATGACTAACAAATCTCCTCCCTATTTTATTCTCCCTTCTCTTTGCCCGTATTCTCTCTTTTAACCTACTGTATGTGCCCTTCCTCTCTCCTCTTCTCTCTATACCCTCTCTATACATCCCTATTATACCCCACATTTTGCATTTCTCCCCTTTTCCAACTGACCTCAACTATTAGTCTTAATCTCCTTTGTCCTTCATCTTCTTTTCCTTCTGTTGTTCTCTTTACTATTCTCTTCTTCCTATACTCCCTGTACAATTCTTTTTTCATTTTCTGCTCCCCTTTTCTTCTGCACCCTAGTTTCTCTTGCTTACCCACCCTCTCCTTCTCCTGGGCATGGAGGCACGTCGTGATTTCCTACTTACACACAGACCTGAGTGCTAATAACAAAATCTATTCATTTATGTATTTAATAGTTTGTGTAGAAACAAGTAGCTGCAGCAGCTTCTACTGAGTACCTAGACCGGCAGTGACAGTCCATTGTGACATTGATTCCCACCAACTCTACCAAGCTTCTGAATTATGTTTTTGGTCATCGATAGTGATGGGCGAAATGTTTTGCCAGACATGGATTCGCCTGAATTCTCCGCGCGTCCAAAAATAGTTACCCGCTTCAAAAGAATAGTTGCGGGCGACAAAAGAATAGTCGTGGGCGACAAAAGAATAGCTGCGCAACAAATGAATAGCCGCGGGTGGCAAAAGAATAGCCGAGGGCAACAAAAGAATAGCCGAGGGCGACAAAAGAACAATTTTTTTTGACACTTGACATTTTCGCCGTTTCGCAAATTTTTCGCCATTTCGCGAATCTTTTGAAAGATTCGCAAATTTTTGGGTGAAGCTAAACGGGACAGATTCGCTCATCGCTAGTCATCGAATGTATCTTGTGATAACTCCGCAGCTAACCAGACCCATTCCCACACAATGATCCACTCACTTATTATTTTGTTCATTTTACCCCCTGTTGAGATATTTTCTATGCAAGTTGATGACGGATTAGAGACTAAAATATAGGATTTGCAGTGGTACCGCCATGAGTCACTGTATAACAAAATCCATTCAGTTACATTTAACTGGTCCTGAGGAGAAAGTCAGCACTAACTGTAGTAGGTTTTACAAGTTACTAAACACCCTGATTAGTAGTAGCAGCCCATTGTGATATCACCTCTGGTTCCTCCTCAGCTGTGCACCAATCCTACGATGCGTCTGAATAAAATTTGTTAACATTGTCTGGTGATGTCTCTACACCAACCAGACCCATTCAGATTGCAAATTATCTATTTTACACCTTGATTAGATAATTTATTTGCAAGTAGAATTTCTGGTCCAACCATGGCTACCTAATAATAAAATATATCCTGTTATATCTAACTGCTTGATGATGAGACTCTAAGCAGTAACTGGAGCAGCTTTCTCATTCCACCACGCACCGTGACCAGTAGTGACAGTCCATTGTGACGTCACTTCCCATTACTCCTCAGCTTTGTGCCAACCCTACTAAGCCCTTGAATGAAAAGTGTTGTCAACTAAAGTGCCTTGTGATAACTTCACAGCTAACCAGACCCCTGCCCACACAATGGCCCATTCACTCACTATCTGGTTCACTTTACACCACGTTAAGATAATATATTTACAGGTCGATCCCGCAGTGCAGTGTGTAACCCAAGTCCCCCTTTCTGTTCGGAAATGAAAATGATATGGTATTTTTTTCCCCTAAGAACTGGGCAAAGCTTTATCTCAAATGCTGTTTCACATGTACTGCTGTGCAGCTTTCACTCTGCCTTATTAATGTGACAGCTATTTCCTTTCTCAGAGAGGAAGCCAGCGCTGTATCTAGAAATCTTAACATTCAATTTTAGGAAAACATAAAGTGCCTGCAATGGGCATCACTAACTGCATGCTGACAGAATTGTTCTACTCATAGACTAGGCCTATTATTATTACTAGAATAAATGGTGTTTGAACTACTTCCTATTTAGTTTCTTCTTATGTAGACAGTAAAATGAATGGCTTTGTGTGCATTGAGAATTCCATCACATCTGCACACACACACACTGAAGCTTCCATAGTGCTTGCCATGACTAACGAATTCTATAGGAAGAGCTATAAAAAGATGTGTAATTATAGGCTAAAAGGTGTGTAATTACTGGCTATAGAGAATACCCTACCTGGCTAAAGTAATAAACCATTATATGTATGAAAGAAAGCCTGCTGACAGGGAATGCTCTGGGCACATAATATGTTTCACACAATAAAGTACTGCCTAAAGAAAATAGCATAGCAGTTCCCTTCCATATGTATAGAAACAGAGAAGGAATGTTCTGGGCACACAATAAGCTGTACCCTCATACTGTACTGTCTAAGGGAAACAATATGGCACCTCCCTCCCATATGTATAAATACAAATATACAGAGAAGGCATGTTCTGGGCACACAATAAGCTGTACCCTCATACTGTACTGTCTAAGGGAAACAATATGGCACCTCCCTCCCATATGTATAAATACAAATATACAGAGAAGGAATGTTCTGGGCACACAATAAGCTATACCCTCATACTGTACTGTCTAAGGGAAACAATATGGCACCTCCCTCCCATATGTATAAATACAAATATACAGAGAAGGAATGTTCTGGGCACACAATAAGCTGTACCCTCATACTGTACTGTCTAAGGGAAACAATATGGCACCTCCCTCCCATATGTATAAATACAAATATACAGAGAAGGAATGTTCTGGGCACACAATAAGCTGTACCCTCATACTGTACTGTCTAAGGGAAACAATATGGCACCTCCCTCCCATATGTATAAATACAAATATACAGAGAAGGAATGTTCTGGGCACACAATAAGCTGTACCCTCATACTGTACTGTCTAAGGGAAACAATATGGCACCTCCCTCCCATATGTATAAATACAAATATACAGAGAAGGAATGTTCTGGGCACACAATAAGCTGTACCCTCATACTGTACTGTCTAAGGGAAACAATATGCCACCTCCCTCCCATATGTATAAATACAAATATACAGAGAAGGAATGTTCTGGGCACACAATAAGCTGTACCCTCATACTGTACTGTCTAAGGGAAACAATATGGCACCTCCCTCCCATATGTATAAATACAAATATACAGAGAAGGAATGTTCTGGGCACACAATAAGCTATACCCTCATACTGTACTGTCTAAGGGAAACAATATGGCACCTCCCTCCCATATGTATAAATACAAATATACAGAGAAGGAATGTTCTGGGCACACAATAAGCCTCGTACTATACTGTCTAAGGGAAACAATATGTATAACAAATACAAAGAAGGGAGCACTACACTGGTATTAGTAACAATCAATTCACAGATGCTGTGTATATGACTACAGACAAACCATTATTAATAAGGGAAACAATAACAGACGCTATTGTTGAATTTGGGTTAGCTCATCCCCTATTTAAAATCTGCCGCATATAGAATTTACATCCTGTATGGCTAATTTGCAATTTATGTAAAAGCTTGGTGAATGGCTGGCCAAAATTCAGTGCGGTCTGCAGCATGAACAATATTTAATTACTAATTAGCTGTGCAGAATGTGGATTCAATATGTGGATTTTAAAGGGGCGAAGTGGCAAGCCAGTGTATATCTAAGGACTTGGGAACAACACTCCTCGTATATAAACATTCCTTTCTGCAATCAATGGAGGCAATCTGGTGCAGCAAGACGCTTTCTTTTTCATCATGTAATTGGACCTCTTCGCTCCGGAGAGAGGGGTATTGTTGTTTCATATGGAACCATTTGAAATCATCAGCTGATAAGACTGCAGAAAGAGTTAAATATACACTTGCAATCAGCATGATTAATTGGTACTATTTGTCCGAGCTGGAATCAGATCACAGTTTTTTGCCAAAAAAAGAAGAAAGAACAAATAATTTGTTCTCCATGCGCAGAAACATTTCCCGTTTCTCTACCCCCCCCCCCCCCTTCCCAGAATGACCCCGTCCCCGAAAAGACTCAACAAAAAATAATTACTGCCAAAAAAATATACAGTGAGTTTTAAGGCTAAAAAGGAACAATTCTTCTAAGCTTGAGGTTATAAAAGTATATTTAAGAAAAAGATAAAGTTTAGAAATGGATCAGTAAATAGTAAGTAATAAGGACATATGATAAAACTATGGCAGCATAGGGATTCCCCTGTACTAAGCACAATTCAGCAGGAACAGCCCCCTAAGTTTGCTCATAGCCTGTACAGAGAGATACCATAAAACTATGGCAGCATAGGGATTCCCCTCTACCAAGCACAATTCAGCAGGAACAGCCCCCTAAGTTTGCTCATAGCCTGTACAGAGAGATACCATAAAACTATGGCAGCATAGGGATTCCCCTGTACTAAGCACAATTCAGCAGGAACAGCCCCCTAAGTTTGCTCATAGCCTGTACAGAGAGATACCATAAAAATATGGCAGCATAGAGATTCCCCTGTACTAAGCACAATTCAGCAGGAACAGCCCCCTAAGTTTGCTCATAGCCTGTACAGAGAGATACCATAAAACTATGGCACATAGGTATTCCCCTGTACTAAGCACAATTCAGCAGGAACCGCCCACTAGTGCTCACCTGACCGTGTGTGCTGCTGGGTGCTGATCGCAGTTTGTGTGGTGCTCGTTGAGCTCAATCATGAGCAATTGCAGCCCTGGAGGGTGTGGTGCGCCCAAGGATGCTGATCCAGGAAAGCCCCAGGCCTCATCTGAGTCACCTAGGCCTCGGGGTGCTTCTGCAGAAGGAGGAGTTTCTGAGGGGCCCCAAGCGGAGTCCCCAGTGCAAGTTGCGGGGTTTAACCCTGATATGCTGCCGCATGAACCGGGATTCCAGGAAAATCTGGCCAAGGGAATTCAGAAGTTTAAGGAGAAAAGGGCTGAGCTTGCGGCTCTGAAATCTCTAATAAAGACCAAGAGGTATGAGTGCGCTAAGGCCTACAGCCTGGCCCGGCCCCGCAAGAAGGTAGAGATTGCTGCCCTGTGCGACAAACAGCGCACTCTGGAGCGGGAGCTGGACTTCCTTGGCAAGGGAATCGGTGCGGTAAAGGAATCGTTTGATAATGCCGAACGGTTCCGGGAGATGGAGCAGAGGCGCCAGGAGGAAAAATACAGGGCATCGCTGAGAAGCAGAGCCATTACTGAGGTGTCCAGCGATGAGGAGCCTGAAAGCTCTGGGGCCCTCCAGCCAAACCGGCCAGTTCCAAAGAGCCCTGGGACCCCCACTGGCACTCCTACTGGTACCCCCACTGGTACCCCCTCAGGTACACCGGGCCTCCTAAGGGAGATCAGGCAGGTGGAGTCTCCTTGCTCCCTGAGGCCGCAAAAAATGGTCTTTTCTTTGGAAGAAATTGGTGATATTGACCCCAAGGAAAAGGTGAAAGCAAAGGAAAAGAAACAGCAGCTGGAAGTAAGTAGCTTTGTCTACACAGAATCTGATTTCCCTGTCCTGCCCTCACCCCAAAATCAGCCTGTGTCTATGGGTGTCTCCCAGGCTGCCCCTCAGTCAGCTGAGGATGTTGGGGTGCAGTCAGCCCCTGCTGCGTTGGCCAGTTGGGCACAAAAAGCAAATGCCAATGTGGCTGCAGCAGGGAAAAGTGAGAATCTGCCATCTGGGAGGAATGCAGGGCAGCCGGCGCAGAAAATGGCTGAAAGGGAGTCAGTTTGCCACACTGCTGCAAACATCGGTGCAGAACAACAAGCGGGCCCTGAGGGTGACATCTCACAGCAGCCAGAGGCCACTACATCCACTACTGTGTCTCTACCAGACCAGGAAAAAGCCAGTTGTGATGGGAACAACTCGGAGCGGAACCATAAAGGCAAAGCTGCAGTCGCTGAGCAGCAGGAGGAACAGCGAAAGGGAAACAAGAAGAAGGAGAAGACCAAGCCTGCTCCTAAATCTGGCAGGAAGAAGGCGGCTGCAAAAGACTCTGCAGCGGACTCTTGTAGTTCAGCAATTCCAACTGCTGCCATTTCCAATGGTGCAAGTGTGTGTGGGCGTGACTGCAGTGAGGGGATCGGTGAGCGACTGCCTGAGGCTGGTGAGTGCACTGAGAACGTGAATTCTGTGGGTGTAAATGTGTGTGGGGGGAAAGTGTTGGGGGGCTCGGGTCCAACTGTGCAAGGGTCAAATGCTGTTGTGCAAGAGGTGAATGTGGGTGCAGATACAAGTGCTGTGGGTGCAGGTATGAGTGCTGTGGGTACAAGTGCTGTGGGTGCAGGTACAAGAGCTGTGGGTGCAGGTACAAGAGCTGTGGGTGCAGGTACAAGAACTGTGGGTGCAGGTACGAGACCTGTGGGTGCAGGTACGAGTGCTGTGGGTGCAGGTACAAGTGCTGTGGGTGCAGGTACAAGAGCTGTGGGTGCAGGGGTGAATGACCCAACTGGTGCAGTTAATGCCACAGCGGCGGGTGTGAGTGCAGCGAATGAGGTGGCGGGAGTGAGTGGCCAAAGCTTTGCTAATATTGTCCGTGGCAAGGCTAAAGGGCCTGGCAGTGTGAATGTGGCGAAGGTGGCAGTGAGTGGGGCGCGTGTGAGTGACAAACCTGCAGTGGGGAATTACCCCCGACGTGGGAGGATCTACCCCGCAGACTCGGGGAGGCGCAGGAATGTGGTGCGGTTGCAGTGGGAGGGGGAGGGTCCCTTGCCTGAAGGAAATATTGTCGTTGATAAGATCTGTGATATGGGCTTCACTGCAAATGATATTTATTGTTTTGTGCATAACAAAGTGTTCAAAGACTATACCATCAGCTTCATGAGGCCCCAGGAGTTGGACGAGTTCTGGGAAAAGTTTAGGGATGCTGCAGGGATGTGGGAGGGGTTTCGGGCAGTGCCCGTGTCTAGGCCTGGGGTCTGCAAGGTCACCATTCTCATAGAGAACGAGTCCATCCCCCCCGCAGACCTTAAGATCTGGCTGAGGAGGTATGGGGATGTGATAGGGGAGCTGGAGAGGGACTTTGGGTACAGGGGGATATGGACGGGGGGCTGGCAGGCTAAGGTGCGCCTACGCACTGTAGGCAATGTCACCCAGCACATCCCCAGCTCCGCATACATTGGCCGGGATTTAGTCTGCTGCTTTTATCCCGGGCAGCCCAGGGAATGTTGGAAGTGCGGCTCCACCAGGCATTTCAGTATTAGTTGCGATGTACTGAAATGCGCCATGTGCCTTGGCGTAGGTCATGTGGCAAAGCACTGTCCCAAAAGTATCCGGTGCAACTTGTGCGGAGAGCTCGGCCATGCGTATGGTTCCTGTCCTATGTCGTGGCAAAGCATTGAGGAGGAATACCGCGAGGAAATGGGGGTGCTGGAGTCCGAGGCCACACAGGGTCAGGTGGTTGGGGAAGCTCAGCCTGTGCCTGATCCTGACCCGTTCATCCCCCATAATTCATCTCAGCCTCCCCAGGGCCCCCAGCCTCCCCAGGGCCCCCAGCCTTCCCGGGCCCCGCAGTCTTCCCAGGCCCCACAGTCTTCCCGGGCCCTGCAGTCTTCCCAGGCCCCACAGTCTTCCCGGGCCCCGCAGTCTTCCCAGGCCCCACAGTCTTCCCGGGCCCTGCAGTCTTCCCAGGCCCCACAGTCTTCCCGGGCCCCGCAGTCTTCCCAGGCCCCACAGTCTTCCCGGGCCCTGCAGTCTTCCCAGGCCCCGCAGTCCTTCACATCCGTTAGGGCAACACGGGGAAGGGGCAGAGGGAGAGGGCAACCTAGTGGACGGTCACTAATGTCCCAAAGGGTAGTTCAGGAGACCCCCCCTTCTGAGCGGCCTAGTGTGGCTAACAACACATTGGGGGATTGGGTTAAAGTAGGCGAACCCCAGAAAGCCACCTTGGCCAAACAAAAGGCTACCAACTCGAGTGGGGGGAATCACAGGAAGAAAGAGGAAAGGGCAGAGGGTGCCCATGCAAAGGAGGGGGCTGATCCCTTTCCTTTATCTGTAAACAGATTTGCTCCTTTATCTTGGGGGGAGAGGGCAGAGTTGGAGGAGGAGGAGGAGCTAAACAGGGAGCTGGCACGGTCTGATAACGCCAACTCTTCCTCTTCGGAATTTGAGTACATAAGTCCGGCTGAAGCTGAAAAGCTTCCATCTGGTCTCTCTGCAAAGAGGGAATGCTCTGACGATGATAGGAAGGTAAAAAGGAGGGTGGAAACCTCCTCATCTTAATCACCCTGTAAATGGCTGTTCCCCCTCCGATACGCGTCGTGACCATTAATGTCGCGAGCGTTAAGTCTGTAGGTGCAAGAGACACGGCCTTCTTTTTTCTCTCCCGAGTTGAGGCAGACATTTTATTTTTGCAAGAGACCAGATTAAGCAATCTTCAGGTGCTCCATAGGGCCAAGAAGGAATGGGTGCACGGTCCTTCCTACTGGTCTCTTGCAGCCGAGATGTACAGCGGAGTGGCGGTCCTTTTTAAGACCAGTAAGGTAACAGTCAAACGGGTGATTGAGGTAGAGATGGGCAGATGTATGGTCTTAGACGTCCTGCTGAATGGGCAGAATCTTCGCCTTATTAATGTGTACGGTCCTCAGACCCTAAAGGCGAGGAGGGACCTGTTTAGCAGGATTAAGCCCTTTCTTTTTACAGCCCGGCCGATAATTTTTGGCGGTGACTTTAACACCGTGACTAGGCCTATGGATAGGGGAGGTGCCGCAGGTCGGCTGGGCTATGATAGCATTTACCTGAATAGCATAGTTAGTCAGGCCGGCCTAGAGGATGTGCACATTCGCCACTTCCCTGACCGCACGGGTTTCACTTTTTATAGAGGAACATGTAGAAGTAGGATAGACAGGTTTTTTGTTAAACAGGACTTCATAGTGTCTTCTCCTGAGGTGACAGCCGTGGAGTTCTCCGATCACTGTATGGTGAGTGTGTCCTTGAATGTTTCAGAGTCCCCTCAGAGGGGAAGGGGTCTTTGGCGCCTGAATTCGGCCCTCCTGGGGGAGGAGTGTGTAAATCAGTCCTTCAGGGAGTTCTTTCAGGCTCAGGAATCCTTATTAGATCTGTGCAACACTAAGGCGGAGTGGTGGGAGATGGTCAAAAAGAGGGCAGCAGGACTCTTTCGAGGCCTAGCAAACAAGATACAAATTGATAAAGATCGTGCCTACCAATCTCTCAGGAGAAAGTTAGACAGACTGGTGTCTGATGGGGCCCAAGGTGGGGAAGTTGCCAGGGTCCGTGCCCTCATGAAGGAGTATCAGTATGACAGGTACTCTTCCCTGGTTTTGGAGAGGGACTACGGGAAGCACCACTCGCCCGACCCTTACCAAAACTGCCGGGAAGTGTTTTCCCGCAAGTCCATACACGGCTTGCAAAATGAGGCTGGGGTACTAGAGACTTCGGTCCCTGGTATTCTCAGAGTTGTTAAGAACTACTATGCTGAACTCCTGAAGGGGCAGGGGCTCTCCCGGGCCAGTATGTCTTCCTTTCTGGAAGAGACCCCTATTCTGCAAGATGAGAATATTTCTTTTGACGAATTGGAGTGTGAGATTGGAGTTGAGGAGGTCAGGAAGGCAATTGAAGGCTTAGGCCTCAAAAAGTCTCCAGGGCCTGACGGTTTAACAGCCGAATTTTATAAACAGTTTGTTGATGTCCTGGCCCCTCGTCTCACAGAGGTATTCAATAGCACCCTGGAAGAGGGCCTACTCCCTCCCTCTATGAGACACTCAGCTCTTATTCTCCTCACCAAGGGTTTGGACCAGTCTAAGGTTGAGAACTGGCGCCCCATCGCTCTTCTCAATACAGACCGAAAGATTCTGGCAAAGGTCATGTTCAACCGCCTTTTTCCTTTTGCAGAAAGGCTTCTTTCCCCCTCTCAGCACTGCACAGTGAAGGGCCGCAGCACCTTTTCCGCTGTCCTTGGCATCCGGGAGGTCCTAGAGCGGTGCAGGATCTGCGAGTGGGGTAAGTATCTGCTGACTTTGGATCAGTCAAAGGCTTTTGATAGGGTAAACCACGAGTATCTCTGGTTGCTCCTTGACAGGTACGGTCTTCCGGGTAAATTTGTTAATTGGCTAAAGATTTTGTATAAAGGGGCCGAGAGTTTCCCACTTGTGAATGGTTGGTCCGGGGAGAGCTTTGGGGTTTCTTCTGGGGTCCGACAGGGCTGTCCTTTGAGCCCTTTGCTTTATGTATTTGCCATTGATCCCCTCATAAGGCGGATAGAGTGCGATGCATTAGCAGGGGTTCCTCTGTCTCCCGGGAGGGCCCTGAAGGTCTCCGCTTATGCAGACGATGTCACAGTAGTCGTGTCTAGTGGGGAGGAGGCAGAGACTGTGGCACGGGTGCTAAGGGACTACTCAAGGGCCTCTGGGTCCTTGATTAATCAGAATAAGTGCAAAACTTTCTGGATGGGGAAGGGAGATCCTGCCTTCGATCTTCCGGATGTCTTCCCAGTGGCCCAGCCCAAAATTAAAATTCTTGGTATCGAATTTGGCCATGGCGATTATGCCAAGCAAATTTGGGAGGGCAAGTTGGAAACCGCATCTGTTCTGGTGAACCGGTGGAAAGGGTTGAAATTTACCCTCAGAGAAAGGGTGGATCTTATCAAAACCTACCTGATTCCAATCTTTTTGTATCTCAGCCATGTGTGCCTTTTGCCAGAAGCTTTCTACGTTAAGATCAAAGGTCTCTTCTTCCAACTGTTATGGGGGAATAAGACAAACCTCATCAAAAGAAATATTACCTACCTACAAAGGAAGGAGGGGGGTCTCGGTATGGTGAACCCCGTTGTGTTCTTCGTGAACACCTTTATTAAGTATAACTATCACAACCTCCTGTTGGAGAAGCCTCCTTTGTGGGTGGAGATCTTCAGAGTTTGGGCCCTTCCTTTTCTTGAGTGTTGGAAGAGAGGCGGCTTGGTAAAGAGCGTGCGTGCTCCTCATGCCCCTCTTCCGTCTTATGTTGCCGTGAGTCTGAAGGTGATGAGGCGGTGGTGTGTGTCTGTTGGGGAGATCAGGGCTTCTCCAAGAAGGGACATCGATAGGAGAGTCTTGGGTTCCTACTTTCATGCATCACTGGCCCTGAAAGACTGTCCAGACGAGGTGTTGAGATCAGGGCTCTCTTTAGTCAATTCCCCAAGGGTTCCCCCGAAGCTCAGGGATGTCGTCTGGCGCTCCTTCCACGGGAAGCTCTATGTTAATGGGAATCTGAAGTACAGACGCACTGATGACCGTGACTGCCCACGAGAGGAATGCTCTGGGGAAGTGGAAACGATGGACCACTTCTTGCTTCAGTGCCCCTTTAACATAGATGTTTACAAACAAGTCTCTGCTGCCTTGGGCATTCCTTGCCTCTCTGGTTGTAATTACCAGGAGTGGGCCTATGGGGCATTCAAGCGACACAGGGGGTATGATTTGGGCACTCTTTTCTTAGTCAGCTCTGTTGTCCGCTTTTACACCTGGAACGCACGGTGCAAGGTTTCTCTCAGGCGTGAAGTCCTCCCCGGTCCAGTGGTGGTGGATATGGTACTGGGTGAGCTCGGGAAGATACGCTCTTTGGAGAGACAAAGGATGGATGAAGCAAGGTGGAAGGGTCTGTGGAGGGGCATTCAGTTTGACCCACCGTGAGTCTCTTGCTAATTCTGATGTCTCTTTGGTGTTGGGCTAGTTCTTTTCACCCCCCTTAGATTTTTGCCTTCGTCGTATTTTTCTGATGGGGCTTCATACAGTTTTAGGTGAGTAGCCCAATCTTTTGCCTTCCTGGAGTCAGAGCCATGTTTTGTGTATATAGTTGTTTATAGTAGAGTGGCCCCCAGCCAGGCTGAGCTGCTCATTGAAGTTGAGTTAAAGTTGGAAATTGAGCAGCGTTGTATAGCTCAGGTGCGACTATACATCAGCTTTGTAACATTTGTACAGTTGCCCACAGAGCAAGCGGATACGTTTATAGGATAAGCTAATTATGTTTACTGCATGTAAATCTATTTAATGCTTTTGCTTATTTGTTATGTTATTTTAAGCTTTATTGTATTGGGATGCAAGAACTCAATAAACAAAAATTTCCCCTGTACTAAGCACAATTCAGCAGGAACAGCCCCCTAAGTTTGCTCATAGCCTGTACAGAGAGATACTATAAAACTATGGCAGCATAGGGATTCCCCTGTACTAAGCACAATTCAGCAGGAACAGCCCCCTAAGTTTGCTAATAGCCTGTACAGAGAGATACCATAAAACTATGGCAGCATAGGGATTCCCCTGTACTAAGCACAATTCAGCAGGAACAGCCCCCTAAGTTTGCTAATAGCCTGTACAGAGAGATACCATAAAACTATGGCAGCATTTATATTCTCCCATAATAAGCATTTCTATAGGAACAGTATGCTGATGGCTTGTACACTGAGATACCATCAAAGGCATTTACCTGTACTGAGCAAGTAACCCTTCGGATGGATCTTAGCAAGAAGGTGACACAAGAAGACCAGTCACCTTTTGCCTTATAAACATATAAATATCAGTTTAGATTGGTAGCTTACACTTCCCAGTGAAATAGTAAATATATATATTAATGAATAGAAGGTGAGAATGTGCTGAATTCCTGCCATGGGTTTATAGGTGCCCTGAGGTACTGACTGTCGCACAAAGACTTTCCATTAAATGTAAATAAAAGTCTTTAGTCACCTGCTGATTGTGCTAATCCCATTACCCTGTCACAATAGCAAGGTGTTCCATATTCAAGGTCCCCGCTCAACAGGGAGGTGCATTATGGGTTGTCTTTTGAAGTAGCCCTCAAATAGCTAAATTGCCCGTTGGATGTTCTTTATTCTCTGTCTTGGTGTTTGTCTTTCTACTGTCAGAATCCCTTTCTTCTTTGCTCAACTCCTTCCTTTCTTTGTACTCTCCTTTTTTCCTTTCTTTATTTCCCCCTGTTTTAATTTTGCCTGACCTGCTTAATTATTTCCTTCTCTTCCAATATATAACCCTCCCCTATGGTAAATTATAAGGATATTAGAAGTCTCTGAAGGGTTCTGAAACCATATAAAGGCACAAGGCTGCAGGCTGAGTTATACAGGGAACTCTGAGTGTCACTCATGTATTATAAGGGATAATGTACCCCCTACTGTAAATGATAAGGATATTAGAAGTCACTGAGGGGTTCTGTGCCCATATAAAGGCACAAGGCTGCAGGCTGAGTTATACGGGGAACTCTGAGTATCACTCATGTATTATAAGGGATAATGTACCCCCTACTGTAAATGATAAGGATATTAGAAGTCACTGAGGGGTTCTGTGCCCATATAAAGGCACAAGGCTGCAGGCTGAGTTATACAGGGAACTCTGAGTATCACTCATGTATTATAAGGGATAATGTACCCCCTACTGTAAATGATAAGGATATTAGAAGTCACTGAGGGGTTCTGTGCCCATATAAAGGCACAAGGCTGCAGGCTGAGTTATACAGGGAACTCTGAGTATCACTCATGTATTATAAGGGATAATGTACCCCCTACTGTAAATGATAAGGATATTAGAAGTCACTGAGGGGTTCTGTGCCCATATAAAGGCACAAGGCTGCAGGCTGAGTTATACAGGGAACTCTGAGTATCACTCATGTATTATAAGGGATAATGTACCCCTTACTGTACATTATATGGATATTAGAAGTAATTAAAGTGTCCCATGACCATATAAAAGTGAAATGAGCGCTCCTACTTTATGATAACATGCACAGGAAAAAATGTTCAGTATGCTCAATGACTGTCTATTTTAGGGAAATATATAGAGAATATATAGAGAAAAAACCCTGCTTCTGTGTGTATATTTCCCCTTTAATACCTGCCTTCAGCCCAAGCCAATTCCCTACTGAGCGTATAAATACTTATTTATAGTTCTATTGCTTTCTTTGCTCAGACATTAAATAGAATTGTACAGGAAGCTGTGGTTTTTAACATATGTAAAGCTGAGTTATACGTGCGGTCTTCTTTCTCCCAATAAATGGGAAAACCAAACCAAATTATATATTTAACCCCCCCTCTCTTCCATGCAGTGATGAACAGAACAAGCTTTTCAACGTGGGGGTTTTTTTATTGTTAAAACAGTGAACAGCCTGGACATAAAATCATTTCCTTCCTCACACAGACATCTAGTTATTTGCATCACAGGTTTGCTCTCTAATCCGCATTGCATGCACTCTGTAACAGGTGAGCAATGAGACAGTCTAGCCAAAACAGACTCGAAATATTTAACCCAAAATTTCCCCATTAAACCAGCACAATATGATTCACGTGCCTTGTCATTAGATTATACTTTCATAGCAATTTATTACAAAGGAAGGTAAAACAAATTGGGGTTGGTTTCCACAGAAAGAAGGGCTATTAACGGATTTAAAAATATAATTAAAAGTTCCTGGACCTGACAGCAATGCAATTTTTAGTTTGGACTCCCACCAGATATTCTATACTTCTGGTACCCCAGCAGAAAAAGCTAATAGTGATAATAGTGATGTCTAAGACTGGAGTTCTTTATCATTAGGTTATATAAAGGTTTTGGGAGTAGCAAGTGCCTCCTGATGAAACCAAGTATGTTGAGATCCCAGGGGCCGTAAATGCCACCTAAGACACCCCTGAAAGTTAGTACAGGTATGGGATCCCTTATCCGGAAACCCGTTATCCAGAAAGCCCCGAATTACGAAATGCCCGTCTCCCATAGACTCGATTTTAATCAAATAGTTCAGAATTTTAAAACTCATTTCCTTTTTCTCTGTAGTAATAAAACAGTACCTTGTAATTGATCCCAACTAAGATATGAATAATCCTTATTGGATGCAAAACAATCCCATAGGGTTTAATTAATGTTTTATTGATTCTTTAGTAGACTTAAGGTATGGAGATCCAAATTACAGAAAGACCCCTTATCCGGAATACCCTTGGTCCCGAGCATTCTGGATAATGGGTCCTATACCTGTACTACAAACCTCTGTAAAGAGTCGATCCTCAAAAACCCAAATAAAATTAGAAGAATTTGAATTGCCCATGACCTGAGGCAAATCCTTCTTATCAAGGAGAAGAACATAACAGAAAAGCCCATAGAGTGCAAGCAAAATGAACCCCATATGGCTGCAGAATACGTGATGTGTTTCTACTACATGGAGGGAATGGTCTAAACTTTATATGAAGTCTTCCTTCCTGTCGTGCTTAGATATTGATTGTCCTCTCTATTGGGTCTCCCCCCAAAGATGAGACATACTTGGTGTATCTCCAAAAAATTGGTTTTCTTTTATGTTTCCATGTCATAAACTGGGGCATGGAATTCAGCAGGGAAAATGATACATTTTATTGGGCAACTATCAGTTCACTACAATAATCCCACACCCTCTTTTCAGAAGGACGCCAGTGAGATTTGAAAATGCATAAGCTTAAACATACATTGGTCTCATATGTGCTGTTATGTGCTCGGTAGTTTATTATCTCTATATTCTCTTTATACTCTCTATTGTTGCCTTAGTTCCTATCAGGGCCACAGTAATAAGGGGTTGTGATAAAACAGACATCTCCAGTGTCGGACTGGCCCACCAGGATACCAGGAAAACTCCCGGTGGACCAGGGGTCAGTGGGTCCTCCTTTTCCTAACCATTTGGCCTGTTTCATGGTCATTCCCTAATTCTGAATGGGAATAAAGAGATGGAAGGATAGATGCTAGCATGTAAATAAAATAGACTAGGAGAATGAAGAGGTTGAGTGAAGAAAGAAGGAAAAATAGTTTAGAAAGCGGGCCTAGGGTCTAAGCTTTTCTTGTGGGCCCCTGGGGTCCCAGTCCGACACTGGACATCCCTACAAGATGACAGTGACCATCGTAGGATTTACCCCTAAGGAGCTGAACACTAGGAATCTGCCTCTACAACTTGTGTTTTCTAGGGCTTATGGAAGCCCCAGCTGCTGTGTTGTTAGATTCTATAGGTGGGTTAGAGTACCGTTGGTTAAGCAATGCCAGGTGACACCCTACTCCATGTAATATAAATGGTCAGGGTGGAGCTATAGCTGGTATTTTGGAACCCACTTATGCCAAAGGGAGAATAGAACCTGGGGTGGTATAGGTCCCAGAAGAATTAGCATGTACGTAGTCTAGAATTCCTATTGTATGTGCTACAGTAGCACTTCATACAAAGTTTTGTTGTGCTGGGTAACAATCCAATGAGGTACGTTAGTAGGGTCAGTACTATGGTGTCTATCTCCATAATATCACAAAACAAAAACTGTAGTACCGTGTTAGCCAGTGTCAAAAATAATAAAAAAAAAAAACAACAAAACAAAACACAAATACAAGAGTATTGTAGAAATGATACCTATATTGCCTAACAATAAAAATACATTGGAAGCTTTCGGAGCGCTAAGGAATTTTGCCTGACGAAGGGGCCTTAGAGCTCCGAAAGCTTGCAATGTATTTTTATTGTTAGCCAATATAGGTATCATTTCTACAATACTCTTGTATTTGTGTTTTTTTGTTTATTATTATTATCTCCAGAAAAGGGACTTGAGTGTTTTATATCAGAAATAGTGAGTGATTCCTGTGAGATGTTCCCAGGCTGACCTTACAGATACAATAGTGCATGTGTTGGCAGGGTATCAGCTGAATGTAATATATTCATTTGCACATATTTGCTAAATAGCCATTGTAAATCAAGAGCAATGTTAACATCTACTGCATAAATAAACTGGTGGACACTTTGTAGCATGCTGTTTGACCTTTATTCTTCATCAGTGGCAACATGCTAGGCTTGGTGTGCCGCTTGCATGGTGTTTTAATTACAGTCTGGGCCCTGTCTAGAAGTGGCCCACCGTGGTGATCAGTGATGTACCACGAGAATCCTGGAGCCCAGTGTAAAATTGGGCACCTCTAAGGCAACGTTACTCCAGTGGTAGAAAACACTGCCCTACTGGAAGCAGTGACTAAAGACTTACCTATCAGAGCCATTACAATGACTTGGACGATCCTTTCTTATTCTTTATATTAAATATATGGATCCCTATGCTTATAGCTATAAATGTGGGCCTTATCAATAAATATTTCCATTCTACACCTTGTACACAGTCTTTTCTAGGTGATATATATTTCTAAAGACTTGCGGTATTAGTTTCCTTTATATATTTGTACGTGGAATCACTTGTAATTGCTACCAGTCAGCGTACAGCAAAATGTCATCCATATGTTGAGCACAGTGATCTGTACAGGCATCATGGGATTATGGGAAGAACTGGACCATTACTCTTATCATATTCCGGGTGATGTTAAGCAGGGCCAATGCAGGGATATCAGATGTCACTGGAAATGTGACGTGGCATTTCATCTCTCGTCTTTTAAACGTTCCTTTTTATCTTGTAAGTATAAGGACAACAATTAAGGCTGTCTCCATTACACATAATGACTGTCCAAGGGGGGTCTGTGAAGTATTTGCTGCAGTAATGTATTACAGACGTTCTCCGAGAGAAAATGGTTTGAATTCTCCAGAGGCTTCTCCTTGGGAGAAATATTTATGTTTAAAGGGATACTGTCATCACACAATAACCCTTTTTTGTTATAATATCAATTCATTTTTAAGACAAGGTTTAATAGAGTTACTTTCTCTTTGCTTACTTTGCCTCCTTATCTCGTTCACTTAGACACAGGCATTTCCAGACAGGGGCGTTAATGGGCTTTTCTGAAAAAGAGTATTTCATAAGAGTTTCATAACCTTCAGCCACGTTTTGTATTGTATTTTATATTTCTTTATATAGCACCACAATTGTACAAAGTGCTTTACAAGGTATGAACACAAACAGGGGTATAGTTATATTAAGTTATACAGTAACAATAGATACATCAATGCTTATGAGCTAAGAGCTTTCAATACACCATTTAGATGGAGTCCCTGTCCCAAGGGGCTAACAATCTATTAGAATCTATTATCCTAGGCAACATTGCAAGCATTGGTTCTTGAGGGTGCACATTATCTAAGAAATATTACACGTTCCCTTGACCATAAGAATCACGTTAATGTTTTGGGATTGGGATGCTAAGGGTGAAGACACGTGGAGCTACTAGTCGCAGCAACAAAAATAGACTGCTACAAAAATAGACAATGCTGATCATTTACTGTGTGTTTTAGGGCAAAGACACAAGCGGCGATTAGTAGCCGTGACTTTTTTAAAAGTCGTGGCGACTAATTCGCACACAGCGTGGTTAATTGCAGCGACTTTTATATTATCCTATTGCACGAAAACCGCCACGATTAGTCACCGAGACTAACTTTTTAAAAAGTTGCTGAGATTAATCGCCCCGTGTGTCTTCACCCTTAGCAGAGGCAATTCTCAGTATTTTCTATGGCAGGATATTTTTTGAAATGTAGCAGCTGCTACTAAGTAGCTCTGTGGGTCTTCACCCTAAGAGATCTTTTGTACACAATGGAATGGTATATGATCTTAAAAGGTCTCAAAACAAATGGCTGTGAATCTCGGGTTTTCATTGGTGAATGTCCCCTTCCTAGGAGCATGCTCAAAGCACTGGATATTGTTGCTGCTCAGGGTACCCCTGCAACAAGTATAGGCTGACGATAATGACATGTTTGCATATCTATTATACTGTAAGAGTGCTAATGTTAGCTAATGTTGGCTATGACCCCCCATAAACATCTAAAAACCTCCACTAGACTAGGAACTGTGCTTATCTTCTGAAAAGCCAGTTAGAAGATCCAGATATATGGGTTAGATCCATATTATTTATCCTGTTCTGTCTAGTATCTCTTGATCCAATCAGTGGTGAAAGTCCATGTATCCACCATTCACAGAAGCACAATAGGCCATATTATAATGTTGTGTCAGGGGCCCAACAGAACACTTTATACCACAGGCCCACTTATTTCCACTCATTATTCTACCCACTTGTCTTCACATTGCATCTTTTTCTCTGTTTCCTTTTTGTCTTCTGTTCGTTTGTTTCTTTTATCCTTTCTATAATTTCTCTACTTCTTTCCTTTCCTCTTCCATTTTATCTTTATTTTCTTAATGCTCTTGTGTCTCATTCAGTTTTTTCCTCCCACCATATCCTCAGTTATCTCAGATACAAGAAGGTACGGCCACAGAAGGCCAAATAGTTGGTTGTACAGGAAAGTCCTTTTACACTGGTGGGCCAGTCCAATCTTGACTACAGTAAAGGACACAAGGTGGCAACAGTGGCATGAAAGCAAAGAAATTAAACATCTCCAACATCAACAATATATATATACAATATATAAAAACAACAATATATACAATATATAAAAACAACAAACAAATATCATTCAAACCAATTCACTGCAATTGTAAGTATATCCCCAGGAATACAAATTATCCTCGCTTTCGCATTACGTCTTAAACATCCATCACTGCCGAGATATGGTGTTAGGAGATATACAGTGCAAAGGGAGCGAGTAAAACCAGAATTAGAACAACAGTTGAAGTTTAATGTCTCTATTAGTTTTCCTGGTTGGCTGTGGGGAGACGATGTGTGTTTCCAATCTGACCTGGAAGGCAACCAGTTCCTCCAAAAGCAGTTATTGTACATTTGGGGGACTCCTCGAATGGTTTATTGGCTGAGTTTTACTTTGCTGCTCCATTACCTCCCTTCCTCCCATGATAATATCAGATTGTGAAAAATGTTTCAGATTGGGACCTCCCACCTAGAGAAACTCTGAATCTTACAGTAAAAATAAAAATGCTAAGGGTCTGTTTCACATGTTGAGGGAATGAGGTCACATGACCAGCAGCGCAGTGAAGAGAACATTGTATCCGCACCGAGGGATCATACAGGGACCGTATTCTCTCAGCACCGAGGCGAGCCAGGGAACGTCATATTACAAAACAATTAAGGCTGCAGGTGTTGGACATTAGTGATAACATGGCTGGGAGTTAATTACTGGTCTGATTTGCTTTATCACAGCTGTGATCCTGGCGTCTCATCCTTGGACCTTCTGCTCCGGAATCATTGTTTATCTGTAAAAATAGAGCTTACACACACACATATATATATATATATAAATATATAGTTTTTGCAGGTGCATTACATTTCTGCTCAACATTTTGGACAACTGTAAAAAAAAGGAAAACATAGACCCTCTGTTTCAGCAATTTTCAGACTTGGGTTGAAGCCCAGTTGTGTTTTTCCACGTTTGTCCAGTTCTCCACCTCTTAGCTCATAACAAGGTTAGTAGTGATAAGCGAATCGGTGTGTTCTTGTGGCTTTTTTTTAATTTGGAAAATGCAGTAAAGTCAAAGTCTCGCGGCAGTTTTCTACTGCTTTGTTTGTGGCAAAAATATTCATCACTGAGATTTGCCACTGTTCCATGAAAACATTTGCAGATGGAGAAAAATGGAATTTTGCCGCAGAACAATGCCTGTCAAAATGTTTTGCTCATAGCTAAAGGTTACAGATATATACAACTATTGGTGTAACAGTCACCCTGCTATAGTTCCAGGGGTACCCAGGGCACAAATAAGCACTCACCCCAAATCCCCCCCTAACTGGCCTTCAGTCTGGGCCCCCTTAGCTCATAACAAGGTTACAGATATATAGAAACATTGGGGTAACAGTCACCCTGCTATAGTTCCAGGGGTACCCAGAGCACAAATAAGCACTCACCCCAAATCTCCCCCTAACTGGCCTTCAGGCTGGGCCCCCTTAGCTCATAACAAGGTTACAGATATATAGAAACATTGGGGTAACAGTCACCCTGTTATAGTTCCAGGGGTACCCAGGGCACAAATAAGCACTCACCCCAAATCCCCCCCTAACTGGCCTTCAGGCTGGGCCCCCTTAGCCCATAACAAGGTTACAGATATATAGAAACATTGGGGTAACAGTCACCCTGCTACAGTTCCAGGGGTACCCAGGGCACAAATAAGCACTCACCCCAAATCCCCCCTAACTGGCCTTCAGGCTGGGCCCCCTTAGCCCATAACACGGTTACAGATATATAGAAACATTGGGGTAACAGTCACCCTGCTATAGTTCCAGGGGTACCCAGGGCACAAATAAGCACTCACCCCTTCTCTACTACCTGGGAGCTGGCATAGAGCAGAGATTCATGTGCAAAATGGAGGAAGCAGACCCTGCATTCCAGGCCCCTGTCTGTTGTTACACCACTGAGCAAGGTTACACTATAGCATTAGAAGAAATAATCCAGTAATCCATGGTTGGCTAGTCTAAATGGGACCTCCTTGTCAATAGATCTAGATCAGACATTCCATTTTTTGGGCAAGTATTAGGCCTCCTAGAACACATCATAAAAACTGTCATCCAGGGCACACTCTTAAACCCATTGTGCCGTGGTATTGGTTGGACATGGTTATATGGCGGAATTAAGAAATTTGATGGCAAATATCCTACAACGGGACCCACAATGGGACCTACAATCTACCACTGACTCCCAGTTTCTCTCTGGACCTGATTATTCCTTCCACTTCTTTCAGTTCTTTCCACTTACCAATTCATACCTTTTTATTCTCCTAGTAAATATTTTATTGTCTGTGAACCTGTAATTCCTTCATTTACAAGCAGGAAATATGTTTTTTTATGATTTTTCTTTTTTTAAAGTAGGACATTACATATAACAGTAGAAAACCCCCCCCCATAATTATGACATAAGAGTGTTTACAGTTGTGAACAACCTCCCTTTTTTCCCTCTTATTGACAGAGTCCCAGGGATTGCCGAAATGCCATAACCTGCGTATAACTTGTCCGCGGCGCTCCTGGGCTTGCGTAGCGTAATCGTTTCCAGATCGCTGCAGTACAAGGGATTAGAATTCAGTTAGTGTAAGGCTGGAAGGCACCAGTTTAACAGCACAGCTGGAAAGGCTTATGCTTAGCTCTGTCCCTTAACTTTATTAGATTAAATTATAGCACAGAAATAATTCTTCCCAGCTATAAAGGTGTTATATTACCAAACACAGTACATCACCTTGACTCTTTTTTTTTTCTTTATGAATTTGATAAAGAAAATTAGGCCTGTCCTAAGGCAGCTCCAATTTTTGTTACATTTTTTTCTTCTGAAGAAAGCGTAACTAAATCTTGTAGATTGTAAGCTCTTTTGGGCAGGGCTCTCTTCACCTCTTGTATCGGTTATTGATTGCTTTATATGTTACTCTGTATGTCCAATGTATGTAACCCACCTATTGTACAGCGCTGCGGGATATGTTGGCGCTTTATAAATAAATGTTAATAATAATAATAAAATAATTTATATTCACTTAACAAAGCCGGGATCTTCCATGGGCACAAACATGGCGACGCCGCTCTGCTACAGACCTGCTACATCGTTAGTGTTATTGCCACTAAAAAAATAAGAAATTACGTCTGTTTAGCTGGAAGCAAAGTTATATTGTGCTCTGTTCACTCTTTAGGAAAAAAGTAAAAAAAAAAAAGAAACTACAATTTACAGCATCCTATATATTGCACGGTATTAAGTTTCTTTGTTCATTCAGCAGGCCCTGCTCATTCGGCAGGAAGATTACTCCATAAAATTCAACTTCCTCACTCACCACAACACATGGTGTTCTGCACTACAGGAAATATTACATGTCACGTTTCTAGTTAACGCTGGAAAAGCCAATGTTTTTGTACAATAAAGGGAGAGAGACCGGAGTGTCAGTCACAGAAAGGCATAAAAATAAACAGAAATTCACAGGCATTATCTGAATTACCTAAAGAGTCAGGATGCCACTAATTCAAGGCAAAGTACAAAGGACAGATTTTTTTTCTCTCATAGAAAGATATCAGGTAAAGAGCAGTTGTGTACTCAGTGTAAGCCCACGCCATTTCCTGCATTTAACCAATATATGTGTCACAAAACAAAATGATCAACCAATAAATCTTCCTACAGATGGGCACAGGCCTATCAGGAACCCTCTCCACCGGATCAGCCCACAAATTGAATGGACATGGAAAATACAAGGGGCTGCACTTTGTATGGCTGCCTTAGGGTTGCCACCTCTCCCTCTGCCAAAAGCTGGGCGGGGGGAAAACATCACGGGGCAGAGCTGTAGCGTCACAGCGGCTCAACACGGCCAATGACCAATCACCATGTCGTATCCACAACCGGCCTTTAAAATATAAAGTACTGGCCTTTGGGTTGGGTGGCAGACATTGACTTCACTTGGGGATTATTGTTAACATTATTATTAACATTTATTTATAAAGTGCCAACATATTCTGTAGCGCTGTACAATAATGGGCGATGATGTCGCAGTGTGGGGAAATGGGCATCTGGGCTAAGCGGGAAAATGGGAGTATGGGGCAGGGAAATGGGCTTGTGGGCGGGAAATGGGCGGGCCAGAGCTGATCATGCACAGAGAAAGGAAGGATTTATAGGTAGGGTTGCCAGCCTTACAAACTTACCAGTGGGTATATTGCCAGTAAATCTGTTATACTGGCACTCAGTGTACCACTGATTTGCCAGCTAGGTTGGTCAAATACCAGCTGGGTAGCAACCCTATTAGGGTCAGACACAGGCCTACTTTCTTCAACCAGCTTGTCACTATTCCTCTACACTTTTCCAGTCTGCCCAATACCGGAACTGACTTATATCCTTCATACATATAGGCTGAGCTCAGCACCGTACATGCTCCAGTAGTCCTACAAGTATATTGTACAATATTATTGGTACATGTACTGTCAGCATAAGCCTCAGTTTTATTTTATTTAGGTCCGAGGGGTTGGAGATACTTTATCATGTCCCACCTGGATTCTATGGATAGTATGGAAGTTGGCTGTGCCATTATTCCAGAATTGATCCTGGAGCAGTCTCACCTCTATCTGAGGTAGGAAGGCTGAATTTATCTAGGTCTACTAAGCTTCCATTTATTATTTCAACTAAGCACCATGCAAAAGCGAAACTGCTCTTTGGTTGCTATGGGTTACCAGCACAGCACGCATTTTAACCCTGTTACAACGTAACCTCCAATCTACTTTAAGCAGAATGATTTAGCTTGAGCAGAAATAAATGGAATCAAACACATTCTTTAGGCTGCAGTTTTATATCACTTGATGCTACGCCCAGTGCATTAAGAACTGTATAAAAATATTTGCTTTCCCTGAGTTAGATTTAATTTAATGCCTCATGGCTGTCTGATTCAGATCTTCCATCAAAGAGATTTACACCATAGATGTTCGTGTTATTTTGACTCCAACAAATTATGGATGTAACTGAGGACTACGTGACATTCTACAATTGCTCGCATATGGTTTCCCATCATAACTAAAGCCGGTTATCGAGATGAAGTGATTTACTTGCATTACGGTAATGGCAAACAGGCCAATTCTAAAGCTGTTTTTGTGGTCAAATTGAACCACAATTAAAAAAAACAAGTGTAATTCATTGAGTTTACCAACTAAAGATCTGATAAGGAAAACATTTATTTGTACAATTTTACTTGCTAAAACAGAGGCCCAGAATGTAGTGGGGATAATAGCCTCTGGGAAGGGACTGGGGCTGTGGGATAGCAGGTATAGTAGGGAGAGATGGTGCCTATAGTAGCAGTGGGGGGATAATAGCCTCTGGGAAGGGACTGTGGCTGTGGGATAGCAGGTATAGTAGGGAGAGATGGTGCCTATAGTAGCAGTGGGGGGATAATAGCCTCTGGGAAGGGACTGGGGCTGTGGGATAGCAGGTATAGTAGGGAGAGATGGTGCCTATAGTAGCAGTGGGGGGATAATAGCCTCTGGGAAGGGACTGTGGCTGTGGGATAGCAGGTATAGTAGGGAGAGATGGTGCCTATAGTAGCAGTGGGGGGGATAATAGCCTCTGGGAAGGGACTGGGGCTGTGGGATAGCAGGTATAGTAGGGAGAGATTGTGCCTATAGTAGCAGTGGGGGGATAATAGCCTCTGGGAAGGGACTGGGGCTGTGGGATAGCAGGTATAGTAGGGAGAGATTGTGCTTATAGTAACAGTGGGGGGATAATAGCCAATGGGAAGGGACTGTGGCTGTGGGATAGCAGGTATAGTAGGGAGAGATGGTGCCTATACTAGCAGTGGGATAATAGCCTCTGGGAAGGGACTGGGGCTGTGGGATAGCAGATATAGTAGGAAGAGATGGTGCCTATAGTAGCAGTGGGGGGATAATAGCCTCTGGGAAGGGACTGGGGCTGTGGGATAGCAGGTATAGTAGGAAGAGATGGTGCCTATAGTAGCAGTGGGGGGATAATAGCCTCTGGGAAGGGACTGGGGCTGTGGGATAGCAGGTATAGTAGGGAGAGATGGTGCCTATAGTAGCAGTGGGGGGATAATAGCCTCTGGGAAGGGACTGGGGCTGTGGGATAGCAGGTATAGTAGAGAGAGATGGCGCCTATAGTAGCAATGGGATAATAGCCTCTGGGAAGGGGCTAGGGCTGTGGGATAGCAGGTATAGTAGGGAGAGATGGTGCCTATAGTAGCAGTGGGGGGATAATAGCCTCTGGGAAGGGACTGTGGCTGTGGGATAGCAGGTATAGTAGGAAGAGATGGTGCCTATAGTAACAGTGGGGGGATAATAGCCTCTGGGAAGGGACTGTGGCTGTGGGATAGCAGGTATAGTAGGGAGAGATGGTGCCTATAGTAGCAGTGGGGGGGATAATAGCCTCTGGGAAGGGACTGGGGCTGTGGGATAACAGGTATAGTAGGGAGAGATGGTGCCTATAGTAGCAGTGGGGGGATAATAGCCTCTGGGAAGGGACTGGGGCTGTGGGATAGCAGGTATAGTAGGGAGAGATGGTGCCTATAGTAACAGTGGGGGGATAATAGCCTCTGGGAAGGGACTGTGGCTGTGGGATAGCAGGTATAGTAGGGAGAGATGGTGCCTATAGTAGCAGTGGGGGGATAATAGCCTCTGGGAAGGGACTGTGGCTGTGGGATAGCAGGTATAGTAGGGAGAGATGGTGCCTATAGTAGCAGTGGGATAATAGCCTCTGGGAAGGGACTGGGGCTGTGGGATAACAGGTATAGTAGGGAGAGATGGTGCCTATAGTAGCAGTGGGGGGATAATAGCCTCTGGGAAGGGACTGGGGCTGTGGGATAGCAGGTATAGTAGGGAGAGATGGTGCCTATAGTAGCAGTGGGGGGATAATAGCCTCTGGGAAGGGACTGGGGCTGTGGGATAGCAGGTATAGTAGCAGTATATAAACAGCTGCTAAGGGCTGTAGGTCATTTTTTAGAAAAAAAACTAGTACCCAGCAAAGTTCTAGGGTTCCACCACTTCGAATGGCAACCCTATGTTTACCCCATAGTCAAAGGAGGTAAAACATCCCTGATCAATACTTCAGGCTCTGCTTGAGAGGGGATTTTAGTCACTGCATGGAAACTGTCTGGGTAATGAAGTGCTATTAGCAGGGGCCTAATTGAGTAGTGACACAGTGCAGGCCCCAAAACTCTTTGTGAGAACTCCCAGCCTTATTTCGCTGAGCTGCGCTGCTCCCTCGCCTCGGCCTTTGTGCCTTAAGCGCTTTGTCGACAAGTGAGACGAATACTCAACACCGCTGCCTTTATGGGCCCTACAGACAACGTGTCGCCAGCGTAGCCCTGCGTGGAAAATTCAGAGGTGGAAGGGATCCCGCATTAATTAGCCTGGAAAACGCCAACTTCTTCACATGTGTAACGTGAGCTTTTTTATTGGGAAAAAAGTAAAACAAGCATTACATTGCTTTCTGCTAGCCCAGTAAAACAGAAGGGGGATCCATAAATATGTATGTTACGCTGATTTCTGATGGTTTTCTGGGCTGCCGTCCAGAACCTTACAGCAACAGCATCGCCATTGTAAAGCTGAGAGATTGGCTCTGACTGCGCTTCTCAAGTGGTCTTAGCTTCGAGCGCCAGAAAAACGAATTTCCAGGCAGGCAGCAGCAACCCCCCCCACCCAAGCCCCCGAACAAAAGGTGGTATTAAAGTTTGGCTTCCAAAATAATAAAAGCTTATTATTTCAAAACATTTTGCAAGGTAGCAAGTGCTATAAATATTCCATGTTCTGCAGTCGGAGACGCCACTCAGTCCTGCAAAATTGTGGTCCGTTTCTGGCTTTTGCTAGTTTTCTGGTATTCTGTCTTCAGTGTAAAACGTTAAAGAAGGTCCTAAAACACATCATTCCTTATTATTTAAAGGGGAAGTTTTACTTTAAGTTTCTGTAACCCCTATTTGGCTGTAAAACATGCAACATCAGCTAGAATTAGAGATGGGCGAAATGTTTCGCCAGGCATGGATTCGCGGTGAATTTCCACGTTTCGGCATTGGTCGATTGTTTTGCGAAACGGATGAAAAAATTTGCCGCACATCCAAAAATTGTTGCCGGCGTCAAAAAAAGAATAGTCGCGGGCGTCAAAAGAATAGCCACACGACAAAATAATAGCCGCGGGCGACAAAAGAATAGCTGTGCGACAAAATAATAGCTGCGGGTGACAAAATAATAGCTGCGGGTGACAAAATAATAGCCGCACAACGAAATAATAGCCACAGGCGACCAAACAATAGCCGGGCGACAAAACAATGCTGGCCGACAAAATAATAGCCGCGGGCGACAAAAGAATAGTAGCGGGCGACAATTTTTTTTGGCGCACAACATTTTTGCCGTTTCGCAAATTTTTCACCATTTTGCGGAAAGATTTGCAAATTTTTCGGCAAAGCGAAACTAAACAGATTCACTCAGCAATAGCTAGAATGGCTTTAGAGCATGGGGTACATAGGACTCTACACATCAATACTCACACAGAGGAGATATCAGGCATATAACCCACCTCAGCCGAGGGTGGGAAAATTAAGGACCACCAACCAGCACGGCCTCCCTGTGGAGAGTAGCCTGGCCAAGTATCTGCATCCTCAAGGTGTTGCTTAGCAGCCAAGGATCCCTTACAGCAGACTATGGATCAGGTATAGGAACTAACCTGATATCTGCGTCTTAACCGTGTCCTGTTCTAAGGCAACAGTGCCTGTAGGGAAGACTACTTCCAGCTAATCTCTCCCGGTTGGAGCCAAAAACTGCTCTTTCTAACTAATCTCACTATCTCACTTTCCTAGAAAGTGTTCTTATAAATGATCCTGATACTCACTACTCATTCACGGGGTCCCTGTTCCCCGACTTCACTAGAGCTAGATGCAGCCTCTAGGGTACTCACTTTACTTGGGCCCTGCCGATCCCAGGCTCAGTGGAACTTCCACCTGGGTCAGCAGATGCAGACCCACCCCTTTGCTATATTGAAGTGCCAAGGGAGTGGTCTACTTATTAACCAATAAGGCACAAATGCTAATGGCACACTACATGGGCCTCTGCCCAGCAACAGGACAAAGAAGGAACTAGTAGGGCTTAAAGCCATAGGGACGTATTAACCCTATGGGTCCCTACATTTGCTTGTTGTTTCTGATGAGCTTCTGACACCAACCACATCCAAAGGTGTGGGATGGAATGTACCAATATTGTATGTAACTTAAACCAGGCAAGACTTGATAAATATTAGGTGGCCAAGAGGATTTTTCCCCTAAGGTTGATGGCACACAGGGCACTTGTTGCCCACGCTAAATCACACTCCTTCATTGGTGACATAGCACAAGGTGTTTTTGGGTGCTTTGTCGGGAGTTCGGTTTCCTGCTGCTGTGTGTCCATCACCCTTAAACGTCTGAAATCAGTCAGAAGCAAGCGCGGCCATACAGACAACCAATTGGAAGACCAATTTGGGCCATACCATGTCTTCCCAGGTGGTTTGCTCTTAAAGCTGCTATCACCATATACAGGTCCTTTTCAAAAAATTAGTATATTGTGATAAAGTTCATTATTTTCTGTAATGTACTGATAAACATTAGACTTTCATATATTTTAGATTCATTACACACAACTGAAGTAGTTCAAGCCTTTTCTTGTTTTAATATTGATGATTGTGGCATACAGCTCATGAAAACCCAAAATTCCTATCTCAAAAAATTAGCATATCATGAAAAGGTTCTCTAAACGAGCTATTAACCTAATCATCTGAATCAACAAATTAACTCTAAAAACCTGCAAAAGATTCCTGAGGCTTTTAAAAACTCCCAGCCTGGTTCATTACTCAAAACCGCAATCATGGGTAAGACTGCCGACCTGACTGCTGTCCAGAAGGCCATCATTGACACCCTCAAGCAAGAGGGTAAGACACAGAAAGAAATTTCTGAACAAATAGGCTGTTCCCAGAGTGCTGTATCAAGGCACCTCAGTGGGAAGTCTGTGGGAAGGAAAAAGTGTGGCAGAAAACGCTGCACAACGAGAAGAGGTGACCGGCCCTGAGGAAGATTGTGGAGAAGGACCGATTCCTGACCTTGGGGGACCTGCGGAAGCAGTGGACTGAGTCTGGAGTAGAAACATCCAGAGCCACCGTGTACAGGCGCGTGCAGGAAATGGGCTACAGGTGCTGCATTCCCCAGGTCAAGCCACTTTTGAACCAGAAACAGCGGCAGAAGCGCCTGACCTGGGCTACAGAGAAGCAGCACTGGACTGTTGCTCAGTGGTCCAAAGTATGTCATTCGGAAATCAAGGTGCCAGAGTCTGGAGGAAGACTGGGGAGAGGGAAATGCCAAAATGCCTGAAGTCCAGTGTCAAGTACCCACAGTCAGTGATGGTCTGGGGTGCCATGTCAGCTGCTGGTGTTGGTCCACTGTGTTTTATCAAGGGCAGGGTCAATGCAGCTAGCTATCAGGAGATTTTGGAGTACTTCATGCTTCCATCTGCTGAAAAGCTTTATGGAGATGAAGATTTCATTTTTCAGCATGACCTGGCACCTGCTCACAGTGCCAAAACCACTGGTAAATGGTTTACTGCCCATGGTATTACTGTGCTCAATTGGCCTGCCAACTCTCCTGACCTGAACCCCATAGAGAATCTGTGGGATATTGTGAAGAGAAAGTTGAGAGACACAAGACCCAACACTCTGGATGAGCTTAAGGCCGCTATTGAAGCATCCTGGGCCTCCATAACACCTGAGCAGTGCCACAGGCTGATTGCCTCCATGCCACGCCACATTGAAGCAGTCATTTCTGCAAAAGGATTCCCGACCAAGTATTGAGTGCATAACCGAACATAATTATTTGAAGGTTGACTTTTTTTGTATTAAAAACACTTTTCTTTTATTGGGCGGATGAAATATGCTAATTTTTTGAGATAGGAATTTTGGGTTTTCATGAGCTGTATGCCACAATCATCAATATTAAAACAAGAAAAGGCTTGAACTACTTCAGTTGTGTGTAATGAATCTAAAATATATGAAAGTCTAATGTTTATCAGTACATTACAGAAAATAATGAACTTTATCACAATATGCTAATTTTTTGAAAAGGACCTGTATTTAACCTTAAATACATCATGTGGGTTGGAAAATATTCAATTACCCTGTTTTGGGTACCGAAACCCATCATTAACTTATTATTTTAGGCACATTGTGATTAATGTTGAACTTCCAGCTTGAATGATATTGTAATTAAACATAAAATACAGCTTTAACATCAGTCCGACTAATTCCAGCTGCTGATATATATTTGTTTTAAGTATAACTTTTGGAAACATATTAACATGCAGTTAGGCTGACAAAATTCATAAATCCATCAAGTTCAGCCCTGGCTATTGGATCGTAGCTAACATAAAACAGAAGCTATTTTTTTTCCGATCATACAGGAAAAAGTTCATTTAGCAAATGTTAATATTGACCTTGAGTCTCTTTATTTGAGGAAAACCAAGTCCAGTTGTGAAAGCCTTGCCTTATAAACTGGATTAGAGATCAATTCAGTTACATTGATTACTCTTCTTGTCCATGTCCATGTGGGGGTTCCAAATCATTAGACCCCCTATTCCCAAATGCTGCTAATGGATAAAATTCCCCAGAACCCCTGTGTCTGGTCTACAGGCAGAGCTGAGGAAGACCAGGTCCAGTTGCGAAAGCCTTGCCTTATAAACTGGATTATAGTTCAACTTAGTTAAATTGATTGCTCTTCTTGTCCATGTCTATGTGGGGGTTGCAAAACATTAGATCCCAAAGGTGTGGAGGTGGAATGTACCAATATTGTATGAAACTTTAACCTTGCTATAAGGCAAGACATGAACAAATTCTAGGTGGCCAATATAGGTTAGGTGGCCAAATGCTGCTAATGGATAAAAATGCCCCTGAACCCCTGTGTCTGGTCTACAGGCAGAGCTGTGTAAAACCAGGTCAAGTTGTGAAAGCCTTGTCTTATAAACTGGATTATAGATCAATTCAGTTTAATTGATTGCTCTTCTTGTCCATGTGGGGGTTCCAAATCATTAAACCCCTATTCCCAAACGCTGCTAATGGATAAAATTCCCTGGAACCCCTGTGTCTGGTCTACAAAGGCAGAGCTGTGTAGCAGGGTTAGACGACCACCATTTTTGGCTGTACCACATCTGGTTTCAAGCTTCCTGATGGTGATCACCAACCAGGAGCAAGTATTTTGGAAGCCAGGGCCAATCAGCTTCCAGTGTGAATGCTTCTCCTTGACAATGACTATTCGCATCTCAAACTACATTGGCACACTAGGACAATGGGTCCCTTAATCAATATCATGGCTGAATTTATTACTAACCAAGCAACATTGTACATGCCCAACCCAATACCAGTTCTGCAGCCCAATAGGATCCTCACAGGAAATCCCTACAAGGAACTCACGAGGCAAAAAGAAAAAGGCACCTTTGAACAGACTCTGCCCCATTTATCTTCCAGACATGAGTGCACGACTCCTCCAGCTCCAAGATCTGTCTTCACTCACCTCATCCAAGTTTCTTCCTTTCTGCTCTTTGAAAAGTCCCTTGTTGGGCTTCCAGGTCTAAATCTGTAAGAAGAATGGCTTTTCTCTGTCTCTGGCATTTGTCCCAACTTCACACAATGCTGAAATGGTGCTTTATAGAAATCACAGCTAAGGTAAAAACCAATGGAAATCATGATTAAAGGGAAACTATACTGACTGATTCACTAAAAAAATGGGGATCCTGACTGTTTGCCCCTTTACTTCCCAGGCTTATGTGTTACCAGGGCATTTAACTGTATCTGTCCCCAATTTTATCATGGGAATTCTAGAAAACTATTGCATTCTGGGTAAGGCCATGGTAAATGAACTAGCATCATCCTATTGGCTAGGACGGAAATCTTTTCCATGTACATTCTATACTATACAAAACTGTAACATTACGTTCTTCCCCGAATTTCACCCAAATAATGAGGAAAAATAAAATACAACATAAAAAGGCAATAAACTGCAGCTCAGCCGGATTCCTTTGCAGGGACCTAGAGTTTTATAATCTCCCTAAGCTCTCCTTATGTTTGCTTATTAAAACACTGTCTGTCTGATATCTTTTCAGTTGATAAATGACATTAGCAAGAGCCTTCTGTTTATTCCAGGCGCATTCAAATGGAATCTCTGTTGCTGCTTTCCGAAATCAGCTTTAATTCTGTTTATCAGAGGGAAACCATTGCACATTGTAGTGTTATTGTGTTCAAATGCAGCTGCGACTACTTACCCTCATATTTATTCACTTGTTGTTACTGAACTAAAGAGGAAAGACAGACTCACTTCCATAAGTTAGTATTATTTATTATATCAAGATTATTAATTAATTATGTACCACTCACTTCCCCCTCTGTCTGGGCAGGGTCCCTCTGTGGTTCCTCAGTCTGTATGTGCCCCTCACCTTCCCCTCTGTCTGGGCAGGGTCCCTCTGTGGTTCCTCAGTCTGTATGTGCCCCTCACCTTCCCCTCTGTCTGGGCAGGGTCCCTCTGTGGTTCCTCAGTCTGTATGTGCCCCTCACCTTCCCCTCTGTCTGGGCAGGGTCCCTCTGTGGTTCCTCAGTCTGTATGTACCCCTCACCTTCCCCTCTGTCTGGGCAGGGTCCATCTGTGGTTCCTCAGTCTGTATGTGCTCCTCACCTTCCCCTCTGTCTGGGCAGGGTCCCTCTGTGGTTCCTCAGTCTATATGTGCTCCTCACCTTCCCCTCTGTCTGGGCAGGGTCCCTCTGTGGTTCCTCAGTCTGTATGTGCCCCTCACCTTCCCCTCTGTCTGGGCAGGGTCCCTCTGTGGTTCCTCAGTCTGTATGTGCCCCTCACCTTCCCCTCTGTCTGGGCAGGTCCCTCTGTGGTTCCTCAGCCTGTATGTGCCCCTCACCTTCCCCTCTGTCTGGGCAGGGTCCCTCTGTGGTTCCTCAGTCTGTATGTGCCCCTCACCTTCCCCTCTGTCTGGGCAGGGTCCCTCTGTGGTTCCTCAGTCTATATGTGCTCCTCACCTTCCCCTCTGTCTGGGCAGGGTCCCTCTGTGGTTCCTCAGTCTATATGTGCCCCTCACCTTCCCCTCTGTCTGGGCAGGGTCCCTCTGTGGTTCCTCAGTCTTTATGTGCCCCTCACCTTCCCCTCTGTCTGGGCAGGGTCCCTCTGTGGTTCCTCAGTCTGTATGTGCCCCTCACCTTCCCCTATGTCTGGGCAGGGTCCCTCTGTGGTTCCTCAGTCTGTAGGTGCCCCTCACCTTCCCCTCTGTCTGGGCAGGGTCCCTCTGTGGTTCCTCAGTCTGTATGTGCCCCTCACCTTCCCCTCTGTCTGGGCAGGGTCCCTCTGTGGTTCCTCAGTCTGTATGTGCCCCTCACCTTCCCCTCTGTCTGGGCAGGGTCCCTCTGTGGTTCCTCAGTCTGTATGTGCCCCTCACCTTCCCCTCTGTCTGGGCAGGGTCCCTCTGTGGGTATTTATTTTGTCGAAACAGGGTTACTAGACAGATATAATGAGATGGAGATAAGAGATTAAAATATAGATGATAGATAGATGATAGATAGATAGATGATAGATGATAGATAGATAGATAGATATACAGGTAGAGAGACGGACAGACAGTAGACAGGCAGCAGAAGTGGCTAGAGTTTTCCTTTCAGTACAGTAGAAGGACTTTGCTATTTGGCCGGTGAGCATATACTTTGCCTGCCACCAAGTCAGAATAAAAGAGTGTTTAAGGCCAAGACCATAGTTTGCAGCATAATTCCAGCAATCAGATAGCTAACATTTCAGCAAACAACAAGCAATGACACAGCGCATACATCTTCTATTTATACATTGCTTGGCCATGTTTAAAATGCATGTTTGTAAATAAGAGCTAATTGCAAACTATAAGGCAGGAAGTCAATTAAATTGTTGTATTTCCACCCACTACACAACCGCAAGGCAGTTTGTGGGTTCTGGCTGCGGAGGTTTTTTTCCTGTCCTCTATCCCGGACTCGGAGTAACAGTGAATGGGAAAAGATACAGATGTTAACCACAGAGAAAGAGGAAAAGGTGATTTAAGCAAAGCTCAGAGCTGGCACTCAGTCCCTTGAATGCGGGTTTCTCTGAGGTTCCAGCCCAACTCACTCACACAGAGGAACCAAGCAATTTGCTACACTTGCTAAAATCCAAGTCTGGAGGGTTAGGCCAAAAATAAAGGGAACGGGTTTGTTCAGACAGATTATGCGTCCTTATATACACGGTAGAACATGGACAGTAATAGCAAATATGTATCAAATCCCATGCTCCCTCTGCACATTGCTTCACATTACTGCCTTGCAGAACTGGGGACCCAAGTTCGATTCCAGCCAGGGTGCTATCTGAGAATCCAGGTTTCCCCCACACTCCGAACACAAACAGGGTGGTTTATTGGCTCCTGGTAAAATGAAATATACCAGGTGTATACTGATGTTGAATGCACAGCTACCCCAGTAATTATACTTACCCATGCCATGCACACCCTATATAAAAATGTAAATATATATAGAGAGAGAGAAAGCCATGATTATCCAGTAAATTATAACCTTATAAATGCAACTCCACTGTGATATATATAGTGGAACAAGGACAGCACTCCCAGGATTTAAAGAATTGTGAACAAAATGTAAATGCAAAAATAGAAAGGTTTATTAATAGTACCAATATTAATTGCTAGCACCCAGGTTTTGTTGCTGCAAATGGTGTGCACCCTATGGACTATTATATATATATACAGCAAGCATTGGAAGTCCTGCGTGAGTGGTACCTAACCATCACAATTTATTCATTTTATATATATATATATATATATATATATATATATATATATATATATATATATATATTGCAATAGAGGGTACATTATTCCCCATATATTATATGCTTGTATATGTGACTGCAATGATTTGGCTGGGCTACCACTAAACACCATTATTAATTTAACAGTTTAACAGTTTTAAAGAAACATTAGTCAACCCAAGATCGGGGTTCTTCAGTAACATATACTGTAGCTGCCTTCTGCTGCCTCTTAATATTCTGTTACCTCATTGCCTCCCAAAAGTAAATGACTCTAATGAACTGTAAGCTCTTTGGGGCAGGGATCTCATCCCAGCTGTGCATTGAACTGCTATAACTGGAATCGAGACTGATAATAAGTCTATCCCTGTTTGCATATACAGGTATGGGACCTGTTATCCAGAATGCTTGGGACCTGGGGTTTTCGGGATAAAGGATCTTTCTTATGGATCTCCATAACTGAAGTCTGCTAAAAATCTTTTAAATATTGAATAAACCCAATAGGCTTGTTATGCCTCCAATAAGGATTAATTATATTTTAGTTGGGATCAAGTACAGGTACTGTTTTATTATTACAGAGAAAAGGGAATCATTTAACCATTAAATAAACCCAATAGGGCTGTTCTGCCCCCAATAAGGGGTAATTATATCTTAGTTGGGATCAAGTACAGGTACTGTTTTATTATTACAGAGAAAAGGGAATCATTTAACCATGAAATAAACCCAATAGGGCTGTTCTGCCCCCAATAAGGGGTAATTATATCTTAGTTGGGATCAAGTACAGGTACTGTTTTATTATTACAGAGAAAAGGGAATCATTTAACCATTAAATAAACCCAATAGGGCTGTTCTGCCCCCAATAAGGGGTAATTATATCTTAGTTGGGATCAAGTACAGGTACTGTTTTATTATTACAGAGAAAAGGGAATCATTTAACCATTAAATAAACCCAATAGGACTGTTCTGCCCCCAATAAGGGGTAATTATATCTTAGTTGGGATCAAGTACAGGTACTGTTTTATTATTACAGAGAAAAGGGAATCATTTAACCATTAAATAAAGCCAATAGGGCTGTTCTGCCCCCAATAAGGGGTAATTATATCTTAGTTGGGATCAAGTACAGGTACTGTTTTATTATTACAGAGAAAAGGGAATCATTTAACCATTAAATAAACCCAATAGGACTGTTCTGCCCCCAATAAGGACTATTTATATCTTAGTTGGGATCAAGTACAGGTACTGTTTTATTATTACAGAGAAAAGGGAAATCATTTTTAAAAATTAGAATTATTTGCTTATAATGGAGTCTATGGGAGATGGTCTTTCTGTAATTTGGAACTTTCTGGATAATGGTTTCTGGGTAAGGGATCCCATACCTGTACAATATACTCAATCTATTTTGTCCCTAAAATGTATGATCAGACAACCCACAAATAAAAGGTAACATTCATAAATCATACACATTGGGGGCTATTGACCCAGTGCAGAATCACCTATAAAACATTTTCTGTTTCAGAACCAGTCAGTCCAACACCTGCCGGTCCAACCTGGCTTTGTACCTTACATTGTTTGCAGGCATCACATTGTTTCATTAATCAGAACAGGTACTGAAGTGCCCCCTTTTCCCCTTCTTTTTCATTCTAGCTACCCCCTATGGGCACCTGCATAATAGCCTGAATACAAACCAGTTCTTTGGCCCATTATTGTCTATTGCAACAATTGCCGTGGGATTATCTTGGCTGGTGTGCAAACGTATTTGTTTAGAGTAACAGTTTTACAGAGCGAGCAGAATAAAAGGAGGAAAGACAATGAGATAAGGCCGCCGCTACATGAAATTTACAGTGTTCTTTTCCATGTATCTCCCGGCCCAGAGACAAAGCTTGCACCTGCACTTGTGTTTGTGCACCTACCTCATTATAGGTAGTTGTTAACGGATGAAATCTCTTGCCGTGGATGTGTGTTGACATGTAATCTGAGTTTAATGTCGCTGCACCTGCTCCTTAACTCAAAGAGCTGCTGATATATATGCAAAGCTTTCAGGCTTCTAATTAACAGGCGGACAAGGTTGGCCCTTATGCTCCGTGCTGCACCTTGCCTCTCCAACTCACTGGATTCAAACTACTAGGAATAGATGCTTCTGAGAGTCAGCCACTCGACTTTATTGTACAAAAGAAATATCACATTGATTATAGCTAGATAGATAGATAGATAGATAGATGTCTTTTTTCAACCTAACTTACTATGCTACTGTTTTACTATGTAGATAGATAGATGTAGACAGATATACAGATACTGTAGATATAGATCTATATAAAAACGATCTTTATAGATAGATAGACGTATGTATTTTTTCAACCTAACTTACTATGTTACTATTTTACTAGATAATAGATAGATGATAGATAGATAGATAGATAGATAGATAGATACAGTGTTGGACTGAGATGGCAGGGGCCCACCAGGAAACCTTGGACCATAGGCCCACTTATTAACTATTATTTCCCTCTCCTCCCTCAGCCTCTTTATTATCCAAGTCCCTTTTCTCTATCCTTCCATCTCTTTTTCCCATAAAGAAACAAGGAATGACCATGCGATTGGCCAAATAGTTAGAAGCAGGAGGGTCTACTGACACCTGGGCCCACCGTTTTCCTGGTATCCTGGTGGGTCAGTCCGACACTGGATAGATAGATAGATAGATAGATAGATAGATAGATAGATAGACCTTGACCCTATAAGATTTGGTATTTCTTGTGCCCAACTCTTGGCCCAACTGAGCACAAAGACTTGTGGAGCTTTCCTATACATTGGGGCAGTGGGTGGGAAGGATTTAGGCATTATTAGTGAGGCATGGGTTGGCAAACGTTTGAACCAAAATTACCCTTATTCATCCTCTCCCAGCCCGGTGAGCCACACTGACATTACATATACCCACACCTGTCCCACCCCATCTTTGATGGTACTGTAGGGAACAGGGCAGGCCGGAGTATATAAATTAAACACGGCAGCCAGTGTTGTGCTGGGAAGGTATGTTGGGGGTAGGGCTGGGGTGGTAATACTAGTGTAACGGGGGACAGTGCTGAGCCCATCGGCCATTCTGCGCACCACAAGTAGACATCCCTTGTCTTACCGCCAGCTTGCCTGCCATTGAGATGTGCAACCTAGGGAACATCAGCAGGCCCCGGGCACAGAAAATTGATGTACAACTTGCCTATGTCAAGGATACCTCGTGACCAAAAGCATTGCAGCCCAGACACTAGCTGTGTATGATCACTAAAAACCTGCATGTTACCAATTTTAGACAACAGGGCAGAGTTTTCTTATGGGGCTTATTCTGCAATGAAAGCTCTGTCTCTGCAGATCTCAATAAATAAATAAGCATCTCCTCTTTATAACCATTAACCAACAACACAGTGGCCCTAGCATTATGATGGAAAGTACCAGAAAACTTGTCTGGCTTTAGCAAGCAGTAACTGTTGGACGGAACATATCTAAAACCTGCCAGCTCCCTTGATGTTCTCAGCAAGAAAAGTTATAACAGCTATTGTTTGAGAAATCCAGAACTGGTGGGAATAAAGTCCCCTCTACAGATACACTGGATCCTTCCAAACATGTTAATCTGCCCACACTTGTTTCTGTGTCATTTCTGGCAGGGAGCAGGTTAAAACGTTCCAAATGAACCGTGGAGAGGGATTTTGACATGAGCTACACTGCTGTTTGACAAAATCAAATATGTTAATGAAAAACATGTTACGATGAACGGGGCAGCAAACATCAGCAGAATGTAGATTCTCAGTATGGGAAATGGTGTCCTAGATAGAAGAAATAGGGGATTGTATACCAGGGAAGGCACAGACCTGGGGCTGGAATGGGCCGATTGGTTATCTTAGTCTCAGTCAATATCTATCATTGTAACGCTCAGGCAGGGGTTCCCAAACTTTTGTACTCGTGAGCCACAGTCAAATGTAAAAAAAAGACTTGGAGAGCAACACAAGCACCATAAAAGTTCATGGAGGAGCCAAATAAGGGCTGTGATTGGCTATTAGGGGCCTCTATGCACACTATCAGCTTACAGGGGGCTTTATTTGGTAGGAAATCTTGTTTTTATTCACCCAAAACTTGCCCCCAAGTCAGGAATTCAAAAATAACTACTTGGTTTGGGGGCACTGAGAGCAACATCCAAGGGGTTGAGGAGCAACATGTTGCCCTTAGCCACTGGTTGGGGATCACTGCGCTAAGGCATGTCCAACCTAAAATAATTTTAAGCTAGTTTCAGAGGTTGTAGAGAACTTCATCTAAAGTCTTATTATGGCCACATGCTGTGAAATCATTTGGCCAGGACCCCAATGGGTCCCTATTTGGCGCCCCACATGCTGGGCTACTTGAGACCTAATCAGACCATACGGTAGGCCAGTGGATACCCATCAGATGAGGACTGCATCATCAATGTGGCTCTTGTCTAAAGGGATTTTCAAACATGCTTGATAGGTATCTGGACAATTTTTGGCTAGATGTTGGCCGGACAGGCCCTGCGACAGGTCCCATACAGGCTGGTTAACTGCAGACTCAGTCTAGAGTGGCCAGTGAGCATTTTTTATAGGGCTGTGTATAGGCAGTTTTAGAATTCCCTTTACAGACTCCAAAATAGCAACTACTAATGACTGTATATTACAAGGAGTAGCAATACCAATAAGATACAAATAAACTACTTAATGTATCTGCCATTACCTCTGCTTTGGGGACTGTAAAGGTGGCCATACACGTTAAGATCCGCTCGCTTGGCTAAACGATCGAATTATAACGGCAGCAATGGCCACAGTCGGTTCGGGGACCGCATCAACAAGCCGATGCGGTCCACGATCCAACTAAATCTTTTAACCTGCCCAATCAATATCTGCCCAATTTCAGGCCAGATATCGGTCAGGCATGCCAGTCGTTCCTGCCCCTACATGGCACAATAAGCTGCCGAAACGGTCTAAGGAGCCTGATATCGGCAGCTACAATCGGCCTGTGTATGGCCACCTTTAATGCTCTTCCAACCATTGCCTCTTCTAAAACACAGTAGAAACCAAAGAGCAAAAGCAATGGGCTCACTCCACGGAATTGCAGGTGTGTCACCAAATGTGTCTACACATTCCATCATAACTTGATCACTCCCCATATCCCATACAGAGTTATAGTCAACTGGAGCCATGTTTTTCTGATGTCAATGCATATGTCTCCTGAGTTACATGGACACAATATACAGTATATATATATTTCCACTATTGGTTATACAATGAACAGGGTGCTTTATGGGGGAACAGAGAGGCCCCATTTTCTAATGATATACAATGAACAGGGTGCTTTATGGGGGAACAGAGAGGCCCCATTTTCTAATGATATACAATGAACAGGGTGCTTTATGGGGGAACAGAGAGGCCCCATTTTCTAATGATATACAATGAACAGGGGGCTTTATGGGGGAACAGAGAGGCCCCCAGAGCAGCAAGTGATTCTGGATATGCAATAAAGTGAGTTAATCAGCACTTTCTTGGGTGTTTCACATCACATTAATGCCAAGACATGGTGTTTGGATCATTGATTGTACTCCGCGTTCTCAAAACGATACTGCTTTTACTAATGAGCTTGTCATTCTTTCAAAATGCAGCCAATTGGAAATAGCACCAGAAAACAAGGCATGCCAATGTTCATTAGAAAAAGCAAAAGACACCGTTCAATCTCTAGTGGAATTTACACTTAGCACTTACGGATCTCTTGAGGTGAACTATGTATTTATCAAAGAGAGATGCTTTGCTGTATTGCCAGGTTTGATGTGTTGAAAAGTATTTGGACAATATAAAAAAGGGAGATAAAAACTGAAAGGGGGAATAAAAGTGAAAACTATGCTAAACTAATAGTTACATAGTTACATAGTTACATAGGGTTGAAAAAGACCATTGTCCATCAAGTTCAACCCATCCGAGTAAACCCAGCACACAACCTATACTTACCAATCTATACACTCACATACATAAACTATATATACACAACCACTAATACTAACTGTAGATATTAGTATCACAATAGCCTTGGATATTCTGCTTGTTCAAGAACTCATCCAGGCCCCTCTTATAGGCACTAACAGAATCTGCCATTACCCCATCACTAGGAAGGGCATTCCCCAACCTCACTGCCCTCACCGTGAGGAACCCCCTACGCTGCTTCAAATGGAAGCTCCGTTCCACTAATCTAAAGGGGGGGCCTCTGGTGCGCTGATTGTTTTTATGGGAAAAAAGAACATCCCCCAACTGCCTATAATCCCCTCTAATGTACTTGTACAGAGTAATCATGTCCCCTCGCAAGCGCCTCTTTTCCAGAGAAAACAACCCCAACCTCAACAGTCTCACCTCATAGTTTAACCCTTCCATCCCCTTAACCAGTTTAGTTGCAGTCTCTGCACTCTCTCCAGCTCATTAATATCCTTCTTAAGGACTGGAGCCCAAAACTGCCCCCCATACTCACGATGAGGCCTTACTAGGGACCAAATTATGTTCTCATCTCTTGAGTCAATGCCCTTTTTTATACAAGACAGCACTTTATTTGCTTTAGTAGCCACAGAATGACACTGCCTGGCATTAGACAACTTGTGATCTACAAAAACAAAAGGATGCCCCCAACACACTACCATTCAGTAGATAGTTTGCGTTTATATTATTCCTACCAAAGTGCATAACTTTGCACTTGTCAACATTGAACCTCATTTTCCAGTTTGCTGCCCAGTTTTCCAATTTTGTCAAATCGCTCTGCAAAGCGGCAGCATCCTGCATGGAACTTATAGTTTTGCACAATTTAGTGTCATCAGCAAAAATAGAAACAGTACTCTCTATGCCCACCTCCAGGTCATTAATAAACAAGTTAAAAAGCAAAGGACCAAGGACTGACCCCTGCGGTACTCCACTAACCACACTGGTCCAATTAGAAAATGTTCCATTTACCACCACTCTTTGTACTCTATCCTTCAGCCAGTTCTCTATCCAATTACAAATATTATGTTCTAGGCCAATATTCCTCAATTTGATCATTAACCTTCTGTGAGGTACTGTATCAAACGCTTTAGCAAAATCTAAGTAGATGACATCAACTGCCATTCCAGCATCAAGGTTCCTGCTCACCTCCTCATAAAAGGCGACTAAATTAGTCTGGCAAGATCTGTTACGCATAAAACCATGCTGGCACAAACTAATAGTATTGTGAACTGCAATGTATTCAACTATCCTATCCCTTATTACCCCTTCCAGAAGCTTTCCTACTACTGATGTCAGACTAACAGGCCTATAGTTTTCAGGCTGAGAACGAGATCCCTTTTTAAATAATGGCACCACATTAGCAATCCGCCAGTCTCTCTGCACCATGCCAAACCTCAACGAATCCTGAAAAATTATGTGAAGAGGCTAATATTAGCACAGTCACATTACTTTATATTTTATATGCATTTATCTTTCAGTCTATTATTCAAGCCCCTGCCTGTTGCTAGTATTGCCAGAACCCTAGCAACCACATACAAACTTACTAATCAAAAGACAACAATCCAAGACCAGTTGTAAGTTGCCTACTTCAGGTTGCCTACTCCTGCTCTACATCATACAAAAATACAGAAAACATAAACAGGAAATTGATCGTAAGTGAACGTGTAATATCCTTCCTGAGCGAAGATGTGGATTTACTTGCCTGTGAGTCTGTCCCATGAATTCATCCCGTGACCTGCATGACAATAGTTTAGATGTCCATAGGGATTTAAGATGTTTGAAGGGCTTTGTTTCTTAATAAAGCCATTTTCACCTTATTTGACCTTCACAAGATCGTGATGACCATCATGAAGGTTCCAGTCTCTTGCTTCTCATCCAATTTCTCCCGATCATATTGCCCAATAAGAAATGTTCATTCTTAATAAAACCATTTTTGACCACATCTGACCTTCAAACTGTCCTTCACAAGATCATGATGTCCATCAGGAAGGTTCCAGTCTCTGGCTTCTCATCCCAGTTCTCCCAATCATATTGCCCAATAAGAAATGTCCATTCTTAATTTTCCTGATCATATTGCCCAATAAGAAATGTCCATTCTTAATTTTCCTGATCATATTGCCCAATAAGAAATGTCCATTCTTAATTTTCAACCTTATTTAACTTTCAAAATGTCCATCACAAGACCTTGATGGCCATCAGGAAGGTTCCAATCTTTCGTTTCTCAACTCAGCTCTCAAGAAACAATGTTCTTTTTAACTGATTTTCAACTGTATTTAGCATTAACAAAGTCCTCCTCTTCATGACCATCAAGAAGTTTTGGGTCTCTTGCTCCTCACTCCAACTCTCTTGATCATATTACCCAGCAATATATTGGAATTTATTATGGATTTATACATGAAGCAGTCTAGAACCACACTCCTTTGATGTGTAAGGGTTTCTCTAAATATCCTCACAATCCTTTTCCATCTCATTCCCACGCAATCACCATCCATTCAACAGTAAAATACGTGCATATTCCAGATGCTATCGTGTCCCTGGGGTCACCAGCAAAGAGGGAATTCATTCTAGATGATTACATAACCACAATATCTTTTCTGGGGCAGACTGATCATATAAACAAGCCATGAATCACTCTGCTATGTTGTGTCTAAAGAGGGAAAAAAGGTTGATATTCATACCACAGTGATCCAATGGTTTCAGTCATCCATTGGTTTGGGAAGAATATTAACCTTTATAGTGACACATATCTTGCTCACCAACAGATCTTCCCCAAGGACATGTGGACATTGAGATTAGAAGAATGAAGGATATATCTTCTGGTGTGAAAAGACTATTGGCATCATTACTGTTTATTTGTATAGTACCAACAAGTTATTCAGTGCTTGTCTAGAGATTAGTCTGATTTTGGTGAGAGAAATTAGACATTTAGTTAAAACACCTCTAGGTGCCTATACATGGGGCATCCCCACCTAGCCTTATGGCCAGGGCCGCCATTAGAAACTTTGGGGCCCCACACAAGTTGTTTATATGGGGCCCCCCATGAACACAAGCGCTCAGTATCAAATGTTTGGCCCCGCCCCTTGTGCGTGCAATATAAACAGCTGATGTCACTCTATAATAAGCAGTTCCTATAAAGAGTTAAAATAAATAATTAATGAGCTATTAAGTCAGTCAGTTCATTGGGGGCAGTGGGATTTCCCTTCAGTTTTTTAATTTATTTTGAGGGTCAGTGGGCTTTGTCCCTGCAAAGCTTCTCTTTATTGGCTTTTGCTTGATACGCAAGTTACTTTTGTTTCTAGGCAAGTTACGTCGTTGTCCAAGCGGGTTTTGTGGAGGTTACGTAGATTGCATATGTTTTGGCGTAACTTAATGTGCAACTTACGCATCACGAACCAGGACCCCTTAAGGTCCCCATACACGTTAAGATCCGCTCGCTTGGCGAGATCGCCAAGCGATTGGATCTTCCCCCGATATCCCCACCTATGGGTGGGCGATATCGGGGAGCTTGAAGTTAAAAAAAAAAATAATCCAATCGTTTGGCCCTGGGGCCAAATGACCGGATTATGTAGGCGGCAATGGGGCAGTCGGTTCGGGGACCGCATCAACAAGCTGATGCAGCCCCCGATCTGACTGAATCTTTTAACCTGGCCGATCGATATCTGGCCAATTTCAGGCCAGATATCGGTCGGCCAGCCCGCTCGTTTCTGCCCCTACACGGGCAGATAAGATGCAGAGTCGGTCCAAGGGACCGATATCGGCAGCTTCTATCGACCTGTGTATGGGGGCCTTTATGGAAGGAGATTTCACTGGGCCCGGCACAATTGTACCCCCTCTCCCCCCCGGTGGTGGCCCTGCTTATGGCTAATATTGTGGGCTTGGTCAGCCCATGGTACTTTCTTGACAAGAGCTACACCACCATGTTGGCTCCAAAATATCCATTGTACAGAAAGGCAGATACCTGTGCCTCCCAGTTGGATGCAGGGGCCACTTGGAGCATGGTAGCAAAGCACTTTTCAAGTATGTACCCCAGGTCGTTGCAATTTTTATAAAAGACACTTTCCATCCTGGACAATAACATAAGTCACATGACTCACCAGGACTGACCCATGTACCCCTCAGTCACTGGGCTAAAGGGTGAACTTCATGGATATGTGCCTTTTTTAAACCTGTACAATGCTTCTATTTCTAAATCAGTCAGTGTAATGTCAGATAGCAATTATTTTGTCTTTCGTTGGAGCCATTCTATAGGTAAATATGACTCCACCTGTAGAAATGTGGAGAGGTTGGCAGTGACGATTCTGACTTTAAGATCACATATTTCGAAATGACCTTCTTCCCAGTTTTCTGCACGTTTTATTGGCAGGTTTTTAGAACTTTTTGTTATGATATATTAAAATTCTTGGTTACTTTCTCTTGGCTTCTGAGATGTTGGGAGAAAATGCGAGAACTTGCCTGGAACACTGGGTGGACTGGCAGGGCTGTGAATGCTCAATGCTCCTGACGTAGGTCCATCTGGAGAGCTCCATTCCATGAACAAGCAATAAGTGGTTAAAATTGGACGGTGCAGTGGCTTTGGCAGAGGAGGAAGGAAGATCAGACAGACTGTGGTTCATGTCAGCCTCATGGAATGTATAACTCCAATGCATTAGTCAGTAACATAAAGGCTTGGGATAGTGCTCAGCTGCCAATGTATGAGGATGTAGAGACCTCAACTGTGCTTAGTCAGCAGCATTCAGGCACACGTTCTTCCTAAAATACTCCCTTCCTCCGTTTGTAGCAGAGCAAAAGCCTTCAGTACTGTTCTAGTCGCTCAGTAGTGTCACAAAATAAGTCAGGAAAGGGTTACTGAGAGCAATTTGAAGTGGAATTTACACTATTGTAAAACATTTGAGTTTTCCTTTACATTTGAAAATACATAACATTTAATAAACTGGAGTTGTTTTATAAAAAAGGTATGATTTCATAGGGTAGCCTAGCTTATTTGTATTTATTATGATTATATTTTGTGCAGCAGTCCTGCCCTGCTTTATGGCTGAGATTCTAGCTATCTGTATAACAGCATTCTGTCACAGTGGCACAGATCCTATCTGATACCCATTGTAAGCAGCAGTCCTGCCCTGCTTTATGGCTGAGATTCTAGCTATCTGTATAACAGAGCATTCTGTCACAGTGGCACAGATCCTATCTGATACCCATTGTAAGCAGCAGTCCTGCCCTGCTTTATGGCTGAGATTCTAGCTATCTGTATAACAGAGCATTCTGTCACAGTGGCACAGATCCTATCTGATCCCCATTGTAAGCAGCAGTCCTGCCCTGCTTTATGGCTGAGATTCTAGCTATCTGTATAACAGAGCATTCTGTCACAGTGGCACAGATCCTATCTGATACCCATTGTAAGCAGCAGCCCTGCCCTGCTTTATGGCTGAGATTCTAGCTATCTGTATAACAGAGCATTCTGTCACAGTGGCACAGATCCTATCTGATACCCATTGTAAGCAGCAGTCCTGCCCTGCTTTATGGCTGAGATTCTAGCTATCTGTATAACAGAGCATTCTGTCACAGTGGCACAGATCCTATCTGATACCCATTGTAAGCAGCAGTCCTGCCCTGCTTTATGGCTGAGATTCTAGCTATCTGTATAACAGAGCATTCTGTCACAGTGGCACAGATCCTATCTGATACCCATTGTAAGCAGCAGTCCTGCCCTGCTTTATGGCTGAGATTCTAGCTATCTGTATAACAGAGCATTCTGTCACAGTGGCACAGATCCTATCTGATACCCATTGTAAGCAGCAGTCCTGCCCTGCTTTATGGCTGAGATTCTAGCTATCTGTATAACAGAGCATTCTGTCACAGTGGCACAGATCCTATCTGATACCCATTGTAAGCAGCAGTCCTGTCCTGCTTTATGGCTGAGATTCTAGCTATCTGTATAACAGAGCATTCTGTCACAGTGGCACAGATTCTATCTGATCCCCCCATTGTAAGCAGCAGTCCTGCCCTGCTTTATGGCTGAGATTCTAGCTATCTGTATAACAGAGCATTCTGTCACAGTGGCACAGATTCTATCTAATACCCATTGTAAGCAGCAGTCCTGCCCTGTTTGTGCAATTCTCTAGAGGTTATGTGTGCGTTCATCTACAATACTCAAAAATCTTGACCTGGGTGCAGTTATGTATGTATGTATGTATGTATGTATGTATGTATATCTTTGTTTATAAAGCGCTACTTATGCAGTGCAGTCAAAACCCTTTTGTCACAGGTTAAATATATACTATAGAATAGGGATCCCCAACCTTTTTTACCCATTATTATTATTATTATTAATTTTATTAACATTTATTTATAAAGCGCCAACATATTCCACAACCGTGTGCAATTAGTGGGTTTCATACATTGAACATACAGAGTAACATATAAAGCAATCAATACCCATGAGCCACATTCAAATGTAAAAAGACTTGGGGAGCAACACAAGCATAAAACATGTTCCTGGGGGTGCAAATAAGCTCTGTTATTGACTGGGATCCAAGGGGTTGGAGATCAACATGTTACTCACGAGCTACTGGTTGGGGATCCCTGCTGTAGAAGAAGCAATACAGCAGTACTCTTTGTTGCAAAGATGAAAAAGTGAGGGTAAAGGGCAAGATAAGGCTCCAAATGTTGCCTGTATATGTGACCTAAATAAATCCCTTTTTCACCTTTGCAACAAGGAGTGCTGTAGTATTTATTTTACTGTTTGTGTGATTAACTGCAATTTAAAAAAAAAAAGGAAAATGTAAATAACACCAAATCATTATATTTTGCTTTAGAATGTCATAGGGTGGGTAGGGTAGAAAAGTTGACCAAATGCAAAGCAAACAAGACCACAATATAATAAAAAAGCAATTTTGTGGACGTATAAAATGCAACAATGCTATTAACACCTCCTTTAAAGCTAATTAGGATGTTAGAACAAGTATCCCAACAGCTGGCCAAAAATGCTGGGATTTATAGTTCACAGTTACAGGAATTGCCTGTTTGACGTCTATGTTCTAAATTATGACAAATATGTGTGAAATGGCTGCAGGGGAGACATGGATGTGCAGCACAGAGCACAAAGCTTGTGTACAGTTAGGGAAATATCAAAGATCTGTTTTTTTTTTTTTTTGGTAACTCCTATAGTATATTGTATTATACTGTATATATCTACAGCTTGTGCCTTTATATGGGCACAGAACCTCTCAGTGACTTCTAATATCCTTATCATTTACAGTAGGGGGTACATTATCCCTTATAATACATGAGTGATACTCAGAGTTCCCTGTATAACTCAGCCTGCAGCCTTGTGCCTTTATATGGGCACAGAACCCCTCAGTGACTTCTAATATCCTTATCATTTACAGTAGGGGGTGCATTATCCCTTATAATACATGAGTGATACTCAGAGTTCCATGTATAACTCAGCCTGCAGCCTTGTGCCTTTATATGGTCAGAGAACCCCTCAGTGACTTCTAATATCCTTATCATTTACAGTAGGGGGTACATTATCCCTTATAATACATGAGTGATACTCGGAGTTCCCTGTATAACTCAGCCTGCAGCCTTGTGCCTTTATATGGTCAGAGAACCCCTCAGTGACTTCTAATATCCTTATCATTTACAGTAGGGGGTACATTATCCCTTATAATACATGAGTGATACTCAGAGTTCCCTGTATAACTCAGCCTGCAGCCTTGTGCCTTTATATGGGCACAGAACCCCTCAGTGACTTCTAATATCCTTATCATTTACAGTAGGGGGTGCATTATCCCTTATAATACATGAGTGATACTCAGAGTTCCCTGTATAACTCAGCCTGCAGCCTTGTGCCTTTATATGGTCAGAGAACCCCTCAGTGACTTCTAATATCCTTATCATTTACAGTAGGGGGTACATTATCCCTTATAATACATGAGTGATACTCGGAGTTCCCTGTATAACTCAGCCTGCAGCCTTGTGCCTTTATATGGTCAGAGAACCCCTCAGTGACTTCTAATATCCTTATCATTTACAGTAGGGGGTACATTATCCCTTATAATACATGAGTGATACTCAGAGTTCCCTGTATAACTCAGCCTGCAGCTTTGTGCCTTTAAATGGTCACAGAATCCCAAAGTGATTTCTAGTATCCTTATAATGATATAATAATAATTAATAAAAATTAATTATAATTTATAGTAAAGAGTATAATATAAATCAGTTCCACCCTCCCCCATTATGTAATAAAAGACATTGTTTTTCCTAGGTGCAGTAACCCATAGCCAGTAGCAAATTTTGCACTATTTATGATATAATCCCATAGAATTATAGCAGTACAACAACATGTATGTATGTCTATCTTTATTTATAAAGTGCTACTTATGTACGCAGCGCTGTACAGTAGAATACATTAATACAAACAGGGGGTTATTAAGATAATAATAGATAAAGTATAACAATAAAACCAAGATAAATACAGCTGCAACAAGTTAAGAGTCAAAGACACAAGAGGAAGGAGGTCCCTGCCCCATAGAGCTTACAATCTATATAACGTGTATGTAATTGCATATGGGTGGAAATTGGTAGGTAGGGGTAGGGGTGGCACCTTGCCCACTACACATACTCACCCCCTAAAGATAGCTCTGCTTAGAATAACAGGTGGGGGCATTTTAGTAGAAAACACAACATGGTTTCCATTCTCAGTCCTCCATGCGACCTGACCTGGATTCCTCTTGCACAACCTCAAGGTGCAATCAAACCTTTGGCTGAGAGAGTGTCCCTTCTACAATCAATCAACCTGTAACTGGTCCCTTGAGATATCCCCCCCTCTAAATCCCCCCTTGTATAAACATATATACCCCATGCCAGGCCATAAATAAATGTAGACACTGAGTGAAAAGGAAAATAGAGTGCCATTCAGCTGACTTCCAAATAACTGCATTGGCCTCGCTTTTGAATATCAAAGGAGGTGTAAATCAGGATTGCACAACCCACAGCTCATCTAAGAGGGTCCTCTGAATAGAACCACAGGTCTAATGGCTAGCTTCCCAGGGGTTACCCGGCCCCTGCGTGAAATAGCTCTCCCAGGGTACCTGGACTTAAACTGATTGAATGGCTCCCTTTATTAGGAGGGACACGGTAATCTTTCGCAGATGTTCTCACACAAGGTGGGCGGAAAAATGCCCCCTGCTGTAAGTGCTTATGATAACAAGGTTACCTTTAAAAAAAAAAAATCAAATGACCTGCGGGGAGAATTTACCTGCCGTTTCTAAGGCTCTTATTTCCTGAGATCATTAAGGTGGTCACATATTCACCTTCACAGACCGGGACAGGTTTCATTTTTATAGCGCCATGAAATGAGAAGACGATACCAGTTGGGATTGTTCCTTCCTGAGAACAGATCTCTGCTTCCCAGCATTCCCTTAGAGCAGAGGTCCCCAACCTTTCTAGCTGGTGAGCCACAGTCAAATGTAAAAAGACTTGGGGAGCAACACAAGCACCATAAAAGTTCATGGAGGTGCCAAATAAGGGCTGTGATTGGCTATTAGGCAGCCTCTATGCACACTATCAGCTTACAGGGGCTTTATTTGGTAGGAAATCTTGTTTTTATTCAACCAAAACTTGCCCCCAAGTCAGGAATTCAAAAATAACTCCCTGGTTTGGGGGCACTGAGAGCAACACCCAAGGGGTTGGGGAGCAACATGTTGCCCTGAGCCACTGGTTGGGGATCACTGCCTTAGAGAATATGGCCCTCCACTGGATATTATATGGCCCCCAATCGGCTCATAGACCTTTTATTGTGACATTACCCCTTTGATATATATCTGAACATGCAGCATGGCAACAAATTGGCCCACAACGTCTAAAAAGTTGGACAATGCTGCCTTCGATAAACACAATGAACTAATCAAGCTTTCAGATGTGGTCTCCATTTAATATTACCTCATTTTCATTCTGTGCATCACCCTTAAATTATTTTGTCAGATTTTTCTCTCTTACCAGAGATATTTTACCAGCGTTAAAAATTGCCAGATTTATTTATTTTTTCTCTTGTAACAATGCTGGTTTCCTTGGGAAAAATGTTGGATATGGTTTCAATTTTGCTCAGCGCTCCATTAGTTCAGATGAGGTCAAATTACACAAATATTATATTGTTGAAACAAGGGGGGGATTTTTGTTTTTTTTATATTTTTCCAGTAAGAATAAAATATTGTTAAGATGATTTTGTAATGTCCATTTTTTTTATTAAGCTTTAGGGCACTTTAAAACAAAGGTTGGATTGGCCAATCTTTGTAAATACATGGTGGTCTGTCTTTAAGCCAGTTTTGCTGGTTAATCTCTTTGTAGGGGACAGGGATGGAAACAATTTGTAAGGCTTGCCAATTATTAGAAAGCTCACCAGTTGTTACCCCAACAGTCTTTCTCACTACCCTCATAATACTTGTCCTTTAATGAGTTTGCAAACAAACTCTCCAAAAGCCATTAGCCTTAATGATGGATGGTCCCAACACAAATTCTACCTAAAATTCTACCTAAATTACCCAAGTGCAATAAAATTAAGGCATTTATGTGCCATAGCTGTTCCCTCAGTGTGCTGACATGAAGGCCAACAATTTAGCACCCTTGTTGTATGTATGTATGTGTGTATATATGTATACGTTTATTTATAAAGCGCCACAAGGGTACGCAGCGCTGTACAATCTTACAATATACAAAATTACACACAGGGAGTACACGTGTTATAATAAATACAATAAATAAGTATAAATAAACAGGGAGTAAGTGCCATGGGGTATGAGACACAGTAGGAAGGAGGTCCCTGCCCCGTAGAGCTTACAATCTAAGTTGTATGACAAAAGGGTGTATATATCAAGCAGACCCATTACATAAAAATATTTCTCAATGCAAATAATCATTAGAGCTTACAATCTAAAAGCAGAAGGGGGTAAGTGGCACAAGTTGTTTCAGGCTACCAGTTCAGATGACCAGTAATCCATAAACCTTCTCCAGAAATGTTGTATCCTAAAGGGAGTATGTAATAAAAGGCACTAAGTTTGCACAGGAGCAGCTAGGATCAGCAGGTAGGATTTACTGGTCACCTGTTTAAAATCAATCATCTTGTATCAATATATAAAGACTGCCCGACAATCAATTGCTATGGTTACAGAACATCCTAGGCAGCTGTGTTTCCGTACCTTGTGGTCAACCAACAATCTGTTACCCAATAGCCATTATGTGAAAGCTGTGGGTAACACATAGGACAATTTTTGGGCTAACTTACCAGCCAGCCTTTGAGTTTCCAAGAGGAGGAAGAGGATGGTGTGGACCCCAGGCTAGGCCTGGCAATCCATACATGTAATAGACACTATTTATTGGGGCTGTGAGGGTGCTGCTTAGTCTGTGGGGGTGCTGTTTAGTAGTGATGAGCGAATCTGTTCCATTTCGCTTCACGGAAAAATTTGCAAATATTTCACAAGATCTGTGAAATGGCGAAAAATTAGCAAAACGGCGAAAATGTTGTGCGGCAAAAAAAATTGTCGCCCGTGGCTATTCTTTTGTCGCATGGCTATTATTTTGTCGCCCGCGGCTATTATTTTGTCGCATGGCTATTATTTTGTCATCCGCGGCTATTATTTTGTCTCCCGTGGCTATTATTTTGTCGCATGGCTATTATTTTGTCGCACGGCTATTCTTTTGTCGCCCGCGGCTATTATTTTGTCGCGCGGCTATTCTTTTGACGCTCGCGACTATTTTATTTTGATGCCGGCGACAATTTTTGGACGTGCTGCGAATTTTTCCGCGCCAAATTTTTTCATCTGTTTCGCGAAACAATCCGCCAATGGCGAAACGCGGAAATTCGCCCATGCCTGCCGAAACATTTCGCCCATCACTACTGTTTAGGCCTCTTTGTCCTGTTTAGGCCTCTGTGTAGTTGAAATGCCGGGGCCTCCATTCAGATCTGATGGACCATGTCACATTTTAGTGGGGCCATGTCTACTTACAGAGATGAGGAGCACCAGCAGATTAAATTTGGGCTAATACTTATTGCACAAGCCAATAGCTCAATACATTTGGTTCTCAAACACCCCAATTACACAGCTGACCAAAGTCCCATCATGTTCGGTTAGGGAATACTCCCCATTGCCTTCTAACTGAAACCTTTTCCATATTAACCAACGACATGTATTTATATAAGGACAAATATTTGAGGAGGAGTGAAAGCCCACCTCAACGTCACTCTCAATTTACTCCTGAAACCCAGGAAAAGTAATTACTGTAAATGTCCCAGTGTAGCGCTGATGATAATTACATGCTTTCATTGTTTGTTTGGATTCCTTACAGTCTTGTAATCACAACATTGTGTTCCTTTTCTTTTTTTTCTTTTCCTCTTTTCATTTATTCCCTCTCCCTCTCCACCGCCCAAAAAAAATTAAGCTTAAAAACATATTGTCCTGTTGAAAGTTGCCGGCGTATCGAGCCAATCTCGCTCATGTTTTATGCAGGGAATGTATAGAAGTCAAATGATGAATAAATCAACGTGCGGAATTGGCTTTTGCCAGAAAAAAATGATTTGCCAATTATGCATACAAGAAAACATCAGTTCGCTTGGATCTTACACTTGAACATGGGGCCCTTACATGCCTGTTTTTCTTAGAAATGGCTCCAAGCTTTGATAGGAATCTACTATTTTTTATATCTGACTGATGATTGGGAAATGTACTTCAACAGCAGAGAAGGAACCGCAATTATAAGATTGCCCCCACCCCTCCACTAGTTGGGAGGGAATAGAGCAAACTTATGTATGGAAGGGACAAATGAAAATCTACAATGTTTTGAAGGCCTGTCCTATCTAGGGGCGATTCTCTCCCCTTAAGGTGGCCATACACGGGCCGATTGTAGCTGCAAATATCGATCCCTTGTACCGATTCGGGAGCTTATCGGCCCGTGTAGGGGCAGGAACGAGGGGCATGCCCGACCGATACCTGGCTGAAATTGACCAGATATCGATTGGGCAGGTTAAAAGATTTAAGCTGGCCATACACGTGGCGATCTAACAATGTTTCGTGCGACCATCGGTGATCCGCCACACACAGAGTCAGGGCTGAAACAGCAGATAAGGAGGTAGAAACAATAGGATTTCTACCTCCTTCTGCCGATTCAGCCCTGACGGCAGATTTTGGTCAGGCGCCTTCTATGGCACCCGATCAAAATTTTCTAACCTGGCCGATCGGCGAGTCGTCCGATATCAGCAGCTTCCTGCGATATCAGTCGACTCGCCGACATGCCATACACGCACCGAATATCGTACGAAACGAGGTTTCGTACGATAGTATCGGTGCGTGTATGGCCAGCTTTAGTCGGATCGGGGACCAAATCGGCTCGTTGATGCGGTCCCCCAACCGACTGCCCCATTGCCGCCATTATAATTCGATCGTTTGGCCCCAGGGCCTACATTTTCCCTGATATCGCCCACCCGTAGGTGGGGATATCGGGAGAAGATCCGCTCGCTTGGTGACCTTGCCAAGTGAGTGGATCTTCACGTGTATGGCCACCTTTAGCCACCCTGAGGTGATGCCACTCCCCCTCGCCACCCAGTGCTTACCTTTCCCATTGGTGTATTCTCTTACATGTATAATAAGGGAAATGTAGTAACAATTTTACATACTGTACCTATAACTTTATGTAGCCAAAAGTGTTCATATTTGCAAAGAACTTTTATCTGAAATTGCAAGCAGTGCAACTACCTGACTCCCAGAGTACTATTCTCACCAGGGGGCTGCTGTGGGGCAATCGCTGATAAAAAGAGGAATGAAAAGGGATTGTTTACTCTCCCCCCACCTGCTGAAATACAGCATTCACACTTAAAATATCTGTATATGTGTATTTTACTGTATATTTGTAATACAATTAGTGGAAGCTGCTATAGTGTTTCCCTTAGACAGTACAGTATGAGGGTACAGCTTATTGTGTGCCCAGAACATTCCTTCTCTGTATATTTGTATTTATACATATGGGAGGGAGGTGCCATATTGTTTCCCTTAGACAGTACAGTATGAGGGTACAGCTTATTGTGTGCCCAGAACATTCCTTCTCTGTATATTTGTATTTATACATATGGGAGGGAGGTGCCATATTGTTTCCCTTAGACAGTACAGTATGAGGGTACAGCTTATTGTGTGCCCAGAACATTCCTTCTCTGTATATTTGTATTTATACATATGGGAGGGAGGTGCCATATTGTTTCCCTTAGACAGTACAGTATGAGGGTACAGCTTATTGTGTGCCCAGAACATTCCTTCTCTGTATATTTGTATTTATACATATGGGAGGGAGGTGCCATATTGTTTCCCTTAGACAGTACAGTATGAGGGTACAGCTTATTGTGTGCCCAGAACATTCCTTCTCTGTATATTTGTATTTATACATATGGGAGGTGCCATAGTGTTTTCCCTTGGCCTGTGGGTCTGTGCCCAGAACATTCCTTCATTGTATATTTGCTTTTAGAAATGTTGCTGAGATGCCATATTGGAGTGTTACTACCAGTGCCACCATAGGCACGGGACCTAAAGTGATGTCACTTCCGACAGAAGTGACATCACTTCCACCTGCAAGTACTACTCTTCACCCTCCCAAGCTCTGCCGACAGATATGTATAGGTTTCAACTGGTGGCGGCTGGGAATGTGGTTTATTGTATTTTTTGGTTATACAGGCACCCAAGGGCCACCCTCCTAAAGCCACCCTAGGCACAGGCTCTCAGGTGCCTATATATAACTAGCATCCTGGTTACTACAGGTATAGACATTGCAGACCCAGTGACTGCTGTGGAGCTAGGAGTATAGGGGACTCAATGGGGGATCTAGATGGATATAAAAGACAATAAATGTATGTGTAGCAGCTTTTTCTTCCAAAAGTTTGGAAGACCCTAAAAAGACATGAGGAGGACCTATTAGAAATGCCACTGACACTGTATAAAGTGAACATAGCAGTTCCATTTTAACCAATAAAAAGAATATTAATGTCTTTAATGTGCTTTTCAAGAATAAATTTCTCCCCAAATTCAGATAGATGTACCCTGGCAGGGAGGCAAAGTCTGCGACCTCTGTAAGTGCTGGGCTAGAGGCCTGTTCTATATTGAAGCATTACCTAATAGGAGATAATTAGCTCTATAGAGAAGGGACTCCAACCTTCCACATCTGGAGCTTATTACAAAAACACATGGGTTTGACGGATATCCAGGAATGATATGTGAGGAGGCCTTTGCCATCCCAAGGGCCCCTGGCCCAGAAGATGGATATGTTACCGATCCAAGTGACAGGCCAAAAGTTTGGTTGTTTGTTTTGCCTTTAATCCTATCACTGTTCCTTTTGTTTGGTAGTCAAAAGAAGTTGCTTGTCAAAAATAACATAAAAAAAAAATAAAATAAAACCCCTAAATTGCAAGGGTATTGCACATAATTTGTATATTTTTGGAGAAGAAAATATTTTTGTCCAGCTGTATCTGTATGGGTGCATTTTCATCTGAGATCTAAGATCAGTCTCTCCCCCCAGGTATGTCATGTGTGAGACAATGGCAGTTTAGGTGAGGCTGAAACTGCAACTTTCATAGGGACTAAATTGGAAATACATTCAACTCTTAATATTTCCAGTAGACAAAAATAAATACAGGTATAGGACCCATTATCCAGAATGCTCGGGACCAAGGGTATTCTGGATAAGGGGTCTTTTCGTAATTTGGATCTCCTTACCTTAAGTCTACTAAAAAATCAATAAAATGTTAATTAAACCCAATAAGATTGTTTTGTATCCATTTATATCTTAGTTGGGATCAATTACAAGGTTCTGTTTTATTATTACAGAGAAAAAGGAAACCAGTTGTAAAATTCTGAATTATTTTGATTAAAATGGTGTCTATGGGAGACGGGCTTTCCATAATTTGGAGCTTTCTGGATAATGGGTTTCCGGATAAGGGATCCCAAACCCGTATAAAAAAATAATGCATACTGCCTTTCCAAGAAATACTCTATAACAATCCTTTATATAGCACTAACATATTTACAGGTATTACACATCATTCCCATCAGTCTGCTCCAATGGAGCTTACAATCTATCCCATTTACGCACACACACTAGGGGCAGTTTTATCAGAAGCCAATTAACCTGCCTGTATGTGTTTGAAGTGTGGAAGAGAACTGGGGTACGTGGAGGATTGTGTGCTTAGAAGTCCCATACTGTATAACACACCTAGATTTGCTTAACACTTCCTATAACAAACCCTTTTGTTTGCCGGTGATCCTTCCAAGGCTTGTGTCTGCCTTGGGCCAAACGCGGAGACAAACGCTGAGACAAGCAGCGAGGAATTCCACCCAACCTGTGCTGATCCGTCGCAGATTCTGTGGCCCCTTGTTGGAGGCAGGAAGTGGTGTCATCATTCTGTTCACAAAGGCTCTATGTAACTCACCAGTTAGGGGGGACACGTTAAAGGAAAACTATACCCCCAGCAATGGCAATTTCCTAATTAAGATTGCCCAATAGCACATAGCACTAAACAAGTATATTTTTATGAAAGTGGTTTATTTAGATGAAGCAGGGTTTTACATATGATCTGGTTTATGCAATATATTTTTATAGAGACCTACATTGTTTGGGGCTATAGTTTTCCTAAACATTGCAGCCTCCATGCCTTAGATATCCCTTGAGCGACTAATAGGAGTAATACACACAAAAAAAATTCTGCTGATTTGTGCTTAGTACTGGGGAATCCCTATGCTGCCATAGTTTTATGGTATCTCTCTGTACAGGCTATGAGCAAACTTAGGGGGCTGTTCCTGCTGAATTGTGCTTAGTACAGGGGAATCCCTATGCTGCTGTAGTTTTATGGTATCTCTCTGTACAGGCTATGAGCAAACTTAGGGGGCTGTTCCTGCTGAATTGTGCTTAGTACAGGGGAATCCCTATGCTGCTGTAGTTTTATGGTATCTCTCTGTACAGGCTATGAGCAAACTTAGGGGGCTGTTCCTGCTGAATTGTGCTTAGTACAGGGGAATCCCTATGCTGCTGTAGTTTTATGGTATCTCTCTGTACAGGCTATGAGCAAACTTAAGGGGCTGTTCCTGCTGAATTGCGCTTAGTACAGGGGAATACCTATACTGTCAAAAGTCTGCCCTGTTTAGCCCTGCTGGCCTAAACTCAGCTGTACAAATATACAGAGAAGGAATGTTCTGGGCACACAATAAGCTGTACCCTCATACTGTACTGTCTAAGGGAAACACAATGGCACCTCCCTCCCATATGTATAAATACAAATATACAGAGAAGGAATGTTCTGGGCACACAATAAGCTGTACCCTCATACTGTACTGTCTAAGGGAAACAATATGGCACCTCCCTCCCATATGTATAAATACAAATATACAGAGAAGAAATGTTCTGGGCACACAATAAGCTGTACCCTCATACTGTACTGTCTAAGGGAAACAATATGGCACCTCCCTCCCATATGTATAAATACAAATATACAGAGAAGGAATGTTCTGGGCACACAATAAGCTGTACCCTCATACTGTACTGTCTAAGGGAAACAATATGGCACCTCCCTCCCATATGTATAAATACAAATATACAGAGAAGAAATGTTCTGGGCACACAATAAGCTGTACCCTCATACTGTACTGTCTAAGGGAAACAATATGGCACCTCCCTCCCATATGTATAAATACAAATATACAGAGAAGAAATGTTCTGGGCACACAATAAGCTGTACCCTCATACTGTACTGTCTAAGGGAAACAATATGGCACCTCCCTCCCATATGTATAAATACAAATATACAGAGAAGGAATGTTCTGGGCACACAACAAGTTATACCCTCATAATGTACTGTCTAAGGGAAACAATATGGCACCTCCCTCCCATATGTATAAATACAAATATACAGAGAAGGAATGTTCTGGGCACACAATAAGATATATCATCATACTGTATTGTCTAAGGGAAATGATATGGCAGCTCTCATTCATACCTATAAATACACATATACAGGGTAATGTTGCCATGTCTATCCCACACAATTTACAACCTACACCAACAAAAAAAGTTCCAAAACCACTTTTTTTTTTTTTTATAAATTAAAAAAAACATTTTATTGAATATCAATAAAGTGTGTAAAGCTATAAAAAACACAGATTCCTCAGTACAAAATGTGGCACCTTTATAAAAAATATATAAATACCAGTGTACCATTGAAATGTAAACATTCTCAGGAAGGGTTACGTAAAACAATATTTAATAAAAAAAACAAAAAAATAAGAAAACGATGCATCCGCTTGGCACCTGTCAGAGGCCATAAATAGTCTTTTTTTCCCCCTTTTTTAAGTTATGTCTCGTCCACCTGTCTTGGGTTGGCTTAAGTTATAACCGCCCATTGTTCTCTGTGCCAACTGCTGCCTTTCTGCTCCCTTGAAAGGCACTAACAGGTGCCCGATTAGGCATTGCTGCTCTGTAAACAGTATTGTGGTGTGAAGCGCTGACTCTTTATGACCACCATTGGGCCGTGATTGGTGGGGGGTGAAGGGTGCTCAGAATGCTGTGGGGGAACAGCAATTTTTGCATAGATTAAGCCCCCGTCCCTAAGACCAGCGTATAATGGACTATGCAAAGTGTATTGAAAGCTTGAGCATTGTCCATTATGTGCTATATACTAACTTACCTTGCCCCGGGGCATCTTTTTGGGTGCCCAAGGGCATCTTTTTTTGGAAGCAAGAGTGCCATTCACCTTTTACTTATACATATATATGTAACACTTTCCATTGCTCCTTCATAAAAACAGATTTCAGTCTTTTCCCACCCAACAATAAAACACCCCCTCTGCCCAGATATATGGCATATAAATCCCAGATGTGCCCGTGGCAAAGAGGGATAGGTGGCAGGCTCTCTGTGATACTGCAATAAGGCATTCTACGGTTGCATCATAGACAATAAGGGTCCGTATAAGTGTCATAAGGTTTGAGGGTCCCCCCCCCAAACGAAGTGATTGCATGTGAGCTTGCTAAACAAATTTAGCAATGGCATCATTTAAAGAAAAATATTATATTTATATATATCCTGCCAAAAAATATACAGGAATTTAAAGAAGTCCATTGTGCTTATAGTCTTTGATTTTAGTGGGCTCCCGTGCACCCTGTTTCCTCGTGCTTGTGAAGGAGGGACATTCTGGAGAAAGTCCGAGAGCAGTTTTTGCACTGGTACTTTTTGACGTCGGAATGGGTCTGCAGGTGGGCTCGGAGATTGGAGCGGTCGGCGAAGGCACGGTTGCAGTGCGTACAGGAAAATGGCTTCTCTCCTGCGAATGGAAATAAAACAGAATAAGCATCAGAATGGCCAAGGGGGACAGTCGGCAATTTCCTTCTACATGGGACCACAATGGACTTGCACAAGCATGAAGCAGAGCAGGTAAAAGGAGTGGATGTTTAGTAAACAGGGGTGGGGAAGGGCAATCTAAACAAGGGCAGGTGGGCTAAGAGCACTTAATTACATTTGCGTTTGGGGGTCTTTTCATGAATTGCTAATGGTGCGGTTTGGAGCTCAAGAAGTGTTTTGACATTCCTAGGGTGCCCATTTAAGCTTCTCTTGGAAGAGGGTGTGAAATCAATAGCCCCTATACTTGGGAATGAATGGGCTGAGTTTATTGTACGAGCTTAGGATAAAAGGGGCGGCCCGGCAGCTGGAAACACACTTAGTGAGCTGACAGGTGCACTGCACAAACACACCCTCGCCACATTCATAATGCTAAAGAATAGAATGCAGCCATGCTCTTATAACCAGCAGCTCTCACTTGCAAGGCACCCACCTTCAAAGGGTTTTCTTATACCCAGTGAAATACTATAACCAGCAATCAACTCACTTAGTGAGACCTTTAAAGGGCCATACAGTTATTCTTTTCTACAAGCTGCATGTGTATGCCAATATTTATGTATTACTGGATGTTGTACTTTAGATGAGTATAGAGGATGCTGCTTACCTGTGTGTGTTCTAATGTGTCCCTGTAATAACCAAGGTCTGGAGAAGGCTTTGCCGCAGATTTTGCAGACGCAGGGCAGCGTGTGGCTCCTGATGTGCATTTTTAGGGCCCCCAAACTGACGTACTCCTTCTCGCAGTATTTGCAACTGAACGACTTCCTCGCCTGGGAATCACAGTGCAACTGTTTGTGCTTGGAAAGTCCGGCAAAGGTGGAGTAAGACTTGCTGCACTGATTGCATTGAAATTTCTCCGCTTCTGTGGCGGACGATGCGGGGCTGGGAGGGTCTGAAGTCTTGCCCCCTTCGTCATCTTCACTGGAGAAAGACGTAAGGTCTAAGGGCTTGGAGGAATCGTCGCTGCTGGAAGGGCTGATGGGAGACTTTTTGTAGTCAGGCTCAGAGGTGAAAAATGTTGTGAGTAAACTAGTGTCCCAGACAAGAGGTGTGTAGTAAGCTCCTGTGGTTAAAATCTCTGGCTGGGGGATCACAGGAAGTGGGTACTTGTCATAGATGAACGGTGATATATACACTGCAAGAGAGGAGAAGGGGATTAGATAGAAGCCAACAGGGTGGCAATAATGTAGCCATGTAGAAATGTCCTACTGCATATATATACTGCACCCATGTACAATGAACTAATCTATTACTATTGTAATGTACACAGTTCCATACAATTACAATGCATACCCAGACACTCATATGCACAGCCATACACTTAACTGTAATAATAATAATATATATTTTCAATACATTTTTGATAAAACATTGAAGGGTGTGCTGGCCACAGATGATTATTTTCTTTATATACATAATTTTGGCTATGCACCCCGCAGAATATTGAGCCTTGGAGTGCGGACACCATTTGGATTAAAAAAAAAAAATCAAAAATAAATATATATATATATATGGCATGTAAACCCTTACATGTATTGCTTCCCCATAGTATTCTAGATAAGCTGCACACCCATTCACAACTATACAGTAACCCATGCAACTATATGCAGAGCAGCAACATAATATACCTCTATACAATTCCAAGCAAAACTTCACACACAGATAGAATGCACTGTTCCCATACAATATCTGCACACCTGTATGTGTTTCTATATATAAAACATATCTAACTGCCCATTATTTCAGATTTGCCCAAATACTATTTGTTTCCAGCAGAAACTTTTTAAAGAAAAAAAGTTTTCAGCTTCCCCAGAAATATCCCAAACGATGTCAAATACAGAAAGAAGACGCAAAGCGATCGCAGCTACAGTAACCCCTACCTGTCTGGCTCTCCAGCTCGCTGTAGTTGGGTTTCTTGCTGGCAGAGAAATGTTTCTTGACCAGGAATGACCGCGGCATGTTGCTGAGCCGGTGAGGGGGTTTAGCAGCCGATGAGGGGATTCCTGGGTTCGCAGTCGCAGAGAGGCAGTCGCATAGGGCTGAAAGCGCTGGGATTTGAAGGCACGCATTGCTGCGGCCACTCCGGTAACTAATAAGCAGCCTGCGGGACGGGGGCGCGGCTATGTTAATGAGCCTTGGCAGCTCCCCGGCCAATGAGAGTGCGGCGGTGGGCGAGTCCATTGGGGAGGGCGGGGGGTGGCGCTGCCTCCCCTTTCCAGCAGGTGCCTGCAGCAGTGGATTTTGGATGGTGCCTCTGGCAGCGCTTTCCTCTCTCCTCCTCCTCCTCTCACTGCAATAAGGAAGATGTGGGCAAAGTGCCCTCCCACCCCAATCCCACCCCCCCAGCCAGCCTGCTCTACCTGCACTAAAGGCATCCCCTACATGCCCTCTCTGCTCCAGTTTAGCGATCATTAACTGCGCTGCCAGATTATACTCGCACCATGGGGGGGCTTTTAAAATAAAGTCTTGATCCCCTTTGGCAAAAGCTGGGGCTCTTGTTATTATCTATACATCGTATTGAGACTAGAGAAGGGGCCATTGTGAGGCTCCCAGTCCCCTGCCCCAGACAATGCCAGGCTCTTGGCTTTAGTAAATACCATAGAAAGCCCCCAAATCCTTCGCTAAAAAGTGTTTGTGACCTGTGACTATTGACTTTGGCTACTTGAATAGGACTCTTGGCTTGTTACAAGTATAATACAGTCACATGATCAGTAGCCAACAAGGGCTCTTCCCTCATTAAGGGGATACATTATTTACCATCCAAACCAGCATGATTTTATATAAGGAATTGATTGTTTATCCTGCCATGTGTTCTGGGGTTATTATACACAATACTGACACTATATTAATTCTTATGTGCCCTGGGGGTATTATACATGGAATTGGCACTGTATTTATCCTGCCGTGGGTTCTGGGGTATTATACATGGAATTGGCACTCTATTTATCCTGCCATGTGTTCTGGGGTATTATACATAATACTGACATTATATTAATTCTTATGTGCCCTGGGGGTATTATATATGGAATTAGCACTGTATTTATCCTGCCATGTATATTGGAACTATTATACATATTATTGACACTGTATTCATAATTATGTACCCTGCCTGGGGGTATTAAATATGGAATTGGCACTGTATTTATCCTGCCATGTGTTCTGGGGTATTATACATGGAATTGGCACTGTATTTATCCTGCCGTGGGTTTTGGGGTATTATACATGGAATTGGCACTGTATTTATCCTGCCGTGTGTTCTGGGGTATTATACATAGAATTGGCACTGTATTTATCCTGCTGTGTGTTCTGGGGTATTATACATGGAATTGGCACTGTATTTATCCTGCCGTGTGTTCTGGGGTATTATACATAGAATTGGCACTGTATTTATCCTGCCGTGTGTTCTGGGGTATTATACATGGAATTGGCACTGTATTTATCCTGCCGTGTGTTCTGGGGTATTATACATGGAATTGGCACTGTATTTATCCTGCCGTGTGTTCTGGGGTATTATACATAGAATTGGCACTGTATTTATCCTGCCGTGTGTTCTGGGGTAATATACATGGAATTGGCACTGTATTTATCCTGCCGTGTGTTCTGGGGTATTATACATGGAATTGGCACTGTATTAATTCTTATGTGCCCTGGGGGTATTATATATATGGAATTAGCACTGTATTTATCCTGCAATGTATATTGGAACTATTATACATATTATTGACACTGTATTCATACTTATGTACCCTATCTAGGGGTATTAAATATGGAATTGGCACTGTATTTATCCCGCTATGTGTTCTGGAATGCATTGTACAGGGCAATGTTCAGTTCAGTATAGCCAGAGCAGAGAATTGACCCCCTGCAGGTATATAGATAAGGATCCTATCACTCTGAAATCTTTGGTGTTTGGATTCAGATTATTGAAAGAGAGGGAGAGTGTGTGTTTGTGTGTTGGGGGTGGGGAGTGGTGTCCTGTACATTAGAGCACAAATTAGTGTGCTGTTCCCACATGCCTTGACAAATCTGCACTATCCAGTCTGACCAACCCTAGTACAGTGCACCTACCCACTTAAGACGCCAAATTCAGCATTTTTTTTTAGCTGTTGGTTTTCCATTGCAACTTGATGCAGGGAGTCAGAATAGCTCTACATTTATAGTCAGATTTTGGGGTGCAATGGATACTACAGTATGGAAGCACCCCTGTGGGATTTTACCCCCTTGTCCTGCATGAAAGGGCCCAGGCAATGGCTTGAAGTGCTGTAACCTGAGCCGGGCCTGTTAGCGTAATGCTGGGAGGGTTAGTGGGGGGATTGAAGGGTCTTTGACTCAGTAAGAGGCACACGTGTGCTGCAGATGTCACCTGTTTTTTCTCTGCATTCCAATGACACCAAAGAAGGGACAGGTGACACCCACAGCAGAATCCTGTCTCCTAGTCTCCTAGTGGCCTAGCCCCCACCCTGGACTTCCCAGGGCCCCTCTTCTCTTAAACCATGGGTGGGTGGGAAAGGGCCACAGAGCTGTCTCTGCGTGTGTGCACAGATGATGCTTTTGCATAGACAGTCTGTGTTTTTACAGGGACATATACATGGAGTGTCTCTGCACTGCCTCCCTCTTCAACTGTGGCCCCTACAGTCAATGATTAAGCTTTTATTGTTGTTTTATTTCATTAAAACTTGGGGACGTTTTAGTTCTGAATTTGTAAATTGAAGCCAAAATTAGGCAAATTGTAAGGTTCCTAAAATATATACACCTAATATATATATATATATATCTCTAAAACATCAAAAAAGTCTAGAACTAAAAAAAAAAAGTTATACAACAGCACCCCTATTGGTCAGAAGGGTGATGGCACCACTGTGTTTTTTCTCTTTTTTGGGTATGCCTTAGCCTAAACTGTATTTACATTACATTAACATTTATTTATAAAGCGCCAACATATTCAGCAGCGCTGTATGGCAGAAGGGGAAGCAGTGTCCCACATACAAAATAGCTTTATACACTGTACTCTCTAACGGAAACAATATGGCACCTCCCTCCCATATGTATAAATACAAATATACAGAGAAGGAATGTTCTGGGCACACAATAAGCTGTACCCTCATACTGTACTGTCTAAGGGAAACAATATGGCACCTCCCTCCCATATGTATAAATACAAATATACAGAGAAGGAATGTTCTGGGCACACAATAAGCTGTACCCTCATACTGTACTGTCTAAGGGAAACAATATGGCACCTCCCTCCCATATGTATAAATACAAATATACAGAGAAGGAATGTTCTGGGCACACAATAAGCTGTACCCTCATACTGTACTGTCTAAGGGAAACAATATGGCACCTCCCTCCCATATGTATAAATACAAATATACAGAGAAGGAATGTTCTGGGCTCACAATAAGCTGTACCCTCATACTGTACTGTCTAAGGGAAACACTATGGCACCTCCCTCCCATATGTATAAATACAAATATACAGAGAAGGAATGTTCTGGGCACACAATAAGCTGTACCCTCATACTGTACTATATGGAAGAAAAATATGGCAGCTCCTAGCTGTGCACACAATAAGCAGTACTGAGCACCTTATTTAATACAATGTGTATTTTCCATTGAGCAGGTAGGCTGAAGGTGCAAGGGATGGCATGCAAATTATGATCTTATCTGGAGAGATAAAGGGATACTTGTTGTGCCCATAGCAGCTCTTTGTAATTATCATGCTGATTCTGTGGCTGAGCTCAAATCCTTTTGCTAAAATGTGGCTCAGGAAGCACCTGTTGGAATCAACTGTTTCTGTGGGGTCATTGTGCCAGAAGCTTATGGTCATGCAAATAAGACCAAATTAACCTGTGTTCTGTGCTGGGGCTACAAAAGAAGAAAACAGGCAAGTAAAAGCCATACTGCTTGCCCTTTGGCTTTAATTGTAATACAGTGCTGGCTGCCAACAGGGTGACCATCTCTCAGCGGTGTAACTTTAGAGAAAGCAGATCGTCTGACTACTGGAGAGCCCAGGGGGCGTAAGGGGCACAGTTGTACCCGAAGTAATAAGCAGGTTCATGAAATAATGTCTTCTTCCTTCCAAAGTTTAGTGGGGGCCCTAACATTATATTGCTGTGGGGCCCTTAACTTTTATTTACACTATCCCTACACTATCTATATCTGGATACTAATGTGTATAATAGACCCTTGGTTATATCAGTGCATCTGCCTGGGAAGCTTATAAAGTGCCCTTGGCCAAGAAAGGAGGGAGTGTGCCCTCTAGTGACCGCATACAATATCATAGGCTCATGTTTTCTGCATTTTCTACAGGTTATGGATTTTTTCATCCATTATTTGATCCCTGTATGCAAAGGCTAACAGTTGTATCCTTACAGGTGGCACTGCCCCAGGCTGAGTGTATAGATACAGGTGGCACTGCCCCAGGCTGAGTGTATAGATACAGGTGGCACTGCCCCAGGCTGAGTGTATAGATACAGGTGGCACTGCCCCAGGCCGAGGGTATAGGTACAGGTGGCACTGCCCCAGGCTGAGTGTATAGATACAGGTGTCACTGCCCCAGGCTGAGTGTATAGATACAGGTGGCACTGCCCCAGGCTGAGTGTATAGATATAGGTGGTACTGCCCCAGGCTGAGTGTATAGATACAGGTGGCACTGCCCCAGGCTGAGTGTACAGGTACAGGTGGCACTGCCCCAGGCTGAGTGTATAGATACAGGTGGTACTGCCCCAGGCTGAGTGTATAGATACAGGTGGCACTGCCCCAGGCTGAGTGTACAGGTACAGGTGGCACTGCCCCAGGCTGAGTGTATAGGTACAGGTGGCACTGCCCCAGGCTGAGTGTATAGGTACAGGTGGCACTGCCCCAGGCTGAGTGTATAGATACAGGTGGCACTGCCCCAGGCTGAGTGTATAGATACAGGTGGCACTGCCCCAGGCTGAGTGTATAGATACAGGTGGCACTGCCCCAGGCTGAGTGTATAGATACAGGTGGCACTGCCCCAGGCTGAGTGTACAGGTACAGGTGGCACTGCCCCAGGCTGAGTGTATAGATACAGGTGGCACTGCCCCAGGCTGAGTGTATAGATACAGGTGGCACTGCCCCAGGCTGAGTGTATAGATACAGGTGGCACTGCCCCAGGCTGAGTGTACAGGTACAGGTGGCACTGCCCCAGGCTGAGTGTATAGATAAAGGTGGCACTGCCCCAGGCCGAGGGTATAGGTACAGGTGGCACTGCCCCAGGCTGAGTGTATAGATACAGGTGGCACTGCCCCAGGCTGAGTGTATAGATACAGGTGGCACTGCCCCAGGCTGAGTGTATAGGTACAGGTGGTGCTGGACACATTCTGTAAGAGGAACAGGATAGCACAGGAACTCTAATTATGACAGGTACACGGGAGAGGCTGCTATGTGCCAGGGTGCGGAAATGGCCATATCATTTCCTTGGATCACTCAGTCAGTGTCAGACACCAATCTCACTTTTTGCAAGTTGTTCTTTATTGGATTAAACACTTGTCACCTTCCCCACGGAGCAGGGACACCAACACATTTATGAATGAGGTGGGCAGCCTATTAACACCTGTGCCCCAGTTGTTAACAAGTTGTGTGCACTCACTTGTACGGATCAATCCACAAACTATTGTCTGGGCTGGTAACTTAATGACTTGCAAATGCCCTCCTTTCAGATAACTGTCTGCCCTTTACAGCCAAAAGCCCAGGGAGGATGTTCCCAGAATCCCCTGTAAGTGATGTGCATTGATAAGGAATTTATTATATATTATACAGGTATAGGACCCTTTATGCAGAAGGCTCAGAATCAATGGTATTCCGGATAAGGGGTCTTTCTGTTATTGGGATCTCCATACCTTAAGCCTACTAAAAAATCAATAAAACATTAATGAAACCCAAAAGGATTGTTTTGCATCCAATAAGGATTATTTATAGCTTAGTTGGGATCAAGTACAAGGTACTGTTTTATTTCTACAGAAAAAAGGGAAATCAGTTTTAAAATTTGAATTATTTGATTAAAATAGAGACTATGGGAGACAGGCTTTCCGTAATTCGGAGCTTTCTGGATAACGGGTCTCCGGATAAGGGATCCTATACCGGTACTTTATACTAGAGGCATTGGGATGAGTTAAGGGGGCCCAGCCTGAAGGCCAGTTAGGGGGGGATTTGGGGTGAGTGCTTATTTGTGCCCTGGGTACCCCTGGAACTATATTAGGGTGACTGTTACCCCAATGTTTCTGTATATCTGTAACCTTGTTATGGGCTAAGGGGGCCCAGCCTGAAGGCCAGTTAGAGGTAGATTTGGGGTGAGTGCTTATTTGTGCCCTGGGTACCCCTGGAACTATAGCAGGGTGACTGTTACCCCAATGTTTCTATATATCTGTAACCTTGTTATGGGCTAAGGGGGCCCAGCCTGAAGGCCAGTTAGGGGGAGATTTGGGGTGAGTGCTTATTTGTGCCCTGGGTACCCCTGGAACTATAGCAGGGTGACTGTTACCCCAATGTTTCTATATATCTGTAACCTTGTTATGAGCTAAGGGGGCCCAGCCTGAAGGCCAGTTAGGGGGAGATTTGGGGTAAGTACTTATTTGTGCCCTGGGTACCCCTGGAACTATAGCGGGGTGACTGTTACCCCAATGTTTCTATATATCTGTAACCTTGTTATGAGCTAGGCCAGTTAGGGTGAAATATGGGGATGAATAATATGTATTGTATTTATAAATAAGGGGCATTTCCCATTTGGAAGTGATTAGAAAACATTGCAATAATATAAAACCTTCTTGTTCCAGACCCTTTCCCATATCCTGCTTGGAAGTGGATTGTGTGGCTTAAAAGGAATTTACACAATAACTGGGTAGTAGAGGGATTTAGTCACGATGCAATCAGCATAATCCAAAGGCCATCCAGGCACCCTGCTATATACACAGTGTCTGGCTGACATGGGACAGGGAAAGCTACTGGCAGTAATACAGGGATTTACAAATTATAGTGGGACAAGGGGGCTCCATAAGCCCTACGGCACACAAGGGGGGATGTAGTATGCAAAACGTTCCAACATTCAAAAGAATTATATGTTTATAATACAAAAGAGCCAAAAGTAATCCATACAAAATATAAAATGTGTTGTTTTATGATGTGATTGTGTTACATGGCTCATTGGGTATCTTGAAAACATAAGAGATGAGGCTTTGATGATGGAGGAGTCCATTTTGCTATGCACATCAGACTTCCTACTAAGCATATAACCCTGCACTGGGTATGTATGGCTATTACCAGGGGAAATGCTTTTAGGGAAATAAATATATTTATGTATGTATGTATGATACATAGCGCTGTCAAATCTTACAATATACAAACGTGTAACAACAGGGACACATATTATAATAAATACAATTAATAAGTATATTTATATTATATTTTACAGGGTTTCGGTTCCGATGGATGGACCTCATATCGATTGAACTTGTATTTTTCGTTTAATGGTCCCTTAATGCAGAATAGAGGACCAATTAACCTAAAATACATGTTATTAGTAATAACTTATACTGAATTAGCGCTTTGAGTTGATAGCCACGGTCAGGGGCGAAGCCAGTGTACGGCAGATTTGTGAAGCATGAGCTCCCTCTAGTGGAGGATTCTCCATCAACCTGGTTTACACTTCCTTAGTTCCAAAGGGATCAATGCAGTTCGGTTGTGTTGGATCCAGGCTCTCATACAAGACCATGCATGCAGAATTCTTGCCTCTTACATGAAAAATAAAGCTTTTCCTGCCCACTGCAGTGAGGATAAAATGAAAGGACCTAGGGCATCTGTGTGTGGGTAAATATGTAGTGAAGTTCAGAAATATTGTCATATCTCTGGAAGCAATGTGAGAGGCTTTGCCTGCAGTAGGAAAGAAGGAAAGTGCAAGTGTAATGTAAGGAACAGCACTATACATGAAGGAAAAGCAGGAGGGCAGCTTGTCTCAGCTGGGAATCCTTCTGCCGGTGAATCTGGTCAGGACTATGGGTAAAAGACCAACAACAATGGCAATTTGTTTGCCATGGAGTCAGCCATCTTGGAGAAGGAAGTATGTCTGAGCACTAAGGATCCCTGGGAAGCAAGCTGCAATGGACTAGAGACCAGTAGAGGGAGCCCACGAGCCAGAACTAGTCCCAAGCCTAGAAAGAACTCTCCCCTTTCTGTCAAGTGGACAGAAAGGGGAGACATAGAATCCTATGGTCACTGTCACTGAGCCTTCTATGAGGGAAAAAAGACCCTAAATTTAAACTAAATGTTGCCAGTACTGACACAGCAGTGCAGAAGGTGCAGATAGACAGGTACAAGTGGAAGGTACCAGTGAGGACAGTGGGAGGAAGGTGCCAGGGTAAATATGGAAGGTAGGCAAGCCAGTACTAGGATTCAAAATAGGCCCTGGCATTTCATGTACACAGACCTTGAAACAGCCCCCCCACCGGCCTAGTAAATAGTAACTGTCTTGTTACAGCAGTGCAAAGTGCAGGAGAAGCGGAAAGCAGAGATCCAGGAGACAAATCCTAAAGTGAAGGGAATTGGAAAGATGGAAGACAAGTAGAAAGTGGTAGGGAGGCAGGGAAGGTCATTTTTGAGAACAGTCTAAGGGTCTGTGCTGCTAGAGCAGTTGTTCTCAACCTTGTTGTGGTGACCCCCCAACCATAGAAGAACGGTGTCTTAGGCGACCCCATGTGAAAGGGTTGTTCGACCCCCAAAGGGGTCCTGACCGACAGGTTGAGAACCGCTGTGCTAGAGGGTAAGGGTTGGGGGGGGGGGGGCTGGAGGAATAAGAATAGGAAAAGCTGAGGAACATGGAAAGCAATGAGAAGGTAAACATTAAAAAAGATGAAGGGGCCAAACGTCAACTGATGAAGATGGCATGAGGTCATTAACGGAGCGACTGAGCGACTCCAAGTTCTGTTCCCCTTATTACTGATACCTTCTTTTTTCCTTTTTCTGGTTTTATTTTTACTTTGTTCTTCTCTCTCAGTAATATATCAGGCAACAACATTGTAATAATGGCAGCAATAGGAGACACCATTGCTAAAGTTTAATTTTATTTTGTATGGTTGTAAACAATCTAAATATGTCTGACTCACTATGACACATGAAGCATCCAGTGTGCCTACTGTAGAAAGTTCTCCGGCTTTGATACGTACTGCTTGCATAAAAAACTGAAAATAAAGAATATACAAAAAAAAAAAAGATGAAGGGGAGAAAAAGGGAAAAGTGAGGGATATTCAAGAGCATAAAGAGGTTAAAAGCAACCCAGGAATGGGGTAATAACCAAACAGGTTAGGGAGAGAAAGGGGACAGTTCCTAATGGGAAAGAACAAGGAGAGTTGGAAGGAGAGGAACATGTCTTTCTGGAAAAGATGGATATTTCCAGGAAATGAAAGGGACTGAAGGAAGTGGCACAGATGTTACTGAATGGAAAAGGACTCCTTGGCCAAGGCCCACACCCAGGTGATAGATCTACAGGCTGGCCAGTTAGAGAACTCATAGGTTGCCCCATAGATGCCCAACTCAGTCTCCACTGTACAGAAAGGGACTCCTTGGCCAAGGCCCACACCCAAGTGATAGATCTACAGGCTGGCCAGTTAGAGAACTCATAGGTTGCCCCATAGATGCCCAACTCAGTCTCCACTGTACAGAAAGGGACTCCTTGGCCAAGGCCCACACCCAGGTGATAGATCTACAGGCTGGCCAGTTAGAGAACTCTTAGGTTGCCCCATAGATGCCCAACTCAGTCTCCACTGTACAGAAAGGGACTCCTTGGCCAAGGCCCGCACACAAGTGATAGATCTACAGGCTGGCCAGTTAGAAAACTCATAGGTTGCCCCATAGATGCCCAACTCAGTCTCCACTGTACAGAAAGGGACTCCTTGGCCAAGGCCCACACCCAGGTGATAGATCTACAGGCTGGCCAGTTAGAGAACTCTTAGGTTGCCCCATAGATGCCCAACTCAGTCTCCACTGTACAGAAAGGGACTCCTTGGCCAAGGACCACACCCAAGTGATAGATCTACAGGCTGGCCAGTTAGAGAACTCATAGGTTGCCCCATAGATGCCCAACTCAGTCTCCACTATACAGAAAGGAAGCAAAAGGAAACAGCAGTAAAGTTTATTCCTACTCAGACAGAACATGAATAAAATATCACTTTGTTAAATACGTGCAAATTACTGTGTCCCCTATCCCTGATCATTGCATGTCCCAGAGGTAACGCTGCTGGACTGTACTCACGAGAACATGGCCACCCGTATGTCCCACAACTGTGGGTTTATCCCATACAGGCTCGAACTCGTTTTATTTCTTAACAACGCATATGATACATTTCTGTTAGAACGAATGGGACATACTGAAGAGAAATACCTAGAATATTTGGGTTTTATCTGTATTGTTTCATATAGAGATGGGAATATTTTATTGTACTTATTGGGTGCATAGTGCATCTGGATACAAAATGTTGTTAAAAAAGCTGTTTGTTTCTCTGTATATTTGTATTTATTCACATGAGAACCAGCTGATATATAGCATATTGTGTATATTATGTATAAATATAGATATACAGAGAAGGAATGTTCTGGGCACACAATAAGCTGTACCCTCATACTGTACTGTCTAAGGGAAACAATATGGCACCTCCCTCCAATATGTATAAATATAAATATACAGAGAAGGAATGTTCTGGGCACACAATAAGCTGTACCCTCATACTGTACTGTCTAAGGGAAACAATATGGCACCTCCCTCCCATATGTATAAATACAAATATACAGAGAAGGAATGTTCTGGGCACACAATAAGCTATACCCTCATACTGTACTGTCTAAGGGAAACAATATGGCACCTCCCTCCCATATGTATAAATACAAATATACAGAGAAGGAATGTTCTGGGCACACAATAAGCTGTACCCTCATACTGTACTGTCTAAGGGAAACACTATGGCACCTCCCTCCCATATGTATAAATACAAATATACAGAGAAGAAATGTTCTGGGCACACAATAAGCTATACCCTCATACTGTACTGTCTAAGGGAAACAATATGGCACCTCCCTCCCATATGTATAAATACAAATATACAGAGAAGGAATGTTCTGGGCACACAATAAGCTGTACCCTCAAACTATACTGTCTAAGGGAAACACTATGGCACCTCCCTCCCATATGTATAAATACAAATATACAGAGAAGAAATGTTCTGGGCACACAATAAGCTGTACCCCCATACTGTACTGTCTAAGGGAAACAATATAGAACCTCCCTCCCATATGTATAAATACAAATATACAGAGAAGGAATGTTGTGGGCACACAATAAGCTGTACCCTCATACTGTACTGTCTAAGGGAAACAATATGGCACCTCCCTCCCATATGTATAAATACAAATATACAGAGAAGGAATGTTCTGGGCACACAATAAGCTAGACCCTCATACTGTACTGTCTAAGGAAAAATCAAAGATACTGAGAAGGAATGCTCTGGGCACACAATACCCTTATACTGCACTGTCTAAACCTTATGCTGTATCATTTGTTTAATAGAAAATAAATAGAAGAAACCCAGAATTTTCAGGCTTTATATTCATTTTAAAATATACAGGATAATGTAACTTTTGGTTGCTGAAAAGAAAGACAAAATTGTACTTCCATAAAAAGGCAACAAAATGCAAAAGAAAGGGAAGAACAAAATCAGAAACCATAACAGATTATGATGATTTATAATCTCAGTAAAAGCCAGCGGAATCTGTTAGCGCTATATAAATAACTGATATTATGAAATCTACTGTTGTTGTGGAACAATCAATGTGCCTTAGCCCTTTAATATACCATTTAAGGTGCAAATTGTTGGCAGCTTTTGGCACAGATCTGCTCCATACTAGTGTGAAAGCGCAAAAATGGATGCAGGTTGCTTCCTATTGTGCAGTCATTTCACAACAGGAGCCTTTCTTAAAGAGACATATACCCTCTGACCCAATGTATTGTAAAGTTGCCCAGACGGCTCTTCTGAGCACTTTTGCAATATACAATTTTTTTCTGTGCGCCACTTGCCATTCATTTCAGCTCAATGACTACAACCTGCCGAATATTAATTGCATGAGAAAAGGCAAGTCTTGTAATGTTGCTCTGTTTAGATCTTAAGAAATGTCAGGTGACTCTTCTCTGCTTAATAAATTCACTTTCTAAGCAGAGCAGCATCACAAGACTTTTCTCTTTCTCACTAAATTAATTTCAGCTCACTGTAGTAGCCAGCTGTCCGACCTGAGCAGCTGTTGTTTCAAATATGTTTTATAAGTAGTTTAAAAACTGCTGTTACAGGTATGGGACCTGTTATCCAGAATGCTCGGGACCTGTGGTGTTCTGTATAAGGGATCTTTCTGTAATTTAGATCTCCATAACTTAAGTCTGCAAAAAATCATTCAAATATTAAATAAACCCTTGTTTTGCCTCCAATAGAGATTAATTATATCTTAGTTGGGATCAAGTACAGGTACTGTTTTATTATTACAGAGAAAAGGGAATCATTTAACCATTAAATAAACCCAATAGGGCTGTTCTGCCCCCAATAAGGGGTAATTATATCTTAGTTGGGATCAAGTACAGGTACTGTTTTATTATTACAGAGAATATAAGTGCCTAATCTGGGAACTGGCACTTATATTGTAGTGTCACCCACTGTGACCTACAGCACTTATATTTGCCTATTTGTGTCTGTTAGTTACCCTCCCATATAGATTGTAAGCTCTACGGGGCAGGGACCTCCTTCCTCTTGTGTCCTCGACTCTTAACTTATTGCTGCTGTATTTATCTGTATTTATTATTATACTTTGTATTTATCTATTATCTTATTAACACCCTGCTTGTATTAATGTATTCTACTGTACAGCGCTGCGTACATAAGTAGCGCTTTATAAATAAAGATATACATACATACATACATACAAGGGAATCATTTAACCATGAAATAAACCCAATAGGGCTGTTCTGCCCCCAATAAGGGGTAATTATATCTTAGTTGGGATCAAGTACAGGTACTGTTTTATTATTACAGAGAAAAGGGAATCATTTAACCATTAAATAAACCCAATAGGACTGTTCTGCCCCCAATAAGGGGTAATTATATCTTAGTTGGGATCAAGTACAGGTACTGTTTTATTATTACAGAGAAAAGGGAATCATTTAACCACTAAATAAACCCAATAGGGCTGTTCTGCCCCAATAAGGGGTAATTATATCTTAAGGTGGCCATACACGAGCAGATCCGCTCGCTTGGCGATGTCGCCAAGCGAGCGGATCTTCCCCCAATATCCCCACCTACGGGTGGGCGATATCGGGGAGCATTTAGGTAAAAAAAAAAATAATCCGATCGTTTGGCCCTGGGGCCAAACGATCGGATTATGTGGGCGGCAAAGTGGCAGTCGGATCGGGGACCGCATCAACGAGCCGATGCGGTCCCCGATCCGACCGGATTTTCTAACCTGGCCGATCGAGATCTGGCCAATTTCAGGAGTCTATGGGAGATGGCCTTTGTGTTAATTCTGAACTTTCTGGATAACGGGTTTCCGGATAAGGGATCCCATACCTGTATCTTGAAAAATGGAAAAAAAACACTTAAATTGCAAAAGTGCCCAAAAGATTGCTATGAGCAAGTTTACATTCATTAGTTTTAAGGGTTTACATTACCTTTAACATGGAATACACCTCTTCTCTGGGTGCTGGGTATTGCAGTTCTGTTTCAATTGGGGATCCACTATTTTGGGATCCGGCTGAACCGAATTCCTCTGTAAAAGATTCAGCCGAATGCCAAACTGAATGAGAATCCTAATTTGCATCTGCAAATAAAGTCACAGGAAGGATTAAAAAAAAATGTTCAACTTCCATGTTTATGAGACAAAAAGTCACGTGATCGCAAGGATTCAGTTTAGCCAGGCAAATGGATTCGACCTAATCCAATAAGGCAAAATCTTGCCCGAATCCCAAACTGAATCCTGGATTGGGTACATCCCTAGTTTCAATAAAGTGCTGACTGGGTGTAAAGATGTTTACATCTAATGACATGTACATAAATGTATTCCCAGCAGAAAATAAACATTAGCAACCACAAGGTTTGACCGCAACTCTTCCGGTTTCTGGTTCGCTGACGCTTATTGCCAAGCAAAAGCCACATCTTACCCTCATTTCCAGTGCACATTTGCTCCTGGTTGGTGAGCAGCAACAGGGAGCCAGAACCTGGAAGGACACAGCCAAACATGGCGACCACAGACTCCGCTGCACAGCATTTAAGCATTGAGGTACAAGTCTGTAATGTGAACTGATATAAAAATAAAGGCTGTGTTGAAGGTGATGGGATTTATAGTAACAACATCTGGGTTGTATGAATGTGTTACAAAAATGAACATTTACAATTTGTATCTGTAATGTGCTTTGGGAAGCTTGTGTCTTTTGTGGCCTGCACTGCGTCTGCGGCTAGAATAAAACACCAGGGGTGGAAAGTCTACTAGAATTAGTGCAAAAGGACAAGCACCAAATAGTTTCAATTCTAGAGTGGAATGATCACTTGGGGAAGACTTATCAAAATGTGAGTTTAGAGCTTACTACATACTAATTTACGTTCTGTTCATTCCTATGGGATATTTAGAAGAGTATTTATCAATGGGTGAGAGTTAGAGTTCACCAATTAATCATACACTTCTTAAAATCCCATAGGAATGAATAGAACATGGGTAAGTTTTTATGTATTAAGCTCTAAACTCACATTTTGATAAACACATAGAGCTACTAGTAGCAGCTACTTGTTGTGGCTACTAAAATAGACAATGCTGAACATTTACTGATAATTGTCTCTACGTGAGTTTTAGCAGAGGCAATTCTCAGCATTATTTGCTGCTACTAGTAGCTGTGTGTCTTCACCCTTAGGTAGGAATGTAACGAATGGCCCACTAGTCTACTGATCCATAGCATCTAATCAGCAGTTAGTTTTCACTGACCAACTGCCTGGAAGCAAACATATGATTGGTTGCTATAGATTGCTAGACCTGGGCATCTTTATTAAATGACCCCCCTTAGTGGCTTAGAAGGCAGTGCTAAAAAAAAAACAATTGCAAATTCCATTTGCCATTTAGAAGGCAGCATATTTATAAAGCAGAGTTGCAAGTTTTACGTTTAGGTGAGTCAGACTTCACCCAAAATTCTGTAACTTACACACAGAATGAACACACAAAAGGGGAATTAACATTACACAGGCATATGCCGCTAATTTTACACCAATTTTTGGGAGAAAAATGAGCGTGTTTTTATAAAGGTGCAATTTGTTATTCATTTACATAAGAGTTACAGATGCTTCAGCTCGCTAAAAAACATGAAAACATGAACATTGCTCTTGATCAAGTACCATTTGCAGGTTCAACCTGAAACTGCTGCATTCTAGGCTGAAGGCATATGGGGCGAATATCGGTTCAGCACCCAAAACTGCTCTGGGCAACTTCCACTGACCTTAATTAGATCTGCCCATAGGTGCTACTGCTCTTGGCCTGACAACCTTTCTAGCACATTTTCAGGTTGAGAATGGTTGGGCAGTTCACATAATGGCCAGCAGGGCTGATAAACGCCAGCGTAATGTCCCCTAACCCTTAAAGCTGCAAAACAATTAAATGAACCTGACTGAATTTGGGTTCCACATACACAGACAACCACTCCAATACATTCATATGTTATATTAAAAGAAGCACCTCATTTGGGGTTTTTTTTTTTTTTTATACATGAGGGAAGTGTATAATCATATACGAAATGAAAAATAACACGGAGGAAGTTGTTGAAAGGCTATTGCCAAGTTGCCACGGTGGGCACAACCACGCAGGAATTTCTGCTTCTGATCCAATCCGTAGAAGGCTCAGTTCTCTGAAATAGACCGCACTAATGCTTCATTCATCATTGCTTCTTCATCGGCGCTGTAATCCTTATGGAAAAAGGAAGGGTTTGGATTAAGAGATTCTAATTCCCCCACTACCTACCACTGTATATGTATCAGCAGTGTAACAAATGCCTCTCTGCAGAGTTAGTTTATTACAGTGTATCCTAAGCCAGTTATAATAATCAGGTGCAAAAGCTAACTAGTTGCTAGGAGTTACTGGAGGGGGTTAAAGCTGGCCATACACATAAAAATCAGCTCATTTCTGTCCTATTGTGTGGCTCTTGAGCCAAACAGTTGGATCACAACCATGGGAATGCAGGCTTTTGGGGCAAGGATTTTTTAACCAGCCTGATTATTCAGCCAAAAATCAGTTGGGCAAGCCAAATAAGCTGGAATGACTAAAGGTGGCCATACATGTAACAATTGCCATCTTTCGTAATCTTTCGCTCTTTAAGATCGTTTGTACCCTCTATTGACATTGAGGGCTGAATAGTCAGATCAGGAGGTAAAAACAACAGGAATTCACCCTTAAATGCAGCTTTTGTCCCGCCCGATTGACAAGACGACAGATATCTAAGGCTTTTGCAATATCAGTTGTCTCGTCGATCCAACATGCACCGAATATCATATGAAACATAGTTTCGTACGATATTATCGCGCGTGTATGGCCGACTTATGTCTGCAGCTTTTATCGTCCAGGGTATGGCCACTCCCATTCCCCACACATTGCTTCATATCCATTATGCACACACATGATGATACTCTAACATCATGTCACTGTAATGGTGTTCCCCCAGCCTGATACATACCACAAAGGTGTCATAGGAGAAACGATGCCTGCGATGAATGTGCTCTATGAAGTTGGCGCTCCTGTAACCTGGATCTCCCCATGGCATGGAGGCACAGATTGGGCAAACCTAATGGAACAAGAGAAAGATTAAGTCATGGTTAAGTTACAGCACCACCAGTTTTACTGTTAATCAAATGACAATTATCACTTATATGTTGGTAACTTAATGTGTTATATCCAAAGCATCGAACTGAGCAAATTGAATGCAAATACATATACCAAACTGCAGAGCTGTTGTTTGATACCCACAGTGCAACACAAAAATAGAGTGATAAAATTTGCCTAAAAAAAAAATATGGTCAATTTTTGTGCCTTTTAAATTTTGCCTAATTAAAAACCTAATATTTCATTTATTCTTTTGTTATGGGGAAGGCTATATGATGATGACGATGATTATTATTATCAAGCTATTTAGCCCCTCATCTATTTACTTTCTGTCATGTCATTCCAACCAAAGCCTGGTTACTGGGTATGCGATACCTTAGCAACTGGACAGAAACTAATACAATTGTATATGGTTTGAGTGGATAAAACAAGGGTACCCCGAGATGTTTTATTGAAATGTTACTGCTTTGCAAGGCTGAGCCACTTCCTCTGACAATATGGACACTGGAGGTTAGCTTGTCAAAGCCACTGCCACAAACAAACACAATTATGCCGATATATAATGTACAGTAAACAAATGACAGCTAAATCTTATTCCATACTTGGGTATAAACAATTTTTCTTAAGACAGAGCCAAACGCGAGTGTTCCAGTAGCAGCAATACAATAGTCCCGTCATCAACTCACCACAGGCGTTGGATCGCTCATGTGAAACCTCTTGCAGTGATCCACTAATCCTTCCTGAGCAAGGTTCTGTTCCTGGCAGTAGGGGCAAGTAAAGGTGAAGCGGTTTGGGACATCACTGTGGGAAGGAAGATGAAGTACAATCATTTAAATGCCTTAAGATCTACATATGGAGGATAAAAAGGACGTATTGGAAAAGGAATGTTCTGGTCACTACTGTGTGGAAAACATACTCACCCAGTTTCCTGGGAGTGGCTCTTTTTGACAGCCTTAATTCCATTCATGACATATTTATCATATTTGGTACAGGCAGCGAAGTGTTCACGCATTTTTGAAAGTTTCACCTGCAGGTTGCAAGGAACCTAGGTCATTTCCTATAATAATAATAACACACCAGACACACAAGTACTTCTGCTATGCTGTTACTTTCAGTACCCAGAGATCCCCCTCAATCCCACAGCTATTTTTGGTTACAGAAATCGCATCTATTACTCTTCAGCCTCTGTATCTGTATGGAAAGCAAGAATTTCAGTCATAAAGCAGGGCAGGCCTGCTGCTTACAATGGGTATCAGATAGGATCTGTGCCACTGTGACAGAATGCTCTGTTATACAGATAGCTAGAATCTCAGCCATAAAGCAGGGCAGGACTGCTGCTTACAATGGGTATCAGATAGGATCTGTGCCACTGTGACAGAATGCTCTGTTATACAGATAGCTAGAACCTCAGCCATAAAGCAGGGCAGGACTGCTGCTTACAATGGGGGGATCAGATAGGATCTGTGCCACTGTGACAGAATGCTCTGTTATACAGATAGCTAGAATCTCAGCCATAAAGCAGGGCAGGACTGCTGCTTACAATGGGTATCAGATAGGATCTGTGCCACTGTGACATAATGCTCTGTTATACAGATAGCTACAATCTCAGCCATAAAGCAGGACAGGACTACTGCTTACAATGGGGATCAGATAGGATCTGTGCCACTGTGACAGAATGCTCTGTTATACAGATAGCTACAATCTCAGCCATAAAGCAGGACAGGACTACTGCTTACAATGGGGATCAGATAGGATCTGTGCCACTGTGACAGAATGCTCTGTTATACAGATAGCTAGAATCTCAGCCATAAAGCAGGGCAGGACTGCTGCTTACAATGGGTATCAGATAGGATCTGTGCCACTGTGACATAATGCTCTGTTATACAGATAGCTACAATCTCAGCCATAAAGCAGGACAGGACTGCTGCTTACAATGGGTATCAGATAGGATCTGTGCCACTGTGACAGAATGCTCTGTTATACAGATAGCTAGAATCTCAGCCATAAAGTAGGGCATGACTGCTGCTTATAATGGGTATCAGATGGGATCTGTGCCACCGTGACAGAATGCCAACTGCCGGTGGAAAGGCATTTCAAAGCAGTTTGTCGCCCACGGTAGCAGAGATCTATCACGGGCGACTAACTAGCTCTGCCTCCGTCTAAGGGCAGAATAATTCAAGCACCGTGGTAAAGTCATATGTGTGAAAGCTTTTTGCCTTAAATATAAATGAAATCTTATAAGCAAGGAACAACATTTGTCTGTTTTAAGATGGAAAGTCCTATTTTTTTTTTTTTTAAATAATAAGCTCTAAGCTGGGCTTTCCCTATCGGAAAAAGGAAATTGCTAACTATTGTGGGGAAATCCAAGGCTCCTGAGCCCTTTCACGTTTTAATTCAATACTATGTAATCAGTCACAGGTGGTGCAGGGGAATTTAATACCGACACTGCTGCTAAACTTGGCTGATGTCAGAGCATATGGGCACACACAGAGTGAAACCACATCAACATCTCAGCCTTAACCCTTGGCTGTCACCCTAAGGTTCATCTATGTATAGTGAAACCACAGCCGCTCCTCCCACTCACTGACATGATATCTACAACAACACATTATTTTGACTTTATAGGCCTCACTCAATCATAAGTGCCAGTATTTTAAAAAGCCAGTATAACCTCAGACTTCCTTGATTAATGTGTACAGGGGAATATCTATAATAATTATATATTGTCTCAGATAATATATATTATACAGACTAACTAAGGATCCTGCTCCAGCTGAATTGTGCTTAGTACAGGGGAATCCCTATGCTGCCATAGTTTTATGGTATCTCTCTGTACAGGCTATGAGCAAACTTAGGGGGCTGTTCCTGCTGAATTGTGCTTAGTACAGGGGAATCCCTATGCTGCCATAGTTTTATGGTATCTCTCTGTACAGGCTATGAGCAAACTTAGGGGGCTGTTCCTGCTGAATTGTGCTTAGTACAGGGGAATACATATGCTGCTATAGTTTTATGGTATATCTCTGTACAGGCTATGAGCAAACTTATGGGCTGTTCCTGCTAAATTGTGCTTAGTACAGGGGAATACATTTGCTGCTATAGTTTTATGGTATATCTCTGTACAGGCTATGAGCAAACTTATGGGCTGTTCCTGCTGAATTGTGCTTAGTACAGGGGAATCCCTATGCTGCCATAGTTTTATGGTATCTCTCTGTACAGGCTATGAGCAAACTAAGGGGGCTGTTCCTGCTTAATTGTGCTTAGTACAGGGGAATACCTATGCTGCCATAGTTTTATGGTATCTCTCTGTACAGGCTATGAGCAAACTTAGGGGCTGTTCCTGCTAAATTGTGCTTAGTACAGGGGAATACATATGCTGCTATAGTTTTATGGTATATCTCTGTACAGGCTATGAGCAAACTTATGGGCTGTTCCTGCTGAATTGTGCTTAGTACAGGGGAATCCCTATGCTGCCATAGTTTTATGGTATCTCTCTGTACAGGCTATGAGCAAACTAAGGGGGCTGTTCCTGCTTAATTGTGCTTAGTACAGGGGAATCCCTATGCTGCCATAGTTTTATGGTATCTCTCTGTACAGGCTATGAGCAAACATGGGAGGCTGCTGTTCACTTACTTTTTTATTGCAGCCTTTGCATGATGCCTCAATCTTTTCCATTTGATTTGTCAGATCAAAAGCGTTGCTTTCAGGTTTCAGCTTTCTCCGGCACACGCCGCACATTAAGTTCTTATTATGTGTGCACTGATGCAGACATGATGTACAGAATCTGGAGGAACATGGCAAAAAGCGGAAGGCTGTGATCCTGATTTTCTAATAAACAGATTATCAAGATATAATGCTTAAACTTCCTCTAGAAAAAAAAGGCAAAACGATCACCTTTGCTCCTTAATTCCATCACCTCTGTGTCAAGTAAAAGCAATAAAGGAAGGTGAAAATGTGGATCCCATTGTAATATGAAAGTTTTCTCACAAACCTTCCATATCAGTTGATGAACTATAAATTGCCTATGGGTGCAAAGTGCTCCCGGGATAATACAAGGCTTCACAGCTTGTGTAATATATTTTAGGAAATGTGCCCTTTGCATCCATGGTCCTGGGGAGGGTAGTAATTTACCGTTTATCAAATCAGAGAAAAAAAGCCATACAGCCAATCAAAATTATTTAGATGAAATTTCCCTTTAACCCATTAAGTGCTGCCTAACTTTCAGCAAGTGAGATCCTGCACTGAATACCCTGTATTCTGGCACTCAATGTCAATATAATACTGCACACGTAGATACTACAATCTACAGACCATGAAGGGTTAATCATTACAGAAGTCCACTGCTGTTCATGCCCCAAATTTCCATTTATATCACTTTGTGTCTCAGGATGTGGGTATATATGTGGTCAGACAGCTGTTCCTCACTAGGCCAAGACACACTGTCCGCCCACACATAAAACTGCGCCACTTCCTGAAACTCTGTGACTAGTTGACAGTTAAAGGGGATATAAACCCCCAAAAAACTGAAAAGTTAAATAAAATTCCACTATACAATCATTACATATTTTTACTGATTCTAAAGTGATTTGTATCCTTTACCCAGGTAGTATCACTTTTAACACAATGTAGCCGAAGCGGTTTGGCTAGTTTAGCTATGAAAAATACTGCACGGTTGCCTTCCGCTACATTGTTCCAACCAAACACAGTGGTTCTTAAAATGAAAACTCTAAAATCATAGCTTTGTACTGTGCTTTTGTGAATTTACTGACACAAAGTGTCTGGTTTTGTAGAATGCATTAGTTATTCAAAGAATGGTGTAAAAATAAAAAAATCCACTGGAGAGCCAAATGCATTCTGTGTTGTTTATTGGTTTAGAGATGCATAGCACTCTAAATACTAAGCATCTCTAAACAACACAGAACGCATTTGGCTCTCCAGTAGATTTTTTTATTTTTACATGGTACTTATTGAAGTGAACCTGGCGAACCCTACACCACTGTTTGATTGAGCCCCTTCATTGAGTCTTACACTTTGTGCCATACAAGTTGTATTTTTCCTTTCTGCAAAGGATGGGACAGATGCAAACTGGTTTCTTTGTAACTGCCACCCTCTAAAGGGGAAGCAAACACAAATATAAACATTTTGCATAATGAAAGAAAAGGCGGCTTTCCAATATACATTTAGTAACAACTGCCAATGGTTTTAAAGTTGTGTATAAATGCAATTGCTATTAAAAGTCGTGTGTGTTTGTCCATTTGAGCACTGCTGGTTACATCTCTTGTAACAATATATCAGCAGTAAGTCCTGCATACCTCTTGGTAATAGTGAAGTGCAGGTCAAGAAAACCTTGACCCGCACCATACCTCACCTGGTTTCTCCCCTCTAAATGAAAGTGTATAAAAGTAACTAAAATATAATGTGCTGCTGCCCTGCACTGGTAAAAGTTGTGTGTTTACTTCAGAAAGTCTACTATAATTTATATAAATAAGCTGCTATGTAGCCATGAGGGCAGCCATTCAAATGAGAAAAGGCACAGGCACATAGCAGATAACAGATAAAACACTATTGTATTCTACAGAACTTATCTGCTTTGTAACCTGTGCCTTTTCTCCTTTTTTCCAGCTTGAATGGCTGCCCCCATGGCTACACAGCAGCTTATTATATAAATTATAGTAGTGTTACTGTAGCAAACACACCAGTTTTACCAGTGCAGGGCAACAGTGCATTATATTTTTATTACTTTAAAGCTCTTTCATTTTTTGGTGTTACTGTTCCTTTAACCCATGGGCTGGCCCAAGTCTGTTCAACTGGCTTCTGTTACATTGTTTCCAAATTTTAGAACCACCAGGGCAGAGAATAGAAAGGAACCAACAGACACACTTTTAAATAGCTATTACGTCTGTAATTAATGTGTATTGAAAAATTAATTTCAATTTCAATTTATTTTATTAGGCATGTACAGCATTTGGAGAAAGATTTGCATTTTAACTGGAAGTTCCTCCTATCCCTCTTCTAGTTGTTGCTTAATGACAATTCCCATCAGACTCTGCCAGCCAGCAGTGGTTGTAAAATCAGGCTACCTGCATTTTTATAGGTTAAATATACCATTGTAGCCCAAGTATTGAAATATTTTTGTTTTCCTTGATAAAAAGCCTGCTTTATGTTACTTTTGGGAACATATTCATGTAAAAAGAACTCATGCTGTGAAACTCAATATAAATTGACTTATATAAGAACACAAGCCTTGGAGAAATGTAAAGTGAAAGTGATAGTGTTGCCACAAGCAATAACTGGGTTTACTTGGAAGGGTTGAACTTGATGGACTCTGGTATTTTTTCAACCCTATGTAGCTATCTATTTAGTTTCACTTACAAATATCCCTGGTTCATGGGAGTTATATACATACAGATCTTGAGCTTGTATGCAGTCTTACTCTTGGGTCCTCATATCTTACAGAACTACAACTGACAGTAAGCCTTCGTTATATGTCAGGGGATGATGGCAGTTATAGCAACATTAGGGAAGCCGACTATAAGATACAGCTTCTACTCCCAATGGCTGCCAATGGGATTTTGGGAGTTGTAGTTTACCAGATTGACAGGTTAAAATTCCCTGATCGGCAAGTTCCCACCAGAGAAGACCCACGTATCTCCCTTGGGATCTTGTACACAGCCGCTTAGGACAGACAGTCAGGCACTTACACGTGTCCGCAGACCATTCTGATTGGGGTGTCGAAGAGATCCAGGCAGATGGGGCAGGTGTACTTGTCGAAAATGTCGTTGTCCTGGGCTCCCCCGGAGCTGGACTGCATCTGCTGCCCCGCCATCTAAGACTTCTTTCCCCTTCTTTAGTTTCTCTATCACTTCCTCAAACACCCGCGTTCCAAGCCTCGTTGTGACGCTGGTTAGTACTGTGACACGTGATCTGTGGAACCTATAGAGTCAGAGAGGGTGGGAAGAGACCTTGCTGGCGTCAGCAATCTGTTTTTCTAGTTCGCTATGGCAAATCTCTAATAAATGATTGTACCATTAGTTATGTGTCATAATACTGGTTATGAGAAGTCACTTTAGGATACAGTCTCAATGGTGGTAGTGTGTTGAGGCAGTACAGTCATTAGAGAAAAGTACTATGTATAAACATTATCTAGTATAAATAAATTTAAAGCAACTGGACTTGTTTGGTACTCATCCGAGCAGCTTCTTCAGTTCAACTGACTGGTATGGGAAGTCCTCAGCTTATATACTCTTCCACTAATCCAATCACAATGGCACTTAGTAACGCTTCAGAAAGGTGACATCTGAAACTCACAGAGGTGTGAATGCTGTGGAGTTACTTTGAAAGGATTACCAAAGTATCATGCAACTCTTCAAACAGGTGTTACTTGTTAGAGTTGCATGAATGGATGTGTGAAGAGTTCTGAAACTGCCGGGGTACAGATGTTAGAACAGCATTGTATGTAGCAGACAGATGGTGTCGAAGTCCCCCGCCTCTGTTAAGGGATGGTTTCTCCACTTTGACATGAATGGCCTCTTTTACACCTCTTTAAAACCAGCGGATGTTGCTATTTTCAAAGGAGTGTCCCTTGTCTTTTAGGTGCAGAAATACAGCAGAGTCCTGGCCTGTAGTGTTTGCCCTCCTATGCTGAGCCATTCGCTTGGAGAGCAGTTGCTTTGTTTCACCAATGTACAGGTCTGTGCACTCCTCGCTACACTGGACTGCGTATACAACATTGCTCTGTTTTTCCTTTGGTGTTGGATTCTTTGGGTGTTGCATTCATGCAACTCTAACAAGTAACACCTGTTTGAAGAGTTGCATGATACTTTGGTAATCCTTTCAAAGTAACTCCACAGCATTCACACCTCTGTGAGTTTCAGATGTCACCTTTCTGAAGAGTTACTAAGTGCCATTGTGATTGGATTAGTGGAAGAGTATATATGCTGAGGACTTCCCATACCAGTCAGTTGAACTGAAGAAGCTGCTCGGATGAGTAGTGAAACGTCTTCAATGATTACCAAACAAGTCCAGTTGCTTTAAATTTATTTATACTAGATATACCATGACCTGGATGAATGAAAATCTTCATAGACATATGTATAAACATTCTTATTCACTATGTGGCGGACCTAGTGATATGCTAACACTCCCCTTACTGTTTGTAAAAAACATTCTCACAGCAATAAAAATGTGAAAAGAAAGAAGATATGTCATAGGAAGCCGTTATAATTAAATATGTTTATAGTATTCTGTTCCATTGGTTTCAGTTCAGATGTGAGCACTGGTTTGAATGAATCCCAGCAGGTTCACATATTTTTTGGGGGGGAAATGAATATGAGAATATGAATATGAGAAATAGGAAAATATAAGAAGATATAAGAATATGAGAGATAACTTGATAAGAAACAAAAAAAAATACCTGCAGGAAAAAAAAAAATATTTACTTTATTTACCATTAGGTCCAGCAGACACAAGGGGACCCATTCCAATTAGAAGAAGCAAGGTTCCGGGTAAATATTCAGAATGGGATTTTTACATTGAGAGCTGTGAAGTTGTGAAATTCTTTCTCTGAACCAGTGGTGCTGGCTGATACATTAGCTTCATAAAAGGGTTGGATGGCTTTTTAAGCAAGTGAGGGAATACAGGGTTATGGGAGATAGCTCTCAGTACAAGTGAGGGAATACAGGGGTAGGGGAGATAGCTCTGAGTACAAGTGAGGGAATACAGGGGTAGGGGAGATAGCTCTCAGTACAAGTGAGGGAATACAGGGGTAGGGGGGATAGCCCTCAGTACAAGTGAGGGAATACAGGGGTAGGGGAGATAGCTCTCAGTACAAGTGAGGGAATACAGGGGTAGGGGAGATAGCTCTCAGTACAAGTGAGGGAATACAGGGGTAGGGGAGATAGCTCTCAGTACAAGTGAGGGAATACAGGGGTAGGGGAGATAGCTCTCAGTACAAGTGAGGGAATACAGGGGTAGGGGAGATAGCTCTGAGTACAAGTGAGGGAATACAGGGGTAGGGGAGATAGCTCTTAGTACAAGTGAGGGAATACAGGGGTAGGGGGGATAGCTCTCAGTACAAGTGAGGGAATGCAGGGGTATGGGAGATAGCTCTCAGTACAAGTGAGGGAATACAGGGTAATAGGAGATAGCTCTTAGTACCAAGTTGATTCAGGCAGTGGTCCGATTGCCATCTTGGAGTCAGGAAGGAATTTTTGGAGGGGCTTCAGATGGGGTTCTTTGCCTTCTTCTGGATCAACTAGCACTTAGGCAGGTTATATATAGGCATTAAGGATGAACTTGATGGACATGCGTCTTTTTTCAGCCTAACTTATTATGTTACTATGTAACACTCAACTGGGATTCCTAAAACACCTTGAAAAACAGATTGACTGCCAGTCAATCTGCAACTAAAATGTAATTGACACTACCATTTGTGGAATGCTCGCAGTGGTTAATATTAAATTCTAGGTATGTGCATACAGTTAATAAAGCAGCCAGGGGTGTAACTACAGAGGAAGCAGACCCTATGGTCAGGGTTAGTTTGCATTTGAATCTGACCTGCATGCTCACAAACTAACTGAGCAGTTATGTCCCATGTGCCCCCCCCTAAAGTCACTGACTAAGAGGTTACAGAGCTGAAAGTAGGAAGTAAAGTTCTATTATGTCCACTCCAGCATGTATAGATTACATTTTTGCCTAACTACCTATATTGCAAATATTTGTTATATTGTGCAGTCCATTTTACCCAGTTTAATTGTTACACTGAACTGCACTTTGCATATCAGTACTAGTTATCCTGAGGTGGCCATAGGGTTACCAAGTTACTTCTTGCCTGTAGATGTTTAACAGATTTACTGGTTAGTGGGAAGTCTTGCCACTATAAGGAAATAGCATCACTATATGGGGGTTGTAGCTAAATGCAAACTACCTAATTTATCTGTAAAAATTTGAAGTCGTGGCCACTGTGTAATATACTAGTTTTATTTGTCATAATATGGCATTACTAGTTATCTGCAGGCAATTGTTGTAATCATATGCATAATAGTTTTATAAAATACAAGCTGTTACAATTGAAAAATGAAAAACTGCATCCCTTCACCAGACATAATATATGAAATAAATAACATACCAGAAGTATGTACAGTATGTTCTCCCCATGTCTGTGTGGGCTTTCTCCAGGTATTCTGGGTTCCTCCCATGCTCCAAATATAATGGCAGGTTAATTGGCTCTTGATAAAACTGCTCCCCCAGTGTGTGTGTGACTGTGACAGGGATCTTAGTTTGTAAACTCCATGGAAGAGAATATCTGCTGCGCACGTGTATCTCTAAGTTAGAAATTTCAAAACTGGGGGATTTCCATATAGTGACTGGGGGTCAGGAAGGAACTCTAAAATGGGTAACTTCTAGGAAAACCAGGGGAGTTGACAGCTCAACTCTGTATATTAGTTATAGATATTAACACAAAGGCATAATTCATCATATACTGAGGATATAACATCCTTAATACATTACATCTGATAAGGAAATGTAATTTTTAGATCTTAAAAATGTGCATTTTTTACATTAGTCAATAAACTATCACTTCACCCACATTAACCCCTGTTTTTGTTTTAATTGCTAGTTTATTGGCTTGCAAACTCACAGGTTTAGTAAGTATTTAGGTGCATTGGTTGAAAGCTATGCATTATGTACCGTAATTTGTGCTTTAACCAAGATTAATTTTTGGCCCGGGCAGTCCCTCTGAGGCATAGGCCAAAAGTCTTTTTTGTCCAGACAAATGGGCCACACAAAAGCTCAGGTTAATAAAACTGCACTTCCAGTGTTAATATCATATTGAATATCTGGGAAAAACCAAATGTCAATATCCTGAAAACTAAGTGCTGGGGAAACCCAGAAATGCCTTTATTTGAGCACGCATGCTCCTCTTGGCTGCTATTATTACTTACTCCACCCCGTTTCCTGATATGAATATGACTGCTTGCTTTAGGTTGTAGTTCTTAGATTCTCCAGCATATCTACCAGAGAGCTTTAAGTGGTTATCATTGAAGGGACAAAATCATAGCTTTAATGTCTACTTACATTTTTCATATGACCTTATCCAGCAATGAGCATTGTGGTTCTTAATTTTCTTTCAGGCAAATATCGAACAGGGCAGATTTTTAGTCACCTGCCCATTTTGGCTGCACTTTGAAAAATCCAGGAACATTGTGGGGCACATTTATCAAAGCACGACAGGTCAGATTACAAAAAATTCGTATTTTTTCTAAAGTTTTGCATATTTTCTGTGATTTTTTCGTGATCATCAGAAATGATCGGATTTCATGATTCCGATTCGTAGCTTAGTGAATCTGGCCCTGTATGTGCATTCAACTATCTCCAGTTGAATGTATAGAAGTCCTGTCAGCCATGGATACAGATAGTTTAAAACTCCAGGAGCAGGGTGCCAGCAGGTCTAATTTCTTACCTCAGCTGTGTTCATAACACATGAAAGTAAATTATTAGCCTTAAGCCTTGAAGGATGAGGTAGAAGAAAATCTAATACAAAATAGGCAAAGGGAAAGTAAACATTTTTTATATTTCTGGGAGAATCCAAGCCTATATAACCTGGGTACTTTAAAGGAAAACTATACCCCTAGAATGAATTATTAACCAACAGATAATTTATATAATATTAAGTGGGCTATTAAATAATCTTACCAAACTGAAATATATACTGTATATATATACTAGAAAATTAGGAGCACACCCTGCAAACAAATAACCACCCTAGGTGCTGGCTAAAATAATCAATAAGAGAACAGAATGCCGCACACACAGGGACTTCAGAAAAAGCAAAAAGTGTTTATTAAAAAAGATCCAACGTTTCAAGCCCTAGCTGTGCTCTTCTTCAGGGACAGCACAAAACAAGGAACTTTCAATATAAAACAGCACAATATACATAGTTTACAAAAAAAGAACAGATCATAATCCCTATTTAATCCCATAGGGTGGAGGGATTTCAGTTTGTTAATCCACCAAACCTTAGGAACTGGTAACGTAGAATTCCCCAAATTCATAGCTGACCGATGCTGTGATTTCACCATCTGTGTGACCGCACAACAAGAACTGTAACAAGAAGTGTGAGCGTAAAAGGCAAACATTTGCCCATTAATTGGCTGATGTGACTAACATGTATGTGTGCCCTTGGCTTGTTTGTGTGCACTGTGAATTGTACAATGTCAGGGAGCAGTGCTTAGTACCTAAAATGGCAATTGGCACATAATTATAAAGATGGATATTTTCATGAAAATGGTTTATTTTGATCAAGCAGGGTTTTACATATGTTTTCTGTGATATATTTATATAGTGACCTACATTGCTCAGGGGTATAATTTTCCTTCAAAAACCCAAATAACCTTCAGGCTTGATCCACTACCCACAGATTTAGGCCACCCAGTCACCAGTCACACTGTTTGGAAGCTTGTAATCTAATGAGGCAGAAAACTGCAATAGTAAGACTTATGCCAGATGCGGCAGATTTTTGGCCTGAGGATTAATGCATGCCAAGAATCCACCCACTAACTCCAAAAAGCTTAATGATGTGCCTGCACCCAGGGCCATTGTGTTGACACGGTACAGGCACAAAGAGTGCATTTAGGCATGGGCCTGCATATTAAAGGCTGAATCCCCTCAGTGTGCACCCAGGCCCACACATATGACTCCAGGTGCAGGCACATTAACTTTATGGAGTGCGTAAGGTAGGATTCTTGGCCTGCATTTATCTGCAGACCAAGTATCCACCATGTGTGGCAGGAGCCTTTATTGTTGTAAAGTTGACTGAAATTTTTTGGAAATCACTCAAATCTGGGGTAATTGTGCACAGAACACTTTATCCCCTGCAGAAAATTTCGTCCACTGTTGATGATAAATTGTCTGGGAAAACCTTTGTGCCACCACAAATGTGTGGTAAAACACTGTTAAAACAGCAAATTTATTATTACAAAATTACAGATAGCTTACATCTTGGGAAAAATATTAATTACACTGCTCCCTAACAGAGCTTGGTTTACAAACAATTACAGTAAGTGCAGTATAAGTGACCCTTGGGTTGGCTGCTGGCTTTTGGGATTAGTAACTGACAAAGTAAAACTGCCGCTCAGGGACAGTGCATGTTACACTGCTATTAATCATGCCGCTGCCATATAATGTCTAAGGCCCTGCACTGACGTCATTGCGCGGCTCTGCTTCTGATTGGCCAATCCCTCACATACACCGGAGTAGAGCGCTCAGGCGCGGGATTGGTAACGTGCGCGCACCCTGCCTGCGCTCTGACGTCAGGAGAAGGAGGAAGTGAAGCGTTGTTCCATAATGGCGGCAGGGAGAGGGAAGCTGCGGTTCGGGATGTGAAGGAGAGCGGCTTTGCCTCGCTTCCTTGGCCTAGGTGCGTATATGGAATAGCGAGGCTTGATAACTTTAGTTTTAAACTGTATGTGAGCCTAAAAGCTGGCATTCTCCTGATAGGGTGAGCCAACCTAGTAGTGGCTGATAGGTTATAGTGAGCTGTCACCTGCATGTACATATCCATCCACTGTTACTCACAGCATGGAGGCTGGAAAAGCAAAGTGTCAATAACCCTAATATACTGCTAGGACCAACACGGAAATGGGTGTATCAGCAATACTGGCTTCTAGGATTATGCTCTCTGGGTATGGGAAATGCAGGGGATGTCAGTTTAGCCCTAACTGACATGGTAACCTTCTTATGGGCTAATGTTTCTATAGATCTGTAACCTTGTTATGAGCTAAGGGGGCCCAGCCTGAAGGCCAGTTAGGGGGAGATTTGGGGTGAGTGCTTATTTGTGCCCTGGGTACCCCTGGAACTATAGCAGGGTGACTGTTACCCCAATGTTTCTATATATCTGTAACCTTGTTATGAGCTAAGGGGGCCCAGCCTGAAGGCCAGTTAGGGGGGATTTGGGGTGAGTGCTTATTTGTGCCCTGGGTACCCCTGGAACTATTCTGAATGATTATAGAAGCAAGACATCACTCCGTCCAGTTGTTACTGATACCCTCCCACTTGCAGACAGGGTATTGTATGGGTGAAGATTGGTATTAAACAAATGGTTTGTAGGTTATAATTATGGTTACCAGAGTCATAAACAGAAAGTATTCACTTTCTCACATGTCCTTTATTCTGACTTTTTATTTTTCTGAAGGCCATTATGTTACAAAATAAGTATTCAAATATTTGGTTGAAAAACGTCCACATTTACTTGTTATCCCTTGGGTACCAGACTTAAGGTGGGGGGGAATTGATCAGTCAGCTGTAGGAAAACACTGCTGAAAACAAAATTGCTTGGTGAATTCCCCTACATTCTTAGTAACTGGACACACTGATTTATAGCCTGATTTAGAAATACTGGGTAATTACCTATACACCGATTAGGTATCTGTGCAGGTCACGGTATGTTATGCAAGTTGGATAAACACGTAAATTGGAGAGTGATTAAAACAAACAGGAATGGACTGTCAACATTACCTTGTTTGGACAGATTTCTTGGCACATTGAATATATTATTAGATGGCATCGTCTTTGAAAAGCCAAAGAACCCTGTACTAGATATTGCACAAAACATAACTTACAATTGTATGGGCTTTTTTCTTGGAGTGCATTAAACATGCTTTGTGGTCAAAGGCTTTGTGTCAGCACAACAATGATTTTTGCTTATTTCAGTCCTGTTGTATTAAACTCTGTGAACTGGGACATCGCACCAATGAATGAAATTCACTTTAAATAGAAGAAAATGGCAATTGTTTACTTGCTCAGCATTGCAACTTTTGTTCAGTGTGTGGTGTTAGGCATGTTCAAAGAATACAATCATACAAAGTTATTCCTTATTCTTGAAAACATGTATCATTTTTTGTAAACAAATTTTTTGTTGTGGGTGAAACTGGTATCATCCATAATGTAGCACTAACATATAATGCAGCACTGTACAGATATTTTACTTCATTCCCATCAGTCCCTGCCCCAGTGAAGCTTACAATCTAAGGTCCCTATCCCATTCCCATCAGTCCCTGCCCCAGTGGAGCTTACAATCTAAGGTCCCTATCACATTCCCATCAGTCTCTGCCCCAATGGAGCTTACAATCTAAGGTCCCTATCACATTCCCATCAGTCCCTGCCCCAGTGAGCTTACAATCTAAGGTCCCTATCACATTCCCATCAGTCCCTGCCCCAGTGAGCTTACAATCTAAGGCCCCTATCACATTCCCATCAGTCCCTGCCCCAGTGGAGCTTACAATCTAAGGTCCCTATCACATTCCCATCAGTCCCTGCCCCAGTGGCGCTTACAATCTAAGGTCCCTATCACATTCACACAAACTAATTAAACCTAGGACACCTACATTTTAAACCAGTGTAGGGGGTCTGCTGAAATGTACTTTGGTTTTGCAATGGTACACAACTGGATTGGTGGCATGAAAAGAGAAAGTTTATATAAGCTGAATATATTATATATATATATATACTTACTTCACAAACCTTCTTTTGCCTTTTACCTGATATTTATTAATAATTCACTTGTTAATGTTTGATAGGTAAGCTGGGAAATTCCATACATGTTACATATGCATTCTGGCATTTATAAGCAGCCTTACCATTTTCTTTTAAAGGACATATACTTTTAGTGAATTATCTTTCAAAAACCTATAAAATCAATCTATTATTTCTGGGTGCCGCTCTGTGGAATCGGTAATTGGTTTGGTGATTTTCACAGGTTACATTGTTACCTGTAATTACACTGTTGTTGGGGGTCTGAAGACACTATAATACTATTACTGCACAAATGCTGTCATACTGTGAATGTAAAAGTATCTGATAGTAGGGTCATGGTGCATTGAACTGGAGTAGTTCACGCTAGTGAGGAATATCCATTCCAAGGCAGCATGACTTACCAACACTCCTAGAACTCCATGGTTAAGTGTGGCACAGCCCAGTGGTAATGCTGGACTTATGGGTAAAAGGTGATATAACAACATACATTTTTTCATTTCTTTTTTAAATGCACAATTGCTTGATGACAATTAAGATGGCCATACACAGACAGATATAAACTGCTGATTCGGCCCGTTCTGACTAACTCCGCAACTTACCTACCAATATGGGCCATACCAAACTTCCTTCCTGACAGATATCTGTCACATTTGAAAATCCCCTTGGTTGAGGACCAGCATTGATGTAGTCCTCTCCCAAGGGCCCTGCATAGGCTTCTATCGTGGTCTAATTCAGTGATCTCCAACCAGTGGCTCGGGGGCAACATGTTGCTCACCAACCTCTTGGATGTTGCTCTCAGTGCCCCCAAACCAGGTAGTTATTTTGAATTCCTGACTTGGGGGCAAGTTTTGGTTGAATAAAAACAAGATTTCCTACCAAATAAAGCCCCCTGTAAGCTGATAGTGTGCATAGAGGCTGCCTAATAGCCAATCTTAGCCCTTATTTGGCTCCTCCATGAACTTTTATGGTGCTTGTGTTGCTCTCCAAGTCTTTTTACATTTGACTGTGGCTCACGAGTAAGAAAGGTTGGGGACCCCTGGTCTATTTGTAACGTGTATGGCCACCGTGAGTGCCTAGACACTTATGGTGGCCATACACGTTACAATTAAGATTGGTCGTTCAGAACTGAATCATCAGATATGTAGGTAGAAACAAAAAAATTGTACTCCTATCTGATGATTAAGTGCTAAACGCTTGCCTTTGTTCGGGCGCCTTCAAAGGGACTCGATTAAAATTTTCTATCCCGCTTGGTTGTCAAGATGACTGATATCCAAGGCCTTTGCCGATATATCGGTTCCGTATATGATGGAGTTTAACAGCAGGGCAAATTCTCTATTCTCATGTGACTTTCTTTCTTTTTTCCTGAGTAATGATGAGCAAATCTGTCCGGTTTTGCTTCACCAAAAAATTCTTGAAACTATAAAAAGATTTGCGAAACGGCAAAATGCATAAAATGACACACGTCTAAAAAAAAATTGTAGAATGTAATTTTTTTTGGGAGCGCAAAATTTCGCTCATCATTACTTCTGAGGATTTTTGGGCCCTGGCCGTAGCAGTATATTGTTAACAATTGGCCAGAAAGTAAAAAAAATATATATTTTTGTACTTAACCCACACATTATTCTTCAACCATGATAAAAAATAAAAAAAAACTGGCTGCTCGCCCTCGCAGCAGATCTTATCTTACATATTGGGGGCTGTGGGGTGGTATGTGGTTGGCTGGAAAACATTTTAGATTAAAATTGCTTCCAGGGTGAGAACGGGGAAAGACTGCTGTGTCATCTTGCAGAAAACGTAAATTGAAAGCTTTGAAGGCATCTTATCCTCAGTAAGGTTTGTATTTGTAGGTTAATATGTGTAATGTTTTGTAAAGCAAACATTTATCTCATGAGCCAATAGTCCTATGTTAGTCTAGCCATCTCTTTATAACAGAGCATTCTGTCACAGTGGCACAGATCCTATCTGATCCCCATTGTAAGCAGCAGTCCTGCCCTGCTTTATGGCTGAGATTCTAGCTATCTGTATAACAGAGCATTCTGTCACAGTGGCACAGATCCTATCTGATACCCACTGTAAGCAGCAGTCCTGCCCTGCTTTATGGCTGAGATTCTAGCTATCTGTATAACAGAGCATTCTGTCACAGTGGCACAGATCCTATCTGATCCCCATTGTAAGCAGCAGTCCTGTCCTGCTTTATGGCTGAGATTCTAACTATCTGTATAACAGAGCATTCTGTCACAGTGGCACAGATCCTATCTGATCCCCATTGTAAGCAGCAGTCCTGCCCTGCTTTATGGCTGAGATTCTAGCTATCTGTATAACAGAGCATTCTGTCACAGTGGCACAGATCCTATCTGATACCCATTGTAAGCAGCAGTCCTGCCCTGCTTTATGGCTGAGATTCTAGCTATCTGTATAACAGAGCATTCTGTCACAGTGGCACAGATCCTATCTGATCCCCATTGTAAGCAGCAGTCCTGCCCTGCTTTATGGCTGAGATTCTAGCTCTCTGTATAACAAAGCATTCTGTCACAGTGGCACAGATCCTATCTGATCCCCATTGTAAGCAGCAGTCCTGCCCTGCTTTATGGCTGAGATTCTAGCTATCTGTATAACAGAGCATTCTGTCACAGTGGCACAGATCCTATCTGATCCCCATTCTTCCCTGTCTTATGACAAGATTTGCACCCAGGCCCATGGGGCTACAGTCGAACTTAGGAGCCCAAGTGCTATAAGGTGGCTTTGCTTAACACTGCACCACTTTGTCTGCATGGCCTGTATGGGCAGAATTTTAGCTGTACATCAGTACTTCTGTTTCAGTGATCCAAATAGGTTGTGCTTGTACCTGACCATTATGCACTATATAGTATGACTGTTGTGAAAGGGGATTTTTATTTTGAAATCTTGCTTTCTTGGTGCTTTCTCTGTGCAAGGTAGCTGCTTCCTTTCAGTTATGTGATTCTGACTTTAGAACATGGAATGAGTCAGATCTGATACAGATTCTGAAAAGCACAGAGTTACTATTGTTCGTGCCTCTGCAATCTGCAGAACCTTTATTATTATGTAAGTGAATATAAATGATTATACAGTGTCTTATGTAAAACTGCAAACTGACATTGGAGATGCTAGCCCTGTATTCCCTGGAGTCTGAAAAAGGCGCTATGACTTGGGGAAGTTTGGATCAATACCCGGTTACTCCTGTATTGATTTATGGCAACCTCTGAGGCAACAGAAAGCCCAGCTCTGTGAAGTAAATAAACTGTGAGAGCTGTTCCTTTAGCAGATAGAATCTTAGGGTTTTTCCTATCAAAGGTGTGTCCTGTTGCACTAGAAACCTCCCTGCCACGCAGGCTGTGCCACTGTTACATGAAGCAGGATCAGTCCATAGCTTGATTTTGTGGTGGCTGCAGTTTAATGGCACTAAAATCCTCTTCTTAGTAGAGAAATATTCCAGTTTTTGTGCCGGGCACAATCTGGTGATGCAGGAAGGAAGTGCTGCTTTTCTCACCTCCTACCTCACAGGCAGACAAGCAGATTTTTCAGCGCGGAGGAACTGCAGTCCACAGATTATATTCACTGTCGATGGCCTCACTGGTAGCAAGACTGAAATGAACTTACTCAGGATGTATCTCTAAACACCCCTGCAATTTACATTCATTTTTAGCGATATCTACAGTTTTAGACTGTTATCAGACTTTTGAGTCAGCAACTAAAGAGTTGAGTAAATATTGAAAGTGCATAGGCCGAGGGGGTGTAGGGCAGCACCATAGCATATCCGGGTAGGAGCTTCTTGTACACACAGCTGAAGGTATAGCAAGATAGGTCAAGCTCTAAATATGAATGAACCACTTTACCAAGAAATTGTCGTCATAAATGTACTATTTGCACACCAATGCAGTGATGAAACTGCAGCATTATTTAAGGATGTGGTTGAAGGTACACAGCAGGCCAAAAAAAAATTTCCATTCATATATATTTTTTTGTTCTAGAAATAGGGGGGAATCCCCAATACCGTAGCAGAAAGCACAAAATGTTCCAAAATATTTCAGAATCTCATATTGCACAACTGATTTGTAATTTAAACTGCCTTTTGCCCCCCCCATCGGCCTGCATTTACTGCACTGAATGCATGAAGAAAAAGATGTATCCTACAGTATGGAACCCGTTATCCGGAAACCCATTATCCAAATCCAAATTATGGAAAGGCTGTTTCCCATAGACTCCATTATAAGCAAATTTTGATTTTTGAAAATGATTTCCTTTTCCTCTGTAATAATAAAACAGTACCTGTGCTTGATCCCAACTAAGATATAATTACCCCTTATTGGGGGCAGAACAGCCCTATTGGGTTTATTTAATGGTTAAATGATTCCCTTTTCTCTGTAATAATAAAACAGTACCTGTACTTGATCCCAACTAAGATATAATTACCCCTTATTGGGGGCAGAACAGCCCTATTGGGTTTATTTAATGGTTAAATGATTCCCTTTTCTCTGTAATAATAAAACAGTACCTGTACTTGATCCCAACTAAGATATAATTACCCCTTATTGGGGGCAGAACAGTCCTATTGGGTTTATTTAATGGTTAAATGATTCCCTTTTCTCTGTAATAATAAAACAGTACCTGTACTTGATCCCAACTAAGATATAATTACCCCTTATTGGGGGCAGAACAGCCCTATTGGGTTTATTTAATGGTTAAATGATTCCCTTTTCTCTGTAATAATAAAACAGTACCTGTACTTGATCCCAACTAAGATATAATTACCCCTTATTGGGGGCAGAACAATCCTATTGGGTTTATTTAATGGTTAAATGATTCCCTTTTCTCTGTAATAATAAAACAGTACCTGCACTTGATCCCAACTAAGATATAATTACCCCTTATTGGGGCAGAACAGCCCTATTGGGTTTATTTAATGGTTAAATGATTCCCTTTTCTCTGTAATAATAAAACAGTACCTGTACTTGATCCCAACTAAGATATAATTACCCCTTATTGGGGGCAGAACAGCCCTATTGGGTTTATTCAATATTTACATGATTTTTAGCAGACTTTAGGTTTAGAGATCCAAATTACAGAAAGATCCCTTATCCGAGCATTCTGGATAATAGGTCCCATACCTGTATTATGTTTCAGTATGCAGTTGTGTGTGTTTACCAGTTTGAATTTTTGTTTTGTTTGAGTGGGGAGCAATATAAGGCAAATATCTACTTGTTTGGCAACCTGGCTTAATGATTGGCTATTCAGGTCTATGGCCATCTTTACTGTAGATTGGGAGTGGGAGGGTCTTTGACTTTCCATGTCACTCCCAATGTATTATGTACTGCCATAAAATTGAATAAAAGGTTATATGTATTTTGCTGCAATGTTTCAAAGGACTAAACTAAAGGTAGCTTGGTTACCAAATATCTCATTTTCGTTTTCTATTTCATTTTTCAGCCTTGGCAAGATGACGAATTGCGGTTTCAACCACTTAATTCCTCATCCCATCAAAAATCCTTGGAAGAGATGAGGCGACTACCCTAGCTGCCGGGAGGGGGAAGTAAAATTGCATTTCAATGGATACAAAGTACAAGGAAGATCTCTTTAGAAAATATGTACAGTACCACGAGGCCAAATTGGATGCATCTGACAACAAGCAGCGGACGGTCAGCGACGAGTATCTTCGAACAGCGGCATCAGCCTTTCTCAGCCTACCTAAAGTCGATCCACTTTATCGATTCCGGCTAATCAAATTCTATGAAGTTTGTGAGAATTCCCTAAAATCCCTGGTGACTTCGAACCTACGTTCTCTGCACAATGCAGCCGCCATGCTTGAGACAATTGGGATTAACCTCTTCCTGTATCCCTGGAAAAAAGAGTATAAAAGCATAAAGGTGAGCCATATGTATAATATACCAATATATGCTATAGAGAGAGAATATAGATATAGAAAGGTAATTGCAGCAAGTGCATTCCCCAGAAAAGATACTGACCTGGTTCTACCTCCGAGATTGTCCAGAAAGAAATATGGACATATATATAAAATATATTATATAAAATACCCCCTCCTCCAACATTTTTGTTAGGCATATATAAATGAAGGTTGCCATTCAAATCATCAGATATTTGGGGGGGGGGGGGGGCTACTGGTCAGATCTAATTGCTGATTGGTTGCTATGAGCAGCAACCTTCTCTGCCACACCCCATGAAATGAATCACTTTTCTAACATGGTGTTCTGGTCAGTCAAAGCTGATAAAGGGCTTATCTGTAATAATTTGTTTTATACTTAAAGTTGCTCCGTGTCTCTATTTCTTGTAATCTGAACATGAAAGTTAAATTCTACTTCCTGTCCATAGGAACACAATCAAAACAACTCATCAGTCCAATAAGATTTCATCTTTATAAACAAACTCCCCCCCCAGCTGCATCTTGTTTGCCTGGGACAGAGAGCTTCTCTCAGTTTTTACCTTGCTCATAGGGGCAGGAGGTAGAATGTATTTCTTACTTTTTACCTAGTGTTTTAATTATGTTCAGTGCAACCTCCTATTTATTAAGCTTAATTTTTAAAAAGGGGTATACTCTGATTTTAAATGGGATGTATAGGTTTTTTTTTTGGATCCTGGATGTGGTGAAAGTAATCCAGACATTGGGGTTTTATCTTTAATGGACTCAGACTGTGGTGCGTTTCTGTTGCAGCTCTGTGAAAACTAATTTTAATGGTCCGTATCCATAAACTCATTTTGGTTAAATACTGAACCAAATCTAAGTCCATGGGGATTTGAGTAAAATCACGTAAAATCACTTTCATTTGTTCATTGCTGATAAATACTGCTACAGCTGTATGTTAGCTTACATCTAATCGTGGCGTTTCTTTTCTCTTTATTTCCACAGACCTACACAGGGCCATTTGTATATTTTGTAAGAGCTGCACTGACTGACGATGACATCAGGCACATTTTGCATAATATGGGTTATATCCAAGAGCTTGGAACGGTATACAGGCTGAAAGACCATGTGGACACAACGCAAGTTAAGAGAGTTGCCTTTGAACTTTTCTTGGCCAGGGTAGAATGTGAACTGCTTCTAGAAATCTACTTGCAAGTCAAGGACAGGGGCTACCTAGAGGTTGATGTCGTCAATGAGAGAAGGAGCAGCAATGAGGATGTCAGGGGTTGCACGGACGAAATGAAGAGGAGGGCCGAGTGTAAGGAAACCTCTATCGCAAGGATCCTTCTTCAGAAATCTGCCAGCGAGCGAGCCCCTTCAAAAGACTACTTCAAACCGAAGGTGACCAAACCATCGAAATCTGTCGACACGTATGATAACTATTGGGACAGTAAAAACAAGCCGCCTCTCATGCCATCTTTAAGTCTGAGGAAAGAGCCAATTCTAGTGGATGCGGACGACGATCTCAAAGATGAAATCATACGGCCTTCGCCATCTTTACTGACCATGTCGAGCTCTCCGCATGGTTGCTCCGACGAGTTTTTAAATCTTTCCTCCAACCCTAACGGAGTCTTACGAACAAACCAGACGTATGGTTATTACCCTTCGGAAGATGAAGTAGATTTATACACAGACCCAGACACTAGAATGCTAAATATTAAGAGGCAGGACTTTGCCAAACCTGATGTGTGGCTATTGAAAAACGAAATGAATCCACTATATCACAAGCGTTCGCATTTAGCCAAAGAGACCGCTTTCATGAAGTGCCAAAGCTGCGGAGTATCGTGTGGTGGCCCTGTGTGCCAAAAGTGTGATAATGTGCTCATCTTTAGACCGGATGTCCCATCACACAAGCAAAGTAGCCTGTCCATTAAAACCACGGGTCAAAATGACAGTTACTCTTCCGGGCCCGTCCTGCGCGAGAAGTCTTCATACGGCTTATCATCCCAAGAGAGGGCTTCTCAGCAAAATCCAAAAATGAAGCCTTCGTCCACTCTGCGCTGTGGGTTTTGCAACAGGCAGGGGGCCTCCAACACTTGCACAGTCTGCTCCAAAGTCTCGTGCAACAATTGCATCACTGCTTACTGTCGGGAATATTGCTGCCGGAAAAGCGATTTTCACAAGTTTGCACCCAACAATCAGCTGAACTATAAGTCATCCCAACTGCCCCATCTTGTTTTAAGATAGACTTTGCAACCTTTTGCTGAATAAGGGCTAACTGGACTTGCCAAGCCTCTGGAACAGGAATACACTGGACTTGTCTGTTCAGGGAGGAGAAATCAGTGTTTTGTTTTTTTGTGTTTTTAGTTTTGGTGATGTCGGAAATACTGTGGATAATTCTGGTTCTCGCTGCTACAATTTGGTGCAATAAAATCCTTTGTGGTTTTGCTGTAAATCTTAAGTGCATTTCCAGAAGGAACCAAATTAATGAGAGCATTTTCCTGAAAAAAAAAATCTAAAATGAAAAAAAAAAAAGTATGGTTACGCTTGGTATTGTTCATGTACTTTTTTTTTTTTGTCTCACCTTCAGCCGTTTGCTGTAGGCCTCTACTCTTGTTAAGCACTTGGAGATTTGCCATTAAGATGCCAACGTTTTGTCACACTTGCCTATTTAAACCCATCTACCCTAAGATTTCCACAAATATTTAGGCAGAAAATCAAGATTCATTCCTTAATGACCATAATCAGGTTTTCTTAGTTAACTGGTATCTGGTTTTGCATGCAAAAAATAACCTGCAAGTCGGGTAATTAGGTGGTGGTTATTCAGGCCATTAATTTGGAAGTTGTAGCCTGTTCCTGTATTTAGTGTTTCCTATGTATATAGGGCTTAAAGCTCTTTGATTGGTCTATAAATCAGCGCTGTATTTTTGGCCCACAGCCCTACCAGAATTGTTAGTGGCAAGAATATCTGGATATTTTCAGGCTGCTGACTGAATTGTTTGGATCATTTCTTTGTTTTTTTTCATGAAGTTATGATCTGTGTGTGATGAGTGGGAATTTGCTGAGTGCGCCTGATGTTTGAGCCCAGCTAGGTGCCATAAGCACGGCTCAGCACCCTATGCCATGTAGGTGAGCACAGCTCTGCAGGGTGGCATGATAATTGTACTGTGCATGGTATAGCTTATGTGTGACTGTTCTGGGTCTTTTAAGGGGCAGTATATATATCTGTATGCCAGTATAGCGTGTTCATAAAAAATGTTCTAATTTTAAATTAGCCTCATTTGTTCTCGTTTATCCTGTTGCACTTTCATACCCATATAAGGGAAATATGAATATATGAACATATGAAGTCATCCTGAAGCCGATGGTTCTTTATTACACAATCTTATTTATTGCCCATCAGTCTTTGCAATGAGCGGAAGCCTCAGTGACTGAGGGCATAGTCTGGCATCATTTTGGGCACAGCCTGCTATCATTGATGATGTGGTCAGCCAAAACCTTTCATTTTAAAGAGGCAGTAAACCACCTTTTCTAAAATGACCTATAGTAGGGAGGGCCAAAGTCATGCAGAGCCTCACATGTTATCATGGGAGTACGCAGTAGGGGATGATGGGGGGCATAAATGTTAGCCAGTGGTTGCTGGGAATCAATACAGCAGTTCTGCAGGTTATACACAGTACTGACAATATAAGCCATAACTGTCCTGTCACGTTTTATGACAGATATCAAATACACTCTGGCAGGCTTTACTTTATAGCCTGGAACCATTTCACTATACAATATGTAAGCGCTTATTGACACATTCTTTCTGTGCCCATACACAGGCAGATATTGGGTCTTTCCTGGCTAATTATGCAGCCCATTGGCCTGTGTATGGGACCACTTCATCTTTTGATATCTGATGAGGCTCCAGGAATTGATGGGGCCAGATGAAATGGCTTATTGGCCAAGGATGGCATCAGTTCTTATATGCAGTCATTTCACTGTCTCGCTTATATATCAATGGCCGCCGAATGATAAGGCTTGTTCCCTAAATCTGTATATGTGTTTTGTGCCTGAATATATTCCTCCTGCCCGCTGTGTGGCACAAAATGGGCAAATCCATGACTTTGGGGGTATTGCATACAAAGTCAGCTTTGCTGGGTTCTTTTCTACTGACCCAAAGCAGGAAAAGGCACCAATAGTCGCTATTGGCCACATCCCATTCAAGTCAATGGAAAGCATTGTGACCGTTTTGGGTGCGTTTTCAACCGTGTGAAAGTCACGCGTCTGGGCCATGAGCCTTATAAGTTTATACCGGTGTTTCTGGGTTTTTATTTTAATTATGAGACCCTGGAGTTTCACTTTGCAGACGACCCTCATTTTTGGAGACTGAAATCCCTAAACCTTAAGTCATTTTGTGTCTTGAATGCCCCGACCCAAGCGCTCAGCTGCTCCGCCACAGTCTGCACCTCTTCCTTTGTGCATAGTACCCCGCAATGTGAATCTCAGAGAAGCAATATATGTATCACCGTGTGAGAGGGTGGGACTGTTCTAATTACTGCAGTTTGAAATGACTATAATGTGGCTCGTGCCCGGGCAGCTAACTGGGGGTTGTGTAAGTGCCATTTTCCTGGTATTCAAGCTTTCACCATGATGTTACACTATCGCATATTAATGTTATGACGTTGCGAAGCTTGAGCGCAAATGATGGACCCTTACGGAGCACATAATCCTTAATGCACACTTTCGATATTGGCTCTTTCTCACGTTGCATTGGCAGCTCTGGAGAGGCATTTTGCTGTTTCTTTAATAAATGTAGATAATATGTATATAAATAGTGGAGAAGGAAAACAAATATATAAATGTACAGTGATCATTTTGGTGTTCTTTTAATCATTTTTTTTTTTTTCTGATGTATTGCCTGTATGCTGGTCCACTATTTACATTCTGGTTTTGCGAGTCCTATATCCATCTATAGGTAATTAACAGCACTACAGTAATCCGAAATACTCCGTAATGCCACGTAACCTGTACAGTAACCTTGGAGGGACCCTGTTTTGCTTGAGATAGGGAGTCCCTTGTACATAGCCATCTATAATAGTAGTACAAACTGTGTTGACTTCTGAGTGACAATAACATGCTATTTTTTTTGTGTATATTTTGATGTATGAGGTTGCTGTGTCAACAGATCAAACAACAAAGTCTAAAATATAAACTTATTTCAAGCCTGTGTGTTCTGCCTTTGCTTCTCATTTGCTTTAAATGACCCCTAAACTGTGCCATGTTCTTACATGGGGGGTGGGCTGGAGTTGGGTATTTCCTGCTACTTCATTTTTACTACAGGGATTCTACATATACACCCTTAACGTCTCATTTATAGGATGAGAATATCCAGTTACAGCTCTAACCCAACATGGCCGCAAGGTGCCACATATAAAGTGCTGCCTAGTGATGGGGCAAATGGCTAACAACTGGGCAACCCTGGAAACTAGTGGTTTTCCTATTTGGTCACTAGAGGGCGATCACAGCCAAGTGTTTGTATCAGGACTGAATTCAAGTTGCATCATGTGATCTTTACATGAACCTTTATAAGGCCTGCACTTTTATGTTCGCCCCAATAACTCTTTGGCTCATAGGCCACAGGTCATGATTTGTCAGATACCATTAAAGTGCAACTTAGCCGGGCCGTCCTTTAGTGATAAGTGACACATTAACCATACATTATACAGTAAATTGGCACCTGTCATAATTCAAGTTTTAAATTGCTCTAATATGGGGAAGCAATATAGCTTTGGATACCCTTTAAAGTACTGGGACAAGGAAATCTTTTAATGGAACGGCATTGATCTGATCGGTTAGATGAAACACGCCTTTGTCAGCTCATCCGTCTGCAAACCCAGCCATGAGCTAGCTGCCTTAGGCTACCAGCAAAGGGAGGGTAATATGCAATAAACAGGGGCACTACTAGAGATGTTACTTGTATGTCCTGGCTGAAAGGATACCAAGGCCTTGTAAAATGTTTCTCTAGGTGCATCTGCCCCAGGCAGGCTAACTCTCTAGGCGCCAGTGTATAGGGGGTAGAAGGTTGCTCGGAATTAGATCACATGGGGCTGCTATAGCTTTTGATTTCTGTTGCAGTGCTACACAAATAAAGAAGACAAAGGTATTTTCAATACACACTGAATGGCATCATAGAAACCGGTGTAATGTGCAGCTTCAGTTCCTGATAAGCAATGAATATCCAATTATCTTAGGACTTGCTGATCTTTAGAATGTCATAGTTCTGATTAGTAGATGAGCCTGTACGCAGCATTAGCCAGGAAATAATCAGACTTGCAAGCAAATGGACCAAGCTCTGCACCCTAGCTATATGTTTTCTGCTTTTTTTTTTTTTTTAGTAGTTCTGTAATACTATGGACTGGTATTATCTTATTGGTTAGGTTGGAAGGCCTGTAGTATGGGGTTAAGTGGAAGAGTTACAGGTTTAGTTTTATTTTTTTGAACCCCTATAGAATTCTGAAAGAGAGAGATATATATACACACCCACACACCAATGTATATATGTTTATATAGCTTTATTTGTGCATATTGTGCTGTATAGAAGATTTTGTTAACAGAACAAAGGAGACAATAATAAATACAAAGTACAGTTACATTCAAGTTGAAGTGCTAAGCAGGAGGAGGCCCAGCCCATAGAGCTTACAATCTAAAGATTGGGCCTACCTGTACTAAAATTGGGCAGATGTCGATTGGGTAGGTTAGATTTTCCCCTTGGATCAGGGACTGCATTGGCTCATTGATTCAGTCTGACGGGCAATATACCTGCTGTTTTAATTTGATTATTTAGCCCGATTATTGACAATCGTAGTTGGTCATATTGGGAGACGATCTGCTCGTTTGGCGCCCTCGCGGATCGCACAGTGTATGGCCGCCTTTGGGAGATGGGACTAATGTGGTGTGAACAGTAGTCGCTGACCTCCTGGATGAAAAGACGATCCCTGAAGAGTTTTGTTGCATTCCTTGGCCAAATGAATAAGAGAGAACACAGGAGCCAAGATACACAGGAGGGCCCCAATGTTCTCTGATAAGGTCTCTAAGAAGTTTAGTTGCAATTCAAAATAATAAATATATTATATATAATCAGGGCTGAGGTCATAAAGCCCTACAGAATGAAAGTTAATTCATGTGATGTAAAGCATTTGGGGCCTTTTCCAGTGTCCCCTTCGTTATTCTGATTGATCTAAATCACAAAGGCTAATGGGCCGCTGCGGGTTACAGAACTAGAACAATCCTCTTCTTCTGTTTGTTCATAAACCTTTTGTCAGCATTTCATTTTCTCTTTCTTTTAAAAAGAGCAAAGGAAGGAAACTGCTCCGTATTGCATTTAAGGACAAGATACGCTTGCTCTGCATTCTAGAAGGCTGATTATTAGCAATGCCTGCATTCTGCTTCAGTGTGTATTAATGAAAACCCCAGTGTGCCCAAATGGTTTCAGAATGAATGGGTAGAGGTTTGTGTACATGGCAGTTGGAGGTCTACGAATGCTTTTCCCTATATATTAGGGAAACCTGTACATGTGCCGTAATCTTTCTTGGTTCCTATTAGAGGCTATGGGTTAGATGGGGGAGAAGCCACTGTGGAGGGGATAAATTGCATTCCCCATGCTTCAGATTGTTGCAATGAGCCGCTTCTGTCTGAGCAGCCGCATCTTTATGCCCGGCTCATCTAAGCTGTTGCCCTATGGCAGACTGATCATCCCAAATTCTTATGTATGTGCCAGGAAGGGGGGCCTGGTGCCTATTCCCATGCACAGGATACACAATTATAGACAGGAGAGAGGGGGGAAGAGAGCGTTGCAGTGACATCTAGGAAGTGCTAAATGGAAAGTAAAAGTAACTATGCCTAAAGGCATTGAGGTGAGGAAGGCAAAGTATGAGTGACAGCTGCCATTTCTAAATGGGTTTATAACAGTATGGATGTTTTAATAAATGAAAAAAATAATAATTTGGGTTTCGTGTTTAATGTCTCCTTTTTATGTCTGGGTGACAGGTCCCCTTTAAACAAAATGGCTAGCTCCTAGGTAATTAGGCAAGCATGTCCCAAAGAGCTGCTGAACGTTGGGGTTCTACATGTTGTTATGGTTCTTCTAACAGCCTGCTGATTGGAGGAAGCTCCTCTACAATCAAATCAATGAAATGGCTTGCAGTATACTGTTAAGGTGCCCATACACGTTAAGATCCACTCGCTTGGCGAGGTTGCCAAGCGAGCGGATCTTCTCCCGATATCCCCACCTACGGGTGGGTGATATCGGGAAAATGTAGGCTAATTCAGCTAATTATAACGGGAGCAATGGGCGCAGTCGGTTCGGGGACGGCATCAACGAGCCGATGAGGTCCCCGATCCGACTAAATCTTTTAACCTGCCAATTTCAGGCCAGATATCGGTTGGCAGGCCCCTCATTCCTGCCCCTACACGGGCCAATAAGCTGCCAAATCGGTAGCTACAATCGACCCGTGTATGGCCACCTTTACACTAGCTAGGTACACTGGGCTAAGGCCAATGGAGGGCTGAATGTATTTGAGGACAGGGCTAATACAGAAAGCACGAGGATTTCTATTTTAAGTGCTTCAGATGCTTGCATTTATCCCAGTATATGTATATAAAGATATTTTTGTGATCTACATAAATAACCAAGTGTAGCTGGAAGCGACTGAGCTTATCATTAATCATGTCATTGGGGCACAATGATCTTACAGATGCAGGGTTCATAGGCCAAGTTGGGTAGGTTAATCAGCAGCAGTACAGACATTTAGCCAGGAGTATTGCTATTTGTAACAAACAGCTCTTCCACTCTCCCCAGCCATGTGATTATAAATACCCTTAACATCTCTGTGGGAAAAAACGGTCACCAGGCGAGGAGAAGAGACGTCCATGTGACCAAGCAGCCCGGCCAACTCTCCCGGTCAAGTCGTTGTTATGAAGTTCAGATTGCACCACATGGATATGGAGAGATGCGGATCACAGGATGCTGGACACATCAGCCTCTTGCAACTGCTAAAGGTTAGCCATAGTGGCAGGGGGTCATTTATGGTACTGGATGAAGTAATGGAAATGGCTTGAAATACAGTATAACAGGGATACCCCTGATAATGCACCACTTTCTTTTTTTATTTATTTGATGGGTTTTTTTGTCTTTCTGGGATGGGAAATTATAGAATTGGTTTTTTTTAAGCTGCAGTGTCCTCTGGCTTCCAATAGGGGGAGCACAATTATAGTGCTTTTCTCTCTTCCTGTAAGTTAACAGGTAACAGGTAAGAATTTGCTAAAACACTTCCCAAATAGGCACCCCAAACCAAAGACGGATAATAATAGTATTCCTGCCAAGTGCAGCGTCAGCCATCTTGCCTTTATCTGGGCATCATAGTTAGGCATGCACTGTAAGATTCTACTACAGGATCAGACTGGCCTACAGGAAGACTGGGAGAAATCCTGGTAGACCTCACAGTACCTGGTTTGCTGCCCAGGATCTGTGGTTTTGGGGAGTGATTTGCTCGCGGACGTATGTCTGCAGCACTGGGCAGTGGTGGCGGCAAGAAGTATCAGGGTTAAGAAGGTATGGGGGTTCCTCACAGGGATGGAGAGTTTGTAGTGAGGTTTACGGTGAGCCTAGATACCCAGTCCGCACATCTGGTGAGGTTGCCAAAGGAGGAGATCTTTACATGCTCTGGTCACCTAAGTGCTGGACCTAATCATGATGACCCCATGTTTGGCCCCTGGACCAAAGATTGGATCCTAATGGGGCCTAGAGAGACCCGTCAGGAGAAGAGTGCAAGAAGGTGCTGGCTCTGAAGGGCTTTCACATGTCTCTAAAAGACATCTGGCCAGTTGTTGTCAGGGCAGCCAGTCAGGGGGCCATACGTGGGTTTATAAGCAGCATTTTTTCCTCTAGCCTACCTCTCCTGCACTTGGATCAGTTGAAGGGAGAAAGGAATGGAACATTTATTGGGTAGTGCCAATTTATTAGCTAATGTTTAACCTGAGACCTTGGCCTGGGGTGCAACTCCCTCTAGGCAAAAAAATGGTAATATAACCTTGTTTTTTTATTGTGCTTCATGGCCAGCCCAATTGGTATAGGATGAAAAAAAAAATGACTGTCACAAAAAAAAAAAAAAAACATTTTTGCCATTTATTACTATTTATTGGACCTTTGGTGGCTGTTTGGGCTGTACTTGAAATACGAGGGCCTATTTTGAATCCCAGTCTGGGCCTGTTTATTATGGTCAGCTCCATCCCTGGTGTTGGTGGCAGTGCCGATACCAGGAGAAGAGAGCACTACCATAAAGAGTCAAGGTATGCCTTTGAATGGAACTAAACAATGAAACTTTCCTTGTGCTTTAAGTTTAGGCATAATAGCCAGTCTCTCCCTATTGCAGTGCTGGATTGAGTCCCAGCCTGAGAACCATTAATAGAACATGACTCACCTAATCCAATAATCACCCATTTGTTTTTGAGAGTTGGGGTCTTGTGCGGTTCCCAAGCCCTTTATTCCCCCCTGTGTGGTGGGGTTTATACGGCTTTTGCATCCTCTTTTAGAATTCGGCGGCCGCGGAGCAGCAAATAATTGAATTTCCTGGGAATGTTCTCTGGGGCCAGTTATTTCATTTGATATGTTCTTTATGGAAAAATGATTGAAAGAGGGTAATTCTCTGCTGTAAAACACGAGCCCAGCTGTGCTGATGATTAATGATTCTGTGTCACAAATTGTGTTTCTTTTATTCATAGCATTTGATATCCTAAATGGTTAATCAGCATTCTCCAACCAGTCCATGTGTAATGTGGGGCCCTATGTGTACTCTGCAGAGCCAGGCCAAGTAGTATTGGTACCCAAGGCAATAAGAATTAGCTTGGTACCCTGCCTGTCTGTGCCACCATCTCACCCTTAGGGCACATGGCTCTGCTTCTGGTTCTGGTCCACTCCCTCATATAATGCTGCCTGTTACCTAGTGGATGAGCACAGATCTGCGACATGCAATGATGTGTTATTCTTCCCCTTTACAGAGCGCTGGTAAGGCCCCATCTAGAATATGCAGTGTAGCTTTGGTCTCCAGTGCTCAAACGGGACATTATTGAGTTAGAGAGGGTCCAGAGAAGGGCAACTAAGCTGGTAAAGGGCAAGGAGGGTCTGTTTAAATATTCGGAAAGGATTTGTTACTGTGAGAGCTGTGAAGTTGTGGGATTCCCTCCCCGAATCAGTTGTACTGGCTGATACATTATATAGCTTTAAGAAGGGGCTGGATGGCTTTTTAGCAAGTGAGGGAATACAAGGTTATGGGAGATAGCTCTCAGTACAAGTGAGAGAATACAGGGGTAGGGGGGATAGCTCTCAGTACAAGTGAGGGAATACAGGGGTAGGGGGGATAGCTCTCAGTACAAGTGAGGGAATACAGGGGTAGGGGAGATAGCTCTCAGTACAAGTGAGGGAATACAGGGGTATGGGAGATAGCTCTCAGTACAAGTGAGGGAATACAGGGGTAGGGGAGATAGCTCTCAGTACAAGTGAGGGAATACAGGGGTAGGGGAGATAGCTCTCAGTACAAGTGAGGGAATACAGGGGTAGGGGAGATAGCTCTCAGTACAAGTGAGGGAATACAGGGGTATGGGAGATAGCTCTCAGTACAAGTGAGGGAATACAGGGGTAGGGGAGATAGCTCTCAGTACAAGTGAGGGAATACAGGGGTATGGGAGATAGCTCTCAGTACAAGTGAGGGAATACAGGGGTAGGGGAGATAGCTCTCAGTACAAGTGAGGGAATACAGGGGTATGGGAGATAGCTCTCAGTACAAGTGAGGGAATACAGGGGTAGGGGAGATAGCTCTCAGTACAAGTGAGGGAATACAGGGGTAGGGGAGATAGCTCTCAGTACAAGTGAGGGAATACAGGGGTAGGGGAGATAGCTCTCAGTACAAGTGAGGGAATACAGGGGTATGGGAGATAGCTCTCAGTACAAGTGAGGGAATACAGGGGTAGGGGAGATAGCTCTCAGTACAAGTGAGGGAATACAGGGGTAGGGGAGATAGCTCTCAGTACAAGTGAGGGAATACAGGGGTATGGGAGATAGCTCTCAGTACAAGTGAGGGAATACAGGGGTAGGGGAGATAGCTCTCAGTACAAGTGAGGGAATACAGGGGTAGGGGAGATAGCTCTCAGTACAAGTGAGGGAATACAGGGGTAGGGGAGATAGCTCTCAGTACAAGTGAGGGAATACAGGGGTAGGGGAGATAGCTCTCAGTACAAGTGAGGGAATACAGGGGTAGGGGAGATAGCTCTCAGTACAAGTGAGGGAATACAGGGGTAGGGGAGATAGCTCTCAGTACAAGTGAGGGAATACAGGGGTAGGGGGGATAGCTCTTAGTACAAGTGAGGGAATACAGGGGTATGGGAGATAGCTCTCAGTACAAGTGAGGGAATACAGGGGTAGGGGAGATAGCTCTCAGTACAAGTGAGGGAATACAGGGGTAGGGGGGATAGCTCTCAGTACAAGTGAGGGAATACAGGGGTAGGGGAGATAGCTCTCAGTACAAGTGAGGGAATACAGGGGTATGGGAGATAGCTCTCAGTACAAGTGAGGGAATACAGGGGTAGGGGAGATAGCTCTCAGTACAAGTGAGGGAATACAGGGGTAGGGGAGATAGCTCTCAGTACAAGTGAGGGAATACAGGGGTAGGGGAGATAGCTCTCAGTACAAGTGAGGGAATACAGGGGTAGGGGGATAGCTCTCAGTACAAGTGAGGGAATACAGGGGTATGGGAGATAGCTCTCAGTACAAGTGAGGGAATACAGGGGTATGGGGGATAGCTCTCAGTACAAGTGAGGGAATACAGGGTTATGGGAGATAGCTCTCAGTACAAGTGAGGGAATACAGGGGTATGGGAGATAGCTCTCAGTACAAGTGAGGGAATACAGGGGTAGGGGAGATAGCTCTCAGTACAAGTGAGGGAATACAGGGTTATGGGAGATAGCTCTCAGTACAAGTGAGGGAATACAGGGTTATGGGAGATAGCTCTCAGTACAAGTGAGGGAATACAGGGGTATGGGAGATAGCTCTCAGTACAAGTGAGGGAATACAGGGGTATGGGAGATAGCTCTCAGTACAAGTGAGGGAATACAGGGGTAGGGGAGATAGCTCTCAGTACAAGTGAGGGAATACAGGGGTAGGGGAGATAGCTCTCAGTACAAGTGAGGGAATACAGGGGTAGGGGGGATAGCTCTCAGTACAAGTGAGGGAATACAGGGGTATGGGAGATAGCTCTCAGTACAAGTGAGGGAATACAGGGGTATGGGAGATAGCTCTCAGTACAAGTGAGGGAATACAGGGGTATGGGAGATAGCTCTCAGTACAAGTGAGGGAATACAGGGGTATGGGAGATAGCTCTCAGTACAAGTGAGGGAATACAGGGGTAGGGGGGATAGCTCTCAGTACAAGTGAGGGAATACAGGGGTATGGGAGATAGATCTCAGTACAAGTGAGGGAATACAGGGGTAGGGGGGATAGCTCTCAGTACAAGTGAGGGAATACAGGGGTAGGGGAGATAGCTCTCAGTACAAGTGAGGGAATACAGGGGTAGGGGGATAGCTCTCAGTACAAGTGAGGGAATACAGGGGTAGGGGAGATAGCTCTCAGTACAAGTGAGGGAATACAGGGGTATGGGAGATAGATCTCAGTACAAGTGAGGGAATACAGGGGTAGGGGGGATAGCTCTCAGTACAAGTGAGGGAATACAGGGGTAGGGGAGATAGCTCTCAGTACAAGTGAGGGAATACAGGGGTAGGGGGATAGCTCTCAGTACAAGTGAGGGAATACAGGGGTAGGGGAGATAGCTCTCAGTACAAGTGAGGGAATACAGGGGTAGGGGGATAGCTCTCAGTACAAGTGAGGGAATACAGGGTTATGGGAGATAGCTCTTAGTATAAGTTGATCCAGGGACTGGTCCGATTGCCATCTTGGAGTCAGGAAGGAATTTTCCCCTCTGCGGCAAATTAGAGAGGCTTCAGATGGGGTTTTTTTGCCTTCCACTGGATCAACTAGAATTTAGGCAGGTTATATATAGGCATTATTGTTAAACATGATGGGCGTATGTTTTTTTTCAACCTAACTTACTATGATACTATGTTACATCAGAAAAGAGGACATGCCTCAAACTTAGAAGCTCTCCCTGGCTAAAAAGGTGAGCAAAATAATGTAAAAAAAAAAAAAAAAGCAATGTGCAATAGTTTTGCCTGGTCCCATTAATAGGAATATCTGTATTTATTGTGCCCTTCTGGGTTCCAGTCTATCATTGTATTTCCCTTCTCTGGATCCTTGACTCTGCATGTCGATAAAATGACATGGAAATATGCATTAGGGTTTGTGCTGACAGATAGATAATCTCTGCTTATTCAGCAATTATATGAAGCCGGAGAGTAGATATACGTCGTACGAGGGAATTTACCCAGGCAGGTTGGGCCTGAGAAGGATATACAGCTTTGACTGTATGTGACTCTCTGCCCACCCTGGATCTGAAGCAGAACAATTTAGGATATAGATTTGCCCTTTGCACAGCACTAGGGTAACATACAAATGCAACAAATATATAATCCCCTCTCATAAAGGAAAATAACTACTTTCCATTTTCCTGAATTCAAAGTTTTAGTGCTTTTTTGGTTAATTGCAACTGAGTGCGATGCTTGTCTGTCTCTTTCTGCACTGTATCACAGCGTTTTTCAACCACAGATGTTGCCTGGTGTGCCGTAGGCAGGGCACCAATGTACTAGGGGGGCACTGCTCTTGGCACCAATGTACTAGGGGGGCACTGCTGCTGGGCACCAATGTACTAGGGGGGCACTGCTCTTGGCACCAATGTACTAGGGGGGCACTGCTGCTGGGCACCAATGTACTAGGGGGGCACTGCTGCTGGGCACCAGTGTACTAGGGGGGCACTGCTCTTGGCACCAATGTACTAGGGGGGCACTGCTGCTGGGCACCAATGTACTAGGGGGGCACTGCTGCTGGGCACCAGTGTACTAGGGGGGCACTGCTCTTGGCACCAATGTACTAGGGGGCACTGCTGCTGGGCACCAATGTACTAGGGGGGCACTGCTGCTGGGCACCAGTGTACTAGGGGGGCACTGCTCTTGGCACCAATGTACTAGGGGGGCACTGCTGCTGGGCACCAATGTACTAGGGGGCACTGCTGCTGGGCACCAGTGTACTAGGGGGGCACTGCTCTTGGCACCAATGTACTAGGGGGGCACTGCTGCTGGGCACCAATGTACTAGGGGGGCACTGCTCTTGGCACCAATGTACTAGGGGGGCACTGCTGCTGGGCACAGAATTACATTTTTTAACATTTTCTAATGGTGGTGTGCCTCGTGATTTTTTTCATGAAACAAGTGTGCCTTTGCCCAAAAAAGGTTGAAAAACACTGCTGTATCACATACATTCCAGCCAAGACTCCATAAGGGTCATTGTATGTATGTATATATGTATGTATAAAAACTTTTTATGAAGTAGTACAGCACCCTGCTATAGAACAGTGCGTGGTGCAAGTCCCCAAAAAGGTTCTGATATCCTTCATATACAAATAAATGCAAAAATGGACAGCACACACATTAAAGTGCAAAATATGTATTAAAAAGTCAAGTTCATACTGTACACAACATGTATGTATGTATGAGCTTGACTTTTTAATACATATTTTTTTGAATGTGTGTGCTGTCCATTCTTGCATTTATTTGTATATGTATGTATATCTTTATTTATAAAGCGCTACTTATGTACGCAGCGCTGTACAGTAGAATACATTAATACAAACAGGGGATTATTAAGATAATAATAGATAAATACAAAGTAACAATAATACAAGATACAGTTGCAATAAGTTAGGAGTCAAAGACACAAAATGATGGAGGTCCCTGCCCCGTAGAGCTTACAATCTATATCTTGGCTTACACAATGGCCCTATGCAAACTCTGTAATGTTTCGCCATGTTTTTTTAGTAGTCAGAACCAGCAGTGCAGGGTACTGATGCTATTCCTTGCATATGTGACACAACCTTGGTGTTAAAAGTCCAGAGTGGTGTAAAATAATGGCATAGGCTTTTACATATGGAAATTATAAACAAAGGGAAACTTGGCAGGCTTTTCCACTCTGCAGCTTTATAAATATGTGTTTCAATTCATTCCAATTGTTATGCTTTCTTTGGCATAAAATCCACATCGTTATAAATATTCCCCTAAGAGGATTTAAGCATTGTCTGTTCACATGATATTTCTATCATAAAAAAAATGAAGAAAAGCAATTTGTAGATGTCAGTATAACAATGTCGCAAATTGTCTCTCTGTAGTGATAATGTATGCAAACTGCACTCGCACGCCCTTATCAAATCAGGATTTTACATTGGCTTTTGATTAAACCTGATTGAGGGAATGTATTGAGCAAGGTTACGGCTTATTCCATATTCTGAGAGTTTGAATAAATGTCTGGAAAACCCTACCAGCAAAAGCATTGTTTAAAGATGGTTTATATTCTTCCATAGTTAAAATGTATACATTTTAATTCCATTTACAGTAATTCATTATAATCTTAGGTTCTGTTATACAGATAACTAGAATCTCAGCCATAAAGCAGGGCAGGACTGCTGCTTACAATGGGTATCAGATAGGATCTGTGCCACTGTGACAGAATGCTCTGTTATACAGATAGCTAGAATCTCAGCCATAAAGCAGGGCAGGACTGCTGCTTACAATGGGTATCAGATAGGATCTGTGCCACTGTGACAGAATGCTCTGTTATACAGATAGCTAGAATCTCAGCCATAAAGCAGGGCAGGACTGCTGCTTACAATGGGGGTATCAGATAGGATCTGTGCCACTGTGACAGAATGCTCTGTTATACAGATAGCTAGAATCTCAGCCATAAAGCAGGGCAGGACTGCTGCTTACAATGGGGATCAGATAGGATCTGTGCCACTGTGACAGAATGCTCTGTTATACAGATAGCTAGAATCTCAGCCATAAAGCAGGGCAGGACTGCTGCTTACAATGGGGATCAGATAGGATCTGTGCCACTGTGACAGAATGCTCTGTTATACAGATAGCTAGAATCTCAGCCATAAAGCAGGGCAGGACTGCTGCTTACAATGGGGGTATCAGATAGGATCTGTGCCACTGTGACAGAATGCTCTGTTATACAGATAGCTAGAATCTCAGCCATAAAGCAGGGCAGGACTGCTGCTTACAATGGGTATCAGATAGGATCTGTGCCACTGTGACAGAATGCTCTGTTATACAGATAGCTAGAATCTCAGCCATAAAGCAGGGCAGGACTGCTGCTTACAATGGGTATCAGATAGGATCTGTGCCACTGTGACAGAATGCTCTGTTATACAGATGCAATTATTTTATAAATGTAAAATAAATATTTAAGAAATATTAGGCTGATAGTAGTATCTGTGTAGAACAATATATATAGATCCTCTATGCAATGTGTAGATTTATTTGCTTCCCATTAGGAAATGGATGACATATTTTACCATCTCCCTGCATCTTGGAATAAATTATAAAGTGAGATATTTATCTAAAGGGGAAGAGGTGGAAGGCTGACACTGGGAAACTGCAAGTGAGAGAGAAGCACATCCCATTGTGATATTTTCTCTGCTCTAATGAGCCGGCCCCCGCAGAACTGTCCTTATCCTTTATGGCACTGCAGCTGGGAACAGGTGTCGGCTGATACTCTGGCGCTCAGATTCACGATCTCTCAACCTTCATATGTCACTGGCACACGCGGCACATGACAAGGTCGCCCCTTGCCCCCCCGAGGGCTCACAAGGCTTCACAGACAAAAGCTGGGCCCATTAACATGTAGGAATCTGCTGCCTGGCACATCGGTTTAGTTTCCTTCTGCCAAAAGCCTTTCTAGATTGTGGAATATATTGTTAGCAAGGGACATATTGCATGTATGGCAAGCCTGTCACCTAGGAAAGGCAAATAAAGAACTGGGTGCTTCATTAATATGACTGAAGGATATCTGAACATTTTGGTGAAGCTCTATAATGATCTATTCTGCCGTAAGGGTAGAGTCTTCATCTGTAGAAAGCAGGACCACTTCGTTAAACAGTGGCTGGGGGCTGATTAGTTGGTACCAATGGCATGTCAATAGGAATACCACTAGAACATCCAGCTCTAAGGGCTGCTTTGTGTGATGTTTAATATAAATGCCCTGCAACATGTATTTATTAGATGTGTCTCTACATTTTCGAGTGATTTGATAGTCCTACTCATCAATATAGCAGCAGGTCCAAAAAAGCATAAAAGCAATGTCCAGCTTGCTGTTGCTGATGTTAGAGATGTCAGATAGTATCTGTGCCACTGTGACAGAATGCTCTGTTATACAGATAGCTAGAATCTCAGCCATAAAGCAGGGCAGGACTGCTGCTTACAATGGGTATCAGATAGGATCTGTGCCACTGTGACAGAATGCTCTGTTATACAGATAGCTAGAATCTCAGCCATAAAGCAGGGCAGGACTGCTGCTTACAATGGGGATCAGATAGGATCTGTGCCACTGTGACAGAATGCTCTGTTATACAGATAGCTAGAATCTCAGCCATAAAGCAGGGCAGGACTGCTGCTTACAATGGGGATCAGATAGGATCTGTGCCACTGTGACAGAATGCTCTGTTATACAGATAGCTAGAATCTCAGCCATAAAGCAGGGCAGGACTGCTGCTTACAATGAGTATCAGATAGGATCTGTGCCACTGTGACAGAATGCTCTGTTATACAGATAGCTAGAATCTCAGCCATAAAGCAGGGCAGGACTGCTGCTTACAATGAGTATCAGATAGGATCTGTGCCACTGTGACAGAATGCTCTGTTGTACAGATAGCTAGAATCTCAGCCATAAAGCAGGGCAGGACTGCTGCTTACAATGAGTATCAGATAGGATCTGTGCTAGCATCTTTTTGTCCTCTTCATTGAGAGAGGTATGATAACAGACTGTCTAATATCCCTAGGTACTGATATACAGGCACAATCACTTTTCCATACAGGGACTTAAAGAAAGAGTGTTTGTAAATGGCTGGTGACTTGGTGGTGATATCAGACAGAAGTGAGATTTAATACTTTGTAGCCCCAGGTTGTTTGTGATCATAATGGCTCTTCTCTCATTTATCTGCAGCACTATGTGAAACAATATGGCACTTATATATGGCTGTTATCATTCCAATTTCCCCACTAGGCTCTCAAGATGAAAAAACACACTTAAGCTGTCTGTTGTGAAAGTATACACTATACATGTTGGAGCTTTACTTCCATGATACCCAGGAAAGAATTAAGTCTCTGTCCCAATATACAGGTATTAGACACCTATCTAGTGCTACCAACCCCTATTTCTGTAGGGAAATGAGAGCAGAGCAGGCAGTAACCCTTCCAACACTTTCCCCTGTCTCTGCCCCTATATATTAGGTACCTATCTAGTGCTACCAACCCCTATTTCTGTAGGGAAATGAGAGCAGAGCAGGCAGTAACCCTTCCAACACTTTCCCCTGTCTCTGCCCCTATATATTAGGTACCTATCTAGTGCTACCAACCCCTATTTCTGTAGGGAAATGAGAGCAGGCAGTAACCCTTCCAACACTTTCCCCTGTCTCTGTCCCTATATATTAGGTACCTATCTAGTGCTACCAACCCCTATTTCTGTAGGGAAATGAGAGCAGAGCAGGCAGTAACCCTTCCAACACTTTCTCCTGTCTCTGCCCCTATATATTAGGTACCTACCTAGTGCTACCAACCCCTATTTCTGTGGGGAAATGAGAGCAGAGCAGGCAGTAACCCTTCCAACACTTTCCCCTGTCTCTGTCCCTATATATTAGGTACCTATCTAGTGCTACCAACCCCTATTTCTGTAGGGAAATGAGAGCAGAGCAGGCAGTAACCCTTCCAACACTTTCCCCTGTCTCTGTCCCTATATATTAGGTACCTATCTAGTGCTACCAACCCCTATTTCTGTGGGGAAATGAGAGCAGAGCAGGCAGTAACCCTTCCAACACTTTCCCCTGTCTCTGTCCCTATATATTAGGTACCTATCTAGTGCTACCAACCCCTATTTCTGTAGGGAAATGAGAGCAGAGCAGGCAGTAACCCTTCCAACACTTTCCCCTGTCTCTGTCCCTATATATTAGGTACCTATCTAGTGCTACCAACCCCTATTTCTGTAGGGAAATGAGAGCAGGGCAGGCAGTAACCCTTCCAACACTTTCCCCTGTCTCTGTCCCTATATATTAGGTACCTATCTAGTGCTACCAACCCCTATTTCTGTAGGGAAATGAGAGCAGAGCAGGCAGTAACCCTTCCAACACTTTCCCCTGTCTCTGCCCCTATATATTAGGTACCTATCTAGTGCTACCAACCCCTATTTCTGTAGGGAAATGAGAGCAGAGCAGGCAGTAACCCTTCTGACACTTTCCCCTGTCTCTGCCCCTATATATAGGCTATTCAGTAGCATTGGTGTCTCTCGATTACATAAAAACAGCAGAGCACTGTAACATTTTGTTATAAAAATGAAAGGCTGTGCACAATGTGTGATAATACAATCATTACATTTCAAGTTGACTGTTGTGCTTCCATTAACATTTATTATGATGTCAATGGAAGCACAATAGTCAGTAGATATACGCTATATATATGCTTGGTGTCCTCCTTTTATCTCTATTTCTTGCCTATGCCGATCGTGTGCACTGAGATTATTCCCCTGCTCGGCTGGAGCCCCCGATAATTATTACTTTTGTCTGCGGCCAATTTGTTTCTTGTGGAATCTGCAGTGGAAGCGGAACATTCCTTTATCAGACTCTTTCTCTCGCTTTTGACTGCAAATAATAAAGACAATAAGCAATTCCTGTTTATTTGGGCGCCCCTGCTACGCTCCATGTCTGCCTGTGCGTCTGTGCAGGGCGGGGGTAGTTTCATTTTGGCAGTCGGGTTTCTGGGGTTGAGGGCAAATCACTTAGGTTATTTGGGATTTATGGGAATTTTAATGCAACTGGAAGTTGGAGAATGTTTCCGAACTTGGTTCAGTTCCCAAAGCCACTTGTTTTTGCTGTCACTAAGGCAGTAGTTGCTATAGTATCCACCACCCATGAAGTTTAGGTCGATTAATCTTCATTTCTTCATTAATGTTCTCCAACTTATCCGTAATTGGGCAACTGGCCAAGTTTCTGTAGACCTGAACCTTCTTGGGAAAAGCTGGAGCACATAGGTGGGTGATTTTTGTGTTTTGGTAAAATAATTAAAGACATTTTCTACACAGATTCCTTGATAGTATCCCAGGGGCAAATGCATGTATAATGTCTCATAACACACGGCAGGATAAATCTATTAGCAGTTTCATGTATAAATACTTTGCAGCACAAAATGTAGTCCCAAATTCATATAAATAGCCCCAGAACTCCACACAATATACATAGTCCAAAATTCATACATGGCGGGATAACTAAAGTGCCAGTACTATATATAATTCCCTATATTCCTCAGAACACACAGTTAAATGTGTATATGTATAATACATATATATATACCCTCATACTGTACTGTCTAAGGGAAACAATATGGCACCTCCCTCCCATATGTATAAATACAAATATACAGAGAAGGAATGTTCTGGGCACACAATAAGCTGTACCCTCATACTGTACTGTCTAAGGGAAACACTATGGCACCTCCCTCCCATATGTATAAATACAAATATACAGAGAAGGAATGTTCTGGGCACACAATAAGCTGTACCCTCATACTGTACTGTCTAAGGGAAACAATATGGCACCTCCCTCCCATATGTATAAATACAAATATACAGAGAAGGAATGTTCTGGGCACACAATAAGCTGTACCCTCATACTGTACTGTCTAAGGGAAACAATATGGCACCTCCCTCCCATATGTATAAATACAAATATACAGAGAAGGAATGTTCTGGGCACACAATAAGCTATACCCTCATACTGTACTGTCTAAGGGAAACAATATGGCAGCGCCTACCATATAGAGATATACAAAACATGATGTTTAGTGCAGGAAATAAGGGGTAAACAAATTCCTATTCTGTCACAGTGACTAGTTAACATTAGGGAATATTTATGATTAATGGGGAAGGGTATAACTGTCAACCCCCAAAATAACAACAAAACAAATCCATGAAATCACAGTAAAATACTCGCATTCATCATTCTACTGTAACTGTACTGGGCCACTAAGCTGACTGCTGGCTGGTTGCTATGGTTACTGTGCCAGCATGAAGTGTTAAACTTCATGGACTGATGGCTAATTTGCAGCCCAGTGTCTGTGTAAGTAGGTAATTATAAAGCTTCTCAACACATTCGGGTTGTACATATCAGCTGCTCACTCATATAGAAGATGGTAGTGGATTTCTTGAAATTACAGTTATTTCAATAAATAAGAAAAAAAATGTGGGGGCAAAGATAGTGGGAAGTCAAGCATTTGTACTTGTAGCATTGCCATTATTCCCTTCGCTAATAGGACCCCTAGGAGGAGGGGGGGGGGGGGGGGGGTGATACAGGCACTCAGCACAGTTTGGGTTAAACCTGTTAAAGGGAACCCCCATCTTCCATTAGGTACCTACCAAGGATATATGTGTTCTGCTTGTACCTAGCACCTAGGCTGATCCATTCTGAGTGAATAGGGGTCCTCTGGGAATGAAACTTAACTGATATGTTGAATAACTCTCACAGCTGAAACAGGTGATATGTATGAGAAATGCTTTATAAATAGATTTCCCACCCCGTGTAGCTGCCTGTGTGGTTTACTTAGAAGCAAAGCAGCCATAAGCCTATGGGAGGGGATACTGCTCAATAAGGTACCACAAAGTTGGGGGCTGAAAAAAGGGCTCTTGAGTTTTAATTGGTCTTTGGCTGTGACTGCACTTCAGACTTCAAACTACTGTAGTATTGAACAAGAGGTAAAGCTCTGACATTCATTGGACTAATTGGATAACAATCGGGGTCATCCAATGTAAGGCTACCTTTCTTCTGGCACCAATCCTGAGTAGTGATGGGCGAATGTTTCACCAGGCATGGATTTGCGGCGAATTTCCGCATTTCGCCATTGGCAGATTGTTTTGCGAAACGGATGAAAAAGTTAGCCACGGACAAATTCGCCGAGCGTCCAAAAATTGTCGCACGCGAAAAAAGAATAGCCGCGGGGGACAAAAGAATAGCCACGCGGCAAAAGAATAGCCGCGGGCAACAAAAGAATAGCAGCGGGCGACAAAAGAATAGCAGCGGGCGACAAAAGAATAGCCGCGGGCGACAAAAGAATAGCAGCGGGTGACATAAGAATAGCCGCGTGCGACAAAAGAATAGCCGCGGGCGACAAAAGAATAGCAGCGGGTGACAAAAGAATAGCCGCAGGCAACAAAAGAATAGCAGCGGGTGACAAAAGAATAGCCACGGACGACAAAAGAATAGCAGCGGGTGACAAAAGAATAGCCGCGGGCAACAAAAGAATAGCAGCGGGTGACAAAAAAATAGCCGCAGGTGACAAAAGAATAGCCGCGGGCAACAAAAGAATAGCAGCGGGCGACAAAAGAATAGCCACGGGCGACAAAAGAATAGCAGCGGGTGACAAAAGAATAGCCGCGGGCAACAAAAGAATAGCAGCGGGTGACAAAAAAATAGTCGCGGGTGACAAAAGAATAGCCGCGGGCAACAAAAGAATAGCAACGGGCGACAAAAGAATAGCAGCGGGTGACAATTTTTTTTGACGTGCAACATTTGCGCCGTTTCATGAATTTTTCTTTGTTTCGCGAATTTTTTGCCGTTTCGCCAATCTTTTGAAAGATTCGCAAATTTTTCGGCGAAGCGAAATGGGACAGATTCGCTCATCACTAATCCTGAGCACCTAGTACCAAGAGTAAAATACGATGAAGAATCTGTTATTGTGTGGGCAGCAATATTATTATTTTAATTCGGTCCCATTGCCACCATGCTTGGCAGGACTGAAGCCAATATAGACATTTAGATAGTGTCCATACCTTATGCACTACAGGCAGGTCAGTGGGCAGCGCCAATGCTTCAGGTCGGGTCTGGGTTGGCGGGGCCCACCATTTCTTTTCTGTTGTCCCAGTCCGACCCTGAGTGCAAGCTGAGTTGATAAAAGCTCATAGGAAAGGCATAAGGAGGAATTAATTCTGCATTCCCCTTAATATATCTAAATGCATTTAAATAGTGTTCACAGAAATAAGAACCCAAATAAGTCAATCAAGTAAGCGAGGCTCAAAGTTCACGCACGCTGGGACAATTCTATTGGCCTACTGAACTCCTGTGACTTTTTATTTATTAGAAAGACCACTATTTAACATTTAATCTGAGTCCCAGCAAGAAATTAGATTAAAAAAATGGATTTTCAGTCACCCAGTTTCATCAGAGCATATCTGAGGACTGGCTGAAGATACTGCATTAGAATTAATTTCGATTAGCAGCAAACCAGATTTTAGTCAATATGCTGGTCAGATATCTCATGGTGGTGGTGGGAGGTATATTGAGAATAAAATTATTTTAAGATAGAAATGATACCTTAACTAATGTGACACAGTGACAATAGAAAATATTGTTAAATAATGGCCATTAGATAGGATCTGTGCCACTGTGACAGAATGCTCTGTTATACAGATAGCTAGAATCTCAGCCATAAAGCAGGGCAGGACTGCTGCTTACAATGGGTATCAGATAGGATCTGTGCCACTGTGACAGAATGCTCTGTTATACAGATAGCTAGAATCTCAGCCATAAAGCAGGGCAGGACTGCTGCTTACAATGGGTATCAGATAGGATCTGTGCCACTGTGACAGAATGCTCTGTTATACAGATAGCTAGAATCTCAGCCATAAAGCAGGACAGGACTGCTGCTTACAATGGGGATCAGATAGGATCTGTGCCACTGTGACAGAATGCTCTGTTATACAGATAGCTAGAATCTCAGCCATAAAGCAGGGCAGGACTGCTGCTTACAATGGGGATCAGATAGGATCTGTGCCACTGTGACAGAATGCTCTGTTATACAGATAGCTAGAATCTCAGCCATAAAGCAGGGCAGGACTGCTGCTTACAATGGGTATCAGATAGGATCTGTGCCACTGTGACAGAATGCTCTGTTATACAGATAGCTAGAATCTCAGCCATAAAGCAGGGCAGGACTGCTGCTTACAATGGGTATCAGATAGGATCTGTGCCACTGTGACAGAATGCTCTGTTATACAGATAGCTAGAATCTCAGCCATAAAGCAGGGCAGGACTGCTGCTTACAATGGGGATCAGATAGGATCTGTGCCACTGTGACAGAATGCTCTGTTATACAGATAGCTAGAATCTCAGCCATAAAGCAGGGCAGGACTGCCTATGTCTTAAAGAAAGAAGGGAAACATCAGGAAATGCATTTTACTATTGATCACAGAACTGACTACTATAACTTTTGAAATTGAATTGAAATCAGGTTATTACTTTTCCCAGAACACTTCCCTTTAACTCCTCATTATATTCACATAAGCAAAGATATCAGTGTAAATCTGCTGGGAGAGACTAGTTACAGGACATATAAGCCATTTGGGGAGGTGCTTTGGCAGTGAGACTCAGTAGCTATAGGGAATGCATTAGAGAGGTCTCACTATCTGTCAGCTGTACAGAGGCAGGTGTCAGAGTGACTGGCTTGTTGACACAAGGGAAGGTCCCTGAAGCTTTTGCTGACACGGGGGCCCACAAACCGACTGCTGATCCCTCCGGTCATTTTTCTACCTTCAAAGCTTTTTAGTCTTTTGATTTGTGTGAGCAGCGATTCTCTGTAAAAGCCAGGAGATGCCAATCTTTTCATCCTGCTTCAAGTCACTGTTCTCTCTCATGTTAAAGGGGAACTCAACCCAAGTAAAATGAAATTGTTTTAATTAGGAATTCAACTCTTTTATTGCAGGGAGCCCGGAAACTCTGACTGCCCCCGTGGGTAAGGGCAGGCAGCATCAGGGCAGGCAGCAACACAGGAGACAGTGCCCACAATGCCTTGCATCCTCTATGATTAACAGACCAGTAAAGGACAAGAATCTCTGAGCATGTGTAAAGTGGGTTGGGTTATATTAGGGAATTGAGAGCTCATTTACCAAAGCAAATAGACATATGCACAAGGCACCATTTTTCCAAGTATTCCTTTATTTTTACTTAAGCTTGTAAGAAGGTGAAAAATGGATTTTATCTGTATTTGGGAAAGGGGAAGTGTCATTACTGTGTGTGACCACTAGGTGGCAGTAGAATTTGGTTAATGTTTATTGGAACTGTATGAGTGTAGTTCACACCCCAACCACTAGAGGCAGTGTGGGGTGGAATGTAAAAAAAGTGGACCACACCCAGAATTAAGGGTCTTTATGGGAGAACACAGGAAGAGGCCAGCTGGAGGAGAAGAACTGCATACAGAGTAAGGTCAGAACAGGGCAGCTGAAAGTGGAGTCAGGGTTATGTAGCATGGGCCGCCTATTGCCCCAACCAGGAGAGTAGAGGAAACAGTGTTTCTAGTGGATCATTCCCAGAATAGGGACCCAAGCGGATAGGGTTAGGCTAGAGGGAAGGCTCAAGGAGCTTCGGGCTGAGAGTCTGCCAGTAAAAGGCCTGGTGGAGCAAAGGGGCACCGCAGGGAGTGCCAGATTGCTGAGCCAGGTGGGGACAGGAGATCCCATAGAGACTGGGGACAGAGGTGAAGAGCCAAAGGTAGCTACCCCTGGTAAGGCTGATGTCTCCTGGACACTGGCATGGTACATGTTTATTGAATTATGGAAGAAAGCCTGTTTGTAATTGTGATTCTACCTGCATGCTGTGACTCCCAACAAGACGAGTGATTAAAGTGATTTTTGTTGCATTACTTCTTGGAGTGCTTCCCTTGATTTTGGTGTGGCCTATCGAGTACAGGTAAGGGCGCTGTCCCTTTAAGAAGTTATTACCTGGGTTCTCCCTAAAAGCTGGCCTTAGATCACCAAACTAAGGGATCTCTGCCATTTTGGCTATATACACACACTGGGCCAAATCTGGCTGATGCACGGCATTACAACAGGCATATAGAAACCGTTATACCAGATGAACACTCTTCATCTGATACATGCCCTGAGAGGGGATCCAAGACTTTCCCTTAGGACCACATTGTCCTGCCTGTTACATGGAACATTAGACATTTCCATACAGGACATTACATGACCGAATGAGAGCTCTCCCACTACTTCTGGCCCAGGTTCCTACCACATCCAGCAGCTCTATTCTCATAGGGAGTCCCGGATGGCTCCTCCCCTCCCGGCTATATATCCTCATTGAGTATCATGTCTTATTTCTCTGTGTTTAGTGCAAACAGTTCCCTCTTCACCTTCCATTTCAGTCAGGGACCTATGTGTATACACTTGTTATATGTCCTGAGCTGTGCAACATCTTAGCTCTCTATAAATAAATCATGATATTAAAAATGAATAAGGTGCCAAATGCTCATAAGGCGTTTCTTCATGCTGCCGGGTTGATTGGGGTCTTGACAGCCTTTCAAACAATAATGATGTGGCTAAGCAGGTCAGACCTGCATTCAGGAGTCCTTATTCTAATATAGCTAGATTGAAAAGTGCAGACTTCTAGACTTTGCTGAAATACTACTCCCAGCATCCCCCTATAGCTGAACATGTAGATGCCATGGGTTACAGGGTCAGACTGGGTCAGCGAGCCCCTGGGAAAAATCCAGTGGTCGCCGGCCAAGAACCGATCCCTAATGGGCGCTCTGGGGCCCAAAGGTCCCCCTCCCCCTAAGTATGCGCACTCAGGGAAGGTGAGTTGGGTGAGTGGCAGAGGCCAAGGGGGGTATGGGAACCATAATGGGGGTAACTTGCAGGAGGTGCCCACATTTTTAACACCTCAGACAAACTGTAGGAGCAATGCCACCATTGTGCCCATTGTGTGCATACTCTGCCTGCCCAATACTGCCTGTGTGTGCCATACTCTGCCTGCCCTATGTTGCCTGTGTGTGCCATACTCTGCCTGACCTATGCTGCCTGTGTGTGCCATACTCTGCCTGCCCTATGCTGCCTGTGTGTGCCATACTCTGCCTGCCTGTAAGGGAAAGGTAGGGGGCACTAAAGAGTAGAAGGATAAGAGAAGTCTTCAGGCAAGAACTGATACTGTGCAGACAAGGAAAGGGGCAAGGGCAAGACAGATCAGGCAAAGGCTGACAGGAAGAGGACATATTGTGCGAAGGCTGGAGCGAGAACAGGAGCAAGAACAGGAACTTATCAAGGACAGAGCTAGTAGAAACACAGAAAGTAGAAACAGAGTAGGAACAGGAGCCAAAACAGGGAACTAGGAGCTGGGGCAATACCACAGTGCTCCAAATCAATCACTGCTCAGGGAAGGGGTGATAGGAGGGCTTGGCTTATATAGGGCAGGGTCAGCTCTGATTGTCTGAGCTGAACCCACCAATAAGGGCTGCAGGAGAGACAAAACATCAGGCAAAAGAACAAGAGGGAGAAAGAATAGGTGATGGAAAGGAAGATGAGCACTAAATGGCTTCTCTCCTGGTGTAGTGATTAGGGAGAGCAGCCAGCAACCAGAAGGTCCCTGGTTCAAGACCCAGCAGAACCTTACACTGCCCTATGTGCCTGTGGGAGGTGAACTTGGATGAGGTTTGAAGTGGGTGTGGTTTAAAAAAGGGGAGTGGTCAAAACTGGCTTTTATTATCAGCCCTCCACAATGTAGGCCAGAAATATTCCGGTCCTCTGTACCACAGAAGTTGGATAGCACTGATTTAGAACATACGTACAACCTTATGGAATGAACCTCTCAGGGCTTGGCCCACCCAGTCTCAATTTTAAATCCCCCTCTCCTACTTCATTTACATTCTGTTTTATGTTCTCACCTCTATTCACATTCAGCTTCTCCTGTATAAATTATTCCCTAGCTCTGATATTAGCGGCTCTTTTCTCTCTGCTGCTGCCTTGAATCAAGCTCTAAGTACTTGCACACATAGCGGTGCCTGCATATTACTGAATATTACTGAATCGGCCATGGCCAGTCTAGCTAGGCTTGTTCCACCATTACTGCTGTGTATTTGTGTTTCTGTCACTCTCTGTCTATATCGAAACAAAAAGGCAAGTACCCCTCTATTCTGCCCCCCTATTCTGCCCCCCTATTCTGCAATCATTCCCGGCAGCCCCCACCCTACAGCTCTGGATTTAAGGGTTTCTGTTCTTGGCTACAAACAGTTTGCTAATGGCTCTCAATTTATATTTCTCTACCCAACAGTGTGGTTATTACAGTACCCACTGTTTTAGCAAATAGCCTGCTTCTGCTCAGCATCTCGTTGTGATTCTCCACGCTGTTTCCCCGACATATGAAACAATGATGCTGGTTCTGCAACTGTCACACCTGCGTTTCGAGTGGCAGTACATAAATGTTTATTTTCCAGGATAACTAGTGTAACTGGTACTACCATAAATATGGAAAACGCGGAGCATCCATTTTAATTGACTTCTACACCACATTCTTTTAATTTGTGCATCCAATAGAAATTCAGGCATGGAATCTATCCGGAACCTGCACATTTAGGATATTTTATATCCTCTTATGTAGAAAATGTGCATAAATGCTATTTGAACTTCCAAAAGATTAATATAAATTCATTTTTTCTACATCTGATGCCACTGATTGAAAAGAAGCCACAAATCAATTCCCCGCCCCCTTAGGCTCACGGTGTAATGCTACCCCTCCATTACCCTTTTCCATCATGAAGTGTGGGATTCTGACACCTGAATTCCCTCTGCTTATCATAGTGGGTTGGGCACAGATTCTGTGGAGAGCAGAAGGACCAGAATCCAACACAATAAAACAAGGTGAGGGATGGGTTGCATGACAATGTGAGCCTAAAGGTCCCCATACACGGTAAGATCTGCTCGCTTGGCGAGATCACCAAGCGAGCGGATCTTCCCCCGATATCCCCACCTACGGGTGGGCGATATCGGGGAGCTTGAAGTTAAAAAAAAATAATCCGATCGTTTGGCCCTGGGGCCAAACGACCGGATTATGTAGGCGGCAATGGGGCAGTCGGTTCGGGGACTGCATCCAGGGGCGCTTCTGCCATTAGGCGAGTTGAGAAACACGCCTCAGGCGGCAGAAGCGCCCCAGTTACCAGGGGCGGCAAAAAGACGCTCCTGGTAACTTTAAGAGCCGAATTTCCGTTTTTTAAACCAGAAATTTGACTCTTCTAGTGCAGCGATCTCACCGGACCCGCTCCTGCGCTCAGAAGGTAAGCGCTGGGGAGCGGGGGGGGGGGGGGGCGGCATCCAGGAGCCGCCTCAGGCGGCGATATGTCCAGAATCGCCCCTGACCGCATCAACAAGCCGATGCGGCCCCTGATCCGACTGAATCTTTTAACCTGGCCAATCAATATCTGCCCAATTTCAGGCCAGATATCAGTCGTCCAGTCCACTCGTTTCTGTCCCTACACGGGCAGATAAGCTGCCGAATCGGACCCATATCGGCAGCTTCTATCGGCCCGTGTATGGGGACCTTTAGAAGGTTTGGAAAAGTTGTTACAATTATGCCTTCCTTTCAATCTGTGGCTTGTCTGTATAGAACAAGACATTTCTATTTATTTCTGGAAGTTCAGATAGTGTTTCTGCACCTTTTCTACAAAACCCAACTGAATGAGCTCATGTCAGAAAGGGAGGAATATTTCCCCTTTACACGTATGTTTCTAGGGAAATAAGCTGAAGGTAAATCCTATTGAGAAACAGGATATATTTTACATCACCCAGTCCTACAGACGGACTTTACGAAACCCTTGACGTCTATTTTCATTTAAATAAAAATTAAATATTCTCAGATCATCACTTTTCTGCCTCGTTCATTTCCTTTTGAAGTCCCTTGATTTCTCCCAGGGCGACCAGCTTTTCTATTATTCTATACCGTTTTAAACACATTCCCTTAATACTGTGAAAATTCACTTTTAACTTTCATTTTACTGGAAACGTGTTTATAACTGAATATGCATAATCTTCTGGCCAATAATCGTTTAATAATCGGAAGAAAACACTTGCCTAGTGTTCCTTAAAGGGCAACTCATGTCAAAATGCTATTGAATTAAATCTGAGAATGTATTTAGACATTTGAACATTAGAATATAATATGGTTGCTATTCCTCTTTATAAGGCTAACTCTATAGAGCTAAGATTCTAGCTGTCGCCATAGGGCTAACATTCTAGCATTTTAGGGCTAAGATATTGAACTACCTGCAGAGGGCAATGATACAAGGCTCTATCTCTATAAGACCGATACTCTAGCTATTCCTATAGAGCTAAGATGCTCCAATAGTCTCCATAGGGCTATGATTCTAGCTATTTTCTTAGGGTTAAGATTCTAGCTCTCTCTATAGTACAGGTAAGGGATTCCTTATCCAGAAACCCGATTTCCAGAAAGGTCCGAATTACGGAAAGCCTGTCTCCCGTAGACTCCATTTTAATCAAATGATTCAGATTTTTAAAATTGATTTCCTTTTTCTCTGTAATAATAAAACAGTACCTGTACTTGATCCCAACTAAGATATAATTAATCCTTATTGGGGCAGAACAGCCCTATTGGGTTTATTTAATGGTTAAATGATTCCCTTTTCTCTGTAATAATAAAACAGTACCTGTACTTGATCCCAACTAAGATATAATTACCCCTTATTGGGGCAGAACAGCCCTATTGGGTTTATTTAATGGTTAAATGATTCCCTTTTCTCTGTAATAATAAAACAGTACCTGTACTTGATCCCAACTAAGATATAATTACCCCTTATTGGGGGCAGAACAGCCCTATTGGGTTTATTTAATGTTTTATTGATTTTTTAGTAGACTTAAGATATGAAGATCCAAATTACGGAAAGACCCCTTATCTAGAATACCCTTGATCCTGAGCATTCTGGATAACAGGTCCAATACCTGTACTGAGATTCAAGCTATCTTGAAGGAATCAAAATGTCTGAATCTTAATATTAATTGTGGTGGGTAACCACCCAATTAAACAAAAATACCTTCCAAGGCAATATCGTGATTACGTGATTTGAGTAATTTACCCATTTAACGGCATTTTAAATATTTTGTGATCTGCACCAAAACAACATGGAGGTCATTTATCAACACTGAGCAAATTTGCCCATGGGCAGTAACCAATGGCAACCAATGAAATGGCTACATTTGCAGTTCTACATGCAGCTGGCTGAAAAAAGCCAACCACTGATTGGTTGCTATGGGTTACTGCCCATGGGCAAATTTGCCCAGTGTTGATAAATGAGCCCCCATGTCTGTAATTGCCCATATAGAGCTATGATTTGACCTAAGCCCATAGGGCTAAGATTGTAGGTCTCTATAGTGTCTATAGGGTTTAGCTATGCTACCTAAAAAGGCAGACTTCCGGATTTTCCAGTAAAAATCAGCCATGCACCTACATGTAATGTTTGATCGAACAGCTTAGCGGGAACATTGCCTGAATGTGATTTAACTATAAGTCAATAGGAAGGGGGGGGGGGGGGGTAGCCTTGAGTGCCATGGTGCCAGGGGCTACTTAAAAATGAGTTGTGTACCCTTGCCCTTTTTTTCCATGTTTTTAGCTGTTATACAAACCCTTCCCAATTATAATTCACCGGCGCAACCTTCAGCCATGAATCAAATCTTAAAGCCCCAGGCTGTGCTCCCAGCAACCCCTCCTCCCTTATTTACTATGGCAACTCATTCAATTGATTTTCCTTCTGGCTCTGATTTTGCTGATTTGTTGAACAAATGTTGTCCTTTCTGCCAACCTGCCACCTAAATCATAAACTACTTTTTATTCATAACTAATCCTTTAGCCGGGCTTACCTCATTGTGGGCCGCTGCTAAATAAACAACTCTGCTTTTTGGGAATGACTTTATAAAAATGTCACACATCTATCAGCGGCCTATTAATCTAATACTGTCTTAATGGCAGCTGCTAATTAGCTCAGGATCCTCACTCAAAGTAAGATCAAAGCTCCGGTGATGGACAATCTTATCAAGGTCACAATAACAGAAAATTGATTTTGTACTTCTGTGCTCTAGGTAAGTGCACCTAAGCCACTACTTATACAGCAGGACTTCTAGGAGCCTCCAGTTAATGCCCTGAGGATATCAGGAGCCAAGTGGTCTAGTCACCACGAGCTGATTCATATTATTTATATACTGGATTGGCCACCTCACCATTTTCATTTCTAAACATGTCACCATACCCATGGCAAGGTCAATGCCATATCTAATTACCTCTGGTAATCATTTCATAGGCTGGTACCATCATGCTCGATTATATTATCTTGGCAAAAGTGTCATCCAACCAAAGCATTGGTCACACAGGCTGATCTACCCCCCCACTGTGGCTTTAATAGGGGAGGGATCATTGCGGCTAAAAGTAACATTTTAGCCCACAAATCATCATGCCACAATGCTGCATTTTTTGCACTTGCATTCAATGGACCATTTGCCAGTTGGGATCAACACAATTGCAAAAAGATTTTGTGTTAGAATAGTGGCACTTCCAGCGTTATCAGTTACTGCATGCATCCAGTTTAGTTGGCGCAAGTCAGTAGTGCCTATGGATACAACTTGCTAAGGGAACCCTGGAATTGTCTTCGCTTCCAGTAATGTCAGGGTTCCCGTGCATCAGAGCAGCTTGGGAAAACACGTGCCACTGCCATAAGCTGGGAATCTGTATGGGTGCAAGTACCTTTGTGAACTTACTTTTATACTTGGAAGGCTTGTGTTTGGGAGCTGCCATATTGTTTTTCCATATAAAATACATTGTGATGATATGGCTTATTCTGTATTGTTTGGATGTTTGCACCAACACATATTGTTTCCATAAACTATTTATGGGACATATAGAAACATCTTTGGGACTTTATTGACTTAAAACCACATTTTTTAAAGACATTTTAGGCTCAAGCTACCATTTGTGGTTTAACATTTGATTAGCGACCCATATTTTATATTATATATATATATATGTATCAATCCAAATGGTGTCCGCACTCCAAGGCTCAATATTCTGCGGGGTGCATAGCCAAAATTATGTATATACAGAAAATAATAATCATCTGTGGCCAGCACACCCTTCAATGTTTCATCAAAAAATGTTTTATTGCAGATATATTGTTAAAACCAACGTTTCGGTCCTTGTTAGGACCTTATCCTTGAGAAAGGTCCTAACAAGGACCGAAACGTTGGTTTTAACAATATATCTGCAATAAAAAATTTTTTGATGAAACATTGAAGGGTGTGCTGGCCACAGATGATTATTTTCTATCTATATATATATATATATATATATATATATATACAGGAACAAACAGAGCACACCCTATTAAAGTTCAAATGCCCAGGGTGCTGGCAAAAAAGTATACAGCAAGACAGTGAGCCGCACACACCAGGAGTGTGCGGCTCACTGTCTTGCTATATATATATATATATACTGCCATGTCAGTAATCCTGCTGCTATAGGGGATTAAATAAGTGCTCACCTCAATTCTCACCCAATTCTTCACTCTTTGAGTTGAACTTATTTGATGTACATTTAAGAGCCGATGGGAGTCTGTTATAAAACCTAGTTTAAATATCCCCCTAGTTGTAATAGTGCCAATGCACTTCTCTTGCCCCTACCTTTTATACCCCTGAGCCACAATCAAATTTAAAAAGTTTTGGGGAGCAACACAAGCATGAAAAAGGTTCCTGGAGGTGCCAATAAGAGCTATAATTGGCTATTTGATAGCCACTATATGGATGAACAGCCTACAAAAGACAGTTTGTCAATTACACTGCCTCCTAACCAGAAATTCAAAAATTAGCACCTGCTTTGAGGCCACTGAGAGCAACATCCAAGGGGTTGGGGAGCAGCATGTTGCCCCCGAGCCACTGGTTGGGGATCACCTTATAGGTGAATACGGCAGATTATTTCAAGACAAAGTTGAATACCCAATTAGCCAATAGTACACTATTAAATGAATTATTATTTACTCTGAGCCTTGTGGCGGTTCATCTCTAGGTCAGGCAGCCAATGAGAAAACATCCATTCATTTATATATACTTTCTCTGCACGTATTCAATAAGCAAAGGGAGGGAATGGTTACTTTTGATTTAATCCTGTGTGAGAAAGAAACCCTATATCTAAACGGCCTGCCCCTTTATTCAACAAGTCAGGGGCTGGAGTTCTGCTGTGCTTGGATCACATGCAGCTGCTGTGCTGGCTCCTTTGCATCAGGCTACTGGTGCTACAATCCCTCTCTCATGTCATTTACAGCACAGGGAGCCGGGAATTAAAAGAGAATCTCTCTCTCTGCTCTCAGTCTCCTGTCAGTAGGATCCCACTGTTGCATGAAGTCCCAGGGGCTGCGTCGTACGTCTATATCCCTTGAAAACAAGAGCTGGCACTTGCAGGGAGTGCATGGCAAAAATGGAACAACATTTTGGCCGAACTTTTTACCATGAACTGAAACTTCCATGACTGTTTCCTTCTCAAAAGAATTCAGCCTGCAATAAGGTAAGATATGTTCTTTATTCTTTATTGGTCATTCCCTTATTCATGCAGTGCTGCTCTATTCTCTTGCGACTAAGTAGCAGGAATCAGCGCTCTATTTTCTGTGCCAAATTACCCCAGAGGTCGGGGAACAGAGAAAGGGGATTATAAAGTCATTTCATTTTTATTTCACTCCCTCCAGATTGGGCTATTTCTCTTCTTTATTGCAAGACGAGTCAATGTGATGCGATTTAAAGGCACAGCACTTGGCAGTCATCAGTCTTAATGAAAGGAGTCATTAACCCTTTCACCAATGCTGGGGTCAAGAAAAATAATCTATACACCAATGACCCCCCCCCCCCCTTCCCTCTTTGCAGCAATAGATCAGACTTTGACCTTATATTAAAAAAAATTACTGCCGTATCAACAGATTTATGGAGCAAATTGATTTATTTTCTGTTGGGAATTGGGGGTGGTACATATCAAGGTTAAAGTTATTAAAATTCCATTTCAGGGGAAAATACATGATTTTTGGAAAAACTGATTATCTGGGAAAACAAATTGATATTTAGTAATTTTAAAAAATGTAATTTTTAAATATATGTATGTTGCCCTCCATTCATGCTGTATTTAAGTATGTGCCCAGCAGTAGCTGGTACAGGGTCTGTAATATGTAAACAGCCCAGTACCAGGATGTACTCTCTTAAGGGCGAAGACACACGGAGCTACTTAGTAGCAGCTACTTGTCACGGCTACTAAACGCCAGAAAATACCCTGCCATAGACAATACTGAGAATTACCTCTGCTAAAACACATGTAGAGACAATTATCAGTAAATGATCAGCATTGTCTGTTTTAGGGGCCACAACAAGTAGCTGCTACTAGTAGCTCCGTGTGTCTTCACCCTAAGGGCTGTGACAGACGGGGAGATTAGTTGGCGCGCGACAAATCTCCCTTGTAACGGGCGACTACTCTCCCCGAAATGCCATCCCACCGGCGAGAATGTAAATCGCCGGTGGGATGGCATACACGGCACAGCGATTTGCAGAAATCGGCGAAGTTGCCTTGAGAGGAAACTTTTCGATTTCGGCGCCGCGTATGCCATCCCACTGGTGATTTACATTCTAGCTGGTGGGATGGCATTTCGGGGAGAGTAGTCGCCCGCGACAAGGGAGATTTGTTGCGCGGCAACTAATCTCCCTGTCTGTCCCAGATGATTTGTAATGCATTAGATAGGTGGATTTGTGTATATTCTTCTGCATGGCAAAGCAAGAGTTAAGAGGTCTCTACATATGCCCTAATGGTCTGTGCCGGCACCAACTAGGGTTGCCAATTCACCCCTTTAATACCAGCCACATATTCAGTCTATATCATGCATGGCTAATTAGCAAGTACAGGTATGGGATCCCTTATCTGGAATACCCTTGGTCCCGAGCATTCTGGATAACGAGTCCTATACCTGTACCTCCAAAGAACGTCAGCTCATGAATACGGCACTTTTGTACACTTTGGCATTAAAGTTTTGCCCCAAAATACTCCAAATAACTTCAATTACAGAGTTTTTTTTTTTGGTGCTTTTAACCACATTTTGCTCTTTTCAGCGTTAAATTAAAAGATTTGGTGAAATTACGAATAGTCTTATCAATAATCCCCCCCAAAGACCTGGCAAGTTCATCCAGATGCTGGCTGTTGTTTAACCCCCGGCTGCCTGGATGCTTCATGTAACAGGGAGTCTATGATACCTATCTTTAATGATCGCCTATTTCCGTGCCTGTGTGTGAGCCAAGGGCTTTATGGAAAGGAAAGAATAATGAAACTAAATATATATTTTGATTGAAGAAAGCAACAGAAAGTAATTGTGCTGCTCCAGGCACCGAGCAAGATATAATTGTGTGTGAATGTTGGGGGGGGGAAACTGTGTCATTAAAAAAAAAAAATCTCCTTACTGTTCCTGTTCGCTAGCTCCTTTTATTCCTCATTAACTTCAATCCCATTGTAATCGCTCCTTGTTGCTCGCTGGGGCTGCTGCTGTTGTGTAGGAACATGAAAACAGAACGGAATGAACGTTTCTTTCAGTCCCTGGAGGAACAGACCTTCCAGGGCTTGGGGTTCTGTCAAATTGCAAGGAGGAGTTTTCATTTAGGCTCTGTAATTGAATCTACCAGTATCTGGGGTTGCCACTTACCCCTTTAATACTGGTGACATATTGAATCCACATCCTGCATCCTAGCAATGAACTTGGATGCATGCATGGCTACCTATAAATCAGTGCAGGCTGCGGCATGCATCTAAATTAATTTCTAATTAGCCACGCAGGTTGTGGATTCAATATGTGGCTGGTGTTTAAGGCAGCCCTACATGTCACTCTCTGTGCATGTTGGAACCCAAAAGTATCCTTATAAATAAATTATATATCTTTGTTGGGGCTAAAAATGGCTTTTTCGTAGCAATACATCATTGTTTACACCCCATCGTTGCTTGTTACCCCAACATTCCAGATATTTGAGACAACACACTGGTGAAAGGGTGAAAATAGAGCTTGATAATTCACCAGATGGAAAATTCACCCCTTTCTATTCTCTATTCACTTGTATAGGTGTTTTAGAGAAATTTTTCATCCAAAGGTGAATATAGAGAAAATCTATATAACTCTATATATCCATTTGCCCCTATAAATCCTGCACAAATAAATAGAGAGATTAGGAGTTCACCTTTGGTAAACTGTGCTGAATTCTGTTTTGATCCTTTGGTAATTATTGCCCTAAATATCATATAAAATTGAATAGAGAGAGATGGGTAATTCACCTTTGGTGACCCGTGGCAAATGCTATTTTCAACCTGATAAATAGTTCCATAATGATTCTATATAAGTGAATACAGGGATGAGTAGTTCACCTTCGCTGAACTGTGGTGCCTCAGGTTTCATTCTTTGATAGATATGCCCCCAAATTATAGTCAGAAAATACTGGGGGTGTCTGCAGGCAAATGCTTGCACCCATTGGGCCATGGGTATACTATGGTAATGGCAGTGTGTCCTGGGCCAGTGGAATTTCTAGGGAAAACACATTTGACGTACTGGGGGGACAGAGGGTGCCCAACTTAAAGGTTTAACCTTCTGAAAGCTCAGACTCAGGCACAATGAGATGGCCCCTACACACCAATATTACAGCTACAAATACATTTGCTGGTTCAAGAGTGAATTATTTGCTATGTAAACAGTGTAATTTAGAAATAAAAAGTAAACCATCAAAATCATGACAGAATCCCTTGAAGCAGGTAATAAATTGAATTAAAGAGGTTATATGGCTGTAAACTCACATGGCAGCTGAACACCAGGGAATTGATTTACGTGGATTTGCTATGACTGGCACCTCCGAGCTTTGATAATGAATCACACCGTGAGTAGGACATCACTTAAATGCTGTCATTGATTTACTTGGCTGTCATTCCGCAGGGTTACTGAATGGCCAGTGTTTGTGGTTTAACTAATGAAATGATAATTAATTGTTTAGTTATCTTTTTTCCATTATATCTTATTGGTCTGTAGAGGGGATAATAACTTCTGGGAAGGGTCTGTGGCTGTGGGATAGCAGGTATAGTAGGGAGAGATAGTGCCTATAGTAGCAGTGGGGGATAATAGCCTCTGGGAAGGGACTGGGGCTGTGGGATAGCAGGTATAGTAGGGAGAGATAGTGCCTATAGTAGCAGTGGGGGATAATAGCCTCTGGGAAGGGACTGGGGCTGTGGGATAGCAGGTATAGTAGGGAGAGATGGTGCCTATAGTAGCAGTGGGGGGATAATAGCCTCTGGGAAGGGACTGGGGCTGTGGGATAGCAGGTAAAGTAGGGAGAGATGGTGCCTATAGTAGCAGTGGGGGGATAATAGCCTCTGGGAAGGGACTGGGGCTGTGGGATAGCAGGTATAGTAGGGAGAGATGGTGCCTATAGTAGCAGTGGGGGGATAATAGCCTCTGGGAAGGGACTGGGGCTGTGGGATAGCAGGTATAGTAGGGAGAGATGGTGCCTATAGTAGCAGTGGGGGGATAATAGCCTCTGGGAAGGGACTGTGGCTGTGGGATAGCAGGTATAGTAGGGAGAGATGGTGCCTATAGTAGCAGTGGGATAATAGCCTCTGGGAAGGGACTGGGGCTGTGGGATAGCAGGTATAGTAGGGAGAGATGGTGCCTATAGTAGCAGTGGGGGGATAATAGCCTCTGGGAAGGGACTGGGGCTGTGGGATAGCAGGTATAGTAGGGAGAGATGGTGCCTATAGTAGCAGTGGGGGGATAATAGCCTCTGGGAAGGGACTGGGGCTGTGGGATAGCAGGTATAGTAGGGAGAGATGGTGCCTATAGTAGCAGTGGGGGGATAATAGCCTCTGGGAAGGGACTGGGGCTGTGGGATAGCAGGTATAGTAGGCAGAGATGGTGCCTATAGTAGCAGTGGGGGCATAATAGCCTCTGGGAAGGGACTGGGGCTGTGGGATAGCAGGTATAGTAGGGAGAGATGGTGCCTATAGTAGCAGTGGGGATAATAGCCTCTGGGAAGGGACTGGGGCTGTGGGATAGCAGGTATAGTAGGGAGAGATGGAGCCTATAGTAGCAGTGGGCATGCAAGTCTCTGAGAAAGGACTGAAGAAAAAAGCAGTAACTAATGTGACCAGTGACTTTTTCCTTAGATCACTTTTAGATCTTTCTAAATCATTTGCCACAGATGTTGCACCCCTAGATGTTCCATACTATCATGCTAGTGCCCTTTCCTGGTTTCAATCTTATCATTCTTTTAAAGTGCTGTTCTACCTCCTCGCTCCCTCCTTCTGTTTGGGTTCTTTAAGACTACAGCTTCTCACTCTACACCATATCCGAAGGGAAATTGATTCATTTGAATTCCGGTACCATCTTCATACAGATGACCCCCTGATCTGCTTGTCTGCTCCATAACTCTCTTTCTCCATTTTATTATTTCTCTGTTACACTAGTGCAGATTACAGATGGCTCAGTCTGCGCCTTTTGGCACTTCAGTCTGTTTTAAATACTGCAGTTAGTCATCCACTTATCTCCTTGTTCTGTATCGGCAAATCCCTTCACTGGCTCCCAGTTTCCTCTTGTTTTAAATTCAAGCACTTGCAATTAAGGCTCCTAACCATGAAGCCTCTCCCTACATCAGAGCTCTGATCTCTACATACACTTCTTCCTGCTTCCTGCGCTCTGTGTCCAACCTTCATCTCTCTTCTTCTCTCATCCCCTCATCATATTGCTGCCTGCTAGACTCTCTAGAGCTCTGTACCATTTCCTTTGAATCCTAAAGACCTACCTGTTTAGAGAAGCCTATATGATGCCCCCGGGATTATCAAAAGCCCACATACAAAGTGAAAAGGACAATTTATATTCAGATTCTTGTTCTTCAAACTGTCAGCACCCTTAATCAAATAAACAGGGCCGGACTAGCCTGATAGATTACTAGGGAATTTCCCAGTGTGCCCCATTGTATTACAAATTCCATTGGCCGTATTATGTCAGCCACTGATCTGTGAAATACAGGGGGCCTTAGGGTGCCCAGTACTGAATATTGAGTACAGTTACTTTATCTAACACAATTTAACAAGTGCAAATTTAGGGATGCACCAAACCCCCTTTTTTGGGTTCGGCTGAACCCTCCTAGCGGGATCTGAATCCTAATTAGCGTTTGCTGATTAGGATCGCAAGGGGTTAAAAAAAAAATCCCATTTCCCAATCTGCTCATTTAACCCTTTCGGAATTCTAATTAGCATATGCCAATTTAGGCTAATTAGGATTCGGATTCAGTTCGGCCGGGACCGCAGATCTGGCTGAAACCGAATCCTTAAAAAAAAGGCCGGGATTCAGCCGAACCGAATACGGGATTCGGTGCATCCCTAGCAAAAATACTACTCATACCAATACTCATAGTACCATGTTGACTTGTCCAATTGTCATTGGGGTCAACAAGAAGTTTTTTCTCCTTAAAAGAGATGGCTTCAGGCAGGGGTAGTATATTTCAGCTTCCTCTATATCATCTAGAACAGCGGTTCTAGATGGGGACTAGAACAGAGGTTCTAGGTGGGGGTGGAACAGTGACAAAGGAAGGCCAGTTCCCAGGGCCGGAACTAGGGGTAGGCAGAAGAGGCAGCTGCCTAGGGCGCAATGATTGGGGGGCGCCAGGCAGGAGCCTCTCCTGCCTACCCCTAGTACAGTTTTGCGTCGCGCCGCATCGCATCGCACACCGCGTCGCGCCCCGCCCCCTTGCTGAACTGCACATGCGTGTCAAACCACACACACGGGGGGGGGTGCGATAAAGTGGTGCAGCGGCGGGGTAGCCGACCGGGTTGCCTAGGGCGTCCGGTCGGCTAGGCCTGCCCCTGCCAGTTCCAAAATGTTTTCTTCTAGATAATCTTAAACCCCAAAATTAGGGTTAAAAATAAAAATATACTGCCCCGGATATTCTTAGAGCTTTGGTTTCATGACTGATATATCAGTGTTTAAAATATATTTAAATATATATATCTGTATCCTTCTTAGAAGCTGAAAGAGGGGATCAAATGTTGCACCTTAAAGGTGGGCTTGAACTGAAAGAAGTAATAAAACCTTTGATGTAGAACTTGAACGTGGGTCTTTATTCAGCCTTCTCTGTTATGGATCTATGTAAAGGCTGTAAATATCGGCCGCATTACATCGAGCAAGAGCTGGCCATTGTTACATTGGAAGAACAGAGGTGCCCTTGACTCCCAGCCCTTTAGTGGAACACCTATAAAATTAACACACTGCAGGGCTGACTATAAATCAGTTCATATGCCGCAGGGCTAATTAGTAACCAGTTTGGATGCTTTCTGCCCAGCTGTCTGCAAAGCACTTTAGTATGGAGCCTATATATCATTTCTGGGCTTTTGGTTTTAATGTGATGAAGTGTCAGCCCACTCCTCACCAATCTCCCATGATTCCCACACTGACGCAGTGTCACGGCTATGCTAACCATATAAACACAGTAAGTTAGGTTGTACAAAGACACATGTCCATCAGGTTCAACCTTTCAATAGCTTTGTGTTCATTGATCCAAGGGAAGACAAACAACACTTCCCAGCAGTGCAGGTGACATACATGGGGTAAATGATTCTCTTCTGACCTGAAAACGATAATTGGATTATTCCAGGGATCAATTACGACTGAGTTTAACAAAGCATCATTATATATGCCCTTTGTTGATAGAAAGGCATCTCACCCATCAGTGATTCACTCATTACCTTGTAGATTGTAAGCTCTTTTGGGCAGGGCCCTCTTGTATCGGTTATTGATTGCTTTATATGTTACTCTGTATGTCCAATGTATGTAACCCACTTATTGTACAGCGCTGCGGGATATGTTGGCGCTTTATAAATAATTGTTGATAATAATAATAATAATAATAATAATAATTACCTCTCATGGTAGAGAATCCCATAACCCGACTGCCCCCAGAATACAGAAACCATCCAGGACTTCTTCCCAGCACCTCTCAACTGATATTTTGCCAATTCAATTTTTCTTTTTAGCCCTTATCTTCTTATTTTCTCTTCCCACCTCCTTCCACTCCTCCTTTCTCTGCTCACTAGGGTCTGATTTGGCATCATCTTGTACTACAGCCTCCAACAGCTCCTCTATATTAGGGCACAATTTTCTAATATTCCTCCAAGCCTCTGGGCACTTCCTTTAGGCATGGCCAGTCTTTAGGCAAAGAATACACTTGATTTGCAGACCCTGGGCTGACCAGCATAGTAACAGACCCCCCCTGACTGTACCGGTGAAAATTGACATAGGCAAATAACCTTCAGAATTTAACTTAACCTTGTACCCTCCCACCCAAAGGTCCTCCTCATTCAATATCTTAATGAGGGGATAATACGGTGCACCAAATGAAGATGTCTACTGGTTTCACAGGCTCATTTCTCATAATAATGATGAAATGTTTAAGCTTCAGTTTGTAAACTGGTATAAAATGGCACCATTCTTTTGCACTCTTTGTTGAACTATAACACCCCCAAAACCCCTCCAGCCCCTGAGGCAACTTGAAGCTGAAGTTAAGTTCCGTATCAGTAATGCTGATCATAGAAACAATGTCGTCAGCAGTAAAACCAAGAACCTGCTTTACCTGATTCCTAGTCACAAACCTTCTACCAGGAAACTCTTGCCCTTCCACCTTCAAACAAATTCTTTAATATGAGTTTCCACATCTTCCAAGTCCTTATTAAAAAATGGAAGTTCGCTTATAGCCTTAGTCCTTTTAGGTCCTTTCAGTAGTTCAAAATCTTTAATCAATAAATCAATAGCAACATTTCCTTGGCATTCTTTTAGCTGTAAGGAATTCAATGCTTTCCTCCTATTGTGGAGACAAAATCAAGATCTAAAGTCATCCAATACAACGCCTTCCTGTGCAAAGCATCCAAACAAATGTTCCACTTTTTCAAGATTTTATCTGCCTGCGACCAAGTAACCAGATGCCCAGTCTCCTCCCCTCCCCAAAAAATTGAACTTTAGAAAGATGGTACAAAGTAAAACCATGGGACATGGCATGTCCAACCCTCCCCTTTTGTAGGAAAGTGATCCCTTTTTCAACAGGATTGGACCTACTCCCCCACAGTATCTGGAAGAATAGGATCTCCATCTGAGCATAGAAAGATTCTGGCAACAAGAAAACATATGAAACAAAAAAAGAAAACAGGAACCAAGAAAGTCTGAATAATGTCACCCCTTTCTCTATAGGCCAGCTTCCATGCCCCCCAACGCTGAAGCTCTGCCAGACCAGCATTCAGTTTATCTTCCCAGTTTCCTTTCCCAAATTTAAACCTCAAGATTCTAACTAAACCTGGGGGTACTGGAAATTTCTCAAATTTAAAACTTGGTTCTCCATCTAATGCCCAAAGAGCTTCTGACATTTCATGACTGATCTGTGACCCAGAGGCCTCAGAGTAACCTCTGATGCCTAACATAATGGCCATAACACTACTTCCTCCTTTACAGCTTTCTTAGCTGTTAGCACTCAGTAACCAATCAGTGACTCTTCTTGGCACAATAAGGAAGGCAATTGTCCTTCAATTCTCAATTTGCCTCAGATCCTTTCTCCTTTGATATCAGAATCAAAGAGGAGTACTGTATTGATAGCGAAAGATGTTTTTCTGACAGACAAGCATTAAAGACCTGGACTAATATTAGAGCCAAACTTCATTAAAGATGACATAGAATTCAGCTGCCACAGCATCCGGCCCAGAGCCTTCTTTTTCTGTCTGTCAATCACCAGCAGCACTTCTTCTTCTGTTATTTCTGACACCAAAGGGAAAACTCCAAATCAGCAGTGCTAGAAGCTGGGGTCACCTTTAGGAAAGTTTGAATCTTTTTCCCATCCAAAGCCCTTTCTTTGTTAAGATCTGTATAGTAGGCCCTCCAGGATACAATCCCTAGACATTTCCAAATTTCCCTGAAAGTCATAAAGGCCTTCAACCAGTTCCTTTTGACCATCTCCTTACAGTTATGTTTAAGGTCTGGGGAACACAAAGTCCCATAGTCCCAATACCAAGGATTTAAGCCGGTTATACTGATGCTGCTTTAAGTACTTTAGCCGGTTCAACTTTTTCCCCTCCTTCCCTTTCAAAACAGGTTTCAAGTTTTCTTTTTAAAGCCTGGCTCTCCCTTTCTTTAGCCCTTCCCAGATCCCAAATCCACAAAGTCCACTAATTTCAAAAAAGCCTTGAAAGCAGCTTTCATCTCCTCCTCTTCCAGAATCCCTTTCCAAAGACCTTTACCAAACCCTGAACGTCACCCTCCAAGTCTAAGGATCTAACTCTTCCTTTTTCCCCTCTCCTCTTCCTCCATCCTTCCTAACTCTTCTGACTCCTCAACTACCTCCCCCCATGACTTCTCTCCTAGCAACTTAAACCAATTTTGGTTCACAATTGTCATTTTACCAACTGCATTTTTTTTTTTTAGCCTTCCTTTTCCTATTTTCCTGCCCTACCTCCTCCCACTCCTCTACTCTCTCCTGCTCAGTAGAAACAGGGATGACACCATTTTGAACTGCATTCTCCACCTGTGTTCGTGCCTGTTTTTGTACATCTAAAACATCATCCCCCATATTCTCACTCAACTGCTCTTCTATTTTTGGACACAATTTTTGTAATATTCTTCCAAGCCTCTGGACAATTCCTATAAGCATGGTTATTTTTAAGACAAAGATTATGTTTTATTTGGAAGATGTCTTTACAAATAGCCCTCTGAGCACTTTGTATCCTCATCCAAAATAGTAATAAGAGGGGATAACACATTGCATTGTCTCTTGAGCTGAATCAGAATACCTTCCGGATGCACAGTTATATAGTTTAGAGACCAGGATAACCCTAAAATGCTCCCATTCTTTTTTTGGCTAAATTGTAAGGCCTCCAAAATTTCTCCAACCCCTGAGGCAATTAAAAGCTTAAGTCAAATGATGTATCTGTGATACTAAGCATAACAAAAATATCAAACAAAGAAATCATACAAACCTTCTACCAGGAAAATATTCTTTTTCACCAGTCCACTTAATTGTAACAACATTTCTGGGCTGATCATACTCCTCTTCCTCCTCCTGCCCATCAGCCTCTCAAACAACTTTTTTTCCCCCCAAACACTGCCCCCTTACTTTGGTGCCCCCCCCCCCCCCCCGTGTAACATCATCAAGAGGTTTTTGTTATGATACAGTTCCTTCCAAGGCTCAATCAAGTCCAATATCATTTTTGTTTGAAAGTCCACCTCCTCGAAATCTTTACTCAAAAAAGCAAGTTCTCTTATAGACTCTGTTCTCTTAGACCCTTTTATTAATTTTAAATCTTTAATTAACAAATCAATGCCCTTTGTCAAGGCAGATTGCTTAGTTTCCATGCACTTGAGTTCATTTAGGGCACTTATAATCTTGTCATATATAATTACATTACTTTTCCCAGCACCTCCAGAGTCTTTTTCCTTAGACAGTAAAGGACTTCAAGAAACATACCTCAGATCAGCATTAGCAGCTTTTCCCCATTAGAAGAAATAACAGCCTCTGGGCCCTCCTCTCCCCAAAAACACCAGCATCAGCCTTAGCTAGGTCACTCACTGCCTTCCCAGCCCTTGCTCCCAATGTTTACCAGACTATCTAACAGTTCGCCAATGAGACTTCCATCACCTTCCAGATCTAGTCCCATCACAGCAGCGCCACAGTTCCCTACAGAGTCTCCAGCATCAGGTTCCAAACCCAGGTGGCTCTCAGTGTTTTCCTAAATTCCCCAACAAAGAAGGAATCCCTTTCTGCAGCCTTTGTAAACCCACAAGCTTTGTGTGCAAAGAACATTCCTTTGCTGTATATCATACATATGGGAAGGATGTACCATATTGTTTGCCTTAGACAGTACAGCAGTGATCCCCAACCAGTGGTTTTTGAGCAACATGTTGCTCCCCAACCCCTTGGATGTTGCTCTCAGTGCCCCCAAACCAGGGAGTTATTTTTGAATTCCTGACTTGGGGGCAAGTTTTGGTTGAATAAAAACAAGATTTACTACCAGCCCCTGTAAGCTGATAGTGTGCATAGAGGCTGCCTAATAGCCAATCTTAGCCCTTATTTGGCTCCTCCATGAACTTTTATGGTGTTTGTGTTGCTCTCCAAGTCTTTTTACATTTGACTGTGGCTCACGAGTAAGAAAGGTTGGGGACCCCTGAAGTACAGTATGAGGGTACAGCCCAGAACATTGCTTCTCTGTATATTTGTATTTATACATCTGGGAGGGAGGTGCCATATTGTTTCCCTTAGACAGTACAGTATGGGAGTACAGTTAATTGTGTGCCCAGAACATTCCTTCTCCGTATATTTGTATTTATACATATGGGAGGGAGGTGCCATAGTGTTTCCTTAGACAGTACAGTATGAGGGTACAGCTTATTGTGTGCCCAGAACATTCCTTCTCTGTATATTTGTATTGATACATATGGGAGGGAGGTGCCATAGTGTTTCCCTTAGACAGTACAGTATGAGGGTACAGCTTATTGTGTGCCCAGAACATTCCTTCTCTGTATATTTGTATTTATACATATGGGAGGGAGGTGCCATATTGTTTCCCTTAGACAGTACAGCATGAGGGTACAGCTTATTGTGTGCCCAGAACATTCCTTCTCTGTATATTTGTATTTATACATATGGGAGGGAGGTGCCATACTGTTTCCCTTAGACAGTACAGTATGGGGGTACAGCTTATTGTGTGCCCAGAACATTCCTTCTCTGTATATTTGTATTTATACATATGGGAGGGAGGTGCCATATTGTTTCCCTTAGACAGTACAGTATGAGGGTACAGCTTATTGTGTGCCCAGAACATTCCTTCTCTGTATATTTGTATTTATACATATGGGAGGGAGGTGCCATATTGTTTCCCTTAGACAGTACAGTATGAGGGTACAGCTTATTGTGTGCCCAGAACATTCCTTCTCTGTATATTTTTACATATGAGTAAGTACCACTGAATATGGTATCTGTGCTTGTGTAGCCAGCGCTGCAGTTAAGAAAGCTCAGCATTTGCCACAGTGATGTTGACAATGTAAATTTTAGATTTAGGGTTACTAACTATGTATTAGACTTTTATGGGCCAACCTATAGTTCTAAAAGCATTGATGATTTATAGGAGTAGCATTTCAGTTGCACTAGGTGAAAACTTTTTATGGTTTTAGTAAAGGCTTAAATAGCTTGTATTCCACCAGTGACATTATATAAAGAGAGATGCCGACATGATTTTCCCTTGACCCAATGCAGCTGTTATGTGCTCTGCCTTAGGGGCCTACAGTGTTAAGCTGGTGTATGTTTCAGCTGGTACATCAGCTCAATGTGTATCAAGAACTATTGTTTCAATGATATATTCAGTATTTTTCTGGAACATTAACTTCCTTATAGTCTAGAAGTTTGGTCACTCAGGGCTACAGTAGATTTTCCACAGCACCTGTGCCCGGCTTTTATTCTATATCTCATATACTGGGAATGCTGTACCCAGACACCCACAACAGCCCTTATTCACAATGGGTGCCTGGGCAGACCCACAGGCAGAGGACAACAGGCCAATGAGATTTTCAGACTTCCCCAACCTATATTTGAATGAACCCAATAAAACAATTCCTTTGGTCCTATGCATGGACCAATAGGCTGCTGAATTTTGCAATTGGAAAAGTCAACACACAATGTATGGTCAGCGTAACTTTACACTGGCTTCCAGCCCTGATAGAGCATATAGTATAACTTCTCACCAAGATGCCCAGTGCAACAGAATTGTTTCTGCCCATCTGGCAACTCCCAGAGCCAGCAGCACTCAACGGCTTGGCTCTTTTGAGTGAACCTTCCATTCTCTGACTTTGCTGGGGCCTTCTACTGGGTGACTGGATCCCACCATGCCATCAGAAAACTTACTGGACAAGGTGAACTACTTGGTATATTTGTTAAATGGCATGTTAAGGTTCTTATTTTTGTTTAGTTCCCCTTTAAAAGTATCTGCATTTGCCACTGCATATAATAAACCTTTGCTGTTGTTCCGTGTCTCTTTGTTCTTCCTTCAGTCAGAGATCCATGTTCCTCACCATTTGCAAGCCGACAAGCCTAAAGCGAATAGGAAGCCTCCGATAAGCATAGGCATTAAGTCAAAGTCTTCAGAAAGCTTTCAGGTCCCAATGGGGTTCAGCCAATCAATAAGGAGAAGAAGACAAAGATTACTAGAGGAGGTTTACCATATGAAAGAGCCCATCTCTGCCTAATGATCACCTTTCTGAACATGCTAAACATGAGTGCCATTTGCATTTCCAATTTCTAGCGGTGTCAGAATCCATCTTGCTCAGTGTATCCGCCGTAACTGTGTGATTTCCCTGTGCCCTGGATAGACACATAGAACCTGTGCAACTTGCCTTAAATAAGATACAGAAATTGTCTAGAAAGCTTGCAAGATTATGGTATTCTGTTAGCCATTACATACATCACACGGGTGCCAATCTTCCCCTCCATCTGCTGTGAAATGTTCCTGCAATTCAATTTAATGCATGCATCCATAGAGTAAAAGGTCACTGCTTAAAATAAGAAGAAAAAAACAGATTTCACCTTTACCAACTGAAACGTATACATTCCTATTGCAATAAGTATTCAGCAAGGTATGCATGTCTAGCGGAATAAGTACTCAGCGTTAAATGAGATGGTTCGGCTTGCGCGGAACACCAGGATGGGGCTGAATCGTGGGTTCTGTAGATCCTCAGTCCGAGCATTTTGATTACTTGACAAAAATAATCAACAAACAGGAATGTTACATTATTTTGCCAAAAGAAATATTTAATTCTTCATTAAAAAATAAGGGAAAGGATAATTGGTTGCAAGGGTTCCATTCTCTGGTGGCTTATAGGGAGGGGAAGGACACTAAATAGTGATACAACAGATTATCAGTCTATGGGCCACACCTTATATAGAGAGAGGCATGCTGGGTAAAACAGAACTATGAGGAACTCTGGGGCTGATTATAGGCAAAAGTACACAGTTTCCTTCTGGCCCTGGACTTAAAGAGCCACACAATCTCCTGGGTAAAATGACATATTTTCAGCCTTTGCTCTCATTATACAGTATTATTTTCCTTTCCAGCCCATGGCCTTCAGTTGACATTGGACTAAAACTCCCAGAATTCACTGGCCGTTCATCAGCTGGGAGGCTACCATCAGGAAATCCTTTTTTAGGTTTCCAACCCAAGCCTTATTGAAATAACCATGGCAGATGCAGTCAGAATGTTGGGTGCATATGAGCCCCACTAGATTTTGGGGGTGGGGGCTGTGTCCCTGTTCTTATCAACCTATATGATTGTCCGTAGACTATTTATAGTCATCCAAGCATATGCCAAAGCCCCCTTATTGATTTTCAAGATTTACTGAGCAATTCATCAATGACAGTAATGAGTTTGAGCCAAGAAATAACTTCTCCCTTTCCCATGATTTCATTTTCCTTCCCAAGGACTTTCTCAGATGAGGAAAAATCTATATGGAGTTCCTTTAGAGAACCGTGTCGCTGGTCAAGGTAGTAATTACTGTTTCACTGGTAAGGTCGGCCTGGGAGTCTCAGTTGTTGTGGAACCACCAATGGCTTGTTTCATGGAATACCCCTAGTGAAATCAATTTGGAGCCCCCTTCGAGAGATCTTCTGCTGGACCAGACACACACACACACACACACTGGATTGGATGGCCTTTACCTGCATCAAATTCACAATTAATAAAAACAAGGTGCATCTGGAGTTTTGTGCACTTCTCCAGGTGCAATCAGCACAAGGTCACTAAGTGTAGGAGGGGCTAGCACTATATATATTGGGGTCTTCAGAGCACAAAGGGATAGTAAATGAAACCAGAGTTTGCCATTGTTCCTTTGGGAGTTTGGCTGATTAAACCATACTGGCCGACTGTTAAGGTTTATATTTCCCCATAGTTGTGGGCAGTTTTCTATAAGATCAAAGGTGACCCGTCTAAACTGATAATTTTACCTGTTAATGGACAATGTTGGCCTTTTCCCTTCCTCTCAGTTATGGCCCACAGTCAATAGTATTTGGCTACACCTGTGTATGGCCATGTCATACAATATCCCCAGGCCAGATGGTCAGGTACAAGTTTATGGCCACTCTTAAGGTGCCCATACACCTTAAGATCCACTTGCTTGGAGATGTCGCCAAGCGAGCGGATCTTCTTCCGATATCCCCACCTACGGGTGGGCGATATCGGGAGAATCCAGGCTAATCCAGGCTAATTCGATCGTTTGGCCCTGGGGCCAAACAATCAAATTATTACGGCTGGTATAGGCAAAGTCGGTCCGGGGACAGCATCAACGAGCCGCATCAATGTCCCCGATCCGACTAGATTTTCTAACCTGCCCGATCGAGATCTGGACGATTTCAGGCCAGATATTGGTAGGGCAGGCCCGTCGGTAGTGCCCATACACGGGCCGATTAGCTGCCGAATCAGTCTAAGGGACCCATATCGGCAGCTAGAATCGGCCCGTGTATGGGGACCTTTACAGTCCTGTTGTGAGCATTATACTATAAGTTCATTTTCAGCTAAGTTTCCCCTTTAAATACCAAACTAGAAAGCTGCAAGGGGAAAAACTTCAATGACTCATTTAAAACATATTTAAAAATAACTATCACCATGTCTTAATAATGTCACCGTCTCCATTACACTAAAAGTTAATGGCATTTTTAACTTTCCTTATGAAAAATTGGCAAACTTCATTAGTGGGAAGGATACAGAGACGTTTCAAGTTCATCGGAACCACTCACAGTTATGAGCTGCTCAATCTGCCTGGCAATTTATTTCCTCCGCGCACATAAAACATGTCAGATGATATTGCGGAACAGTGTAAGGACTACTTCACCATTGCCAGCTTCCTAGCTGTCCTTCATTAAAGAACATGGCTAGGGCCAGCTTTAGGGTGGGGCAGAGGGGCCACATTCTTACTTGGGGACCCTTAAATATAAAAGAATGCTGTGTCCTAATATTCTTAGTATTTGGAATATGAACCACTTCTGGCCTTATAGGGTCATGTGATGCCAAAGCTAATAACAACCAATCCGATTGGTCTATGGTTTTCTAGACCCAACCATTCATTATACCTGCCTTTCTCTGCTTCTCCCTGGAACAGCGTAAGCTGGCCATTCACGCGCCAATATTATTGTACGAAACGAGGTTTCAGTGCGTGTGTGGTGGATCGTCAAGACGACAGATATCGCAAAAGCCTTGGATATCGGTATCTATCAGGTGGGACAAAAGATTTTGATTGGGCCAATGGTCGCAGGAAAGATCGTAATTAGTGATGAGCGAATTTTGTTGCCAGAATCGCAGCGAATTTCCACATTTCTGCATTGGCGAAACTTCAGAGAAAATTTGCAGCGGGAAAATTAGTCGCGTGTCAAAAAAAAGTTGCGGTCGCATCAAAAAAGGGCGCAGTCACGTCAAAATGGGTGCAGTCGCATAAAAAAGGGCGCGCATCCGCGTCAAAATGGGCGCGGGCGACAAAAAGAGACATGGGTGAAAAAAACTGCAGAGGGAAAATTAGTCATGCATCAAGAAAAAGTCACGGTCGCATGAAAAAAGGGCGTGGTTGCGTAACAATGGGCGTGGTCACATAAAAAAGGGCGTGGTCATGTCAAAATGGGCGCGGGGTGACAAAAAGAGACGTGGGTGAAAAAAAAATTGCAGAGGGAAAATTAGTCGCACATCAAAAAAAGTCACGGTCGCATGGAAAAAAAGGTGTGGTTGCGTCAAAATGGCGTGGTCGCATAAAAAAGGGCGCGGTCACGTCAAAATGGGCACAGGGCGACAAAAAAGAGACGTGGGTGACAAAAAAATCATGCGACAAACACGTTTTGCAAATTTTTTGCTGTTTTGCCGATTCGCTCATCACTAATCGTAATTGTAAGGTTTAGGACCACCTTTAGTTAACCCTATAGTTACCCTTGCGAAACCTGTATTATATAAATACACACACGTGGTAAACTGAATATTTATTGGTTTTGCCCAACGCACAGTCAGTCCAGATATATAAGCGCAGCATAGTCATGCGTGAAGGGAACACGGGGAAGACTCCCACATGCGTGTAGGATGGGAAAATGAAATTCCTAACCCCGCATCCAATGAGAGTTTAGAATTCATTTATAGCACTTGGCATCACTTCATTAAATCTGGGGATTATTGGCCACACGCTGAGATCTGCTCCAGCAAATACATTCGCTTTATTACTATAATAAATTGGAAAAATGTAAATGATTTAGAATGTGAGAAACATGCGCAGTCCGGTCCCTTTCCTACAGGCAGACCCAAACCTCTAGAAATTCAACTGCCGGGCAAATATATATTTTTAAGGAATCATTTTTAATGGATTTCAGTGCAATTTCCAGGGTTGATGTTGATGTTACTTCATTTACATATAATAAAATACCACACATTTTTTCATGAAAGAATGCTTCACCCTTAATAATGCCTGGCAGCACAGAGTAACAGCATAGAATACATTTATCCTGTAGTTTATATTAGGAACCTACCTATTAGTAACTAATTGCTAGGGGGGGAAATGTGAGCAGAGCAGGCAGTAACCCTTCCAACACTTTCCCCTGTCTCTGTCCCTATATATTAGGTACCTATCTAGTGCTACCAACCCCTATTTCTGTAGGGAAATGAGAGCAGAGCAGGCAGTAACCCTTCCAACACTTTCCCCTGTCTCTGCCCCTATATATTAGGTACCTATCTAGTGCTACCAACCCCTATTTCTGTAGGGAAATGAGAGCAGAGCAGGCAGTAACCCTTCCAACACTTTCCCCTGTCTCTGTCCCTATATATTAGGTACCTATCTAGTGCTACCAACCCCTATTTCTGTAGGGAAATGAGAGCAGAGCAGGCAGTAACCCTTCCAACACTTTCCCCTGTCTCTGTCCCTATATATTAGGTACCTATCTAGTGCTACCAACCCCTATTTCTGTAGGGAAATGAGAGCAGAGCAGGCAGTAACCCTTCCAACACTTTCCCCTGTCTCTGCCCCTATATATTAGGTACCTATCTACTGCTACCAACCAATATTTCTGTAGGGAAATGAGAGCAGAGCAGGCAGTAACCCTTCCAACACTTTCCCCTGTCTCTGTCCCTATATATTAGGTACCTATCTAGTGCTACCAACCCCTATTTCTGTAGGGAAATGAGAGCAGGGCAGGCAGTAACCCTTCCAACACTTTCCCCTGTCTCTGTCCCTATATATTAGGTACCTATCTAGTGCTACCAACCCCTATTTCTGTAGGGAAATGAGAGCAGGGCAGGCAGTAACCCTTCCAACACTTTCCCCTGTCTCTGCCCCTATATATTAGGTACCTACTAGTGATGGGCGAAATGTTTCGCCAGGCATGGATTCGCAGCGAATTTCCGCGTTTCGCGAAACGGATGAAAAAATTCGCTGCGGAAAAATTCGCCGCACGTCCAAAAATTGTCGCGGGCGTCAAAAAAGAATTGTCGCGGGCGTCAAAAGAATAGCCGCGCGTCAAAAGTATAGCCGCGGGCGACAAAACAATAGCCGCGCGACAAAATAATAGCCGCGGGTGACGAAACAATAGCCGCGCGACGAAATAATAGCCGCGTGCGACAAAATAATAGCCGCGTGCGACGAAACAATAGCCGCACGACAAAACAATAGCCGCGGGCGATGAAACAATAGCCGTGCGACAAAATAATAGCCGCGGGTGACAAATTTTTTTTGTCGCACAACATTTTCGCCGTTTTGCGAATTTTTCGCCGTTTCGCGGATCTTTTTAAAGATTCGCAAATTTTTCGGCGAAGCGAAACGGAACAGATTCGCTCATCACTAGTACCTACCTAGTGCTACCAACCCCTATTTCTGTAGGGAAATTAGAGCAGGGCAGGCAGTAACCCTTCCAACACTTTCCCCTGTCTCTGTCCCTATATATTAGGTACCTACCTAGTGCTACCAACCCCTATTTCTGTAGGAAATGAGAGCAGGCAGTAACCCTTCCAACACTTTCCCCTGTCTCTGCCCCTATATATTAGGTACCTATCTAGTGCTACCAACCCCTATTTCTGTAGGGAAATGAGAGCAGAGCAGGCAGTAACCCTTCCAACACTTTCCCCTGTCTCTGCCCCTATATATTAGGTACCTATCTAGTGCTACCAACCCCTATTTCTGTAGGGAAATGAGAGCAGAGCAGGCAGTAACCCTTCCAACACTTTCCCCTGTCTCTGTCCCTATATATTAGGTACCTATCTAGTGCTACCAACCCCTATTTCTGTAGGGAAATGAGAGCAGAGTAGGCAGTAACCCTTCCAACACTTTCCCCTGTCTCTGCCCCTATATATTAGGTACCTATCTAGTGCTACCAACCCCTATTTCTGTAGGGAAATGAGAGCAGAGCAGGCAGTAACCCTTCCAACACTTTCCCCTGTCTCTGTCCCTATATATTAGGTACCTATCTAGTGCTACCAACCCCTATTTCTGTAGGGAAATGAGAGCAGAGCAGGCAGTAACCCTTCCAACACTTTCTTTTTTTCTTTGTCCCTATAATTCTAGCAGTGGAGGTAATGGGGAAACATAATTAATGAAAAATTTAGCAGTAACTTGCTGGATATTTTGCTTTCTTCAGCCTAGGAAAAGGAAATCAGAGTGATGGAAAAATACAAAACCGTGTGTTGCCATAAGGAAGCCCCTTGTGCCCTTTTGATAAATGACCCCCACTAAATGTGCTGTCTAAATTGCACACTCTAGTTGATTCCAATTTATAATAAGGGGCATTTATTTTCCCTTATCAGCTCAGTGTTAGAATCCTATTAGTCATTTCATGTCTGGGAAGAATGATATATGGATGTAATTTTGAGATTAAGTTTAAAAGTCAAATTGGGCTGAAATGGAGCACATTATCTATATATTTAGTCTCGATGTATTAACCAGAATCGCAGGCTTTGTTGCAAATGTCCAGGGTCCAATCCCCATGTGCTCCAGTGCAATGTTCTCTATGTGATTAGTGTGGTGGGGGGGGGGCAGAGCAGTGACTGATTCACATAATTGTGCGCAACACCATGGTCGGACTGTGCAAATATAACAATTAAGGGCCCCAAAACATTGATACGTTGACCTATTATACCTTAATAATACCTTATATACTTACATATTTTTTGTTGCCCGCGCCTTTTTTGTCGCGACCGAGCCTATTTTGTGCCCAACTTGCGGCGACCGCAACTTTTTTTGACGCAGCCAATTTGCCAATGGTGAAATGCGGAAATTCGCTGCAAATCCACGCCTGGCGAAAAAATTCCCTGTAATTGTTTCGAGGAAACCTTGCCCTTTGGCTTCTATTAAAGAAACGCATATAGCAGTGGAGGGGGCAGCACGTCTCGCCCTCACCCCTTGTTTCTAGAAGTCTTACCATTCAGTAACCCTATAAACAGATACACTTGTTCCCTGCAGCATTAGAGGAATTTCTGCTGATAGACAGACATTGTCTGTGTTCTGAACAATCCTTTGCCCTGTGTGTGGGTAAGAGCTCTGCCCCGTGGCAAGTTCTCTCAGATACGCAAACATACGTGGTTGTCTCGTGGTGTGAAATACTCTTCCGGCAATGGGGCCTCTTCCATCACAATACTTTCCCTGGCAATAAGCTTCCTTAGTACCCTAAGGGATTATGATTGAAGATTTATATTGTCAGTGATAAAATCATAAGACGAAGCCGCGTGGGAAATAGGTTATACCCAATAATATTTTCTTTTGTAATTACTGTACTAAAAGAGGGGTGTTTTTTCTGTGCCTATGGGGTGGGAATTTGCCATATACATATACATCCCAGTAGGGGGCCTAATGCTGTTTGCTACTACAATGCACTTGCTGTTGAATCTATATTGAATTAATGCCCCATAAGTAGAAGTTGGTTGGTCACTCCCTGCCCCACACCCCTGGGTACCAGAAATCTATTACCGTAAATACAGGGAGGGTACTTTTGCCTACCAGTGACAGAATCAGACCTGAGTATCAAATATTAATTGTCCTTTAGTACTAATAACTAACTGGATTTTATGACTGCTTTAACCATTATAGGAGAGCTAAGTAGTCATTAAGTAATTTGCTGGCTACATATTAAATTTTATAGGGCTCCTGTATTTGTTCATGCTTATAGCAGCTCAGTAAATCTATATCTATCAGAATATATATATATCCCTACAATGGCTCCCACACACCTCAGCCAGGTGGCAATGCCAATATAGGGCCATTAAGGAGGCTAGAGCATCTAGAATATTCTGCAGGGACTTGCATGATATTAACCCCCCCCCAAGTCTAAATATGTGAACATTCCTGTATGGCCTGTAATGCCCTGATTGGATATCTGCTCTGTCCCTGACCACACAATGTTATGTTATTTAATTTTGTAATAATGAAGACATTTTATTGTTTTTGTCTATGTCCTGCCTACAATGTGTCCCTGTCCCCATACAAAAACATACCGAAGCCCCTGGATACAGGGACATGATTCCCTAGAGCTGTTAATGTCACACAGACACTGTACAATGTGACAGCCAGAGTCAGACATTCATCAGACATCCCACTGTCTGTACACAGAGGCCATGACTTGCCTAACAATCAGGTTATTTACAGGACGGCGGCCAAATGGGGCCATGTGGTAGCCTTGCGCCAACCAACCGAGACAACCCCTGAAAATATCCAATTTCCATTTAATATACTGAACTAGAGGGCAATAGGATTTTATCAATTTTTAACTTGATGATTCAGCGATGCTGACTGTACAGGAAAATCTATGGCCATGTCTTGAAGGTCAGATGCTTGGCACAAATAATGATCCTCATACTGGGTCCATTTCAGTGAAGGAGGGAGTAGTTGCTGTGAGCTTAAGGCATTAGAATATGAGGGTATAGCTTATTGTATGTCCAGAACATTCCTTCTCTGTGTATTTGTATTTATACATATGGGAGGGAGGTGCCATATTGTTTCCCTTAGACAGTACAGTATGAGGGTACAGCTTATTGTGTGCCCAGAACATTCCTTCTCTGTATATTTGTATTTATACATATGGGAGGGAGGTGCCATATTGTTTCCCTTAGACAGTACAGTATGAGGGTACAGCTTATTGTGTGCCCAGAACATTCCTTCTCTGTATATTTGTATTTTTACATATAGGAGGGAGGTGCCATATTGTTTCCCTTAGACAGTACAGTATGAGGGTACAGCTTATTGTGTGCCCAGAACATGTCATCATTGTATATTTAAACATGTATCTATATATATATATATATATACAATATGTATACAGAAACAAAAGGAGCACACCCTTAAGGCAATCGAATGCCCTAGGTGCTGGTCAAAAAATTTAATAAACAAACAGAGTACCGCACACATAGGGACTTAATGAAAAAATAAAAAAGGTTTATTGAAAAAGATCCGACGTTAAGAGCACCTACTGTGCTCTTCTTCAGGGTCCCTGAGGAAGAGCACAGTTGGTGCTCGAAACGTCGGATCTTTTTCAATAAACCTTTTTTATTTTTTCATTAAGTCCCTATGTGTGCGGTACTCTGTTTGTTTATATATATATATATATTTTTTTTTTTTTTTCTTTACATTGTGCATTGACAGGCAAGTACTAATTAATTATATCTCGCTAGCATTTTTTCGTGATTGTTTCCTCTAGTACAGCACCGTGGAATGTTTCGGCCCATCACAACTGTCAGCTAATAATGATGCTGTCTATAAAGTGGAAAATAACATAGAAGAGGCAATTAAGGGAATTCTCCATAGATTCATACCTTTGATGTAAATGAATGTAAATTTGCTATAATGCCCATTTGCACAGCAAAAATATGATTAAAAATGTAAAAAAAAAACAACCTGGGGGAAAAAAGCTATATGTATCCATTTTTACTCCCTTCATATGGAAGATGGGCGCTTCCAACTATGGGGACACTGGGATATGGTGTCTCTGACATTTAACGCAGGTCGTGTTTGATTGGCAGAAAGGGAAAATTCTACAACGTATTTATAAGAAGGATTTCTGCTCAGCATGTTACAGGCAGTAACGCCTGGGGGGGCCAAGCTCGGTGCTGTGCGGGTCAGGCTTGTAGAGCAGATTCCATGCTCCCACCATAGAAGCGGCTGGTGTTGTATCTTTGTAAAATTGCCAGTCACTAAATAGGCTCTAAACAACATAAAAAAGAGAATAAATAATATAAAAATATAAGTATGTATCTCTATATGGGCCACTCCATTGTTCCTCAGAGAAACCCATAAATGTGCATGCATTCTCCTCTGGCTAGTGCTTGTATTAAATTGACCAAAAAGTCAAGTGGGGCCAAATGATCAGAACAGCCGGAGTTGTCCCAAAATGAAGGTCGACAAATCGGGCAAAGATCTGCTTGTTTAGTGTAGTGGATCTTAATGTGTGTAGCCGGCTTTAGGTCACCGACCTGATTACACAATAGCCTGACAGGGCCCTAAGCATAATGTGCCAGCCAGCACTTTCCACTTAACAAAGCAGAGCTAATAGGGCTAATTTATAATTACTAAAATGTGCTAATATGAATGCAGTGTGTGCCCATCAGAATGCCTCATACCAACACATATTATCGCTCTGCTATCCCAGCTCCATATGCCGGGTGCATCAAACTCTGGCACAATAAAACAATGGAGACCTGTGAATAATACCCAGTGGCAAAGCAGATATAAACTTGCCCACATCGACTTTGACTATTAACCAGCATCTGTCTGGCCCGTCTCTAACATCACAGGTGAGGGCACACTTTAAAAATCAAAGTGGCATGAAATTTGGACCATAGCCAGATGTCATTGGGACAGGTGGAGGAATGCCCCAAGTGCTGGAGGCACGCTAAGATCCGCTCGCTTGGCGAGGTTGCCAAGCAAGCGAATCCTCTTCCGATATCCCCACCTACGGGTTGAGCCAATGCGGTCCCCAATCCAACTAATTTTCGTTAGTGCCCATACACGGGCCAATAAGCTGCCAAATTGGTCTAAGGGACCAATATTGGCAGCTAGAATCAACCCATGTATGGCCACCTTTAGGTCAACCACACACCATCAACCATTTGGAACCCAGCAGACCCTTGGGTAAACCCCAGTGCTTGACTGCCACTGAAAGGGTGGAGCTTCCTACTAAAGGGATAGAGTTTATTTGCGGTAGAACAGGTGATGGACTAGGCACATCAGCCAGGCTGGTATATAGTGGACCCATAATTCAAAACTGATAACACCTATATAGCCAGTAAGGACAGCATCATTAGTGTGCCAGCTGAATTAAATGCAATTAAGTTTAACCCATGCCTGTTCTGTGTGCCACCCCCTTCGCAAGCACACGTTGCATGCAATTAGTACTAATCTTCACCTTGTTGCGTAGTGGGCACATTCATGCTGGAATTCCGAAAAGCAATTGTAAAATGCAACAATATTTTACACTTCTTTATTAAATGGGCACTAATATGTTTTTGAGCCAGTCGTTTTCCCAGAGATTACAATATAGTCATGTGTATTCCCTGGAAGAGACGAACACTGATGACGCAAGTTATCCTCACTGGTATTCATTTACGCCCGTTAGCAAAAAATCCCATAGCAGAACGTGGCATAGTGTAAAATAGCTAGAAATGTGATAACATCTCTCCTTACAACTTTCAGTGGAAAAATGAAAAACTTCTACTAAATTAACTATTCCTTGTGCTTTCATTGGCCGACCATTTATCTGCCCCTTCGGATAATTTTCCATTTAATTATAATTATATGCAGTAAAAATGGAAAAAGTCTCATCCATCTTAGCTCACTGTGTTACGGAAATAATCATGTTATGTTGCATATGAATTCCCAAATGGGAGTTATAGATAAAGGCAAAGCATGCAAATTGTAATAGTTGTAAGTCTTTATCTTCTATGGTTTTCTGGTCCAGTTAGATCTCTGCTACCGCGGGCCGCTAACCGCTTCAAGATGCCTTTCTACCCGCAACAGTGGGAATCCCCAGTGGAAAGGCCTACACATTGCTTCCACTTTCAGAAGTTGCAAGGTTTCCTCCCGCAGGCAACGTAGCACGACCTCGTAAAAAGCCAAATCGATACGCAGGCCGTTCCACCAGTGACTCCTATTATTATTGGTGAAAAGGCACTTTGGAGCGCTTAGTCGCATGCGATAGATCTCTGCTAACTCGCTTTGTGGGACATGGTGGAGAAAACTGAAGATAGAACTGCCTGTGGGTGAAATCAAAACAGGGGAAAACTTCTATCCCCAGCACATCCCCAACAGAACAGGTTTAGTAAAGAGAGATTTCGCCTATAGTAGCAGTGGGGGGATAATAGCCTCTGGGAAGGGACTGGGGCTGTGGGATAGCAGGTATAGTAGGGAGAGATGGTGCCTATAGTAGAAGTGGGGGGATAATAGCCTCTGGGAAGGGACTGGGGCTGTGGGATAGCAGGTATAGTAGGGAGAGATGGTGCCTATAGTAGCAGTGGGATAATAGCCTCTGGGAAGGGACTGGGGCTGTGGGATAGCAGGTATAGTAGGGAGAGATGGTGCCTATAGTAGCAGTGGGATAATAGCCTCTGGGAAGGGACTGTGGCTGTGGGATAGCAGGTATAGTAGGGAGAGATGGTGCCTATAGTAGCAGTGGGATAATAGCCTCTGGGAAGGGACTGTGGCTGTGGGATAGCAGGTATAGTAGGGAGAGATGGTGCCTATAGTAGCAGTGGGGGGATAATAGCCTCAGGGAAGGGACTGGGGCTGTGGGATAGCAGGTATAGTAGGGAGAGATGGTGCCTATAGTAGCAGTGGGATAATAGCCTCTGGGAAGGGACTGGGGCTGTGGAATAGCAGGTATAGTAGGGAGAGATGGTGCCTATAGTAGCAGTGGGGGGATAATAGCCTCTGGGAAGGGACTGGGGCTGTGGGATAGCAGGTATAGTAGGGAGAGATGGTGACTATAGTAGCAGTGGGGGATAATAGCCTCTGGGAAGGGACTGTGGCTGTGGGATAGCAGGTATAGTAGGGAGAGATGGTGCCTATAGTAGCAGTGGGGGGATAATAGCCTCTGGGAAGGGACTGGGGCTGTGGGATAGTAGGTATAGTAGGGAGAGATGGTGACTATAGTAGCAGTGGGGGATAATAGCCTCTGGGAAGGGACTGTGGCTGTGGGATAGCAGGTATAGTAGGGAGAGATGGTGCCTATAGTAGCAGTGGGGGGATAATAGCCTCTGGGAAGGGACTGGGGCTGTGGGATAGTAGGTATAGTAGGTATAGTAGGGAGAGATGGTGCCTATAATAGCAGTGGGGGAACTGGGGCTGTGGGATAGTATGTGAAACGCATCAGGGGAGGACATCAGAGGCCAGGGGAAGTGGCAACAGGGTCAGGTCCAGGTATTTGCCCGGTGTCCCTTTGGCTCAGTCCGACCCTGGTGGCAGAATATCTATAAACTTTTAAAATTTTAATTATGGACATACGATGAGCACGTTAGTAGTAAACCCTGGCTGCTGGGGTATCTTTGATCATGATGTGATCGCTGACAACATGCATCTCAGGATAGATCAAAGAGTAACTATATATAACCATTAATAAATTCAATGGAGTCGGCAGTGGTGTCCATGAGAGCCGGCACCACAGAATTTATGTTCCAAGGCAGTCAAGCAAGGAACAAGGAACAAGTGTTTCTCAAAAGAATCCCCTGACACATCCATCTGTGCCTAAAGCTAGGTTGCCTATATAAATGTGTATATATACTAAATACTGGTTATATATACTAAATACTGGTTATAAAAACACAAATTTCTGAGCAACTGCACTTTCTGCACTAGCAATGCATTTACCCGCTCCAATACTACATTTCTGAACAATTTTCAAAGGAATATGTAACAGGCAGCATAGAAAACATGGGGTCAAAGTAAACCCAACTAATATCCATCTGTATATATATATATTTATATACATTATAATACAGGTGCAGCCCCACTGGATAATGAAAAACTTGATTTTATTGTTGCATTACCTTAATGGTAATAGTCATTTCCTACCCAAGGTTATGCTTGGAGGGGGCTACATTGCCGCCAGCTGTAATGCACATATTCGCATACTTCTAATAAAAGTTTATTTTGACCTTGTTACTTAACCACATTGGCTTGTTATAAAGCTTTCGAATAGTGCCAGCGGCTGGATTAAGCGGTAATTCTAGTAATTGGCCTATACATGCCTGCGGGGTGGAAACACTCACCAAGGCAGCCGCTTTCTTTTTAAATAAAAAATTTAAAAAAGGAAATTTTTTTCTTTCTGCATTAATAGAGAATAAGGTATAATGCGTAGAAATGAAAGGATCCGAGTGCATTTAGTGATAATGAAATGTCTTTGAATGTAAATTGTATCTGTTTTATGGTTAAAATGAAGGGAACATTTAGATGTCAGACCATTTATTATGTCATAATGCCTTTAGAACGGCTTGGCCCATTTATTAGTAGGATTTATGTTCCCTTTGTTTTCATGTAACTGTTCAGCAAGTCATATTGGCGTAGGAACAGTGCTGCATAATGTACACAGCTCCCCCTCAGCTCTGCACCCATACACCGCTTCCCCCCTCCCGAAGCTTCTGCCCAAGGCACCAACCTATATTATGTATTGTTTGAATGTACATTGCTGTGCATACAAGTAGCCCAATATAAATACTAATGCACAGACATGTAGCCTGAGGCGGCGGGCTTAGCAGAGGCCAAGATGGCACAACGGGGCCTGCATCCGAAGGTAGGCAGTGATGGAATATTCCATGTGTAGGCACACAATGCCAGTTCCCATATGCATTGTAACTTCAGAGATGGAATCAAATGAATTTGAAAACTAAAAACTATTAAAATTGCTTATTCGAAGGTCGCGGCAGACGTTAATTTCAACACTGGCCTCTTTATTGTATGTCACTTTGTGTTACTCTATCCTATTACATGGATTCATTATGCTCCCATATTTAACACATTTAATATTTAATATATAATATAATAGCAACGCATCTCCGCTAAAATGAATTAACCTTCTTACGTTTCTTTTGCATTCTTTGCAGATGGGAAATAAATCAGATGCCTCTGCATTTTATTCCTCCATATCGGAAACTGATGACATTGTGTTAGGAGTCCTATATTCAGTGTTTGGTAAGGAAAGCAGTGTAATGTCCCAGGTGCCTTTAACCCAAACATGGCCATCCATGGGTTGATAAAAGTTGGCTGAAAATCAGCTAGATACAAAAACATATTCTCTAATGCAGTGTTTGTCTGACATTTTTAGCTCTTTTTAACTTATTTGTTCAGTGCCACCTTAGCTAATAACAAAGTCATATGTGTATCTAAAGATATTTCAGCCATAGTTCCATGAATATCATGGGCACAAATAGTTATATAGAAGCATTAGAAACACTGATGTAACAGTCACCCTGCTATAGTTCCAGGGGTACCCAGGGCACAAATAAGCACTCACCCCAAATCTCCCCCTAACTGGCCTTCAGGCTGGGCCCTCTTAGCTCATAACAAGGTTACAGATATATAGAAACATTGGGGTAACAGACACCCTGCTATAGTTCCAGGGGTACCCAGGGCACAAATAAGCACTCACCCCAAATCTCCCCCTAACTGGCCTTCAGGCTGGGCCCTCTTAGCTAATAACAAGGTTACAGATATATAGAAACATTGGGGTAACAGACACCCTGCTATAGTTCCAGGGGTACCCAGGGCACAAATAAGCACTCACCCCAAATCTCCCCCTAACTGGCCTTCAGGCTGGGCCCCCTTAGCTCATAACAAGGTTACAGATATATAGAAACATTGGGGTAACAGTCACCCTGCTATAGTTCTAGAGGTACCCAGGGCACAAATAAGCACTCACCCCAAATCTCCCCCTAACTGGCCTTAAGGCTGGGCCCCCTTAGCTCATAACAAGGTTACAGATATATAGAAACATTGGGGTAACAACCACCCCGCTATAGTTCCAGGGGTACCCAGGGCACAAATAAGCACTCACCCCAAATCTCCCCCTAACTGGCCTTCAGGCTGGGCCCCCTTAGCTCATAACAAGGTTACAGATATATAGAAACATTGGGGTAACAACCACCCCGCTATAGTTCCAGGGGTACCCAGGGCACAAATAAGCACTCACCCCAAATCCCCCCCTAACTGGCCTTCAGGCTGGGCCCCCTTAGCTCATAACAAGGTTACAGATATATAGAAACATGGGGGTAACAGTCACCCTGCTATAGTTCCAGGGGTACCCAGGGCACAAATAAGCACTCACCCCAAATCCCCCCCTAACTGGCCTTCAGGCTGGGCCGCCTTAGCCCATAACAAGGTTACAGATATATAGAAACATTGGGGTAACAGCCACCCTGCTATAGTTCCAGGGGTACCCAGGGTACAAATAAGCACTCACCCCAAATCTCCCCCTAACTGGCCTTCAGGCTGGGCCCCTTAGCTCATAACAAGGTTACAGATATATAGAAACATTGGGGTAACAGACACCCTGCTATAGTTCCAGGGGTACCCAGGGCACAAATAAGCACTCACCCCAAATCTCCCACTAACTGGCCTTCAGGCTGGGCCCCCTTTAGCTCATAACAAGGTTACAGATATATAGAAACATTGGGGTAACAGCCACCCTGCTATAGTTCCAGGGGTACCCAGGGCACAAATAAGCACTCACCCCAAATCTCCCACTAACTGGCCTTCAGGCTGGGCCCCCTTTAGCTCATAACAAGGTTACAGATATATAGAAACATTGGGGTAACAGCCACCCTGCTATAGTTCCAGGGGTACCCGGGCAGCAGTTAGTGGTAATTCTATAACCCATAACCTTTTCTGTGCCCACACAGGCCTTTTGTCTCTCTCTGGCAACTCCATGCTGCTGTTGGTGGCCTACAGAAAACGCTCCATTCTGAAACCTGCTGAGTTCTTCATCGTTAACCTCTCTATCAGTGACCTGGGTATGACCGGGACCCTGTTTCCTCTGGCAATTCCATCATTATTTGCACACAGGTACTTGAATAATGATGAATTTGTAAAAAAAAAGTTGACCAAGGGAGAGAAAGAGACAAAGAACGCAAGCTGGTAGCTTCTCCATCCCCTTCTATACATTTTATATATTACTGAACACCAGTAGCAATATACAAATAAACATACACATCCACAAAGCCCCCAAAATACAACTTAGTAACCAGAGGGGAAAACATTGGCTAATTTTTAGGAGACATAGCAAGTCCCAATACAGTGTCATATGCAGAGGTCAGAGCTATTTAAGGGTAAGGTCACATTATATAATTGACAGTAAGAACAGGGCGGCCTTGTGTTTGCCTGCACTGCACTATGCTATTTAAATGAACACTAGCCTGTAATAGAATGGCCTATTCTTAGCAACTTTGCAAGTAGTCTTCATTTTTTATTTGTTATAGTTCCTAAATTATTTGCCTTCTTCTTACTCTTCGCAGCTTCCCAATGAGAGTCACTGACCCCTGCAGCCATAAACTATTGCTCTGTGAGGCTACAATGTTATTGTTATTTTTTATTGCTTAGGCTGATGCCACACGTGGCGTTTTTACGCTGCGTATTTTCTAATTCTCTCAGCGGCTGAAAAACGCACAATATCATCATCCATAGAAATAACTTGAAAAGACTCGAAGCAAACCACACAATGCGTAAATACGCTAGAAAACGCCTTACCACGGATTTTTCAAGCGTTTGCCGAAATACGCCAGTATTTGCACAGCAAGCTATTCCTATGTATACGCAAAGGCAGCTGCCAGACCTAGCGGAAATGCGCGGCATTTTTTACTATTTCGCACTATTAGCACCATGGAAACGGGATTAGCTACGTCACCAGTACTAGGCTGAAAAACGCCATAGTCAGGGGCTGTGTGGCTTGTGCGGCGTTTTTAGGCTGAGAAAACACGCAGCGTAAAAACGCCACGTGTGGCATCAGCCTTACCTTTCTATTCAGACTCTCTCCTATTCATCTTCCAGTTTCTCTTTTAAAACACCGCCTGGTTGCTATGGTAAATTTGACCCTAGCAACCAGACAGCTGCTGAAATTCCAAACTAGAGGTGCTAAAATATTTAAATATATATATTTATCATTATAGTGAGAGGTAGAATTCAGCCTGTGAAAAAAAGCACATCGTGAGTTAATGTGGAATACATTTCTATGATATGAAACCTAGAGGTCTGAGCTGGAAACCCCTAAGATACCAGCAGAATTCTAACAGATTTACCTCCCACTCGCTCAGCAACATATAATGGTAAATACTCCAGGTTACTTATTATTCTCCAGGCCTAGTAACACCTGCAGGGACTGAATTATATGCAGGAATCACTTAACCTTGCTGCTTTGTTTTTATTTGAGAAGCAAGAAAAAGAAAATCAGAGAAAAAAAAACCCGAATAATAAATAAATACAATTGAATATAATTGGCAGTATTTCTAATATCCATTGTTTATAGGCTCTAATTATTTCCCTAGCAATTATGCAAAAACTGCAATGCATTCTGCTCTCCTTTCTGCTTGTGGGATTAACCCCACCCACTGATTAATCAGGAAAGGAAGCATTAACGGTAAATACAAATTAATCAGATTGGAGTAATTGGCCCCCAGATGTGATGCACATTTGTTTATACATTGCACCATCATTGCAGGGCTCATTAAAGGAGTTGTAAACCCTAAGGGGCACATTTACTAATTTACAAACGTCCGAACAGCGTCCGAATGCGTTTTTTTTGCAATGATCGGTATTTTGTGACTTTTTCGAGCGCTCAATACGAAAGTCGCGACAATTCGCGAAAGTCGTACTGGCTATGAAAAAGTCGCGACAATTCGTGCAAGTCGGAACGGCTACGAAAAAGTCGCGAAAAATACGAAAAAGTCGCAAAATGTTCGTTTTCCAATCCGAATTTTTCCCATTCGGATTCGTGGATTAGTAAATCAGCCCCTAAATGTCTGCCTCATTAGAAAACCACTGCAATTAAAAGAAAGGTGCAGTTCATATCTTCTGTTTCCTTTTATTTTGGGTTGTGGGCTGAACCCCACCCCACATTGGGACATGATTGGAGGAAAGTAAAAGTAAAGGAATGTGATTCCAGAGGCCCCAATGGTACCCTTAACACTAGCACCTTCCGCTTGCCATGGTAATTAAAATATTGCTCATTTGTTCCTGTTCAGCAATTTTACATATGTGGGGTTTTAATTAATTCAGTGAATACATACGTGGTATTAATATGAGTGTAGTTCAGTCTCCTATGCAAAAGAGTCAGGGATCCAATATTCCTTGTTTTTTGCTTATAACCTACTTTCCATCTGCCTTGGATTCCTTATTTACTCAAGCAGTGTCAGACTGGGGGTCCAGGGACCACTGGGGGGCTGTCAACTCAAGGGCCCACCATCCTAGCTGTGTAGGTCCCGAACCCCATTGTAAACCACTTTGCTACCCCCCATGCCACCCCATTACATTCCCATTCAAGCAGTGGGCCTTGGGTGCTGGGTCCATGGTAGCCAGGACCCATCTGGTTTTCTCTGGTGTCCGGCCCAGTCCAACCCTGTACTTTGGTACATCCATATTGCATTACTAAACAAGCTCTTATAATCTTGTATGCTCTACTGACACCAGTGTTAGTAAAACTGCCCTGGTGTGTTTGACTGTGATAGTATGTGTTAGATTGTAAGCTCTGCTGGGGAAGGGAATTTTGGGAATGATGTACATGTGATGATGAGATGATATATATATATATATATATAATAGAAAGAGTGCCGCACACATAGGGACTTGATACAAAAGAAAAAGTGGTTTTATTGAAAAAATTCCAACGTTTCGAGCACAATCTGTGCTCTTCCTCAGGGACAAACCAACCAATCGTAAAACACAAAAGCAAAAAGTATTTTACGATTGGAGGAGTGTGTTGAACTAATTTAGGTTATGATGTCAGCCACTGTATTTTGGCGCCAAGTTTGGTTTAAGTATGGGTCACTTGTCTTGTGTGTTCACTTTGAGAAAGGCTGTAGCCACAGCCGAAACGTTAGTCTGTTTAAATACATTTTTCTTTATTTTTGCATTAAGACCTGTGAGTGCGGCATCTTTTTCCTTTGTACATCGCTTGTTTTTACTGCACCCAGGCACTATTGGCTCCAACATAACGCGAGTGCCGGCTCTTCATTACATTCTATATATATATATATATAAAGTATGGAATGATGTATAATACAGGTATGGGATCCCTTATCCAGAGACCCATTATCCATAAAGTTCGAAATTACGGGAAGGCCATCTCCCATGGGCTCCATTTTAATCAAATAATTCAGATTTTTAAGAATTGTTTGCTTTTTCAATGAAATAATAAAACAGTCCCTTGTACTTGATCCCAACTAAGATATAATTACCCCTTATTGGGGCAGAACAGTCCTATTGGGTTTATTTAATGGTTAAATGATTCCCTTTTCTCTGTAATAATAAAACAGTACCTGTACTTGATCCAACTAAGATATAATTACCCCTTATTGGGGGCAGAACAGCCCTATTGGGTTTATTTAATGGTTAAATGATTCCCTTTTCTCTGTAATAATAAAACAGTACCTGTACTTGATCCCACCTAAGACAGAATTAATCCTTATTGCATGCAAATCAAACCTCTTGGGTTTATTTAATGTTTAAATTATGTTTTAGTAGACTTAAGATATGGAGATCCAAATTACTGAAAACCCCAGGTCCCGAGCATTCTGGTTAACAAGTTCCATATCTGTACCTAAGTATAATAGTATAGTGCTGTGAAATATGTCTGCACTTTAGAACTAAATAATGAAAATAATGACACAGACCGAATAATTTCCATGGGAACCCTCAGCCAACAACATTCCACTCAGAGTATTGGAATGGAGATTTCTAAATCCTCTCTGCTCATTGTTCTCCCTGCGCCCCATCTATCTCTATCAGATCAGCTGCCTTAATATATACATTGTGATGGAAAGATACAGATGAGCAGTAGGTTGAGTCGGGGCCAGATTAGACGCTGCTCACATTTCAGCACTTGAGAGATAATTGGCTGATTGATGTGGCTGAAAAAGGCCCAGGGGGAGAGGACACGTTTACTGAAGCACATTAGGTCTCATCTGGAATGCTGGGAGGGTTTCACCTTCATGGAGTTATAGACAGAGGCTCTCCATATTGCTATACACAGAGAAGACTTTGTTTTGTCAACTTTTGTCTGTTGTGCCATTGTGCCAACATTGTAAGTTGTGCCATTGTGCCAACATTGTAAGTTGTGCCATTGTGCCAACATTGTAAGTTGTGCCATTGTGCCAACATTGTAAGTTGTGCCATTGTGCCAACATTGTAACATTGTGCCAACAGCTATATAATAGCAAAAATTATCTGAGATATTTATTGTACAGTGCAGGGCTGCCATTGGGAGGACAGGGGCCTTATGTAGGGTCGCCACACTGACCTGCCAAGGTCAACCCATGTACGGAAAATATACCAGCAATCTCTTCCCGCACTGGCAACATATCGTCTAAAGTTACCTAATAATTTCTGTTAATTATAGGACCTTTTAAGTATTAGATATGATGTCATTATCTTTAGAAAGCACTGTTTCTTTAAGCTAGCATGAATATATGGGATATTCAGCATTAAAGGTAAACTATACCCCCAGATTCCTGAACCAACAACCATGTGTGCTCTTGGTTTATTTTGTGCACTGGGAATCGTATGATCCCAGAGGGCGGCACTTAGTACTTAAAAATGGCAATTTTCTATTTAGGATTACCCAATGGCACATTCTACTAAATAAGTATATTTTTATGAAAATGATTTATTTGTAGGAAGCAGGGTTTTACATATGAGAAGTACATTTTTATACAGACCTACATTGTTTGGGGGGTATGGTTTACCTTTACTGGCATTGCACAGGCTACACTGTTCCAAGATGGAACGGTTCCTTAGGGACAGGAGTGTAACCCTTTGCTTTTTTGCAGGTGGTTGTTCGATAAAGTGACATGCAATTACTATGCATTCTGTGGAATGCTTTTTGGACTTTGCAGCTTGACTAACCTGACGGTGCTGAGCTCTGTCTGCTGTCTGAAAGTCTGTTATCCGGCTTATGGTAAGTTCACTCAGATGGTACATGATATACACGCAGAGATACTCATTCTAATTTATTTCTGACGCTATATGAAACAGTATGAGGATATTTATATTTATTTATTGCAAGAATATATATATATTATTATTATTATTAACATTTATTTATAAAGCGCCAACCCAACATATTCCGCAGCGCTGTACAATAAGTGGGTTTCATACATTGGACATACAGAGTAACATATAAAGCAACCAATAACCGATACAAGAGGTGAAGAGAACCCTGCCCAAAAGAGCTTACATATATATTCCTTGACTGAAAATAGTAAGAGCTTCTTATCTTATTTCATAGTCCTCCTGAAATGTTACAATCCCCTCACAAGAAGCCATAAAGTAATGTAGCCTTGGGTGAAAAAGGAGCCATGGCCTGAAGAAACCTAGGAAGATGCTCATTATATACAGGTATCGGACCCCTTATCCGGAAACCCGTTATCAAGAAAGCTCCAAATTACGGAATGCCCGTCTCCCATAGACTCCATTTTAATCAAATAATTCAGAATTTTAAAACTGATTTCCTTTTTCTATGTAGAAATAAAACAGAACCTTGTAATTGATTCCAACTAAGATATAATTAATCCTTATTGGATGCAAAACAATCCTATTGGGTTTAATTAATGTTTTATTGATTTTTTAGTAGACTTAAGGTATGGAGATCCAAATTACGGAAAGACCCCTTATCCGGAATACCCTTGGTCCCGAGCATTCTGGATAATGGGTCCTATACCTGTATATATATAGATATACAGAACTATACAAATATAGCTGTAGCATAGCTGGTAGAGCATAGCTTTCATGCTAGTGGTCATAACAGTATATATATATAACTCACAAGTTGCTGTCAACTGCACGTACCAGCATGGACAACTAAACGTTAAATACTTTTCTGTGCTCTTAAGGACACTGCCCCAATTGGCTTTGCTATATACAATTTTGCCAGCAAGTGCACGTATGCTGAAATGCTGGCTAAGAGGGTTTCATTGTGGGTAAAAACTTGCCACACTGTGTCCAATAACGTTCAAATTAACCTTAATATATTACTTAGATTTGCCATGATATTTGTCTGAATTCCATGATTACAAAATGTGTTTGCGACCACAAAAAGAATTTTGTTAGCACAAAATACTCTCTGTGAATCCCAAAAAGAATCTTTAGGGGAACAAAATACATTTTATGAGTACAATTTTTATGTTTGTAACCGGAATATTACCTTTTTAGGCTACAAAATGATTTGCGTGTTAACAGAATTATTTTTATTTGGAGTTGGGTTTATGACTATAGGATTTACCGTCTAACAAAATATTTTGTGTTTACAAAATGCCTTTTGAAGAAACCAACTGAAACGAAATTAATGACCTACAAAAATACCTAACAAGTGTATTAATAAATAATGATAAATAAGAAAATAATTGACTACAAAGTTAGTCAATCTAAAGCGCCTGCAGTATTGGGAGAAGAGGAAAGAAGCAGGATAAACGTACCCAGCGTTATTAAGACCCGGGTGTATAAACCCCGAGTCTACCACTCGTTCTTTTTCAGTCAGAAGCTCCCAATGAAGTCAAATCGGCTTACAACATACAATGAGTAAAAGAAGTCAAACAAAGCTCACCGCTATCCAGAAGTGGTCCGGTTGCTCACAGCCCCAAACTCGTAGCTGAGAGACGCAGAATCAAGCTCAAACGTAAAGGCTCCAAGTACACCGAACCCACATGGCTTGCTTAAAACTCAATCTTTATTGCTCCATTTAAAAACGATACACCTGACGCGTTTCGTGCAATTATGCACTTAATCATAGGCATGATTTTGGTTTTGAAGAAACCAAATGACAAGATACAAGTATCTTTGGAAAATAGAATATAATGCATGCATTTTGAGTTTACAAAATGTATTTTGTGTTTGAAAATGTAGTGAGTACAAACGGCACCCCATACTCACTCCTTCCTGCTGTGTGTATCAAGGGCAAGTTACAAATCTTTGTCTGGAAAAATGAAGCTGGCACAGTTGTTGGTGTCTTTTCACACCCATTAAGGAATGGGTTTTGTAGAAATATAGAATAAAGATGTAAACAGGTTTTTCTATTCTATATGCCTGAGGGATCTCATTTAGCCTGACCTGGTAGAATGTTTTAAAAGGGCTGAAGGTCACCTCTTCCCACCATTTTCCTCAGGGCCAAATACATATTGGATACATCACCAAACCAGCAAACCGTGACCACCGCCTCCTTATGACTTCCCTCTCTAAACCCCATGATTAGTATTCCAGCAAAGCATCTGAGGGTAAAACATGAGATCCTTCGGCGTCATTAGCACCTTCCCAGCCATCACCTCTCATGTAGGTTATGGCTGATCTGCCAGGAAGGACTTTATTGCAGACTAGAAAAGAGACTTCCAGTGCCTCCGATAATGTGATAGATTGTCTCTGGTTAATATAATTAGTGGGTAATCACTTGCAGTGGTGTCGCTGTGTTTAATCATCTCCCCATTGGCCTGTAAGAGCAACATTCAGTCTAATCACTGTCAATTACATTTCCTTTTTTTGAAAGATAATAAAATAAGATGTGTCCCTATGATTAATGTGCAGTGCTCACATATAGACTAATTGATGCCTTCAAATATGTTGGGTCCTTGGATTCTTATCATTTTATAACAATAGCAGGCATCTGTCGATGAATATAGATTGAAATTCTTTATTCTTCTATGGCAGGAAATAAGTTTTCCACCGCCCATTCACGAATCCTGCTGCTGGGTATTTGGGCCTACGCGGGTCTGTTTGCTACAGCGCCACTGGCGGACTGGGGGAAATATGGACCTGAGCCATACGGTACAGCTTGCTGTTTAGACTGGGAGGCATCTTACCGGGAACGCAAGGCTTTGTCCTACACCATATCTTTGTTTGTTTTCTGCTACCTCATCCCCTCTTCCTTAATATTCATCTCCTACACCCTCATATTTGTCACTGTGAAAGGGGCCAGGAGGGCCGTCCAGCAACATTTGTCCCCACAAGCTAAAGGAAGCAGCATCCACAGCTTGATAATAAAGGTTTGTTCACTCTAATTATTAAACACTTGCTATTAGAATCAGAGCTGTCCTTTGTGGCTTCCCAGAGGCTATTATCCCACTGCTACTATAGGCACCATCTCTCCCTACTATACCTGCTATCCCACAGCCCCAGTCCCTTCCCAGAGGCTATTATCCCCCCACTGCTACTATAGGCACCATCTCCCCCTACTATACCTGCTATCCCACAGCCCCAGTCCCTTCCCAGAGGCTATTATCCCCCCACTGCTACTATAGGCACCATCTCCCCCTACTATACCTGCTATCCCACAGCCACAGTCCCTTCCCAGAGGCTATTATCCCCCCACTGCTACTATAGGCACCATCTCTCCCTACTATACCTGCTATCCCACAGCCCCAGTCCCTTCCCAGAGGCTATTATCCCCCCACTGCTACTATAGGCACCATCTCTCCCTACTATACCTGCTATCCCACAGCCCCAGTCCCTTCCCAGAGGCTATTATCCCCCCACTGCTACTATAGGCACCATCTCTCCCTACTATACCTGCTATCCCACAGCCACAGTCCCTTCCCAGAGGCTATTATCCCCCCACTGCTACTATAGGCACCATCTCTCCCTACTATACCTGCTATCCCACAGCCCCAGTCCCTTCCCAGAGGCTATTATCCCCCCACTGCTACTATAGGCACCATCTCTCCCTACTATACCTGCTATCCCACAGCCCCAGTCCCTTCCCAGAGGCTATTATCCCCCCACTGTTACTATAGGCACCATCTCTCCCTACTATACCTGCTATCCCACAGCCCCAGTCCCTTCCCAGAGGCTATTATCCCTCCACTGCTACTATAGGCACCATCTCTCCCTACTATACCTGCTATCCCACAGCCACAGTCCCTTCCCAGAGGCTATTATCTCACTGCTACTATAGACACCATCTCTCCCTACTATACCTGCTATCCCACAGCCCCAGTCCCTTCCCAGAGGCTATTATCCCCCCACTGCTACTATAGGCACCATCTCTTCCTACTATACCTGCTATCCCACAGCCCCAGTCCCTTCCCAGAGGCTATTATCCCTCCACTGCTACTATAGGCACCATCTCTCCCTACTATACCTGCTATCCCACAGCCACAGTCCCTTCCCAGAGGCTATTATCTCACTGCTACTATAGACACCATCTCTCCCTACTATACCTGCTATCCCACAGCCACAGTCCCTTCCCAGAGGCTATTATCTCACTGCTACTATAGACACCATCTCTCCCTACTATACCTGCTATCCCACAGCCACAGTCCCTTCCCAGAGGCTATTATCTCACTGCTACTATAGACACCATCTCTCCCTACTATACCTGCTATCCCACAGCCCCAGTCCCTTCCCAGAGGCTATTATCCCACTGCTACTATAGGCACCATCTCTCCCTACTATACCTGCTATCCCACAGCCACAGTCCCTTCCCAGAGATTACTGATACATACTGTACATGTGTCCTTTGGGATTTGCCCACAGGTAGGAGTGATTGAGGGTAGAGATGAAATATAATTCTTAGTAGGTACCATGAGAAAAACAACAAACATATATATAAAACATGCCCTGGTATTTTAAGTACACAGAGGCCCAAACAGCCCCCCCAGCCCAATAAATAGTGACTGTCTATGGCATCTTACAGCAGCCCCTCTGGCATTTGCCAGATTCCACAGATTGCCAGTCTGAGCCCGTTGCCCATGGCCAAGGTGCCACTACCATATAAAAGTTTGGGCTGGGGTGGACAAAGGTGGGGTTTGGTTAACTTGAAATTTGCACTTCATTATATACATTGATATTTTTAGATGTACCTTTTCCTGGAATATGGTAAATATGGTAAATACCAATAATGTATTTTCTTTTTTCCGTAGCTCAGTATAGCAGTCTGCATTGGGTTTCTCATAGCCTGGACTCCATATGCTATTGTGGCTATGATGGCAGCATTTGGAGACCCTACAAAAATCCCATCGCTGGTGTTTGCACTGGCCGCAGCATTTGCCAAGTCCTCAACGATTTACAACCCAGTGGTTTATCTGCTCTTGAAGCCCAATTTCCTCAATGTGGTAACCAAAGACTTGACATTATTTCAGACCATGTGTGCAGTGGTTTGTGGGTGGTGTCGGACGCCTGCGGTCAAAACTCCATGTCCGCACAAAGACCTGAAAACCACCTCAAAACCGCCCAGCAGTTTTAAGAAAAGCCAAGGTGTGTGCAGGAACTGTGTTGATACTTTTGAATGTTTTCGGAATTACCCACGATGCTGCAGTGTGGGGAATGTTGACGCTGCCCAGCCCATGGCAGCCTCTCTGGTCAGAATCCCCCCAGCAAATGGCGCCCCCCAACAAACAGTTCAACTTGTTGTAAGTTCATCAAGAACAAGGTCTGGGGTGGAGACCGTTGAGGTGTCAACCGAGGCCCCAATGTCAGATTTCATTAAAGACTTTATCTGAACACAAAGGGTTTAACATCTCTGGGAAATGTCTGTTGTACTGATGTAAAATATTAAAGTGTTTTCAACTCATGATTAGACTACTGTGTTTTCTTCCATTATAATAAGCAAGAAATTATGGTGTAAGTCCCAGACTGACAGGGGGGGGCGCTGGTTGTACCAGGGGTAAGTCGAGAGAGCACGTACATGTAAGATATGTAAGAATTCCCCTGGTCAGACAAACTAACTCCAGTACAAATAGCTTGACTTGCTTGGAGCAGGCTCATGTGCAATTGCCCCCAGGGGTGTAGTTTTTCAACTCGTCTCAGGCAGCAGCGCCCCCAGAGTTACCAGGGTTGGCAAAATCGCTCCCGGTAACTTTAAGAGCCGAATTTCCAGTTTTTAAAACAGAAATTCGGCTCTGCTAGTGCGGATAGAGCAATTGCGCTCTCTACACTAGCGATGCCGCTCCCCCTGGACCCCCTCTGGTGCTGTAAAGGTAAGTGCAGGGGGGCAGCATCGGAGGTGATCACAGCAGTGATAACAACCTGATTGTATTATAGACATTGTGCCTCTTACCCACTCCTCCATTTCCCCAAGTCATACTTTTCAAGGGTGACAGGTAAGTAAAATTCGGGTGCAAATTGGGTGAAAGTGGGTCAAATCAGAGTAACTGCAAAATAACCAGCATGACATGTTAGTTGCCACTGTTGAGATATACCTGCTATATAGCTATACCTATTATAGGGCAGGACATAGGCATGCCAATCTTGCTTGTCATTCTGGATGCAAAAAATTCGGAAAGACCAGGGTCATTTGGCCAGAGCCCACAATATAGCCCCCACCAGCCCAACAAATGCTGACTTTCTATGGCATCTTACAGCAGGCCCTTTGACATATGTCTGAATACACAGATTTCAAATCTAGGCCTCGCTATATCCCCAGGTACCTTGTTTCTTGGGCTGAGGGCAGTGTTCCTGCTAGGCTATGCTTCATGCATGAAAACACATGATTAGACACACTGGTACACTGGTTAGGGACAAGTAATGCTTGGGGTGACACTGCCTTCTGCCTATCATTGCATACAACATACCTGGGTTGTCAGTACCCACTGCCTCTCACTGTATTATGTACTTGGAGTGCCATTTAACTATGTTTTACTGGATATAATGAGTTGCATACTGTATATAACATGCCAGTACAGAATACTTCTCAGTGTCTAATGTGCTTGTCAGTACTTGAATGCTTCTCACTAGAGCTGTATATAGATCCATTTCCGCCCTATGGCCTAGGCACCAGCCCACAGCCTCCCCCCTCCCCTCACCAGTTAGTTCATGTTTAATCCAGGTTTCACCCGCATTCCCCTTAGCCTCGCCACTGTAAAATTAAAGAGTTAAATATTTAGACTCCTTTTACCCCCTAAAGCTGCCATCCTATGCACAGGCCCTATGGAGCCTATATTAAAAACATGGCCCTACTTTTCACTGTATAATATACTTTGTTGGCCAGTGGGTAGCCCAGAGTAGCAATCTGGATTTTCTAGGCACACTTAATGGAAAAACTTGCCATCTAGTGGCCAGCTTCAAAATAGCAGCATGTTTATCTATAATGTCATTTACTCATGAACCATGGGCCTCATTTGCAAGGTACAGGGTAGGGGGCAAAAAGCAAATATATATGTGGGAAGGCCACCAGGGGTTTTGTATGTTTGCACCCTGTCCTGTACTTTCAACTAAACACAACAAAAAGATATTTGGAGGAGGGACTGTTTGTGCCAGGCCCCCTCAGAATTTTTTTTGGGGGGGGGGGTGGCGACCAAGTTACGCTACTGATATCGGTATGGTCACAGAACCCCTCAGTGACTTCTAATATCCTTATCATTTACAGTAGGGGGTACATTATCCCTTATAATACATGAGTGATACTCAGAGTTCCCTGTATAACTCAGCCTGCAGCCTTGTGCCTTTATAGGGTCACAGACCCCTCGGTGACTTTTAATATCCTTTTGATTTACAGTAGGGAGTACATTATCCCTTATAATACAAGTAATACTCTTTAGTAGCTAATCTCTAGATTACACTACAGGTGCCTCACTACTCAGTATATTATACTTAGTTGGATAACTTATTATAAAGTTGTAGTTTTACTACACCCCTATTGGCCACTAGGTGGCACTATTGAACAAGAGAATCGAATAGAATGCTAGATTACAGGCTTCTGAAATTACAATGATTTTAACGTCCTTGATTCAGCTTTTCTAACAAAGCAAAGACATTAAGCATAACTTTATGGCCAAGGAGTGCAGAGAGCATTTTAACAAATATAAGCAGGTGGGCAAAACCAATGTGTATACATTTTCCCCATCTTTGTTAGTGAGACTGTGATAAGGCTTCTAGAGTATAGGCTATAGGTAGGGTTGCCATGTGGCCACTAAACATGATGCTTGATGCCAATGTTATTAATAGGGTACAAAGATAAAAATATAGGAAGGCTGGTATTTATTTCCAGAAAAGTTGGCAACCCTAGCTATCAGCTGCAGGTCACCTAGGGTGGGCTGGACCTCCAATGGGCTCAGTGTGCAGCCACAAAGCTTGGGGAAAGCAGCATATAAATAGTGTCAGGTTAAGTAACAGGTACTATAAAAAGGCAGCTTGCTCCCAGAGCTATTAAACTGTCAGAAAGTGCTTATGAGTCCAGCGATTGTGCAAGCCCCTCGCTCTCACCCCCGTGCAATTGCACAACAGGAAAATCTCACCGACGGAATATTTAAAGGTGCAGTTCCTCATTTTACCCCTCCCTTCTCCATTCTTCGTTTGTTTATTGCGCAAGACACGTGGCTTTCAGTTGACTCTGCAATAACACTTCCTGTCGCTGTGCAGTTTAAAATGAATATACAGCCCAATATTTCCCTAAAGGAGTAGGTGCCTGGAATAAATCACACAGGGAAATAAACCCATCGGCTGACCTATTTAATCTTGGCAGTCATCATTAAATGCAAAGCAGTCTCAAAGATTTAGGGTTCCCTAAAGCCAACTCTCTGCTGGGAAACTGTCACATAAAATACATTCATAGTAGGCAGGTTGAAAAAAAAGATATGAGTGCAGGAAGTTCAACCCTTTTTGTCTTCCAGATGATCCACAGGAAGGAACTGTCCACTAGACAAGAGACTCCAAATATTTTATGGATCAATTAATAATGATTGTATAGCCTACAGGTGGGCAATATCAGGCTAATTTGGTAATTTGGCCCTGGGGCCAAACGATCGAATTAGAACGACTGAAATAGTCGGCATCGGTTCGGGGACCGAATCAAATAGCCGATACGGTCCCGATAAATCAAACCTGCCCGATCGAGAGCTGCCCAATTTCAGGCCAGATGTCGGTCAGGCAGGCCCCTCGTTTGTGCCCATACACAGGCAGATGAGCTGCCAATCGGACTAAAGGACCAATATCGGCAGCTAGAATCGGCCCGTGTATGGCCACCGTTATTGTGCTGATGTCAAGATCTCCTTTCCTCCAATCTTCTTGTCACTTGCAGCCGGTAGAATGAGTGTCATGGAAGGTGTAAGATAGACAATACCTTCTGGAATACTTGAATTGATCCCATTTGTTACAGTGAAACCCTTTACTGCCATGTTGCGACACATCTGGACTATACAGTACATTTAAGCTAAAACTTCTGATTTCAGTTTTATTATATACTGAATGGCAATTGCATTGTCCAAAACAGGACTAATTAATCTGCTGAAAGTGGCACCTATATAAATACCATATTGCTTTATGCGGTGATGGGTAAATATTGTCTAGTTGGAGGGGAGGTGAGAACCCTGCGCTGTCTTCTAGGTGTGAATAAAACTAGGTCATGGGCGTAGATTTCCTTTTGCCTTGCTTGTTATTGAGGATTAGTTAAATAACCCATGTAAACATTTAGGTCTGGACTGGGATACAAAATAAGCTCTGGCATGTCAAGTCCACAAAGCCCCAAATAGCCTCCACCAACCCAATAAATAGTGAGAGCAGCCCCTCTGACGTTTGCCTCTTGTCGTCACTATGTACCCCAAAACTGCTCAGTGTTCATGTTACACCTTTTGGGCACTAGAGGAGTTAGGAAAGGGACCATGTTGGGAAAATATAAACATTTGTATTTGTTTATAAGAACATGTAATGTTTAGTAAAGTGGGGCAAAAAAAAGCTGATTTCCTCTCATTCTGAAATTTTAGTCTTGTGTTTCTAAAGGGATGTTTCATCATATTATATACACAAAACAGCAGTCCTGCCTTGCTTTATGGCTGAGATTCTAGCTATCTGTATAACAGAGCATTCTGTCACAGTGGCACAGATCCTATCTGATCCCCATTGTAAGCAGCAGTCCTACCCTGCTTTATGGCTGAGATTCTAGCTATCTGTATAACAGAGCATTCTGTCACAGTGGCACAGATCCTATCTGATACCCATTGTAAGCAGCAGTCCTACCCTGCTTTATGGCTGAGATTCTAGCTATCTGTATAACAGAGCATTCTGTCACAGTGGCACAGATCCTATCTGATACCCATTGTAAGCAGCAGTCCTGTCCTGCTTTATGGCTGAGATTCTAGCTATCTGTATAACAGAGCATTCTGTCACAGTGGCACAGATCCTATCTGATATCCATTGTAAGCAGCAGTCCTGCCCTGCTTTATGGCTGAGATTCTAGCTATCTGTATAACAGAGCATTCTGTCACAGTGGCACAGATCCTATCTGATACCCATTGTAAGCAGCAGTCCTGCCCTGCTTTATGGCTGAGATTCTAGCTATCTGTATAACAGAGCATTCTGTCACAGTGGCACAGATCCTATCTGATACCCATTGTAAGCAGCAGTCCTGCCCTGCTTTATGGCTGAGATTCTAGCTATCTGTATAACAGAGCAGTTTGACAGAGTAGCACAGATCCTTTCTGATCCCCACTGATTACATCAGCTTTGTTGAGTTACTGGGATAAAATACAAGGTTCTGGCATATTATGGGATATCAGAAACCCCTTTTCTTTCCTTGCAGCGCAAAGAGAAATGTGGCCTAAAAGTGCAGAAATGTTTCCAAACCCTCTTGCTGCAAAGCTGTTCCGCTTCTGTTGCACATCATTGTTAAACCACACGAGGAAACCGTCGCCTTTGTAGCCATCACCTGTGGTCGGCCTGGGATGCAGCATTGGCCCATCTTGATGTCATTATTTCAACATCTGGGCCCAATGTATCTCGCCGCCGAGGGGAGTCCGTGTTTGCTACATATGACATCGCCTGAAATTAATTCCATTGCTGGATAGTGGGAAAAACAAAGCAGAGACCCTACTGCCGGGCTGTGTTCAAAGTGGGATAAAGGAGCAGAGGAATGTTTAGAAGAGGCCCGACATAGCGCCAAGAGTCTGCACCAAAAAAAAGACCCAAATCTGCAGCCATGAAATACAGTGTCATGCCTAAAGGAGCTTTTTAAAGGGGATATAAACTTTCATTTTCATGGCCTTTACTGAGCACAAGCATGACGCCATGCGATGTGAACCTGGGGGGTTCCAAAATCAGTTGTATAGGGCTGCTGTGCTTGGTAAGTTATACATCAGCCCAATGCAATAGAACAACTTTCAAATGTTTCACGGCTTTAGATAAGGTTGGCAAAAGACCCAGTCCTTTAGAATCATTTCTTTATACAAGAAGGAAGCCAATTCTGCCTTAAGGGGGAAAAATTCCTTCCTGACTCCTTAATGCCAATTGGAGCTTTTCCCTGGATCATCATGTTAATCCCATTTAAATGAAATACATGTAAGCACAAATACTTTGCTACCCCTACATTATTTATTATAGTATTAAGGAACTTATGTCTCCCATCCAAATGCCACTGGCAGAGAAATCTATAGAGGCATGGTTTTTACAGTGCAGAACTCCTTATATTACTTAAGATGGAAATGTCTGTCATCTGATTAAAAGGGGGGGAGGTTACCCAATAAACATCGGATCTGCAGCTGCTATGAGCAAAGAATAATTCTATGTTAATGTTATATTTTCCCTAATCAGTACATTGTTTGTGATGGCAACAATGGTCAACGTCAACTCCATTATAATGGCTGTTACGGCACTAAAAGTTGGGAAAGGGATTTGCGTCATGCTCTTATGTAAAATATTACACTGCATAAGGCAGTAGGAGTGAGAACATGGCAGCAGTGATGAATAGGTGGTGGCAGGAAAAAAATACATGGCAGCAGAAATGTTTATAAGGCAGTAGCAATTACTACATACAGAGAAAAAGAAAATCCCTTTTAAAAATTATAATTAGAATTATTTACTTAAAATATAGAAATGGCCTTATAATTGGGAGAAATAAATACATAGCCAAAAGAATGGAATCACTTCAACATGAATAGATACAAGGCAGTAGCAACTGATCCTTAGCAACAATCATGAATACAAGGCAACAAGAGTGGAAATATGGGCACAGGAATTATTAAATGGCAGCAGGAGAATATACAGGGGAGCAGGAATTGACACAAGTCAGAAGGAATGGATATATGGCAGCAGGAATTAATATATGGCAGCAGAAATGAATACATGGCAGCAGGAATTGATTTATGGCAGCAGAAATGAATACATGGCAGCGGGAATTAATATATGGCAGCGGGAATTAATATATGGCAGCAGGGGAAGATACAGGGCAGCAGGAATTGATACAAGTCAGGAGAAATGGATACATGGCAGCAGGAATTAATATATGGCAGCAGAAATGAATATATGGCAGCAGGAATTGATTTATGGCAGCAGAAATGAATACATGGCAGCAGGAATTAATATATGGCAGCAGGGATGAATACATGCCAGCAGGAATTGATTTATGGCAGCAGAAATAAATACATGGCAGCAGGGGAAGATACAGGGCAGCAGGAATTGATACAAGTCAGGAGAAATGGATACATGGCAGCAGGAATTAATATATGGCAGCAGAAATGAATACATAGCAGCAGGAATTAATATATGGCAGCAGGGATGAATACATGCCAGCAGGAATTGATTTATGGCAGCAGAAATGAATACATGGCAGCAGGGGAAGATACAGGGCAGCAGGAATTGATACAAGTCAGGAGAAATGGATACATGGCAGCAGGAATTAATATATGGCAGCAGGAATGAATACATGGCAGCAGGAATTGATTTATGGCAGCAGAAATGAATACATGGCAGCGGGAATTAATATATGGCAGCGGGAATTCATATATGGCAGCAGGGATGAATACATGCCAGCAGGAATTGATTTATGGCAGCAGGGGAAGATACAGGGCAGCAGGAATTGATACAAGTCAGGAGGAATGGATACATGGCAGCAGGAATTAATATATGGCAGCAGGGATGAATACATGCCAGCAAGAGAATATACATGGCAGCAGGAATTGATACAAGTCAGGAGGAATGGATACATGGCAGCAGGAATTGATATATGGCAGCAGAAATGAATACATGGCAGCTAGGGAATATACAAGGCAGCAGGAATTGATACACAACAACAGAACAAGAAATAAATAGCAAACAAGGGTACAAAGGGAAATTATCAGTATAGATACTAGTGGTGTCATGAAACTATGTTGCAGATCATTGGCTCATACACTAGACTGTAGCTTCCAAACATGGCTGCAGGCGGGGAAGCAGTAAAAGAGCCTTTTGGTGGAAGTGGAAGTGTTGCCCTAAGCACATAGCAAGTTATTCCGCAAAGCAGCAAAAAAATAAAGTTAGTTCTTTCGGCACAAATCCCTCTCCCCCCCCAAATTTCTCATATATTTATTTTACCCCTCGGCTTTATTGCAAGACTAACTTTGTGCCATCAGTGCAGTCTTCAACCCAAGCTGTATGTAACACAGGGCAAAAAATAATAAGCAATTTGTATGGAACATTAAGAATTTAACAGTAAGGAAATAAGCACGGCAAATTATTTATATTCTGCAAGAATAATAAATAAACAAAAGTGGATTTGGCGTCCAGTGCTGAGGGGGAATTACCCCAAGCGCAGCACTGTACTATGGCCCATTCCTAGCTCAGTTTTTCCTTTCTTCATCTATTTGAGGGCACATTAAAAACAGATGAAAATATAATTCAAGTCTACATAAAAAAACAGGGCATTGTTTTACCCTGGGTCTCATGCATAGCACTCAGTTCACATAGCTGTGTAATGGCATGCAATCCTTTGGTTATATAGTGTAAATTTGGAATTTGAAACCATGAAAACCCTATATATTAGGTGCTACCAACCCATATTTCTGTAGGGAAATGAGAGCAGAGCAGGCAGTAACCCTTCCAACACTTTCCCCTGTCTCTGCCCCTATATATTAGGTACCTATCTAGTGCTACCAACCCCTATTTCTGTAGGGGAATGAGAGCAGAGCAGGCAGTAACCCTTCCAACACTTTCCCCTGTCTCTGCCCCTATATATTAGGTACCTATCTAGTGCTACCAATCCCTATTTTTGTAGGGAAATGAGAGCAGAGCAGGCAGTAACCCTTCCAACACTTTCCCCTGTCTCTGTCCCTATATATTAGGTACCTATCTAGTGCTACCAACCCCTATTTCTGTAGGGAAATGAGAGCAGAGCAGGCAGTAATCCTTCCAACACTTTCCCCTGTCTCTGCCCCTATATATTAGGTACCTATCTAGTGCTACCAACCCCTATTTCTGTAGGGAAATGAGAGCAGAGCAGGCAGTAACCCTTCCAACACTTTCCCCTGTCTCTGTCCCTATATATTAGGTACCTATCTAGTGCTACCAATCCCTATTTCTGTAGGGAAATGAGAGCAGAGCAGGCAGTAACCCTTCCAACACTTTCCCCTGTCTCTGTCCCTATATATTAGGCACCTACCTAGTGCTACCAACCCCTATTTCTGTAGGGAAATGAGAGCAGAGCAGGCAGTAACCCTTCCAACACTTTCCCCTGTCTCTGCCCCTATATATTAGGTACCTATCTAGTGCTACCAACCCCTATTTCTGTAGGGAAATGAGAGCAGAGCAGGCAGTAACCCTTCCAACACTTTCCCCTGTCTCTATATATTAGGTACCTATCTAGTGCTACCAACCCCTATTTCTGTAGGGAAATAGAAGCAGAACAAGCAGTACAGGTCATTTGCTACAACCCCCGGATGGAAATTCTAGCACTGTAAGTGGCACAAAAGAGCATTCTAAAAACATTTGTACCCAGAGTCTGGCTGTGCTTAATTACAGGCTGTGCCTTTGGACAATCCCTAACTTGCATGTCGGAATGATGCACAAATAGTGGGATAATTAAGGTAACGGTAGGGATCGGGGGCTCTGCTACACTTGTATAATAGTCAAATCTAGTAGTGCAGAGAATATAAACAGCCTCACAGACACTGTTTTCAATAGCAATTGCATCTTGCTTAGCAATACATATTCATTAGGAAACTGTTTTTTAGTATATATTTTGGGGGTGTTCCCTTTAAGTACAGATGTAGTGACGATGCAGAAGCAAGCCGCTCTATCAATCTGACCCTGATCTCAGAGAATCACACTCAGATACCATCTGTTTACTCTCTCTCTGGTTTCTACATGCTGTTAGAACGTGAGCAATCAAAGACTGAGGTCATTCGCTGAGGGCCCAAGCCGACAGTGACATGTGACAGTTGGTAGCTCCCGTGGCAGGGAAAATTATCTTTGCTCATAGCTCAACCCCTTTGTCCTATGAGCTGACACAATGATGATTTGTACTGATTCTATCCATAATATCCGTATCAATAAAAGGTCAAATCTAATCCTTTGCACAGTTATTTGATGGCATTTCATGGGCATATCAGGATATGAATGTTAGGTGCCCCAGCAAGTGTCTGAATGTAGGGGTAGTTTGTAACAATAAGCACACGGGGGGCAACCCTGTCCTGCCAGCAGGGCCACCATCAGGAGGGCACAGGGGGGGCCCGGCCATGATAGTTTTTTTTTTAGCTCGGGCCCCCTTTAAAGAACTACGGGCCCTGTCATTGGTGGCCAGCGGGAAATTTGATCCCTACACACGGGGCGCAACCATATAAAAGATGGAGATTCAGAGGACGCGGCCAGAGGAAGTCGCTGGTGGGGGAGCTGGAGGATGCCGCAGGGGAGCTGGAGGGAGTCACTGGGTCGGGGGGGGCTGGAGGAAGCCACAGGGGAGCTAGAGGGAGTCGCTGGGTGGGGGGGAGCTGGAGGAAGCTGCTGTTGGGGGGGAGCTGGAGGAAGTTGCTGGGGGGGCTGGAGGATGCTGAGGGGGAGGGAGCTGGAGGAAGTCGCTGGTGGGGGGGGAGCTGGAGGAAGCCGCTCTTGGGGGGGAGCTGGAGGAAGTCGCTGGTGGGGAGGGAGCTGGAGGAAGTCGCTGGTGGGGGGAGCTGGAGTAAGGAGGCTGGGGGGGAGCTGGAGGATGCTGAGGGGGAGGAGCTGGAGGAAAAGGGAGGGGGTTAACTGGAGGATGCTGGGGAGATGCTGGCTACTAATGTTTTAGGGGGGCCCAGGCTACCACTGTTTTAGTGGGCCCGGGCTACCAATGTCTGTGTGTCCTTTTTACTGAAGGGAGGGGCCATTGGGGGGAAGGGCGTGGGTGGAGGGGGGCCCAGAAAATTTTGTTGTGAGGGGCCCCGTGATTTGTGATGGCGGCCTTGCCTGCCAGTTACATCATTTTTTGCAAAGTACATATTCCTACACAGACTCCATACCTACAGAGCAGCTGCTCCCTTCATGCCACCGCAGACCGCAATGTCTCCAATGCAAGTTAATATGACAGACCCCAGACCCTTGGTGACAGCCGCCTGTCCCTAAGCAAGCATCGTGCTCTGCACGCAGTGAACATGAAGACCCTGAGAAAGATTCCCCATCGCCACATGATGACAATCAAAATCATCATTTATTTGACTGCATCTTACCATATACCGCCCCCCCGGCTGAATTTTATTTTAAAGCATTGTTGTCTGTTTTTATATGTTCATGGCAAAGAACCGCATCCCTAATTTCACCATAGCCCCTGGGTCACATAAAGGGACTGTCATCAAAATAAATGATTTTCTATTTGTGCCTTAAAGCCAATGTGTAATGTTTATACAATGTGAGAAAGAAACAAAATAATTACGGTCACTTTCGTGCTTGTATAGTATAATCATATTGTCTCATTTTTTCTGTCTCAAAGCAGCAGTCCTGCCCTGCTTTATGGCTGAGATTCTAGCTATCTGTATAACAGAGCATTCTGTCACAGTGGCACAGATCCTATCTAATACCAATTGTAAGCAGCAGTCATGCCCTGCTTTATGGCTGAGATTCTAGCTATCTGTATAACAGAGCATTCTGTCACAGTGGCACAGATCCTATCTGATACCCATTGTAAGCAGCAGTCCTGCCCTGCTTTATGGCTGAGATTCTAGCTATCTGTATAACAGAGCATTCTGTCACAGTAGCACAGATCCTATCTGATACCCATTGTAAGCAGCAGTCCTGCCCTGCTTTATGGCTGAGATTCTAGCTATCTGTATAACAGAGCATTCTGTCACAGTGGCACAGATCCTATCTGATCCCCATTGTAAGCAGCAGTCCTGCCCTGCTTTATGGCTGAGATTCTAGCTATCTGTATAACAGAGCATTCTGTCACAGTAGCACAGATCCTATCTGATACCCATTGTAAGCAGCAGTCCTGCCCTGCTTTATGGCTGAGATTCTAGCTATCTGTATAACAGAGCATTCTGTCACAGTGGCACAGACCCTATCTGATACCCATTGTAAGCAGCAGCCCTGACCTGCTTTATGGCTGAGATTCTACCTATATTTATATCAAAGCATGTATTACAAAGTTTTATCATCTAGTGCTAAGAGTCTATATACGTATTTAAACAAAAATCACTGTCCATCCCCTTTAATGCGCAATGTGCATTTCACGTGATTCCTTTAGTACACAGATCAAAGGTTTGTCGTATGGTTTATATAGTGAGCCAATAGATCCTACAATATTATACCCCTTACGCTTCCTTTACACAGTACATTAAAATAAAAGGCTCTATTAAAGAATTATGGGGAAATAAAGAGAAATTAAATTTTACTTTATATGATTAAGGCTTATTTCCCTTTAATTTGAACCAAATGCAGATTTGCTCCCAGCAGAGATGGGCTGTCCCTGATCCAATTGGCTGGGGCATATTTGGCTGAGAGCAGACAGGGCCTTGGAACTGATCAGTTACACACTGGATTTGTTTTAAAGAACTGTGAAATCTACAGAAATTGTCTGAGACCAGAGTAAAACTCTAACCGTGTGAATGTTTTATATATCTAAGGAATCCGGGTCCTTAACCCCTAAAGGCAAACAGGTCACAGTATTCAAGGAGTAATATCAATAGGGCCTCAGGTAGACTCCGGCTTGTGGAGGACTTCAAGCTATAATCTTCTTTGGTTGTCATGGGATGCTAGGATTTGTAGTTCAACAACAGCCAGACTGTCATAACTTGGAAACCCCCAGTACATCCTATGGACATTTTCAGTTTGTTTTTAACAGAATATTTACTTTTTTATTTTTATTTACTTTTTTAATTATTTCAATTTCATGCATCACATATGGGCAACAGTGGACTGAATACTCTGACCATAGCATTTCCATAGTGCCACTAGAGGGCGCAAAGAGGGCAAAATCAATATATTCCCTGTCCTAAAATATATGCTAAATTCTATACATTTTGTGTGAAAGCCCCAAACCCAGGTTACTGCGCTAACATTTTCTGTGCAAACACCCAATGTACATTAAAGCAGCCCACTGGGCATATAATCTGCCACAGGCCTTAATAATCACAGTGCAAAAACGTTTCCCTACAAACTATATTTTGGACACATTTAAGCAGCCCCCACCCCTTGTATTAAATACAGCTGTGTGCATAGTTGGTGCCATACAAATAAAGCTATACTCATCTGATTCTAAGTAGCTGTGTAGATCCCTGCTGTGCAGAGAGATGCCATATGGCTGTCCAGCACCGCACTAACTGCCAAGCCTTTGGAGAGGGAGGAATTAGGGATTTGAAAAGGAGAATATTACATAGAGTGTTGGGACAAATAACATATTGACTGTCAGTGGAAAGGGGAAACAAATGTGCACAGGCACACTATATCTAGAAGGGATATCTCTATGGCCCTTACACTGCTATTCAACTCTTCCTTCACACAGTCCCTTCCCAGAGGCTATTATCCCCCCACTGCTATTATAGGCACCATCTCTCCCTACTATACTTGCTATCCCACAGCCACAGTCCCTTCCCAGAGGCTATTATCCCCCCACTGCTACTATAGGCACCATCTCTCCCTACTATACCTGCTATCCCACAGCCACAGTCCCTTCCCAGAGGCTATTATCCCCCCACTGCTACGATAGGCACCATCTCTCCCTACTATACCTGCTATCCCACAGCCCCAGTCCCTTCCCAGAGGCTATTATCCCCCCACTGTTACTATAGGCACCATCTCCCCCTACTATACCTGCTATCCCACAGCCACAGTCCCTTCCCAGAGGCTATTATCCCCCCACTGTTACTATAGGCACCATCTCTCCCTACTATACCTGCTATCCCACAGCCACAGTCCCTTCCCAGAGGCTATTATCCCCCCACTGCTACTATAGGCACCATCTCTCCCTACTATACCTGCTATCCCACAGCCCCAGTCCCTTCCCAGAGGCTATTATCCCCCCACTGCTACTATAGGCACCATATCTCCCTACTATACCTGCTTGAGGCTTCTCAAGAGGCTATAGGCAACACCTAGTTAGACATTTAAGACATTTCTACACATATAAATGTTGTCTTAAAACTAAGCATTAGTTGTAGTTCAGCAAGAGCTAGATTTCTATGGGTTAATATCTCAGACATCTAATTAAAATCTCAGCAGACACCCAGTTATAGCCTTACAGTGCAAAGTGCATAAAATACTTTGCCTGGCAGATTCTCTGTGTGCCAGTCAGATAAAGCATGACACAATCTGCTGCCAATTCCAGAGTCGGACACAAAACCGCCCCCTGATGCTGACAGCGAGTGACAGACACAACGGTGCATGTGCTGCTGAGGGGAAGTGTGGTACAGTCACTCGCTGCTGCTGCTGCTGATGGGATGTACATAAACCAAGTTACTAGGGGTCCCTTATGTGGACTTGGGCAGAAGTGCAAGCACCAAAGGTTCAGAGCCATAGTTTTGCAGTTCCAGTGGTGCAAGTTACATTAAGTAGAAAACTGGACCCCCAACCGTAGATGACAAGGAGAAGGGGTGCCAAATCCTTATGAGACCCCAAAATATCAGGAGAGTTGAGATATTTGAAAAATGGTCACTGATTTTGCTATGTATCCTGCAAGACTAATGCTCACTGTATCACTACAATGTCTCACATAAAGCAAGGCAAGACTGCTGTTTTCTTATCTAGAAAGTAGTAAAGACAGACACAGTTATGTGATGGTTTCACAGAAATACACAGTCCAAGTGTAAAATTCTGGCATATAAGGGCCATGGTCCACAGGGAGGTTAGTTGCCCACAGTTAAATCTGGCCTACTCCGGGCAACTAATCTCCCCAAAATGCCTTCCCACCAGCTTTTCTGCAGGAAACTTTGGATGACTTTGAAATTAAGTGCGTATGCAGTGGCAGAACTACTGGGGGTGCGGAGGGTGTGATCGTACCTGGGCCCAAATCCCCTCAGGGCCCATGGGACGCTCTCATTGGTGTGATTCCACTCGCACCGGTGCACATTTGCCACTAAAAAATGTGTCCAGAGGGGTGTGGGGGCCCAGCTCCATGCCCTGCACCCAGGCCTGGGGATGTTTAGTTCCGTTATTGCACCTATACATTCCCACCGGTGATACACTTTATTGCCAGAAAGCATTTCAGGGTGATTGGTTGTCTGCAGTAGCCAAGATTTACCGCTAGGACTAATCTCCCTATGGACCAAGGCCCTAGAGAAGTTTTAGGGGTAAAAAAGTTTTAAAAGGACATTGAGCGCCATTGTATTTTATACAACTTTTCATGCCAGAAAGTGTTGGGGGTGATAAGATAACACTTTACTCTGCTACTCTTTACTTCTGCAGCTGCCAAAGTCTCAGAGTCCTTCCCCTAATCCCTCCCATTTAAGCAAATGGGGCAGCAGTGGCTCCTCTGTCTCCCTAAAAGCTCAGTGGGTGATGGAAATGACATTCACTTTCTCAGTCTCTCTGCTTTACTTGCTATGTGTGTGCAGCAGTTGCTGATCTCCTTACCTGCCCCAGCAGGGGGTGAGCAGCCCAATACCATTCCTGGTACCAGCTCCCTGCTGCTCTCCAGTGCTTCTGTCTGAATGAGCCCAGAGCATGAGAGCTCCATCTCCTTACCTGCCCCAGCAGGGGGTGAGCAGCCCAATGCCATTCCTGGTACCAGCTCCCTCCTGTTCTCTCCAGTGCTTGTGCCTGAATGGGCCCAGTGCATGAGAGCTCCATCTCCTTACCTGCCCCAGCAGGGGGTGAGCAGCCCAATGCCATTCCTGGTACCAGCTCCCTGCTCTTCTCTCCAGTGCTTGTGCCTGAATGGGCTCAGAGCATGAGAGCTCCATCTCCTTACCTGCTGGTACCTAATCCTTGGGAACACTTCCTTCCGGCTGTTGTACTTACCTGCCTGCTGCCGGCACTAGGGCTGACGGGACTAGAATGGATCACAGACGTACAAACTCATTGATCCCTCAGCGGCCGCTGTGACGTAAGCCGGCTCTGCACCTATAAATACGGCCCCTGGCGGCTCTGAGCGCAGAGTGAATCTGACAGAGTTAGTGAGCAGAAGTGGCTGAGGGAGAGTTTGAGGCAGCGATAGAGCCGAATCTTCCCGGGGGTCACCCTTCTCTTCTGCTTTCATGCACCGCCTGCTCCAGTGGGACCCGGCAGCAGTATGTCTCCCACCTCCGCCCGGCGTTAGATCCATGGACTACTACGATTCCGACTGCCTGGCCGGCTTTGTAGGCAAGGTCCCCCGGCGAGTGCCTAGGGGCTGTCCCGGACCTGACAGTTCTATCGGGGAACACGAAAGAGCCATAGACTTCAGCCCGTACCTGGAGCCCCCAGCCGGGGCATTGGGAGGAGGGAGCCCTTCGGCTGCGCCTCCTGGAGACTTTCTGTCCGATCTGCTGGGCGCGGACGAATACAAGTGTGGGCGCAAGGGGGCGCTAGAGTACAGTCCGGGCGGGAGAGGGCTGGCGGGGTACCCGCAGCTGGGGGAGACCAAGGTGGAGCCCGTATTCGAGTCTCTGGAACCCTACAAGGGCCCCGGCCGGGAGGAGAACGCCATGCAGTCACCGTACAGTGTCCGCGCCTATCTGGGCTACCAGACGGTACCGAGCGGCAGCAGCGGAAACATCTCCAGCGCCTCCTCCTCCTCCAGTCCCCCGGGCACCCCCAACCCCTTGGAAAACAAGAGCGGGGGCCCGTCTGGGGCGACGGGGGGAGGCTACGGGAAGAGCGGATCGAGCAAAGGGAAGAAGTCGCTTGACAAGCACAGCGATGAGTACAAGATACGCCGGGAGCGCAATAATATCGCCGTGCGGAAAAGCCGCGACAAAGCGAAAATACGCAACATGGAGACGCAGCACAAAGTGCTGGAGCTGAGCGCGGAGAACGAGCGGCTGCAGAAGCGGGTGGAGCAGCTTTCCCGGGAGCTCAGCACCCTCCGGAACTTGTTCAAACAGCTGCCCGAGCCCCTACTGGCCGCTACCGGCCGCTGCTAGGCCTAAGGGTGGCACCCCCTGACTTGCCCGCACCCGGGGCGCTGTGCCACCCATGGACTTGTCTGGGCCAAAACATGGGTACGGAACAAACTTCCCAAATACTGCACTAGGGACAATAATAATAATAATCAGCCTGCACTTGGGGTCAGTGTGCTCTCAAAGCCCAAACATTGGACTGGGATTATCAGTTGAGCTGTGCCACAATCAGCACTGGCGGACTCCCCCCCCCCCCCCCCCCAATTCTGTATTTACCCAAAACCTTTGCTCCTGAATTCTGCACAGGCAAATAACTGGGGGCTGTTGTCTTTACCCACAGCCACAAATCCCAAGGGGGACTTCAGCTAAATCTGTACCAGGCACTCAAATGATGCACCCCAAGGTTAGCTTCAGCTAAACGCCTATGGCACCCCTATTCTGGACTGTGAGTATTCCTTCCTGACCTGCAACCAACAGGCCTGCACACCCAGATCTGCTAAAGGGATAGAACATCCTTGCAGCATCTGACACCATGTTGTTCTGTTGAAGGAATCCGAGGTGTACCCTGCTCCTGGTTTTGCTGGCACCCCACCCCAACCTTTAACCATGCATCCTTCAAATCTGCGTAAGGGGTTCTCTCTGAAACAACATACCCTGGGAGACCCCCAGTACTTAGTTCCCAGTCTGAACTCTGTCGCTTCACCACCTCACTATCTGTTTTGAGTTTTGCACCACCCAATCGCGGTGCTCTTCCACAGCCGCCAACCCCCTAAAACAATATCTACACCACAGCGAATGTAGCGATAACTCTAAAACTGCATCACCAAGTGTGCCAAATGCACCCCTGCAGATACATTAGATCGGTACTGGCAGGGCAGTGGAGGGCTAAAGCTGCACTGGGGGTACTTCAGACACCGTTGCCCCCCCCCCCTTTTTTTTTTTGTGGAAACCAGCACTTCAAGCCTGCTTCAAAGAGCCTCACCTGGGTGCAGATCACCCGTATCACTGGTACAGCCCCAAAACGCCTGCCTTCTGTGCGATTAAGGAAGAGCATCCATCTACAACCCACACCCACCCAACTTATTTCTTTGCTAATAACCATTTGATTCAGGCCAGAATTATGAATTGGGATTTTTTTTTTTTTTTAACTTTCATCCAAAATCTGCAAGGAGGGGGCACCCCCCAAGTTTTTATCAACAGCAATTTCCCTAAACTCTGCAGCCACTACCCCTAGCTTGCAGGCTGATGCAATATGGACCCTGTACTTTGACTGTGGTCATTTCCTTATGGGGTTAAGTAGAGCGAACATTTATGTTTATATGATTGCAGTTATTTTTTATTGTTTATAAATGGCTGTATGGTTTACACAGTTTTGTTTGCTATTAATACCGGCAAGTCCCTGTACTGTAGAGCTTGCAATCTTGACAACTGAGGCACAGGGCCACGAGAAGCAGGGAACAGGAATCGAACCCGGGCACCCCCTTTGTATCAGTGCACTTTTACAGCCAAGTCTGAACCACTGCAGCATTAACATATACAGGAGGCGAGAGGCCCGGGGTGACTGGTACAGGAATCCTAAACTTGCTACCTGGTGAACTGTAACTCCTAATATCACAAGGGAACCTGGGAATTGTAGTCTATATAGAAATGGATAGTGAATGGTTAAATATTCCTGCCTTGGCTTTAAGGCTTGTATGGGGGTATAGTTGCTCATACTGGTATGCTTTAAAACCTACATACCTCAGCTGCAGCAGAACCTCAGCGTGTCACTATTATCAGTGAACTGAGTCTCAATGGGTTCTGCTATGGCAGCTCTTCTTATTGCTGATCAGGCCTTAATCATAGATCTTGGTCTTTTTAACCTTTTTAGTGCCACAGATTAGCACAATTGCTGTGATTTGATATTTTGGTAAAATCACGTGGTTTGACTTTAAATAGAATGCCACCCTTGCCCTTCATTGGTATCTTGGCCAGCCTGCCCTGTAAGGTATTGCGCACACATAACTGGGGGAAATGTTAATGGTCTGTTGGGTGATGCATTCGTGCTAAATGCACAGTCAGGATCCTTTTAGCTTGTAATATACATTGTTATAACCCTGCTGTAGCCTAAGGCAGCACTCACCCCAAGATTGACCCTTACTTACCTTCAGGCTGTATCCTCCTAAATCACAACAAGGTTACAGATGTATAGAAACATTGGGGTAACAGTCACCCTGCTATAGTTCCAGGGGTACCCAGGGCACAAATAAGCACTCACCCCAAATCTGCCCTTAACTGGCCTTCAGACTGGGCCCCCTTAGCCCATAACAAGGTTACAGATATATAGAAACATTGGGGTAACAGTCACCCTGCTATAGTTCCAGGGGTACCCAGGGCACAAATAAGCACTCACCCCAAATCCCCCCCTAACTGGCCTTCAGGCTGGGCCCCCTTAGCTCATAACAAGGTTACAGATATATAGAAACATTGGGATAACAGCCACCCTGCTATAGTTACAGGGGTACCCAGGGCACAAATAAGCACTCACCCCAAATCTTCCCCTAACTGGCCTTCAGGCTGGGCCCCCTTAGCTCATAACAAGGTTACAGATATATAGAAACATTGGGGTAACAGTCACCCTGCTATAGTTCCAGGGGTACCCAGGGCACAAATAAGCACTCACCCTAACTGGCCTTCAGTCTGGGCCCCCTAATGTGAAAATAAAGTTAAAGATTTTGTGAGCCCCCATTTCCATCTACCTAACGGCCCAAGAGGCATTCTTGTGTTGCAGAGACAAAATGTGGGCAATGACTTGGCACTTTGGAGAAAATACTATTATATTATAAATATATACTTCTGTCACAGGATTGCTGGTACAGGGAGTTACACATGCAATACTTGTACTTTATTGAGAATATTCCTAAGGGTCTGGCTGTGAGTATCTGTGCCATGCCTATAATATACGCCCTATTTTTAAAAAAAATTGTATTCAAAAGAGAGAGAGATATATATATATATATATATATATAAATATATTTATTGAAAATTTGTATCAGAGAGCACATCTATCAGTTTGTTTATAGAGGAAGAAGAAATGTATCTGAGCTGGACCAGCTTTAGATACTTTGCACCTTTTCCTACTGCAGTTGGATGAACCCAGTTCCCTTCTGGTGATTTAGATCTTTACAAATCCCGACCTTCGTTTTTCTGTTTTTTTTCTTTTCTAGAACAGAGGTTTTAAAAATAAGTGTTATTTAAAGTAAAGAGAACAATCTTTTCTATGCCTGGTGATGCAATAAGGTTAAACATGGCTGCAACCAACCTCTGAACACATGATGCAATCCTGTGTAATCCAGCCATAAACTGTGTAATCTGTTAAGATGTTTTATGTTTTTTTTATATTATATAAAAATCTATTTCTATATGGGATGCATTTGTATATTTTGGGTTGCGTTGAATAATTTTGTAATATGGTTTCTGCCTATGGGGTGGGATACTTTCTGGCAGAACATTTTTGAATGTTTTAATTTAGAATTGAACCATTGTCCTTTATTGGTCACTTGCCAGTTAATTTCTTTATATCCGATCCTTTGTATTTTCAGTAAGCCCCTTGATATTTTCAAAATAATAGTCATCTGCTACGGTACCTGAACTGCAACACCCAGAATTCTCTTCCAGCTGTGGGAATTGTGGGAGATGTAGATTTAGAGGTGTGGGTGGCAGAGCCTTGCACTGTCTGACTATTCTCACTGAGTTGTAACTTCAAGCAAAAAACAAAATATTCCTACAAATAACTTTTTTTTTACTTTTTGAATTAAAAAAAAAAGTGCATTAAAATCTAAGACTGTTATGGAAACCACTTGCTAAAATAAAGTCTATTTTCACTATTTATTATTGAAAATGCTTGTGTGATGTGTCTGATATGGGTGAGATTTTTGCAAATGATTTAATCTGCTTCTTAATGCGGTTTAGAAGAATCATGTTTGTGGTGGGACATATAACCATAGCCCCTGTAACAAGAGTACAGACATATAGGGATAAGCATGGCGAAACAGTCACCCTACTATAGTTCTAGGGGTACGCAGGGCACAAATAAGCACTCACCCCAAATCCCCCCCTAACTGGCCTTCAGGCTGGGCCCCCTTAGCCCATAACAAGGTTACAGATATATAGAAACATTGGGGTAACAGTCACCCTGCTATAGTTCTAGGGGTACCCACGGCACAAATAAGCACTAACCCAAATCTCCCTCTAACTGGCCTTCAGGCTGGGCCCCTTAGCTCATAACAAGGTTACAGATATATAGAAACATTGGGGTAACAGCCACCCTGCTATAGTTCCAGGGGTACCCAGGGTACAAATAAGCACTCACCCCAAATCTCCCCCTAACTGGCCTTCAGGCTGGGCCCCCTTAGCCCATAACAAGGTTACAGATATATAGAAACATTGGGGTAACAGTCACCCTGCTATAGTTCTAGGGGTACCCACGGCACAAATAAGCACTCACCCCAAATCTCCCTCTAACTGGCCTTCAGGCTGGGCCCCCTTAGCTCATAACAAGGTTACAGATATATAGAAACATTGGGGTAACAGTCACCCTGCTATAGTTCCAGGGGTACCCAGGGTACAAATAAGCACTCACCCCAAATCTCCCCCTAACTGGCCTTCAGGCTGGGCCCCCTTAGCTCATAACAAGGTTACAGATATATAGAAACATTGGGTAACAGTCACCCTGCTACAGTTCCAGGGGTACACAAGGCACAAATAAGCATTCACCCCCAAATCTCACACAAATTAGTCAGTCCCTTAGTGTATAATAACTTGTTTGTGCTAAAGAAGGTATAGAAGAATATCAGTCTTCATGTCTAGTGCAGGTAGCACTGTGGTTACCTCCTTATAAACCACATTGTCAGATAATCCAATTAGTTGCCAATCTAATCGAATAAGGAAAGAATCAAGTTGAGTTGACTTTCTTTTGTAAAATTATTCAAAATTCCAAGTCCCCAAAATTCAATGTAGGTGACTGCAGCTTAGTACAGCACCTTTTATATTACTTTAGAAAGGACTTGAACATTCTTTAGGAAAAGTCATGTAACTGGCTATTTTCTGCTAGTGAATTCTGCCCTGGCACACACCCAGCTAATGACTGGACCCGTATGGATAAACACTCTCTCAGACAGGAAATCTTTGCTGATCTATCCAGCTATCCCATCCCTTGCAGGAATATAGATATTTTTCCAGACTGCCATATTTAGGATCAGAGCTATTAAATCATCTTGGATGTGACAAACAACTTTTATTTTTAAGTGTAATGGGATATTTGTTGGGTAGAATCAGTAACATTAAATGGAGTGAGTTGTAGCCCAGCTTTGTTACATAAAACAAGTCAGAATGGTCCCATATATTAGGGAAAATGTTCCACACACAAGCAGCAATGAACATCCACATGTGGGGCAAGGCTTATTTGCTGTACCCATTGTGGCCCTCTACTTTGGACTGAGGCCGCAGCATATCATTGTGCTAAAACGTGGGCATGTTTATTGGTGCAGTGCTACAGCTTGGGGCATTCTGGGGCAGGCATTGTCCAGAGCCAACGCGGGGTGCAAATCTTTCCATAATACAGGGAAGACCTTTTGCTTACAGTGGGTATCAGAATCGGTGCCACTGTGACAGAATTTTTTTGTTATAAAGCAGGACAGGGCTGCTGCTTACAATGGGTATCAGATAGGATCTGTGCCACTGTGACAGAATGCTCTGTTATACAGATAGCTAGAATCTCAGCCTTAAAGCAGGGCAGGACTGCTGCTTACAATGGGTATCAGATAGGATCTGTGCTACTGTGACAGAATGCTCTGTTATACAGATAGAATCTCAGCCATAAAGCAGGGAAGGACTGCTGCTTACAATGGGTATCAGATAGGATCTGTGCCACTGTGACAGAATGCTCTGTTATACAGATAGCTAGAATCTCAGCCATAAAGCAGGGCAGGACTGCTGCTTACAATGGGTATCAGATAGGAACTGTGACAGAATGCTCTGTTATACAGATAGCTAGAATCTCAGCCATAAAGCAGGGCAGGACTGCTGCTTACAATGGGAATCAGATAGGATCTGTGCCACTGTGACAGAATGCTCTGTTATACAGATAGCTAGAATCTCAGCCATAAAGCAGGGCAAGACTGCTGCTTACAATGGGGATCAGATAGAATCTGTGCCAATGACAGAATGCTATAAAGATAGCTATAAAGCAGGGTAGGATTGTTGCTTTGTAAAAGAAACAAAGAAGACATTTTACACTTAAGGGCAGTGACACACGGGGAGATTAGTCGCTGCGCGACAAATCTTCATTGTTGCGGGCAACTAATCTCCCCACAATGCCATCCCACCGGCTAGACTGTAAATCGTCGGTGAGATGGCATATGCAGTGCCACGATTTACCTAAGTCGCCCGAAGTTTCCTCTCAAGGCGAATTTGGCAAATCGTGGTGGCGCGTATGCCAACCCACCGACGATTTACATTCTAGCTTTACATTTGTCTTCCCGGAGCCCCTACACCGCCCCCCATTGGTCGCCCCTAACCCCCCCCCGTGTGTGCATGTGTAGACATTTATAGTCCCATACGCTGCAGTGGGGAAAGGTATGGGAGACAAATTTACAAATTTGTTGCGGTGGGGCAGCCTTTGTGGCCTCCCCACAAATCTGGGCCTGGATGGCATTGCGGGGTAATTAGTCACTCGAGAAAACAGAGATTTGTCGCGGCGTGACTCATCTCCCCATGTACCCCTGCCCTAAAGTAGTAGTTGACCTTTAATTTAGTGTTTAGTATATTATAAAAATGTCTTATTATTAGCAAATCTTATATTTGCCTTCCTTTTTGCCTATTCTGCTATATAACAATGTTCACTGACCTCAGCAGCCAAAACACTTCTGTTCTGTGAGACTAAAATTTTTTTGTAAACTTGTATTTCTTAACTTTCCATTAATCTTCTGGTCTCTCATTTAAACTGCTGCCTGTTTGCTAGGGTAAACTGGACAAAATGAAGACCAACTGCAAATTATTACTATCTGAATCATGCAAAAAGTACAGTAAAAGGTAAACTTTTTATGAAACTACACTATTTTGCTAAACGTTGCACAAAACACATTTTACAGAACTGATTCTGTATTGCCATCTTTAAACTGACTTTTTCCCATGTTTTTTTCTTAATAACTTCTAATTTTAGTGAATTTGAAAAGCAGTTGCCTACACCCACCCCCCATAGGGTGGCATTTCCCGGCTCAACCATGCCCCTTCCCAAATAATCACTTGCCTCATTGCTTCTGTTTTTGTGCCTGACCGTGCAATCACTTTATTGTGCAAGGTGGGGGGCGGCTCTGCATTTATGGTATTAAGCAAGAGGTTCAACGGACAGGACATCAATTCATATAAAGGGGAACTAATAAGTAGACAAAAATACACAGATAAAATGATTTAAAGAATGTCCAGCTGCTATTCAGCTGCAATGCCAGTGTCCTCTGAAAGCCAAATCCTCACAGAAATAAGGGTGTCGAAGGATAATGAAACATTATTTAGCTTAATGCAATGACCTGTATGCACAAATGTCCTTACCATAAGGCTGTAATGTAATCGCTGTGCCCCACATTAAGGTTCTCACAGAGAGGGGACGTGCAGGTAGGGAGGATGGTGGCCAACCGCTTGGCTCTATGTAAAAGAGATCAGTACTAGTAAAGTTCTTTATTAAATAATTTTTTCATTTTGTGATCATTTTGGGACAATCTTTTTATGCAAGGTTTCATTCTCCTTTAAAATATATTTCCCAGCTCTGGCCCAAAAGGACTATATCTTTCATATCTAGACGCAGCATTGGAATGTAGTGTGTGGGACCCACCTGGGCTGCCACTCGAGGGGCCCCTGCTGGCCGCCCAACTCTCACGAACATGCATCATGTATAATTCACTGCAAACAGAGGAGAGAGAGATCAGCAAGGGTGCCCCAATGCTTTGGATCAGCCCTGCGTTGCTGGGGCCCACCAGGCTTTTTCCCGATGTCCCTCCAGCCCAGTCCAACCCTGTGTAGACTGCTGAACCAATGCCTCCACACACATTCACCATGTCTCTATGGTTCTGGTTTGGTGCAATGATATCAGACGTTGATCAACTGAACTGATTGTGCTAAAGGACCAACACACACAGATCATCATACAGCCACAACAGCATTATATTCATGGGCAATAAAATCTGTTTATTAAAGATGACTCCATAGAACAGTGATCCCCAACCAGTGGCTCGGGGGCAACATGTTGATCCCCAACACCTTGGATGTTGCTCTCAGTGCCCCCAAACCAGGGAGTTATTTTTGAATTTCTGACTTGGGGGCAAGTTTTGGTTGAATAAAAACAAGATTTACTACCAAATAAAGCCCCTGTAAGCTGATAGTGTGCATAGAGGCTGCCTAATAGCCAATCACAGCCCTTATTTGGCTCCTCCATGAACTTTTATGGTGCTTGTGTTGCTCCCCAAGTCTTTTTACATTTGACTGTGGCTCATGAGTAAGAAAGGTTGGGGATCCCTGCCATAGAACAACATCTATATAATACTGATGTTCTATGTAATTAACCTTAGTGATATAGACAATTGGCAACTGGGAATAATTATATAACTTAAGTGTTATTTTGCCTTAATGATTTAATTTCATGGATTTTACAGCTTGAATGATAGACCTAAAAAAAAAAAAGAAAGTAGAAGGCCCGAGCAGAAAAAAAAATGCTGCTTTGGCCTCACAATGCTGTCTTCTTTATGGTTGCTTGGCTGCCTGATTCTAGCAACCGCATAGCATTTTCAAATTCACGCACTGCAAGAAAAGGAACTGGAAAGGTTTCACAAAACCTTGCATCTTTTTTTTTATGAAAGGGCGATAACATAATGGGCCAAGGGTGAAATTGTGTGTGGGTAAGTATAACTGACAGAATATATAATAAATAAATTACTGAATCAAATAAATAAATAACACTTTCCAAATCATTAACACCTCGTCTCTGTACTCGGTCACATTCTGTTCATTTTCTCATGACACGTTTGTCTATTTTAAGAGCAAATACACATTATATATACTGTATGTAGTGTTTAGATTCCTTTTAGTTTCATTAAAATATACAGTATAGTGTGAGTTATTGTGTGCCAAGAACATTTCTTCTCTGTATATTTGTATTTATACACATGGGAGGGAGCTGTTCCTTTAGATGCTAGAGAGTGCAGTTTTAGGGTATATCCTATATTTGTGGCTGAGCCCCTATTCTATTCAACAATAGCAGAGCAGGGAGTTGCAGTGAATGAGCCATTCCTGGCTGTGTTATCAGGCCGCTGTGCTGAGTAACCGTTGAATGTTCTTCATTAAATAAATATTTATTGATTTGATTTCGCAGTTCAAGGCTTTTACAAGATGCGTTCTTGGCATATATTGGCAGAGAGATGGAGTTAATCATTATATGTCCCAGTTTGCAGTTTGGAAGAGACTCTATTATCACATTCCTCTGCAAAAAAGTAGGGGAAAAAGAAAGCAAAAAATTAGTTTTCATTTATGAAATGTGGGGCCTAAACACTTACATGTAAAGGGCACATACATCTAAAATGAAAGGAATGTTCCGATATACATTAATTCCACATTTCACTGGTTTTAAAGTTATTTGTAATTGCAACTGAGAGCAGCATTTGTTTATCCCTTTCTGCACTGCTGCTTCTCTGTCTGAAGCAAAACGCTTCTATTAGTCAGCTAGCTTTTGCTATATTGTTTCAACAGTCAGATGAAATAGAAAGTTAAATGTACTTTCTAAATGCCCTTACCAAATGATATATATATATAATAAATGTGGTTTGCATGGTGGTGAGTTTTTTCTGTTTCTTTGTTGCTCTTGGTCACCTTTACAACACCCCTGCGGGTGGCTCAGCGGAAAAAAAAAGAGAAGTGGCCGGTCAAGAAGTCATGCTGGGAAACCTATAAAAGGGAGAGATACAGGAAAAATAAATGAAATGCTGCAACACCCATTACTTGGAAGACCTTTTGTCATTAATTGTGGCTTAATCACAAACGCCAAAGAAGGCAAGTTTCCACACTTAGTAAAATGTGTTATACTTGCAGCAATCCAATTGTTAGGCAAATGCAGGGCCGGAACTAGGGGTAGGCAGAAGAGGCAGCTGCCTAGGGCGCAATGATTGGGGGGCGCCAGGTAGCAGCCTCTCCTGCCTACCCCTAGTACAGTTTTGCGTCGCGCTGCATCGCACACCGCGTCGCGCCCCGCCCCCTCGCTGAACTGCCCATGTGCGTCAAACCACACACGGGGGGGTGCGATAAAGTGGTGCAGGGGCGAGGTAGCCGACCGGGTTGCCTAGGGCGCCCGGTCGGCTCGGCCCGCTCCTGGGCAAATGGAATGCATTTTCGGAAGGTGTATTGCCCACAGTAGCACAAATATACTGCTGGCAACAAATCACCTTGTCTCCCTAACCCTAACAGTATCACTCTGTATTATAAGGGATACTGTACCCCTTATTGTGAATGATAAGGATATTAGAAGTCACTGAGGGGTTCTGTGACCATATAAAGGCACAAGGCTGCAGGCTGAGTTATACAGGGAACTCTGAGTATCACTCATGTATTATAAGGGATAATGTACCCCCTACTGTAAATGATAAGGATATTAGAAGTCACTGAGGGGTTCTGTGACCATATAAAGGCACACGGCTGCAGGCTGAGTTATACAGGGAACTCTGAGTATCACTCTGTATTATAAGGGATAATGTACCCCCTACTGTAAATGATAAGGATATTAGAAGTCACTGAGGGGTTCTGTGACCATATAAAGGCACAAGGCTGCAGGCTGAGTTATACAGGGAGCTCTGAGTATCACTCATGTATTATAAGAGATAATGTTCCCCCTACTATAAATGATAAGGATATTAGAAGTCACTGGGGGGTTCTGTGACCATATAAAGGCACAAGGCTGCAGGCTGAGTTATACAGGGAACTCTGAGTATCACTCATGTATTATAAGGGATAATGTACCCCCTACTGTAAATGATAAGGATATTAGCAGTCACTGAGGGGTTCTGTGCCCATATAAAGGCACAAGGCTGCAGGCTGAGTTATACAGGGAACTCTGAGTATCACTCATGTATTATAAGGGATAATGTACCCCTACTGTAAATGATAAGGATATTAGAAGTCACTGAGGGGTTCTGTGCCCATATAAAGGCACAAGGCTGCAGGCTGAGTTATACTGGTAACTCTGACTTTCACTCATGTATTATAAGGGATAATGTACCCCCTACTGTAAATGATAAGGATATTAGCAGTCACTGAGGGGTTCTGTGCCCATATAAAGGCACAAGGCTGCAGGCTGAGTTATACAGGGAACTCTGAGTATCACTCATGTATTATAAGGGATAATGTGCCCCCTACTGTACATTATAAGGATATTAGAAGTCACTGAGGGGTTCTGTGACCATATAAAGGCACAAGGCTGCAGGCTGAGTTATACAGGGAACTCTGAGTATCACTCATGTATTATAGGAGTGTCTCTTTTTAATCATTCCAACTATATTTTATATCCCTCGGTCCAACAAAGGGAATGTAACAGTGTTAATGGACATTATGCTCGCTGGCCCCATTCATGTATTTGCAGTTCATCAGAAAGTAACAGCTGTGCAGCACATTCGGCATTTTACAATTTAAGCACTGGAGTAAACATGGAACATGTGAGGTCGGGCTGAGAGATTAGATGGCGTTTTGTAAAGCAAACATATATTACTAAAATAAACCTGACATGTCTCCTTTCACTTTCTGGCAAATCATTCCCAGAGTTCCATGAAAAGGAGATAAAAAGGGAGGTGATTGGAAAAATCGCAGCTCATTAGCAGAGCTTGGCGAGCAGAGAAACGTTTCCTTCAGCAGCAGGATTTTAATTGTTATCTCTTGGGTTTAATCATTTATGTTTCAGTCTTCTCCAAAGGTTACCGCTGTGTCACAATGCTGCGAAAAGTTACTTCCAGGCAGTAAACTCCTTTTGTTTGTTTATTCTCTTCTTTCATTTTAAATCTCAAACCACTGAGAAGTACAATATGTTGCTTAGTCAAAATTGCCATATTTGTATGGAGAGTTTACTGGCCTGTAAACAGACAATCATTTATAAAAGCAAGGGATTTTAAGAGAATAAAAATATGGATGTGAGCTACCATATTGTTTCCCATAGACAGTATAGTTTGAGGGTATAGTGTTTTGTGTGCCCAGAACATTCCTTCTCTGTATATTTGTATTTATACATATGGGAGGGAGGTGCCATATTGTTTCCCTTAGACAGTACAGTATGAGGGTACAGCTTATTGTGTGCCCAGAACATTCCTTCTCTGTATATGGGTATTTATACATATCGGAGGGAGGTGCCATATTGTTTCCCTTAGACAGTAGAGTATGAGGGTACAGCTTATTGTGTGCCCAGAACATTCCTTCTCTGTATATTTGTATTTATACATATGGGAAGGAGGTGCCATATTGTTTTGCTAAGACAGTACAGTATGAGGGTATAGCTTATTGTGTGCCCAGAACATTTCTTCTCTGTATATTTGTATTTATACATATGGGAGGGAGGTGCCATATTGTTTCCCTTAGACAGTACAGTATGAGGGTACAGCTTATTGTGTGCTAAGAACATTCCTTCTCTGTATATTTGTCGTTTTTATGGGAAATAGAACACCTATTATCTGTCTATAATCTCCTCTAATGTACTTGTACAGAGTAATCATGTCCCCTCGCAAGCGCCTTTTTCATCCCTTGAGTCAATGCCCTTTTTATACAAGACAGCACTTTATTTGCTTTAGTAGCCACAGAATGACACTGCCTGGAATTAGACGACTTGTTTTCTACCAGATCCCCAGATCCTTCTCAATTAACGTTTCCCCCAACTCACTACCATTAGTGTGTAACTCGCATTTACGTTATCCCTACCAATGAGCTAAATTTGCAGTTTGCAGTTTTCATTAATAAACAAGTTAAAAAGCAAAGGACCAAGGACTGACCCCTGCGGTACCCACTAACAACACTGGCCCAATTAGAGAATGTTCCCTTTACCCCACTCTCTGTAATCTATCCTTCAGCCAAGTACAAATATTATGTTTCAGGCCAATATTACTCAATTTTATCATTAACTTAATGTGCAGGACTGTATCAAATGCTTTAGCAAAGTCCAAGTAGATGACATCCACTGCCATTTCAACATTGAGGTTCCTGCTCACCTCCTCATAAAAGCAATGAAATTAGTCTGGCAAGATATGTTACGCATAAAAACATGCTGGCACAAACTTATAGTATTGTGATTTGCAATGTATGAAGTACCTTATCCTTTATTACCCCTTCCAAAAGTTTTCCTACCACTGATGTCAGACTAACAAGCCTATAGTTCTCAGGCTGAGAATGGGATCCCTTTTTGAATAACAGAACCACAGAGTGTCCAGATTTGTGAATAGGTAGGCAGCTCTGAACAGCAATCAAGCTGATATTTGTATAGGTGTCATCACAAATATACAGAAAATAAATGTTCAGTAACAATAATCTATATCCTCAACATGGCAGCTCCAGCCCATGTATATATATATATATATATATATATATATATATATATATATTAGAACATTAAGACATTCGGTGCATTTAAGCTACTAAGAAATGCCCTTCCCTTTAAGCAAAACAGGGATTGTTTGTCCATATATTGCAATATACTTCAAGCTGGCCAACTGCGTCAAAGTCATCCCTTTTGACCAGTTCCTACACTGACTTATGCGATTCATTAAGAATTCTACTGCTTCAATATACATTTAGCCAAGGGACTAAGTTTTACCTGCAACTTACTTGCTTTCAAGGTTAAAACCCCCATATGGTTGCCCTTTTATTGGCTCCACTGGGATCACCTGACTGCAGCTGGGAGGGGTGGGAGCTACAACAAGGAGCTGGCCACTGCTCCTGTATAAGCTATAGCAAAAAAAGGGAAAGTTGTGCTCAACCACTAAATTTTAAACCATTAGGCGGGGGTGCAATGAGGTTGTGACCACGAAATACATAGAAACAACAACAAGAGATCCTCTGCACTCACCCATTATCAATATATAGAACATTAAGACATTCGGTGCATTTAAGCTACTAAGAAATGCCCTTCCCTTTAAGCAAAACAGGGATTGTTTGTCCATATATTGCAATATACTTCAAGCTGGCCAACTGCGTCAAAGTCATCCCTTTTGACCAGTTCCTACACTGACTTATGCGATTCATTAAGAATTCTACTGCTTCAATATACATTTAGCCAAGGGACTAAGTTTTACCTGCAACTTACTTGCTTTCAAGGTTAAAACCCCCATATGGTTGCCCTTTTATTGGCTCCACTGGGATCACCTGACTGCAGCTGGGAGGGGTGGGAGCTACAACAAGGAGCTGGCCACTGCTCCTGTATAAGCTATAGCAAAAAAAGGGAAAGTTGTGCTCAACCACTAAATTTTAAACCATTAGGCGGGGGTGCAATGAGGTTGTGACCACGAAATACATAGAAACAACAACAAGAGATCCTCTGCACTCACCCATTATCAATATATAGAACATTAAGACATTCGGTGCATTTAAGCTACTAAGAAATGCCCTTCCCTTTAAGCAAAACAGGGATTGTTTGTCCATATATTGCAATATACTTCAAGCTGGCCAACTGCGTCAAAGTCATCCCTTTTGACCAGTTCCTACACTGACTTATGCGATTCATTAAGAGTGCAGAGGATCTCTTGTTGTTGTTTCTATGTATTTCGTGGTCACAACCTCATTGCACCCCCGCCTAATGGTTTAAAATTTAGTGGTTGAGCACAACTTTCCCTTTTTTTGCTATATATATATATATATATATTTTGTGTCATCTACATAAAGAAATATATATTTGAGCTAAACCAAGCATTTCATTTGGGTATGCAGTTCTGCTAAAATGATAAAATAATACACAAACATAGGAAATGGATAATATGCCAGGAGCAACTTCCTTTTCCCAATGCCAATGATGTGTTGCCAGAACGTCTAGAACTTCTTGTATTTACTGATTCTTAGCACAAAATTATGTCCTGAGAACAGTCACACTGTTCTGTGTAGTTTCTGTTTGTGTAGCAATTGGGATAATACAGCAGGGTGTTACTTTGTGCTAAAGAGGGCTGTTCCCACTCAGCATCCTAACGTTTCCCAATATAGTAAAAGGCCATAGAAACTTTGATTTTACCAGTAGTATCCCTTTAAGAAGGTTTCTACAATATTTAAATACAATCTGTATTTCTCCAGCAAAGAAGACAGTTTCTTTAATCTCTCCAACTGGTCTATGATGTTCCATAGAATATTTAAGAAAGATTTGTCCCCTCCTCGCAGGGAGATAAGCTCCAGATTGACTTAATAGGCTCAAGCTGTATGGAGCATTCCTTACAATGAAATAAAGTAGCTGTAAGTAGATTTATGGCACAGTACTTCTAAATACTCTGGGACAACTGTGGGGCACCCAAAGCAAGAACACCAGGGGATGGAGAATGAATGAGGATAACTCACATTATTCAAACCATATGAAGACACACCCTCCCTCTATATAAAACTTACTAAACTCTATGCCCATAAAACTGCAAGTCTGGTCATTACATGGTTCCCTTTGGCACAGTCGTTCCATGCATTAAATAGTTGCACCACATATATAAATGTAAGTTGGTGTGACATGTTTATGTACCATAGCAGTAAGCAGTGGTATAACTATAAGGTACTGGGCCCCACAGCGAAATAATTTTGGCCCCTCCCCGTCAACTTTGGGAATAAAATACTTTTCTTAAAAACAGCATACAAAAGAGAGGGGAGATAGATCAATGCACATTCCCTGGTCCCTGTTTCACTAGTCATTTAGTAAGTATGCAAATGCATATAGTTATATAGGGTGGAAAAAAGACCAGAGTCAATCAAGTTCAACCCTTCCAAGTAAACCCAGCACATACAGCCGATACTTACCAATCTATACACTCACATACATAAACTATATATACAACCACTAATACTAACTGTAGATATTAGTATCACAATAGCCTTGGATATTCTGCTTGTTCGAAAACTTATCCAGGCCCCTCTTATAGGCACTAACAGAATCTGCCATTACCACATCTCTAGGAAGGGCATTCCCCAACCTCACTGCCCTCACCGTGAAGAACCCCCTACGCTGCTTCAAATGGAAGTTCTGTTCCTCTAATCTAAAGGGGTGACCTCTGGTGCGCTGATCATTTTTATGGGTGACCAAACAAGCAAATGTATTTACAAAACAGGGGGTTTTAGTTACAGAGTTACAATAATAATACTGACAAGCCCACATACCACATCAAGGTAAATCCCATATGGTGGTCCTAACTATTTGCCTTTGGCCATATGTTTCAATGGCTGGAACCTCCCTGCATGTTAGCAGTTATTGGGATAAATGTATCTTGACCTGGATATTGGTTTCAGTACAAGGCTCAAGGTGGCCATACACGGCCAGATTTCAGCTGCTGATTTGGGTCCTTAAGACTCGGCAGCTTATCTCCCCATGTATGGGGCTCTCCGGCAGGCCTCTCAAAAAATTGGCCAAATGTTGTTTGGACAGATTTGATTTTTCATCAGATTGGGGACCACATTTGCCCTTGCCCCAACTTTTCCGATCCCCTTCATTGCAATGCGATCTGGGGCCAAATGATCGCTTTAGCACAATATTGACCACCCAAGGTGGGCATATTGGAGGAAAGATTTGCTCGTTTGGTGACCTTGCCAAAAAAAAACAAATGTTACCATGTATGGCCACCTTTAGTCTGGCCTTCAGTACAGGGTTTAGCAATAAGAAGAGAGATTGCCAAGACCGCAGCATTGGTTCCGCAGGCTTAATCCTCCCCTGCTTGGTGGGGGGTAATGGAGCTTTAAATTAAAACCTTTCCAGACCCATAGTCAGTGGTTGTAGATCTTCGATTAGCACTCTGTTTTGTGACATGCTTCATAGAAGACAATTGGTTATATTTTTAGTTATTATTTAGACATTTATTTACCCAGTGTGTTTAGTGATATTTTATTGGGGACAGTATCCCATGGATAAGTTGTGTTTAATAATATGGCACTATCAGCAACTGCTGGCACTAAAAAAATTGCTAGCCATGGGCCACAGCTGAGAGTGTTTTGGGTGTCTCGCCCAGCTGTTTCTTAGTAAAGGGATCATTTGCTGCCTAAAGCCATAGTTGAGAGTAAGACAAAGAAGGTTCTGAAGCCATCTGAACCAGAAGATCTGATGAATGAGCGGTTCAAGGATGTAGGGCACTGATATGGGTTCTTATTTATGAATGAAGGACCCTTTGCTTGAGACTCAGAAACACCATACAGTATTAAGAGAGAATACTGAATCCCTGTTGCACAATATAAGGGTATTGGCAGTCATTGAGGAGTTCTGTGATCATGTTGAAAGGTCAAGGTACAGGTCAAGGTACTCAGAGTATCACTTATATATAATGGGGGATAATGTACCCCCTTACTGTAAATTATAAGGATATTAGAAGTCACTGGGGGGCTGAGTTATACAGGGAACTCTGAGTATCATTTATCTATTATAAGGAGTAATGTGCCCCTACTGTAAATGATAAGGATATTAAAAGTCACTGAGGAGGTCTCTGACCATATAAAGGCACAAGGCTGCAGGCTGAGTTATACAAGTTCTTCAAAATCGTTAAGTAATAATAAAAACAACTGAGACAAACTGCTAAGGTTCCTAAATTGCTGCCATGTGCATTATATCAGACTGAAGATTGAAGTTGAACTACCTCAGATATGTTTTCTGTTATTTGAATAGCTTTTTTCTCCATTCCACCAATAAATCTTGGAAATAATATAATTTTTGGAAATTGAAGACCTTTATAAGGAGAATTTATACTGATATTTTACAGTTTATTTATGGTTCTTGCTTTTTTATATAATGTATGCTCACTCTGGGCAAGCACTACATGATTATCTGCGTAAAAGTACTTTCCTATTCAATGTCTCAATGGGAAATGGAATCAGTGCTCCAAACACTACTTACATTGTACATTCGATGAGCTGCTAGACACCCCTGTTCAGGGTTCTGAGAGGTTTTGTTTTTTTACAATCATTCACTTCATTGAAAAGGTAAATTACATAAGTGGCTGCTGCCCTTTAAAGAGAGTTATTTAGGGGTAAACAAGCATTTTTCCTAAGCAACCAGGGTGGCCACGAGACCCCAGTACAACAAGCCACAACCTTCCACTGACTACTTGGAAACCACTGTGCTTTTTTTGTAACAGAGGAAGTGGTGGATTGTTCTAAATTTCTAAATCTCTACCTTACGCTGATAAATCTCATAAGATAGAGGCAATGACTGCTTTTCAGTTGCTATATATATATATATATATATATATATATATATATATATACTATACCAGGTGAGGCCGGATTCAGTGTCACATCTTGTTTAAGAACCAGTTTGTTTCTTTTAACACATTGCTAATTTATGTTGACAAAATGCCAAGTATTTTCACATTTAAATATGGATATGTAAGCAAGTGAACCAGCAGATAAGGGTGGGAGCCTCAAAGTCTGGGATAAAGATAACAATCTACATTCAATAACAGATATATGTAACAGATACTGTATATGCAAGAGTTTCATGAACTGGACAGCACTAACGATTATCCATTATGCCATGCGTAGGGGGGGATGCTATTTGTGCATTTCATTAGGGTGGGTTCTTCTGTTGCAGCCGTCTTGCCTGGCTATAAGCACCTATTGTAATCCTTATGTTACCTGATGTGTTTGTGCGTCACCAGCTCTAATAGGGTGAGGCCAAAAATCCAAATGTGGCTGATAACCTGAGAGATCGGCTTGTTTGGAGAGGTTGCCAAATGAGGGGATCTTTGCCTGATGCCCACCTCGAGGTGGGATATACAGTAGGATTGATTTCATCATTTGGGCCAAATGCCAAACAATCTAATCACATTGATAGGATATAGGCCATTGGGATGAGGACTGTATCAACAAGTGATGTGCTTCTCGCCCTAACAGGATTTTTAAACCTGTCCCATCAACATGGGGCCGATTTTCAGTGACATATTGGTTGGGTAGGCCCGTCCATACATGGGCTGATAAAAGCTGCTGATGGACCTCAGACCTTTTTAATGTCTATGTGGCAATTAGAGCACAATTCAGATAGAAAATATTATAGGAACAGTAATGCCAAAAAGTGAACATTTATATTTAAAAATATTATTTTATATTTTATATGAGAAAGGCAGTCATGTTATGGTTCTGTTCTGATAGCTGTGAATTGGCCTGGATTTGTGGGAAGACCACAAAATTCCAGGTTTAGGGCTGCATGATTTTAGGGGTGGCATGACGCTGGGCTGTATCTGCACTGTGTACATACCCAGAGATTAGGGTTGCCACTTTTTGTGGCTTGGGAGTCCAGGTAGGGGGCAGATAATGTCAGGGGTGGGATGGGTGATGTTTTAGGGGGTGGGTCAGTTACATCACGGGGTGGGATTAAGCAACCCGGCCGGCCACCTCGCCCATGGCGCATTCCACTAACCCCCATTGCACTCCCCACTCCTCACTGTCTAAATGCATGCATACATTTGTTCCTGTGAGTGCATATGCGCTGACAATGAGAGGAGGGGAGCGCAATGCACCAGGACAAGCATGACATGTAATGACCGCTCCAGGACCAGTAACGAGATGGCAGTAGGGGGATGAGGGCAAAGAATACTGGAGCACAAGAGGTACATGCCTAGCGCCCACCTCTGTGCCCAAGGCATGTGCCTCTTCTGCCTACTCCTTGTTCCGGCCCTGGCCCCCATGGCTACATAGCAGCTTATTTGTAGAATACAGTATGTAACAATGTAGAACAAGTCATCTCTCTCCCAGCCAAGTCTCCTGTAAACACAGTCCCTTGCATGTTTTTTATAAGTTTGTTAATTGCCTTGCTTCTGCTACACTGGTTCAATATACAGACCTAGCAATGCAGAGAATAGCACGGGTCAGACAGATACTGCTTTCAAGAGCAATTACATTTATAATGAAATCTAAAACCCTTGACATTTGATGTATATTGGGATGTTGTTTTGAATTACATTTTCTTTCATTATACAAAAAAAAAAAATTATAGTTATGCAGTGGCCAGAAAACATAAAAAAGGGCCTTTTGGGTAGCCCCCTAATAAACAGAGTTCGACTGTAAGAAAACACTTCTTTAGTATCTGGCTAGTTCCTGGACATGGTTTAAAATCCCCTCTTATCTTTGATACAGAATTATGACCTGTTATGACTTGGCCTGCAAGAGAAATGAAATGAGAGGCGATGCACCCTGTTTGGCAAGGCGCGAAGCTCACAATTTGGCAGTGACTAAGGGATTCTGCTTGCCTTATCAGAGGGGTTTGTTTATGATACCTTGTTTTTGGCTCCAAACCAAGTCCTAAACATTTATACTGCAAATTCTTTTGAATAGTAAAGTCTATATCTCTCTGCAGGTTCAATAACATTAACAATTCCAGCCTCCTGACTGATAATGCCCATTCTTATATGGTGTGGCGTATATTCTGATCTTCAGGACAGTTGACTCTACCACCTTAGCCAACGAAAATGAAAACTAACCAGACGTTTTAATGTCTAATTTTATCAAAGATGTTTCATGGCAAAGGGGGTGCCTTTTATATATTGGGGGCCAGGGGTTCCATATAAAAAAACACCTCTTCATTGAGCCCTGTACCAGTTGCTGTACATTTTGTAATGTCCCCATCCTTACCCCCCTATGAAAATTGTGTATATGTTTATCTCTACTACTGACTTGGATCTGTTATATTGTCTGTAGTTGGCTAGTTGGAAGGTCATAAAATATGGCAGTAGGTTAATTTCTTACCAACCTATTGAAGTTGCCTTGAAGTTACTTAACTATAGTTTAATGTATCCACACCTTATGTCTCAACCTCTTCTCCTTTTAGATTGTAAGCTCTTTTGGACAGTGCCTTCTTCGCCACCTATCGCTTATTGGTTGCTTTGAATGTAATTCCGTATGTTCAGTGTATAAACCCATTTATTATACCACACTGCCGAATATATTGGTGCCTTATAAAAATATATTAACAATAATAATTGCTTATTCCTGTATTTCTAGAATAATCATGTCTTTGTTCCAAGTATTCTCCTACAGTTGCTAATGATTCTAATGTCAAATACAACTCAAAATTTAGGAGTCAGAAGTACCAGTCACACACAATGGGATATCGGTTCAGCAATAAAACTTTGGACCTTTCTACAGAATCTTTAGTCTGTTGCATTACTCACCCATTCTGCTAACACTGGCCATACACCTAAAGAAAAACCCATTTTTTTGGCACCAAATTAGCGGATCTTTCCCTGATATTCCCACCTTGAGCTAAGTGATATGGGGCTGATCCAATCACTTGGCCCTCGGGCTGTTGGGAGAGAACTGCATGAACATGCCAGAACAAGCCAATATGGTGCTTGCCCCAACAGGAAAATCTAACCTGCCAGACTGATGTCTGCTGGATTTTCATTAGCTGTTATTGGCCTGTGTATGTCCACCTTTACTGACTCACTAATACACATTGGTGGAACTAAAGTTGCTTGCTAACTTGTATCACTTCATTGTGTTCTGTGCCCCCCTACATGTAGAATCAAACCTCTACTCCTGGGATCCCCAACCTTTTATACCCATGAGCCACATTCAAATGGAAAAAGTTTTTGTTGAGTAACACAAGCATAAAAGTTCCTGGAGGAGCTATAATTGACTATTTGATAACCCCTATGTTGACCGGCAGCCTAGAGAAGGCTCTGTTTGGCAATTACACTGGGTTTTTATGCAATCAAAGCTTGCCTTCTAACCAGAAATTCAAAAATAAGCACCTGCTTTGAGGCCACTGGGAGCAACATCCAAAGGGTTGGCAACATGTTGTTCACGAGCCACTGGTTGGGGATTATTGCTCGCTACCCCTTGGATGTTGCTCCCTGGGGCCTGAAAGCAGGTGCTTATTTTTAAATTCCTGAAGGCAAGTTTTATACCAAGAAACAAAGCCTCCTGTAGGCTGCTAGTCAACATAGGGGCTACTAAATAGCCAATCACAGCCGTTACAATAATATAGAATGGTTGCATTGCTTTCCAATTTTTTTTTCATTAAAATGTGGCTAACAGGTCAAAAAGGTTGGGGACCCCTGCTCTATTCAATGGTGACATTATTGGTTGCTTTCCATGCTGTAACACAAGCCTTAAACATATATTTAGGGATAGATATCCACTATATGTTCAAATCATCTCCCACAATTCACTGGGGTAAGTTAAAATCCTGTGTTTAATGGATTTGATGTAAAAATGCAGACTTCTTACTAGCATTGAGTGTGCAAATGCCTTCTCACTCCTTTTTGTTTTTATCTCTGTAAGGATGCAAGCTGGCTATTGTTTCACCATTTTGGCCAGTAAACAAAATCATAGATAAATGTTATTAAGAGCCTTGCATGAACATTTTCATTTTTTCATTCTCGCACTTCTCTTTGCTAAAATGCACTCCCATTTTGAACTCCATGGAGGCCTTTGAAATTATACATTTAAATCAGGGACTTGAATATCCCTCACAGAGAGCAATGTGGGACCTATCACTCAATCACTATGCCACCATTCCAATATGGCACCTCTCCATTTAAACACCTAGTCCCTGAGATAAAGTTACATTGCGTGATAAGCATCTCAGGGGGATAAACCAGCTATTGTCTTTCTCTCCTCTATGTGTGGGAAGGCCTGGCATGGCTTCATAAGTACTGAACTAGTGCCAGGAACAGCTAGGGAAGTTTAGACAAGTTCTGGGCGGGTGAGTTTCATGGGCAGGGTTGCAGTATGGCAGCGTGCCACAGTCTACATTTTGATATCATGTTTAGAACTTGAGAATTACAAGGAAAAAAAATACACACACACATATACATATGTATATACATATATAAAGCCTGGGTTATCTGATCCAGTGAGGTGTTGCCAATGCCATTCGGGTTCCAGTTAATCCTTATCAATAAGAATAAGAGCACAACTGGACCAGACAACAACAGCAGAACTGCAGTCACTGTGCAGATAATGACTTGGGGCTGAATCAGTTATTACAGAACATGCTAATTGGGTTTTAGGAGCAATAAGATGATTCGTTGCCAGTAATGTCCTTGTACTTTGCCAGCCGGTAAAAAACTGGTGATATCCGAGCAAGGTGCGGATCGCTCTGATTCCCTTGGGCTGGGCATGGCAGAGGATGTATTTCTTATGTAGGTATTATGCTCTTCTTTCCTTTAAACTGGGTTTATTAAACCTTTAAACAGGGGACTTAAATAAAGTAGGGGAATTTATTTTAATAAATTTAGGGGACCTTATTTTAATAATTATATTCTGTTGTAGAAAGGCATTTCACAATTAGATTTTTTTTCACCAGGCATGGATTTGCAGCATATTTCCGTGTTTCACCATTGGTGGATTTTTTCAGGAAACGGGCACCAAATTTCACACGGAAAAATTTGCAGTGCGCCAAAAAATTGATGCCCACAGCTAAAAAAATTGGAAATCTTTGGAAAGATATGTGAATTTGCCGGCGAAGAAAAACGGGACAGATTCGCTTGTCACTAATAGTATGGTCGCAGGACAGGTATCTTATTCCTCCTGTATCCCTAAGGGAAATAGGAAGTGTCTTATTACAGTTTATATACACGTAAGTACCCATGGGAAACCCCTCTTGTATCTGTTACCCTAGGTACCATGTGTGCCCATATAGAAAATACAGTTCAGGTGCTACATAAAAGTACACTTGCATAAATACAATTTCTAAGAGATTATAGACCCTCCACTAACTGTGGAAATAACATGTTAAGCAAATTCATTTAAAAAAAGAGATTAAGGGAATTATTTACAGATACTCAGAGTGCAAATGCACTAAATACATTATTTTGAAATTCGGCTAAACCCCAAATCCTGCATGAAAGATTCGTCCAAATCCCAAACCGAATCCAAATCCTAATTTGCAAGTGCAAATTAAGGGGTTAAGCCTTGCACATAGAACAGATGAAAAAAAATCAACTTTGGTGTTCATGTGACAAAAAGTCACACAATTTTAAGATTTTTCAGTTCAGCGAGGCACTTGGATTTGGCCAAATCAGAATCCCGCTAAAAAGGCCGAATTCCAAACTGAATCCAGATTCAGTGCATCCCTATAGAGCACTAAAAGACACAAGCGCTCAGGGCCGAAACTAGGGGTAGGCAAAAAAGGCACCAGCCTAGGGTGTAACTATGCAGGTTGCTTGGCAGGTACCTCTTCTGCCTACCCCTACTCCGTGTTCTTTTGCCCTCCACCACCGATTGACACGGTGAGCCCTCCCCCATGGAATACAATTGCCCAAGCTGTAGTGCGGGGGGCATGGAAGTAGGCAAGGTGGCCAGCCGGGTTGCCTTGAGTGCAGGGTCCAGGGGAAAGCTGCACCCTACTCCAAACACCAGCAGGCACTCCTAAATGCCATCCCTTGCCTGCTGCTCGTGAATAGAGTACCGCCTAACGCACGCAGTGTATTTCTGCTTGAGCAGAACCCAGCATGAAAAAATGGCTGACACTCGATAGGGAGACTGCAGGATGCATTTTATATTGGCTAATTTCTTAGGGAAAGATGAAATACCAGCCACGTGAGAACTCACTTTATACCCTGTATATAGAGATACAATGAAATTATACCAGCATAGGTATTCCCCTGAATTCCCCACAATTCAGCAGGAACAGCCCCCTAAGTTTGCTCATAGCCTGTACAGAGAGATACCATAAAACTATGGCAGCATAGGGATTCCCCTGTACTAAGCACAATTCAGCAGGAACAGCCCCTAAGTTTGCTCATAGCCTGTACAGAGAGATACCATAAAACTATGGCAGCATAGGGATTCCCCTGTACTAAGCACAATTCAGCAGGAACAGCCCCCTAAGTTTGCTCATAGCCTGTACAGAGAGATAGCATAAAACTATGGCAGCATAGGAATTCCCCTGTACTAAGCACAATTCAGCAGGAACAGCCCTCTAAGTTTGCTCATAGCCTGTACAGAGAGATACCATAAAACTATGGTAGCATAGGTATTCCCCCTGTACTAAGCACAATTCAGCAGGAACAGCCCCCTAAGTTTGCTCATAGCCTGTACAGAGAGATACCATAAAACTATGGTAGCATAGGTATTCCCCCTGTACTAAGCACAATTCAGCAGGAACAGCCCCCTAAGTTTGCTCATAGCCTGTACAGAGAGATACCATAAAACTATGGTAGCATAGGTATTCCCCCTGTACTAAGCACAATTCAGCAGGAACAGCCCCCTAAGTGTGCTCATAGCCTGTACAGAGAGATACCATAAAACTATGGCAGCATAGGGATTCTCCTGTACTAAGCACAATTCAGCAGGAACAGCCCCTAAGTTTGCCCATAGCCTGTACAGAGAGGTACCATAAAACTATGGCAGCATAGGGATTCCCCTGTACTAAGCACAATTCAGCAGGAACAGCCCCCTAAGTTTGCTCATAGCCTGTACAGAGAGATACCATAAAACTATGGCAGCATATGTATTCCCCTGTACTAAGCACAATTTAGCAGGAACAGCCCATTACATTTGCTTAGGACTAGAACAGAAAGGTATCAAACAGTGCAATGCACTGTTAAACAGACAATATGAGGGAATAGGTAATCTTTAGTGATGAGCGAATATGTCCCAAACTGCAGGAAAATTCTCGAAATAGTGAAAAATCTGCAAAACGAGTTTGTCGTGCAACTTTTTTGTTGTGCGCGTCTTTTCTTGCCACATGCATCTTTTTTGTTGCACACGTCTTTTTTTTATGCAGCCGTGCCTATTTTGTCGTGACCACGCCCATTTTGACACGCCCAATTTGATGAGACTGCAACTTTTTTTTGACGTGCAAAGAATTTTTCCAGTGCAAATTTTCGCGGAAGTTTCGCAAAACAATTCGCCAATGGCGAAATGCGGAAATTCACTGTGAATCCATGCCTGCCAAAAAATTCGCTCATCACTAGTAATTTAATAGTCTCAAAAGCACTTTTGATTTTGCATAGAATCTTTTTTTTATTACATACGCAGTAAAACATAATTTTTCATGATTACCTTCTAATTACAGTCATCAGATATTGAATGGCTGCCTAAGGCAAATTGTTCATTTTCTGAAAAAGCTACACCCTAAATCAACCTTTTACCCTTTAATCCACCCTTGATTATAAACATACGCCAACCCACAATTCTGGATTGTGTGATTAAAAATTTACTTTGTTATCTTCAATGTGTCCTTTAACTCATCCAATTTGAATTTATGTAAGAGATACCCATTGGCTGTTATGGTATCCTAAGTGATGGGTATTGATGTCTAGTTACCAGTAGCAACCTATTGGTAGAATTTGATGGTCACTTGTTTGAAAGCAAAAAACTATTTGGTTTCCCAGTATTGTATTATTAAATATTAAATTGCAAGCTCCTGGGACAGAAACATTTTCAGTATCATGGTACACCAAACAGAACATACTATTTATTGACATTTATGCACCACCTGTTTTCCTGTACAATCTTTCCCTGTGTGTAAAGTGGACCAGGTCTTTCTAGGTCAAAATATCATGGCTTAAAATATTTAATTTGATATTTTTGTTCATCTAGTGTATTTACAGAGTGGGAAATTATCAAAAGGGAAAAAACATGCCAAAAATATAGATATATTATTATAAAAATGTATCTGCTATTGTTTGTTTCCATAGGCTGCTGATGAATGACAACACATATATAGCATTCGATAGTAGTGATGAGTAAATCTGTCCCATTTTTCTTTGCTGAAAAATTCCCAAAACTAGACAAAAATTTGGGGTTTTTTTCCTGCGATCACGCCCACTTTAACACAACCATGCCCAAATATTCGCAGCCACCCTGTTATTGTTCCAGGGGTACCTAGGGCAACAAACAAGAACTCACCCCAACTCTCCCCCTAACTGGCCTTCCGGCTGGGCCCCCTTAGCCCATAACAAGGTTACAGATATATAGAAACATTGGGGTAACAGTCACCCTGCTATAGTTCCAGGGGTACCCAGGGTACAAATAAGCACTCACCCCAACTCTCCCCCTAACTGGCCTTTATACTGGGCCCCCTTAGCCCATAACTAGGTTACAGATATATAGAAACATTGGGGTAACAGTCACCCTGCTATAGTTCCAGGGGTACCCAGGGCACAAATAAGCACTCGCCCCAAATCTCCCCCCTAACTGGCCTTCAGGCTGGGCCCCCTTAGCTCATAACAAGGTTACAGATATATAGAAACATGGGGTAACAGTCACCCTGCTATAGTTCCAGGGGTACCCAGAGCACAAATAAGCACTCACCCCAAATCTCCCCCTAACTGGCCTTCACCCTGCTATAGTTCCAGAAGTAACCATGCCAATGCACGGAGACCCAAATGAAGGATAGCTCCAAAGTTTGAAAAACACCAATCAAGATAAATTTGTGGAGGGATTTTGCAAGACTAAAACTAACCAATACTGCTTAAACATATTTCCAGATTTTTATTGCGATCCGTCAAGCTAGATTATTGGGCTTCTGCATATTTAAGTGGTTAGCGCATTTACCTCTTGCCAAATTATCAGAGACATAGATGATTTAAAGTGATTATTTTTTCCAGATGTCAATACCTAGGACACCACAGCTTAGTTTGCATATTGCCCAAAAGTGGAAATCCCTAAGAAAAAAAAAAAAGAATTCCATGAAATATATAAGGTCAACGTGCTGACTGGCTTTTTTTACATTCATAACTGAATCTTGGATAAACAGAGTCATCAATAAAAACAGACTCCTTAAGATACAGGCATTTCCCAAGAGCCTTCTGAGTCTTCTACAACCCACGTATCAAAGCACTGGAGTCCTGTAAAAAGGATGGTGTTGTTTGAACAGAGCCCTGTGTCTGTTGTAATTGCACATGTTTGTGAGTGTAATAAGGCTGATGAATCTCAGACAGACTTTAGGACAAGGAGGGACAGTGTTTACGATCAGGTAAACTCACCCACATCAATCAGGTTGTTCCAGAACAGATGACTCATGCGGTGGAGCTGATATTGGCATAGACAGTGCAGGAATCACTGTGTTGAGTCTCAGCAAATGGGTGTTCCTAAAATACTGTCCTAGAGGGGTGACGCACAATAAATAGGACTTACAGCAAACAGGGTGCTCACATTTTTGTGTTAAAGGGCCAGTAACACTGAAGATAGAATAATGTTTCGGATTTATTCACTAAAGAATTTAGTGTAACCTCAGGTATCATGCCAGTTGAGGTGATTTTGGGGTGCCAACCAATGCCTACATCTTGCTACGAACATGCTAACCACGCTCAACCAGAGCCTAGAGAGAGTAGAGAGAGGACATTGGGAGTGGGATTTTGAAAATATATACTGTAGATCAGTGGTCCCCAACCAGTGCCTCGTGAGCAACATGTTGCTCCCCAACCCCTTGGATGTTGCTCCCAGTGGCCCCAAAGCAGGTGCCCATTGTTGAATTCTTGACTTGAAGGCAAGTTTTGGTTGCATAAAAATCCAATATAATGCCAAACAGAGCCTTCTGTAGGCTGCCAGTCCATATAGGGGCTATTAAATAGCCAATTATAGCTCTTATTGGCACCACCAGGAACCTTTTTCATACTTGTGTTGCTCTCCAACACTTTTTCCATTTAAATGTGGCTCACGGGTATAAAAGGTTGGGGATCCCTGCTGTAGATATCAGGTCAATTTGTGGACAGATATTGGTCATGCAAGCTCCATATATGAGCCAATAAGCTGCAAGCTTGGCCTGGAGAAGCAGCTTTTATTAGTCCCTGTATGGCCACCTTTATGGGTTCCTTTTGCCTAAACCCCTAGTGCTGTTATTCTGTGAGTTGCACAATTCTGTCTGCAGAAAAAGTGCCAGTCGTTCATTGAGACTCACTGAGACTGTCTCTACAGAAGAACCTTCATAATAGGTTCTGCAAAAATAAAAATACAGCATGGCCTACCCCTGTAAATCATAGCACAGGGGGTTAGTGTTTATTGTTCTAATGAAGTTAATATGACTAAAGAAAACATAAAATTGATTGCTAAATGGAGCAAGGCAAGTTTTATTCATGTTGGGAAAATGCCAGCATCCAGAGTGTGAGCCACATTCTGTCCATACCTATATATTAAACCCCCTTGCAAACCACAGGAATATTCTCTGCAATAAAATTCCTCTTGTATTTTCTCCTGAATGGTGCAGGACGTCAAAATATTAAACAATTCATTGTTATAGTCCTGCTCATATAATTATCCCATGAAAGGTAATTAAGATAATTATAGCGTAACCAAAACCCAATTGGCTTGTATGGAAACAGACAATAAGAACGGTTGCCAGTTTAACATGGGGACCCGCCTACGCCGTTAGTACAAAGACTGTGATTATACTATTGTAGGGCAGCATGAGGCTTAGTTCTGCTCTCTGTTTTGCACTAACAAGGTCAATGCCAGGTTCCAATAGAGCACAGATAAACAAACAGTGTGGGTTTGAGCTGTTGTTCACCTTTGACTTCCACATTGTCGCTGCATCTGACATTCCTGTTGCAATATAGATCAGATATTTATTTTATGTACTAAGCAGCACTTTCCAAAATTTCTTGAAACTGAAGTTCTACGTGAGAATTAAGTACTACTTCTGTGTCTTTGCAATTTTTTTTTTATTTGCAGTCACCATTTTTTTTTCTTTATTTCTTTATCTTCCCACTCTGTTCTATAACTTAACCTGTAATGGTCTTCTTCATAGATAGCATCATCAGCAAATCAAAAGGATGTTTCTTTCACCAATCTCAAATCTTTGATGTTCTGCCCCCAGCCATGCTTCTCTGATATAAATCTCTATATATTCAGTGTAGGAGTTGTATAGGTTTAGTGCACACTTCTCTCACTCCTTTGTGAAGAATGGTGGTCACACAATGTAGAAACTACTTATATGGTGCTAATGTGTTATCGGAGATTAATGATGTGTACTTCATGAGGACTGAAGTTTCTCCAACCCATCCCTGTGAGCGCACGGAAGATTTTTACACCACTGCTTGTGCTGCAATGAAAATTGCACAGGGTGCATAGTGCGGTACTAATTGGTGCCAGGGAGCCTGTACGTAAAGCCTGCCCTAAGTAGGTGTAACCCCCTACATAGGTAATAAGAATTAGGCTCTAGAGTGCCTTCCATCCCCTTGTGCTTCTTCTTTATGCTTCCTAAATAAAACACACAAGTAAGTGGTGCATGAAGCCCCCCACTTACATCTCTAATGGGTGTAAGTGTCACCTGCTGCATACTAGAGGCACAAATATTTGCACCTAACAGCACTTAAGAGAGGACAAGTTGCATTGAAAAATGGCAATTTTCCTCATAATAAGGACAGCCAGTGCAAATGGTGACAGATTCCCATGAAATGCTAAGCTGCACATTGCTATCATATATTTTATGCAAGCTTTGTTTTGATAAATTAGTTCCAGGCAGTTATAAAGTCACAAACCCAATAGCCACTCCTTGATTACGGTAATAATTATCTAATAATATAGTCAGCAATGACTAACACTGAGACACCTGCTAGCTCTGCACTGGCCTCTCCTAATTATCTGTAACCCTCCCAGAAATGCTCTTGATCCTTCTGAATTCTTCTGCCCTCATTTACAAACAATCCTAAACAAGACTAGCCCTATAATCCTCTGTTTCCCCTTTAGCGATATGCAGGTTATCATATCTATGTTCGGTTCAGTGGAAGCTGCCTAAATGGACATCACCATGGTATCTCTGGTAGTCCTGCTGAAAATAGTTTGGCACTACTTTGCTTTTACAAATATGCAGCTTTCCTGCTCTTCCGAATGAACATGTAAAATACAGTATATTGTGTGCATGGTAATACCCGCACTCTTTTTCATAAAGGGGTGGAGCTTCAGTTACTCTCCCTAACTATAATGGGAGTAAAAGTCCACAAAACTTGATTTTCTCCCTATTCTTAGGCACTGTAATTGTTGGATTATACAATTCTGTTTGTCATGGGATATATAAAATCAGGCATCTGTGGGTACAAAGCCATGGTTAGATGATATGGCCGTAATACAATCACTGTTGGCAGCCAGGCCAATGGATAGTAATCTTGGTTTCGGCAAACTGATTGCATTTCATGTGGAGCTGAGTCATTGCCCACATTTCTTATTGCCACAGGAGGAAGCACTTTATATTTTAGTCTTATTTCCCTCCCACAAGCTTGGGGGCAATTTCAGCAGCAGTGAATGACTGTACTATGAGACCCAAACAAATATAGGCTGAGTAAAGTCCATAGAGATAGTCAGTAATTAACCCAATACCCCACACGATAAGATAGGGCCACTAAATTCATTAAATTATTATACAGAATTTGGAACAGAAACACTCAGAATATGCACCCCTTTTTTAACATGAGCTCATTCAATTGAACTGATACAAAAAAGTTGCCTAAACACATCCAAACATCAATAAATGTATATATATATATATATAATTTTTTTAATTTGTATTTTTTTGTTACACGAACATACCTGATTCCAAAGACTGAAAGGAAAACCTGATAGTCTGTGCTTGCTGGGACCATTTCCCCAACCCCCTTAGGCTCATGGTATAATGCAACCCCCCCCCCTCAGGTTTCAGTTTCAGTATGAAATGATTGATTCTGGGACTTTTGCTTTTAAGAAAATCTGTACATACCCACTATGGAAAGCAGAGGAACTTCAAGTCCCAGAATCCTTCACTTCACAATAGAAAAAAGGTTTAATGAAAAATCCACATGAAATCATATGACCAAAGAACTTTGTGGCAAGGTCCCGTACAATAGCAATCTGCTTAATGATTAAATATTTATTGCTACAACTATTCAGTGAAATGAGTGAGTCAAGTTTTGGACTGGGATGCCAAGGGCCCACCAGGAATCCTTAGACTGCAGGCCCACTTCTTCACTTATTTTATTATCTTTATCTCTTATTTCTATCTGTTCTTACTTACTATTATTTATCCTTGTTTTTCCTCCTTGTTCTCAAATAAAAATAGGAATGGCCATGGATTTAGGCATTTAATGCGAATTGTTGGGTGAGAACGTAGGGCCCACTGACACCTGGGCCCACAGGGGGTTTTCATGGTATCCCAGTAGACCAGTCCAACACTGCCTCCATTGAGGTGTAATTAAATATCTGTAATTAATTGGAAATTAGTGGTGGACAAATCTGTCCCATTTTGCTTCCCTGAAAAATTTGCACAACGGCAAAAATATACGAAACTCATTGAAGTCAATGGGTGTTTTTTTCATGTTGACTCTTTTTTGCAGCAACTTTTGCAGCACAAAATACATTATACAAGTATGGGACCTGTTATCCAGAATGCTTGGGACCTGGGGTCTCCTGGATAAGGGATCTTTCCTTAGTTTGGTCTCCATGCTTTAAGTTTACTAAAAAACATTTAAACATTAAATAAACCCAAAAGGATTATTTTGCATCCAATAAAGATACAATATTAATTATTAATATGAATTTGAATATTTTTTTTTAAATGGAGTCTATGGGAGATGGTCTTTCCATAATTTGGAACTTTCTGGATAACAGGTTTCCAGATAACAGATCCTAAACCGGTATTATGCATTGTGTGATTTTTCTGAGCAATAGTGTAGGAACAAAATGGGTAAGGAGCAGAGTACAGCACAGGGGAGCCCTGTTCTCATTGTCTGTTGCACCCCCAGATGCTTCCTAGTTTGCACATCTGATTGACACACAAAGTAGCGGGCATTCTGGGAGATACACAGGTAGAATCTAGCACCTGGTACCTCTAGATACAGTACTGCCTTTAGAGCACAAAGTACAAAAAACAAGGAATTTTGCCATCTTTTTTGCACATTGCACATTGCCCCATCATTGATACATGAGATTTAAAACTTTCATCCTTGTGCACAGAGTATCTCTGCACCCAGTATTAAATACCCCCAGTAATACATAACCCTGTAAATTCTGGAGTATAGCATGTAAGGGGCTCCATATTAGTATCAGCATTACACACATATCTGACATTCTTTCGCTGCTTGTATAAACTATTTTTTTAAGGTTCATCATTATTTTTCAAGCCCTATCTTGAGTTTAACCAGATACTGCATGTGAGATAAATATACATATTACTGCTGAATAGGCAATTTGAAGAATATATGAGCATTCTGAATGAGTGTGTTTATAATCTGTATTGGACCACAGTTTACTCCTACAACCAGTAGTTGTTTAAAAATAAATAGCCAAAATATTTGTAGGATTTTTAAAAATGATATTAGTGATGTTGCTATGATATCATTTTCCTGGAAATCATGTATCTTCAGACCACCTCCTATAGATACTTCCAATAGTCTGTCTTTTGCTTTAAGGCACAGTTGTACCAGTAACGACTGTATAGGGCTCATTTAAGAGCTGTATGCAAAGTGATATTTCAGACACAAGTTACTATGTTTTGACCCACAATGCAACTTTTTTACCCACAATTCCAGTGGGTGACAATGAGCCTGATGCAGTCATGGCCAGTGCGCTAAAATATGTACAGCTGCATGTGTTCATCAACATAAGGCGTCATGGGTTCCTCTGCATCAATAGGTGCACTGTGCTTGATGTTCATGAGGAGTCAGGACAATAATAAGTAACAGTGTTACCCTGGTTCACTGTACCAGAATCCTCCACAAATGTCCCTTGCCTGGAGCTCATATGTGCTACTGGGGGCATCTGAGCCTCAAAAGATGCCCCCCCCCCCCCCAGTCCCCATCTTCTTTTTTGGGGACTCACTAGCCTTAAAAACAGCCCAGAGCACACTGAGCATATGCAGTGCCACTGATACACAAAGATGGTCCAACAAGATCCAAGATTGGAAGTTGGTAAGGACAAATGATGGCCTGGGTCATTACTGCTATAGGACTGCTGACATTTTGGGTTTGCACTGTAAGGGGTACCACTCAGCAATTAGATTACAACAGTTAGAAAATCAAATTTTGGCTGCTATGAGCAACCGGTAATGTTTTACTCCACTTTTTATACAGCATGATAAATATACCCCTTAATGTAGTATACAGTTTTCATCCATATTCTTTATTAAGCTTTAGTTTTCCTTTGAATACTAGTTATTCAGATGACAGTATGTTCCTGCTTCTTGTCTTCTCATATTTTTCTTTCAGCCTGGCATTCCCATCATTCATTCGGGAGAAAGGCAGAAGAAAAAAGCGAAATCCCAGGCTAATTCTGTCACATTGGATTTAGTGTGCAAAGGATTTGCCAGTACTGCTGACACTCCGGGGGTAAACGTGTACTTAGTATCTGGGAGCCTGGCAACACTCCACTTGGTTTCAATACATTTTCTTTAGCTGCTTCCAGATGGCACATCTGTTTTCTCAGGAAATAAAACCTCTGGCAATCTGGCTCACCCAACAGGTTTTTAATAGTGTGATTACTGCGCAGCTCCCGTGTTATTGAGAAAAGCAAACTCTCCACATGCCTGGGGGTACTGGCATTATGCCCGCTTCCCAACAAGCACAGAAAGGATAAAGTAACTCGCCCTATACAGAGTACGTCTTGATGACTTGTCAGTGGCCGATAGCTAAAAAGCAGCCTTGCAAAGAACCAGCATAAAGCGGCAACTCTGCGGCCTTAGAAACACACTTCAAAGACAAAAGAAACCATAGCAACCAAATATGAAGCCATTTCTAGGTGTATTTTGCCTTCACTGATTCAGTGATTCACTTCACTGATTCAATTGTACCATGTGACAAACACCAATAGAATCATGGGTCTGTGGGTAGGGCCTGTGACAAGTACTTTATATGAGGTGTTTCCCATATCTAGCAGTGTTTCTCTTTCATTGATACCACACAATAGAATGCTGGGTAAGTGGGTGGGGGCTGTGACACATGGTTGCTATGAGGTATTCCATATATCTAGGTGTGTTTTGCCTTTACTCATTCACTTATACCATGTGCCTAATGCAAATAGAATGCTGGGTAAGTGGGGGCTGTAATTTATCTTTCATATGAGATGTCCCTCATATCTTGGTATGTTTTGTTTTTACTGGTTAAGGCCATGGGTAAAGTTACAGGTCATTTCTGCCTTAAAGCAAGGTGGGCACATTGGGGAGAAATTATATAACCTGCATCAGAGAACATGTGACTTTAACTGCAGGAGAATTCACTCATTTCACTCAGTGAGGTGTGATACTCATTCTCCCGCCAAAACCACTGCTCCCTCACAAGTTGTAAGGCTGAATGGAGTCAGCACTGGTTAGGAGCACATTTTGTGTAGAGGGCAAAGGGAATGAAGTAAATCTTAATAAATAGCCACCAATCCAGTCCAACCCCATTCACCGACCAGACTATAACACTGCTGCCTAATCTGCAACCTTGCTCTTGAGAGATTGAGATATAGGATGTTGCCCCCCCCACCTCCACTAACAAGAACATTTGCCCACACTCAGGCTGGCAGCCAGCCCAGGCCAACCTAAATGTCACTTCCAAAATCACAAAGCCACTTTGGACCGTAGAGAAGGAAGTAACAGAAAAGAGCAATTAGGGAAAATGTCAGTTGTTAGTGCAGGCAGTGATTCATAGGCAGGTTACTGGGCAATTTAGGATGACAGTGCATCTTTAGGAACCTTTGATGCAGTGATTGGAACACTGTTTAAAGGACAAGGAAAGTGTAAACAATGTAATGGAAAGTGTAAATATGCCAGGCACCTGCCCACTGGTTACAATCACTCACCTTAAACCTTAGGCCAGTGCTCCTCTATGCTCCCATATTCAGTATAGTTGTTTAAGCTCCAAGCTGCCATGTTTCAATTGGCCCCTGAAGTCCCTAGCAGGTGTTGGGATGAACAGTACAGTAAATGTATAGATTTTTACAATACTGGGCATGTGCTGTACTATATCCAAACCTTCCAATTTTACCCTAACTGACCTTCAGAGGGGGCCATACTTGCACTGCTTTGGAGCACCCTAGAGGAGGCAGTCCCACAATCTCACCCCAACCAAACCCTGTCCCCTTTGGAATCAGTGAATCCAATCTCTAGTTACAAACTGACCAGTTGCTGAGAAGAATATTGCTTACAACTCGGCCGAAACTAAAATTTCTGTGACTCAAGAACTACAAGGAAGTTGGCATCGCTGCACCATTTACCAGCACAGGCTGAAGCTGCCCTATTTAATCTCTTGTCCGGACAATATAAAAGCCATTCCTGGACATGATTCAACCTCTTGTGATGAACAAAGGAAAAATGCAGGGATTCATTTTAAATATTGAGGTTAAACGTTACCCCCTTCCCCTTACAAATCATTTTCTATGCACATTCATTATCTGAAAAGGCCTGACCTGTGCGGATGACAGGAGAGTACAAGTATGTGGAATTTCCAATCTGTGTTGATGCACTGCTGTGATTTACCTTGACGTTAAAATCGTCTAGCTCTGTGGCTGGATCGAGATAAGCTCCATAAACAAAACTGTGGGGCAATAAAAAGGGTTAATTTTAAGTAAAACATTTTTTAGATTTATATCAAGAATGGAAATTCAAATGCTCAGAATATTTTTATTAGTTGTAATTTATCCTCATTTTGTTTTATTTTCTTTTTTTTATGAATGAGGGTGTGACTGTCACAAATTGTACTTTTAGGCCACGTTCTCAGGTTGGCATAACGTCTATTTCAACTGCACAGCCCTTTAATATTCTTTCTATAGGACCTAGTTGACTAGTTTGTCATAAATAAACACTGGTTCCAAGCCCCTAAATAGACAACATTTGTGGAAATATGAATAATATACTACCATTAAAACCCTCCTGAACATCTAAACACCTTAAGCCTACACTGGTAGCAAACAGAGACATAGCATACAACTATGGCAACATAGGGATTCCCCTGGACTAAGCACAATTCAGCAGGAACAGCCTCTAAGTTTGCTCATAGCCTGTACAGAGAGATACCATAAAACTATGGCAGCATAGGTATTCCCCTATACTAAGCACAATTCAGCAGGAACAGCCCCCTAAGTTTGCTCATAGCCTGTACAGAGAGATACCATAAAACTATGGCAGCATAGGTATTCCCCTATACTAAGCACAATTCAGCAGGAACAGCCCCCTAAGTTTGCTCATAGCCTGTACAGAGAGATACCATAAAACTATGGCAGCATAGGGATTCCCCTGTACTAAGCACAATTCAGCAGGAACAGCCCCTAAGTTTGCTCATAGCCTGTACAGAGAGATACCATAAAACTATGGCAGCATAGGTATTCCCCTATACTAAGCACAATTCAGCAGGAACAGCCCCCTAAGTTTGCTCATAGCCTGTACAGAGAGATACCATAAAACTATGGCAGCATAGGGATTCCCCTGTACTAAGCACAATTCAGCAGGAACAGCCCCTAAGTTTGCTCATAGCCTGTACAGAGAGATACCATAAAACTATGGCAGCATAGGGATTCCCCTGTACTAAGCACAATTCAGCAGGAACAGCCCCTAAGTTTGCTCATAGCCTGAACAGAGAGATACCATCAAACTATGGCAGCATAGGGATTCCCCAGTTCTAAGCACAATTCAGTAGGAACAGCCCCCTAAGTTTGCTCATAGCCTGAACAGAGAGATACCATAAAACTATGGCAGTATAGGGATTCCCCTGTACTAAGCACAATTCAGCAGGAACAGCCCCCTAAGTTTGCTCATAGCCTGTACATAGAGATACCATAAAACTATGGCAGCATAGGTATTCCCCTGTACTAAGCACAATTCAGTAGGAACAGGCCCTAAGTTTTCTCATAGCCTGTACAGTGACATACCATAATGCCAACATGGCTATTAACATGATGTAAGAGCACACATGAATCACAACAGTAGGTGACCTTATTTTTAAATTAATAGTCGCTTACAAATGCACAGTCACCATGAAGGTATCCTTGAAGTGAAGATAATCAGTTAAACACACCGTTTACAATCAATGCCCAATATTCCACCTTCTCTTTCAAGAATTATGCAACTCCGCCTTGCTGACTATTGCATAACTGTCATTTGTAAGACTCCATGTCTGGGTACGATCCAAAATATTTCCGAATTATATCGTCTCACTAATCTGTTGCTTCACATAGGCTTTACATGACGCCTTCTGATACACTTTTCCCTTATTTACATTGTTAACACCACAGATTACTGTTACTAACTGGTAACATTGGCACTAGAAACGCAAACATTTCCGGGGCTTCAAAGTATCTATTTATATGTTTTTATCTTTGCGAGTGTATGCGAAATAAGGATTTTGAAACATGGAATTGAAATGGATACATTACAATTAAGCAAGCTGTGTAGGGTGGGAATTAAAGGGATACTGTAATTGGGAAATAGTATAGTGAATGAAACCAGAATTAATAAATATTATGTACTTTCAATTTTGGGCATTCTATAATCATTTTCTTCTTGTGTATTTCCTGGCACACACAGGATTGTCTGCTTGCTTCCAGTCACGTGATCCTAACGCAGTCACACCTGAGAAAGAGTCAGTGGTTTAATATGCCATTTTTCTTTATCACAAACCCACAACCTGATTTGATTATGCAAGAAAAGTAGAGACAGACGTGAGAAGCTAAGGTACTTGATGCAATTTGAAATTAAGTCATAGGCACTTTGGGCAAAACCAACTTTGGGTGCTTGATTTACTGGATGTGTTTTATGGGGTCTTTTCTTCATTGGTATAGCCCAGTGATCCCCAACCAGTGGCTCGGGGGGCAACATGTTCACCAACCCCTTGGATGTTGCTCTCAGTGCCCCCAAACCAGGGAGTTATTTTTGAATTCTTGACTTGGTGGAAGTTTTGGTTGAATAAAAACAAGATTTCCTACCAAATAAAGCCCCTATAAGCTGATAGTGTGCATAGATACCTAATAGCCAATATTAGCCCTTATTTGTCTCCTCCAACTTTTATGATGCTTGTGTTGCTCTCCAAGTCTTTTTACATTTGACTGTGGCTAACGAGTAAGAAAGGTTGGGGACCCCTGGTATAGCCCAATGGGGTGGTTCAGCTTTAAACCCATCAAGAGCACAATATTGGACCTGTCATCTTCCATTACCTGTAATGGAAACTGCCTGAAAGTTTCAGTATTGGCACCAAGGGAGACATTTTATAGGCTAAGAACCATTAGTACTGGCACTATTAGGCACTTAAAGAGAGGAAATATTAGCTTAAGGGTCAGGTTTTGTGTGGTATAAACAATGCTACTCTACAGACTATTTAAATCAGTATTTTTCTTTCTTTAATAATTTAACTTTTTGTTCTCTATTTCCCAACTGTAGAATTGAAACTGAAATATTGATTCTAGGGCCCCCTCACCCTAACAACCAGACATTTATTTAAATGTATAATGGATAAAATAGAGACTTAAACATGGATGAGATAACAAATAACTACCATAAAAATCCATTCTTGGTAGTTATCAGCTTTCTGGTGAGTGCCAGGCAACAGGCAGCATTTAACTTACAGCCTAGAAAGGAAACCCTTAAACAATAAAACGAAGACCAGTTGCAGATTAACTCAATCCATCTACCTATGTCATACTTGCTTTTATGGTAACCTGCCCCTTTAAAGTTGGGACATTCCATTTGAAAAAAGACACTTAAGAAACCTCTGACCACAAACCATTAGGAAATTCTAAATGTATAAAAAGCACTGCTAACTCATCAAGGATATGCTTTATACTATGTACAGATATAGCTATACACATTTATTGTTATTCTTTTTTTCCGTCATCATCATTACACCTTGCTTAGTGCGGTCACCCCTAGTGCGTCTAATGGAAAGATTGCAATTATTCTAAATTAAAAGACTTCTGGCAATTCATTTAAACATGAAGTGAACAAATTGCAGTTGCTCTTCAATTCAAGAATATTTTTGTGATTCTTGACTAATTTGAATTTCTTGCTCTACTCCAGTGATCCCCAACCAGTGGCTTGTGAGCAAGATGTTGCCCACCAACCCCTTGGATGTTACTCTCAGTGCCCCTAAACCGGGTAATTATTTTTGAATTCTTGATTTACTACCAATTAAGCTGTAAGCTGATAATGTGCATAGAGGCTGCCTAATAGCCAATCTTAGCCCTTATTTGCCATCTCCATGGACTTTTATGGTGCTTGTGGTGCTTTCTAAGTCTTCTTACATTTGACTGTGGCTCACGAGTAAAGGTGCCCATACACTATAAGATCTTCACCCGATATCCCCACCTACAGGTGGGCAATATCGGGTAGAAAGTAACTTAAAAAAAAAAAAATCAGATCGTTTGGCCCTGGGGCCAAATGATTGGATTACATTTGTGGTTATGGGGCAGTCGGTTTGGGGACCGCATCAACGAGACGATGCGGTCCCCGATCCGACCGGATTTTCTAACCTGGCCGATCGAGATCTGGCCAATTTCAGGCCAGATATCAGTCGGCCAGGCTGCTCTGTTCTGCCCATACACAGGCCGATTAGCTGCCGAATTGGTCCAAGGGACCAATATCGGCAGCTATAGTCGGCCCGTGTATGGGGACCTTAAGAAAGGTTGGGGATCTCTTTTCTAGTTCTACAAGTTTCCAGGTGTCCCCAGGGAACAAATAAATACTCACCTTAATACTTACAGATATATAGAAACACTGGGGTAACACTCACCCTGCTATCGTGCCAGGGGTACCCAGGGCACAAATAAGCACTCACCCCAAATCTCCCCCTAACTGGCCTTCAGACTGGGCCCCCTTAGCTTATAACAAGGTTACAGATATTTAGACACATTGGGGTAACAGTCCCCCTGCTATAGTTCGAGGGGTACCCAGGGCACAAATAAGCACTTACCCCAAATCTCCCCCTAACTGGCCTTCAGGCTGGGCCCCCTTAGCTCATAACAAGGTTACAGATATATAGAAACATTGGGGTAACAGTCACCCTGCTATAGTTCCAGGGGTACCCAGGGCACAAATAAGCACTCACCCCAAATCTCCCCCTAACTGGCCTTCAGGCTGGGCCCCCTTAGCCCATAACAAGGTTACAGATATATAGAAACATTGGGGTAACAGTCACCCTGCTATAGTTCCAGGGGTACCCAGGGCACAAATAAGCACTCACCCCAAATCCCCCCCTAACTGGCCTTCAGGCTGGGCCCCCTTAGCTCATAACAAGGTTACAGATATATAGAAACATTGGGCTAACAGTCACCCTCCTATAGTTTTGTCCCTAGGCAAACACATCAGTTGCCCCCAACACCACCACTTGCCATTGCCTGCTGTACCTTTACTATGCCGGGTCATCCAGCATCACTTCAGAAAGATTAGTCAAGTAAACTAACCAACTGGGACAAGTTGGGGCTCAGAGCAGTAGAAGTGAAGGCTATATTTTTAAATATTAAATTCATAGCATCCATGTCATCCCCTTATTTGCCAGGGATCAAAGGCTGCTTCAACTCTTCCAGCTCTTTTAACTATGACCCACAGACAGGAGCAAAACTTCCTCCGGATATAGTAACCCCCAAAAAAACGATTGGATGCTTGTGCTAAGCTGCTGATTGGTTGCTCTTATTTGGCAGATGTTGAGCAAAACTTTGTTTCTCTTAATTTAGGATAATTAAATAGATACATGGCTGCACTAGAAAAGGGACTGGCTGAGGTTAAGACTTGTGCGAAACATTTAATTAGCTTTAAAAATTCAGCTAATTTCTGATGATCAGCCCATGAATTACCATTCCTTGACACTGTGTAACTGTGTATGCTTTATAATGTGAGAGCAGGGAAGGTCACTACCCACAATCCTTTGCTGGGGTGAATCTCTGTGCTGGGGTGGACGTGTGAATGCAATAGCTTTTTGGCTGGAGGGCAATAACAGTTTGGGGCTGTATGTGTACTTGGCAAGGAGTCACCTCACTCTGAGATGTTTTATTACCATTAAATGAGCCTTTGTACTTGTGGCAGTTTGTTTTGTCTGATGGAACTGAGCCTTTAGGGAGAAATCTTAGCATTTCTGGAGAGCCCTCATTCTTTATTAATAATCTGCTATTTGCAGTGCATAATCGTAGCACTCAAGTGCCCAATGTTTGTTCAGCAGTCTCTTTTTTTTGCAGAATTTTTCTGTTGGTCCCCACTGCACTGGCCACTTGAGTGTAGCAAATACCACCATTTACTTGTAGAAGGAATTCACGTTCTTGCTAAAATGACCTCTATAGTGAATTACTAGAGAACAGTATTTTTTTTACAGGTGCTCAAGTAGTAAAGTTTTCCTCAGCACAATTTTTATAGGATGCATTTGACCCTCTATGGGGTTTGACCACACAAATTCCTTTCATGTATGTTTATAGTTATACAGATGGGTGGTAGCTGTCATATTGTTTATTAACTTCTTCTTCTTCGTATGTTTGTGGTTACACATAAAGGTGGCCATACACGTAACAATTACGATCGTTCCTGTGACCAATTTTTTGATGCGGTTCATTTTTTTTGACACATGTTATGGTTTTTTTTGTGATGCAGGAAAATTTTCTGCCGCTAATTTTTGCATACGTTTCGCCACAAAAGTGCAAAACGCAGAAATTTGCTGTTGTCTCTGTGTCTGTTCGGGTTCCTCCCGCACTACTAAAACATACAGTACATTGGTTCCTGATGAGATTGATCGCAGTGTGTTATGTGATAATGTTTGCAGACTTTACTAGGACAGGGACTGATATGAACAATGTCGGTACTGTATAAAAAAAACAGCTAATAATAATGCTAAGCTGCCATTTTATTTACATTATACCAGTGTTTCCAAACCAGTGGTTTGTGAGTGTGAGTTTGTTGCTCCCCACCCCACCCCCTTTGATGTTGATCCCAGTGGCCTCAAAGCAAGTCTTCATTTTTTAATTTCTTACTTGGAGGCATAGAGACCATGGGTACTACCAAACAGAGCCTCCTGTAGACTGTCAATCCACATAGGGGCTACAAAATAACCAATTACAGCCTTTTTTGGACACCCCCAAGAACTTTTTTCATGCTTGTGTTGCTCCCCAACTTTTTATATTTAAATGTTGCTCATGGGTTAAAAAAGTTGGGGACCCCTGCCTTATACCGTTCAGTAAGATGTTATAGCACAGCTCACATTCCCTCTGCAACACTGACATTCTGTATAAGCCGTAGGACAGTAAAAGTGGCCTCATGATTGAAGCCTTATCTCTGATATATTTACTCCTGATAAACTCCTGAAACCTTGACTCTGCCAGTATAAATACATAGGAGATAAGAATTTTGGTCATAAATGAGGCCATTTTCAATGTCTGATCATTTTGACATAAATTTTTGTGTGTTACGTACCAGTCTGTTAACTCTTTTTATAACGAATCACATGTTCTTAAAGCCAAAGTGAAAAGGTAATGTTGCTACAAAACACAAATGCAGATACATAGTTATGGAAAAATATTTCCCTTTTGCCATCTACTCCCTTAGGAGCATGTCTACAGGGACTTACCAAGCAATGGAAGAAAAGAATGAAACACATATTAACATGCAGTTAAAATTAAACAGAGGGCAGAATTTTTAATTTTTTTTGTTGTTAAATAAAAAGAGCATAAATACTGCTCCCCCCCCCAAAAAAAAGAAGGCTCTATCCAACAACAAATGCCTATCCCATTCAACCTCTAGCATAATGGCCTCCATAACCTCTGTTGGAATCAGACATGCAAGGCCTTAAGCTGGCCATGAACTTGCCAATAAAAATGATGTTTGCTACTTGTATAGTGTCCCACCATCCCATAGTACATAGATATTAGTCAATTTGGTGAATAAGCAAAATTTGACCTGCCAGTCCATTATTTTGGTCAATTCATGGTGCACCGGTAGATGGGCGGTGAAGTGGACTATCAGCTTCAATTGGAAAAATAATTGGAGCAAAATCTTATACATCCTGTGGCCCCTTGTACTCTCTGTAGATTTAGTCCTTCAGCTAAATGGTTGATATAAAAAAAAAAAAAAACACATTAAACAATAATTACAATATAATATAATATAAAATAACAATATAATTTAACTTTGTAACTCTGTTCTGCAAGGAGGTTTTATTTATGCAAAGGCAATGAGACCGTTATCTTCCAAAAGTAGAAAGTAGCTTCTTTTTCTACCACCTGGAGATTCAGGGACTGCTTCAGGGCTGCCACACACGGGGAGATTAGTCGTCCGTGACAAATCTCCCTTTTTGCGGGCGACTAATCTCCTCAAAATGCCAACCCACCGGCCAAAATGTAAATCGCCGGTGGGATGGCATACGCAGCCGATGCGGTTTCCCGAAATTGTGGAAGTTTCCTCTCAAGGCAACTTTCAGGATTTCGGGAAATCTCGGCGCCATGTATGCCATCCCACCGGCAATTTAAATTTTCGCTGGTGAGATGGCATTTTGGGGAGATTAGTCACCCGGGAAAAGGGAGATTTGTCGCGGGTGACTAATCTCCCCGTGTGCTGCAGCCCTCACTGCTTTAATTAGTGGTGCCACCAATTTATAATCAAAGGCGCAATCCAAGACATCTGAAGAATAATCCTCATCAGAAACCTGGTCTTCATCTGAAAGGTCAGATTGTGAATGCGATCACTTTTTGTATAAAGGAGTTATATATTATATATAACTTAGAAACAGATGACTGAGCCCACTCCAACATATCCAGAGAAGGCTACGTAGTCTTACTGGAAGGAAATGGTTTGGTAAGCAATGATGTTTGACATCTCTCCCAGCACCCAAACATACTGTACATACTTACAAATACATTCAGACCATAATCCAGTTCTCTCATGTTAGTGAATAACAGATCATACAGTATAATGTTAATTCCTGTAATATTTTAATATCAAAGCACTAAAACTCAAAATTATTTTTTTAATGTTTTCTTAGCAGAAATATAAAACAAACTTGCTGTTTTAATAAGTATTTAATACCTGAGTTTAATATTTATACAGCCACCTTTTGCTGCCTATTGTGCCCATTGCCTCCCCCCACCAGCACGCACATACGAGTACATGCACCAACTCACATGTGCAGTAGCAGACAGGGAACATTCACTCACTCTGTACTCACGGTGCTGCATGGAACAAGATTTTCTTTAGCGATCAGTGGGGTAAAGGACAAGGATCTAGACTAGGGGTAGGCAGAGAGAAGAGGTATGTGCTCTCCAAGTCTTTTTACATTTCACTGTGGCTCACGATTAAGAAAGGTTGGGGACCCCTGTTCTAGATGCTCAGTCCCTGCTGATAATCAAGTGACTCAAGAACAAAAACACATATGCCATTCAATGGGCCAGTCAAAGCTCCTATCTCCTAATTGAGAATCTGTGGTACTTTTACAAAATTGAAGTGCACAGAAGTTGTCTGATTAAACTGAACAACCAGGAGAAATCTGGAGAAATTGGCCAAAATCACCCCTGCAGAGAGAAAATAACATTACAGTGTAAGATTTATTATTCGGTAAGGTGAGAGAATTAATCAGGGATCTGCTTACTTTTGAAAGGCACTGTAGATGTCCCCTCAGATTCTTAATTGGCCACCTTTTGGCAGGGGATTTGCTAGACAATAAAAGTGAAAATGTAAAATATATATAAATATATATAACAAAATTTAAAATACCCTAAAGCTACTACCAAAAAAAGTACCTGAAAAGACCGAACAAAAAGAAAAACATAGAAAGGGTTATTCCAAGCAAAACACCATGTCAATCAAGGGGATGAGGAAAATAGACTAATCCTTTTTAAAAAAGGGCAACTTGTTCATGTGCCGGCTGGGCTAGACCTGTAATGGCAACCAAACAAAATAACCATCTATGCCACATAGGTGACACAACATCTCCACACTGGAAACTGGACCAACTCCCCAACTGCCTAATGGGACCTTCCAGCCAGGCCTTCTCTCTAAGCACCTTTTGATCTATCTAAGCTTCCCACATAGGGCAAGAGACCAACAGCGATTTTGCAAGATTTAAATGAAAAGTCAAAAGAGGACATACTCTCCCATTGCTGGCGGGAGGGCATACGTGTCGATTCAGTGTCATAGAGTCGTCCAAAGTTGCCTCTCAAGGCGACTTTGGAAAACCAAAGCGACAAATATGCCATCCCACCAGCGATTTACATTCTTGCCGTTGGGATGGCATGTCGGGGAGATTAGTCGCCTGCAATAGTGAAGATTTATCACGGGCGACTAAGCTCCCCATGTGCAACTATCCTTATAGAAATAACAGTACATCCAGCACCTAGACGCTCAAAAATAGATGAAAAAAAAATGTACCGGTAATTAACTAATTATTTCTTTTCAATGTCCTTATTTTTATGAGATACACAGTTTTATTTGAAATGATTTTGTTTTTTTCATTTTTATTCTAATATTCTATTTATATTCTAATACCTCATATAAAGTGCTTGGACATGAAAAATATATCACAAAATGTGAAACCAAGAAGTTTAGGGTTTTCTATTCAGTAAAAGGAGAGAATTAGTCAATAGTATCGACACTTACAAGGCACTATATGTTCAGCCGTACAGTATTTCTGTAGTTGTGTATTTTTGTAAGTGTCTGTGCTAATGTGTCCTTGGACTTTTCATTTATCGGGCATAATCTATAGATACCAAGAGTTGGCTAAGAGAAGCAGAATTATATTGTGATTACTCATTGTTGGTTTAGTTTGAAATACTGGAATATTAGCCCGTATTCAGAGTTTAATATTTTATTAGTTGCCTAATGCAATGAATTATTACATAGATTAAACATATTTTTCCAGAATTTCCATTAATGAGGACCACGTTATTAATATTTAGTATTAATATCACTGGTGAATTGTATAGGGCACAGTCTGAATGCTAATGTCAATTATAGGGACCTTGAAAAATTGTAGTTGCAAGTAAAGTCACAGGCCAAGATACACAAGTGACTTCTATAGTTGATAACTTTTGGTAAGGCTTTCTGTATAATCAGTAGCTTATAGTGTTATGGGGAGCCCAGTCTAAGGACCAATTAATGTGAGGTTTGTGCTTATTTGTGCCCTGGAACTATAGCAGGATGACTGTTACCCCAATGTTTGTATATATCTGTAACCTTGTTATGGGCTAAGGGGGCCCAGCCTGAAGGCCAGTTAGGGGGGATTTGGGGTGAGTGCTTATTTGTGCCCTGGGTACCCCTGGAACTATAGCAGGGTGACTGTTACCCCAATGTTTCTATATATCTGTAACCTTGTTATGGGCTAAGGGGGCCCAGCCTGAAGGCCAGTTAGGGGGAGATTTGGGGTGAGTGCTTATTTGTGCCCTGGGTACCCCTGGAGCTATAGCAGGGTGACTGTTACCCCAATGTTTCTATATATCTGTAACCTTGTTATGAGCTAAGGGGGCCCAGCCTGAAGGCCAGTTAGGGGAGGATTTGGGGTGAGTGCTTATTTGTGCCCTGGGTACCCGTGGAATTATAGCAGGGTGACTGTTACCCCAATGTTTCTATATATCTGTAACCTTGTTATAAGCTAAGGGGGCCCAGCCTGAAGGCCAGTTAGGGGAGGATTTGGGGTGAGTGCTTATTTGTGCCCTGGGTACCCCTGGAACTATAGCAGGGTGACTGTTACCCCAATGTTTCTATATATCTGTAACCTTGTTATGAGCTAAGGGGGCCCAGCCTGAAGGCCAGTTAGGGAGAGATTTGGGGTGAGTGCTTATTTGTGCCCTGGGTACCCCTGGAACCAGGGCCGCCATCAGGGGGGCACAGGGGGTACAGCCGTCCCGGGCCCGGACGATTTTAACTTTAAAAGGGGGCCCGGCGCTGCTACAGTTTTCTTAGCTCGGGCCCCTTTAATCTGTTCCGGGCCCTGTCATTGGTGGTCAGCGGTAATCCTATTGGTCGCGCCCCGTGCGTACATGCACGTCAGTACGCACGGGGCGCAACCTTATAAAAGGGCCTGGCGTCGTTCGGCACTCAGAAGTGCAGTGCTGTTGGGAACGAAGGACCTTGCCGGAGGAGCCGTCGCCGGAGGATTGTGCTGTGCTGGCTACCAATGTACTAAGGCGGTTTGCTGGCTACCAATGTACTAGGGGGGTTTGCTGGCTACCAATGTACTAGGGGGGTTTGCTGGCTACCAATGTACTAGGGGGGTTTGCTGGCTACCATTGTACTAGGGGGCTTTGCTGGCTACCAATGTACTAGGGGGGTTTGCTGGCTACCAATGTACTAGGGGGGTTTGCTGGCTACCAATGTACTAGGGGGGCACTGCTGGCTACCAATGTACTAGGGGGGTTTGCTGGCTACCAATGTATTAGGGGGGGCCCTGCTGGCTACCAATGTACTGGGGGGGTTTGCTGGCTACCAATGTACTGGGGGGGCAGTGCTGGCTACCAATGTATTAGGGGTGTCCCTGCTGGCTACCAATGTACTAGGGGGGTTTGCTGGCTACCAATGTACTAGGGGGGTTTGCTGGCTACCAATGTATTAGGGGGGGCCCTGCTGGCTACCAATGTACTAGGGGGGGTTTGCTGGCTACCAATGTACTGGGGGGGGGGCAGTGCTGGCTACCAATGTATTAGGGGGGGGCCTGCTGGCTACCAATGTACTAGGGGGGTTTGCTGGCTACCAATGTATTAGGGGGGGCCCTGCTGGCTACCAATGTACTAGGGGGGGTTTGCTGGCTACCAATGTATTAGGGGGGGCCCTGCTGGCTACCAATGTATTAGGGGGGGCCCTGCTGGCTACCAATGTACTAGGGGGGGTTTGCTGGCTACCAATGTACTGGGGGGGCACTGCTGGCTACCAATGTATTAGGGGGGGGCCCTGCTGGCTACCAATGTATTAAGGGGGGGCCCTGCTGGCTACCAATGTATTAGGGGGGGCCCTGCTGGCTACGATTGTACTAGGGGGGCCCTGCTGGCTACCAATGTACTAGGGGGGGCCTGCTGGCTACCAATGTACTAGGGGGGGCCCTGCTGGCTACCAATGTACTAGGGGGGGCCTGCTGGCTACCAATGTACTAGGGGGGGCACTGCTGGCTACCAATGTACTGGGGGGGCACTGCTGGCTACCAATGTACTGGGGGGCCCTGCTGGCTACCAATGTACTAGGGGGGGCCCTGCTGGCTACCAATGTCTCATATCTGTGAGTCCTTTGTATTTGTGGGAGGGGGGCCCAGAAATTTTTTTTTGTGAGGGGCCCCGTGATTTCTGATGGCGGCCCTGCCTGGAACTATAGCAGGGTGACTGTTACCCCAATGTTTCTATATATCTGTAACCTTGTTATGGGCTAAGGGGGCCCAGCCTGAAGGCCAGTTAGGGGGAGATTTGGGGTGAGTGCTTATTTGTGCCCTGGGTACCCCTGGAACTATAGCAGGGTGACTGTTACCCCAATGTTTCTATATATCTGTAACCTTGTTATGAGCTAAAGGGTCCAGCCTGATGGCCAGTTAGCGTGGCATTTGAGGTGAGTACTTAAGTAAAGGGTAGGGTTGTGAATTATGTCCCTTCCCTTTCCAGCTTTCAGATGAGGGGTCACTAACCACAAAAGCCAAAAACCCTATTGCCCTGCAAGCAGAGCCACTCCTGCTATGAGGTAAGGTTACCAGGGGCAGCAAAAAATCCACCTTTGTAACTTTAAGAGCCAAATTTCCATTTTTTAAAACTGAAATTCAGCTTCTAGTGCAGAGAGCACAGTAGCTCTCTCTGCAAGAGCGATGTGCCCCCCACCCCCCACTGCTCCCTGCAAGGCTGAAATTTTATTTTACTGGCTCCTCATATGCTGGAGTGAGAGAGGATACAGCAGTTCTGCACTGGGATTCAAAATAGGCTCTAGAATTTCAAGTTCACAGAACAAACAGCCCCCCCAGCCCAATAAATAGTGAGTGTCTATGGCATCTTACAGTAGCCCCTCTGGCATTTGCCAGAACCCACAGATTGCCTGTCCAGGCCTGGGATACAGTGGCTGCAATACAAGGCAGGCCTTTCCCACACATAAGAGAGACAAGAAGCCCGGCCTGCAGGAAGCGGCTCTCTGCTGAGTGCACAAGCAAAGCAAACGGCCTTTTCTGGGGATTTCCCAGCGCTCTCAGGGGCAGAGCTTCTTGTAAGCAGCTACATGTGACCATGACTGCATACCCATTGCTTTACTGTTACTGCAATTAACTCCGTGTCTCCTCCAAGCATTATTCATTGCAGTGCTTGGACTCGCTCATCCCACACAAATATGCTGCAGGCAGAGCTATCCTATGGCTGCCTACATTTCTGTGTCGGTGCAGAGCATTCTCACACAGGGTAGAACTCAGCAAAGGCATCAGTTAAATGGTAAACCAGTGTTAGGGGCTGCTGCACTGTTCTGGGCACACAATAAAAATTTTTTGCCCACGCCCACTTTGTGGCCACACCCCAATTGTCACACCCCATTTTTGAAATAGTTAAAATAGTGCCCACGATGGCCCAATAGACAGCACCCCCATAGACAGTGCCCCCATACACAGTGCCCCATTTGCCCCCATAAACAGTACCCCCCCATAGACAGTGCCCCCAATTGACCCCATAGAGCATGCCCTCAATTGCCCCACAGACAGTAGCCCCCATAGAAAGTACCCTCCATACACAATGCCCCCATAGAAAGTGCCCCCATACACAGTACCCCCCATACACAGTGCCCCCATACACAGTACCCCCCATACACAGTGCCCCCCCATACACAGTTCCCCCCCCATACACAGTGCCCCCCCATACAGTACCCCCCATACACAGTGCCCCCCCATACAGTGCCCCCCATACACAGTAGCCCTCCTTACACAGTGTCCCCCCATACAGTGCCCCCCATACACAGTACCCCCCCATACACAGAGCCCCCCCATACACAGAGCCCCGCATACACAGTAGCCCTCCATACACAGTGCCCCCCATACACAGTACCCCCCAATACACAGAGCCCCCCAATTACCCCCATAGAGAGTACCTCCAAAAGAAAATTCCCCCATACATAGCAGCCCCCATAGACTTCTTGCGGCTCCTGCTCCTTATTCGGCTCCTCGTACGGCGGCGACAGGACCTTTTATAAGGTTGCGCCCGTGCGTACGTGTGACGTCACACGTACGCACGGGCGCAACCTTATAAAAGGACCTGTCGCCGCCGTATGAGGAGCTGAATAAGGAGCAGGAGCCGCAAGAATAGACGGAGCCGGAGCGCTCCGCTGCAGCCAGCGCGTCCCGCTGGCCTGGATAGTTTAATGAATGTTCTGCATTTCCGTAATGCGGGACATTCATTGAACAATCCGGGACAGCGGGACGCGCTGTAAAAACCGGGACTGTCCCGCGAAAAGCGGGACAGTTGGGGGGTATGACAAATATACAGAGAAGGAATGTTCTGGGCACACAATAAGCTGTACTCTCATACTGTACTGTCTAAGGGAAACAATATGCCCCCCTCCTCCCATATGTATAAATACAAATATACAGAGAAGGAATGTTCTGGGCACATAATAAACTATACCCTCACACTGTCTATTAACAATATGGCACCTCCCTCCCATATGTATAAATACTAATATACAAAGAAGAATGTTTTGGGCACACAATAAGCTATACACTTATACAGTTCTGTCTGAAACAATATGGCACCTTTATCCCATATTTATATTTACAAATATACTGTGAATAATAAGCTATACTTCCATTCTATCCTATCTAAGGAAAACCACATGTTTTTGCAGACAGGATTCAGTTGGGACTTTGGCTAAATTTCAGAATTTGTATGGGATTTGATTTGACTATATCTTTAGTGCATATCTGAAGCCATGTATGTACCCTAAATATTTTTGAATAGTAAAAGATTTTTGCAAAATACTGAAGGTATTGTTTGCAGGGACATTAGAAGCTGTACTATTCACTGAAAGGGACTTAATGTGCTAAAGGTAGGGCTGTGCAGTGAACCACAAGACCACTGAAATGCACAGCAGGCATCATGGTTTCAATGAGCCACAGGCATGGCCTGTTCAATGTTCTGAACTTGTACTGTCTGAGTTATACAGTCTACAGCACAGGTGAATGAAGGTTGCATTATTCTGCAGGGAGACAGGAGCTGTGCAGGGAATGTGGTAGAAGTTGTAGTTCTGTGGTTGAGGTGACAGCTTGTAGAGTTATCATGACAGCAAGGAGGCAGAGTTGTTTAATCATACTCAGGCCTGGACTGGGATTCAAAATAGGCCTTGGCATTTCAAGTACACAAAGACCCAAACAGCCCCCCAGCAGCCAAATAAATACCGATTGTCTATGACATCTCACAGCAGCCCCTCTGGCACTTGCCAGAAACCACAGATTCCCAGTCCAGGCATTACCTGCCAAAGGAGATTTGATGAAAATAAATCCTAAGACGTGCAGAGTGGGGTGAATTGAAGGCCAGCTAGGGGCAGATTGACTAGTTATTACAGATTTTCAAGTGAGTACATTGCTGATAAACTCATAACACCAGCCCAGACCCTGGCTGGTATTTTAGTGGCTCTGCTGGTAAAAGTGGCAACCCTTATTAAACCGTGTATGGGGCACTGGGCAAGGATGGCATCTGGTTATAGATGCATTCCTCTTCTGTACAGGCCCCCGAAGATTAGCTCAATTCAGAACCTTGCCAAGCAAGTGGACCTTAGAGTATGAGCAGCATTTCTCTTCAAACTATATTGGGCTGAACCTCAGTTTCCTGTGTACAATATGTAGCTCTATATTGTGGCAACACCTGCAGGATCACATGAGGGCTTTGCCTGTATTACGGGAATAAACCTTTTTTTTACTGACCACCAGGAAGTTCATCAGGGAATAGACAGGGAAAGTCTCCCTCTGATTTTAAAGCTCCTGTCAATCAAACTCTGTGTGACCTGGGACAAATTGGGGAGCTTCCTAATGTCATAAACCCACACAGTGTTTTTCCTGGGGCTTAGTAGGGACAATCTTTTGTACATCTCCCTGTTCTCATGCTTGGCCATAAATAGAATTAAAAAAAAAAATCACAAAACTTTCATTGTTGGGTTTCCCTTATTGCAGCTGTAATTCCCCTTTCAGCACATTCCCTGTCTATAGGCATACAGAGAAGGTAAGAGTTAAGCTGACAGAAGCACCATTCATTATACAAACTGCTGCCGTGTATGCTGCCGCACATGATGCCAAAAGCGCAAATTTAGGTATATAATGAATCACCTATATAAAGATGCAGATTGTAAAATGAAGTTGATATTTTACTTGTACTTAAATTTCCATATTTAAAGGAGAACTGAAACTTTAAAAAAAAAAAATAGGCTAGCAATGCTCCATGTTATTGTACTTCCGTGCCAGACCAAGGCTACCACTGCTCTTTACAGGGAACATCTGTGCTTCCAAAATGCCCCCAGTAGCTCCCCATTTTATTTTTTGTTGGTTATCAGAACATGGCAGTAAGTTTAGGGACCGACTAACAACAGAAAACAGACAGTATATGGTATAAACCTCACAATACAACCTGCAGCATCATCTTCTATGGCCGACAAATTGGCACAGTTGCAATCTCCTACACTAAAAGAGCAGATTTCTTTAGTTTAAAAAACAGCTTCTACTATTAATGTTATCAGAAAATATTTTTTTACTCCTTTTTTTTTATTCCTTACAGTTGGCAAGGTGCCACTGTAAGGAAGGTTCTAAGTTAAGGAAGAAGCACCCCCTTATCTTTACCTAGGCAAATCCAACACGTCAAAACGGTACCATAGCTGTTATCAAAGACACTGCAATAAAAGCAGGACTTATAATAATATAAATACTTTGGTTTTATTATTCCTTCTTATCATGCAGATACTTTGCAAGAGAACTATAGGTGGCCATACATGGTAAGAGTGGATCTTTTCCCGATATCCCCACCTACTGGAATAGACACCTGTTGGTTCATGAACCGCATCAACGAGCCGATGCGGTCCCCGATCCAACGAAAAATCAAACCTACCTGGTCAAAACCTGCCCGATTTCAAGCCAGATATCGGTCAGGCCAGCCCATTGTTAGTGCCCATACAGGGGCCAATAAGCTGCTGAATCGGTCTGATCGATATCCAAAGCTAGAATCATTCCGTGTATGGCCACCTTTACTGCACTATATATATATTCTTATACAGTATATGAGTTCTATAACCTACACTTGTGTGCTGTTTTGCAAAGGGCCCAAGTAGGTTGGAGGTCAAGCAAATGCCACTGAGTAATCATTCCAGTGTTTGTTCTAGATGGCCCTGAAGCATGTGAGTAAGCACTGGCAGATCTGTAACTAACACACACAATCTATATCAGCAAAGAAATATAACATCCATTATAAAGGACACTCTCAGTCAGCTGATATCAGTCAGCAGAAATACTGTATGGGGGCCCTCACACCTAGTAGTATAATGGGAGAGGGTATAATAAAACCTTTACTTCCCCTTTATTAGAGGATTTTCCAGCAGGAGATATAGGGAAGATAAATATCATGATTGCTGTGCAGTGCAACATCATGAGCTGGGAGTTCCATAAGAGAACTTGAATTTGCATCATACAAAAATGGAAGAAATCTAGACAAATCCAAGTCCACTAAAAAAATGAGCCACAATTTTTAGAACTGACCATGCTGCCTTCATGCACCATGTGATTGTCTTATGACCAGAACCAGAAGTGCCACAAAACTCCAGACTGTTGGACAGTGAAATAAAAATTGCTCTGAGCAAATAAAAAGTATTAGAATTTCTGGCTAAACATGATGGCAGTAGGCAGAAATGTAGCCATGTGGCTCTGTTCTCTGAAACAGAAGTAATCTTATTCTGCTTTATGGCTAAAATTTTATCTTTAAACATAGCATTTTGTGCTATTCTGTGCACAGTGGGCACAGATCATATCTGATACTCAATGTAAGCAGCAGTTCTGCCCTGCTTATGGCTGAGATTCTAGCTATCTGTATAACAGAGCATTCTGTCACAGTGGCACAGATCCTATCTGATCCCCATTGTAAGCAGCAGTCCTGCCCTGCTTTATGGCTGAGATTCTAGCTATCTGTATAACAGAGCATTCTGTCACAGTGGCACAGATCCTATCTGATCCCCATTGTAAGCAGCAGTCCTGCCCTGCTTTATGGCTGAGATTCTAGCTATCTGTATCACAGAGCATTCTGTCACAGTGGCACAGATTCTATCTGATACTCAATGTAAGCAGCAGTCCTGCCCTGCTTATTGCCAAGATTCTAGCTATCTGTATAACAGAGCATTCTGTCACAGTGGCACAGATCTTATCTGATACCCATTGTAAGCAGCAGTCCTGCCCTGCTTTATGGCTGAGATTCTAGCTATCTGTATAACAGAGCATTCTGTCACAGTGGCACAGATCTTATCTGATACCCATTGTAAGCAGCAGTCCTGCCCTGCTTTATGGCTGAGATTCTAGCTATCTGTATAACAGAGCATTTTGCCACAGTGGGCACAGATTCTATATGATACTCATTGTAATCAGCAGTCCTGCCCTGCTTTATGGCTGAGATTCTAGCTATCTGTATAACAGAGCATTCTGTCACAGTGGCACAGATCCTATCTGATCCCCATTGTAAGCAGCAGTCCTGCCCTGCTTTATGGCTGAGATTCTAGCTATCTGTATCACAGAGCATTCTGTCACAGTGGCACAGATTCTATCTGATACTCAATGTAAGCAGCAGTCCTGCCCTGCTTATTGCCAAGATTCTAGCTATCTGTATAACAGAGCATTCTGTCACAGTGGCACAGATCTTATCTGATACCCATTGTAAGCAGCAGTCCTGCCCTGCTTTATGGCTGAGATTCTAGCTATCTGTATAACAGAGCATTCTGTCACAGTGGCACAGATCTTATCTGATACCCATTGTAAGCAGCAGTCCTGCCCTGCTTTATGGCTGAGATTCTAGCTATCTGTATAACAGAGCATTTTGCCACAGTGGGCACAGATTCTATCTGATACTCATTGTAATCAGCAGTCCTGCCCTGCTTTATGGCTGAGATTCTAGCTATCTGTATAACAGAGCATTCTGTCACAGTGGCACAGATCCAGCACTGATTATTACATATTTCTGAGCTCTTTTTCATATATAAGGGGTTAGCGGGAGAGAGACACCCCACACAAATGCAGGTCAGGTTTAATAAAGGGTCAAAACTAGACTGAGTTTTTGCTGGTTTGCACCAGTTAAGAAGCAGATAACTTACGAAAGACTAATAATATCCCTGATAGTAGCCTTGAAGTCAGAAAGTCACCCACTTGGCTGTTCTTCAACAGTTGCAGAAGAGAATTTGTATGAGAGCCAGCACTGTAAATATGTTCAGCAAATCATCAGAAATTCTGAATCAATACTACATCTTTTTCCATAACAATACAATCATGCAGGAAGTTTTTTTATAGAATATTTCCCCCATGACATTTGCATATGCCATACATTCATGCAAATGTATTTTATGGATCTTCTGGCCCCATCCTTTTCCTTCCTTTTACACCCATGTTCTGTCTCTATAGAGCCCCTCTCCTCTCTTCCGTTCCTCCACTTGTCCGTCCCTTATAGCTAACCTCATTTTTCTCACCTTCTTTCTATGTATTTATGTCCTATATGTCAATTTTTAGTACTTTTTCCATGTATTTAGTGCTGTTCTGTACTTGTAACCCTTATCCTGCTACATATCATAAAAGTGATGGCGACTGCAGTCAGGGCCCTGAATTCAAATGGTGTAGATCTCATGTAAATCTATGGCAATCGATTGATGATTTGCATGTATGTAGCCTTAGCTGGCTACATTAAAGGAGGGATATACCCATATATTTAGTCATTTTGTATACTATATAATTTGGGCACTGGTGGCACTGGCCGGGGGGCCCGGGGTCCAACGTAAGGGAATAAATATACTGGGTTGTGCATAACAAATTAAAGGAACAGTAACACCAAAAAATGAAAGAGATTTAATATAATAATTATATAATGCACTGTTGCCCTGCACGGGTAAAACTGGTGTGTTTGCTACAGTAACACTACTATAATTTATATAATAAGCTGCTGTGTAGCCATGGGGGCAGCCATTCAAGCTGGAAAAAAGGAGAAAAGGCACAGGTTACATAGCAGATAACAGATAAACTCTATAGAATACAATAGTGTTTTATCTGTTATCTGCTATGTGCCTGTGTCTTTTCTCCTTTGAATGGCTGCCCCCATGGCTACACAGCAGCTTGTTTATATAAATTATAGTAGACTTTCTGAAGTAAACACACACCAGTGCAGGGCAGCAGCACATTATATTTTAGTTACTTTTATACAATTTCATTTTTTGGTGTTACTGTTCCTTTAACACCCTCCAGTAAATAGCACTTTCTTTGTTCTCGAAAGGGGTTGTAACCATATCTAATCCAAAATGTTGCTGTACCACATTGCTTCTACTCCTACTGAATAAGTACAACTATACATATTAAGATACTCCTCTGTACAAATAAACCCATGTCTTAATATACAGCTATAGTTAAATTAAGTAAAGGGAGACTGTGCTTATGAATAGGGGTATTTTAACTTTAATATATCTGTGCTTGTATCAGACCTTGCCCTTTAAAGCTTCTTATGACATCTTGCAGCAAATTATGGGTTAAGGCTACATGTGCAGCTGAATATTTCACTCACTGAACTATATGTTAAACATTTTGAAGGCTCCCAGGCACTGGCCGCTCCTATCATGTTGCTGTCTCATATTCTAATGTGAAAATAATATGGCGAGATGAGAGTGCTCCACATGCCCACATACTGATTGTAGCCATTGCACTGGTCTGGGCATTCTTTGTGTGGGCAGTTTTCACCCTTGCTAATGACATGTCCATTCACCATCACACACTGTTCCATTCCACATGTCATGTTACCTACTTTGCAACTGAACTACAACCTTAGACCTGTTGCCAGACGTCAATTACAGTTTTTTCATTGCTAAAGGTCAGTATTGACAGTAGGGCAGGTTCCAAGGTCAAAGATGATAGGAGCATTTACCTTATATAATAAGGGAACACATCAATGCGATAGGTTATATACAAAAGTATTTTAATTAACTGAAAGAATTAGGCTTCTTTATAGTTTAAATTCATTCTTACAAAGGAGAACTAAAGCTCAACAATAAATTAGACTAGAAAATGCTACATCCTTTGTTTTGGGGTTCTATACAGGTCCAAGGTGACCACAGACCTTTAGCAGGAAAGATCTGTGCCTCCAAATATGTCCCCAGCAGAGGCCTGGTGGCAGCGCTGGAATGTAATATTTCTAAGGGCAGGGGCACTGCTACCATGAGGTGAGTTGAGAAACTTGCCCCCCAAAGTTACCAGGGGCGGAAAAATCCACTCCCAGTCACTTTAAGAGCCAAAGAGCCAGATTAACACTAAATAGGGCCCTAGGCAAGGTCTGAGGCTCCCACCTTCTACCACATTAAACCACAGTTGAGTGAGGGGTGCCATATCCCTCTCTCTACCTCTGATGCATTGGTACATGCGTACAGTCCATGGCCACAAGTAGAGATATGCAGCTCAGCCAGGATGGGCCTAATGGCACTGATCAAGCATCACTGCACCTTGCATACCCCCACAAACATGGGGGGTCGAGGTTTTCTCTTCCATAAAGGCCATGTTTATAAAGCTAGGTGCCGATAGATATATAATGCAAGCCTCTACCAGAATTTCTTTTTAAACATGTCATATAAATCTGGCACATGGGAAATGATAGTGTGTCTCAATTCCTCTGTACTACTGCCAAGGAGACTCCATTCCAAAACGGTCAAGGAAAAAATGTCCCACGTGCAGTTTTCACAAAAGCCAGCTATTCCAGGAACCGAGTCCAAAACCCACTGATGTCAGTGGGATATAAGGTGTTGGTCATTTGTGGAATTTAGTATACAGAGACCAGTTTATGTTTTGTAGGAGTCAAGGAAGCTAAAGATTAAGTGGTAATAAAATACTTTCATCTGAAATGTATTACAAAGTATAATGCACTGTTATGCATTGGGCTTAGGCCAAGACTGGCAATTGGGAAATGTTTGTTCAAAGCTATACAGAGATGCCATGTCTCATATATTTATGCTAGCATAGGTATTCCTCTGTACAAAGCACAATCCAGCAGGAACAGCCCCTTAAAGCTGGCTATAGAGGTGCCCACAAGTACCAATATGTGAATGATGGCTAGGCAATCACTAAAGATCTCTATGTACCATGAATGTTGCTTGATTTGTTGATCAGCAGGATTGAAAATGTTGTTTACCATTGCAGCATTTCAGTTAATATATGTACTTGTACACCATATGTACACTATATGTGCAGATGAGGCCATGAAGAGGACCCGATATGAATAGAAAGGCTTTTTTTGGTTTTGTCACAACAAAACAGGGGAATTAGGAACTGTGTTGGTGCTATTTCCTTCTTATTTCTTCCTACTCCTGTTCTCCTTCTACTGTTTTGCGGTTGTAAAATATAAAGTGACATTACTAAAGGGGACTTGTCACCCAGACATAAAAAGCTGTAAAACAAAAGTCCTTTTCAAAGTAAACATGAACCATTATTGTCATGAACATGAACAATTATTTTCCTTCAATAAAACACCCATACCTGTTATAAATGTATTTAGAAATCTGAGCTGTCAGTCATATATTTCCTGCCTACCTCTATGCCTGAGGCATAGAGGTGGGGCAGTCAATTACTTTTACTTTCCATTCAGCACTTCCTAGATATCACTGCACTACTCACATTTCCCCTCCATCCTTATGTTCAATAATTGTATAGCCTGTGCATGGGAATTGGCCCCCATTCTGGTGCATATACAAGATTTTGAGGTGATGTATGTTATTTGCCCATTTGCGTGACAAACCGCAAAGGGGTTTCACTGAGGCCTTGGCTGTAAACAGTGGATTCTGGCATATGCCAGAGGGGCTGCTATAAGATACCATTATAGAGACAGCCACTATTTATTAAGCTGTTGGGGGGCTGTTTGGGCCTCTGTATAGATGAAATAGAATCACAGTCCAGGCCTGGTTTAGCCTGTTAAGAGAAATACCCTAAAACTATGCCAGCATGGGTAATCCCTACTATACTTGCTATACCTCACTATTCCTACCCATCAGCTGCTGCATATACAGGGGTCCCAGAACATGCAATGACTTCTGCTTGCACCCCTGTATAGACAGCAATGGCAGTAACTGCTGGATATGTGCACTGTGGCTGACATAAGTCACTACCATTACTCCTCATGTTCTTTCTCCATTACTTGCGTTCCAGCTACATATAAAAAACTCTGTAAGGCTGCATTTAAGGCTCAATGGATTTATAATAATAGCAATAATTGTCTCCATATCTCATTTAGAAAATCCAGACTTAAGTAGGTGCCATGTGACGTCCCCTTCAGAAATATTTCCTTACTCTGATGTCCAAATATCCGCCAGAGGGTCTCCCTTCCACTAAAATACCTCGCGCCTTTTCTGCGAGGAATGACCACTATAAACAACGCCTATGGAAAAAAAATAATTGACTTGGAGATTAAAGATCAGCAACGTTTGATCAAATTTTGAAACAGTTCAAAAGGAATTTTTAAGAAGTTCTACATGGTGGGAAGAATGTTTGTATGTAGATCTGAAGGCTTTCATAGAACAATTCTTCTCCCAGGCAAAATGGTATTCTGTTTGTGCTAAGTGACTGAATGTTGCAACCAAGTGTGGAAAGGAAGTTTGTGTCTATCACTAATGGAAATATTTCAGAAAGTTCTTTCACTTTATATAAACTGATCTTAATTCACCCAATGTAGAAGGTTAGACCATTGCTTCTAAAGGCGGCCATACTCAGCCAATATTTAGTATCCCTAACTGATGGATAAGTGAATAATTTTGTTACCTAAGGGACAATGGCTAAATATCTCTCTGTAGAGGTTATATAGTTACATCGGGATGAAAAAAGCCCAGAGTTTATCAAGTTCAACCCTTCCAAGTAAACCCAGCACACACAAACCTATACTGACCTATCTATACACTCACATACAGACCCATACTTACCTATCTATACACTCACATACAGACCCATACTGACCTATCTATACACTCACATACAGACCCATACTGACCTATCTATCCACTCACATACAGACCCATACTGACCTATCTATACACTCACATACAGACCCATACTGACCTATCTATACACTCACATACAGACCCATACTGACCTATCTATCCACTCACATACAGACCCATACTGACCTATCTATCCACTCACATACAGACCCATACTGACCTATCTATACACTCACATACAGACCCACACTGACCTATCTATACACTCACATACAGACCCATACTGACCTATCTATCCACTCACATATAGACCCATACTGACCTATCTATCCACTCACATACAGACCCATACTGACCTATATATCCACTCACATACAGACCCATACTGACCTATCTATACACTCACATACAGACCCACACTGACCTATCTATCCACTCACATACAGACCCATACTGACCTATCTATACACTCACATACAGACCCATACTGACCTATCTATACACTCACATACAGACCCACACTGACCTATCTATCCACTCACATACAGACCCATACTGACCTATCTATACACTCACATACAGACCCATACGGACCTATCTATACACTCACATACAGACCCATACTGACCTATCTATACACTCACATACAGACCCATACTGACCTATCTATCCACTCACATACAGACCCATACTGACCTATCTATACACTCACATACAGACCCACACTGACCTATCTATACACTCACATACAGACCCATACTTACCTATCTATACACTCACATACAGACCCATACTGACCTATCTATACACTCACATACAGACCCATACTTACCTATCTATACACTCACATACAGACCCATATTGACCTATCTATACACTCACATACAGACCCATACTGACCTATCTATACACTCACATACAGACCCATATTGACCTATCTATCCACTCACATACAGACCCATACTGACCTACAGTATCTATACACTCACATACAGACCCATACTGACCTATCTATACACTCACATACAGACCCATACTGACCTTTCTATACACTCACATACAGACCCATACTGACCTATCTATACACTCACATACAGACCCATACTGACCTATCTATCCACTCACATACAGACCCATACTGACCTATCTATACACTCACATACAGACCCATACTGACCTATCTATACACTCACATACAGACCCACACTGACCTATCTATCCACTCACATACAGACCCACACTGACCTATCTATACACTCACATACAGACCCATACTTACCTATCTATACACTCACATACAGACCCATACTTACCTATCTATACACTCACATACAGACCCATATTGACCTATCTATCCACTCACATACAGACCCATACTGACCTATCTATACACTCACATACAGACCCATACTTACCTATCTATCCACTCACATACAGACCCATACTGACCTATCTATCCACTCACATACAGACCCATACTGACCTATCTATACACTCACATACAGACCCACACTGACCTATCTATCCACTCACATACAGACCCACACTGACCTATCTATACACTCACATACAGACCCATACTTACCTATCTATACACTCACATACAGACCCATACTTACCTATCTATACACTCACATACAGACCCATATTGACCTATCTATCCACTCACATACAGACCCATACTGACCTATCTATACACTCACATACAGACCCATACTGACCTATCTATCCACTCACATACAGACCCATACTGACCTATCTATACACTCACATACAGACCCATACTTACCTATCTATCCACTCACATACAGACCCATACTTACCTATCTATCCACTCACATACAGACCCATATTGACCTATCTATACACTCACATACAGACCCATACTGACCTATCTATACACTCACATACAGACCCATACTGACCTATCTATACACTCACATACAGACCCATACTGACCTACAGTATCTATACACTCACATACAGACCCATACTGACCTATCTATACACTCACATACAGACCCATACTGACCTTTCTATACACTCACATACAGACCCATACTGACCTATCTATACACTCACATACAGACCCGTACTGACCTATCTATACACTCACATACAGACCCATATTGACCTATCTATCCACTCACATACAGACCCATACTGACCTATCTATCCACTCACATACAGACCCATACTTACCTATCTATACACTCACATACAGACCCATACTGACCTATCTATACACTCACATACAAACCCATACTGACCTATCTATACACTCACATACAGACCCATACTGACCTATCTATACACTCACATATATAAACCATATACTGTATACCAACATCAGTAGAACTCATCCCCCCCCCCCCCCTCCGCATTAACAGAATCTGCCATCACAACATCACTAGGAAGGGCATTCCCCAACCTCACTGCCCTCACAGTGAAAAAACACCTATTCTGCTTCATTAAAGTTCTGTTACTCTAATCTAAAGGGGGCCCTTTGGTGCGCTGATCATTTTTATGGGAAAAAAGAACACCCCCCATCTGCCTATTATCCTCTCTAATGCACTTGTACAAAGTAATCATGTCTCCTCGCAAGCGCCTTTTTTCCAACCTTGACAGTCTAACCTCATAGTTTAAATCTTCCATCCCCTTTTACCAGTTTAGTTGCAGTCTCTGCACTCTCTCCAGCTCATTAATATCCTTCTTAAGGACTGGAGCCCAAAACTGCCCCCCATACTCAAGGTGAGGCCTTACCAGGGACCTATAAAGAGGCAAAATTATGTTCTCATCCCTTGAGTCAATGCCCTTTTTTATACAAGACAGCACTTTATTTGCTTTAGTAGCCACAGAATGACACTGCCTGGAATATTATAGTTATAGTTTTGCACAATTTAGTGTCATCAGCAAAAATAGAAACAGTACTGTCTATGCCCACCTCCAGGTCATTAATAAACAAGTTAAAAAGCAACGGACCAAGGACTGACCCCTGCGGTACTCCACTAACAACACTGGCCCAATTAGAGAATGTTCCATTTACCACCACTTTATCCTTCAGCCAGTTATCTATCCAATTACAAATATTATGTTCTAGGCCAATATTCCTCATTTTTATCATCAACTTTCTGTGAGGTACTGTATCAAACACTTGCAAAATCTAAGTAGATGACATCCACTGCCATTCCAGCATCAAGTTTACTCACCTCCTCATAAAAGGTAACTAAATTAGTCTGGCAAGATCTGTTATGCATAAAACCATGCTGGCACAAACTAATAGTATTGTGATTTGTAATGCATTCAAGTATCCTATCCCTTATTATCCCTTCCAAAAGCTTTCCTACCACTGATTTCAGACTAACAGGCCTATATGTCTCATTAGCAATTCGCCAGACCTCAATGAATCCTGATAAATTAAGTAGAGAGGTTTAGCAATCACAGAGCTAAGCTCGTTTAATACCTTGGGATGAATACCATCCGGTCGTGGACCTTTGTTTACCATTACATGTTCAAGTCTCTTTTGAATTTTCTCCTGAGTGACCCATGCATCAGTAATTATATTACTAAAATTGGGTCTATTAAAATAAAAAACCTTCATTAGCTGGCTCCTCGGTTGTGTAGACAGATGAAAAATAAGAGTTCGGTATTTCTGCTTTTTTTCCCCTGTTCTCATCAACAAAGTGACCCCTCCTGCAATAATAAGGGTGATCCAAACGTTATTGCTCTGGCATCACTTAGGAAACCACCACCTCATGCTTCTGGGATATATACAAATAGACATTATTCTACGTATAACTAGGTATGAATTTTATTTTTTGTAAATGTTTAGGAAACCATAAGGGCACAGGCAATTGTAGAAAAGAAGATCTATCTGCATGTGTTTACTATTATGAACTTATATATATAATGCTTCTCTACTACATCCTATAGTTCTCCTACTGTGTTGTAATTCCCTTACAAAAAGTGTAATCCAACAGCCTGTACACAGAGATATTAAAACAATCCAGCACAGGTGTCCCCTTACCAAGCAACATTTAGAAGAACACCCATTTAGAATTGCTCATAGTCTGTACAGAGAGATACCATAAAACTATGACAGCATAGGGATTCCCCTGTACTAAGCACAATTCAGCAGCAACAGCCCCCTAAGTTTGCCCATAGCCTGTACAGAGAGATACCATAAAACTATGGCAGCATAGGGATTCCCCTGTACTAAGCACAATTCAGTAGGAACAGCCCCCTAAGTTTGCTCATAGCCTGTACAGAGAGATACCATAAAACTATGGCAGCATAGGGATTCCCCTGTACTAAGCACAGTGTAAAGAATACCATAAAACAATGCCAATATAGATAATCTTAAGGAATAAGCACAATTCAGTAAGAACAGCCCCCTTAAATGTGCTCATAGCCTGTTCAGGCTATATGTCTCCTCTGTGCTATAGTATAGTGGCCACAAAACCACAAAAATTATCCTCTTTTATAGAGAGGGCCAGCAAGTAATTTCCCGTCGTCATCCAGGATAAAGTGGGAAAGTTTCGATGGAACTGAGATGACTGGATAAGAAATGCAGCAGATTTTACAGATAAATCACACTTAAATCATGTTTATAAAACATACGAGAAACTTCATTATAAAGTGACGTACCAACCAACGCTAGTTACTTGCAACTGAAAGCCAAATGCTTTCTTTTTTGCTTTAAACTACCATCTGAAGTAAAATACTCTAAGGGGGTTCCAAAACTTTAGAGGCAAGGGGTGGGTGTTCAGCCTGAATACCAATTAGGTTGCTATTTAGGGAGAATGACTCTCAGATAGGGTTAGATAGGGTTAGATTTGGGGTGACCACTGATTTGCCACCCTAGATATTTTTGGAACTATGACAGATAAAGCAATGTTAATTATATCTGTAACTTTGTTATGAGATAAGCCCCCCAATAGGGGCTTTGGGATGGTGCACAATTGGCTTTGCAGAGCTGACTTGGGACTTAAGGTGCCCATACACGTGAAGATTCACTCGCTTGGCGAGGTCGCCAAGCGAGCAGATCTTCACCTAATATCCCCACCTATGGGTGGGCGATATCGGGGAACATGTAGGCTAATTCAGTCATTTGGCCCTGGGGCCAAATGATCGAATTATAATGGCGGCAATGGGCAGTCGGTTTTGGGGACCGCATCAACAAGCCAATACGGTCCCCAAATCGACTGACTCTTTTAACCTGCCCGATCGATATCTGGCCAATTTCAGGCCAGATATCGGTCAGGTATGGCCGTCATTTCTCCAAGGGACTGATATTGGCAGCTACAATCAGCCCGTGTATGGGGACCTTTAAGCTGGCCATACACCTGAAGATACGCCAGAAGATCGTCATCTGGCAACATTTTTCCCAAATATGGGCACTTTGAACTGGGCAATATTGTGTTGATCTATTTGCTTGGCCCTCTGGCCTTCTGGATGTAGTTGCCACTTTTATTCCTAAATTGCTAGACCAGACCTCGAGTTCTGTACAGGGCAAACACAGAGATGTGTTTACTCCTAAAATACTTTAAAACAAAAAACTTTATAGTGAATTTAAAAACTGTACTTAATTTTGAGTAAAATGTGCTTATACATGTAAATCTCCCAGCTATTTTTGTGTGGCTGACCGTAATAAAGCAGAAAAAGCAGAAATTATCCCAAAGATATGTGTGTGTTAGCATGAAATCAGATTTGCTTTCTGGCAATTTCATTTCCAGTTTCTCCAAGGCATGCAGTAATTGTGAATGAGATGGAGAAATGAAACATTATTCAGGGCTGTCTTTTTGTTTGTATTTATATCTTTTTTTCCATTTACAGCTTTTATATAGATTTCCTTAGTAATATGTAATTAGCTGATCTCTGCATTACCAAAATGGTTAAAAGGGCTAAAATACAATTGACTGTAATGCTACACTCAACAGTGACTTAAGACACATCTCCCCCAGTGCCTGCAGTCGTCAACATCATAGTTTTCCTTACATTCACTTTCTACCCCAAAGGAGCACACTTTCCCTATACCAGTGATCCCCAACCAGTGGCTCAGGGGCAACATGTTGCTCACCAACCCCAAACCAAGGAGTTATTTTTGAATTCCTGACTTGGGGGCAAGTTTTGGTTGGATAAAAACAAGATTTCCTACCAAATAAAGCCCCTGTAAGCTGATAGTGTGCATAGAGGCTGCCTAATAGCCAATCTTAGCCCTTATTTGGCACCTCCATGAACTTTTATGGTGCTTGTGTTGCTCTTCAAGTCTTTTTACATTTGACTGTGGCTCACGAGTAAGAAAGGTTGGGGATCCCAGCCCTATACAGTCAGGTTGAGCAGAGGTGCTCCAGCCATGAGAAACTTGCCTCAGGTTCAGTGTCTTGCAAGGTACCAGGAGTGGCAAATAACCGCTTCGGGTAACTTGGTGGTAACTTGATAACTTGATGGTAAGTGCTGAATTCCAATTTTGAAATTGGAAATTTTTCTCTTTCAGTGCAGCAAGCACAATTGCACTCACAATGAGAGTCCCCCCTTGCCCCGCGGTGACACTGTTATGTCCTGAGGTTGAGTTTAGATTTTATTATCATTAATAGTATTAACAGGTATATATAAAGCACCAATATATTGCACAGCATTTTTAGTGCAAGTACAGAATCTGTTATTCAGAAACTTATTCTCCAAAATCCTCCAAAATAGGGGAATGCCATTTTCCATAGAGTCCTAAGCAAACAATTTTTATTTTTGCATTGATTTTCTATTTCTTTGTAATACAGTACCCAATCCTATTCAGTTTTTTAATGTTTAAACATTCTTTTTGGCAGTGCTACTGATTGGTGCTAGAGTCCTGCAGACCCACGCCCAACCCGGACCCACTGACTGGCTACCCAACCTGCACCCACAATGGTTTACTTACCACCCAACCCATGGACTTGTGAAACTGGAAGTGACGTCACAATGGACCTATCAAATTAGCATAAGGTTAGTGTGCACCGAACGACTGTACATCTAGCTATCTGGCATTAGTCGGAAAATCAATCGGGCAAGTTTAAACATTTTCATTTTTTACAGTGAAATTTGGCCATTGTTTGCAGGACCGAGCAGGTGTTTTTCCTAGCTTCAACTAGACGATATAGCTTGAAATGATTGTTTTCGTTGATGGACAAATCATACTTTTATACGATTGTTTCATGATAAGCTTCATCCAATGAAAACAAAAAGATCTTCTAAAAATCTACATGTATGTGGCCAGCTTTACACAAGTGTTCCATCGCACAGGAACACATGAGTTAGTAGCCCTTTATTTTAGATTGTGCCTGTATCACTATCCTGATCCACTAAATACAGGTGAGACGCTGCATGTTGCCCATAAAACTCACCCTAATTGGTGTTTAGCCTTACCATGGCTCTAGGCCATCCCACAGGGGCCAACCACACAGATTAGGAACCACTGTGCAGGGGGTCTTCACAGGGCAGAGTGCCCAGGGCCGCTCATATAGTGAGGCTCAGTATGGTTATTAAAAGTAGGGAAAGTTGAGAAGAACAACTTGAAATGATAACAATAAGGACAGCAAAGCAAGGCAGTGGCAGTAACACATGGTGGCAGCAGTAGGTCTGTTTGGCCACCACAGCTTAATATAGTCTGGTTCTACTACTGTGACTGGGTCTCAGAACCATTGTCCCAATAGATTTTACCAAACAGACACTGTTTTTGCATAAATTGGTTTCCAGTAGGGGCAGACACATGCAATTGCTGTACAAACTTCTATTCACCTGGTACCTATCTTGCCAAATGCATTCTGGCGAAGAGAAGTGGTAAATTAGACATGTGTAATGCAGGGGATGAGGCATTTATGTGTTAGTGAGGCTGTGTTAGGGTCCCTAAAAGGGGTTATGTTAGATCCTCCATGGAAAGTCTATGTAAGTCTTGCGATGGGCAGGATTAGGTAGAGAGATCATACAATCCAAAGCACCCCAGTAAAGACAAAGTCAGGCTGTAAGACCCCTTTAATGAGCAAAGTTAAGTGGGCTAAATTTGGGCAGATAGGGTCAACATGCTAAATCTCAGCACATCTTTGAAACTTCTCTAGCAAGTTCAACATTTCCTTAGTGCTCCACCACTATTTCCGTGGCAGCGATATGATCATGATGGTGCATTGCTTTCAAGACTTTGGACTTTCACTTCCCTTGGAATATTCCGAGGCTGTGTGCAAGATGCTTCTATTCTGAGTGGAGGAATCTTGAGTCTGCTGAACTAGAAGTGCAGCCAATTTGCTTAGCAGTCCCTGTGCTCTTAGGACCTTTTTCCTGGTAAAGAAAATGGATCGGAGAAACCAGAAGTGGATCAGTATTTCTCTTGGCTGATACAATATATTATGCTTCTACCATTCCTATTTTAGATGTGGCCAGGAATCATTTCACTTGCTAATCTCGTATCTAGAGTTTGTTGACACCCTGCTGCTGCCCCCTATGACTTTGCTGATACTGAAGCCATTCCTAGTAGCACCTTGTGATATTTATGTCTGCTGATCATCTTGTAAACAGGAGCTGAGATGAACCCTTCTCAGTGTATTGGATTATCCCTTTCCTTCTCAAATTAAGACAAGAAAATGCAGTAAATAGTACTTTCAATCTTATCTTTCAAAGTTACTTTTCTACAACAGACAGGGGATGAGCTAATAGTTGTGAACTGCATTTCCCAGCATGCAGAGTGAGCCAGCAGCATTATGTCTTGATATACTTATAAAATAAGGGCAGCATAAAATATAGCACTGGTTTTCTGATTTTTTCAGTTCAAGGCCCTGGCAGAAAATATTTCTCTTTCGGCCATAGCTAATATTTGAACTGCAATTCATCCCAAAATCCCCTTACATGAACTTTTGGTTATGTTTCCCACAGCCAATGCTCTGGACCTCAGGGAGGGGGCAGTCCTAGAGTTTGGCGACCTCCAGTAGAGTATAGTTCTTGGCATTTTGACTATAATTCACAGTATAGCCAACAAGATCACCAGAGCACAAAGGTTACCAGTCGCAGACATTTCATGCTGCCACGTGTTGACTTTCTTATAAGCACCAGTTTTAAGACCACACCTTAGGACAAACACCGTGTCACTTCTAAGTTTGCCACCAATGGCATAACTACCAGAGGGATAGACGCACAACTGCACTGGTAGGGCCAATTTGGAGGCCAACAGCACTGCAGCAGGAAGTCTGGCAGAGCCATCAAGTCCCATTGAGCTGTGGTGGCAAGTTTCTGACATGGGGAGGTGGGAGCCCTATGCAAAGGTAAGGACAGGTGTAGATTTGGCACCAGGGCCCATGATCCTCAAGTTATGCCGCTGCTTACCAATCCCTTCAGTACAGCCACATATAAAATGCACACAATAACATCAAATGTATGGTGCAGACCGCACAAATAGCCATGGAACCTGCACCTAAATGGATTAAAAGGGACTTGTGTGAAAAACAATATTGTGCCAATATATTATACTCATCTAAATATAGAAGGGATTCAGGCTGATCGATTGAAAATTTCTTAAAAAAATTCACTAGTGGGCCGGCAGCACTCAGCACACTGCACTGTAGGATAGGAACCAATCAGCAGCTAGGCTGACCTGATAGGGAACCAAAGCCTGTTTTTGCTTGTGTGACTGCAGGGCTATGATTGGCTATCCCTCTCCTGCTGTGCTTCTGGCAGGGACCATTAGGACACGACCACCCCTTATTTGAAACATCATTAGGGAGCTCCAATAAAGGGGCCATTTTTACATATAGTATTAATTTTTAGACCAAAGTAAAACCAGCACCATATATTATTCATAATTGGCGACAAGATTAGAGGTTTTTTCATTTATCCTTTATGTCTCCTTAAATGATCAGCAACAAAGCATGGAGAATCCCTGTTTGCCTAAGCTGAAAAGATCTGTTTAGAATACCAGTCCCAGCAGTATGTGGACTTTCAATGTTTTTTCAGTTATAAAAGCATAAGACAACCAGCCTACAAAGAACTGACACATACAATTTTTTGGCTGGCTCCAAGTAAAGTAAACATTATTTCACATCTTTCCTCTAAAATTCCACTGAAAAATCATCCTTAATAATTATGCATGTTACAGGAAAAGAGGAGAGCACCTTCACGCAGATGAACTGCTTTAGCCTTTATTCAAACCACAGCACACAACATGTTTCGGGCTGTATCATGCCCTTTCTCAAGTGTATGGGGTATTCAGTGGTTTTAATAAAGGCTGAAGCAGTTCATCTGCGTGAAGGTGCTCTCCTCTTTTCCTGTGATATTCCAAAAAGCCAAGCGGTGGGCTATTGGGGATTGACGCATCGTGCCGTGTGAGCAGTAAGGCTGAGCGTTTATATATTCAATTTCCTGGACTTAATTATGTATGTTATTAGTATATATATATATATATATATATATATATAAAATAGAAAGAGTGTTTTTATTGAAAAAATTCCAACCTTTCGAGCACAACCAGTGCTCTTCCTCAGGGACAAACCAACCCTAATATGTTGTGGTTTTTAAATTAGTTATAGTCTTCCACTGCAATTCTCTAGTTTGAAGTTTAAACTTTCATTTATATTGACCCTGCTTATCAGTCAGTGCCCCACTGGGCCCCCTATTCTTACTGGGCCCTCCAGCAGTCACTGGATCTGCTTTCTTTATTGCTGCACTCGGTATATTGCATTACATTGTTTGATATTTTATCAAGCTATGGAAGCTGAGTGCAGAGATAGCCAGTAAGTGTCAGCGATGATACAAAGCAGGGACAGATTTTCCTGCTATGATAAATGCTGTTTTATAACCCTATTATATTTCATGAGGCAGCAGAATAGTGTGCCCCCTGCAACAGGAGACGCCTGTTCCATGTGTACACGCGTAGGCCATTCCTGCGTAGGTTGGTTTAACAGGTTTGGGACTTGATACAGGATCGTTTTTGGGAACTGGGATTGGTCCTCGTTCAGGAATTGTTTACTGTACTCTGTGACCCTTCTGGGAATTTTCCCCAAGCTTCCCAGAATTCTCCATCATGTGGTCCCAGAGTCATTAATAACCAAGGGTGACACAGCATTTTGGGAGCACAAGATTTAATCCTCCAGTGAAGTCAGCAGGCTACGCAGAACATAAACACTCGTGGATTGGGAGGGAGGGGGGGACAGAGGGCGGCCAATGGCAGAGCTGGATCAGGATGACGAATGCTCTGAGGAAGGAACGGCAGGAAGTGAATGACTAATCGAATCACAATGTATCCAACAGGCTGATCATAATAACCTTAACCCTCACCATGCCTACAGAAAATATAAATAAAATTGCATAAATAAGAAAAAAAAAAACATTTTCTGGGGCAAAAAATAATATTTTATAATTAGGAGTTTTATTGCACCCCTTTGCACTACAGGTATAGGACCCGTTATCCAGAATGCTCAGGACCAAGGGTATTCCGGATAAGGGGTCTTTCCGTAATTTGGATCTCTATACATTAAATCTACCAAAAAATCAATAAAACATGAATTAAACCCAATAGGATTGTTTTGCCTCCAATAAGGATTATTCATATCTTAGTTCGGATCAATTACAAGGTACTGTTTTATTACTACAGAGAAAAAAGAAATCAGTTTTAAAATTCTGAATTATTTGAATAAAATGGAGTCTATGGGAGACGGGCTTTCCATAATTTGGAGCTTTATGGATAATGGGTTTCCGGATAAGGGATCCCATTCCTGTATAACATGTACTAGGGCTCATTTACCTTTCCTCCCAGTGTGCAAAGTGCAGTTTTCCAATGCAATTGCCATATAGTTTTTTACCCATAATGCAGCGTATCAGCTTACAGGGGGCTTTACTTGGTAGTAAATCTTGTTTTTATTCAACCAAAACTTGCCCCCAAGTCAGGAATTTAAAAATAACTCCCTGGTTTGGGGGCACTGAGAGCAACATCCAAGGGGTTGGTGAGCAACATGTTGCCCCCGAGCCACTGGTTGGGGATCACTGGTATAGAGATTGTACAGGGGCTTTAAGTGATAATTGCAATATAGAAATGAGTATTGGGTCATCTGAATGTTTTGGTTTAGGGGGCGCTAAAATTATTTTGTATGAGAACAGGATATTGTCTTAATCTTAATAAAAATAATATCTTGCTGTGTTGGTATTGGGCTTTGCAATAATTATTATCCTGAAACTGTAACACTTTCTTTATATTGCATCAACATGTTACAGAGCTTGTATCATTTACGGCAGACTCTGCTCCAGCGGAGCTTACAATCTCTTTACCATTTGCACACACACTATGATCAGTTTCAGAGATGCCAACCCAGAACCAAAGAGATTCAAGGCAGGACACAACCTGGCCACACCCCATATTGCCCCTACCCCACCTCTCTTCTATATTTCTGTGGGAGACTGGGAGAAAAGAGCTGATATCTGTAATACTGTCTGTCTGCCTAAAAATACCAAGGAGCTGACATGTCTGGATTTTCATCAGGCATCATTTAACCAACCAGACTGAATGCTTAAAGAATTTTGCCCTTTCCTAGTGAATGCAGTGCTTCTTCATTATGCAGCATTGTATTCATTAGAGGTTGGCTGGGGGAGACACATAGGTCCTGTGGTAAGTGGCAAGGTCAGGGCTACCTTGTGTCCCCCATAGCTTCTCTCTGCACCTTGTGCACTCCATATTGTGCTCTGGCACTTGCATCTGGGGTGTTGTTAAATGATCCCCATAATGTCCAGCACATTCTCTAAAGCCAAATTTTTCTGTAAGCCGCCATAATGCTGTAGGCATTTAACCTAAGCAGCTGCAAGAATAGCACAAAAGTTATAGCTACAGCCTCTGGGTCCCCCCCCCCCCCCCCCCCCCCCCGCTGAAAAAAGTTTTTCGTATCTGTGGCCCTGAGCCTGATGTCATTTCAGCCATTGCATTAGCCTTGCTTTAATCTTGCGAATTCATTTTTACTGACAAAATCGTTGTTTTAATTAAGGCCATCATGTTTCAAGTGTAACATCCACATCACTCAAACTCACTCTATTATAATTCATCTTAATAGTTGGCCACGTTCCGATTTATAATATTTATATTGAACAGTGACCTCAATTAATACAAATGATCTGTTGTTTAAGCTTTATGTTTACATTTGCCCTGCCAACGCATTTAACTTCCTCTGTGTTGTAAATAGCCTTCCTCAGATTCAGAGTGGGTTGATTATCAGCATACGGCTGCCAAGGAGGAAGCTTGGCCTAAATAGCTAAATGAGAGCTTTGGGACAGCTGGATGTGGGAGGCCCTGTTCCTTCTCACTAGGGGTCAGTTACAGAGGTGGAACAGAACATTAAATGGGTAGGCTACCTTAAGACTTTTTGTATGATGTAGACAGTGTTATTCCAAGGCATTTTACAATTAATCGAGTTTTTTATTGGTTGCTATTTTTTTAATTATTTACTTTATTGTTCAGCAGCTCTCAGACTTAGTAACATAGCAAGTTAGGTTGAAAAAAGACGTACGTCCATCATGTTCAGTCATAATGCGTATTTATAGCCTGCCTAACTTCTAGTTGATCCAGAGGAAGGCAAAAAACCCCATCTGAAGCCTCTCTAATTTGCCGCAGAGGGGAAAAAATTCCTTCCTGACTCCAAGACTTGGACCATCATTTGGTTGCTGAGGCTAACTTACCCAAGCAACCAGGCAGCAGTTAGGAAGCTAGACTGGAATATGACCCTCTTGGAGGTCCCCCTTAGCAAATAAAATATATAGGCAGTGCAGGCACCCAATGGCACCTCGTTTGTCACCCTCCTTGCCTGCTTGTCAACCAGCACCCCCACAACCCTTCATTAGTAACACACACAAGTGTTTATTCTAATTTCACCCTAACTGGCCTGAGCCCCATTCCACTACGCCCGGTCCTCCAGGGAGGCCAGACTCACAGTTTGGAAACCACTGGGTTAGGGGGAGAACTTTTCAAATGTAAGAACCCAAAGAGGGACGCAACACTAAGTAAAGTGTTTTCTCATTAGGGGTTTTCTAACAAAAAATCATCCCACTAACGGAAGAAACTTTGCAAACTTCCAAATTTTTAATTCTTTATTGTTAACAAAGTGAACAAATAAATTATTGCCAGGAGATAAAGGAACTCACAGCTCTTGTCAATTGTATTTCTGTATATTAAGTAATAATAATGAAGTTAGTAAAGGTAATAGTGTAACAAAAAATCTTGGTTAGGAAGATAGGATGGCCAACATGGCTTCTTCACATTATAGAAGAAAATCCTACTGCTTCCCCTTAGACCAATTCGGCAGCTTATTGGCCCGTGTATGGGCACTAACGATGAGCCTGCCCGACCAACATCTGGCCTGAAATCGGGCAGATCTTGATCGGGCCAATGTTGATTGGTAGGCTTGATTTTTTTATGAGATCAAGGACCGCATTGGCTATTTAATGTGGTCTTCGCTCTGACTTCTTGTATCCCCTTCATTGCAAAACGATCACATTAGCACAATATCGCCCACCCAAGGTGGGCATATTGGGGGCCTTACCAGACTAGCAAATCTTACCATATATGGCCACCTTAAGTCCAAACCTTTAGTTATGGGATCATTTATACAGAGACCATTTATCTAAAAAGCAATGCTAAGAAAAACAATTCTTTTGTTCTTTCTGTAATAATAACTGGACTTGATAGTAACTAAGCCATGTTGATAGTAAAGTTTCTCATTAATTGGCTACAATATTGTTTGGGTTTCACAAGGCTGAAAACTAAACAATGTCTTGAACCTGCACCTGTAGAAGGACCAGATCATAAATATGTTGTGCTGTGCTATGCACCAATAAACAGAACTTGACTGAAAGGCTCTCCAGTGGGCTATTAGCAACACTGGAAAACAAACAGGCCTAAGAAAAGACAAACTGTTCGGGTCAAACCAAACAGGTGAAATTAAGAATAAACTTATTTCCACGAATGTCTGACATTTTCTAAAAAGTGTGAAGTGAGAAAGTACACGTGGGACTAAAGGTGGCCATACACGCACCGATATTATCGTACGAAACCTCGTTCGTTCGATAATCGGTGCGTGTATGGTATGGTCGACGACTCGCTGATCGGACCAGTTTAAAAATTTTGATCGGGCGCCATAGAAGGCGCCTGACCAAAATTCTCCCTTCAGAGCTGAATCGGCAGAAGGAGGTAGAAATCCTATTGTTTCTACCTCCTTACCTGCCGATTCAGCCCTGAATGGTGTGTGGCGGATCTGACGATGTTTCGTGCGACCGATGGTCATACGAAACATCGTCAGATCGCCACGTGTATGGCCAGCTTAAGTCGCAGAAAAGCTGCTAAAGCTGCAACTTTTTCAAATTGTCGCACAAAAAACCAGCATCAAAAATCTGAAAACCTTTACAGTTTCGGAGCAAAGAATCCTCCAGGGAAGGGAAGCAGCATCTGCCATTGACAAAGTTGAAGAAAAAAAGTCGCAACTTTTTACTATGCAACAAATCCACTAAAAAATTGTATTTGACAATTCGCCTACTTGTCGAGATCATGTAGAAGTCTACATGATCTCGACAAGCAGGCGAATTGTCAGATACAATTTTTTAGTGGATTTGTTGCATAGTAAAAAGTTGCGACTTTTTTTATGAAAGTCTACATGATCTCAACAAGTAGGCAAATTGTCAGATACAATTTTTTAGTGGATTTGTTGCATAGTAAAAAGTTGCGACTTTTTTTCTGCAAGTCTACATGATCTCAACAAGTAGGCGAATTGTCAGATACAATTTTTTAGTGGATTTGTTGCATAGTAAAAAGTTGCGACTTTTTTTCTGCAAGTTTACATGATCTCAACAAGTAGGCGAATTGTCAGATACAATTTTTTAGTGGATTTGTTGCATAGTAAAAAGTTGCGACTTTTTTTCTGCAAGTTTACATGATCTCAACAAGTAGGCGAATTGTCAGATACAATTTTTTAGTGGATTTGTTGCATAGTAAAAAGTTGCGACTTTTTTTCTGCAACTTTTAGCGCTACTAAATCTGAATCAGAAGCAAAAAATTCAAGCCCTTTATATCTGCCTTAGGCAGGTGGTGAGCACAGGGCTCAGCTGTACCTCCAGGTTCTGCTATCTGCATTACATGCCAGATTATTGAGTGGTCGATATAGAAATCAGCATTCCTTGGGCAATTGTTTGATGAGTTGAGTACTATGGGGCGTGCTCTCGGGAGGAAAAAAATGACCCCTACGATTATTGGTACAGGTATTGGACCCCTTATCAGGAAACCCGTTATCCAGAAAGCTCCGAATTACGGAAAGCCCATCTCCTATAGACTCCATTTTAATCAAATAATTCAGAAATTTAAAACTGATTTCCTTTTTCTTTGTAATAATAAAACAGTACCTTGTAATTGATCCCAACTAAGATATAATTACTCCTTATTGGAGGCAAAACAATCATGTTGCAGTTATTTAATGTTTTATTGATTTTTAGCAGATTTTTTTAGCAGACTTTGGAGATCCAAATTACGGAAGGACCCCTTATCCAGAATACTCTTGGTCCTGAGCATTCTGGATAACGGGTCCTATACCTGTATTAATAACACCAATCTTGGAATTGGGAATGCTTTGTCCTTCCCTTTTGAGGCTATCTTAAGAGAGATATAGATGTACTGGATCACTTATAAGCCAAATGAGAATTATACAAGCCAAGGTATATGAAGAGGAACAATTTTCTGCTCACACTGTATCAGTTCCTTGTAATGCATCATTAAGGTAAAAAAAAATGAAATAAAACCCTAATTATAGACATTTTATATTTAACTTGAAGGCTTTCACCTGCTTTACCATTATTCTCAGTGCTATATTATAGCGGGTGATTCAATCTCTGGCAACGCCTGGAATCAAGTGCCTCCTAGCAGTTACCAGGATATTTATTCTCTGATTAACTTGCGGTAATGCCTCAAAGCATTTGCATATACAGTAACCGTAAATATTACAACATGTTTGTCTCTATAAGAGGAAGTAGGATTTGCAGCATTTCACATAATACCGGGAGCACAAAGGCAACAACAGCAACAAAGTCTGGCTTCATTAAGGAGTGGCCGCGTGGTGAAGTCACTGGACTCTGACTCAGGACTTGGGTTTGATGCCTGTGTCACTTTCTTCTGACCTTGGGCAAGCCACTTAATCATTTTGTGGTTCTGGAAACAAAGTTAAGACTGTAAGTTCTATGGGACAATGACATTTGGCCCTAGGCTCATGGTATCTATACCTGTAGTAAAGGGATGATCCAGAGATTGGTACAACTGACACTTAGGAATCAGGAGAAGAATCGTTTGATTAAAAGGTTGAATTTGATTCTCATGTGTCTTTTTTTCAACCTCTTTTACATCAGGATCAACCTAATACCCATGGGAACCACAAAAAGATGATTGCGGTTGTATGCATAGAACATTCTATTTGTGTATTTGAGTTTAAACATATAGGTACAGTTTCCATATTGTCATGCATTGTCATGTTTTACACCTCAACCAGTAAAATACTGGTGAGTAATTGACTTTATATATTGATTTCCTTAGACAGTACAGTAGGAGGGTATAGTTTATTGTGTGCCCATCACATTCCTTCTCTGTATATTTGTATTTATACATATGGGAGGGTGGTGCCATATTGTTTCCCTTAGACAGTACAGTATGAGGGTACAGCTTATTGTATGTATGTATGTATAACTTTATTTATAAAGCGCCACAAGGGTACGCAGCGCTGTACAGTCTTACAGAATACAAAATTACACACAGGGAGGACAAGTGATATAATAAATAAATACAATAAATACATATATATATATATATATATATATATATATATATATAAGTGTCATGTGGTATGAGACACAGTAGGAAGGAGGTCCCTGCCCCGTAGAGCTTACAATCTGAGTGGATTATTGTGTGCCCAGAACATTCCTTCTCTGTATATTTGTATTTATACATATGGGAGGGAGGTGCCATATTGTTTCCCTTAGATAGTACAGTATGAGGGTATAGCTTATTGTGTGCCCATCACATTCCTTCTCTGTATATTTGTATTTATACATATGGGAGGGAGGTGCCATATTGTTTCCCTTAGACAGTACAGTATGAGGGTACAGCTTTTTGTGTGCCCAGAACATTCCTTCTCTGTATATTTGTATTTATACATATGGGAGGGAGGTGCCATATTGTTTCCCTTAGACAGTACAGTATGAGGGTACAGCTTATTGTGTGCCTAGAACATTTCTTCTCTGTATATTTCTAATTATATCTATTGGAGGGAGCTGCCATATTGTTAGTCACAACTGATGTAAGACTGAAAAACATATGTAAAACATAGGGAAAACATTTTTTTTTTTACAAAGTGCATCAGTTATAGAGCCCCTCTAGCAGAATCCTGCATTAAAATCCAATTGTTTTTCATTTTGAAATTAGATGCGGGGCTTATTTCCCAGGTCCTCCAGCCTGGGATCAGTGTCCCCATCAGGTGGTCCTGGAACTTCTGACTCCTCCATTGTATACACTGAAGAAAAGAACTGATTAAGCACATTTGTTATGACAGAATCCCTTTAACAACTGAAGTAAATCACTTTATTTTTCATTTTACCCTAAGTGCTTCTTCACTCAACTCTGCACAAACTTTTAAGGCACAAATATATTTATCATGAGGTTTCTATGATGAATATAACCCCCTTCTGCGTGTGTTTATTGGAAGATATTCACCTCCTTTGGTCTCCTCTGTAGCTTTAGATAAGAGACCGTCATCTGGAAAACATTCTTTTATTTTTTTGGAATTCAATTCGCTTTCATCACTTTAAGGTTTCCAAGATAACAGATTTGCTTTTCCAGAATTCTGGGAATTTTATATTTTAGTGTGTGTGTGGTGGAGGGCGAGGGGGGGCATAAATGTTCTGTGAGGGCAGTTTTGCTCTCATGGAAATCCAGGTTTATATGTTACAGTTGGCCCATTAACTGTGTAAAAACCTGACTGTAAAATGTTAACAATTTCCAAGAATTATATTAATTCCAAGATTTATTGGTGGAACAGATAGAAAAAAACTATTCAAAGAACAGAAAAGGTATTTGAGGTAGCTGAACTTTAAATAATGTCTTATATACTGCACATGGTAGCAATTTAAGAATTTTTGAAATTGGTTTAAGCTATTTTTTACATTTATTTATCAAGGATTTTGAACTACTCAGCCTGCAGCCTTGTGCCTTTATATGGTCACAGAACTCCTCAGTAACTGCTAATATCCTTATCATTTACAGTAGGGGGTACATTATCCCTTATAATACATGATTGATACTCAGAGTTCCCTGTATAACTCAGCCTGCAGCCTTGTGCCTTTATATGGTCACAGAACCCCTCAGTGACTTCTAATATCCTTATCATTTACAGTAGGGGGTACATTATCCCTTATAATACACGAGTGATACTCAGAGTTCCCTGTATAACTCAGCCTGCAGCCTTGTGCCTTTATATGGTCACAGAACCCCTCAGTGACTTCTAATATCCTTATCATTTACAGTAGGGGGTACATTATCCCTTATAATACATGAGTGATACTCAGAGTTCCCTGTATAACTCAGCCTGCAGCCTTGTGCCTTTATATGGGCACAGAACCCCTCAGTGACTTCTAATATCCTTATCATTTACAGTAGGGGGTACATTATCCCTTATAATACATGAGTGATACTCAGAGTTCCCTGTACAACTCAGCCTGCAGCCTTGTGCCTTTATATGGGCACAGAACCCCTCAGTGACTTCTAATATCCTTATATATAATAAATAAATAATAAAAAGCAGGGCATCCCAAAGAGGTATACAATTGGTGAAGAAGCATAAAACATCATATGGTACTGCTGGAGAAAGAATTAAATACAATTTACAATATCAGGATATCTATATGGTGTGTAGACAAAGATATTATAGTGGGCATGTACTACAACTCATTGGGAAATGAGTGGAAATATTGTGGAATTTGCTTGGGCTCCCTCTTTTAAGATGAACTAATTGTTCAAGTTTACACGTCTCAATCATTGATTGTTCTCAGGCATGCACTTCATGGAGGGCACTCATTCTCCAGTGTTGTGTTAGAGTGCTTTGTGGGCAAATAGTGGAATATATTGATTAGTGACTAGAATATTAAGCAAACAGGCCTTAGGGGTCCTAGGTAGAGGAACATGTATACTAGAGTCAAGTTTGTCTAATATAGTGGACCAGTATGGTTAAATAATGACACATTCCCAAGGCATGTGTACCAGAGTGCCTCTTTCCAGATTACACCCAGTACAAATATTCGGTATGGCAGGGTCCATGAGATGCAACCTACTTGGGTTATAGTAAGCTCTGTGCATTGAGTTGGATAATTTGAAGTCTATAACACAAAGAGACCATTTGAGGCGACTCCTGGGCTTCCTGCCACTCCTCGTCTAATATAATATTTGTCGCCAATTGCCATTTAGCAAGGAGTTTGCCTATTGCCGTTTGCACATAGAATAGAGATTGGGCCTGATTCCCCCTAAGTACTATGGCCTCTCTCTTATGTACAAAGAGGAGGGCATTCTTTATTCTAATGTACTGAAGCCACAGACAGGTATGCCCTTTAGTGGTCTCACTTAATTTGCCCAAATATCAGCCATGGTTTCAACATCCTTATCTGACTATAGTTTAATTTGGTCCATACATGCCAACAGGGGAAAGGATGAATTGTTTCACAAGGGAGTGCAGGGATCTGTGTTTTTATGAGTAATAATTTCACTCAGTAAATTCTAATATCCTTATAATTTACAGCAGGGGTACATTATACCTTATAATACATGACTGATACTCAGAGTTCCCTGTATAACTCAGCCTGCAGCCTTGTGCCTTTATATGGTCACAGAACCCCTCAGTGACTTCTAAAATCCTTATCATTTACAGTAGGGGTTACAGTATCTATTATAATACATGAGTGATACTCAGAGTTCCCTGTATAACTCAGCCTGCAGCCTTGTGCCTTTATATGGTCACAGAACCCCTCAGTGACTGCTGATATCCTTATCATTTACAGTAGGGGGTACATTATCCCTTATAATACATGAGTGATACTCAGAGTTCCCTGTATAACTCAGCCTGCAGCCTTGTGCCTTTATATGGTCACAGAACCCCCCAGTGACTTCTAATATCCTTATCATTTACAGTAGGGGGTACCCTGTATATATTGGCCAATAAACAACTTTCCTTTTCAATAGCTTTATTATCCACTTCATAACACATTTTACATACTGCAATACATTATTCATTTTGGAATGAAATCCTGAGGTCACTTTGAAGAGTTCCCTATGACACCTTCCCTCACATTTGGTACGTAATCTCTATGGACGGCACGTTGGCACTAGGACACCTAGAGACAGTCACAAAGCAACTGCGACTGGCTTTTGATCGGACTGGGCTTGACGTTAATGGCATTCTTGTGATATTTGTGGCCAAAGCTGATCTTCCTTCTTACCATACTCTGCTTTTTCTAAATGTTGGAAAAGAACTTTACTGCTCTTGAACTTGAAAGAAAAGCTTCTGAGTTAAATTATAAGGTGCTTGACTGTAGGCCCCTCTGTTTAACAGCTTGGATAGGAATGCAAACATACCAGGAGATAACGGCAGATTGTTCTGCTTAACCCTTCACTGGTATGAAATGGTACTTATGTAGGTTACTTAAGAAATTCCATTGAAATGTACTCTATATAAGTGGTGCATTTTAGAAAATGGGTCAAAGTCTGCACATGTCCTTTAAGTTAAGGTCAGACCTTTGCTGGAGCCAGTCATACATCATTTCATTCTTGAGTCCACACAGTTTTCCAAGATAGTCCTAAATTTCAGCGTGGAAATGGGGCTGCCTTTTTAGATAGCGTGGGGGGTTTTGCAGTATTTCCCCATATTTTGTTCTTTCCATTCTCACAAATTATCAGGTTTGCACCATGCTATATACTTTGCCTATAAAATGCTCTGTTTGTCTTTGCTGGCCATAGATGGTTACCCTGCATCCTATATGGCGTACTTACATTAATGGAGGCTTTTGCCTTTGTCAGGGGAGTTTATTCTATTGTGTAACTTTGTTACTGTAGACAAGGTTGTGTGTAATAAGCTCTGTTGCTGTACAAAACATGAATTCTCCTGCATTACAACTTTTGCTTAAGAATTTTCTTATTGTCTACTTACCTCTGGTACTGTTTACAAATTAAAGGAACAGTAACACCAAAAAATGCACTGGTGAAAGTTGTGTGTTTACTTCAGAAAGTCTACTATAATTTATATAAATACGCTGCTATGTAGCCATGGAGGCAGCCATTCAAAAGAAAAAAGGCACAGGCACATAGCAGATAACAGATAAAACACTATTGTATTCTACAGAACTTATCTTTTATCTGCTATGTAACCTGTGCCTTTTCTCCTTTTTTCCAGCTTGAATGGCTGCCCCCGTGCTACACAGCAGCTTATTATATAAATTATAGTAGTGTTACTGTAGCAAACACACCAGTTTTACCAGTGCAGGGCAACAATGCATTCTATTTTTATTACTTTAAAGCTCTTTCATTTTTTGGAGTTACTGTTCCTTTAAGTTAACTTCCAGGCTAATTAACTCTGCTACTGTATACAGAGTTTACTTCCTGTCTAATAAACTCTGCTACTGTATACAAATGGAATTTTCTTCCTGTTTATTAAACTCTGCTACTGTATACAAATGGAGTTTACTTCCTGTCTAATAAACTCTGCTACTGTATACAAATGGAGTTTACTTCCTGTCTAATAAACTCTGTTACTGTATACAAACGGAGTTTACTTCCTGTATAATAAACTCTGCTACTGTATACAAACGGAGTTTGCTTCCTGTCTAATAAACTCTGCTACTGTATACAAACGGAGTTTACTTCCTGTCTAATAAACTCTGCTACTGTATACAAACAGAGTTTACTTCCTCTCTAATAAACTCTGCAACTGTATACAAACGGAGTTTACTTCCTGTCTAATAAACTCTGCTACTGTATACAAACGGAGTTTACTTCCTGTCTAATAATCTCTGCTACTGTATACAAATGGAGTTTACTTCCTGTCTAATAAACTCTGCAACTGTATACAAACGGAGTTTACTTCCTGTCTAATAAACTCTGCAACTGTATACAAACGGAGTTTACTTCCTGTCTAATAATCTCTGCTACTGTATACAAATGGAGTTTACTTCCTGTCTAATAAACTCTGCTACTGTATACAAACGGAGTTTACTTCCTGTCTAATAAACTCTGCTACTGTATACAAACGGAGTTTACTTCCTCTCTAATAAACTCTGCTACTGTATACAAACGGAGTTTACTTCCTGTCTAATAATCTCTGCTACTGTATACAAATGGAGTTTACTTCCTGTCTAATAAACTCTGCTACTGTATACAAATGGAGTTTACTTCCTGTCTAATAAACTCTGCTACTGTATACAAACGGAGTTTACTTCCTGTCTAATAAACTCTGCTACTGTATACAAACGGAGTTTACTTCCTCTCTAATAAACTCTGCTACTGTATACAAACAGAGTTTACTTCCTGTCTAATAAACTCTGCTACTGTATACAAACAGAGTTTACTTCCTCTCTAATAAACTCTGCTACTGTATACAAATGGAATTTTCTTCCTGTCTATTAAACTCTGCTACTGTATAGAAATGGAGTTTACTTCCTGTCTATTTGCCTTGCTACTTTATACAAATTGAGGTTACTTCCTCTCTAATAAACTCTGTACTGTATACAGAGTTTACTTTCTGTCTAATCAACTTTGCTGCCGCCTGGGGGGCCCCCACCCCAGTCGCAACATCAAACTCCCTTGCCCCCCACAGCATATTGCACTTCCTCCTTGCAGCCTCGCTGGGGGGAAGATGCACCACCACCAGCAATTGGCTGAGGGAACAGACAGGCTGGTGGGGCCCATGAGGGCCGGGGCCTACCGGATTTTTCCTGATGCCTTGCTGGCTCAGTCTGACCATGGCCGGTCCTATCAACTGATTTTGTTGTGAGTCTGCATTGCTGATTGGAGCTGATTGCAGAAGATTACACATACATCATGTTAAATTGAGATATCGGAGGATAAAGAGTTATTGACAGATACTTCATCACTGTCTGACTTTAAGGAGAGGGATACATTTTTTATTTGGCACATCAATGCCAGCATGCTATGCAATCAACCAAACAAGTTATCTTCAACGGTGCATACCTCTCTATGAGCATTCTTGGCATTCCAAGCTGCAGCAATTATGTCACAGAGAAGCCAGCTCTGCCTTTCATGTGCATTCCAGCATGTCCATATAGGCACAACATCCTCAGTTCCTACTTGTAATAAATGTGTTGACTTCCTTCAACCTCTGTATATAGGTAATATTATGGGCTAGAGGCTATCTCAAAGCCTGGAAGTCACTGTTTCATTCCTGCTTCTGTTTCCTGTTGGGCAATGCAGTCAGAACAGTCAGCAATGGGGGTTCTAACAAACACAAGTTGTTCCTACAGTTCAATTCTCTTCCTACCTTTATCACTGTAAGGGTGTATGTGGAGTATTAAAACCAAGTGATATGGCTATTTAAATTATGGCGTCATTGCACTTGAACCTTTTAGCCGACATATATCCTAGAATCTATTATAACTATTATTATTGGTATCTTTTATTTATATGGCACCAAAATATTCTGTAGCATCCACACACACAGGTAGAACATATATACTCCTCGCAGTGCTTTAGCTAGCAGTGCCTCTATGGCACTAACACTCAAGTACCAACAGTATGCTTCTGGATTTCTGCGGTTTCAGTTTCAGGAGCTGTAGCTTGTGATCCTGTTTGGTAGATATCTGGCAGTGTAATACCAAGCACATATAACATATGTTTTCTGCATAGCTAACCGGTATTCAGCACAAATGTATGCTGTAAACTGCACTGGTTCTAAGTGGCATAACTACAGAACTATGGGCCTGGGTGCAAAATTTGCTCCCGGGACACACAGCAAATGTCCCCTCCTACCCGCCAGACTTTATGTCACATGTGGTGTCCCTTGTGGGCAAGTACAGGTGCAGTCACACCCCTTGCCCCTGCAGTGTGTTACCAAGACTCACAGCAATGCATGTACTAAGTCACTGGATTTTTTTGCCCATACTGATGTATTTATTTATTGATAGCCCATGTCCTCAGCAACCATACCAAACTTTAGGGTTACTGAATTAAATTGCTGCAGATTGGGAGGGCAGTCTTTCCGCTGCAAGCAGTTTAAAGCTGGTCACACACGAGGCAATTTTCGATCGAAAGATTGTTCCAACCCTCCACTGACGTTCAGGGCTGAATCGTCAGGTAGAAACAATAGGATTTCTACCTCCTTCTGCCAATTCAGCCCAGAACATATATTTTGCTTGGGCGCCTTCAATGGCGCCCGATCAAAATCTTCTAACCCGCCCGATCGGCAGCCTCCTGGGTCGCCTTGCAGACTTGCCATACACTCACCGAATATCATTTATAGGCAGCTTTAGGCTGGAATGTGTCGCCCACGATAGATCTCTGCCATTGCAGACGACTAACTGCTCCAAAATGCCTTTCCACCAGCAACAACAGGAGTCACCGGTGGAAAGGCCTTCACATTGCTTTAGTTTTCCAAAGTTGCACAAAGTTTCCTCCAGCAGACTACTATTGTTGCCGGTGGAAAGGCATTTCAAAGCAGTTAGTGCCCCCCCCATAGCAAAGATCTATCACGGGGGACTAACACACTCCATGGGACATCTGCCTAAGGGACATTATAATTTCTTTCATGACAGTTTATACAATCTACATTGCTAACACAGAAGTGCCAGCCTGCCAGTACTGTAGATTCTACATTTTTCATTTAACAGGTATATCTATGAGAATGATTTCTTTGTTAATTATTTGGCACATTAATGCCATCATGCAAAGCAATCAACCAAAGGAATTATCTTCATTCTTGTAGTTCTCTCCATGCACATTCTGTCCCTTTAAGGAGAAGGAGAGAAAAGGTGAAATGTTAATTAAGTGAGGAAATGCATTGCTATACTCAATGGTCATAAATCCGTTTCACTAAATCTAATTCCATGACAAGAACCACATGGGAATCCCTTACAAACCACAATGTTAATCAAATCAAAGGAATGCTAAAAAATGGCAGATTTTTGGAAAACGAGTAGCTTGCTTCTGCTTTTTAACAAAGTGACATTTATCTGTAAATCCTAAAACTCTTCTAAGATTTTGCCACTCGAGATTTCTCTGGATGCAGGTAGAGGTTAGAGCTGTTTGTTGGAAAAAAAGATGAAAGATCCCTCTCTGACACATAAAAATCCCAGTGCATATTAACATTGACTCATCAAATAGTGTAAAATAATTTCCTGTTATTGAGATGTTTTTCAGTCTAAACTCTTTCTAGTCTCCTGGATAACAGGACTGCAAGTCAGTAAGAAACCATAAGGAATAGTCATCTCCAGACTTTGCCAATCAATTCTGCATTTATTGAAATCATTAAATGGAACATGTAGAGCAGTGATCCCCAACCAGTGGCTCAGGAGCAACATGTTGCTCACCAGTCCCTTGGATGTTGCTCCCAGTGGCCTCAAAGCAGTTGCTTATTTTTGAATTCCTGGCTTTTGGGCAAGTTTTGGTTGCATAAAAACCAGGTGTAGTGCCAAACATAGCCTCAAGTAGTCTTCCAGTCCACAGGGGGCTGCCTAATTGCCACTCACAGCCCCTATTCGTAACCCCAGGGACATTTTCCATGCTTGTGTTGCTCTCTAACTCTTTTTACATTTGAATGTGGCTCTTGGATAAAAAAAAGGTTGGGGATCTCTGATGTAGAGAGTGATATTCTGAGGCAATTTGCAAATGGTCTTTATTTTTTATGTGTGTTTTTTTTAATTATTTTGCTTTTTGTTCAGAAGCTCTCCAGTTGGAATTTAAGCAGCTATCTGGTAGCTAGGGTCCAAATTACCCTAGCAACCAAGCAGTGATTTATTTCACAACTCTCTGTCAATGCACCCAAACCCCCCTCACCCACCCCACTTCCACCATCAAATTTACCCCACAAGTCTCTGGCAGAGGTTGGTGGAATTTGTAATTTTTTTTTTTTTTTTTTTAAATAATGAATATATTATGTAGGCACCCGAGAGCCACCCCCAAAAACCTGCCACCCTAGGCACAGGCCCTCAGTCGCCTATATGTAAATACGGCCTTGAAACCAAGCAGTGGTTTGAGGGAGACACTGGAATGGGACAGGGCCTGAATACAAAGTAAAAAATTATAACAATCAAATTATAGTCTAACAGAACAAAAATTTAAAAGCTGGAAACAATTGGAAGAAGACAAAAAATTTTATATAGAAGAAAAAATGAAGACCAATTGAAAACTTGCTTAGAATTTTGCATTCATTACAAATTTGCAGTGGTTTTTGACTTATTTGTATATATATAATTGCTATTGGAAATAGTGTTTACCAGTCCTTTTCTATTCTCTGCCCATTACTGGTGTGCCATATTAAAGCACATATATGATCAGTTGTTAGTAGTTACTAGATGTGGATCGTGGCACCCATAGACAGGATTATCTTTACCAGGATACACTCAGGCAGCGGCTTTTGAATAAGCGGCACTTGCCTTACGCAAGGAAATTAGCAACCACAATCTGAAAATTGCATCTTACCATATTATAATTGCATTATGTGTCCCATTATTGTGAATTATCTCACTTTTAATAAACACCACTAGACAGGCTCATAATATGTAAACAAATCTCTCTTAGAAGTTCTGCCTTGCATAGTTGTTGCACACTATTGTTTCCCTTAGACAGTACAGTATGAGGGTACAGCTTATTGTGTGCCCAGAACATTCCTTCTCTGTATATTTGTATTTATACATATGGGAGGGAGGTGCCATATTGTTTCCCTTAGCCAGTACAGTATGAGGGTACAGCTTATTGTGTGCCCAGAACATTCTTTCTCTGTATATTTGTATTTATACATATGGGAGGGAGGTGCCATATTGTTTCCCTTAGACAGTACAGTATGAGGGTACAGCTTATTGTGTGCCCAGAACATTCCTTCTCTGTATATTTGTATTTATACATATGGGAGGGAGGTGCCATATTGTTTCCCTTAGACAGTACAGTATGAGGGTACAGCTTATTGTGTGCCCAGAACATTCCTTCTCTGTATATTTGTATTTATACATATGGGTGGAAGCTGCCATATTGTTTTCTCTAATATGATTGATTAGCAGAAGTAAGAAAGCTTAGCAAAGGAAGCAACTTCTGAGCAATTACAAAGTACAGCATTTTTTTTAAAAGCATGAATATATTTGGTTGCAGAAAGCTGCTCAGCCCTTAAAAAGTGAAACAGATTTTTTTAAGGGAAACTTTGGCACTGAGCAGTTTGTAGTTAACCCCTGTGTAGCCAGTGAGCCACAATGTTTTCACTGTTTCCCGGGTACCACAAGCGGTGCCAGTTTCTCATCATTTCACGTCTGGCTTCAGTTCTCCACCCTGGAAAACATTGTGCAATATGTTGTCACTACAATCTTGGCTAGTTCGGGGTGGCGACACTCAGCGCCAGTTTGATTGCTGCATTTATGTTCCCCCTCCGTCCTGTACAAATTGTGTCTGAGACATCAGGCGAGTCCCGGTTCCTGACCTTTGGAAGCCAGCGTTACAGTGACCAAGTGTAAGACAATCTTGTGTCTGGTCATAGTTTCACTGAGCTGTCTGTGTCATATCATTCAGTTGGGATTTAAAAGACATAAATGCAACTTCTGGGCATAAATACAAGGAGGCATTCAAGGTTTTGAAACAATGTTGCTGCTAATTAACAGGCCTGGTAGAGAACTGATTTCTACTACATTGTTTCAAGAGTCAGAACCAGAGATCTGAAAGGGATAAACAGTAGCAATTCCACTTACCAATAGCTTTACAACCACTGCTACTACAAGCTAGAGAAAAAATAGCCTTCAAACAGAACTGGTTATGTGTTTTTTGTTCATTTTTTTTGAAAGCTTAAGGCAATGCTTTCAAGTCGCCAATGAAAAAAACACACATGCACAAAGGTGCACTCAAAAAACCACCTCCCTTAAAAGAGAAAGCTCCACTCCCAAGTTCCGCTGCCCAAAAGGCTCACCTTCACCAAAGCTAGTCCCTTTATCCCATGCCAAAAGGCACAGCATGGGCAAAGGTCTTCAGGTCCTTCAGAGAGGACCCCCTTTCCCCTGGTTTGGACAAAGCTTCCCTCAGGGTTTCAATGGAGCTTTGTCTACATCTGTGGGGTCTGCTGCACCCTCAAAAACCCTAGAAAAAAAAAAGTGCCATACAGTGTATACTACAGGTAACTGCAGCACTATGAATACTTGCCAGTGCTTTCTGGATGAAGCCTCTCCCACAGATGTCTGCCCCCTTACCTGTAATGAAACCAGTTTGGGATACAAAAAAGTCATAGGAAGCAATACTTCCCCTTTAGGCGTGTGCCAATTTCACCAATGGCAATTATGCATTGGGCATCCATTTAAGGAAAAGTAAGCTCCATTTTTTAAGTAGTGTTAACTCATAAATAAGCAGAATGGTATAACGGCTTAACCAGCAATAAGAGAACCAGTAGCCCAAGGTCTGATGTTAATGATTATAATCACTGGTGAGGAGGGGGGTGCCTTAAGAAATTGCCACCCCCTCCCAGTAATTAACCTTTCCTTCTCTTTCTTTAGAGGACAATACCCTTCCTGCAACTGATGGGCATTGCCTGCTACAGCTATGTCTATAAACCACCCATCTGAAGGGATTTCTGCCCTATCTTATTTACCTCTACTGTCAATGGCAAAAAAAAATTTGAATCCTTCATATGATTGGGGAATATTTTCCCCATTTTTAAATTGTTATCTTTAACTTGATCTCCACCTATTCCTTGTGCCGGTGCCTCTAATCCATCCATCAGTTATCTTTCATCTGCTCTTTTGGCATCAATAGAAGGCTTCACCCTAAACTTCACCCAGTCTGTGGAACGCCCTGCCTCTCCCTACCTCTCCCAATGACACCTTGCAGATCTTTGCTTGTAATAATCCTTCCCAGCAACCTTAGATCCCTTTTTCTATAAATCTTTCATGAAAGCCCCTAGTGGGTGTGTCTGCAGAGGACCAAGCCAGCAGCTGATTTGCTGATCACTTCAGCAAATCAGGAGATCAATGGAGATCAACTCAACAGAATTCTCATAAAAACAAGATTATATTACACAGAGTTATTACAGAGTTATTACAAATATTAGGGGAAATTGGGGGAAAGCCTTTTATCACTAAAATAATCTTACAGTAGGGGACTGTGATTTGCACTGCAGGGATATATGACCAAAACAAACAGAAACAGAAACAGTCTACAAGGAAGCAAAATGAGTATGTTTATATTAAATGTTTACATTACACACATTGGCATGGACAGGCTTTGCATATTTGATCATATACTGGCAACAGCTCACTAATTAAAGCATAAAGGCAAATAATTTGTATAATAACATGATTGTTTGTGTCCTATCCACCCTGTGCCGAAGGCTGTTATTTTATTAGATACCAGATCTTATGGGACTGGCCGTTTTTCTGTTCATCAATCTGTATATTTATCTATCTATTAAAGGTGCTCTAGCAAGCTGCACAATGTACCGGAGGGGCACTGCAATAAGGCTCTAGGAGTTATTTAATCTTACAGGAGCTGTGCAATGTACTGTAGGGGTACTAGTTTGCCTCTGCAATTTACTGCAAAGCTACAGTTTGGGTTGCACAATGGGCTGCTAGGGTGCTATTTAGATCCAACTATGTACTGTTTGGACACAGGTTGGATGTGCAGTGTTTCACAATGTTACATTGAATGTGTCATACAGTATATTTCAGAGCTTATGTATCTAGAGTCTTGCCTGTGCCAGCTGCCATTATAGATAATAATAAGGGATGCGACTAAATTAAGCCTCCATGTATTCTGCTCTAGCATAGACTTGCAAAAAGCCTCATAGTTATCATTTATGATTTGGCAAATGCATGCAAAATGCTCACATTAGGAATGGACTTGTACTGTATGCACAACATTGCGCCCACAACCAAGGAACAGGCTAGTTCAGTTCCAGCTACAAGGCATCTCATTAGTCATATTTGTCATAATAGCACATGGGTGGAGCCTTCCTGAAAACAGTTCCATGTTTGGAAAACACTGCATAACAAGTTATTTATGGGGGGGTGTATGGGGAACAACTGTCTGGGCCCCCCTGTCCCCACATTACCCCCCCAGGGGATAATGATAGTTACACCACTTGGGAGCAATTTGCCAAATGGATGCTAATTTTGGGAGTTGCAAGTTGCCCAAAGTGTAACCACAAGTGGCCTGGAATTCTGGGAAAAATGTTTTTGAGTCCTAAAGTTGCACTTTGCACTGCATTTGTAAATCTGGCTTGCCCTCTCATCACATGAGCATAGCTGGGTATGAGCTACCTTTATGGCTGACAGAAGAAGGACTTCACCAAAACAATAGCTTTTCATTGAAGAGAAAACATTTGAATAGTTTAATTGCACAAAATTGTCTTCCTCTGCATTTTAGCATGTTTATGCAAGTCAAGTGTTCTACCTATAGGAGGTCCAATTGTTCTCTCAAGGCAACTTCGGCGATTTCCGTAAATCGCACCGCCGCGTATGCCATCCTACCGGCACAGATCTACTAGTAGCAGGCTACAGAAATAGACAATGCTGATCATTTACTGATAATTGTCTCTACATGTGTTTTAGCAGAGGCAATTCTCAGTATTGTCTATGGCAGGGTTTTTTTTTTTGTGTTCAATAGTCGTGACAAGTAGCTGCTACTAAGTAGCTCCGTGTGTCTTAGGGTGCTGTGTCTCCAGCAGGGAGACGACTTTCCCTCAAGCTATAAAGCACTCTGTGTGCCATTACTCTTAATGTACACCAGTGATCCCCAACCAGTGGCTCAGGGGCAACATGTTGCTCCCCAACCCCTTGGATGTTGCTCTCAGTGCCCCCAAACCAGGGAGTTATTTTTAAATTCCTGACTTGGTGGCAAGTTTTGGTTGAATAAAAACAAGATTTACTACCAAATAAAGCCCCCTGTAAGCTGATAGTGTGCATAGAGGATGCCTAATAGCCAATCTTAGCCCTTATTTGGCACCTCCATGAACTTTTATGGCTCTTGTGTTGCTCTCCAAGTCTTTTTACATATGACTGTGGCTCACAAGTAAGAAAGGTTGGGGACCCCTGGTCTACAGGATATTGGAATCACATGACCAGTACAATAATCAGATCAATGCTACCCAACAGCCCTATAGCCTCTAATGGGTCAGTATGAAGGTAGATTTTGGTGGAGTCTTCATTTCAACCCTTACATTTCTGGTTTCCAAAAGAAGAGAAAGGCAAGAGCGGGCATTATATACTGGGGTTTTATATTAGTTCCAGTATTAAGGCGAATCAGATGTCTGCACCAATCCAAACTCATTCAGTGGCCCAAGTAAATCTGTTTACTCACCATGAAGAATGGAGGGTTTGTTCTTGGTCAGGTTTACAGTAAGTTCCCAGAGAGAATACATTTCTGCTGTACAGAAATCCCCCACAAAAGGTATATTTAGGGTAACGCTTAGCTGTATCTGTGATTTGGTAAATGTTAAATCAAAGCCCTGCTCAATGCTTGTTTTGTCTCCAGCATCCCAGTCCTGCCATTAACCACCAAGAACAATGGGCCCATTTTGCTATAAACTGGAACTAATTCCTTCTGACTACACGAAATTTTCTTTCTTTACCGAAACTCTCTCAGGAGCCCGAGGGTTACAAGCACAGAAGTGATGTTCTGTGCTACTTGTGCACCCAAACAAAGGACAATGGGTGCAAAGAAGAAACGTTTCTGAGTTGGAAAACACTGAAGTTCCTATGGAGGAATGTTATAAGTTTAGGGGTTGGGTTTTGGTGACACACACTACCTGTAACACAGGGACAGGGGGCTTTTCTCACCTTGTTGAGCACTGTGCATAGCTCATCTAGTCCTTAAATTTGACCATGGTTAAAGTTATTGGTGTGTATGGGGGTGCTGGGTTAAAATATATGTTTTAAGGCTCCATGAAATGTACTCTTTAAGCTGTGTGCTTGTGTACCTGTATCTGCAGGCAAATTTTAATAGCAGACCCTATAACAAATTGTGGTGCACAAAGTGTAAAAATGCACATTTCTATCGCTCCCGACTACACTACTGAAAGATCTACAAGTGCCAACTGGTCTTTCGCTTCTCTTGGCAGTGCTGTCTTCTGTGCTTATTTGTACTGACTGGAGCTTACACATGCACTCAAGTGTCAATACCAGCCTAAGGACAAAGACAAATGGATCAATTCAGGGCATTTTTTTTGACTGAGCCATTAACGGCTCCTTGGGCTGACAGCAAGACTCACTACCCTTCTTTTAAATGGCAATAAGTAATGGGTACATCTACATGTCAGCTGATACCCCTGGAACCATAGCATGTTGACTGTTACCCCAAAGTTTCTATATATCTGTAACCTTGTTATGAGCTAAGGGGGCCCAGCCTGAAGGCCAGTTAGGGGGAGATTTGGGGTGAGTGCTTATTTGTGCCCTGGGTACCCCTGGAACTATAGCAGGGTGACTGTTACCCCAATGTTTCTATATATCTGTAACCTTGTTATGAGCTAAGGGGCCCAGCCTGAAGGCCAGTTAGGGGGAGATTTGGGGAGAGTGCTTATTTGTACCCTGGGTATCCTTGGAACTATAGCAGGGTGACAGTTACCCCAATGTTTCTATATATCTGTAACCTTGTTATGAGCTAAGGGGGCCCAGCCTGAAGGCCAGTTAGGATGAAATTTGGGGTAAGTGCTTATTTGTGCCCTGTGTACCCCCGGAACTATTGCAGGGCGACTGTTACCCCAATGTTTCTATATATCTGCAACTTTGTTATGAGCTCAGGGGGCCCAGCCTGAAGGCCAGTTAGGGGGAGATTTGGGGTGAGTGCTTATTTGTGCCCTGGGCACCCCTGGAACTAGAATAGTGTCTATGTATCTGTATCTGTTATAAGCCCAGCCTTTGAACCCAAAATTCTAATAAAAATAAACCATCATCCTAAGGTCTGTCAACTAATGAAAATTTACTATAAATTAGCAAACAGCAAAGTCTTGTAATTTAATGTTTTTCTCTTTGACTGATTCTTTTTATAGAAACAGAACAATCACTGAATAGGGAGAGAGAGAGAAGCTTTTGTTCTTTGTGAGTAAACAAACCAAGTTCTGGCAGAAGAGGTTTAGCCTGTGGTTTATAAATCTGTGCCATAAGATCATTGTGCTCCTACAATTATGTGTAGCTGTTAATTCTTCATTAACACATCTGTCAAAAGACACCCTTCACAGTTGCTGTTTAAGTTGGAAGGACTGGCCATATCTTTATAGGAATTGTATTTGCTCCTCTATGACTTGTATGTTGGGGGCATTTCAGGCATATCCAGCCCCAATTGTTTCCTTGCTTGTTGTACTACATACTGAGAGAGACACAGGTCATTGTACGTCATTCTGTGCCTGTGGGCAATGGGAACAAAAAGCTGAGAAGAGTGGATCTCAACAAGGAACCCCAAGTGCTTTATTTTTATCATATATAGTTGTGTTCCTGTATTTCATGTTCTGTACCGTATACTTACTACTAGATAGTAAGATTCCTGGTTCCACCAACCTAAAGCTTTGGCGTTTCTCTCAAGTTTGAAGATATTTGGCAGCCAATATTGGGGCACTTGAGACACACCATTAAGAAAAATACAGAATAATTCAGCAGCTGTGTTTGTTTTCAAGACGCTGTACAAACAATATAAGGCTGCCGCCTCAATACAATCAAGCATAAGGTTAGTTTATACATTCCATACTTTCAATGCAAATGTTACGCAACGCTGCAAGGAGGCATTTCCTTAATGTATAAATGGCACTTAACGAGGAAGTGCTAAGGTCAATAACATGGTATTTATTGGCCAATCCTGTGGGTATATTTGTGCTGTCCTCCTCCAGATCTCTCCTAAAGCTGCGGCTCCAGCTCAAATGCAGAAAATCACAGCAACCAAGTGACATTAACAACATTCAGAAAATGCACTGCCCAAGGAATTACCAGAAGGAAAACAATGCCCTATTTCTAAAGTGGTTCCTCATTCTTCAGCTACTTCAATGACAAATGAGATTTAATGAGATGTATTTGCTATGTTTTGCAATTCTGTGTGTTACAGTGAAGCATGGGTTAAGTAATCTAATATTTCGAAAAGGGTCCAAAGGACTGAAAAACAGATCTTCCCCCTTAAAATCACTTTAAAACCTGCACTGTTACCTCTGCATGGAAAAGTATTGTCTGTTTATAAGTGGGGATGGCCTTAGTGCATTCCTTCTGAATAAATTTGGATTGTAAACACTTTGTAGCAGGGACTTTCATGGCTTGTAAATGGGACGCTGCTGCTAAGAGGTGAGTTGATAAACTCAGGTGGCAGCTCCCTGCAGGTTCCCAGGGGCAGCAAAAAGCACCTCCTGGTAATGTAAAGTTTAAAGCAAAACAGTCAGAGTTGGACTGGGCCAGCAGGGCACCAGGAAAAAAAACCTACTGGACCCCGGCCATGGTGGGCCCTTCCAGCCCAGACCCCCGCTGACAGTCCCCTGGGCTGCTGGTCGGGCAGCCAAGGGCCCCTGGGGTGATATCCCCGGTCGGCCCTACACCCCCCAGTCTGATCCTAACAACAGTGCTCTCTTCACTAGCAATGTGGCCCCACATTGGAGTGAAAAAACTAAGCCCCAGGGGGTGAGGGGGAGCAGCATTGACTTGGCTACTTCAGGGAGGCACTAACCCCTGAAATGCCCCAGCTTGTATAGAATATTTGCCTTTGTAGATATGGGTGAGACCTGCCACAATTATTTTTTTTAGACAGTACAGTATGAGGTTAAAGCTTAGTAAGGCAAGTGCAGGAGGGTGACATGAGTGTAAGATGGGATGACAATAGAGCAAGATGGCAAGAGTATGGAAAGATTTTAAATGCAGGGCAATATAGTGACAGCAAGGTAATATGGCAACAGTAAGCCAAGATTGTGACAGCAGACGAAGATGGGGATAGCAAATTAAAATGGTGACAGCAGGGAAATATGGTGGTAACAGAGCAAGATGGTGGCAGCAGGGCAAATGGTAACAGTAAGGCAAGATGGTGGCAGCAGGGCAAAATGGCAACAGTAAGGCAAGATGGTGGCAGCAGGGCAAAATGGCAACAGTAAGGCAAGATGGTGGCAGCAGGGCAAAATGGCAACAGTGGGGCAAGATGGTGGCAGCAGGGCAAAATGGCAACAGTAAGGCAAGATGGTGGCAGCAGGGCAAAATGGCAATAGTAAGGCAAGACGGTGGCAGTAGTCCAAGATGGTGACAGTAGAACAAGATGGTGATAACGTGGCAAGATTGCAAATGCAGGGCAAGATGGTGACATCAAAGGAAGTTGGCAACATAAGGCACAATGAAACAATAGGGCAAGGTGGCAGTAGCATTTTATGTCAGTGTTGCTGAACCTCCCATGCCTTCTGGTAGCCAAAGGTTGTGGGTGCAGCTGCCACAAATTGCACTGTCCTACTCAATATAAGTAGTGTGGCCCCACAAGGCCTGTTTTGCCCACCTTTTATAAGAGCTTATAGCCGGGCCTCAACAGTGAACACAAAGGACCTGTGAATATACACATCCCAGTAATGTGAAACCCTGTTATACTTGGTGGAATGTTTACCTAGATTAGTCACTCTCCCATCATTAAACTTTCTTATGTACGAGCATCAATGGTTGATTGTAAAACTGGAAAAACTGATTCAGTGCCCGTGCTCTTGAACAAAGTCAACACGTATCCCAATTTATATTTCAGTCTGGTGTGCGTTTCCATTGTGCAACGCTATCATAGTAATGTACACATCACTATAATGTTCAGAGGGACGTGAGCGAAAGTGCATTCCTGCTATGACGACAACAGATCTGAATAAAGGGAAATTACAGATAAACTCCAATTGTCTTATTTATCAATGAGTCCTTTGTGATATTCACTTGCACAATCATTTCTGCTGTGTCTAAAACAGATAAATTATTTCCCTGATAAAAAAAAACATATATTTCCTCCCCCCAGTGATATGGTGATCTACTATAAGTATGGGGACACCAGGCTGCCAGACAACTGATTTCCAAATCAAGAAGATTAATATGAAGTTGCCCCTCCCTTTGCTGCTACAACAACCCCTACTCTTCTGGGAAGGTTCCCACTAGATGGTGGAACATTTTTGGTGAGTTTTGCTTCCGTTCAGTCACAAGAGCATTAGTGAGGTTGGGCAGTGATGTTGGGGTCAGGCCTGACTAACAGTTGGGGTTCCAATAGTAACTAAGCAACTAATATTGCTTAGTTAAATCACTGCAAGCCATTTGAATAAAAGGACATTAGACAAAACCCCAAATAACTGGTTAATTACCGCACTGCCAAAAATGTAAATAGGTTTCTCGAAAGGAAATGTATAAAACATTTACAAAAAGAAACACTTTTAGTCACCCATATCCTGTTTTCACTTTATCCAATTCCTTTTTCTCAGCCCCTTGTAGCAGAATACACTGAATCAAGCCTGGAGATTTCCAAGTAGATTGTTGTGCAAGTGGCCGGTAGTTCCTCTCTGAATAACGGTAACTCGTCTTTACACTTCCTCCTTCCCTAGTGAGCAACCCAGTCTGATATGGGACTAACACTACAAGACACAAGTCTTGGGCTTCTATGACCTTCTGGAGCTTCCTAGATGTCATCTTCTATAATGGCTATGACCTTTACTTTACTCCCTGCACTGGAGATGTAAAAATTTCCACAAGTCTCTGAGCTCCATTTTAGAGCACCCCATGAAAACTCCACTGCCTGTGTTTGCCAGATAAATAAAGGGCATAAGAGGGGAGGCCCTAAGATTTTCCCTCCCACACCCTGCCCAAATTTGTTAGGGAAAAGCAAGGGACAGAGGCTGCAACAGAGCTTGGTTCCTACCATGTGATAGGGCTGTATTTAGGTGCTGTCCTAGGCACCAGACTTTAGCCCCTCTCCTCCTGATTGGTGCATGTTCATGCAGCCCATCTGTTGTGGGAATGTGGCAATTGATGTAAAATCAGGTACCCTCCACCACTCAACTTTGCCAGAGGACATCACGAAAAAGCTCAATTATCGAACTTGAATGTACCATTTCCATCGATTTCAATGCTGTCTCTGTAGATCTGGGCCGGAGCGATTAAATTTCACTTACAGTTTGCTATGTCATAAATCTTGAAAATTGTGGACTTGGCATTGCAAAAATTCAAATCACACAATATTGATTTCGGAATCATTTATAAATCTAATGAATTTGCTTGCATCAACCCCAACGCTTGTTAATTCTGCCCCCTGATCTTAAAGCTGGGCTTCAAGGAGTATCTAGGAGAACACATAAGTATTCTACCTAAATCTAACTCTAACCAGGGTTGGACTGGGCCATCGGGAAAAATTCCAGTGGGCCCCAGCCCTAGTGGGCCCCGGCGGCCCAGTGCGACCCTTGCCGGTGCTTCCTCTGCCTGACCGTTCCTCCCCTGATGCATTAAATTTACACGCTCAGGGGAGGACGTCGGGTGGGGGACCCTGGGGGGGTTAGGGGGGCCCCTGCGGGGATGGGATGGGTAAGGGGATGGAGCCGGAGGGGGCACCTGCACCCCCCAGTCCGACCCTGACTCTAACCATCCTTGGCCCCCCTGCTGCTGCTGTAATTCTTCATAGGGTGGCCAACCCCAGAGTGTCTCGCCCCATTTGATTAATGTGTATTTGCTTTATGGCATTCTCTGCAAAACAGAAATCAAGCAAAGGCTAAGCTCCAAGCTATGCCTGGAGCATTCCAGCAGATAAGAGAAAAGAATTTGTTTTTTTGTGCATTGCACTGCTAAAGGAGTCTCTGTTTGTTTCTATTTTCACTTCCAATATAGTGTGTTTCAAATATTTTTCTGACGCGTAATGGAGAAAGAATCAATGAAGATGCCTCCAGTACACCCCCATGGTAATCAGTCATGGTGAGTATGAAAACAATTGGCATGTGATGCAAAATATCTAGGTTGGGAGTGTCAACATACTATATTTATGGCTACCTGGAAGCCATATGATGAAGCCTCTGGGTGTCCATTTGTTTTTATAAAGAAAGAACCTCTTTATCATAGAAGCAGCAGAGTTGATTGAGAGGTGTTGGGGATACAGTACTTGTAGCAGTGTTTAAAAATGGAGCTGAAGGGACCCAGTCTGGCAGCAAATTAGGGTGAGATTTGGGGTGAGTGCAGATTTGCTGCCCTGGGTACCCCTGAAACAATAGCAGGATGACTGTTACCCCAATGTTTCTATATATCTGTAACCTTGTTATGAGTTAAGGGGGCCCAGCCTGAAAGCCAGTTAGGGGGAGATTGGAGATGACTGCTTATTTGTGCTCTGGGTACCCCTGGAAATATAGCAAGGGGTCTATAAGCCCAATATTTCTGTATCTGTAACCTTGTTATGAGCTAAGGGGGACCAGCCAGAAGGCCAGTTAGGTGGAGATTTGGGGTGAATGCTTATTTGTGCCTTTGGTACCCCTGGAACTATAGCAGGGTGACTATTACCCCAATGTTTCTATATATCTGTAACCTTGTTATGAGCTAAGGGGGCCCAGCCCCAAGGCCAGTTAGGGTGAAATTTGGGGTGAGTGCTTATTTGTGCCCTGGGTACCCCTGGAACTATATCAGGGTGGCTGTTACCCAAATGTTTCTGTATATCTGTAACCTTGTTATGGGCTAAGGGGGCCCAGCCCCAAGGCCAGTTAGGGTGAAATTTGGGGTGAGTGCTTATTTGTGCCCTGGGTACCCCTGGAACTATAGCAGGGTGACTTTTACCCCAATGTTTCTATATATCTGTAACCTTGTTATGAGCTAAGGGGGCCCAGCCTGAAGGCCAGTTAGGGTGAGATTTGGGGTGAGTGCTTATTTTTGCCCTGGTTACCCCTGGAACTATAGCAGGGTGACTGTTACCCCAATGTTTCTATATATCTGTAACCTTGTACTGAGCTAAGGGGGCCCAGCCCCAAGGCCAGTTAGGGTGAAAAAGGGGTGAGTGCTTATTTGTGCTTATTGGTACCCCAGGAACTACTGTATAGAAGGGTGACTGTTACCCCAATGTTTCTATATGAGCTAAGGGGGCCCAGCCTGAAGGCCAGTTAGGGTGAGATTTGGGGTGAGTGCTTATTTGTGCCCTGGGTACCCCTGGAACTATAGCAGGTGACTGTTACCCAAATGTTTCTATATATCTGTAACCTTGTTATGAGCTAAGGGGGCCCAGCCTGAAGGCCAGTTAGGGGGAGATTTGGGGTGAGTGCTTATTTGTGCCCTGGGTACCCCTGGAACTATAGCAGGGTGACTGTTACCCAAATGTTTCTGTATATCTGTAAACTTGTTAAAGGAATATCTAAAATGCTCTAGAGAACACAAAGCAAAAGGCAGTAGCCATGTATTTAAAATATCCACTAAACTCTGTTGGTTGTGTAATAAATCCATTTCACAAAAGTGTTTATTATTTCTTATTAATGTTTTTGATATATTTCATATTTTAGAGTTTAATTTACCATAGTTTTTTTCTTGTTTTGTCAGAGGTCGAAATCAACATGATGACTAGTGATAATCAGAAGGTAAGAGATCATCATTCTGTCATGGAAATTCCACACTGGACCATAATGCCCTGCTGCGGAACCTTGTGAGCAAGGTGTTTCTAAAATGAAGCAATATGATTGGCTGGGTGTGTATGGACAGACAGGCACACTAAGAATACTGTGTGGCTTCACGCATCCTACTGGCTTCCTCTTTCATACTAAGGGGATTGCACAATTAAATGTACTGAAAAGCAGTTCTTCTTTTGAGGGAATCTGACCGCACAGAATCTTGACTGTTTGTATAATTCCCAAAGCCAAAACTTGGGCAGTGTTTTAAGGAGTATAAAAAAGTATTAAGTGTGGTCTTTGCATCAGTGGTATGGTGTCATGAATGCACCCGATCGGCCAAGTCACCAAAAAATGAGTCCTATTTCAGTGTCCCCAGCAAACGACAGTGAGTTCTCTCCAACTTCCAAAGTCCAAGTATCAGGATTTGTGTCATTGTTGAAGCTCAAAAAATGAGCAATAAAAGGGAAAAACAGGATTACAATAATAAAATATAGTGTAGTGTTCTCAAAAAAACAAAACAGCACACCTTGTGCTCCACAAGGGAGCATATTAATAACATATATAGGGGGTATGAGAAACATCTGGTATAGTGATTGGGTTGTGACTGTTTGTTAAGTTTGTTCAAGTGTTGTGGGCTAATAAAGAGTGGCAAGTCTTGAAATACCTTCACCTTCAAAAGCCATCTAGGCAAAACGCGTTGGCAGCTAGGTCACAAGGGTAAGCTTGGTTGCACGTTTGTACAAGACTGAGGTCACACGCAGTGCATAGAGTGGAACAACGCAGACCTTTCAGACTGCAACTGTGGTGAACTCCCTATTCGATGTGCGCTTTTTAGAATTATGTGTCCCAAACTTTGTGTGTATATTGGGATACTATAGCCAAAGAGGGTCTACTGTTCTCACGTATATCTGACTTTGCTCTTCATGTACTCACTAAAATACATTAGTTGATGATGCTTTTTTTTACACTAAATTGGAGTTCTCAAATTTATTTGGGCTGGGTCCAGTAATAAAAATAATGTCCCCTTGTTTCACACCTGATCCACCCCAATCCCTGCTTAAATTTACCTTCCCTGTTCTTATTGTCCTGAATCCAACTCAACAATCCACCCCTTCACATCACTGGCACACCCCTCCATGTTACCACTCTGTCCTCTTGTCATCATCAGCCTGCCCCGACCTGTATTCAACTTTTAAAAGTTGGCAACCCTACCTACAGGCCACTGCTATTAAAGTGATATCCAATATTTTGAGGTGAAAACCAAGTTGGTGGAACAAAAAAGTCTATGAACTCTTTGGAAAGGACATTTAATTAAACCCTATATGTAGGTGCCCCCAAGCAGTACTATACAGATCAGCATAAACACTGGGGTAATAGTCACCCTGCTATAGTTCCAGGGGTACACACGGTACAAATTAGCACTCACCCCAAATCTCCCCTTAACTGGTCTTCAGGCTGGGCCCCCTTAGCTCATAACAAGGTTACAGATATATAGAAACATTGGGGTAACAGTCACTCTGCTATAGTTCCAGGGGTACCCAGGGCACAAATAAGCACTCACCCCAAATCTCCCCCTAACTGGCCTTCAGGCTGGGCCTCCTTAGCTCATAACAAGGTTACAGATATATAGAAACATTGGGGTAACAGTCACCCTGCTATAGTTCCAGGGGTACCCAGGGCACAAATAAGCACTCACCCCAAATCCCCCCCTAACTGGCCTTCAGGCTGGGCCCCCTTAGCTCATAACAAGGTTACAGATATATAGAAACATTGGGGTAACAGTCACCCTGCTATAGTTCCAAGGATACCCAGGGCACAAATAAGCACTCACCCCAAATCCCCCCCTAACTGGCCTTCAGGCTGGGCCCCCTTAGCTCATAACAAGGTTACAGATATATAGAAACATTGGGGTAACAGTCACCCTGCTATAGTTCCAGGGGTACCCATGGCACAAATAAGCACTAACCCCAAATCTCACCCTAACTGCCCTTTAGGCTGGGCCCCCTTAGCTTACGATGTAGCCTTTTTTCCCCAGAATTCCAGTGCCATGGTGTTAAACACAACTGCACTGTGCCTGACCGAAATGGGGTCATTTACAGTGTTCGGTGTGCGTCTGATTTTATAGGTGCAAGTGTGATGCGTCTATTCATGCTTGACTCCAAGGGAAACCTGCATCAATGGACAGAATGAACTGAGCGGCAACCATAAAGAAGTGCGAAGACCACATTTACCTGTGTGACTGCAGTTGCACTCCAGCACCTTTCCCTGCAGGGATTTGTGTGTTAAAGCTCTTTTATTAAAGGGACTTGCACCCATTTACATCCACAATGATGCTGAATTCTGGGAGAAATAAACATGGTAATTGTGCCCAAAACTGCACTTTGCTCAAAGCAAGAATAGACATAGAACAAGCCCTTCAATCTCTAATAAGTGCTAGCCCAATAAAGCCAGACGCATATCTCTATCCACATTGCACACTGTGTTCTAGTGTTATTGAGCTAATGTAGCCATACCCTCTGGCATCTGAATGATTAGTCTGTGGCTAATGTGCCAGCACCATAGATTCTCTATTTCAGTGCATACTGTAACTTTGTTGGGCATATTAGAATCCATGCTTGTGTGGGGCACTTTCTACACACTGGTGAGTGCCATTAATGACCCTTTAAACTTGTTTTCTTCTATTTTCATTTGTTTGGTTTCTAAAACTGGGTCAAATATATCCCCTACGCCATCATTCAGACCGCATATTATCAGTGAAGAATATGAAACTGAACTGTTAACCACAGAAGGGATACGGGGTTTACTGTTTGCTGGGTGAGAATATATTGCAGACGGCTCAGAGTGAAAATAAAACCTCCCCAAGTTTGAAACTGATCAAAATGAAACGTTGGAATAATTTCAGCTCCTCTTACAAGAAAAGGAAACTGGGTTTTCAGCCCTCAGATGGGCTAGGCGGTGATTAATAGTAAGGCGTGTTTGGTTCAGCTACACGATTGGTTTCAATTTGAGAAAAAGCTAAAGATTTCAAGTGTGAACAAAATATATTTGTTGTGTTTGGTTGTTTAGTCACGTGACTTTAAGAGTTGTCTTGTGCTGAACATTTAGCACAAAAAGTGCTCGGAGCCATCTATATCCCAAACCAGGTCCTGGATTGGATGCATGTCTAATGATTGCAGGAAAGGTACAACCTTGGGGAGGAGAGTGCAGAGACTGGGAGAGGGAGAGGTTGTAGAAGAGGATTGGAAGAAGGTGCAGATTTTTTTTAAAGAAATAAAATTCTTAAATATAGGTACTGCCCCTCAAAACCTTCCACCCTAGGCACAGGCCCTTGGGTGCTTATATATATAAATATGGCCCTTGCTACAGTTACACATTAATATTACAGAAAGATCCCCTATCTGAAGAACGCCAAGTCTTACATCTTTTAGATATTAAATGTGATACCTTTATCTTATACTTCTTTAACTATAGCAGGGTACCTGTTACCCCAATGTTTCTATATATCTGTAACCTTTTCATGAGCTAAGGGGGCCCAGCCTGAAGGCCAGTTAGGGGGAGATTTGGGGTGAGGGCTTATTTGTGCCCTGGGTACCCCTGGAACTATAGCAGGGTGCCTGTTACCCCAATGTTTCTATATATCTGTAACCTTGTTATGGGATAAGGGGGCCCAGTCTGAAGGCCAGTTAGGGGGAGATTTGGGGTGAGGGCTTATTTGTGCCCTGGGTACCCTTGGAACTATAGCAGAGTGACTGTTACCCCAATGTTTCTATATATCTGTAACCTTGTTATGGGCTAAGGGGGCCCAGCCTGAAGGCCAGTTAGGGGGAGATTTGGGGTGAGTGCTTATTTGTGCCCTGGGTACCCCTGGAACTATAGCAGGGTGACTGTTACCCCAATGATTCTATATATCTGTAACCTTCTTATGAGCTAAGGAGACTCAGCCTAAATGCCAGTTAGGGGGAGATTTGGGGTGAGTGCTTATTTGTGCCCTGGGTACCCCTGGAACTATAGCAGGGTGACTGGTAAGCCAATTTTTCTATTTATCCATATCCTCTATAGTATTTTATTAACACTCACACTCTATTACAATTAGAAAAATAGTAACGTTTCTCCTTGGGTTGAACGTCTCAACCTCTCATATTTCATATAATTCATTGATTTCAGAAATGTTCTCATTTTTCATCCAGTTACTTATACTAAGTGACAGTTAAATAAGATGATGGTAACTAAGAATGTGTTCCTCATGCCTGGATGTATAACATATAACTTATATGTTAGTTTATAATTACTAGTTATGTTTTGCCTTTATGGATTCAGTTATTCCTTGTTTCATGTGACACAAACTAATAGAATGCTGGGTGGACCTGCAACTAAGGGGTATATTTATAATGCTGTGTAAAAAGCAAAGCATTTGATTGGCTGCTATGAACAACATCACTGGTGATGTTTTACTCCACTTTTTACACAGCATGATAAATATGCCCCTAATAGTTTATAGGATGTGTACCTCATATCTAAGTTTATTTTTGCCTATTAGAAAAACTCAAGTAAACTGATGGGTAAGTGGGTGCTTATAACAAACTTTAATACAGCCCCATCTATAACTTTCCTACAACATTCTGTCTAGTCTCTACAAGGTTCCTCCTTCCCAGCTTGCTAGAAGTCACTATAGCTTCTCTACAAGGCTTCTTCTCTCCTTAGGGCAGTGGTACATCGAGGAGATTAGTCGTCCATGACAAATCTTCACTATTGTGGGTGACTAATCTCCCCGACATGACATCCCACAGGCAGGGCCGGAACTAGGGGTAGGCAGAAGAGGCAGCTGCCTAGGGCACAACGATTGGAGGGCGCCAGGCAGCAGCCTCTCCTGCCTACCCCTAGTACAGTTTGCGTCGCGCTGCTTCGTATCGCGCATCATACACCGCACCGCGCCCCCCGCACGTTTGAACTGCGCATGCGCATTAAAACACACAGGGGGGTGCGATGTTAGCGGTGCAGGGGCGAGGTAGGTGACCGGGTTGCCTAGGGCGCCCAGTCGCATCGGCCCTCCCCTGCCCACCGGCAAAAACGTAAATCGCAGGTGGGATGGCATATGCGTCTCTTCAGTCCAACTTCAGGCCACTGAATCGATTCGTATACCATCCCACCATCGATTTACATTCTTGCCTGTGGGATTGCATTTCAGAAAGTTGCCCGCTATAGTGAAGATTTATTGCGGGCGACTAATCTTCCCATGTGCCACTGCCCTTAGTGGCCCCACAAGACTTCTCTGCTCCCTAATTTCCTACAGGATTTCTTATCTCCCGTATTCCAATAAGGCTCCTGTCCCTAGCTTTCCTACATATCTGTTCCTGACCCTAGTTCTCCTATATGACCCCTATAATCTAGCTATAGCTTTCCTATACATTTATTGACCTTCCCAAAAGCTTCCCTTTATGGTTCTTCCTAACAACCCTCCTCTTCTCTCACAAGAATCCACCTCTCCTTAGTGTCCTCTCCTCTCCTACATATTTATTCCATGCCTTAGTGGCAGGCAGCTCTCAGTACTAACTATACATTTCATAGCACTAATAGTACAAAACATATAATATATATATAATATAAAATGATGATGCTTATTTAGTATTAATATATTTATATATAATTAATTACAATTAGATATTTTATGTTTATATATTTAGATATTTATTTCAATTAAATATATACATAAATATTTCTTTTATGTAGAGATAAAATTAATATACACAAAATGTGTATGTTTAATATTTATACATATTTATTATACAATAATATTATATCAAAACAATTGACAGAATTAGTGAAGAGCAAATTTCTTCGTCAGGCATGAATTTGCAACAAAATATTGCCTTCACTCATATGCACATTACTCTGAGCAGAACAAAGAACAGAATATCTCAGATAAGGAAGGAAACTGCAGCACTGAATTTCTTCGGTTCTCCAATTCCTTGTTCCTTTCCTCAATTTCCATGATCTTTTCCCGGATTTTGAATTGGTATTCTTCTATTCTTTTAGTAATCTCTGCCAACTTTTCATTATTAATTCTAATTTTCTCCTCCATTTCTCTCCTCTGGAGGTCAAGCAGCTTTTGCCTATTTTCAGCTTTAACCTTATGCTGATGTATGGCCAACTGTCCCCAGCAATTTATCACTATAGTGAATATCACCAGAAATATGAACACATAGAAAAGTTTCTGGGTTTGTTCTTGTACAATTGAATCAATCGAATCTTCTGAATTAGGATAAGATTTCCTTTTGTGTTTCATTGGTCTCTCTGCATAATCAAAATAAAAATTAAATTACTTTTTTGAACATTATCTGAGATATATCTTATCAGTATTAGCTGTTAATGCTATTGTATCTTTGCAATAAGTTTATGGGTTTATTGTATTTGTTATGAAATATAGAGAATTTGCAAACTGAAGTTTCCCACAAACCTTATGGAGCTGGTAATACTAACAAGTAATGAGACTGGCCTAAATGAGATATAAGCTTGCTATATAATGCAGATTCCATTGTGCCATCACATGACAATGGCAAATACAAACACAGCAAATCAAATCTTTCTATGTAATCTTACTCTATAGCCATTCTGTTCCCTTGTTAATCTATTTTTACTATCCAACTAAAGCTGATCTGTTTAAATGACCACTAAATAATATAACAAAATCATAATATAGAGTCTCAATGACTCTGTTCCCTAATATTTATATATATATTGTATTCTAAAATGAAGCTTGTAAAAACACACACAAATACATATATCTCCTAAGCCTAGTGCCAGGGTGCTTAGGGTGGATTGTCGCCCTGCCAATACATATCCAGGGCAAGAATCTACCCCTACGCTTGAAAAATCTGATTTTTGTGGCTGCACCCAGAGATATTGTGTCGGCCTTATGCTTTTTCACTATATTTTGAACTGTACCAGTTAGAACAAGCCAATCTAATGTTTATCTTTAATCTCACTATACAATACAATGAATATAAAATAAGCTATAATAATAATAATAATATCTGGTTGTTTAACATCACAATCTGCTTAGTTATATTGTATTAAAATCATGATCACAAAAAATCTATAGAACTCACCGTTTAAATGTTTTCAAATTGATCAGTTAAATTTTGGAAAATAAAGTTTCTCTTAGATAAAGTTTAGGGAGTTGCTTACGCTCGGAAGCTTGTCACAACTCTGATCTGACTGTGTACGTTACACTCAGTGTCCACTGAAAGGGACATTGTGACATCACATCACCATGGCAACCTGAGAATGTTTCATTAGTATATTAGGTGCATTGTGACATCACATCACCATGGCAACCTGCTTTAGACTTTCTGCCAGGGCAGTGGATAGAGCTGTTTAGTTCTCTCTCTAGTTTCAGTTGGCCAGACACATGCCCATTTGCCTGTTAATATTATCTGAGAGATTTATTCTTGTTCTCATGTCACACACGGTGTATTCCCTGCTGGTACCTTGTGTGCTGTGAGCCTTAGAAAGCTGCTGTGTAGTATCCACATTCTCTAATTATGTTTTCGACTTCAGCTTATTCTTCCGCTTTTTCTTATTATGTTGGGTTGAAAACCCCACAGACTGTTCTTCCACTTTAGCTTATTCTTCCACTTCTTCTTCTTCTTCTTCTTCTTCTTCTTCTTCTTCTTCTTCTTCTTAGCACCCCCCATTTTCTAAATGCTACTCCTCCTACAGTTTTAGGGGTACAATACCCAAACTCCCCACACATCTTCGCCCTATAGCGGAGCAGGTTGCTTGTGCTTTTCTAAGCGATTGCGCCCCCCATCTTTTTGTGGCGCCGCTCCGAACCCCCAAATTTTCCCATTGACTTTGACAGGGAAGATTTTCAAACTGCCGCCACACTTACAGCTTTGAAGCTACACCCCCCAAACTTGAATAACATAATCATGGGGTCACCCCGAATGAAGCAGCAACATTTGTTGGATGACCCCAAAGTGGGAGGGGCCAACAACAGCCAATCAAATTTTAATCATTGATTTTAATGGGGAAATTGAAACTGCTGCCAATCTTACAGCTTTGAGGCTTCACTCCCCAAACTTGAATCACATAGTCATGGGGTCAGCCTGAATGAAAATAGGATGATTGTTGGATGCCCAAAAGTGGGCGGAGCTGTGAACCGCCAATCAGATTTTACCTATTGATTTGGCAGAAATCCAACCTGCTGCCAGTCTCACAGTAATAACGTCGGGGTCCCCAAACTTTTTACACTTGGTCACTAGGGGACTGCAGTTTAAGTTTTGAAAAGTGGGCGGAGCCACCAACAGCCAATCAGATTTCACCTATTGATTTTTATTGGTTTGATGCCAGATTTTCCAATCTTTGCACAGTCAGTCACTGGGTGACTACGCATTCAGGTTTTTTTTTAAAAAAAAACCCCGCAAAGTGGGAGGGGCCAACAGCAGCCAATCATATTGTACCCATTGACTTTTATGGGGAAATTGAAACTGCTGCCAAACTTACAGCTTTGAGGCTACACTCCCCAAACTTGAATCACACCATCATGGGCTCAGCCTGAATAAAAATATGATGATTGTTGGATGCCCAAAAGTGGGCGGAGATGTGAACAGCCAATCAGATTTTACCTATTGACTTGGCAGAAATCCAACCTGCTGCCATTCTCACAGTAATAACACCGGGGTCCCCAAACTTTGCAGAGTTAGGAACAAGGTAACTGTGGTTCAAGGTAAGAAAAAGTGAGCGGAGCCACCAACAGCCAATCAGAGTTTACCTATTGACTTTCAATGGGGAAATTCAACCTGCTGCCATTCTCACAGAATTAACACCAGGGTCCCCAAACTTTTCACAGTTGATCACTAGGGGACTGCAATTTTAGTTTTGAAAAGTGGGCGGAGCCAGGCTTCCCAAACTTTCAGAAGACAGTCAGTCCCTGCGTGACTTTGTACTCAAGGTTAGAAAAAGTGGGCGGGGCCGCCAAAATCCAATCACATTTCTTTCTTTGTTTTCAGTGGGAAAATTTTAACTGCTGCCATTCTCACATGTTTAATGTCAGGGTCCCCAAACTTTGCACAGTTTGTCACTAGGTGACTATGTTCCAAGTTTAGAAAAGTGGGTGGGGCCAACAACAACCAATTAGATTTCACCTATTGATTTTTATTGGTTTGATCCCATATTTTCCAAACCTTGCACAGTCAGTCACTGGGTGACTACGCATTCAAGGTAAGAAAAAGTGGGCGGAGCCACCAACAGCCAATCAGAGTTTACCTATTGACTTTCAATGGGGAAATTCAACCTGCTGGCATTCTCACAGAATTAACACCAGGGTCCTCAAACTTTTCACAGTTGGTAACTAGGGAACTGCAATTTTAGTTTTGAAAAGTGGGCGGAGCCACCAACAGCCAATCAAATTTCACCAATTAATTTTTATTGGTTTGATGCCAGATTTTCCAAACTTTGCACAGTCAGTCACTGGGTGACTACGCATTCATGGTAAGAAAAAGTGGGCGGAGCCACCAACAGCCAATCAGAGTTTACCTATTCACTTTCAATGGGAAAATCCAACCTGCTGCCATTCTCACAGTACTAACACCAGGGTCCTCAAACTTTTCACAGTTGGTCACTAGGGGACTGCAATTTTAGTTTGTAAAAGTGGGCGGAGCCACCAACAACCAATCAGATTTCACCTATTGATTTTTATTGGTTTGTTGCCAGGCTTCCCAAACTTTGCATAGTCAGACACTGGGTGACTACGCAAGGTTTTTTGTATTTTTGTAAGTGGGTGGAGCCACCAACAGCCAATCAGATTTTACCTATTGACTCTAAATGGGGAAATACAACCTGCTGCCATTCTCACAGTATTAACACCAGGGTCCCCAAACTTTTCACAGTTGGTCACTAGAGGACTACAGTTTTAGTTTTGAAAAAGTGGGCGGGGCCACCAACAGCCAATCAGATTTCACCTATTGAATTTTATTGGTTTGATGCCAGAGTTCGCAAACTTTGCACAGTCAGTCACTGCGTGACTTTGTATCCAAGGTTAGAAAAAGTGGGCGGGGTCGCTAAAAGCCAATCACATTTCTTTCATTGTTTTCAGTGGGAAAATTTTAACTGCTGCCATTCTCACATGTTTAATGTCAGGGTCCCCAAACTTTGCACAGTTTGTCACTAGGTGACTATGTTCCATGTTTAGAAAAGTGGGTGGGGCCAAAAATAACCAATTAGATTTCACCTATAGACTTCATATGTTTAAATTTAAACTGCCGCCATTATTTAAATATTAATACTAAGGTCTCCAAACTTTGCAGAGCTAGTCAACTGGTAACTGCAGTCCAGAGTTAGAAAAAGTGGGTGGAGCCAACGACAGCCAATCAGATTTTACCTATTGATTTTCAATGGGAAATTCAACCTGCTGCCATTCTCACAGTATTAACACCAGGGTCACTAGGGAACTGCATTTTTAGGTTTTAAAAGTGGGTGGAGCCACCAACAGCCAATCAGACTTCACCTATTGATTTTTTTTGGTTTATATTTAAAATGTTGCTTTGCTCACACTATCTATGTCAGGGTTCCCAAACAAGTGGGAGGAGCCACCAACAGCCAATCCATTTCCACCCTTTAGATTTCATTGGTTTATATTTAAACTGATGCTATTAATTCCAGGGTTGTTAAAGTTTCCAGAGTTAGTCACTGGGTATTTGCCATTCAAAGTTAGAAAAAAGTGGGCGGAGCCACCAACAGCCAATAACATTTCACCTATTTACTTTCAATGGTGAAGTGTAAAATGTCAGCCTCACAATGAATGCCTGAGTCCCCAAAATTTGCAAAGTTGGTCACTGGGGGACTGCAGTTCAAAAATATGAAAAGTAGGTTGGGCCACTAACAGCCAATCAGATTTCATTCATTGAATTTTATTGGTTTAAATTTAAAATGCTGTCATTCTCACACTATTTATGCCAGGGTGCCCACTGTTTGTCACTGGGTGACTTCGACTCAAGGTTAGAAAAAGTGGGCGGAACCACCAATCACAATTCACCTATTGACTTTTATTGGTTTAAATTTTAATTGCTGCCGTTCTGTAACTATTAATCCTAGGGCCCCTAAACTTTGCAGAGTTGGTCACTGGGTAACTGCAGTTCCAGGTTAGAAAAAGTTGACTTTAAGTGGGGAAATTTATGTTGCTGCCATTCAGACACTATTAAAACCAGGGTCCCCAAACTTTGCACAGTGTTTTTTACTGTATAACTGTGGTCCATGGTCAGAGAAAGTGGGCAGAGCCAACAACAGATCAGATTTCATTCAGTGACTTCATGTTTTTCAACCCAACATGAAGTTTGTTCTCAAACTTCCCTTTCTAGTTATTATTATTCTTAGAGCCCCCCGTTTTCTAAACGCTACTCCTCCTACAGTTTTAGGGGTACAACACCCAAACTCTCAACACTTCTTCGCCCTATAATGGAGCAGGTTGCTTGTGTTTTTCTAAGCGATCCTGCCCCCCGTCTTTTTGTGGCACCACTCCAAACCCCCCAATTTTCCCATTGACTTTGACAGGAAAGATTTTCAAACTGCTGCCAATCTTACAGCTTTGAGGCTGTAATAATAATCATGGCATCCCCCCAAATGAAACAGCAACATTTTTTGGATGACCCAAAGTGGGAGGGGCCAACAACAGCCAATCAAATTTCACCCATTGACTTTAATGGGAAAATTGAAACTGCTGCCAATCTTACAGCTTTGAGGCTACACTCCCCAAACTTGAATCACATAGTCATGGGGCCAACCTAAATGAAAATATGATGATTGTTAGATGCCCAAAAGTGGGCGGAGCTGTGGACAGCCAATCAGATTTTACCTATTGACTTGGTGTAAATCCAACCTGCTGCGATTCTCACAGTAATAACACCGGGGTCCCCAAACTTTGCAGACTTAGGCACCAGGTAACTGCGGTTCAAGGTTAGAAAAAGTGGGCGGAGTCACCAACAGCCAATCAGATATTACCTATTGGCTTTCAATGGGGAAATACAACCTGCTGCCATTCTCACAGTATTAACCCCAGGGTCCCCAAACTTTTCACAGCTGGTCAATAGGGGACTGCAGTTTTAGTTTTGAAAAAGTGGGTGGAGCCACCAACAGTCAATCAGATTTCACCTATTGAATTTTATTGGTTTGATGCCAGGGTTCCCAAACGTTGCACAGTCAGTCACTGGGTGACTTTGTACTCAAGGTTAGAAAATGTGGGTGGGGCCGCTGAAAGCCAATCACATTTCCTTCATTGTTTTCAGTGGGGAAATTTTAACTGCTGCCATTCTCACATGTTTAATGTCAGGGTCACCAGACATTGCACAATTTGTCAATGGGTGACTACATTCCAAGTTTAGAAAAGTGGGCGGGGCCCTGCAATGTAGTCACCCAGTGACAAACTGTGCAAAGTTTGGGGACCCTGACATTAAACATGTGAGAATGGCAGCACTTAAAATTTCCCCCACTGAAAATAATGAAAGAAATGTGATTGGCTTCCGGTGGCCCTGCCCACATTTTCTAACCTTGAGTATGAAGTCACCCAGTGACTGACTGTGCAACGTTTGGGAACCCTGGCATCAAACCAATAAAATTCAATAGGTGAAATCTGGTTGGCTGTTGGTGGCTCTTCAAACTAAAACTGCAGTCCCCTAGTGACCAGCTGTGAAAAGTTTGGGGACCCTGGGGTTAATACTGTGAGAATGGCAGCAGGTTGTATTTCCCCATTGAAAGCCAATACGTAATATCTGATTGGCTGTTGGTGGCTCCGCCCACTTTTTGCTAACCTTAACTGCAGTTACCTGGTGCCTAAGTCTGCAAAGTTTGGGGACCCCGGTGTTATTACTGTGAGAATGGCAGCAGGTTGGATTTACACCAAGTCAATAGGTAAAATCTGATTGGCTGTCCACAGCTCCGCCCACTTTTGGGCATCCAACAATCATCATATTTTCATTCAGGTTGGCCCCATGACTATGTGATTCAAGTTTGGGGAGTGTGGCCTCAAAGCTGTAAGATTGGCAGCAGTTTCAATTTTCCCATTAAAGTCAATGGGTGAAATTTGATTGGCTGTTGTTGGCCCCTCCCACTTTGGGTCATCCAACAAATGTTGCTGTTTCATTTGGGGTGACGCCATGATTATTATTACAGCCTCAAAGCTGTAAGATTGGCAGCACTTTGAAAATCTTCCCTGTCAAAGTCAATGGGAAAATTGGGGGGTTCGCAGTGGCGCCACAAAAAGACGGGGGGGGCGGGATTGCTTAGAAAAGCACAAGCAACCTGCTCCACTATGGGGTGAAGACGTGTGGCGAGTTTGGGTGTTGTACTCATAAAACTGTAGGAGGAGTAGCGTTTAGAAAACGGGGGGGGCTAAGAATAAGAAGAAGAAGAAAAAGCGGAAGAATAAGCTAAAGTCGAAGAACAGTCTGTGGGGTTTTCAACCCAACATAATTAGAGAATACGGATACTACACAGCAGCCTTCTAAGGCTCACAGCACACAAGGTACCAGCAGGGAATACACCGTGTGTGACATGAGAACAAGAATAAATCTCTCAGATAATATTAACAGGCAAATGGGCATGTGTCTGGCCAACTGAAACTAGAGAGAGAACTAAACAGCTCTATCCACTGCCCTGGCAGAAAGACTAAAGCAGGCATAATCAGGTTGCCATGGTGATGTGATGTCACAATGCACCTAATATACTAATGAAACATTCTCAGGTTGCCATGGTGATTTGATGTCACAATGTCCCTTTCAGTGGACACTGAGTGTAACGTACACAGTCAGATCAGAGTTGTGACAAGCTTCCGAGCGTAAGCAACTCCCTAATCTTTATCTAAGAGAAACTTTATTTTCTTAAATTTAACTGATCAATTTGAAAACATTTAAAAGGTAAGTTCTATAGATTGTTTGTGATCATGATTTTAATACAATATAACTAAGCAGATTGTGATGTTAAACAACCAGATATATTATTATTATTATTATTTATATTATAGCTTATTATAAATTCATTGTATTGTATAGTGAGATTAAAGAGTATATATAAATACAGTACAACATATAGTGAAAAAGCATAAGGCCGACACAATATCTCCGGGTGCAGCCACAAAAATCAGATTTTTCAAGCGTAGGGGTAGATTCTTGCCCTGGATATGTATTGGCAGGGCGACAATCCACCCTAAGCACCCTGGCACTAGGCTTAGGAGATATATGTATTTGTGTGTGTTTTTACAAGCTTCATTTTAGAATACAATATATATATAAATATTAGGGAACAGAGTCATTGAGACTCTATATTATGATTTTGTTATATTATTTAGTGGTCATTTAAACAGATCAGCTTTAGTTGGATAGTAAAAATAGATTAACAAGGGAACAGAATGGCTATAGAGTAAGATTACATAGAAAGATTTGATTTGCTGTGTTTGTATTTGCCATTGTCATGTGATGGCACAATGGAATCTGCATTATATAGCAAGCTTATATCTCATTTAGGCCAGTCTCATTACTTGTTAGTATTATCAGCTCCATAAGGTTTGTGGGAAACTTCAGTTTGCAAATTCTCTATATTTCATAACAAATACAATAAACCCATAAACTTATTGCATAGATACAATAGCATTAACAGCTAATACTGATAAGATATATCTCAGATAATGTTCAAAAAAGTAATTTAATTTTTCTTTTGATTATGCAGAGAGACTAATGAAACACAAAAGGAAATCTTATCCTAATTCAGAAGATTTGATTGATTCAATTGTACAAGAACAAACCCAGAAACTTTTCTATGTGTTCATATTTCTGGTGATATTCACTATAGTGATAAATTGCTGGGGACAGTTGGCCATACATCGGCATAAGGTTAAAGCTGAAAATAGGCAAAAGCTGCTTGACCTCCAGAGGAGAGAAATGGAGGAGAAAATTAGAATTAATGAGGAAAAGTTGGCAGAGATTACTAAAAGAATAGAAGAATACCAATTAAAAATCCAGGAAAAGATCATGGAAATTGAGGAAAGGAACAAGGAATTGGAGAAACAAAGAAATTCAGTGCTGCAGTTTCCTTCCTTATCTGAGATATTCTGTTCTTTGTTCTGCTCAGAGTAATGTGCATATGAGTGAAGGCAATATTTTGTTGCAAATTCATGCCTGGCGAAAAAAATCACTCATCACTAATTTTGTCAATTGTTTTGATATAATATTATTGTATAATAAATATGTATATATATTAAACATACACATTTTGTATATATTGATTTTGTCTATACATAAAACAATGTATATATGTAATTGAAAAAAATATTGAAATATATAAACATAAAAATCTACTCTATAGCTAATCATCCCTACCTTTAAATAATTTTTGAAGAGTGAGATAAACTCTTAATTGAGCCAAAAGCCTGCTATTAGCAATGTAAACTGCAAAGATCTCCATTTTGAATGTCAATTGAAAAAGTTCTCAAAGTTGAAATGAATTCATCAGGTCAGGTTTATCACACACAGACAGAATGGGGCCCATTATTCATGCTAGCTAGTAACAAGCCTGGCCTGAGTGGGTATAGGGTAAGTATATTATGCGGGTACCATATTGGCATCTCATTACTGTGCAACCTGCCCATGCCTGTTTAATACCCTCAGCCAGGGCATCTGCTATCTGACTACTTTACTGTCATTATATACTTGTTAGTGGTTGAAGTATCATAATTATGTCTTGAAAACCATGAATATTATAAATATAACATGAAAGTGACCTACCTAGCACTATCACATGTTTTATAAATATACCGTGCTAAAGTAAGGGCTGTATTTAGTGAGTGGGTGCCACCCTAGGTGCTGGACCTTAATGTGCCCCCTATGTTGTGAAAGTAACATCACACTCAGCGGGCTTGTGATGTCACTTCAGGTGAAGTATGATGTCACTTTTGTGGGAGTGACATCATGAACAACTGCCCCCCTACCCCCCAGTTCTGTCAGTAGATATCCTTAGAAACTCTGTGGGGGAGGCTGGTGGGATATTTTTTACTTTTTTTTTTTAAAGAAAAATCTTATATATAGGCGCCCAAGAGCCGCCCTAGGCAAAGCACCTCGGGTGCCTCTATATAAATACAGCCCTAAATAATCCCTCAAAATTGTAGCATAAGTGGGAACCCTGAAATTACTGATTACTTCAGGGTGGCTGTAGCGTATCCCTGTGTCACACTTGCACTTAGGGTAGTCACCTGTCCGGTTCGGACCTGTATAGCCCATTTTTTAAAGAGGCTGTCTGGGTCCAAACCTTCTGCCCGATTTTGAAAATTCTGAAAACCGAGCAGAAACCTTCGTAATTGCATCTGACAGACACAACAACCCCAGGGTCTGACTGGGGGCCCCAGGGGCCCTGCAGGTACCCCCGCCGGCCGCGTCCCCTAACCCGCAGGGGCCCCCCTAACCCCCCTTGCAGGGTCCTCCACCCATGAACGTAAATTTTATGTGTCAGGGGAGGAGCGGTCGGGCAGCGGGAGCGCCGGCAAGGGTCAGATCTGGGCCATCGGGGCCCACTAGAGCCGGGGCCCACCGGGATTTTTCCCAGTGTCCCGGCAGTGCCATGCAGCGTTAGCAAGAGATGGTTTTGCTTTATGACATCGGTGGTTTGTGTAATGATCCACCAATCAGCAGTCGGCACAGAGATCATCATGCGTGTCCATTTGTCTGGGTTTAAAGCCCGCAAAGGTGGCAACTCTACTTACATTAGTGTTGAGGGGAAAAGGCAAACATGACAAGATACAGAAAATAAAGGGTAGGAGGACATTATTCAGGTGAAAGAATTGAAAATGATATGAATGAGGAAGGAAGATGAGGAGATATGGACCAATTGGTTATATATGCTACAACTGTAGTTGTCATTTACATAAAGATTACATAAAAAGCCATAAATTCCTTTCCACGCCTACCTGTGTGACATCACTTCCCCCCCCGTGCCGCCGGAATGTTCTGTGCCGTAGGTGTAGAGCTCACCTGACTTGGGCACGGCTCTGTCCTGATGAGCTCAAATAATAACTTTTCTGCTGATAAGGTGAATGAATCACCCTCCAACCATGGGAGGAAATGGCAAGGGAAAATATGACACAAAACCAGAATTTCCGGAAAGGATAGCAGAGATCTTGGGTCTCACTTATTTTGCGGAGCAAAGTGCAAAAAAATCAGCACACTTCACCATGTTATGTTTTTTTTTTCACAATGGAGAGCTTTATCCCCCAGTCTTAAAATGTAGCCTGTTAGTAAATGTCTTGCAAGTTGTGTGTATCTTTGGATCTGAAGTGGACCAAGCGAAAACTAACACCCAAACAGGGAATGAGAATATTGCCATACTCTTTAGGGCGCCCGCGACAAATCTCCCTGTTTGCGGGCGACTAATCTCCCCGAAATGCCATCCCACCGGCGAAAATGTAAATCGCCGGTGGGATGGCATACGTGGCGGCGCGATTTCAGTGAGGATTTCAGCGGGAGTTGCCTTGAGAGGAAACTTCTGCGATTTCACTGAAATCGTGCCGCCTTGTATGCCATCCCACTGGCGATTTACATTTTCGCTGGTCGGATGGCATTTCAGGGAGATTAGTCGCCCGCAACAAGGGAGATTTGTCACTGGGACTAATCTCCCCGTGTGCCAGAGCCCTTTCTCATATTGCACCTCTATAAGAAATACAATTCACTATTACAAGTAACTTTAATAATAACATTACATCTCTTCATGACAGGTGGCTAAACAAGATTGGCCAAATTTATACTCCCACCCCACCTTCTCGGCAGCTGCAATTATGTTAATAAACTTGCCTTATTTACCCCCCATCACTTGTCTAATGTATTCATGTGTGCAGAATTTCCTGCTCCTTCAGAACCCTACAAACATGCATTTGAATTTCAGTTCCTCGTGTGACTTGGTGTCCTTATGTGCCCTCGCTGCTCTCGGTACAGAAATATCAAAATAGGAGCATAATGGCCTCTATTCCTGGTCCTATATCCAATACATGTAGTGGTGTAACTAGATATTAGTGGGGCCCACAGCAAATTCAATTTAGGGCCCTAATAATATTGGTAAGAGTTTACTTTTTCTGCTACAATATACAGTATTACAGGAGAACTAAACCACCCCACCAATAACAAAAACCCCCTTAACTGCCCTGTATTGACCCTCCCTCACCTCTCCCTTCTCACATAGTCTATAACTTTGTAGAGCAGGCAGTAACTGTCAGATATAGCCATAAGCCATAAGGCAAACCCCCTTGTTGGATTCTGTGGACACAGAGCTGGGGCAGATCAGAAGAAGGAAGAACACAATCCATTCATGTGATTAGACATATCCTTGTTATCTGCTTTTTTGAATCATAAAAGGCTTTATGATACTATCAGCATTATCCTTGTCATCTGTATGGCTACACCTACTCATTTCCTGTGTAAACCCTTTAGGTTCAAACCTGTGTAGCGCTGGCTCTTTCTGAAAGCTCAGAATCAGGACAATGCACTGAGATGGCGCCTACACACCAATATTACAGCCGGGTGGGGGGGCGAGGAGGAGGGACTGGTTGCACCAGGCCTTGTCAAAAGATGTTTTGCCGCTGGGCACTAATATGGTCTGCTTTATTATATCAGCGCAATAATTCTCCCTGAGGTTCGGACAATAAAACTAATGAAGAGGCTGCAGCACAATCTGTTCCAGGTGGGATAATGACTCCACACATATGCCAGTTAATATTAGCCAATCAGATTTTTTTTTTCCGTAACCAACCAACTTTAAGATTCAATATCAGTTTGCTTACTTCGAATGATTTCATAGAGCCAATGCCAATGCAGTTAAAGGTACTAACTGCTTGGCCCAAAAGGCTGATTGCTTATTGTCAGGTTTTGGCCAAGTAAGGAGCAGAGAAGTGCTGTCCAGGGAGTTGTTCCATCAAGGACAATGAGCACGGGGTCCCTGCTTGTGAATTTGGCATTTGGCATTACCTATGCTGCTGTAGTTTTATGGTATATCTCTGTACAGGCTATGAGCAAACTTAGGGGGCTGTTCCTGCTGAATTGTGCTTAGTACAGGGGAACACCTATGCTGCCATAGTTTTATGGTATCTCTCTGTACAGGCTAAGAGCAAACTTAGGGGGCTGTTCCTGCTGAATTGTGCTTAGTACAGAGGAATCCCTATGCTGCCATAGTTTTATGGTATCTCTCTGTACAGGCTATGAGCAAACTTAGGGGGCTGTTCCTGCTGAATTGTGCTTAGTACAGGGAAATATCTATGCTGCCATAGTTTTATGGTATCTCTCTGTACAGGCTATGAGCAAACTTAGGGGGCTGTTCCTGCTGAATTGTGCTTAGTACAGGGAAATATCTATGCTGCCATAGTTTTATGGTATCTCTCTATATCGGATTGCGCCCATTAAATGGCATCTCACACCCCTTTGTACCTACTTGTAAGGAAATTAAGTACTCCAGTATTATAAGGAAGGTTGTAAACAGATAGGGCTCAATTATAAAGAGGTACCTAAGAAGGAATCCTAGAATTAGTCCCCCACGAGGAAACTTTGGGCGACTTCAGAAACCCCAAGTGGCGCATAGTTTTTCTACCGGCAATTTACATTATCGTTGGTGTGAAGGCATTTGAAGGAAATTAGCCCCCTGCGATAGAGGAGATTTGTTGCAGGCGACTAATCTCTTTATGTGTCATTGCCCAACGTAAGCACTGGCTTTCCCAATACTAGGAGTCAACAAAAATGCCTAGTAGCCAATATCAACCAATCATCAGGCAGCATTTACTGACCACCTTGATAAAAACAAACACCTCATTTATAGAAACAATAAACTAAAATATTCTTACAAATCCATTTCTTTTTCCCCTGGGCCCTATGATCTAGCCATAAGGTGTATTAACCATTAAACACCCGGCACGGATTAGAGAGGAATCCTGAAATGTAAAACTACACGCCTGGTACTATGGACCTTTTATTCCAGTGCAGTAGATTCAAAGTCACCGGACACATAGGGGTATATTTATCATGCTGTGTAAAAAGTGGAATGAAGCATTAGCGGTGATGTTGCCCAGGGCAACCAATCAGCAATTAGATTTCGACAGTTAGAAAACCAAACCGAATCTGATTGGCTGCTATGAACAACGGTGATCATCGGTGATGTTTTACTCCACTTTTTACACAGCATGATAAATATGCTTAAAGGGTTAAATCAAATCGCCCTGTTCCTGGAGTGGCAGCTTTTATTGATATTTATCAACACGTCATCCTCTGGGAAATGGAGAATGTGGGTGTTATCTGGGGGGGGTTGTAAATAACATGGAACTGCAGGGTGAGTGATTCTGTGCTGTGCAGTTGAGCAGGAACAGACTGTTTGTAGGGAGTTGGGGAAGATTTACTTGTTCTTCAGATGAGTCAGTCCCTGGCATTTCCACTCCTGTTATTGGGAGCATTTCCTACTCTGTAAATTCAGGGAGGTTAAACCATAGGCATTGATAAGGTTTTATGTTTCCCTTTAAAACATATGAGTGTGCATGTTTATTGTGGCTTCTGCTATGTATATATGTGCAGATGGTGGGTGGGTGTGAGTGTGGAAAATGAGTTGTGTGCCGTTGTGTTGTTAGGGTCACTGGGTATGTGAATCTGGCTGTGGGTGATATAGGGCGACTGTATGACTGTACTGTCTAAGTGAAATGATATGACACCTCCTACAGCGCTGGATTTCTTATCCGGGCGCCCCAAAGCCGGCCCCATTCGCCCTTCCCCCCGGAGAGGTCCCCATTGCTCCGTATGAGAGCAAAATTTCTACATGTTGGTGCTGCGGGGTGGCATGCCGCCACCAAATTTGTGCCACCCTAGGCCCGGGCCTTTGTGGCCTCTCCACAAATCCGGGCCTGACCTCCTATCCATATGTATCAATACAGATATACAGAGAAGGAATGTTCTGGGCACACAATAAGCTGTACCCTCATACTGTACTGTCTAAGGGAAACAATATGGCACCTCCCTCCCATATGTATCAATACAGATATACAGAGAAGGAATGTTCTGGGCACACAATAAGCTGTACCCCCATACTGTACTGTCTAAGGAAACAATATGGCACCTCCCTCCCATATGTATAAATACAAATATACAGAGAAGGAATGTTCTGGGCACACAATAAGCTGTACCCTCATACTGTACTGTCTAAGGAAACAATATGGCACCTCCCTCCCATATGTATAAATACAAATATACAGAGAAGGAATGTTCTGGGCACACAATAAGCTGTACCCTCATACTGTACTGTCTAAGGGAAACAATATGGCACCTCCCTCCCATATGTATAAATACAAATATACAGAGAAGGAATGTTCTGGGCACACAATAAGCTGTACCCTCATACTGTACTGTCTAAGGGAAACACTATGGCACCTCCCTCCCATATGTATAAATACAAATATACAGAGAAGGAATGTTCTGGGCACACAATAAGCTCTACCCTTATACTGTACTGTCTAAGGGATGGCATAAGTGCAAATATACAGAGAAGGATGTTTGTCTCAGACAGGAGGCTGTACCCATGCAATATAGTAATAGAAAGCTATACATAGTACAGTCTATCCATGTAACAGGATATAAGGTTTATTGATTACATATTTTAATAGGATTCTAAAGCAGAGTCCAACCTCCTGACTTGGGTTCATCAGTAACTGGCACGAGGGCATGAAACACACACAGATGAGACCTTCAGTGCTGTTTTACTGTTGTTTTTGGCAGCTGTTCCTATAAATCTGACCCAGTCATGAGCTTTAAATGTTAACGTTTACTTGGTCTTTGCACTCCTGAGCCTCGACATTAAATAATAACCAGAATTCCACTAGACAGAGGGCACACAGCCTTTCATCCAGTTAAAGCCTATGTTATTTTTGGCCCAATGACAGTCTGGTTTGCAGGAGGAACACAACCATTCTGTCTTATTTTCAGTGAATAATAAGGCGTGCCTAGGGTGTCGGTAATTATCCCTGTAGCTCATTGGAGTTAGCAGTAGTGACCCACTTGCTGAACTGGAGAAGAGAAGTCAAATATCTGTGTCATCTTTAAATGTGAGGACCCCTTGATAGTATTTATGGAGCACACAACAATCCTTTGACCGCACCTTTTCAGGCTCCATTGATTGGTCATATGCCTATTGCTTGAGACCTGGGGGGGTTGGCAGTATGGAATGGGTCAAGGGGCTAATGTTATACTTTTTAATTCTCTGTAAGAGAATTAATATGACCCCACTCGACTGATACAGTGAGCAAGCAGAAAGCGAGCCTGGGTGGTTAGTTAGATAGACTTTACAGTACTGACACAGCTAAGGTGAGCTGTATAAATATCAGTATTTTCCTTGCCTGTTTATTGCCCCCCCCCCCCACCTTGCCATAAATAAACCCATATTTCTCTCATTCTAAAATCTGCAGCTGTCACAAGGCAGGAAACTTATTGTGCAACACCAGCATGTCACCCAGATTATCAGATTGTTCTGTTGCTTTGCAGTGCAGCACGTCAGTCTCGGCTGGGATCTCCATCATGTGATGTAGAGACTGTCACTGCTCTGCTCTACACACTGTCCTCAGCCTGCCATTGGCTGCCAGGGGATGCTGGCAGTTTTTGTTAAAGGTGTTTTGTTCAGTACTAGCTCTCCAGTTGGGTATTTCAGCACCTATCTGGTTGTTGTGGTCTTATTTATCTTAACAACATGTGAGTGGTTTGAGAGGGCACGAATAGGAAGACAAATAATAAAAAATAACAATAACAATAAAATTGCAACCTCAGAGAGCAATAGATTTTGGTAAAGTAAACCCCCTTTGGAAGCTGTAAAGAGTCAGGAGAGGAAGGCAAACAATTCAGAAACTATACAAAATGCTAAATACTAATACTAAAAGTTAGCTTAGACTTGAACCATCCCATTAACCATTGCCAGAGAAAACAAAATATTAAAGTCTTTTTCTGGTTTAGTGCCGTTCTTCTGTTGGGTTGGTTGGATACCCGGATGGGTTACATCAAGTGTGCACTATATTGAAAACTTCATAGCCAGAGTGCTTGCTGTAAAGCAAGAAAAGACTGCTGTATTTGCTAGGAAGAAAGTTGAGACTTTAGTCACATGACTATTCGTTTTTTATTCTGACGAGAATGATTAACTTGACCACTATCATGGACCACCTATATGCCACTTTGCCCCTGGAGTTATCATGGTGCACTCTCTGCATATTTACATTTATTTTATTCCAGCCTACACTTCCCCTTTAATTAAGGACTGTGTCACACAGTATATTTGGGTTACCACTATTTGGAGCAACAGTCTAAATTCCCACTACTTACCATGGGTCGGTTCCAAATGCAGCAAGCTAGTTAGAAGTTCCAGGGCCCCACAGGAGTATATTTCTAAAAGACTGGGGCTTCCTAGGGCCCCCCAGAGAACCTGGTATCTAGGGCCCACTTTATGAACATTAGATATAAAATGCACTACATGGTTTCTCTATTAGACAGCTCTATTGTAGAAAAAAGGAGAGCTGATGGGATTGGCCACACCTTTGGGCCCAACTGGATATTCCCTGGTATCCCGGCCAATCCAACCCTGCTCAAGACTTTCCAATTGTACCCATTTTTTTGTTTCCTGTACATTGTAGCTGCTATATTTGTCAACTCTGTTGTGCCTCCCAGGGTGTTCTTGTGTACATGCCCAGCAAATTGTACTGATCAGTATATGGTCAGGAATTTTAGCAGCTAGAAAGGGGTTAAAGAGACATAATACTGCCCAATTATGGCTTGAAAAATGCACTTTGCTTTATGGAAAAAGTTATTCCTTTGCGAATGTCAGCAAGGACTCCGCCATGTTTAATGACCAGCAGGGGTTACAGTTTGGTGTCTGAGCAGGAACATGCCTGAAAGACAATAAAATTGTACAATATATAAATCCAAATATACATCTAGAGCCGGGGTCCCCAACCTTTTTTTACTTGTGAGCAACACTCAGTTGTGTTGGTGAGCAACACAAGTATGAAAAGGTTCTTTAGATGATGCAAAATAAGGGCTGTGATTGGCTATTTGGTAGCCCAAGTGGACAGCTAGCCTGCAGGAGGCTCTGCTTGGAGTACAACTGCATCTCTGTGCTTCCAAAACTTGTCTCCAAGCCAGAGATTAATGGGCACCTACATTGAGGCCACTGGGAGCATCAAACATGTTGCTCACAAGCTACTGCTTGGCGATCACTGATCTAGAGGGTTATATTGGAAAAAAACAGCAGAACATTCTATGTACAAAATCACTATTTTGCTTCCTAGACAACGACAATAACCATTTTTGTGTTGTTGCACGGACGTCACCACCTGCGTTCTGCTCTTTCGAAATCCCATTATTTCACTCCCCAAAATAAGAATAAAAAAATCAAAATAGGTGGAAAAGAAAAACAAACAAATAGAAACACCACGTAACGGGCCGTGGCCGCATGGAGGAAGCTGATGGCGCACACGGTATCAGAGATAATAAACAAAGTGCTGAGAGCCTACGCCAATCGGATAACCGCAGCCGCGTCCTATTCGGCTGTCGTAGAGATTTTGCTTTCTCGAGAGCAGGGCCCAGCTTCCTTCCTCTGTTCTCATTTCACCCTGATGGGGTGGATTCAGTGCTGTAAGCAGGTTAGAGTGAGGGGCCCAGTGATTGCTACATGCACCCTGCCAGGAAGCGATGACTCCTTAAGTCCTGTGTGGTTCACCGTGTGATTACAGAATTTGCGTATTTTTAGAGACACTTAAGGTTGTCTCATTAGCCGGACCCCTGGCCTATTTACAGCAGACCACAAGGGTTTTTGTTTTGTTGTAGCTGTTGATGTAAAAGGGGTTTCTAAGAAATTCAACGGTGACACTTGTGTCATTGTGTCACAGTAAGTGCCTTGGTGGTGTTCTATACAATCAGGGTGGCTCATTAACTGATTCCATGGGTGTAAGTTCAAGACCCCTAAGGGTTTGGAAATTGCACCCCATAGAACCTATCCACTGAGCTGATGCATCCATGGGATTTGCTGTGCCAGTTCTGAAGCAAAGTGGCATGGTGCTGGCTTACATAGGTGGTAAGAAAAGTGCTCTCTAGCAGCCTGATCACATTGGCACTGTCTAGTTTGCATATCTGAATGATGGGGGCTGCCAAAGGGATGCCCAATTGCCAACGCACCCGGATGAATACAGCACTGCCTAACACAACAATAGCCTTATTTATGGGAATGGCACTGGTCTTTGCCTTCTATTCTGGATCACCATGCCCAGCACCTCAGGACAAGGCAGTGGTGCAAAGTGTAAAAAAAAACATGATTTAAATCATCTTCTCATGTCACTAGTTACCATGGGTTGAACTGGAAACTTCAGACCAATTGTACAGTCATTGTTGTAGGTTGTGTTGGCTCCATAATGAGTGCTTTGGTTTCCACAATTAGCTGAAACTGGATCAGCACCTTCCTTCAGTTCAATCAGTGCAATTTTGGCTGTTTGGAGATATTGTACATTATCTCACTGTAAGATATCATTGTACAGAGTGACCAAAACCTTTCTCCCTATACAGATAAACAGGAATTAACATTGGTAACATTAATATTCAGACTAATCCACAAACTGTATGGCCACTCACATTTAGAGGGTCAAGGGAAATAGATGGGAGGGTTCAGTCTTGTTATGAGCTAAGGGGGCCCAGCCTGAAGGCCAGTTACGGGGAGATTTGGGGTGAGTGCTTATTTGTGCCCTGGGTACCCCTGGAACTATAGCAGGGTGACTGTTACCCCAATGTTTCTATATACCTGTAACCTTGTTATGAGCTAAGGGGGCCCAGCCTGAAGGCCAGTTAGGGGGAGATTTGGGGTGAGTGCTTATTTGTGCCCTGGGTACCCCTGGAACAAAACAGGGTGACTGTTAACCCAATGTTTCTATATATCTGTAACCTTGTTATGAGCTAAGGGGGCCCAGCCTGAAGGCCAGTTAGGGGGAGATTTGGGGTGAGTGCTTATTTGTGCCCTGGGTAACCCTGGAACTATAGCAGGGTGACTGTTACCCCAATGTTTCTATATATCTGTAACCTTGTTATGGGCTAAGGGGGGCCAGCCTGAAGGCCAGTTAGGGGAAGATTTGAGGTGAGTGCTTATTTGTGCCCTGGGTACCCCTGGAACTAAAGCAGGGTGACTGTTACCCCAATATTTCTATATATCTTTAACCTTGTTATGAGCTAAGGGGGCCCAGCCTGAAGGCCAGTTAGGGGGGGATTTGGGGTGAGTGCTTATTTGTGCCCTGGGTACCCCTGGAACTATAGCAGGGTGACTGTTACCCCAATGTTTCTATATATCTGTAACCTTGTTATGAGCTAAGGGGGCCCAGCCTGAAGGCCAGTTAGGGGGGAATTTGGGGTGAGTGCTTATTTGTGCCCTGGGTACCCCTGGAACTATAGCAGGGTGACTTTTACCCCATTGTTTCTATATATCTGTAACCTTGTTATGAGCTAAGGGGGCCCAGCCTGAAGGCCAGTTAGGGGGGATTTGGGGTGAGCGCTTATTTGTGGCAGGATGACTTCCTTTTAGTTTAGGACGCAGTATATTTTCCAAAGCACTTCTTTTTATTAAAGATTTCAATGAATAAACATGATTTTCCGTACGCACCCAGTGACCCCCTTTCCCTATGATTAAGCATTCAAATATTTATGTTTTTCTCCCAAAACATTTCCTATTGAGGCTGAACAGGCTGATTTGTGTAAATAACAACACTATGCTCTGTCTATGGGTTTGCAAGGAAGAAGTATTTGTCACGCCAATGGAATCTGTTGCTATTCAAGCTCAATCAGCTCATAGTGTCTGTAAACACTCTGTCGCACATCCAAGCTGTAACCACAAGTGGGCAGCACAGCGCGCCAAATGTTTGTAAACACACTGATGAGTCTGATGCATAAAAATATATAACAATTGTGGTCTTTGAAAATAATGCCCTCTGCCAACACCAACACTATGCCCATTCCTGAAGCTAACCATGAACATCAAGGTTTATGTAGCCTTTCTGACTTCTGACAGCAAATTCCACAAGGCAATGTATTTGCAGGCAGGTCAACTGGCTCCTAAACAGAAAGTTACTGGAACAATAAGTAACAACAGACTGATTCATTCTAACATCCAGTTCCAACATTCATTAACCCTCCCAACATGTCCCCTTAAACAACACAAAAACCCTATATATTAGGTACCTATCTAGTGCTACCAACCCCTATTTCTGTAGGGAAATGAGAGCAGAGCAGGCAGTAACCCTTCCAACACTTTCCCCTGTCTCTGTCCCTATATATTAGGTACCTATCTAGTGCTACCAACCCCTATTTCTGTAGGGAAATGAGAGCAGAGCAGACAGTAACCCTTCCAACACTTTCCCCTGTCTCTGTCCCTATATATTAGGTACCTATCTAGTGCTACCAACCCCTATTTCTGTAGGGAAATGAGAGCAGAGCAGGCAGTAACCCTTCCAACACTTTCCCCTGTCTCTGTCCCTATATATTAGGTACCTATCTAGTGCTACCAACCCCTATTTCTGTAGGGAAATGAGAGCAGAGCAGGCAGTAACCCTTCCAACACTTTCCCCTGTCTCTGTCCCTATATATTAGGTACCTATCTAGTGCTACCAACCCCTATTTCTGTAGGGAAATGAGAGCAGAGCAGACAGTAACCCTTCCAACACTTTCCCCTGTCTCTGTCCCTATATATTAGGTACCTATCTAGTGCTACCAACCCCTATTTCTGTAGGGAAATGAGAGCAGAGCAGGCAGTAACCCTTCCAACACTTTCCCCTTGCTTCTGCTGAAGTAGGAATCACTGAGTTGCTGTTGGTTCCAGTTGCTACTGTGAATCAGAGGTTGAATTAGCCTCAGTGCTGGAATATTAATCAGACCCATGCTGACCTATCTATCCACTCACATACAGACCCATACTGACCTATCCATACACTCACATACAGACCCATGCTGACCTATCTATACACTCACATACAGACCTATACTGACCTATATATACACTCACATACAGACCCACACTGACCTATCTATCCACTCACATACAGACCCACACTGACCTATCTATACACTCACATACAGACCCATACTGACCTATCTATACACTCACATACAGACCTATACTGACCTATCTATACACTCACATACAGACCCATACTGACCTATCTATCCACTCACATACAGACCCATACTGACCTATCTATCCACTCACATACAGACCCACACTGACCTATCTATCCACTCACATACAGACCCATACTGACCTATCTATACACTCACATACAGACCCACACTGACCTATCTATCCACTCACATACAGACCCATACTGACCTATCTATACACTCACATACAGACCCATGCTGACCTATCTATACACTCACATACAGACCCATGCTGACCTATCTATCCACTCACATACAGACCCATACTGACCTATCTATACACTCACATACAGACCCATGCTGACCTATCTATACACTCACATACAGACCTATACTGACCTATATATACACTCACATACAGACCCACACTGACCTATCTATCCACTCACATACAGACCCACACTGACCTATCTATACACTCACATACAGACCCACACTGACCTATCTATACACTCACATACAGACCCATACTGACCTATCTATACACTCACATACAGACCCATGCTGACCTATCTATCCACTCACATACAGACCCATACTGACCTATCTATCCACTCACATACAGACCCATACTGATCTATCTATACACTCACATACAGACCCATGCTGACCTATCTATCCACTCACATACAGACCCATACTGACCTATCTATACACTCACATACAGACCCATACTGACCTATCTATACACTCACATACAGACCCATGCTGACCTATCTATACACTCACATACAGACCCATACTGACCTATCTATACACTCACATACAGACCCATGCTGACCTATCTATATACTCACATACAGACCCATACTGACCTATCTATACACTCACATACAGACCCATGCTGACCTATCTATATACTCACATACAGACCCATACTGACCTATCTATACACTCACATACAGACCCATACTGACCTATCTATACACTCACATACAGACCCATGCTGACCTATCTATATACTCACATACAGACCCATACTGACCTATCTATACACTCACATACAGACCCATACTGACCTATCTATACACTCACATACAGACCCATACTGACCTATCTATACACTCACATACAGACCTATACTGACCTATCTATACACTCACATACAGACCTATACTGACCTATCTATACACTCACATACAGACCCATACTGACCTATCTATACACTCACATACAGACCCATACTGACCTATCTATACACTCACATACCCCCATCAGGGGTGTCCACACATGGACAGATAAGCTGCAAAATCAGTTTAAAGGACCCAAATCAGCAGCTATAATCAGCCCATGTGTTTACACAGCTTGATATCTACAAATACCCCCACTACCATTCAGTGTAACTAGCATTTACCTGGGTGCATAAAATTGTATTTAGCAGTGTTGAACCTAATTTGCCAGTTTGCTGCCCTTTATCCCAATTTAGTTAAATCTCTCTAAAAGCATCCTGCATGGAACTTATAGTTTTGCACAATTTAGTATCATCTACAAAAATAGAAACAGTACTGTCTATGCCCACCTCCAGGTCATTAATAAACAAGTTAAAAAGCAAAGGACCAAGGACTGACCCCTGCGGTACTCCACTAACAACACTGGCCCAATTAGAATATGTTCCATTTACCCCCACGCTTTGGGTTGGGATCAGGATATCTAGAAACATCTTGCCCTCAATGCTGTTCTCTAACCTCTACACCTACACAAATTGCTTTTGAAAGCGAAAGACCAGAAGAAGACTCCTATGTTCTCCTGAGAAGGCCCATGCCATGTGCTGACTCCATTAAATGAATTTTTCTGAGTGCCCGGGGGAAAGTATGTGGAATATGCCTGTGATTTGTGAATACCCTTTAGTTTAATTCTCACTGTAGATAAATGAATCTGTGTGGGCGGCCCCCAGGCTGCACGTGGAACAGGAATCTGCCCAAGGCCCAAGGCAAGCACAACAACAAGATTTGTGCCTCGTGTAGCTGACCCTTATGCACAGGGTACATAGAACTTCTGCACCAGTATATGTTATATATTCATCTCCCGGTTCCCTTAGGGCATTTAACTTTTTACTTAAGGAAGTTCTGTCACCTATAAGTGAAAACACATTGTCAGAACTGAACCCTGTACCCAAAGTCACTGGGGCCTAAACATATATATGGATCAGTCAAAGCTTTCTATAATAGTATCTGCCTTCATAGCAGAACAGAGCAAACCCTGAAGAACTAATGGTACCTAGCCAGTACCTGGAGCAAAGCTCAGTTGTGCCATGTAATAGGCTCCACCTCGGCAATGGGAAGCAGGGCAAAAAGATAAAAGGCGGCTTCCCATGATGCACTACTGCCACAAGAACAATAATATATGGAGGTTCTATCAGGAAAAAGCAATTAATCCTTCTCCTGTTCCAATGTGCATTTCTCAAATGGCACTGTTTTTTTTAATTAATTGCAACTAGGAAATAAATTACAATATAAGTAATTCTTCCAGTACTTCCCCTTTACTTTCCAGTATTTTATGAGTTAATAAATCCATTAAGAATGATTTAGAAAGCAGCTCCAGTACACAAATAGCTTCTAATATAATACCCCCAGCTTTTGGTGCACCCCTCCAGTGATTAAAGGGATTCTGTCCTGATTTTTATGGTGTATTTTATTATCTAAATTACACTGTTTACATAGCAAATAATTCACTCTTCCATTTAAAATGTTATTCTTGAACCAACAAATGTAATTTTTAGCTGTAATATTGGTGTGTAGGCTCCATCTCAGTGCATTGTGCCTGAATCTGAGCTTTCAGAAGGTGCCAGCGCTACACATTAGAACTGCTTTCAGCTAACCTATTGTTTCTCCTACTCCCATGTAACTGGAGGAGTCCCAAACCAGACTTCTTACTATTGAGTGATATTCTGATACCTACTGGGAGCTGCTATCTTGCTCCCTGCCCAGGTTAGGGCTCATGGCTGTGAAATGAAGAATATGGCTAGCCCCATGTGAAATTTCAAAATTGCAGGGTTCTGCTGAAGAAGCTCTATTAACTTATGCGTTTTGGGAAAAACACGCTTTCCCATGACATGACATATTCCTTTAAGATCACTTATACTGATACTCCGAGCTGGTGCGATTTTCTGCTAATTGGAGCACCAGCCTGGAGTATCAGTATAAGTGATCTTAAAGGAATATGTCATGTCATTGGAAACCGTGTTTTTGCAGGCTAGCGATCCCACTAATTACTGGGGGAGGGGTGACTAACATTTTGCACCCCCCATTGATTCAACCTTTCCTTCTCCTTCAGTTTAAGTGCTAACCCTCCATATATGTGTTTGTTGAACTTGATGGATGGTTGGCTTTTTTTAACCCAAATTAACTATGTTTTTACCAGTGATGGATAAAGTTTTCCTGGAATTCCAAAGGAGCAGGCACTGCATAAACTGGCCATACACAGGCAGATAAAAGCTGCCCCTCCAGACCGATAGCAACCCGTGTACTCCCTTCCCATTCTCCCGCAGCATGATACGACTGTTACGTCTGCATATAAGCAGATCTCAATGTGTATGGCCAGCTTTAGTTATCAATGATAAATCATGTGCAAGAGGCATTGGTAGAGCAAATGCAAGTTTTGGTGTTGCTTTTCTTAATCAATGTGGGTGCAAATGGCGTCACTTGCAATGCGCTGTACCAGAAACGGCGTTAGCTGGGGATTTTGTAGGTGACAATGTCAGCACAACATACAAAGGGGGCCCTAGACGTAACATCTCTTCATCATAGATATTCATTCCAAGCCTTCCCGTGTCCAGGGACACCTTGTAATGTGCACCTTGCCTGTAGTTCATCAGAGCAGGCTAAACCAGCAGATGGGTGCTAGGCACATGTTGCAAAGGGTGGGTATAGGTGCAACCACCGTTGTGAGCTGGACTGGGATTAAAAATAGACCCTGGCATTTCAAGTACACAGAGGTCCAAAGAGCCCCCCTATCAGCCCAATAAATAGTGACTGTCTATGGCATGGTTGTGAGCAGTGTATAAGAACATGCAAGTTTGGGTTTGCACAACCATTTGCAGCAATAGGCACTCCATTTGCAGCAGAAGGCAAGTGGAAGGTAGAGGTGCCGAGCACTATACTATACTATACTATACGGATGTGCAAGAAACTAATCCTGACACAATGAAAAGTGCAACTGCAGTGCAGTAAGTAAATGACCCCTTTTTATCTCTACTTCCTTTCTGGTCCATCTCAGCAGCCCTATGCTGCCCATACACGCACCGATAATATCGTACGAAACCTCGTTTCGTACGATATTCGGTGCATGCATGGCAAGTCGGCGAGTCGACTGGTATCGCAGGAGGCTGCTGATATCGGTCGACTCGCCGATCGGGCGGGTTAAAAGATTTTGATCGGGCGCCATAGAAGGCGCCTGAGCAAAATCTGCCATCAGGGCTGAATCGGCAGAAGGAGAGGTAGAAATCCTATTGTTTCTACCTCCTTATCTGCCGTTTCAGCCCTGAAAGTTAAGGTCCCTTGGACCGATTCGGCAGCTAATCGGCCCGTGTATGGGGAGAGCAGAGCGGCCTAATTGACCGATATCTGGCCTGAAATTGGCCAGATCTCGATCGGCCAGGTTAGGATCCGGTCGGATCGGGGACCGCAACGGCTCGTTGATGCGGTCCCTGATCCGACTGCCCCATTGCCGCCCACATAATCCCAGGGCCAAACGATCGGATTTTTTATTTTTTTACCTAAATGCTCCCCGATATCGCCCACCCGTAGGTGGGGATATCGGGGGAAGATCCGCTCGCTTGGCGACATCGCCAAGTGAGCGGATCTGCTCGTGTATGGCCACCTTTAGTGGCGGATTGAAAGATCTTTCGTGCGACGGATGGTCGCACGAAAGATCGAAAATCGCCATGTGTGTGGCCACCTCTAACCTCAGTTACCCTAAAGCTCAAGCTTTAGTTCACTCACTGCCAGGCTCTGGTTCATTTTGCTGCCCAGCACAAAAGTGACTATAAATCAGCAGAAAATAAGGTTTGTTGGGTGATAAACCCATGTCTTAATCGCCCTTAGATTTTTTTATGTGCCCAAAAGCAATGCTCATACTCAAGGACATTTTTAAGGGCTTATTTATGATTGATAAGGAGCGCAAAACTGCATCCATTAGGACCAAATATGACAGGTAAAGTGAGTAAAGTAAATATGACATTTAAAGGAAAGTCACATTGTAGTTCAGGTTTGTATGAGCAAAACAAATCTGCTGTCCACTGAGAAGCCTCTGTGTAATAAGCTGTTCCCAACCACAAAACCTAACAAAGGTTCCAGCTTAGAGAAGGAGGGGGGGGGGGGTTTGTTTATACAGGCATGGCAACAAGGCTGGGAAAACATTATGAAATTAAAGAATGTCCAACCTGTGACTTGCCCTTTGAAAATTACCTAAGCCTTTCTGCCTTCCTACCCCTGCACAGGTCTCTTTAAATGCCCTCTCAGTCTAGCTCCTCCTCCTGTAATGAATATAGGGGGTCTGGAAAGCCCAAGTGGCACTTTTGAGCCCTAGCTGCCTGCTCACTAAGCTATAGATTGCTCTGTGCCTCGTTCCATGAGAGAATGGTTCTGTTTTCTCAAACACGTTGCAGATGTTCTACAGAAATCTGGAGCCCAGGAGCAGGCACGGGAGGGAAATGCAGCCAGGGCCCTTATTGACTTGGAAGGAGCTATAAAGGAATACATTCCTGTGTGTGGGGCTGCAATGTTTTTTATTGTATTTTATTTGATTTTACCATTTGTCAGATCCCACACACTCTCAGGATTCATTCCAGCGCTCTGCTATTGTCCAGAAAAAAAGGGAAAGAAAAATAATGTTAATTTTAATAGGAGACCCTACAGGCTCCGTTAGTGCCCAGATCCTATGGTAACGCTCTTTATTGAGTAATTAAAGAGAATCCGATAGGCTGGGAACTGTAACATGTTCTCTCACCCCAAACACTATGAAGAGGCCTATTTACATTGGTACGTTTATGATGTGTTTCCCAACTTGTTGCCAGGTACAAATATTCATTTTTCATGTCATTTATCGAAGGCCAATCCTGGATTTTTTTGATTTTTTTTTTTTTAATCCTGAAAGCAACTTTGCATTGGACATCTATCAGAGAAACAGAGAGAGAGACACAGATCTGTACATACATATATATATATATATATAGAGAGAGAGAGAGAGAAAACAGACAAAGAGTGAGAGGAAGATAGACATGATAGATGATTGAGAGATCGATAGATAGATAGATAGATAGATAGATAGATAGATAATGGATGAATGGAATGAAAAGCGAGAGGGATGCAAAGATAGATAAATAATGGATGGAGGAATTGACAGACAGACAGATAGATGACAGATAGATAGATAGATAGACAGACAGACAGATATATAGATGATAGATAGACAGATGATAGATAGATAGATAGATAGATAGACAGACAGACAGACAGACAGACAGACAGACAGACAGATAGATGATAGATAGATAGATGATAGATAGATAGATAGATGATAGAATATGTTTTGCCTTCACTGATTCAGGTATGCCATGCAACACATACAAAGGGAATGGTAGGCAATTGGTTAGAAGGTGTAATACATAGTTTATAAGAAGGGTTAAAGGCTTATTCTGGGTCCTATTTGTTAACATTGGAATATTAGTGCCCCACTTCTGCCTGCTGTCTTTGATTCCAATGTGTAACATGTTTCAGAGTCGTTCGAGAGAGAGAAAAAGAGATTTTAATAGGGATTCTTTTGTCATCTCTGAATATGGACAGTGAGATAACCTCTTTATTGTTTCCACCTATGCACCTCCATTCCATGGGCTTTCGCCAATATCTGCATCAAATGTGAGTGAGCCCCAGGGACACCTTTCTATGGCTTCTGGGCTTGTCCAAGTACAATACAGTTTGGGTGGAGGCAGTGGAACCTATAGAGCTAAAACTACTAAAGCCAGAATTAAATCCCCTGCGATCTAGTTAAACATATAAAGGGTAGTTTACAATGCCCTTCATAGTGAGTAAAGATCAAAAAAAATTACGCAATCAAACTTTGACCACAGCGTGGGGCATTGTGCTGTATCGGAGCTCAGAGACCTGCAGATTGTTTCATTTAGAAGGAGCAGCCCACAGCATGGCCCTGCCATATTGCCTGCCTTTGGGGCACAAATGCAAGAGCACTAATGCTACTGTACTTGCCCCCCCCTCCGGCTTGTAAATGACTCCTATAGTACCTGGTAGACACAAACACATCCTTTTGTGACTGCTGGTTTATTTATTTTTCTATATTTCATGGTATTAGCAATTTTTACGTTGAAATTGAAAAAACAGTGCCATCTACTGGTCAATTCTGCCAACTGCGCAGCAGACTTGAACGTTCTCAGAAGAGAAGAAATGCTTTTGATGTTGCTCTACTTGGGAAAGGAGACAGGAGTTAGGACATTCTCACACCCCTCAAGGTGCCCCATTTGGATGCTTCTGCCAGTTTAGTACCGCTTATTCCAATCATTATGAGTTTTAAAGGAACACTGTCCGTCAGCATGTCAGCTTGAAGAAACCACTCTTTTTGGTCAATCCATTGCTGTTTCTTCTTTTCTCCATTTCACAATCATTGGAAGTCAACCCCAAATATCATTTTGTTTCCACGCAGTCTCAATACTTGATGCACAACATAATTTTTCTGCTTTGCTACCTCCCTTTCTGTTTGGCTGTTGGTGTTTATAACACATACATAACCTTTCAGAGGAAGGCACGGCTTGTTTTGCCACTGCCACTCGGGGCAAAGATTCTGTTACCAGCTGATTTCCACCATAACAAGAACGACTCTCAGGTCCAATTGATGCAGTACTACAGTCTTTAACTGAGCTTTATGGACAGAGGAATAATGTACGCTCACAGCTTAGAGCTCAACATGGACAAAACAAGTTCTAATCTCCCCCCTTCTACCCCTGTTTCCTGCTTCAAAAAAATATTAGTAGTGATAACATCCATATCTACCCCTTCCCTGAGCTTGCCCTGCCCTCATATTCCATCTTCATAACCAGATACTCAAAATCCGGTGCCCTTCTCTCTTCTACCCCATACACTAATAACTGGCTGACACTGCCCACTTACTGGCACCATTTACATAAACAGGGACCTTGCCTGCCACACAGGTCACCCCACCTTGTGTTTCACTCCCCTAACCTCTCAGATTATAAGCTCTTCTGTAAAAGCAAACAGCACCTTCACCCTTACTATCACCGAGCACTCAGAAATATTATATCTACTTCCATGAGACATTGCTCTTTTTGTTTGCATGTTCCAGGGGTACCCAGGGCACAAATAAGCACTCACCCCAAATCTCCCCTTAACTGGCCTTCAGGCTGGGCCCCCTTAGCTCATAACAAGGTTACAGATATATAGAAACATTGGGGTAACAGTCACCCTGCTATAGTTCCAGGGGTACCCAGGGCACAAATAAGCACTCACCCCAAATCTCCCCCTAACTGGCCTTCAGGCTGGGCCCCCTTAGCCCATAACAAGGTTACAGATATATAGAAACATTGGGGTAACAGTCACCCTGCTACAGTTCCAGGGGTACCCAGGGTACAAATAAGCACTCACCCCAAATCCCCCCTAACTGGTCTTCAGGCTGGGCCCCCTTAGCTCATAACAAGGTTACAGATATATAGAAACATTGGGGTAACAGTCACCCTGCTATAGTTCCAGGGGTACCCAGGGCACAAATAAGCACTCACCCCAAATCTCCCCCTAACTGGCCTTCAGGCTGGGCTCCCTTAGCGCATAACAAGGTTACAGATATATAGAAACATTGGGGTAACAGTCACCCTGCTATAGTTCCAGGGGTACCCAGGGCACAAATAAGCACTCACCCCAAATCTCCCCCTAACTGGCCTTCAGGCTGGGCCCCCTTAGCTCATAACAAGGTTACAGATATATAGAAACATTGGGGTAACAGTCACCCTGCTATAGTTCCAGGGGTACCCAGGGCACAAATAAGCACTCACCCCAAATCTCCCCCTAACTGGCCTTCAGGCTGGGCCCCCTTAGCTCATAACAAGGTTACAGATATATAGAAACATTGGGGTAACAGTCACCCTGCTATAGTTCCAGGGGTACCCAGGGCACAAATAAGCACTCACCCCAAATCTCCCCCTAACTGGCCTTCAGGCTGAGCCCCCTTAGCACATAACAAGGTTACAGATATATAGAAACACTGGGGTAACAGTCACCCTGCTATAGTGCAAGATTCAGCCATATTACAGACACAATGTCAGTGCTAAGGTACTAGCTGGACCAAGGTACTAGTTGCAGGAGGTTCTAGTCGGTGAATGCCAATAGGACAGACAATGAGGGGAACAATTAAATATTGTCTGTAAATGACTCTCCATAAAAATAGCAATGATTTTATAGCAGTAATGAACTTAACCATTATTAGTTCAGACACACGTGAGTGCCTTTGTAAAGCGCAGCCTGTGGTTCCCCCTGCTGGATAACCCTGGGCACTGCACCCTTTGTCCATTCATTCTTTAATTGCTCCTAAACTAAATTTTTTGGATCCAATCCAGGTACGTCACAGACTCGTCTCTGAACATTATGTACCAGAAAGGGAACACAGGTAGCAGCGCAAATAAAATGTGTATCAATGGGTGCAAAGGCATCTCCATCGGTAAATAAATTCTAACAATTGGTCGTGTTTAGTCATACAGCATCTTTTAATCTCTCTAAAAATCTGTCTTTGATCTAAGCCAGACACAGGGGGGCGCAAAACACTCTGAAACCCTGGCGTCAATAGCAGTAACAGCAGGGCCCATAGTGCCTGAGATTACTGCCCAAAATGGTAAATGGGCCCAATGGTGTCTTTTTTAAAGATATTCTTGATAGGCAGCTGATTTAAGTTTAAAGGACACAGAACCTTAAATACCAATTGCTTTTTACATTAAAATACCATTGTAACATTCATATCAATAACATTTGTCAGTAGGCCTAGCCATGTATTTGTCCCCCAGGCCAGTCATTAGATACCCTGAAGATCGACCAAGGACAAAGGTCAAGGAAGCTTATTTCCCCTTTAGGGCTCTGGTACACGGGGAGATTAGTCGCCCGCGGCAAAACCCCCTGCTCGCGGGCGACTAATCTCCCCGAGTTGCCTTCCCCCTGCCATCCCACCGGCGAACATGTAAGTCGCCGGCGGGATGGCAGACGCAGCCCTTAACATGACCTGCAGAGGCAATTTCTGCATTTCATTCCCTGCCCCCTCCAGGTTGGCCAATGCTCAGCTGTAAAAGTTTGGCACCTTCAGGTATAGTAAGTCTTAGCCAACGTGGGTAGATATTAACCCAGTTTACGAGCAGTGAATTATTGATTGCTTGGCAGCCTATTGTTCTATGTGACGCAGGCGCTGGTCAGATGGGAGGAGTGAACATTAAAAGAGACATTAAGTTCTATATGTTGGGAAAAAAAGAACACCAGTGTTAAAAGTAAATGATCACAAATTGTAACTTGTTATGAGCTAAGGGGGCCCAGCCTGAAGGCCAGTTAGGGGGAGATTTGGGGTTAGTGCTTATTTGTGCCCTGGGTACCCCTGGAACTATAGCAGGGTGACTGTTACCCCAATGTTTCTATATATCTGTAACCTTGTTATGGGCTAAGGGGGCCCAGCCTGAAGGCCAGTTAGGGGGAGATTTGGGGTGAGTGCTTATTAGTGCCCTGGGTACCCCTGGAACTATAGCAGGGTGACTGTTACCCCAATGTTTCTATATATCTGTAACCTTGTTATGAGCTAAGGGGGCCCAGCCTGAAGGCCAGTTAGGGGGAGATTTGGGGTTAGTGCTTATTTGTGCCCTGGGTACCCCTGGAACTATAGCAGGGTGACTGTTACCCCAATGTTTCTATATATCTGTAACCTTGTTATGAGCTAAGGGGGCCCAGCCTGAAGGCCAGTTAGGGGGGGATTTGGGGTGAGTGCTTATTTGTGCCCTGGGTACCCCTGGAACTATAGAAGGGTGACTGTTACCCCAGTGTATATGAGCTAAGGGGAAGCCTGACCCCTGACCAAAGATTAGACCTTAAAGTAGGCCTTGAATCCTGAGCTGCAGGAAGCCAGCAATGATTTTATTGCTTGTATGTAGTAATAGCACTACATTTTGCATCACTATTGATATTAGGTTTTGATAATCTCAAAGTGTAACGTTGATGATCTGGGCCGGTTGCCATGCTGCTGTCACATGCCAACGCTTGGATTTGGCTTTTTATAAGAGAGATATCTCTCACTTTTGTAGCCTCAGTCCTAAATAGACAATAATAAGTCCCATGATGATAATATTCCAACGAGGCCCTTATGCAGCCTTGGCTATCGGCATGGTGTTTATCCTGCAGCTCAGGCAGAATGTGCATGATTACGGCTGGCGTTTGTGCCGCGAGTGTTTTCTATTACAATCTCATTATCATGTGGTTGGGAACATTTTGATCTCTGCTGATATCCAGTTTTAACACCCAAGTTCTGAGCATCTGACAAAACTGGAAGCACAAGGTAAACGCCCAGAGCGTGAATAAATATAGATTTGTGCCAAACCTACAGGCCTTCAGCCGTATCTACAAATCCCAGAATCCTCAGCAAACCCGCAACGCAAGGTATCAGTATCTTAGAAAATCACTTTTCCACTATGGGGAACATCTTAAAGGAGAAGCTAAAGTCCATATCATACCTTGCATGAAGTCCCCAAAAGCAAGGTCTCCTATCAATGAGCGGGGCAAGTACCATTCCTTAAGGAAAGGAATCTTGTATTTTGGCCGGGGAGGAGGCAGTATTGGTGGATGGACTTTAGCACTTATAAGGCAATGCCAATATAAATGTTATTATTCTTGGGTTTGGTAGGGGATGATGGTGCTTCTAGGGAGGGGATTCCGGGGGCCTTGGGATTTTATTAAAAGTTTTGGAAAAGAACAAGTTATCTTGGAGGGGAACCTTTGTCTGACTCAGAGGTAATTCAGGTCGTTAAGAAGTTACATCTGACAAACCTGATCATAATCTTGAAAGATGTCTTTATTGACTGCTAAAGCCGGTGTCCTGTACCTTCATCTGTGAGAGATGGAAAGCTCGCAAATAGTAAATACTTGGGCCAGGCTAAGGCTTTTAAGAGGGTAAATAAGAAGTATTTATGGGCCACTTTGTTGAAGTATGGCATTCCGTCAAAATTTCTTGGTTGGCTATAGGCTTTCCTGTAGATAGAAAGAATATGTATAAATACAAATATACAGAGAAGGAATGTTCTGGGCACACAATAAGCTGTACCCTCATACTGTACTGTCTAAGGGAAACAATATGGCACCTCCCTCCCATATATATAAATACAAATATACAGAGAAGGAATGTTCTGGGCACACAATAAGCTGTACCCTCATACTGTACTGTCTAAGGGAAACATTATGGCACCTCCCTCCCATATGTATAAATACAAATATACAGAGAAGGAATGTTCTGGGCACACAATAAGCTGTACCCTCATACTGTACTGTCTAAGGGAAACAATATGGCACCTCCCTCCCATATGTATAAATACAAATATACAGAGAAGGAATGTTCTGGGCACACAATAAGCTGTACCCTCATACTGTACTGTCTAAGGGAAACACTATGGCACCTCCCTCCCATATGTATAAATACAAATATACAGAGAAGGAATGTTCTGGGCACACAATAAGCTGTACCCTCATACTGTACTGTCTAAGGGAAACAATATGGCACCTCCCTCCTATATGTATAAATACAAATATACAGAGAAGGAATGTTCTGGGCACACAATAGGCTGTACCCTCATACTGTACTGTCTAAGGGGAAACAATATGGCACCTCCCTCCCATATGTATAAATACAAATATACAGAGAAGGAATGTTCTGGGCACACTATGATTTAATGCCCTTCTATTTTCTGCTCAAAGGCAATAGATGATATTTTTCCTTGTTGGCAAGTAAGAGCGTCACATTGAGGCCTCTCCCCACACCTCTGACATCAATAGTCTCCTGGAAATAAAATCATCTCCCTGCCCCACCCAAATCCACATCTTCCAGTAAACCCAGAGAATCATTTCCTCTCCGACAGAATGTGGAGCATCCAGAAAACCAAAACCCAGTAATTAATACACAGGGGAGGTCCCGTTTTGTGTTTTTTCTTAATGACGTCCAAGTTTGTCTCTCCAGCTAACTCAACCCAAATGGTGAGAAGCTCGTTCCAATCCCCGTGGCGCAAGGTTACTGGGCCCTGCCGTTCATTGCACCACGCAACCTGGGAACCAAAAGGAGCCTTACAGCCCAGTAGATTCTGTATTCTGGCAACTTTGTGCCGAATCACATTCACGTCAGTGTTCAGGAATCAGAACCAGCAGCAGAATTGCTTCTATAGCAATTACATTTACCAACTAACGTGGGACTTGGCATAAGAACATATTGTCAGATATGCTTTTGATGGGCAAAACCTTGGGTGGGTGGATTTCCCCTTTTAAAAATAATTACATTTTCAGTTTAGCCTATCTGTATATTTATTATGTGTATATTCATTACATATGGGTGCCTATGAAAGGAATGATACAATAATAATTTTGCCTATTTGTGTCTGTAAGTTACCCTTCCATCTGGATTGTAAGCTCTATGGGGCAAGGAGCTCCATCCTATTGTCTCTTTAGGGCTGATTCACTAAAGTGCGTTAAAACGTGCGCTATTTATAGCATGCGGTAAAATTTTTAGCGCGTCTAATTTTTCGCGACTTAACGCACGGTTCACTAAAAGCATACTGCATGCGTTATTTTAGTCGCGAAGACTATTTTCGTGCGGTATTTGAAGGTACATGCGCTAATCAATGCCCCGCATATAAATAGTCGCCACATATAAATAGTAGCATATAAATAGTCACCGCATATAAATAGTCGTGCGAATAAACACACGCCATGTTAGCCATACACGGCATTACTTGCAGAAAATTACTGTACTGAAAATGCCCATTTCCCTGCAAACTGGAGGCTGTGTCACTCTGGGGCCAACACAGACTTGAATAAATCCCACTGCCAAGTCCATATTGTGTTGCCAAAAGCTCATTAACTGTACTTTTCTATAATTACCGCCTGCCCCAAGTAGGGGTTAATTTTCGCATAGACTAATGCGATATTTAGCGCGTCTAAGTGTTTGTGAATCATGCGTTAGTGTTATTTCGGCACGCTAATTAACGCATGCGATGTGCGACTTAACGCACGCGGTAATACTGTAGTGAATCGTGCGTTTATTTTCACCTCTATTTTAACGCAAAAAAGTGTGCGATAAAAATTAATGCACTTTAGTGAATCAGCCCTTTGGACTCTTAACTTATTGCAACTGTACCTTGCATTTATTGTTATACTTTGTATTCATCTATTATTATCTTAATAACCCCCTGTTTGTATTAATCTATTGTTCTACTGTACAGCGATACGTACACAAGTTGGGCTTTAAGGTCCCCATACATGGGCCGATTATAGCTGCCGATATCGGTCCCTTGGACTGATTCAGCAGCTAATCGGCCCGTGGATGGGTAGAACAGAGCGGCCTGGCCGACCGATATCTGGCCTGAAATTGGCCAGATTTCAATCTGCCAGGTTAGAAAATCCAGTCGGATCGGGGACCGCATCGGCTCGTTGATGCGGTCCCTGAACCGACTGCCCCATGGCCGCAAATGTAATCCGATCGTTTGGCCCCAGGCTACCCAATATCGCCCACTCGTAGGTGGGGATATCGGGCGAAGATCCGCTCGCTTGGCAACATCGCCAAGCGAGCGGATCTTATAGTGTATGGGCACCTTTAGAAATAAAGATATACATACAATAATGGCAGATTTCTGCTTCCTGCATTGTGTTCTTCCAGACTGTATGTGTCAGCTCTGACTCTTACAATTGGTTTAACCCTGTAACTGCCAGTCTAGCTGAGTGAGGGTGACAGATAATTAGCTGACTGCAGGCACACATCATTTTCGGGTCCACTTTTGTGCTACATGTATCAGCTAGGCCTGACCCATTCTCCCTGTCTGCCACTGGGTAGTTCTGGGTCATAATTTAGGCTAAAGGTACAAATATAATATAATACAATATACAATATATTGCTGTTCAGTGATTATATATATAAAAGTAAAGTAAAGCTGCCCTGTATTATACTAAATTACACTCCTAGGCGAATGACAACATTGAGAACTTACTGCAAAAATTCAAAGATCAGCTGCATTGTTCATAGCTGCCAACTTGGTTTGCACTACTATGTGCCACGAAAGGTTTGTCTATAATCCTGGCCTCTTCTAACTCAATGAACATTCACCTGGATCTGAATTATCAAGTATTGGTGTTGGCAATCAGTATGCAATGTCCTTGTTTTGTCTTGCACTGTGAAGCTGCTAAATGTGTGATCTCATACTGCCATCTAGTGGTGTGTTGTGTGTAGTACAGCTGATGAATGTGAAGCAGGTCCTCAGTGTACTGCGGCTAATTTAAAACTGCCCCTGCGGTCACAGGAGGGTGGGCAACAGGAGGCAGGGCCGCTTCTGCCATGAGACAAGTTAAGAAGCTTGCCTTAGGCCAGGGTTGGACTAGGTGCCCCCGCCATGCTCCTTACCCGCCGCACTCCATCCCCTGCCAAGCCCCCCCCAAACCCCCCGCAGGGGCCCCCTCCCAACATCCTCCCCTGAGCCCACATAAGTGAAACGCGTCAGAGGAGGACAACAGCGGCAGGGGGAGCGGCAAAAGGCATTGGGTCTGACCCTGCCTTAGGCAGCTGGGAGCAGCCAAGTTACCAGGGGTGGCAATAATCTGCCACTGGTATTAAGATCTAAAATTCCATTTTTTACAATGAAAATTTGGCTGTGCTGTTTCAGAGACCACAATGGTGCTCTCTGCACTAGCGATGCGGCTCCCTCTAGACCTGCACGAATGCTAAAAAGTTGCAAGGAGGGAGCGGGAGAGAGGGGGCTACATCGGGGCTACACCCCCAGAGTAACTGCTGACAGGAGGCCCTGGACTATGGGGTCTGCTCATAGGCAGAGAGTGATATTTTTGTTTGGGGATGCTAAAGGGGCCCACATCTGATTACCAACAAATGACCTAAAATCTTAAATGACGGCTTACCAATATGTTTACCTTTTGCCCTACTAATAACACATAACTCTATGCCGCTGGCAGTGCCACCTTTCCTGCACCCAAACTATCCAGCAGTGCGCCGTGCCCTATCTGACTACACATAACTTATGGGCTTATTTAGCAGTTTTTGAGTTTGCGAATTCGAGAGACTAATTCGAATGAACTCTGAAAAATTTGAATGCTTGCTTATTTATTAATATGGGAAACTTGTTTGAATAAAAAAAAACTCTGATACCTTGAATTTTTGAGTTTACAAACTTGAAAATCTGGAATTGAATATGGTTTGTGTTGCCTAAGAAAACTCCCATTGACTTCTACATGAACTTGCAAGCTTTAAGCTGCCGAATTTTAGAATTTTTCAAGTTCTTGCCCTTAATAAATATCAAAAATTTGCGTTATTGGGACATTACTCAAATTTTGAGAGTGTTAGCACAAAACAATTTGAATGATAGAAAAAAATTGAAATTCTAATGTTGAATGGCTCACATACCAGCAACTGTGTTTGTGATGAATAACAGGGGCAAGACCAGCTGTATATGTACCTCATGGTCCCCATGACAGTAAGTAAAATCCAGGACCTGATGTGTGGGTGTGGCACCCAAATTGTGGCGTGAAAACATCTTTTTCTACCTGTATATTTCCCCACAGAGGAATATTTCACAGTAATCAGAAATAATTTGCCAACTTCATGTATAATGCCCTAGACTAGAGTATACAGTATGGCTTTATAAATGCAGCGCCAGCTTCAGTCTAATGCCCAATGACACCGTCAATAAAAATGCAGAGCACTGCACCCCCGAGACGGGCTCCCACTGCACCCTCGAGACGGGCTCCCACTGCACCCCCGAGACGGGCTCCCACTGCACCCCCGAGACGGGCTCCCACTGCACCCTCGAGACGGGCTCCCACTGCACCCTCGAGACGGGCTCCCACTGCACCCCCGAGACGGGCTCCCACTGCACCCCCGAGACGGGCTCCCACTGCACCCCCGAGACGGGCTCCCACTGCACCCCCGAGACGGGCTCCCACTGCACCCCCGAGACGGGCTCCCACTGCACCCCCGAGACGGGCTCCCACTGCACCCCCGAGACGGGCTCCCACTGCACCCTCGAGACGGGCTCCCACTGCACCCTCGAGACGGGCTCCCACTGCACCCCCGAGACGGGCTCCCACTGCACCCCCGAGACGGGCTCCCACTGCACCCATGGGACGGGCTCCCACTGCACCCCCGGGACGGGCTCCAACTTTCACCCACGGGACGGGCTCCCACTGCACCCAAGGGACGGGCTCCCACTGCACCCATGGGACGGGCTCCCACTGCACCCACGGGACGGGCTCCCACTGCACCCGCGGGATGAGCTCTCACTGTACTCATGGGACAAGCTCTTACTGCACCCGCGGGATGGACTCCCACTGTACCCATGGGACGGGCTCTCACTGCACCCGCGGGACGGGCTCCCACTGCACCCATGGGACGGGCTCTCACTGCACCCGCGGGACGGGCTCCCACTGCACCCATGGGACGTGCTCCCACCATAGTGTCCCACAGGCTGCCCATCCAGCTCTGCAACAAGATGAAATCTCTGTCTCTGTCATCCCCAAGGTGTTTGTCAGGAGGAATATCTTCCATATTCTGGGCCTTGGCGTTCCCCCCCATCCCCATCCTGTTCCAGCCTGTACAGTTACCCTGGCAGCTGCTTCTCTCCATAGAGATATAGTGAGCTGCGGGCCATTACATTAGCTAAATATTAGCCTGTTGGTTCAGTCATTAATACCACAATTTTTCTTTGTTAAGTTGTAAATAGAGTTTCGGTTTTAGTCCAAACAGTTTGGTTTTTCTCAGGGCTGTTCCTTCGGGGCACAACTGCCTGTTTGCATTTCAGCTTTATAAAACCTAAACAATAATCTGGCCAATAACCACCTCTGATGCCACAGCCCTGCCCACACAAGGCACAGACACGCCCCCAAATGTCACGACCCCACCCACTAGTGGAAAATTATCCAAAGATAAGGGGAAGATAACCACAAGTTAATAACATATATAACTGCAGATTTTCCATGTGGTTCTGGGGCTTTACGTCTTTTTTTTAATGATAAATATTAAATAATAACAAAACTTCCATTTCTAGTTTGGTTATTTCTGTTGTCAAGGAGGAGAAATCCAAAACTTTAGCATCAGGCTTTGAAAATCTCTTCCCTTTCCAAATCTCTGTAGAAAAGACTATTCGGCCATCACTGATTTTTAGCATTTTTGTTGTCTTTCCCCTTCAACATCTTCCCCTATTCTGATTCCTTTGGTTCTTTCCCCTCACTAGTATCCATCTCCTCATTATCTAGTGATTAACTCTTGCTTTCCCATCTACTCATCTGCTTTTCTTTTAACCATATTGGCACCTTTACTTCCCCCCCCCCAACCACTGTCCCTGGTTTCCTTTATTCCCCTTATATTGGCTTCAACCCTTCTTCCACCTCCTCTGCCAAATCCCTACAAAGTTTATCCCTATACTTTTTCTTTTCTTCACTGAAATTGTACCTTTTATTTTATTTCATATAAAAAACTCCCTGCTCCTCTCATTAATATTTTCCTGCCAGCCCAGGCCAGTGAAATACCAGCCATGTAGCAAAGATTGTTGGGGAGTCTAAAGCAGAAGACCCCAGTATCAAGTCTTTATCCTAAAGGTACCAGACCCTTAAGATGGCCGTACAGGGGTGATTAAAGTTGGCGACCAATATCTGGCCAAAAAATGGGCAGGGCAGGTTTAAAAATCCTGTCTGCGAGAAGCACATTTGTTGATGTGGCCTTCGCCCTGAAGGTCTGCATCCCACCCAGCTGCCAAAGGGCCCACCACCCATCCATTATGTATTATGTACAGGGGAGTGGGAGTATGGCGGCTGGCTTGCAGGTAGGCCAACAGGGTGGGAACCACCTGGATTTTTCCCAGTAACTTGGTGGGCCAGTCTGACCCTGACATCCCTTCACGGTGGCAACATTGCCAGCAGTTCTTTCAGTGTATAGCCAGCGTTGCAGCAGAAGTTCAGAAGCAGCAAACCCTTAAACAAGGCCCAGGCAGTGGAGAGCAGTTTCTGTCCCAGCACAATGATAGAATTTAGTTAGACAGGCCGGCTGAGAGGAGGAGTGTCGGCTCCACCAACAATAAGCAGTGTGGGGGGAGCATTCCAAGCTATCATTAAAAGGGGCTCAGGCTGGTGTAACATCCTCAATGGTTTTCTTCATTGGAGGGATCCATTAGCGGTGACACCCTTCACATATTCTCTAGTGTGTGGGTGCGTGTGGCCTGTACCACTTATTCTCTGTTTCTGCTCCATCTACTGTTGAATTCAGAAAGTACCTTTGCACACACTGTTCAATCAATCTTCTATTTGGTTAAGAATTACTTGCACCCAGTAGCAGTAACCCAAAGCAACCAATAAGATGTTTGCTTTTAAATAGGTGACCAGTAAATTCTACCTAGTGATTGGTTGCTATGGGTTACTGCTCCTGGGCAAACGTAGTGCCTTTTATTACATAACCCCCTTAGTCCTTATTGTACCTTGCGCACTGACAGTCCCCCAGTCTAGAACATATACTTCCCAAGTCTAGAGCCTCATCCCCACAGTTATTCAAGGTACTTCTTATACTGTAGAAGGGTGGGGAAAAGGAAATCAACTGAACATGGCTTTTTATGTCTACTCTTTTACTTAAAAGACCTAAGCCACTGTACATGGGCTCAGAATAAACCACTCACATCCAAAAGGGCATGGGAAGAACCAGTTCCTTCAGAAGCTCACACCACTATGATCTCTCCGTATATATGTATAGCTTATTGTGTGTATGGCATATTCCATCTCTGTGTATGTTTATACTGTAGTGTTTTACTTATCCACTACACCACGTGTTTAGGGGGTGCACTTATTATATAGTAACCTAAGTGCCCTAAATACAAGTAAAGCCCTTGGGTGGTTAGGGGCACATATAAATCTCTTGGAAGACCACATCTAGCCTGTGGGTCTGTAGTTGGACAGCCTAGTGCACCTTCCTGCTGTCCCTATTTACCCAGGGCCAAGTCCAATATAGGAGATTAAAAATGAGCAGGGCTGAATGGAAAAGAGGTAGGGTTTGTATGGATTGGTGATTGTAACCATATTCACAACTGGAATGCTGGCTGGTATTCTAGAGTGTAGGGTATTCTAGAGTGTAGGGTATTCTAGAGTGTAGGGTATTCTAGAGTGTAGGGTAAGGAAGGGGAATTCTTGCACAATGATTGTTTCCCTTGGTCAGAGATAAAGAAAGATTGGGGGAAGTTTGGGGTAGCGCCATGTGACATAAAGGGCCAGGTCACACAGTATAAGCAGAAGAGGAGTCAATATCAGTTTGTTCTCTGCCAAGCGCTAGTAGTGAAACCTAGTGTCTGAGCCACGGTGTATGTTACAGAATGTGAAAGCACAAAACAAAGAGAGTTAGTTAGTAGTGACCTAGGGCTCCTCGGAGGAGGGTTGGTTGAGGTATTAACCCTTGATAGTGCTCCCGGCTGCACACTGAGGGAGAGAGGGGTGAGTTAATGGTAATACTGATATTGTTATTGCTAAACTGTAAAATTAAAAGTAACATTACTGGTCCCTTAATACCTTTTGCCCACTGATTAAAGCAATGTTTGAAGAGATAATAGTGAGTAATGTGCAACACTACAGGTATTACAACTCAACGTAAGTGAAAATGAGGAATTAACCCTATACTTGCCCTGTATCTCCTTGACACAGCCAGGAAGGTAGGGAACTTTCGACACCATGATCCGTAACCACTTATATCCTCTTCTGTCTGCTCCTTTCTCCCCAATTTTGTATTTGCCTTCTACTTGCCCCTTTTACCCTCATTGTATTTTCCTTCCCTATTTTTGCTTTCGCAGTGTCTAAGTAGATGACATCCACTGCCATTCCAGCATCGAGGTTCCTGCTCATCTCCTCATAAAAGGCAATTAAATGAGTCTGGCAAGATCTGTTACACATAAAACCATGCTGGTACAAACTAATAGTATTGTGAACTGCAATGTATTCAAGTACCCTATCCCTTATTACCCCTTCCAAAAGCTTTCCTACCACTGATGTCAGACTAACAGGCCTATAGTTTTCAGGCTGAGAACGGGATCCCTTTTTAAATAACGCCACCACATTAGCCATTCGCCAGTCTCTTGGCCCCATGCCAGACCTCAACGAATCCTGAAACATTAAGTGAAGAGGTTTGGCAATCACAGCACTCAGCTTGTTTAATACCCTGAGATAAAAGGTCCTGGACCTTTGTTTACTTTACATGTCTCTTTTGAATTTCCCTCTGAGTGACCCATGCATCAGTAGTTATATTACTAGAATTGGGTCTATTAAAAGGGAAGCCATGATTATCTGGCTCCTCAGTTGTATAGACATATGGCATATAATGTCAGTAGGGACAGTAGGGACTCCAAGAGACTTCTGCAGATTCCCTTTTGGTTGTAGACATTTGATCAGGCTCCTCTTATATCATGACAAGGATCCAAAAGAACAGCAGTGTATGGCAATACCATAGTGCCAGATATGGCTTTCCTTAAGTTGCTGTGATAAAGCAGACTTTGCTGGGCCAAGTATTGATATAAAGAAGAAATGCCCAGCAGAAGAAGCAATTCCAGATAGGCAACACTAATAAAGAAGTGCTACTTTTGCCATCTTGTCCTGCTGCCGCCATCTTGTTCTACAAAGCCTTCTGATCGCACAGGTGCTGCCTTTTCTGTAGCATTTGGGGTAAAATTTGGTGTTAGGTTCTTTTGTGTATCCCCCTCCACATATGTGAAAGTTATTCTCTACAATCTGGATAAAACAAGATTTGTTCAACAGAACAGAACTTCCGGCTTTCTCAAGATCCTTCTTGGCAAGCTCTTCTCAGAACACAGATGGGCCGTGCATTGATGCTTTGGTTCCTCCTCCCTGATAGAGATATGCTTTCCGTGGGAATCCTACATGTGCAGGTTTTTATCACCTAGTGTAGAAGGCCAAAGGTTTGGTGCTCCATGGGTGCCCTCTTATGACTCCAGCAGAAAGTGGGTTATTTTCAAAACATCTTCCCCTTGTGTATTATATTAGAGGCTTGTGTGTGCTACAAGTGTGGGGCCATTGGCTCTTAGTAATAATAACGGGCAAACCTAGTTTACATTTCCCACACACGGTGCCATCTTCAGCTCCATTGTCAGTCTAAACTCTTGCATCCCAAGCTGGGTATCTCTAAGCTCAACATACTTGTTTGGTGGAACAACACTATAAATGGTGATTTTTATATTCTAGCTGTCAGTTGGTGCTCCGACATCATACATTTCTGAGATTAATTTGTATGCTGTCTGGTTCTGGCATTACGTGTAGCACATGTAGAGTTGTGCTACAAGTGGTCCCGTTATTAAAATTTTTTTCACATTCCCATCAGTCCCTGCCCCAGTGGAGCTTACAATCTAAGGTCCCTATCACATTCCCATCAGTCCCTGCCCCAGTGGAGCTTACAATCTAAGGTCCCTATCACATTCCCATCAGTCCCTGCCCCAGTGGAGCTTACAATCTAAGGTCCCTATCACATTCCCATCAGTCCCTGCCCCAGTGGAGCTTACAATCTAAGGTCCCTATCACATTCCCATCAGTCCCTGCCCCAGTGGAGCTTACAATCTAAGGTCCCTATCACATTCCCATCAGTCCCTGCCCCAGTGGAGCTTACAATCTAAGGTCCCTATCACATTCCCATCAGTCCCTGCCCCAGTGAATGTTACAATCTAAGGTCCCTATCACATTCCCATCAGCCCCTGCCCCAGTGGAGCTTACAATCTAAGGTCCCTATCACATTCCCATCAGTCCCTGCCCCAGTGGAGCTTACAATCTAAGGTCCCTATCACATTCCCATCAGTCCCTGCCCCAGTGGAACTTACAATCTAAGGTCCCTATCACATTCCCATCAGTCCCTGCCCCAGTGGAGCTTACAATCTAAGGTCCCTATCACATTCCCATCAGTCCCTGCCCCAGTGAATGTTACAATCTAAGGTCCCTATCACATTCCCATCAGCCCCTGCCCCAGTGGAGCTTACAATCTAAGGTCCCTATCACATTCCCATCAGTCCCTGCCCCAGTGGAGCTTACAATCTAAGGTCCCTATCACATTCCCATCAGTCCCTGCCCCAGTGGAACTTACAATCTAAGGTCCCTATCACATTCCCATCAGTCCCTGCCCCAGTGGAGCTTACAATCTAAGGTCCCTATCACATTCCCATCAGTCCCTGCCCAGTTGAGTTTATACTATAAGGTCCCTATCACATTCCCATCAGTCCCTGCCCAGTTGAGTTTATACTATAAGGTCCCTATCACATTCCCATCAGCCCCCTTTCCCTTTCACCTTGTATGTGACAAAACCAGAGTACTTGGAGGAGAACTTTTGGTAGATAGTGCCCACCTGGAACCCACTGAACGGTGCTGCCTATATACAGTTAGAAACAGGCTTCACCAGTTCACCAGTGGCGTAACTATAAAGGAAGCAAACCCCACGGTCACAAGAGGGCAGGGGGCCTGTACCATGTGATCTACTTTCTCTATAGCTGTAAGAGTCCCCCAGCCATTCTCTTACCTACTCGGCACAATCGGCCAAATAGCAGGGGACACGGGTGGGTAGGGCCAAATAGTAGGTGCGCACTGAGCCCCGCTGACGTCTTCTTTTTCGGGGGGGGGGAGGCAGTGCAGCATTGCTTCGCCAATAAAAAAGGCTTCATGCCTGTCATTCCTCTCCATCTTGGAGCTCAAGTGCTACCATGCACAATGTTCCAATTTAATGGAGGGTCTGGTGAGTGTCATTTTAATGTTTTCTTAAAGGGCACCTATTTTGAAAAAAAAATGCTCCCACCAGCCTTATGCTTCATCACATGCATGTGCTTAATTGTTTTCCCTATAGTGGTGGAAACAATTTTGCCCTCATAGGTGCCCTTTAAAAATTAGAAATAGTTTATCCTGTCTGCTCTGACTTTGAAGTATCCAATTATCTGATTAAAATTAGCATTATAGCTATTGGAGAACTACAGCTCAGAAATCGGCCCTGCATTGATCCTTAGACAGTACAGTATGAGGGTATAGCCTATTGTGTGCCCAGAACATTCCTTCTCTGTATATTTGTATTTATACATATGGGTGGGAGGTGCCATATTGTTTCCCTTAGACAGTACAGTATGAGGGTATAGCTTATTGTGTGCCCAGAACATTCCTTCTCTGTATATTTGTATTTATACATATGGGAGGGAGGTGCCATAATGTTTCCCTTAGACAGTACAGTATGAGGGTACAGCTTATTGTGTGCCCAGAACATTCCTTCTCTGTATATTTGTATTTATACATATGGGAGGGAGGTGCCATATTGTTTCCCTTAGACAGTACAGTATGAGGGTACAGCTTATTGTGTGCCCAGAACATTCCTTCTCTGTATATTTGTATTTATACATATGGGAGGGAGGTGCCATATTGTTTCCCTTAGACAGTACAGTATGAGGGTACAGCTTATTGTGTGCCCAGAACATTCCCTCTCTGTATATTTGTATTTATACATATGGGAGGGAGGTGCCATATTGTTTCCCTTAGACAGTACAGTATGAGGGTACAGCTTATTGTGTGCCCAGAACATTCCCTCTCTGTATATTTGTATTTATACATATGGGAGGGAGGTGCCATATTGTTTCCCTTAGACAGTACAGTATGAGGGTATAGCATATTGTGTGCCCAGAACATTCCTTCTCTGTATATTTGTATTTATACATATGGGAAGGAGGTGCCATATTGTTTCCCTTAGACAGTACAGTATGAGGGTACAGCTTATTGTGTGCCCAGAACATTCCTTCTCTGTATATTTGTATTTATACATATGGGAGGGAGGTGCCATATTGTTTCCCTTAGACAGTACAGTATGAGGGTACAGCTTATTGTGTGCCCAGAACATTCCTTCTCTGTATATTTGTATTTATACATATGGGAGGGAGGTGCCATATTGTTTCCCTTAGACAGTACAGTATGAGGGTACAGCTTATTGTGTGCCCAGAACATTCTTTCTCTGTATATTTGTATTTATACATATGGGAGAGAGGTGCCATAGTGTTTCCCTTAGACAGTACAGTATGAGGGTACAGCTTATTGTGTGCCCAGAACATTCCTTCTCTGTACTTGCAGGCAGGGAAGTAGTGAATAAAACTGATCACAAGAGGATGGAATGTATCATGACTCTGCACACAAGCTAAATTTCCATATTATCTCCACTCGAAAATGCAACTTTCCACAGGGAAGAGAGGCTACTGCCAAACATTGGTTTGCTGCAGTGTATTGTGGGCAGGGTTGCCAGATTTATTTTTCCAAACTAGGCAAAGTCAGTTCTTAAACCAGCCCAAAACTAGCCAAAAGCCACTTTGAAAGAAGCCCAAAAATAGCCTAATATGCTTAATGAAAAAAATGTCTAAAAAACATGCCTTTTTTAAAGCATATAATCACTTCCCGTGCCCTGCATAGGTACTAGGATGACTGGTTCCCTGCTCTCTGTGCCCAGTCTATGCAGGTTATAGTAGTTTTGAGGCTTCAGGTTCAGTACAGAGGAACAGAAAAGGGAGCTTCTGTCTATAATTGCATGCTGGGTATTGTAGTTTTATATTAACCTTACCTGTAGGCTAATAGTAAGATCCAAACTACATTACCCAGCATGCACTGGGATAGGCATGTCAGAAATAAAACTTTGGCTAGTTTCCAAACTACAAACCCGCCAAAGCTTCCAAAACTAGGCCACATTTGGTTTATACTTTGGAAACCCGCCTGGGCTTTCAATTAGTAGCCCAATTTAACGGAATACCCGCCAACCTGGCAACCCTGCTTGGCACAGGGAAAAGAGGCTACTGCCGAACATTGGTTCGCCGCGGTGTATTGTGGGATTATACTCGCACCGCTGCCAACTCCATTGGGGAACGCTGCCGCTTCCGGGTCTGCCCCTCCCCTGAGCCTCGTTCACTCATTGGTTCCCGGGAAGAAGCGGAAGTGACGCCAAAGTTCCCAGCTGGGGAAGGAGGTGGGAGTGCGCGCTTCCGGCTGCGTGCAGTTGTGTCAGGCAGCGGGAGGAGGAGGAGGAGGAGGAGGAGGAAGAGGAGAGAGAGAGAGAGGCAGTCACACACCCCGGAGAGCTTACACAGGCGAAGTCTCGGCCATGGATATGGATATGGAGAAGGAGTTTCATGAGGCTGATAGGAAGAACAGCTGGGGGTCTAACTATCAGGTGAGAGCGGCTCTCTGGCTTCCGGGCCCTGACTCTCTGCATGGGGGGGGGGGCATCCTGGGGGCTTATAGCCGGCTGCTTGGGGCTAATCGTGTTGCCTGTCAGGCACGTAACTCCCTTCTAGCGGAATTCCTGCATGTGTGATAGCCTCTGTGCCCTATGGGAATGTACTGACTGCATATACATTACTGTCTGTATAATATATATATATATATGGCTATACCCTCTGTGCCCTATGGGAATGTACTGACTGCATATACATTACTGTCTGTATAATATATATATATATATGGCTATACCCTCTGTGCCCTATGGGAATGTACTGACTGCATATACATTACTGTCTGTATAATATATATATATATATATATATGGCTATACCCTCTGTGCCCTATGGGAATGTACTGACTGCATATACATTACTGTCTGTATAATATATATATATATATATATATATGGCTATACCCTCTGTGCCCTATGGGAATGTACTGACTGCATATACATTACTGTCTGTATAATATATATATATATATATATATATATATATATATATATATATATATATATATATATATATATATAATATGGCTATACCCTCTGTGCCCTATGGGAATGTACTGACTGCATATACATTACTGTCTGTATAATATATATATATATATATGGCTATACCCTCTGTGCCCTATGGGAATGTACTGACTGCATATACATTACTGTCTGTATAATATATATATATATATATATATATATATGGCTATACCCTCTGTGCACTATGGGAATGTACTGTCTGCATATACATTACTGTCTGTATAATATATATATATATATGGCTATATACAGTATACAAGGCTGATATACACAGGCACAAAGCCATGCACGTTTACAGGCAGATTTATCAAATATTCATCATGTTTTTGAATATCGAGGTGCTTTATTATCGGCTTTTGGTATTTAGCATTTGTCTCTCATTGTGCAAAGTTTATACTTTAATGGTAACGGTGATCAAGAATTCTCCAGCAAATTGTGTAATAGGAAGATAAACCCTCTCTGCACATTGGTGTCAATGGCTTTCAGCAGGTTTCAGTTCATGAATGGTTTAGAAATAACCCTTGAGAATAATGATATTGGCCTATGTTTCTTGTGTAGAATTTGCGATTTATACTTATACACAGATATATAATATTTATATCATTTGTGTGTTGGTATATGTATAAAGACAAATAGCCAGGAGCAGCACTTCCTGTAATGTATTTAATATATATTGTACTTGTGTCCAACTTCTTGGTCCTTGTTAGGACCTTCCTATGAATATATACACCCAACCTGTGGCCCCAGACCTGGGTGTCATTCTGTATATGATTAAGCCTGAATACAATCAATTTATAGTTTATAATTAGTACAGGTATGGGACCCGTTATCCAGAATGCTCGGGACCCGGGTTTTTCCGGATAAGAGGTCTTTCTGTAATTTGTATCTCCTACCTTAAGTCTGCTAATAAAGTTATTTAAACAGTAATTAAACCCAATAGGATTGTTTGGCTCCAATAAGGATTAATTATATTTTAGTTGGGATCAAGTACAGGTACTGTTTTATTATTACAGAGAAAAGGGAATCATTTAACCATTAAATAAACCCAATAGGGCTGTTCTGCCCCCAATAAGGGGTAATTATATCTTAGTTGGGATCAAGTACAGGTACTGTTTTATTATTACAGAGAAAAGGGAATCATTTAACCATGAATTAAACCCAATAGGACTGTTCTGCCCCATTAAGGGGTAATTATATCTTAGTTGGGATCAAGTACAAGGTACTGTTTTATTATTACAGAGAAAAAGGAACCATTTTTAAAAATGCAAATTATTTGGTTAAAATGGAGTCTATGGGAAATGGACTTTCTGTAATTCGGAACTGTCTGGATAATGGGTTTCCGGATAAGAGGTCCGATACCTGGCTAACGCAGGAAAGACTTGCCATGCTTAACAAGCCATTTCTGCAGGTGAAATGTGTTTATTTCCTTTCATTGCAGTTATTTCTTCCCTCTTATGGGGTAGAAATCCCAGCATTTTAGTTCAGAGAAGCTTAATAACAATGCTGTTGTTTATTCTAACTTCTAATAATAGTTTTATTTTCCGCTCCTTGGTTCAGCTGAATGTTTGTGCATTCAGGCCCAGAGTATGTACAGTGCCTGTTTCTCTGTACTGTAAGTAAATGGCTGCATGTAACACAGGGCATTCTCACATCTCACTTCCCGTTTTTATTCGTGGGAAATGCCACCTTTCATACCCTGGCATGATTATTGCACAGTTTGGGAATCTGCGTATGCTGTATACTGTCTATCTAATGAACAAATCAAGAGTTACATTTCTGCCTTCTGGGAGACGAATTATAAAATAATACATTGTATCAAGAGTGTCTGTCTTTGCTTGAGTTTATTTAATACACTGAGCAGGGTTGTTGCATTATTGTGATTTTACTCCCAGGCAGTGGTCTCGCTGTGCCGCTTAGCAGAGAACTGTGCTGGTTTAATGATAGGGCTTCTGGACGTCTAATGACAGGTTAATGTCCATCCCCAAAACACTGGCTGCATTACCCTGATTGTATATCCTTGTCAGGTTTGAATTCTTTATTTTAACCTCTTCCTTGTCTGTGCTCACCAGTAAAAATGATCATTCTCTTGCAACTCCATATGATTAGCGTCTCCCAAAACAAAGCCCTTTGTATCCGATGGTTCATCCTGCAGATGTTGTGCCATTGATCTCCCTCTTGGCTCTTGTGCACCTCACACGCCTTTTGTCTTTGACTGTGAAATCAATTTGCTTTACTATAAATGCCCTAATGGATGGTGGCTCAGTGTTCCGTTTGCTCTCCTGCCAGCGATTCTTCTTTTCCCCCCTTGATAAACGACTTGCAGTTTTCCCATTGATACCTCCCGTCATACCTATTTGGCACGCTGTGTTCGGGGGCTGCCAAGCAAATAGCATTTACATAAGCAATCAATAGATGCCAGTGGCACTGTATTCGGGGCAGATCTGTTGAGTGCTATATTGAGGCAATTCTACTAGTCTGTTTCTTTTGATTCGACCACTTTGTGCAGAGAATCCGAAATGAGAGCAATATGGTGGGCATTGGCGCTCACGTGGGGCGCTCCCCTTTGCTATGAGAAATTTCACACCCAACCTTACTGAGGAATTAAATCAAAATACAGGATGCAGTTTTCACTTTTTTTTTACCCCAAAATGTGATATTGTTTTGCCTGTCTAAGAACGCCCCCCCCCCCCCGGGATGCTAGTGTTTTCTGTAAATGTTGCTTTATTCGTGTCTGTTGCCATTTCTGCTCAGGTTCCTCATGCATATGTAATGCAGGATGTTCCAGCTGCTTCCACTATGAATTAAAGCATTACAGCTTCCCCCATGCCCTTGTCAAAATAATAGCCCAGTAGCGCTCTTCCAAATCTTTTGTCATGTGCAGTGCTTTATTTTTTTTATTTTGTGTATATTTTTTGAACCCCAGTACAATAGAAAATAAAGGTTATACTATCCCATCAAACCTGAGGGCTACGCTTGTTTATTATCATGTTGCTGTGCACAATGTGTGGCGTGGAATATGATCTGCTACATGGCTGTCAAACAGGAGGAGGCACACAAAGTGCATTTTATAGCCCCTGGCCTATACATCAAAGCTATGTAATTTCTCTGTATATGGGTGTCAATCTGTATATGTATTGGTAGAAATATGAAACAGCACACCGAAAAAGTTTGGTAGCAAAAGCCTTGGGATACAAATAATTGCCGTAAATACATCTGTCTACAGTAAAAATCAGATGGCAACTGTATTTCTCTTGATATGCGTCGTTATATTGTTTTGGGGGTGCTCATGAGCTTATTCTGTGTATGGCAATGTTCGTATCTTTCTCTTTGGATTTGGCTGTTGGGATTTAGGTCGGGACTATTTACCTGGTCGATGGCTCTCTCAGCTCTTGGGCAATGGATTCATTCATGTGTAAGGCCCCATGGTACGAATGCAGCTGAGTGATCAGCAGGACCATCACGATAGAAGTGCAGCCCTTCATTGACCCCATTAGGGGCATCGATAGGGGTGGTCAGCCAACCAGATCTTCTGCTTAGTGTGTTTTGTTCGGATGTGGTGATATTGGATTATGACCCTCTAATGAATAATTAATGATTCGCCAGTGACTTTCAAGATGATTGGAGACCACACGTTTTTTAACTTCTCTGGATATAACTTAATAGTGGACAAAGTTTTATATTAGTCTAGTTACCCGTGGCAACAGTCGTCTGTTAACTTGGGAAAGTTAGCACCAAAGTAAGAACCGATTCGTTGCTGTGGACTACTAAACCAGGGTAAGCATAGGCCTTGTTACTTGTTGATGTCTAACCCCAAAATCTTTTGGAAAGACCTTAACTGTAAAGCTTATTAAGAAAATGTGTTCCCTTTAAGTAGAGGAAAATGTGGTGTGATACAGTTAAAAATAAAGGGCAAGTAAACCCCAGATAAAATAGATTCGGCACACCATTAAGAAGAGCTGCCTGGGTGATGCTGGCAGTTGTCATGATACAAGAGCTGAAACATCAGGGCTGGATTGTTCCTGCAGGATGGGTTTTTGCTGGCCTGTAGTTCTCCAGCAGCAGTGGAATTAGAGTTCCCAGCATGCCTGTTGTGGTTATACTGGCAGCTGTTATTCGGCAGCAGCAGAGAGACGCAGGATGTAGATCTGCACTGTGGAACTGCTTCCAGCATCCTGGGAAATGGAATTCAGTGCTGTAGAGCAACAGCTGAAGATTCCCAGTGCGGGGTGTTCTGCTTTAGTGAAGAGAGAGATATTTGGATCTATGTGCATAAAGAAGCTGGCTCTGAGGGAATTGTAACATGGAAGATGTTATGGCCAAATCAGCCTTCATGTACTTGAAGTGAGCAATATTGCTATTAAAACTCTCTGACAAAGTGAAGCTAAAAGACCTGTTGGTAGCTTTGTCACTTGCAGTTCTACTTCTCACCACTTCACTGTGTGGCAGGAGTTTTCCACAGACTGCTAAGCTATGTGTGGCAGCCATAGCACCATTGGAGGGGTCCTGCCCCTATCATTACATAGTACAGAGAGAGAATGGGCTTTGTTACTGCAAGCCAGCATCATTAGTTTCTGCAGACAGAAGCCCCTAGTATATATGCCAGCTAACTTGCAACCGGGCTTTCAGGGTTTGTGTATTCTTCCCTGTTTTTTTATCTAGTTGCCCCAGACATGTTGGGAGTGGATTACACTTATAGGCAAGATGTAGTACATATAGCATCTATATGTAACGCAGATTTTGTTACCACTGTACCAACCAAGTATAATGATCATTGCTCCTGTTCTTGACATGCCAGCAGCACAAGAATTCATGGAATTGCATCACAGCAGAGGTGGGCATGTGGTACAAAGTTGGCATGTGGTACAAAGTTGGCAAACATGGATAGAATGGTTCAGTTTTCCTTTTTGCGTGTCTTTTAAGCCCATATACCTCTCTCATGTTTTCCCAAGAATCACAGTGTTCATAGGATTCCATGTTACAAGGTAGTGAAACCCTCTGTCATCTATAATCCTCCATTTATTATGTTATTTATGAGTGCATTGTATAATTGGCTGATGGCATTAGAGCTAGATTGCCATTGGATGCTGGGAATTTATCAGCAAATACACACCTGTATCCTTATCGTACTTGTCATGGAAAAGCCATATGGTTGCACATAACTCCCTTAGGATATCAATTTGGTAGTTAAATAAAGTCTTAATAGGAACTATTTATTTTAGTATCATCCATTATTTATATAACACTGACAGATTTACCCAGTGTGTTACAAAGGTCATTCATCAGTTTATAATTAAGGCGTTTCCCCTTTAAAGGGATAGTAGCACATTTCAACATAATTTTTGCAAAGTATATAGAATATTCCTATATATTCATCAGCAAAATGGTTCTCCGTGCAGTTGAGCAGTACATTGCAAATTTATTTGAGACGAAGGCAAGCAGTATGGAAACTCCTACCTGAGGAAAAGCAAATGTGCCGAGAAGAAATGAGCATAGGGCAAGCTCTCCCCTTATGATACATGGGAATCATTTGCATTGCAGTGAGTTGAATTTGTGGCTTAGATCCTCTCTTCCCCAGATATAATCATGTTACCACTATGGAAATGCTATTTGCCAAGACCATAATGCTTTGGAGTTGAGGTTTCTTTCTTAAAGGAGACATATCCTATAAAAATTATGAATGTGCCAGGGAATTATACTCCTCTAGATATAGAAGGATTGTGCTTAAAAAGTTGTGTTTCTGACTGATTTATTGAGAAATTCCACAAAAACCCCCACTAGCCCCGCCCATCTGTTCCACTTCCTGCTGGCTGAATTCTCTGGATGAGCTGGGGAGCCGGCGGCTCTCAGTACCCTGCACTGTAGGATAGGAACCAATCAGCAGCTAGGCTGACCTGATAGGGAACTGAAGCCTGTCTGTGCTTGTGTGACTGCAGGGCTGTGATTGGCTCTCCCCCTCCTACTGTGCTTCTGGCAGGGACCGTTAGGACACGCCCACTCTCCATTTCAAACTCTGACAGAGAAGAGATAGGATCTATAGGGAGCTCCAATAAAGGGGCCATTGTTACAGATAGGGTTAATGTTTAGCCCAAAGGGAAACCAGCACCGTATATTATTCATAATTGCCTACAAAATTAGGGTTTTCCCATTTATCCAATATGTCTCCTTTAAATCCATAAACCCAATTAGGAGGGCAGGTTGGAGGGAGGGGAGGTGGGCGTTTAAGGTAAAATTGAGCAACAAGGTGATTAGGCAACACTGGCCAGGCTTACATGCTATAGGTGCACCTAACTCCTATGAAGGAACTTTATAACATTCCAGGGTTTATCCTGAACTTGATATATCAAGCGTTTGAATTTTTTGTTTTTTGCCAGCCAATTGAAAACAGCTGCCATTTCCACAGGACCTTGGGCACCATTATAAAGGTTCTACAATGGTGTGTAGTTATAAAGGAGGATAATAGAAGTTTTACTTTATAAAAAGCGGTGTGCAAACTGCTGCAGCGCTCTTTGTACTCAAGAATTTCTGCTCTGCCTGAACTTGTCCCATTGGCTTTAATGGGTTGCTCTGCTTTCTGCTCACCTCCGAGGCAGTGTAAAATAATGCTGCGCATCTAGGTGGAGTAAGTCTGCATACAGACCTTTGAAAATAAACTGCTTTTTGCTTTGTAATGGATTCTGCCTGCTGTTTTCATTCCTCTCAAAGTACTTTATATAAGACACCCGTTCATTAGCCTGTAGGGACCCTCAGCCTATGTGTTGCTGACCCCTGTGTGTTTCTGACCCCCGGTGTCATGACCCAGGGTAACTATCACTCCCAGTTGATGCCTCAACTTGCATCTTGTGAGCCCCAGCTGTTGGCTCTATTATTTGTAGATAAACACTTATTTTTAAGTGTGCAGCCATTTTAGCACCTCCCGGGGCTGATGTGGGGTTGGAAAGTTGTGCCACTCTGTGTACACTGCTATTAAATATGTTGGTGCTATAATGATAAGAATATTATGTTGTGTATTCGAAACTACAACAAATGTTGGTGTAAATCTGGGGAAAGCGATCCGTTGCCTCTTCTCCAGCAACCCCGGCATGTTTTTGTTCTCAGACTGGAGATGTATTTCTGCTTGATGTTTGTCTAAGAGGTATTTGGACCGGCTCCCATGCTAAAGAATGCCAAGAAGTTGTGCACACACTGACTGTGTTTTGGGTAGATGTTGAAACTTGCCCATCGTGTTCCTGTGCAAAATCGTCATGAATAACATGCCGAGAAGCATTCATTGCTTTGCCCCTGCTTGAAACTTAACCCTTTTGCACTTGGTGTCTTGTCTGTATGTGCATAAAAAAGTATAGTATATCCAATATATATATATTTATTGTTTAGAAGGGCAGTTTAATTATTCTGGGAAGTCTTGTTTCAGCTTTTATAGACATACTGCTCCTTTTGCATAGAGAATTGTCTTCATATAGTTAAATAATGTGCATTGTGGCCCCAGATGTGGTCAGCTGGAGGCTGGGAACTTTTACGGGAATACATTTTTCTGCATGCCCATTGACATAGTGGGCTATTTGACTGATATACATGCCTACCTTAGTGCCTGGTCCTTCATAGTCTACTTCTACTTAAAGGACAAGTAAAGCTCAACAAAGAATTGGCATAGAAATGCCACATTGTATATGTTAGGATTATGTGCCAGCCTATTGCTGCCACCACCCTTAAGCAATCTTAAAAGATCTGTTCCTCTGGAGATTCTTAGCTTCTTCAACAGCAGCCCAGAGCCCACTGAGCATGTGCAGTGCCACTGGCACAAAAGATGGCCTAACAAGATCCAAGATGGGGAGCTGCTGTGCACAACTATGAAGGTATATGGCTCATTAGTGTTATAGAACTGCTGCGTTTCTAGTCAATCATTTTTTTGTTGTATTTTTTATATCCTATTAATTATATACATTTAAAAGGCATAACTTAGTGGCAGAAGCAGGTAACTTGCTGGGGGGGGGGGGGGGGGGGGGGCAAGGGGTTGCACTTCCCTCCTTCAATTTTACTTCTGTCTCCAGGAGGAAGAGTGTGCGAAATGTGATCTAGCAATGTACCTAAGGCTGTGCCATAAAGGTGCAGAGAGAGGATGTGAAACTTCTGTGTTTTGTGGGAAGAGAAGCCCAGTCACTGTCAGGAAGCCCACAGTCGTGCAAGCACATATTCCTTATGGGACATAAGCCAAGACATTATTCTAAGCAACTTTCTGATATATTTATTAAAACAGGCTTTGATGGACTGTGGCGGAATTGCCTTTTCTTTGTGGAATATGAACTCTTCCTCCCCACCTGGGACCTTACTCTGCCTGCCCCGCCCCCTTTGTGATGTCAGAGATGGGTCAGGTGCTGGTCGACCCACACAATTGCAACATTGCCACTAGCTGAGACACCAGTTCCCAGAATGCCGTGCATGTTCTGCAGAAGTGTGCCGTGCATTGTGGGAAGTAAAGTCTTGGCTCATGATACAATGTTGCAAGTTTTCGGGGTCGCCCGACGAAGGGAAGAAGGGAATTGTAAGAGACAGATTATTGCTTGCAATTATTTCCATTTACACTGACATTTTCTTTCGTTGTGCAATAGTTTTTAGGTGGAGTTCCCCTTTAATAGTCCAAATAATTCTAAATATCTATCTATATATATGTATATATATATATATATATATATATATATATATATTCTCATCCATGCATTTGCATAATGGCACGTTAAACCTGACTTTACGGGAGTGGGGGGTGGGCACTGGCTAAAATTTGTGTTAATGGTGTGATTCTGATGCAGTCTATAATATGACAAGAGAGCAGAATCTCCCAGAGTGCTTTGAGACGGCTTCCTTTTCAAGAAACACTGCTGTAAAGGCTGACCCTTCTTTGAACAGAGTTCACACGCTTCTCCGAAGTACAGTGAGAGGCATCCTCTCCCACCCACTTAGCACTGGCTTGTTTCTTGCCTTCATTTCCGGATCAGCTCATTTCACAAGAGATGGGGGTGAGTGGGGGGGAATTAAATTGGCACTTGCTAATTAATAATATGAGGCTGCACAACATTTATATCTCCTTGTTTAACAACTATGATAGCAAAGGAAACCACATACGCTGTTTTATTTACATCTGACCCAGGGACAACTTTATTTTATGCAAGAGGGAGAGTGCTGCTGTAATGTTTCCTTTACATTAGCTCTTCCCACACTGGGGGGCCTAAGCAGTGTCAGGGGGTGTTCAGTATGAAGGCCAGTTAGGGGGAGATTTGGGGTGATTATTTGTGCCCTGGGTACCCCTGGAACTATAGCAGGGTGACTGTTACCCCAATGTTTCTATATATCTGTAACCTTGTTATGAGCTAAGGGGGCCCAGCCTGAAGGCCAGTTAGGGGGGGATTTGGGGTGAGTGCTTATTTGTGCCCTGGGTACCCCTGGAACTATAGCAGGGTGACTGTTACCCCAGTGTTTCTATATATCTGTAACCTTGTTATGAGCTAAGGGGGCCCAGCCTGATGGCCAGTTAGGGGGAGATTTGGGGTGAGTGCTTATTTGTGCCCTGGGTACCCCTGGAACTATAGCAGGGTGACTGTTACCCCAATCTTTCTATATATCTGTAACCTTGTTATGAGCTAAGGGGACCCAGCCTGAAGGCCAGTTAGGGGGAGATTGTGGTTGAGTGCTTGTTGAGTACGGTTTGTGCTGTGGGTACTCTTGGAACTATAGCAGGGCAGCTGTAAATCACCCCTAACCACTCTGAAAGGCCCTTCCAACGTCAACAATTGGAGTTGCCGGTGGTAAGGCCATTGCATTGCTTCGGTATTCCAAAGTGGCCTGAAGTTTCCCTCCTGCAGGCGATTTTGGAAAACCGAAGCAATGCAAAGGGCCTTCCGCCGGCAACACCTGTTGTTGCCGTTGGAAAGGCATTTCGGAGCTGTTAGTTGCCTGCGATAGCATAGATCTATCTTGTGTGACTGAACTACTCCGTGGGTCCTTAGCCTAAAACTGTCTTGGTACAATCACGGCAAGTCACATAAGAAGTATAGTTTTATATTATACACAGACCCCTATAGTAGCAAGGTATGTATCTTCCATTTGCCTGGCACTAGCTACCTGAGAGATAATCTTTTACTGTGGTAGGAAACCTAGTGCTGTCCAAATGTTATCTAACTACAATCTACAAACTACATTCATCCTCTTTAACCAATCACATTGCTTTTTATTTCTTTCTTTTAACTATTAAAAGCCCAGAAGCAGCATTTGGATGCCGATTGCCATAGAATCTGCGTTGTGCTCCTACATATGGCATCTGAAAGCGAGCTGATGCTTGTTACTAAATAGCAAATGCCACCCTGATAATTTTAGATACACTGTGAGCTTCTGCTCCTACTTGGAAGGCAGCTTCTAAGAAATCCATTTGGCCTTTTAAGAACCCTGCAGCTTTGTGCCGCTCACCATCCGTGCAGTCACTTGTTGCTCCCGGCTGCCTCTTCATGCTGGTTGCTCCTTATCGGCATCCTTTGTGGCAATTTATATGAAGGAATAAGCAGAATCCTTGTACAAGGAAAGCTAGATCACAAACTGCCCAAGCAGTGCTAGTCTCTAATAATAAGTATAAGTTCAGCTTATTTTGCTCAGTACACTGCAGGGATAGAGTGCCCTTTACCCCGGCCACGGGCAAGGAGCACACGTAGTTCTTCTAGTGCTGCAGTTGTGTCTAGGAAAGTAACGCAATGACTTACCAAGATGTGCACTGAGTTATCAGCATTTCCCAACAAGATAAATGGCGTTTCTTGCAGTTTGGTATGCAGTCTCTGTGCCAGTTGGTGCAGAGCGAGATTAAGTACGCGCAGAAGAAGTTCCACCACCTGTTGGAGCCGCACAAGCGAATCTGCTGTTTGTCAACCGAATTTCCTTTTGGCAAACAAAGAATGTGCGATTTAAAAATAAACCAGACTGCGACATTCACATCACTCTATTTTATCTCTATAGTCCAAAATCTGCCCACTTCCCTGCTTGCCTATTTGTATATTTCCAGCCATTTCTCCCTTCCTTATCAAGTTTTGCCTCCACCCATTTCCTCAGGATAGATATCTGCCCCCCCCCAACCTTGGAGCCAACTAACCTTCTGTCTGTGGGGCTGGATGGTTGCTAATGGCATAAGGAAGTGCTGGATATGACTACCTGAGCCGGAAAACACACATTTACATTATTTCCCATGGCTTTGCTTGAAATGAACTAAAATTTCATTACTTTTATCTGTTCAAAGCAATAAAAGTAAATCTATTTAACTATCCTTTTGTTTATAAAGTGCCAATCAGAGGCTTTGAAGAAAAGTGGATGCTGGTCTAGTAACTATGCACAACCAGTTGTTGGATAGTATCTGGTGGTCTGGTCACTCCAATTCATTCTCCTTACTAACTGTCAGACTAATGCCTGTTTGCTAGGGTTATAAAGATGGCCATACACACTACAATTATGATCTTTCCCACGGCCATTGGTCCTGGGAAGATCGTTCATCCACTCTACTAAGGTTAAGAGCTGAATCGTTAGATATACAGGCAAAAACAAAGCAATTCTTTACCCTGATCTGACAATTCAGCATTAACGTTATGATGTTCAAAATTGGCACACCAAGAGTGATTTTAGTTATCATTCTTCTTAAAAGGACAAGGAAAGGCTTCAGCTCCATCCCACAGTATATTATAGAGGCCCCTTGCTTGTACCTTATTACTACTGTAAATTTGTTTTTTAACATTTCGCTCGCACTCCCCTTTCAAAGTTTGCCATATTACCCCTCCATCACGACCAGCGTTTTAGTTATAGTTGCGTCATAAACATGGTGTTGTGGAGGGAAAATGTTTCCAATTGAAGTGAGCAGTTTTGCCTACAATGTGGGGATTGCAATGAAAAAGAGCTGAATATAGAGGGGAATGGAAAGGACAGATGGCATCACTATAGGTATGGCTATTTTTTACAAAGGAAGTTCCTTACCTGTTCTATGCTATGTAAATGTCTGCCCTGTTGCCCTGTTTCAGCTTGAATGGCTCCACAACAGCTTATTTATAAAAACTCTACTCCACCCTCTGAAGCGAATGTGCCGTATGAGCAATTACAGTATATTATATTTACATGTACAAAATTCCTTTTTAGTGTTAGTTAATCCTTTAATTTCGCTTTTACAGGGTCGTGCTTCCACCTGGTGGGCATATACCAGCCCTGTCATCAATCTACTAGTTTTCTGCGTACTTTAATGTAGCATTGCTCCCAATGAGTGCTCTTAACCCCACGCATTTCGCTTCTTAGTTTTATGTGTTGCATTTAATGCTGAAATGAAAGCACTGCATGGAGCTCCTTTCTGATACTTCTGCACCAGGGAATCCGTGATTCTAAGGTCTCTGCTTCTACCTAAATATTGGAACCCGTCAACTGTTTCAACTAATATCTGACAAATGATTGTCTCTTGTCTCTAGCAAGTTCAGTTGCCCTTTCTCCTTGAACAGGAACCACTGAAACAAAAAGGAGCTGGAGTTGTCCCTATTTCTACATGATCAGTTTCACTTCACATTTAATTACTACTAGGTTTATAAGTCCAACCTGTAGTGCATCATTTTGCCTCCATCAGATTTTGCTTTGCCTTTAGGGCTCTGGCACACGGGGAGATTAGTCGCCCGCGGCAAAACTCCCTGTTCGCGGGCGACTAATCTCCCCGAGTTGCCTTCCCCCTGCCATCCCACCGGCGAACATGTAAGTCGCCGGCGGGATGGCAGACGCGGCGGGGCGATTTCGGGAAATCACCGAAAAAGACTCGCGGTGGGATGGCAGGGGAAGGCAACTCGGGGAGATTAGTCGCCCGCGAACAGGGAGTTTTGCCGCGGGCGACTAATCTCCCCGTGTGCCAGAGCCCTTAGAAACAATTTGGTGCTGTCAGGTTTAAAGGGGAATCTTTACTTCAAAACACACTCTTGGAAAATCTAATTTTAAGCAGCTTTCCACTATACATTTATTACCCATTGTCAGTGGTTTTATAGATATTTGTAAGTATAATGGCTCTTGTGCATATTCATTGCACTTTTGCATCTGACTCCTGAAAGAGTGTAGCAGAAGCCAGCTGACAAGAGGTATAAAGAAATGATGCTTTTGATTGTATTTGCACTTACAACTAAGTTTAAAATTGCTGAAATTGTTGCTTTTCTGCCATAATTTCCCTATTGGAGTCCTTGTAGATAATAAACTTGGCTGTAGCAAGCAATGCCAGGCAGCAGTGGCAAGGGCAATCGAGGTTTTGAGTTGTATTAAAAGGGGAATAGATTCACGGGAGTAGGGGGTTATTCTTCCCCTTTACACAGAGCGCTGGTAAGGCCCCATCTAGAATATGCAGTGTAGCTTTGGTCTCCAGCACTAAAACGGGATATTATTGAGTTAGAGAGGGTCCAGAGAATGGCAACTAAACTGGTAAGAGGTATGGGAAGTAGTGATTTGTGGGCCTGCTTGAAACCCACGGGGTGCAGGCCGAGTTCTTCTTGTCGCCCGTGACCTAACTGTGTGCTCCTCTTCCGCCTCTGCATGCCTGCTCCTCTTCCGCCTCCACATGCCTGCTCCTCTTCCGCCTCCACATGCCTGCTCCACCCCCTTTGTGACATCAGAGGCAGGGTGGATGGGGGTATATAAATGGACGCAGCTCAGCATGCTTGGTCGGGTGCAGGTAGCTAGAGAGTGGGTTAGGGCCAGGTGGGGGGTTAAATTTGTTTTTAACCTGCACATCACTAATAGGGAGAGGCTAGCCAGAGGTGCTTAAGGGCTGATATAATAACTATGTATAAATACATAAGGGGATCATATAATAATCTCTCTAATGCTTTATTTACCAGTAAGTCCTTCCAGCAGAAACAAGGGCACCCACTCTGATTAGAAGAAAGGAGGTTCTAGCTAAATATTCAGAATATTCAGGTTTTTTATTGTGAAGTTGTAGAATTCCCTCCCCGAATCAATCGTGCTGGCTGATACATTATATAGCTTTAAGAAGGGGTTGGATGGATTCTTAGCAAGTGAGGGAATACAGGGTTATGGGAGATAGCTCTTTGATCCAGGGACTGGTCCGATTGCCATCTTGGAGTCGGGAAGGAATTTTTCCCCCTCTGGACCAAATTGGAGGGGTTTTTGCCTTCCTCTGGATCAACTGGCAGTTGGCAGGTTATATAGGCATAAAAGGTTGCACTTACTGTGTTACTGTGACTCCATCTCTCAGTGCCTTTAATGGTGCTATTTCCTTACATGTGGTTAGACCTACAACTTTGCTCCAGATTTTTTTTTTTTTTATTTTGGCACAAAAATACACTTGTGAGCATCTTGGAGCTGAAAAGTACCTGTAAAGGCTGTTTTAGGCATTACCCACTTTCATTAATAGGAGCTCCTTGCTCAGTGCCAAGGGTATCTTGTGGCACATGAGGCGGTAAGGTAAGATGGTGTCAGGATTGGGCTCTGGCATTGTGTGTGTAGCAAGGCAAGCTGATGTCTGAAGGTGCTGAGAGTGGCAATGGTCATATAAAGTGTTATTGGCAAGACGTTAGATTTGGGCACATACTAATGTGAATGATTATACATTCAAGTGCTGAAGCTCCCTAGAAATGCCTAATAACAATAATATCTTGACTGATAGATGTATGGCAGCTCCTACACTCATTAATAATGGCGCAGAGACTGTATTCTTTCTTGCTTAATTACAAATTATTACTGGAAGGAGCCAACCCTCTCCTGGTCACATGTCCACATCTGCTAAATAATCGACTCTCTTATTGTTTTGTGTAGTCTATAAAATACCCCAAATATTGTATTTTCCCTGCCAGTATCACAGAGCACATGCTGTATAAATGGTGGCGCAGAGAGAGAATGTCCTTTTCTGTATGTGCTAATCTCGATGGGCCCGGGGCCAGATCTGCTTTCCAGGAAGTCTCAAATGATTTTTTTTTTTTTTTCTCTTCTTTTGTGTTTGTGTTTTTTTTTCCCTTTCAAATACCAAGAAATCTTTTTATTGCGGTTAAGTTCTCAGTTCCAGTAACTGTGTGGGGTTATTGCAGGCTCAGATGCCATGAAATGCTGCAAGTTTGCAGTTTTTTTGGACTGGGTTATACAAATGTGTTGTACTTTTGTGTGTACTCATTCTTCCCTATATGTGGCTTGGTCTTTAAGGGGATTTATACTGTTATGAGGGCACCACACAGAACATTCCTTCTCTGTTTACATTTATACCTGTGGGTGGAGCTGTTATATTGTTTCACTTGCACAGCATGTTTCTACTGTATATTTGTGGTTATATGTGTGGATGGGTGCTGCCATAGCGTTTCCATTAAGTGGTACATTGTTACGAGTATGCACCCCACCCTCTTTGTTGGTTAAATGTGGCCAACCATCTAATGATGTAGGGCCTCTTTTAGTGCAGCTATCCACCCAAATACATGGGCAACACAAACAGATTGTAAGCTCCACTGGGGCAGGGACTGATGGGAATGTGATAGGGACCTTAGATTGTAAGCTCCACTGGGGCAGGGACTGATGGGAATGTGATAGGGACCTTAGATTGTAAGCTCACTGGGGCAGGGACTGATGGGAATGTGATAGGGGCCTTAGATTGTAAGCTCCACTGGGGCAGGGACTGATGGGAATGTGATAGGGACCTTAGATTGTAAGCTCCACTGGGGCAGGGACTGATGGGAATGGGATAGGGACCTTAGATTGTAAGCTCCACTGGGGCAGGGACTGATGGGAATGTGATAGGGACCTTAGATTGTAAGCTCCACTGGGGCAGGGACTGATGGGAATGTGATAGGGACCTTAGATTGTAAGCTCCACTGGGACAGGGACTGATGGGAATGTGATAGGGACCTTAGATTGTAAACTTCACTGGGGCAGGGACTGATGGGAATGTGATAGGGACCTTAGATTGTAAGCTCCACTGGGGCAGGGACTGATGGGAATGTGATAGGGACCTTAGATTGTAAGCTCCACTGGGACAGGGACTGATGGGAATGTGATAGGGACCTTAGATTGTAAGCTCCACTGGGACAGGGACTGATGGGAATGTGATAGGGCACTTAGATTGTAAACTCCACTGGGGCAGGGACTGATGGGAATGTGATAGGGACCTTAGATTGTAAACTCCACTGGGGAGTGATTAATTATTTCAAGAATGTAGTCCATTTCTGTTTATATTTCCTTAACAAAATATATGTCCCATGCCTCTAATGGATGAAAATTGTTAATGAAAACAAAGCCCAAATGGCAGATTCTCTCCCCCCTGTGTGCCACAGGTATTCCAGTGAATTTCAAGTGAAAAGAACAGGTAGTAACGCAGCCGACGCTCATGGTAATGTTAAATAACCAGGCATTTTTCCAGGAAGAGCAAGTAATTACAAAGCAGGTGTTGCTTCTCTCTGCTGTGTTTGCACTATAAATAACGGCCAAACAAGAAATGTGTTTTCTTCTACTAAAACAGAAAAATAATCAATAACAGTGTTCAGAGCATTGAGACAGGATGCAGATTTAAAGGAGAATTAAACCCTAAATCTGTTTATTAGGCACCCCTTTTAACCCTAATCACTAGCCTCCTACCCCATGCACTTAATTACTGGCCCAGTCTACTTTAGTGCAGTGTGTGCCAAAGGCACTGGGAGCAAGCACCAGGAACTTGTTTGGTAGTTTATTACAGATGTACTTAGTTTATTTTGCTGCAGGGGCCACAGAAACATGCTAACAGCATGCTCCATACCAGTGGATCCTAAATTATGTGGCTGGCCACCCCGGGGGCTTGGAGCAGTTGCAGGAGGGCTTAATTTGAAAGCCACTTCTTTCTGAGGAGTGCTCAGAAAGCAAAAGGGGGCGGGGTTTCTTGCTAGACAAGGAAGTCGGTAAAAGAGCTGCAGTTCAGCTGCTTATAATAGGGAAATAAACAAATCTGCTTTTTACTTTAAATGGCTACTGGAGCTATCCTGGCTATTTACTGGGTGCCCTTTCTCCACATGTGTTGCTATGAGGTATGTGGTGGTGCCTCTTGAATTGCTGTGGGAACCAAATTAAATGTTTCCCCTACACGTCTGGCCCTGTCTCGTTGCACGGAAGTGGAAATATTTATATAGAAACTTTTTCCCTTGGGATGCGGCGGCTTCGCGAGAATCAAGGCCTCTGCCCTCTAAAGCGATTAACCCTCCTATGTAATATAAGGAGGTAAGTTTGCCCAGTAGCAGTAACCCATAGCAACCAATAAGATGTTTGCTTTCAAACAGGTACCAGTAAATTCTAGCTGCAGATTGGTTGCTATTTGTTACTGCTTCTGGGAAAACTTATGGCCTTTTACCATATAACACCCTTAGTGCCTTGTCCACGGGGTGTGGGCCCTGTGCTTCTGAGCTACACAATGAGTGTGTGATTGCACATCAGGGCAGTATTTGTATATACAGTGAATAATGTACCCACTGATGTAAAATATAGGATTAGTATAAGTCCCCAAGGCCAAAGGCCAAGTGCTTTTATTCAGGTCATGGAACTCCCGAGGTGACTTATGATATACTCCTATTTTACAACAGCGGATACATTTTTTATTATAATACACAAGTTTTAATGAGTCATGTGACGGAAATGACATCACTAAGCACCAATTATGATTTGTAAGGATATAATTTACAAGATTTTCATGGCTTGTGTGTATTATAAACACACCACACACCAACAAAAAAGTTTCGCACTCAACAGGCACGGTTAAACTCCTCACAGGAAGCTGCTGTTCATGGTGCAGAATGGCTCCCATGGAATGCAGACCGTGTATTGATATGTATATCAAGTAAGCTTGTCTTATTGGCATATTAAATGGAATATTATTGAGTGATCCTGGGCATGAAAGGTATCCGGCTCAGAGGGCAGTGACCCGCTTTCTGCCAGTGTGACATTGCAGCAGTGCTGCTAACTAGCACCATTTCCTTCCCCTGTACATGCTGGGTCTGGCGCAGTAGCGCTGAACTCACCTCTTGCTTCACTTCCATCTTGTGCCTCATTGTTTGACGTAGCACAAAGCCAACAGTTGAGGAATCCCACGTTAGCTCATTGCCACTGGTACAAGAACAATTTCCTCACTGCTCAGGAAACCACAGACTGAATTCCTGTCTGCCCACTCAGCACCGTGTATCAAGCAGTGCCACGGGCAAAGCTGCTCCTCTATGGAACACTGGGCAATCAATAAAGGGGTGTGCTACTAGCCCCACAGTGACTGCGATGATCAACTGAGAAAACTCACTTTTCTATAGGAAACACTTTCTCCAAATGTTAATGCCCAAGTAAGAGGCTGCCTAGGCATTTCCATAAACTGCTGCCCCGGTCAACAAAGTTTGGTTAAAGACTGGAAAGGGATTCTGCTCTGTTGCTAGCAAGTCTAGAAAATAATCCTTTTAAGGTCAATGCTACATGGCATGACTTTCCAAAATGTGGCAATGTGCTTTACAATGACGTAGCTCCTAGAGGGCCAGTGTTATCTTCATTTGTAAGTACTTATTAGTTTGTCATATTTAAAAACTGTATCTGTAAGCACTAATTAGGAACAGCACTCTGTTTGCTCATAGCCTGTACAGAGAGATACCATAAAATTATGGCAGCATAGGGATTCCCCTGTACTAAGCACAATTCAGCAGGAACAGCCCCTAAGTTTGCTCATAGCCTGTACAGAGAGATACCATAAAATTATGGCAGCATAGGGATTCCCCTGTACTAAGCACAATTCAGCAGGAACAGCCCCTAAGTTTGCTCATAGCCTGTACAGAGAGATACCATAAAACTACAGCAGCATAGGGATTCCCCTGTACTAAGCAAAATTCAGCAGGAACAGCCCCCTAAGTTTGCTCATAGCCTGTACAGGGAGATACCATAAAATTATGGCAGCATAGGGATTCCCCTGTACTAAGCACAATTCAGCAGGAACAGCCCCCTAAGTTTGCTCATAGCCTGTACAGAGAGATACCATAAAACTATGGCAGCATAGTGATTCCCCTGTACTAAGCACAATTCAGCAGGAACAGCCCCCTAAGTTTGCTCATAGCCTGTACAGAGAGATACCATAAAATTATGGCAGCATAGGGATTCCCCTGTACTAAGCACAATTCAGCAGGAACAGCCCCCTAAGTTTGCTCATAGCCTGTACAGAGAGATACCATAAAATTATGGCAGCATAGGGATTCCCCTGTACTAAGCACAAGTTTGCTCATAGCCTGTACAGAGACTCTATATATTTATTTTGCTACCATATAAATACCACTGTACAAAATCCTTTTTACACATGAGAATATAAATGGGCTATAAGCAAAACCTTCATATCCTACATCCTTGCATCAACTGCTTTATCACAGTGCTCATTAAAATCTTTCATTTACCCCTTCAAGTAGCAAATCCCTCCATCTTTGCTGCTTCTTGGGTTTGTTTCCTTTTCAGGCGCACCTTTTCATCCGTTGTGGTCAAGCAAAACATGAAACGTTTCCTTGTAAGCAAAAATACCAGCAGTGGCTTAGTTTGTGCTAGAAATGACACAGGGTGGGTAGGTAGGGGAAGATGTGCTGTGCTGTTATTTTCTGTACAGGCCTTCATCAGGATTAGCAAGTGGCCCGGCATGGCTTCTGGCACTTATGGCACAAGTGCTTGTATTCTTAATTTATTAACAGTCTTTGTGTCACCTTAGGGGGCTGTTCCTGCTGACTTGTGCTTAGTACAGGGGAATCCTTATGCTGCCATAGTTTTATGGTATCTCTCTGTACAGGCTATGAGCAAACGTAGGGGGCTGTTTCTGCTGAATTGTGCTTAGTACAGGGGAATACCTATGCTGCCATAGTTTTATGGTATCTCTCTGTACAGGCTATGGGCAAACGTAGGGGGCTGTTCCTGCTGAATTGTGCTTAGTACAGGGGAATCCCTATGCTGCCATAGTTTTATGGTATCTCTCTGTACAGGCTATGAGCAAACTTAGGGGGCTGTTCCTGCTGAATTGTGCTTAGTACAGGGGAATCCCTATGCTGCCATAGTTTTATGGTATCTCTCTGTACAGGCTATGAGCAAACTTAGGGGGCTGTTCCTGCTGAATTGTGCTTAGTACAAGGGAATCCCTGTGCTGCCATAGTTTTATGGTATCTCTCTGTACAGGCTATGAGCAAACTTAGGGGCTGTTCCTGCTGAATTGTGCTTAGTACAGGGGAAAACCTATGCTGCCACTTAGGGGCTAGTCCTGCAGCAATATGCTTAGTACTTGGGCACATCTTTGCTGGTTTTATGCAGTAAAATACAGATACGTTTAAAAAAAAAAAAAAAAAAATTGGTAAAACGCATTGAAGTCAGTAGGTGTTTTTTTGCAGCTACTACTAAACTTTTTTTCTTTTCACCACGCAATATTATTTTGTGGCCATTAGCGCTCATCACTAGTACTTACTATAGGCAATATGTGCACTGTTAGTAGGAGTAGCACTTCCACGGCTATAGTATTAAATGGACTGTTTCTGGCCAGGTCAATATACCTTTTACTTTTACCACATCTTTATCTATAACCGTTCCCCGCGCACTTGGCAGCCCACTATCCTCTCAATACAAAGTGGCCAACATTGTGTGCTGTGGTGTACTTGCCCTTGCCAAACCTTTATTGATTACTTGTGTTCAACTGTCTCCTTGGAGATTTAATGTTGCCACAAATATTTGGTGGTTGGGAGGAAGGTCATTCACTCCAGTACCCAAACTGTTCTACTGTTACTAGCAGCCCTCTGATTGGTAGAGAGGTAGCCCAATCACTAGGCAGCCAGTAACAGTGGTAGAACAACATACAATTGTGTATTACAATGGCACGTGGAATGTGTGTACAGGTATAGGACCCGTTATGCTGAATGCTCGAGACCAAGGGTATTCCGGATAAGGTGTCTTTCCGTAATTTGGATCTCCATACCTTGAGTCTACTAAAAAATCAATAAAACATTATTTAAACCCAATAGGATTATTTTGCCTCCAATAAGGGGTAATTATATCTTAGTTGGGATCAAGTACAGGTACTGTTTTATTATTACAGAGAAAAGGGAATCATTTAACCATTAAATAAACCCAATAGGATTGTTCTGCCCCCAATAAGGGGTAATTATATCTTAGTTGGGATCAAGTACAGGTACTGTTTTATTATTACAGAGAAAAGGGAATCATTTAACCATTAAATAAACCCAATAGGGCTGTTCTGCCCCAATAAGGGGTAATTATATCTTAGTTGGGATCAATTACAGGTACTGTTTTATTATTACAGAGAAAAGGGAATCATTTAACCATTAAATAAACCCAATAGGGCTGTTCTGCCCCAATAAGGGGTAATTATATCTTAGTTGGGATCAAGTACAGGTACTGTTTTATTATTACAGAGAAAAGGGAATCATTTAACCATTAAATAAACCCAATAGGGCTGTTCTGCCCCCAATAAGGGGTAATTATATCTTAGTTGGGATCAAGTACAGGTACTGTTTTATTATTACAGAGAAAAGGGAATCATTTAACCATTAAAGGAACAGTAACACTAAAAAATAAAAATGTTTTAAAATAATTAAAATATAATGTACTATTGCCGTGCACTGGTAAAAGTTGTGTGTTTGCTTCATAAACACTACTACAGTTTATATAAATACCCTGTTGTGTAGCCATGGGGGCAGCCATTTAAATTGAAAAAAGGAGAAAAGGCACAGGTTACATAAGAAGATAACAGATAACTGTGTAGAATACAATGGGAATCTATGCTACTTATCTGTTATCTGCTTAGTAACCTGTACCTTTTCTCCTTTTTTCAATTTAAATGGCTGCCCCCATGGCTACACAACAGGGTATTTATATAAACTGTAGTAGTGTTTATGAAGCAAACACACAACTTTTACCAGTGCACGGCAATAGTACATAATATATTAATTATTTTTATACACTTTCATTTTTTGGTGTTACTGTTCCTTTAAATAAACCCAATAGGACTGTTCTGCCCCCAATAAGGGGTAATTATATCTTAGTTGGGATCAAGTACAGGTACTGTTTTATTATTACAGAGAAAAAGGAAATCCGTTTTAAATTTCTCAACTATTTGATTATAATGGAGTCTATGGGAGACGGGCTTTCCGCAATTCAGAGCATTCTGGATAACAGGTTTCTGGATAAGGGATCCCATACCTGTATAGAGATTTGGCTTATAATTGTGGGTGTCACTCTGGCTATCAAGATTAATTGAATTAAATGCAGGAACCTAAATGCACAATATATTTATTTCTAAAGCAAATGAAGCCATATTCCCGCTCGGTGCAGTTGAGGTTCTGTTGCTACAAACACTGACCCAACAGTATTGTTTATACATCAGCTCCTTCGGCCGTGTGTAAAATCTATTATGTCCCCTCCTCCCTCCCCCTTGCGCAGAGCCCATGTGGTTTTCCTTAGTAGCTCGTATATTTCAGCCTGATGGTTTTTCCGAGTCCGTTCCTGCCAGAAGCAGCAGAAGGCTGGCCTGCGCCAAAGCAAGCAAACTCGCAAGCAATAGAGTCGAGGGGGCGTGGGTGACCTTTTTATTTCTGTTGTGTTTTTATCATCTGTCCTGCATGGTGCCGGAGACTTCAACTGCTTCCTGTTTCTTTCTTGCAGGAAATCCGAAATCAAGCCAGTGACTTTCCGTGCAAAGTGGCGAGGCTGCAAGAGAATAAAGCCCGAAACCGCTACAGAGACGTCAGTCCTTGTAAGTACTCCAGAGCCGCCTGTTCTGGGTTTGACCCATACTTAATAATTACTTGTACAGAGGAATTCCTATGCTGCCATAGTTTTATGGTACCTCTCCGTACAGGCTATGAGCAAACTTAGGGGGCTGTTCCTGCTGAATTGTGCTTAGTACAGGGGAATCCCTATGCTGCCTTAGTTTTATGGTACCTCTCCGTACAGCAGGGGTCTCAAACTCGCGGCCCGCGGGCCATTTGCGGCCCTCGGTATAATATTTTGTGGCCCGCACCAACGCCTTCTCAAAAGCAATGAATGGATCGCGATTTTTATTGCGATTCAAGGGATAATGCAAGGCACGGCGGGCGGGAGATGCTGATTGCGGAAATGACGTTATGCCATCATAACAGTTATTATGGGAAGACGTTCTGTGTGCACAATTAGCTGCTAAGGAGCTAATTGTGCACACAGAACGTCTTCCCATAATAACTGTTATGATGGCATAACGTCATTTCCGCTATTAGCAGCTCCCGCCGTGCCTTGCATTATCCCTTGAAAGCCAATTTTTTTGTGAAATCCCTTATGCGGCCCAGCCTCATCCTGACTTTGCCTCCTGCGGCCCCCAGGTAAATTGAGTTTGAGCCCCCTGCCGTACAGGCTATGAGCAAACTTAGGGGGCTGTTCCTGCTGAATTGTGCTTAGTACAGGGGAATCCCTATGTTGCCATAGTTTTATGGTACCTCTCCGTACAGGCTATAAACAAACTTAGGGGCTGTTCCTGCTGAATTGTGCTTAGTACAAGGGAATACCTATGCTGCCATAGTTTTATGGTACCTCTCCGTACAGGCTATGAGCAAACCTAGGGGGCTGTTCCTGCTGAATTGTGCTTAGTACAGGGGAATACCTATGCTGCCATAGTTTTATGTTATCTCTCTGTACAGACTATGAGCAAACTTAGGGGGCTGTTCCTGCTGAATTGTGCTTAGTACAGGGGAATCCCTATGCTGCCATAGTTTTATGGTACTTCTCCGTACAGGCTATGAGCAAACTTAGGGGGCTGTTCCTGCTGAATTGTGCTTAGTACAGGGGAATACCTATGCTGGCATAATTTTATGGCATTTCTCAGTGCAGCCTATAAACAAACTTAGGGGGCTGTTCCTGCTCCAAGAGGAGTGAAGGCAGGAATAACTGAGCATGCCCATTCCTTTGCCCACGTATTTACATATCTTTATACAAGTTGGCTAAAGTGATATTGCCAGTCAGTGCACTTAATGCTATTCAGACAAGTGAGGAAGAGGCAAGGTTTACACTGCCCTGGCAATTGCTGAACAACTCATTCTTTATTAATATATATTTTTTTAAATTTGGAGAATAATCTACCCAAAAGGGGAACTTCCCTGGTTCAGTCATACAATTACAGTTCTCTTTTCCGACTTTGCTCTAGTCTCACACTCATGCACCTCTATGGCAATGGTGACTGTGTAGGGGTGTTAGAGGTCAACAATGGAAGCTTACCAAAGCCTGAAACTGCCAGCAGCTAGTAACCCCTTCCCAGGCACTGGGAAAACAAAGACATACATATATACATTCATATTTACATTAAATATTATAGACATATTCATTCTCTTTATCTGCCCAAAAATGGTGCAGGGCTGGAGTGCTTCAAGATTTTACATTTTTTATATTCTCTGTGTCTTAAAGGGGGTGGTTCACCTTTAAGTTAACTTTTAGTATGTTATAGGATGGCCTAATCCTAGCGGTTTTGGTCTTCATGATTTATTTCTTCATAGCTTCTGAATTATTTGCCTCTTTCTGTTTTTGAAATGGGGGTCACTGACCCTTGCAGCCAAATCACTATTGCTCTGTGGGGCTACAATTTTATTGTTACTTTTTATTCCTTATCTTTCTATTCAGTCCCTCTTCTATCTATATTCCAGTCTCTCATGCAAACCACTGCCTGGTTGCAACAGTAAACAAGGCCCTAGCAACCGGATAGCTGCTGAAAGTATTTTGAAAATAGGTAATTGTTAACACTAATAGCTAGTTTCCCTTTAAATTTTCAAATGAATTCAACAATTACCTGAGCTTGGGTTTTGTACAGTCCCAGTAAAACAAGTGGGTCACCGACCCCTTCTCCACTACTTCTCCGCTACCTTTGCTTTATAACATATTTGGGTTCCGTAGTGGATTTTCCTTGTCCTTTTATTAGCAATTCCTTTTCATAAGATGAATGAAATAGTAAGGACTTTATTTAGACAAGTGGTTAGAGCGAGAGAATTAATTACTCTGACGTAGGCTGTTAAGCTGATACATTTGTATTTGTGTGTTTAAATCAGTAAATACGATTAACTCAAGCCGCTTGTACTTCTGACTCGGTGCCTGTGGCTCATTGGGCCTCTCCAAGTAATTTCACCCGGTTCTGTTTCTGTCCCAGTTGACCACAGTCGAATAAAACTGCACCGAGAGGACAATGACTACATTAACGCCAGTCTTATCAAGATGGAAGAGGCACAAAGGAGCTACATTCTTACCCAGGTGAATATACGCATGTAGATGTTGCAGCAGAAGGGGAGAAGGATTAAACCGTAACATTTGAGTTCAGTGAAACAATAGTTTTCAATGTTTGGCAGCTGCATCCCCTGGTGGGTAAACCCCCCCCCCGCCCCCATTCACTTTTGTAGCAATTGCATTTAAGCACAAGTGCACTGACATGGCAGGCAGCTCATTTGGCATTTTTTTCTGAAAGGTAGGTGGGGAAGTTGCCACTTTTGCTCCTTATTCAGTGTCGTGTAGATATGTGCATAGTGCCCAGAGATAGGTTGTAGCTAGTACCCCCTAGCTAAAATATATATTTTAGTTTAAATGTTACTTTTGATTGTTTTATTTGTATTCCATGATATAGTAGTACTCAGCCTGCAAGCTGGAATTCTTATATGGCCCGAAGTGGTTTCTCATATTCTTATAAGTAACCTTAGGGGGTACATTATTCCTTATAATACATGATACTCAGAGTTCCCTGTATAACTCAGCCTGCAGCCTTGTGCCTTTATATGGGCACAGAACCCCTCAGTGACTTCTAATATCCTTATCATTTACAGTAGGGGGTACATTATCCCTTATAATACATGAGTGATACTCAGAGTTCCCTGTATAACTCAGCCTGCAGCCTTGTGCCTTTATATGGTCACAGAACCCCTCAGTGACTTCTAATATCCTTGTAATTTACAGTAGGGGGTACATTAGCCCTTATAATACATGAGTGATACTCAGAGTTCCCTGTATAACTCAGCCTGCAGCCTTGTGCCTTTATATGGTCACAGAACCCCTCAGTGACTTCTAATATCCTTGTAATTTACAGTAGGGGGTACATTAGCCCTTATAATACATGAGTGATACTCAGAGTTCCCTGTATAACTCAGCCTGCAGCCTTGTGCCTTTATATGGTCACAGAACCCCTCAGTGACTTCTAATATCCTTATCATTTACAGTAGGGGGTTCAACCCACACAGCACAGTAAACTTGATCTCAGCCACTTACTGGAATAAGAGAAAGGAATGGGGAGTTTTTGTTCTAAATAAGTATTATATTTGTGTTATTTTTGTGTGTTCCTTCTTCTATACAGGGGCCTTTGCCAAATACCTGTGGTCATTTCTGGGAGATGATTTGGGAACAGAAGAGCATAGGAGTGGTTATGCTCAACAGAGTGATTGAAAAGGGATCAGTAAGTATTTTCAACTTGTACCTTTTGTGTTTGCTCTGAGCCCAGACTTGTTTAATCTGTGCCACAATGTAGCTGCCTACCCCGTGCCAAAATGAAATATGCGCTGAGCCAATGCGCTTGGGTGAAGGTACAGTTGGCTTCATGCTGCACGGGATTAGATGTGGTTTTCCTGAAGCTCTTTATGCGGAAGTGCAATTTGCTTTCACTGTTTGACAAAAATGTCCTGTAAATCCAGTAAATATTCCCCCTTATAGAATGCACAGAAATACTTGAGTCAAATAAACCTGTAATACCCATTATCAATTAACCTGTAAGCCCGAGGCCATAAATGCTAATGTCATTAGCAGCATTTGGAATTGGCTCCCTCTATGGCTTCCAGACACCCTGGAATAGGCCAGGTTGCCCACGGCCATACAGAAACAGGACTCAAAGCAAAAGAAAAAAACGCAAGAGTCAGTGCAAGTAAAACAGCTGCCTTAAATAAATATGCCCCAAAAGAAGGTTCTTGAAGACCCCGTACAGCAGCCCTATATGTTTGTTGCTTGGACTCTGGTGCGACTTTTTAATCTTAAATACTTTAGCACTATTTTTGGGTTGTAAGAAACATATTTGATTTGCCAACTTGTCTATATATAAGCGAATATTTACATTTATTTGGAGAAATCCCACTTTTGGGTCAGTTTCCCATCTCACTGGAAGCACAGACGCTATTTCGGTTTATTTAGATCAGGGGGGATATTGATGATTTATTCTCTGCTGACAAATCTAAATGCAAGCCGCCGGCTTGGCACAGGACAAAACAGTGCCTAATGCTTCCATAAATCCGCGTTTCCGCCTGCTGAACCGCTCTTCCCGCTCGTGCCAGTACTGAAGAGCTGCTGCTCTATAGCATCGCGACCCCCTCCTCCTGGCCCGGTAATTTGTATTCCATCTGAATTGTGCATTTACTGGAGTATTCACTAGAAGAGTTTAGCAGTGCTGGAAGATTTACTGGAGACAGGAGCTGCTCACGGTGTCTTGGAAAGGGACTTCTCTCCTGTGTCATCTTGGATTTCAGGATGCTGCCCTCTCGGCTGCCGTGAACTATAATTCCCAGAAGTCACAGGGCGTTCTGATGGCATCATTGTGCTTATTGCCCATATAGATTGTTCTGATAGTGTTTGATTTACCTGAACTGGTGGAAAGATGAAGTGAAACTTGTTTATACCTTGATGTGTTCTGTACTTCCCTGTAAATGTGTTTTTGTAGCCTTCGGTGCTGGAACCCTTGGCCTCTGCTTTTTAGTTCACTTTTCCATGGGCTGTGAATTCAATCAGGGCTGTTTGTCACACAAGATGCTTTCCGTCATCGCTGCTTAGTTCAGGGTAATGCATAATACATGTTTATTTTGGTATTTCTGTGCAGCATATGAGCAAACCTATAGAGTGTCTGCTCTTCTAGGCACCCAAGCCTTGATTGGTCTGGGCGAATTAAATGAGTTGATGGCAAGTGCCATTGTGACCATTGTCACGTTAGCTTCTCTCTGTACACAAATGATGGCACTTGTTATAAAGAGAAGGTTTTCCAGTTATTTGGGGAGTCATGTTTTTAACTAAACTTGCTATAATCTGGCTATGCCATAGGTGTTTCAGCAGAGGATTAGAGCACAATGTGGTGTATGCGCCATAATGTGCAGCAGCCCTATGAGAATCTGCAAGAAAGGAAATGCTTGGTCTTTATATGTAGAACCTTAGCCCAGGGTATACCAGCTAATGCCAGTAGGATAAGTACATTGGGAGTTTCTGGCTTTGGCTGCAGTACATCCCGGCACTCACAGCTCACACACCAGATTCTCCCTAAGGATAGTTGGGGTATTTGACTGGCCGTAATGCCCATCCCAAAACCCTGTGTGTGGCTTCTTTAGTCGGTGGTTCTAGCCTGGCGATTTTATGGGGCACAATGATCGCTATGGCAGCACAGTTACTGTGAGATCTAGATAAGTCTCTGCTCCATTGCAGAAATTGGAATTTGTGATGATTTACAAATGTAGATACGATTCCCCCTGCAGTGATCAGACATTCCCAACCCCTTCGCCGCTCATTCCAGGTGTGCGAAGATTTATATTCCAGCAGTCCCTGTCCTGCTTTCTGCTACCTCACATTTCATGAGTGAAATGATTTGTGTGACCTCCAGCAGCCCCTTCTCTGGGTCACTGCAGAGGCAAGTTTGCTATGATGAGAGCCCAAGCGTGATGTAACCGCTTTCTGTACAGAGCCATGACGGCTCCAGTAATTCTCTTCCAGCTGGAAAGCTAAAAAAGAGCCCAATACATTCCCCGAGGGTCCTATCACTAATGCTCTTCAATCAGCAGCAGCGGAAAATTCACTGTGGCACTAATTGAAAATTGTGTCACTTCTTCAAGCAAAATGGTCTTTTTGGAATAGAATTCTGTAGGTCTCCAATTAGCCCAGTGTGTTTGCTGCCATGTAATACATGTGTGAGAGCATAAACATTGATTGGCCCAGGGCGCAAGGCAGGGGTCTTCATATTCATGTGTCTCGTCATGCTTCAGTTGGTCCTTCTTGGCTCCTAACAAGGTTACAGATATATAGAAACATTGGGGTAACAGTCACCCTGCTATAGTTCCAGGGGTACCCAGGGCACAAATAAGCACTCACCCCAAATCCCCCCTAACTGGCCTTCAGGCTGGGCCCCATTAGCTCATAACAAGGTTACAGATATATAGAAACATTGGGGTAACAGTCACCCTGCTATAGTTCCAGGGGTACCCAGGGCACAAATAAGCACTCACCCCAAATCTCCCCCTAACTGGTCTTCAGGCTGGGCCCCCTTAGCTCATAACAAGGTTACAGATCTATAGAAACATTGGGGTAACAGTCACCCTGCTATAGTTCCAGGGGTACCCAGGGCACAAATAAGCACTCACCCCAAATCTCCCCCTAACTGGTCTTCAGGCTGGGCCCCCTTAGCTCATAACAAGGTTACAGATCTATAGAAACATTGGGGTAACAGTCACCCTGCTATAGTTCCAGGGGTACCCAGGGCACAAATAAGCACTCACCCCAAATCTCCCCCTAACTGGCCTTCAGGCTGGGCCCCCTTAGCTCATAACAAGGTTACAGATATATAGAAACATTGGGGTAACAGTCACCCTGCTATAGTTCCAGGGGTACCCAGGGCACAAATAAGCACTCACCCCAAATCTCCCCCTAACTGGCCTTCAGGCTGGGCCCCATTAGCTCATAACAAGGTTACAGATCTATAGAAACATTGGGGTAACAGTCACCCTGCTATAGTTCCAGGGGTACCCAGGGCACAAATAAGCACTCACCCCAAATCTCCCCCTAACTGGCCTTCAGGCTGGGCCCCCTTAGCTCATAACAAGGTTACAGATATATATATATATATTTAGGTATCGGGATAAAAGGTCTTGGCTTTAGTAAAGCTTCGCCGTTGGTGTGCATATTAGCTGTGCCCCACCCAGTCTGCTTGAAGCAGTTATAAAAAAACATTAAAGCAATTCTGAATATTGAAAGTAACAAGAGAAAGTTATATCCAAATGCTTTTATTCGGCTCCCAAAAAGACAAGACATTGCTACAGATATACTGTACTGTAGTGCAACACCATGTTGAGATCTCCATGTGCGTTGGAGTTACTGTGCCAGCTCCAACATAAGCAGCCCAGTGACCCATAATCCCATGTCTCTAATTGGCCAGCCCAGTTTCAGTAGCTGGTAGCTCTGTACATGCTCCGGTTTTGCTCTCTGATAGGTGTATGTTGGTCGTATTTAGCTACTCTGTACTGGAGTGCCCTAGCACAACCTTTATAAGGATATGGGCGCAGCAGTGACAGCAGTGAAAGCATCGTGTAAAGGCCGTAGTTGAACTTTAATAACATTTTATAAGCGATAAAAACCTCCTGTTCTGAGCAAATTTTCAGTTGGTCGGTATTTTAATTGCTCTTCTGCCCTTTCCTAGCTTTCAAATGGGGGGCCACCGAGCCTGGCAGCCAAAATTCTATTGATTGTTGAGGCTACAATTTTATAGTTATTGTTACTCCTTAGCTGTCTGGTCAGGCCTCTCTCATTCACATGGTTGCTAGGGTAAACTGGACCCTGATTTTTTACGTATCAAAGGTTAGCTTTATGTATGTTTGGCTTGAGAGTGAGACATATCCCCAGTAGGCTGAGAACAAATGGAAGGAAATTCATTGGCAATGTTTCTTTTTGTCTCCACAGATCAAGTGTGCACAGTACTGGCCAAAGAAAGAAGACAACTCCATGGTGTTCGACGACTCAAACTTGAAGTTAACATTACTTTCAGAAGACATCAAGTCCTATTACACGATACGACAACTCATGCTGGAAAACCTCAGTGTAAGTTGGGCCCGCAGGCGCGCCATTTCTCCGCAGGCTCCGGTTCTGGGAAAGGCTCAGATGAGCTCATCTTGGGATTTCAAGCTCTTTCATATTGATGGAACTGGCTGCTATTCTCTGAACTAAGGGGAATACATATAATATCTGCTTACTCAGCACATAGCGGGGGCCTCAGCACTGCTAAGGGATTGGTATGGGGGCCACTCAAATCAGATACACTGATTTATTTTCCCATGACCACATAGTGATACTTGTTGTACAGCTGTTACATTCTGTTACATTAGTCATTAGGATCTAAATCTGCCACTGGCATCTCCAGCTACATGTGATTCTGCCATTTGCCTGGACACTTGTTCTTATCTGAAGTGTATAGCGAGAATCCCTGCCAGAAAGCAAGACACAACTGCTGCAGCATAGCTTGTTGCTTGAGTACCACACGGTGCAGTAAATGAGGCTTTGTCAGTCATCGCAGATATTATCTTACTATACGGTTACTTATAGTTTTAAAGCATATTGAAATACTGTTTGTTCTGATGGCAGTCATCCTGTACCATTTAGCAGAAAAGTTGATCTGGAGTAATCACCATGCAAGAACAGGATTACTGCTCTTCATAGTTACTTCCTGGATACGCTTTAAAGGGGACAATGTTCACCATTGTTCAACATAAAGTCAATAAATAAGGCTTGTGCTGCAAATATGCTCTTTTGTTGTGACAAACTATAGTTTTATTTGTCCTTTTATTAGAGGCCATGAACTCCCTGAATTTGTTCCTCAGGCTTAGAGTGGGGCAAGGGCCCTTTTAGTCAGCTACTTCCTTCTGCATAATCCTGTTTATTTATTATTCCTAACTAGCTAAGGGGGGGCAGCCTGAAGGCCAGTTAGGGGGAGATTTGGGGTGAGTGCTTATTTGTGTCCTGGGTACCCCTGGAACTATAGCAGGGTGACTGTTACCCCAATGTTTCTATATATCTGTAACCTTGTTATGGGCTAAGGGGGCCCAGCCTGAAGGCCAGTTAGGGGGAGATTTGGGGTGAGTGCTTATTTGTGCCCTGGGTACCCCTGGAACTATAGCAGGGTGACTGTTACCCCAATGTTTCTATATATCTGTAACCTTGTTATAAGCTAAGGGGGCCCAGCCTGAAGGCCAGTTAGGGGGAGATTTGGGGTGAGTGCTTATTTGTGCCGTGGGTACCCCTGGAACTATAGCAGGGTGACTGTTACCCCAATGTTTCTATATATCTGTAACCTTGTTATGAGCTACGGGGGCCCAGCCTGAAGGCCAGTTAGGGGGGGATTTTAATCTGTATAGAAAATCTATCCATAAAATGATGATTTCTTAGTGCAGCTCTTTATTAGACTTGGAACAAAAGTGTAAAAGGTCTCTTTAAGTTAGGCAAATGCAAGAGAAGGAATGTGGCTGATTGTGAGAGGCAGTGATTGTGATTGGGAGTAAACATACACTCCGCTGTTACGGTGAGAGATGGGGAATAGCCATGGCTCGCTCATTGTTCCAGTGACTGCTAAGTGATTTCTATTCATCACACAAATATGCTTTCTGGCAATTACAAGGCTGCATGCAGAAGCGTGCTCCACCGGCCTACAGACCTCTTCATTACACAGTAAATTCCATTTAGCTATTGAGGAGGGGGGAGCATTTATCATACAAATCCATGAGCCACCAAACTTCTGAACAGGGCATGTATCTGATCTGTATGGGTTTCACACTGATTGTTCCATTGTTTCTTTGCAGACACAAGAAACCCGTGAAATCCTGCACTTTCATTACACCACATGGCCTGATTTTGGAGTCCCAGAGTCACCTGCATCATTCCTTAACTTCCTGTTTAAAGTCCGAGAATCGGGCTCCCTCAACCCAGAATATGGACCCATTGTGGTGCACTGCAGCGCCGGTATTGGTAGATCTGGAACATTTTGTTTGGCGGATACTTGTTTGCTTCTGGTAAGTGCTTCATTGCAGTAACCGGGTTAAATGGGTGTAACGGTCCAAGCGAGCGGGTCTTCACCCGATATCCCCACCTGTGGGTGTGCGATATCGGGGAACCTGTAGGCTAATTCAATCGTTTGGCCCTGGGGTCAAACGATTGAATTATATTGGCGGCAATGGGGCATTCGGTTCGGGGACCGCATCAACGAGCCGATGCGGTCCCCGATCCGACTGAATCTTTTAACCTGGCCAACAATATCTGGCCAATTTCAGGCCAGATATCGGTCAGGCAGGCCCTTCATTTCTGCCCCTACACGGGCCGATAAGCTGCTGAATAAGTCGAAGGGACCGATATCGGCAGCTACAATCGGCCTGTGTATGGGGATCTTAAGGCAGTGCTATGCCAACTTGTAGTGAAGCCACAATCAGTGCAGTGTAAAGCAAACATTTAGCTGCAGTCTGTTGGTTCCACCAAACCCGCATGGCAACTGTTATGTCTTCCGGTTTCTGTGACAACTGTGCAACTTTGCTTTTGGAGATCATTTATAGGGTAATATGGCTATCTATCTTCGGGAGTTTTTTTTGGCATTGTTTGGGAGAGGGCAGGTGGGGCTGTAAAGAGGTACAGTTATTTCAAATTTTGCTTGGGGGGGGGGGGGGGGGGGGGTTACTTCTCCTTTAGTGCAATATCTTGAAATCAAAAGCAATAGAACCACAAGAACTTTGGCCATTACTTCCTGAGCATGTTTTTCAAGCTTTTGCAGTGGCCAGAGCTGGTGGTACCATTACATCATTTGCTTACAGGCTTGGAATGCCAGCTAGCTGTTCTGCATTAGCTGTAATTATGTCTAACAAGCTCAGAGAGCCTCTAGCTTTTCCAGTGGCCAGCTGAACGCAAAGGGACAAGTTTGATGGCATTCTGAGACTGACCCAGTCTGAGCGTTCTTGAACTGCATCACCGCTGTGACCAATGCTTATCCATAGCCCAGAACCCAAGTACGGGCAGTTTTCCACATCTCTGTCAGTTGCAAACCATTACTTTAACTAGCATTTCCAATATAAAGATGGCTGCGTTAGTGACTAAGAAGCAGCTAAATATTTACCAGGAAATGTGCAATAAATATTCAGATGATCCAGTGCTCTGCAACCAGATCTCCATGTTTGGCAGGCTATTACGGTGTCTGTAGAACCAATATGGAGCCTGTACAGTTAGGAAATATTTACAGTCATCTGTTTGTTTTGAAATAGTTTGACCACATCGTAAAAGAAATGTTATCATACGTCTGTGTATATAAATGTTTGTATATATTTGTTTTATAGATGGACAAAAGGAAAGACCCTTCTTCGGTTGATATTAAGCAAGTTCTACTAGAAATGAGAAAATACCGAATGGGCCTCATACAGACAGCCGATCAACTGCGATTCTCGTATCTTGCCGTAATTGAGGGGGCAAAGTTTATTATGGGAGACTCTTCCGTGCAGGTAGGGGCTTGTCACAGGGAGAACCATGCAACTAGGAATCACTTGGAATTTCCCCAAGATGTTTCCTATTATTTTGAAGCAATCATTGCCATTGGGGTTTATTACTGGCAAGAAACCAGACCATATCTTTATATCAGTACCCATCATTACCTACACCCTTGACAATGTTCTTTATTCCTGTGCAAGGAACAATGGAAGGAGCTTTCCAATGAAGACTTGGATCCTCCACCAGAACACACGCCACCTCCCCCCAGGCCTCCAAAGCGGACCACTGAGACACCCAATGGCAAAGTGTACGAGCAGTCTGAATTTTTCCCACAACAAATCGTAGAGGAAGTCATCAGGCGCGCAGTCAGCGTGGTAGAAGAGTCTGTACCCGATGGCACAATCCTCTCATCTCCTCAGCAACCTGCAGAAAGGTATTCAGATCAAATTGTCACAGCTTCAGGCATGGAATGCATGCCTCTGGCACTTTCTGACTTGCCTGCTATCTGTCTGTCTGTCTGTCTTGTATCTTTTTCATCTATCTATCTATCTATCAGATGTGTCTGTCTCCTTGATGTGTCTGTCCCATGTATGTATTATTATGGAAGCTATGATTCTGATTCGCTGCTAAATGCTGGCATATTGGGAACACAACCTTTCCTCCAGCTCCTTGGCGGTGAGAGAGAACATGCTGAATCCTGCACAGAAATGTTCCTTCTCAAGATCAGAGTTTGAGATCAAGCAGTGGATCTCCTGTGTGTATGAGTAGGCACTCCCCGCATGTGTGCGCTCGTGGCGTTCAGCTCATTCCAGGTTCAGGAATTCTGGCCTTTTACAGTGTAAACATCACATTCTGCTCCTCTGTCTCACGTTCTGAATCAGCAGCACCCAAAGCTGTGTTGTGCTCTACTGCTATTATGTCTCACTCACAGGGTAGCCTTCAGTCTGGTCTTTTCCCTACTGATCCATAAATCAGCACCCCCGTATGTGAAACAGATATCTATAAGGGAAAGCATTTTCTTGGGTCTGTATTTTTCTATATACATTTAACATCTCATTCCCAAACCAAGAGGGTTAATATGAAGTTGCCCCTCCCTTTGCTGCTATAACAGTCCCTGCCCTTCTAAGAAGTTTCCCACTAGATGTTGGAACATTGTTGCTGGTAACGGAATGCTAATTTGGGGATCATTTGTAACGACTTCACATAAACCTCTGATTTAAATCTCAAGCCAATTTCATACTTGTTCTTTATGCTGTAAAGATGGCACTCAGTCGCCCAAATGGTACGGCTACATATACCCGTGTAACCTCTATCCTTCATTTTGTGCTTCAGCACTCGTCCGGACACTGAAATTCGAAGGAGAGTCGTCGATGACCAAGTCCACTCCAACCCCAGCCCCGAAGAGAAGCTCAAATCGGAAAGTGAGGACAATAACAAGGGCCCAGAATGGAAGTCGTTTGTGATGAACATTTGCATGTTCGCTGTTCTGACAGCGGGGGCCTGCCTCCTCTACAGGGTCTGGTATCATTAATGGACACGCCAGCAAGGATCCACCCCCACCCCCCCACAGTCTTTGACTTGTCTGTAATTGAGTTCTTCATGACAAAAAGCCAGTTGGTAATTGGAACAACATAAGAAAGGCAAAGCTAAGCTGATCTTCAGTTTGGCCACTCTAAGCTTTAAAGGCTGGAACTTCGCCAGGGCTTCTATGAGAGTCACTGCACTAGGGTTTGTAGTAGCCCTGAAGCCCCCGAAAAAAAAGGATAATGCTGAAATCTCAGGGCCATCAATCAATTCAGGAGTAAGCAGAAACAAACAAAATGCCAAATATTTTTTTTTTTTTTTTGGGAATAAAATAGTGGTATTACAACACATTGTTGTTTTATAACTTTTTTTTAAGACTTTAAAACCTTGACATTTTTATTTGCGTTACTATATTTTACAAAAAAAAAGCAAAAACCGGACGCAAGCGAAATTGTACGCTCGTCTGTGTATGTCTTGCACCCCAATCCCACGTTCTAGTACAGAACTCTCCCCCTGCTGTGTAATAACATATCAAACGAATGTATTCTGCTCAGGGCTGTCTTTAGGGGTTCTTATTGCTGAGCGGCACCCTGGCTATAGTAGGGCCACAGCGGGCAACTGAAGGGCTGAAGAATAACACTCTCCCGTGCCCCAGCACTACTAAAGACAGCCCTGATTTCTGTTTATTTTGTATACATTGCGACAATGAGGCGAGAAGGAATGAATTGTGCAGAAGGAGAATATTTCTCTCTCTTGTTTTTTGTTTTTTTTTTAACTTTATTCTGGAGATGAACAGACAAAGACTTGCTTTGTGGGCTGTGCCTGTGGTTGGCATTTACTCTCTATAATAACTGTTACAATATCTTTGTCATTTCTATACCTTTTTTTTTTAATAGTAGGAACAGCTTTTTTATTTGCTCAGGGTAGACCAACAGTACCGATTGTTTTCCCCCCCTTTCATTTTCTAAATCTGTCGCCTGTCGGACATTGCACACCCTTTATTGTACTGACTGCTGCGTTCTATTCTGGTGCAAACAAGCAAAGAAACTGCTACGAATAAATGTAACTTAAAACGATCCACCAGCATTTTCCACCTTATGGTGCCTACCAACTGATGTTGTCATTGTCCTGTGTTCTGCTTGTCCCGCCGGCTGATGATAGATATCTGTGCCACCGGTGCAGACCGATAGGTAGAGACATACATGCACCATGGCAGGAGCAAGAATTGTTTTATATGGTGTTTTGCCTTCACTGATTCAGTTATACCATGTGACACATACAAAATGAATGATGGGTAAGTGGCCTATTACGTCCTAAAGCATTAGAATGGATTATGTATAATTGTGATGGGGATTTATAGGAAGTCCCTGTGGGTGCCAGGTTAAACTAACTGGCCTGTATATAAATCCCCACCCTGTTATATGTGATCATGTTCAAATGCTGTATGAAGGGGCAGCAGGGTAAATACAGCCTATTATTAGGTATCCAAATGTGTGGGGGAATCATTATACTGACCTAAAATTTAAGAATAATGAAGGCCTGTGACAAATATGTAATGAATAGGGGTGAAACCGCACTGGGCGATTAGTCGCCACAACTTTTTAAAAGAAAAACTCTGTAGCAGCGACTAATCGCGGCGATTTAGCTGCTATAGATTAATATACGAGTCGCTTTCATTACCAAGATACAGCCACTTTTCTATTTGCCTATTTCCTGGTACCCGGACGTGTCAGCTTCCAGTCATTCTACTTCCTTCTTCCAGGAATAGTTATTGGTGGAACAAAATCGAAAAAGCATCATTACAATGTATTCTTATTTTTACAGGGAACCTGTTCTTGAAAAATGGTTTTCCCCACTCACGAGGCATGTTTGGGGGTTTTAAAAATGCTATTGTTTTCCCCCTGTAGTGGGCACTACCATCCTGCACCTCCAGTGGGGGAAACCATTTTCCCATCATTGACGCACTGTAACTGCCTTTTGTAAATACACTCCAAATTTTCACTGGTTTAAAGTTACTTGTAAATATAATTGCAGTTGAAAGCAGCATCTGTTTTTATTCCATGGTTCCGACTCTTCGGAAAAGCAGAAAGCAGACTGGTCTGTTAATCAGTTGGCTACTGCTACTGCTTTGTAAAGTCGGAACCACCAGTGCAGTCAATAGAAAGTGCTTTTTAGTGGAAATAAGGTTAAAACCATTGATATGGTTTAATGAATGTTTATTGGGAAGTTGCTGTTATTAGGCACAGTTGTATTTATGAGTTGAAACCCTATGGGAATAAGTGTTTTCCATTAAACTGGTCCTTGATACAAATACCCACACTGTATAGAAAGATTAAAATAAGACTAGATAGACAGGCTTCTGGTCTCCATTATCAGCTGTGGTCCACATGTTCTGAATAATAATCGCCAATTTACCGCTGTTTGGCATTGGCTGGGATGTGATTTGTGTAATCCCCGTTTCCTTCCTGTTTGCAAATGCATTTAATCCAATACAGCCTTGTTCTTTTCTTTCCCCTTTGTTCCACACTTAAGGGGTTATGTTATAAAAGATACTAAGTTTGCCCAGGAGCAGTAACCCGTAGCAACCATCTGTTTAAAAGCAAACATTTTATCGGTTGCTATGGGTTACTGCTCCTGGGCAGTTAGTGACTTTTATTACATATAGCGCAAAGTGTTTCTGAAGAAGCTTGGATGTCCCTGGGTTGGGTTGGCAGGCTCAATGGGGGTTCTGTTGGGCTCCATTTTTGGAATATTCACTGTACATGAAACTGATAAGCTTATTTTGTAACGTAGATGGTATAACCATTTAATAAACAGCTATTTGTTTGTCTCTGAACATGTGGCTGTGTAATGCTGGCTACTTTATTACATTCTGTATGTGTGCGGCTGCTGGGATGGGCATGGTGCCAGCACCTACACTGGGTCACCTATGTGCTGATCAACATTGGGTAGGTGTCATTGTTTAGCCCCTCGGCCAACAATCAGCCTATAGAGATCCATGGGAGGAGAGGCACATCAATGGTCCGATTGGCTCCTTACCCAAGGGCCCTCGTATGACCAGCATTAGTGCATTGGACACTTGTGGAGAGACAACTGCAGACCAATATGTTTCTCTGCCCATTCCTCCCAGCAGTATTTACTGTTACTTACCCTTTATTATCGTATTAAAGCGACCATAGTAGCTTGTAGTTAACCTCATGTAACCTTAGTGTGTTTTTTGGGGGTTATTATTGAAAGTTACCCAGAAACTGTTCGGAGAAGAAACTGCCACCAAGTTGATGATGGGCGGAGTTAATTCCAGCGCTTCATGGAGTCAATGCAGACTGTGAGTTGATCATTTTTGTTCTTATGGTTTGTTGGGTGGGGCTTTTATCCTTCCACTGATTCTTTGTTGGGAATATAAACATATCAGACTTTATGTTGCTACAGAGATTCTCTATAGCAACCAGAGTGCTGTTTAGTGCTGAAAGATTAGAGCTTCGTTACTAAGGGGAATTTTGGGGTAGGTTTCCTGGGCACTTAACCCTATCTGGGAAGGGGGCAAAACATTGGCATATTTATCCGCCGCATTACTAAAGCCTCACTCTTACTTTTTCTCTCAGTTGACGTCGAGGCGGCCATCTTGTTTCCCAGACCATACAACTGCACAGGCTGGGCTTGCCGGATGTTTGACAGATCACAGTTGCTCTGGGTACCTGTTGCACGGCATCTGCTATTTCTATAATGGAAGCAGGGTAAGTCTTCGTTTCTTAATAGAGTCAGGGCACCAAGGAAACCAAATGGCGGCGGGATGCATATTGGTGCCATAAAGTCACAAAAGTTTATTGTTTATGAACTTACAATATACAGAAAGGAAAGCATTTGTGCACATTTCTTATTAACAAATATATATAACATGTACATTATGGGTGGCAGCTGGGGGCTCTTCCGCTTAGAGTCACATTTGCTATTAGATGATGTCAGTGCCAAATCCACGTTGCATTCACTGAAAGGGACACTATTAATCTTTAACGTAATGCTTTACTTCCCCTTGAAATGGACCTTTGGTAGGGGCAGTGACATTCCTAGGCAACTTGCTATTGCTTTTCAAACTTTCTGTATGGGTATTAAACAACTTTATTCTGCAGCTCCAGGTGTGGCTGGACCTAAATAAAGACCAACTGCAACACTGAGTGGGTCATTTCAATCTGCTACATGCTAAAGTTATTCCATAGATGAACCATAATACACTCTCCTTTTACATGCCCCGCCTATTAAAGGGCAACCAACTGAAACTTAAACCTTCACTAATTTCCAACACTTTCAACTTTCCAAACACCTTCGTTTCTTTGAAGGAACAGAAATTTTACAATACAAATTAAACATTTAAGGAAATAATGTGATTTAACAAAAAAAAATTACTTTTTCCTAGCAGACTGCGGGAAGTGCTCAAGTATGACTCCCCCTGTGCAGCTGATACTTGGTATATTCCACGTGTAATGGAAAAGATAAATTCCCCAACCCAAAAAATAACTTTGTAGGGGAACCAGGAAAGTCTCATATTGTCATGAAAGGGGATATGGACCCACCATCAAGGTATTCTGAGTTTTTTTACATTGTTTTATCTCTTTGTGATATTAGCAGTTCTACACCGCTATATCATAAATGTGTGTAACAGTAGCGCCCCCTGCTGTACTTTCCTGGCAGCAGCCAGATAGAATGATTGGGGGGGGGGGGTTAGCAGTGAGAATGCCCATTTATGTGCAACTGAAGGAAACCTAAATATACATTTTTAAATTTTATACACATTTTGGGAACAGACAAAGAAAATTTAGACCTTTAATCCCCCCTCCCCCTTTCTTTTGCAACTTCAAAATACTGTAATTTCTATCTCGCCGTCCAGTGTCAGGGTGTCCTGCAGTTCCCGGCACATCTTGTCAGTCTTTCCAAAAGCCTGACATCCTTTCATACCTGCAAATGTCATCACACGTTAGAAAGTCTCTTTCACAAGTTGCCATTCATTCTTCAACCAACAAATGTATTTGTAGCTGTAATATTGGTGTGTAGGCGCCATCTCAGTGCATTGTGCCTGAGTCTGAGCTTTCAGAAGGAGCCAGCGCTACACATTAGAACTGCTTTCAGCCAACCTATTGTTTCTCCTACTCCCATGTAACTGGAGGAGTCCCAAGCCGGACTTGGATTTCTTACTATTGAGTGCTATTCTGATACCTACTGGGAGCGGCTGATCGGCTGCTGTGAGTGGGTGGGAGGGGGGGGATATCACTCCAACTTGCAGCGCAGCAGTAAAGTGTGAGTGAAGTTTATCAGAGCACAGGTCACGTGGCTGTGGCACCCTGGGAAATGAAGAATATGGCTAGCCCCATGTGAAATTTCAAAATTAAATATAAAAAATCAATTTGCGCTTTTGAAAAAGATTACAATGCAGAATTCTGCTGCTCTATTAACTGATGGGTTTTGAAAAATAACATGTTTTCCCATGACAGTATTGCTTTATGTCAACATTACTCAAAGGGCTTCCCTTTGTTATAGCGCTGATGTAAAGCCTGTCTGACTCTCCTTGGTTCCCTGATATCACAACCCTTTAAATCAGTTTGAGCCAGCCCAGGCCCCCCGAGGACTTGCGCTGCCGGTTGGACTTACCGAAGGATAAGATGGTGTCTCTGGCGATGTTCCTCACTTCCTCCACTTCAGACTGACACAAACAAGCGATCTGGTCGATACTCGCCGTCCCCTGTGTGACACACAACACAATACCCTGCTAACAAGAGCTGCTGCGCCAATGTTCCTAATGTAGCCTGCTGCAGCGTCATCCCCCAGCACTACATGCTCATACATGTTCACTTACAGGCAACTTAGCTGCAGCCTTAGTGTCTCAGGCAAGCTGCAGGCATTGCTGGAGGCTCAGTGTGGGGTTGCTATGTGATGACAGAGTGTTACAGGCACAGAATCCTCCTATTGATAGTACACAGCCCTAGTTACACAGAGGTGCCTAGCAGGTTACAGGAGACCTGGTTACCCTTACAAAGAGCTATGTTTGGGGGGGTAGACTTACTTTTAGATGCTTCAGGGCCAAGCAGGCCGATCGCTGGAGCGTTGTATCATCACCAGATAAAACCTCTGTATAATACAGAACTGCCTGGAATGGGGGAAATGGAAACACAATTACATCTTTGTGCTAATAAAGCTACTTCTGGGCTTCTATAGGCAACTGCCAGGATTAGGGAAACGCCCACAAAGTGCCACTGGGCATCAAGAACTGATTGAAGGCATCTAGACTTCCCTTAGAGGTACCAGGATGAAATTCTTTCCTTGCTTAGGTAAGAAACAGACATTTGCCCCCCCCAGTACTTGATGCCATTAGCAAGTTGGCTATCACCCTCATTGGATTCCCCTACACTGTCACTTAGGTCTCTTTCTTGCCACTGTAGCCATAACTCTGGGCCACCATCCCTAAGCACAATAGGAAGAGCAAGAGTGTCTTCACATTCCCTCTGTCCTAATCCTAAATCCCAAAATATGCAATGGAGTGGCTTCCATCTGGTTCCTGCGGCTAGCCCAGTAATGATGTATTTTTATAGCTGTGGCCTTTATCTGTCACCGTTTCCTGGAGTCAGGGGTTACTGACATTATCCTGCTGCAATGATATAAACATTCCCAAGCCTCCCCCATGGGGCAGATGTTTAACCCTTCCCTGGGCAGAGTATGCAAGGAAATCATTCCTTATACCAGTGGCGGGAAATAAATTGTCTTTACAAGCGAATCTACTATGAATTTGCTGCTTAAGGCAACCTTAGGAAGCCTCTTAATGCAGTACCGATGAATTTAAAATAAACAGATAATTCTAATATTATCTTAGCTGCGCCTGTAAGTTCATGTTTAAATATGCACAACCGCACTGCCCTCTAGTGGCCTTAGCTGTTTCACTGTGTGAACTGTGGCTTTGAGCACTGGTTGGCTAAGAATGTTGGAACTGTGTTATTCAATCCCTCCGAGATACACTGAACTCTGCAATATAGCTAATAAATAGGAATTTCTTTTAGAGGTAAATCACAAAGGCAAGTTTAGCCCGAGGAAATTACCCCAATGTGACTGTTACCCCAATGTTTCTATATATATGTAACCTTGTTATGGGCTAAGGGGGCCCAGCCTGAAGGCCAGTTAGGGGGGGATTTGGGGTGAGTGCTTATTTGTGCCCTGGGTACCCCTGGAACTATAGCAGGGTGACTGTTACCCCAATGTTTCTATATATCTGTAACCTTGTTATGGGCTAAGGGGGCCCAGCCTGAAGGCCAGTTAGGGGGGGATTTGGGGTGAGTGCTTATTTGTGCCCTGGGTACCCCTGGAACTGTAGCAGGGTGACTGTTACCCCAATGTTTCTATATATCTGTAACCTTGTTATGGGCTAAGGGGGCCCAGCCTGAAGGCCAGTTAGGGGGAGATTTGGGGTGAGTGCTTATTTGTGCCCTGGGTACCCCTGGAACTATAGCAGGGTGACTGTTACCCCAATGTTTCTATATATCTGTAACCTTGTTATGAGCTAAGGGGGCCCAGCCTGAAGGCCAGTTAGGGGAGATTTGGGGTGAGTGCTTATTTGTGCCCTGGGTACCCCTGGAACTATAGCAGGGTGACTGTTACCCCAATGTTTCTATATATCTGTAACCTTGTTATGGGCTAAGGGGGCCCAGCCTGAAGGCCAGTTAGGGGGAGATTTGGGGTGAGTGCTTATTTGTGCCCTGGGTACCCCTGGTTAGGGTGAGAGTGCTTACAGGCCATCTAACCTATCAAACATTATTCTGTCAGTAATTGCTGGATTCTGTACCTTGTGTTTGAATTGCTTGTTGGTGGAAGCCCTGGAAAGGAAGTTTGCTGAGGCTTTGGACAACTTCTTGTTTTCGTCGAGTTGGAAATTGGCTAGGATTCTGAGAAGCTGTGGCAGTGGCTGAAGCCGATAGATTTGCTTGGCCTTTAATTTTTTTATCTTCTTTAGTCTTCCAGGTAACTGAAGGTCTTCAATAAGAGTCACTAAAGGAGCAAAGATACAGGGGACAGTCAGCTGCAATTTACCCAAAGGAATAAAATACCCCATATATTGTGACTTAACAAAACAGTACAGTATGGGGGTACAGCTTATTGTGTGCCCAGAACATTCCTTCTCTGTATATTTGTATTTATACATATGGGAGGGAGGTGCCATATTGTTTCCCTTAGACAGTACTGTATGAGGGTACAGCTTATTGTGTGCCCAGAACATTCCTTCTCTGTATATTTGTATTTATACATATGGGAGGGAGGTGCCATATTGTTTCCCTTAGACAGTACAGATAAAGATTGGTTCATTGTGAGGGATATTACAAAATGAATAAACAAAGAGGCAGCTCTGCGTGTGTTTCAGTAGCCCCTGTACTATCCATGTGTCGGTGTAAGGTGTGTGAGTGGGACCGGGCTGTTTCCAGGCAGACATAACAAGTAGGCGAGTAACTGCTCCCTCTTAATGAGTCTACCATGGTCTCTGCTCCTCTCAGATGTTTAACTGCACTTGGCTGATGTGCACGGAGTTGGAGCTTCTGTCTATAGAATAACCAGCAGCCTAGCTTTAATTTGACCTCTTCTATTTATTTATATTTCTATTGAAGAGGCTAAGGGCTCCCCAGGCATTCTCGCACTGTGCCATTAGCCTTACGCTCTGAATCTGACCCGCAGGAGTCTATGGCAGGGGAATGCAGGTAACAGAGGCCCAGCTGCTGTAGTAATAGACTCAGGCCATGGGCAAGTGGAATTCCATACCTTCTCTGGTAAGGGCAGCAATGTATTTCTCAAGGTCTAACACTTGATGTCTTCTCAGATACCCATACACCAGGAAAATGGAAACCACACCGTCCGATAACTCATTCGCTGGAAATACGCCCCCAAAGGTAAACATCTGCTCCAGAACTCTTCTGCATACTGAAAGGGAAACATCAGATGGAGATTTAGTGAGCTACTGGTCACAAAACAGCAGATCAGTCTTACTTTATGGCACTTAACCACAGACATGGCTCAGTGTAATTCTCCATGCCCATAAGTACAGACCTATCGTGCTGGGGACTGGGGCAAACCAGACTTTTTGTATAAATGGCTTAATGGGAGCCAATTCCTTCCCTGGAATGCATCTCGCTGTACCCGCACCCTTAAATAAACCACTATAACTCGATGGGTCCCAGATACCAGACTCCTGGGTCGGCCTTTATTTATATTCTTGTTTTCTTTAATGAGGCCAGTAAATCTTTCATTACCGCCAAACTCTGGCCACATTTTATGGAGACAATTTAGCCGAGCTGCTTGGGGAGAAGAATAAATAAATAGAAGTATCGTGCGTCCGGATTCACGTCAACATGTGGACAATGAGTCAGGGGCTGCTTAATGGGTTTAACATCCATGGGGGGTATCAGGCTTGGAAACCTGACCTTATACACACACATGCAGATTCCTGATGGCTCCTCCAGGCTACATCTAACTTCAGCGTTTAGATAGAGGAACAAAGCTCGGCCTTTGGGCGCTCCCTCCCCAGATGATTTGGTTTAGGAGATGTCAGGAAGATGATGCAGAGACAGGTATCGAACCGGTGAAACCTGATTCATAGCACATACTCGCACAGCCCGAAGGAAATCTCTCCACTCATTATCCAGACATTTACTCTCATCATTTCCTCCAAAACCTTCCACCATTTCTTATGTGTCTGTAGCCACCCCCTCCATCACTAGAATACCCTGACAATATTTAATTATTTCAGTATTTGCTTTATGTTCTCTTACTTGGCCACTGTGACAGAATTCTCTGTTATACAGATAGCTAGAATCTCAGCCATAAAGCAGGGCAGGACTGCTGCTTACAATGGGGATCAGATAGAGCATTCTGTCACAGTGGCACAGATCCTATCTGATCCCCATTGTAAGCAGCAGTCCTGCCCTGCTTTATGGCTGAGATTCTAGCTATCTGTATAACAGAGCATTCTGTCACAGTGGCACAGATCCTGTTATACAGATAGCTAGAATCTCAGCCATAAAGCAGGGCAGGACTGCTGCTTACAATGGGTATCAGATAGGATCTGTGTCACTGTGACTGAAAGTGTTAGGCACCCCCTCAGTGATTGTATTAACTTACCCTAGTGATCCCCAACCAGTGGCTCAGGGCAACATGTTGCTCCCCAACCCCTTGGGTGTTGCTCTCAGTGCCCCCAAACCAGGGAGTTATTTTTGAATTCCTGACTTGGGGGCAAGTTTTGGTTGAATAAAAACAAGATTTCCTACCAAATAAAGCCCCCTGTAAGCTGATAGTGTGCATAGAGGCTGCCTATTAGCCAATCACAGCCCTTATTTGGCTCCTCCATGAACTTTTATGGTGCTTGTGTTGCTCTCCAAGTCTTTTTAAATTTCATTGTGGCTCACGAGTAAGAAAGGTTGGGGATCCCTGTTACCCTAAACCCCTGGCCGGTGCTGCTGTTAGCAAAAAACCCACACCAGCCCGGTTACATGCAGATCCTCTTCTGTGTTCTTTCTTTGAGGGAAAAGCTGCACTTTAACAAAAAAAGTCTTTTTGACTATCGAATATGAGCGGCCCTCTGGATCGCAGTGAGAGGAGAAGAAAGGAAGAGGGTCGCTCGTCTGTATGTGCCCCGGGCTGAGTTGATTTTCTGCTACTAGGGGCACCAGCTTGGGGGTATCGGGTAAGTGAATTCAATCACCTAACATTTTGCCTCCCCCCCCCCAGTGAGCACTAGCGCCAGCTGTAAGTGTGTGCGACTTCCCTCTCATTCTCAGCCACCCGACGGATTTACCTGTTTCCAGCTGCCCTGGATATTTCCGTTTGATCCTGCCCGCAAACATTTTCTTGACGGCGCTGAGGAAGGTTTCAGATGCGCAGAACCAGGGGCAGTCCGGACTTGTGCAGCTCTTCCATAGCTTTAGGAAATGCCTGATCTTCTTGGCCTTTGGAATGACTTTGGGCAGATGGGAAAGAAAGGGGGCTTGCATTATTATAGGGAGCAGACAGAGTTGCAGATAGTCAGCCTATTCTTTGTGCCTCTGGGAAGAGAAGGCGCCATACTATTCATTACTTGTACCTGTAATACCCTGTGTCTTCCACCAGGTGGAGCTTCTAGGTTGCTAATGTGCTCTTACCATAGAACAGGGGTGTCAAACTCAATCACATAAGGGGCCGAACTCTAAAACACGGGCCAAGTTTTTTATTAAATACTTAGTAAGATACAAAGGGGTATATTTATCACAATGTGTAAAAAGTGGAGTAAGACATTACTGGTGATGTTGCTCATAGCAGCCAATAGATGCTTTGCTACTGTTGAAAGCTGATTACTGATTGGATGCCTTGGGCAACATCAGAGAGCTAACCCTGCAGAAGTACAGAGGCAGCTTATACCCGACTGTAGTAGTTAGGGGTGGCCACTGGCCCTTTATCATGATGGTATTTTCTTGCTAGAGCGAGTGGGTTCTACCCTCCTGCTTAATTCTGCACAGCCAATAGCGTTACTATACAAAATGAACTAGAGCCTATGAGTGGTGCTGCTGATTGGGAAGTGGTGCTAGCAGCATAACCACGCCTGGTGTTGCATATGTTGCTACGTACCCTCATCAGTGGAAACGTTGTCGCCAGCCTTTTGGATAAAGATAAGGGAAAGGTAGTCCAACACCTCCTTCTGCCAGCACAACTCCTCCAGCAGGTGGTTCTGTAAGATTCTGGCTGTATTGGGCCACGTCAGTTTCTGCAACATACAATTCCCTCTTATTCCCTTCCAGCCCAACACTCATGTGTGTAACTGTGTGAAACGGAAACTCTGTATTACCTTTAATAGTGCTTTGCAGACTCGCAGATGCAGTGAGAGAATCAAGTCCAGATCCTCATTTCCAGTGCTTGCCTCACTTGGGGTGGAATTGGTGTTGCACCCTATGGATGTCAGTGCTCTCTCTTGTATAGTTCCAATGCTTAACAGATAGAACATAGAAACAGTATGGCACCTCCCTCCCATATGTATAAATACAAATATACAGAGAAGGAATGTTCTGGGCACACAATAAGCTGTACCCTCATACTGTACTGTCTAAGGGAAACACTATGGCACCTCCCTCCCATATGTATAAATACAAATATACAGAGAAGGAATGTTCTGGGCACACAATAAGCTGTACCCTCATACTGTACTGTCTAAGGGAAACAATATGGCATCTCCCTCCCATATGTATAAATACAAATATACAGAGAAGGAATGTTCTGGGCACACAATAAGCTGTACCCTCATACTGTACTGTCTAAGGGAAACAATATGGCATCTCCCTCCCATATGTATAAATACAAATATACAGAGAAGGAATGTTCTGGGCACACAATAAGCTGTACCCTCATACTGTACTGTCTAAGGGAAACAATATGGCATCGCCCTCCCATATGTATAAATACAAATATACAGAGAAGGAATGTTCTGGGCACACAATAAGTTGTACCCTCATACTGTACTGTCTAAGGGAAACAATATGGCACCTCCCTCCCATATGTATAAATACAAATATACAGAGAAGGAATGTTCTGGGCACACAATAAGCTGTACCCTCATACTGTACTGTCTAAGGGAAACAATATGGCACCTCCCTCCCATATGTATAAATACAAATATACAGAGAAGGAATGCTCTGGGGCATATTTAGCATCTCACTGACTTTTTACTAGAATCCTAAACTGCTGAGATTTTATTGAGGTCCATTTTGGAACTACTGTGTCTACCGAGTACAATAAATCTGCGGTTAACTTTGCTATAATGAGAGAGCTGAATTAAGCTTTATAATACGCCTGGTATGTGTAAACTTTCCTCATTACAGACACTGATTGATGCAGTTGATACTGTGCGTGACGTACACCAATTATGCCCATCTTTATCCAATCAAATATCTCCTGCCGTACCCGTGTCACATTCCAAAAGGCACCAAGAGGTCCCAACCACTCTGCCAGGGAGACAATACTAATGAGGGAATGTCTTTAATTTAAACATGCTGATGGCTCATGTAAAAATAGTGTAACGGAACAATAGTTGTGTAATTCATAACACGTTCTACATGGGAAAGGTTCTAGTGTTTTCCCAGGCAAATATTTTCCCATCTCTAAAGCCAAAAATGCTCAATTCCCTCTTCTCATTAATAACTTGCAAAATCAGAAAACTCCTGGGTTCCAATACTAAGCATAATAGCCTCTGGGAAGGGACTGGGGCTGTGGGATAGCAGGTATAGTAGGGAGAGATGGTGCCTATAGTAGCAGTGGGGGGATAATAGCCTCTGGGAAGGGACTGGGGCTGTGGGATAGCAGGTATAGTAGGGAGAGATGGTGCCTATAGTAGCTGTGGGGGGATAATAGCCTCTGGGAAGGGACTGTGGCTGTGGGATAGCAGGTATAGTAGGGAGAGATGGTGCCTATAGTAGCAGTGGGGGGATAATAGTCTCTGGGAAGGGACTGGGGCTGTGGGATAACAGGTATAGTAGGGAGAGATGGTGCCTATAGTAGCAGTGGGGGGGATAATAGCCTCTGGGAAGGGACTGTGGCTGTGGGATAGCAGGTATAGTAGGGAGAGATGGTGCCTATAGTAGCAGTGGGGGGGATAATAGCCTCTGGGAAGGGACTGGGGCTGTGGGAGAGTAGGTACTGAGCCCATTATTAAAGGAGAAGTAATACTATATAGAGCTTCCAGCTGATCTAAGTTATGGGTCAGCAATTGTTGGTTTTATTCAGCTATAAGAGTGCTACAAATTAATTTTTCCATGGGAAAGAGTATGTTGTTGCTTTAAGAAGAAAACATTAGGAAGCTAATAAACCAGGGGCATATTCCTTTAAATCTGAAGGGACATTTTCCTGGTACCACTGTTCCAAGCAGTTCCCAAAACATCACACAGGAAATAGTGGGGATTTTTTGGATCGGCTACACAGAAATAATGTGTGCTTTACCTCTTGCTGTGAGTCCGAACGCTGCCAAACAGCGACATCTCATCAGCATGGAAGTCCGTGTTTAAGAAGTCGAAACTTTCCAAAGCCGTCTCTACCAGCAATCTGTCCATGGGAAAGTTCTGCTGGCTGGCATCTTTATCCTGCTGGGGGGACGGAAACAAGGCACTGGGACCAGGCTTATGGCTGATATTAAGGAATACGGTCATGTGTCTTAAAGTGATACTGCCCTGATTTATGATCCTACTCTACCCCTTGGCTTATACCATATGAAAGTAGTAAAGCAGAGACTATGACTTGGGTTCAACCCATAGAAAACCATTATACCTTATCCAAATGTCATCTCTATAGAACAGGGGTGGGCAAACTTTTTGGCTCAGGGGCCACATTGACTTATAGCCGGGCTGGGCTGGGCCAGTGTTACGCCCAGGGCTGCCATCAGAAATCACGGGGCCTCTCAGCTCCACCCCCCAGCTCCCCCCAGCATCTCCCCCCCCCCCCCCCAAGCAACCTGCGGCTCGTTAAGCTCCCTCCATCCTCCGGCTGCTTCTGTCCCCCCGGCTTCCCCTCTGCATGCTTTATATGGTTGCACCCAATGCATGCTGACATCACGCACGAGCCGCAACCAATCAGGACCCGGAATTCTTTTAAGGGGGCCGGAGTCGGCGGACCGGATTAAAAAGGCCAGGGGGCCATAGTTTGCTCACCTCTGCTATAGAACCCCCCCCCCCCCCAATATCTGCCAGCAGAGTAGGAAGTGAAGAGAACCAGCAGCTCCTCCTCCCTTGGGCTCTTGTATGGTATCCAGTCACGTACTGGGTCAATCGGCCTGATACTGGGCAGGGTTGTGATGTCTATGGCCCCACCATCTAGCCGCCATTAAACCTACCTTAACCTGTTCCCTGAAGTGCAAGATGGGCTGTTCAATTTCCTTTACTTTCATCCACGTTACTTTTTCCAACTTGAGCAGCTCTAGAACCTCCTCCAGCTGATGCCCAATGGAACCCCTCAGATTCCTGTTGCAATGTATTCGTTCTGCCCTGGAATCCATCGTCTCTTCTTGAAAAGAAATGCTGTTCAGGCTGTCCCCTATGGATTCTCTGCTGGTGTCAAAGTCCAGCTCCGTAGGCTTCAGGGTGTGGAGAGCCCTGTAGCTCCCTGGGGTTTCCTTCAGGATATCCAACGTGGTGTGGCTGGAAGGTGGCAGCAAACTCTCTTCCCTGAACAGTTCCTGGGAAGATAAATATGGCGGAACATCCTCACGAGAAGACACTGTACTTGTGTTGGTTTTTACATCTGATTTGTCCTCTGTGCTCCTCAGATTGTCCATGTTGGTCACCTGGTGACTCCGTTCTGCATGTCGTCTCCGAGGAACCAAAGTGCTGTTGGCAAGATAACTTAGTATGTACGGGGTCTGGATGTCCTTGTCTAGGGAGGAGAATGTGCTGTCCAGGTCATTTTGCTGCAACAATGGCAATATGTTAGTTATTTTATCACAATCTGCAATATGCTTGCTAACTACTTGTCTATCCTCTGTACTAAACACAATTCAGCAGGAACAGCCACTAAGTTTGCTCATAGCCTGTACAGAGAGATACCATAAAACTATGGCAGCATAGGGATTCCCCTGTACTAAGCACAATTCAGCAGGAACAGCCCCCTAAGTTTGCTCATAGCCTGTACAGAGAGATACCATAAAACTATGGCAGCATAGGGATTCCCCTGTACTAAGCACAATTCAGCAGGAACAGCCCCCTAAGTTTGCTCATAGCCTGTACAGAGAGATACCATAAAACTATGGCAGCATAGGGATTCCCCTGTACTGAGCACAATTCAGCAGGAACAGCTGATCAGTTTATAACAGTATTTTATATATTGGCTGCTCACCAGATAGAATTTCTCTCTGAAGCTGGGGGTGTTGGGTGGGGTCCAGTGATACAACGAGGCTTTGCGGCCGCTTGTGGAGAACTTGGTGGTTGTTCCAGGTGTTGAGAGAAGTTTGCTGGTATTAAAAGGGCTGTGGGAATAGTACAAAGAGACAGGATTAGAATGAAAGGATTAGACCACCAATCAGAACATTAAAACAATCATTGGGTTGGTTAATTGTAGCCAATGAGAACATCCACAAACAGATGAATGGCTAGTCCATCAGATCATTAGACTCATCAGTAGCAAATCACAGTGTTACAATATTGTAGTTCAGTTGCCCTTTTTAAATGGCGTCAAGGACATTCTAAGACTTGCAGGAATATAGGAGGAATATTATTCTTATAATATATATTATTATATAACCCCCCCATTGCTGGCTCTCCCCGCTGGCCCTGTTGGTGCCTCCCAGATGATAGATTTCAGGCAGTTTAGCCCAGTCCGGCACAGGCCTGACATTTCCTATCGTCGGGCTCTTTCCTCTCTTCCTCATCCTGGCCTTCCAATATACGGCTCCTCCATTACTGAACGGCAGCAGTTACAGATATACCCGACTATAGTGCCTTTATATTGGGGTACCGACCATCCTGAGCATCACAGGGTTAATAATCCAAGGAACAGTAAATAAAGGATAACCCACATCTCTCACAAAGCAAGCCTGACCCCTTTTTGAAACTAAAGTGCCTCATTCAGTTTGAACAGGGGATTGTGGGAGTTGTAGTTTGCTGCAAAGTTGCCGGTTGAAGGTCTTTGCTTTAAAATAACAACATAATCGGCCCATAAAATGACAAATTGGAAAAACCTGTTGGAGAGGCTTGTGGCAGATTAAGGCTCCTTGTGGGATTCGCTCACTGCACAAATATGTGTTCTCAGGCCTTTCTATCCCATCTCCCATCTCGCCGGCTGAGGGGGCCAATGGGACAAGCACCGGGGGCCACATATCCCGCACACCATAACATTGCTGCTCCGCCTCTACCAGCACTTATGCCTGACACAAACTACCCCAGGTGTTGTGGAACTACAACTGTAAGTCAGAATTTGCCCTTTTCATTAGTACAAATAGGGGCAATTGGTGAGGGCAAGATGGTGACAGTTACAATGTACATCAGTGCAGCCCACCCTGCATCAGTGCAAAGTTACTTTAGAGCAGCTATAGTCCCGGAGTCGAAAGCCTCCCCCATTCCCTTTTTGGGTGGGGGACAAGAGTTTTATTTAGTTACCCTGATACCACAAGGTCTATAGACAGTGGGGTGCAAAATATACCATGCTGTGTGGGGTACCAGCAAGATCTCACATGAAAAGGTCTTATCTGCTCCCAGCACTGCCTTATTTATCTTTCTCGGAGTGCTACAATGGAAATGAGCCCCCATGAATATACAATAAGGATATGTGAGCCGACTCACTGGTAACTGGGGTCTGGCCTGATGCTGGAAATGGCCGGTAAGGAGATAACTTGCACTGTCATTGGCTGAACCTTCTGCATAAGGTTTCATGCCATCATTAATGAGCTCCAGAGGATCCCGCATAGTATAACCATAGCTCTGCTCTTCCTGAGCACAGACACAGACTTAACCTGTTCTATGCTGGGCTGATACACAGAAAAAGAATTGCACCCAGCTAACTATACCTATATTCTGTCTAAGGGAAACAATATGGCACCTCCCTCCCATATGTATAAATACAAATATAAAGAGAAGGAATGTTCTGGGCACACAATAAGCTGTACCCTCATACTGTACTGTCTAAGGGAAACAATATGGCACCTCCCTCCCATATGTATAAATACAAATATACAGAGAAGGAATGTTCTGGGCACACAATAAGCTATACCCTCATACTGTACTGTCTAAGGGAAACAATATGGCACCTCCCTCCCATATGTATAAATACAAATATACGGAGAAGGAATGTTCTGGGCACACAATAAGCTGTACCCTCATACTGTACTGTCTAAGGGAAACACTATGGCACCTCCCTCCCATATGTATAAATACAAATATACAGAGAAGGAATGTTCTGGGCACACAATAAGCTGTACCCTCATACTGTACTGTCTAAGGGAAACACTATGGCACCTCCCTCCCATATGTATAAATACAAATATACAGAGAAGGAATATTCTGTGGGTATTGTTCCCCTTAGGCACAGATCATAATTATACAGAATATTTGGATCCCTGCTCTGGAACATTCCTTCAATCAGAAAAAATAGGCAACTTCTCTGGAAAGACACATTGCAAATACTTCCCACAGATGGTTCCAGTATTACTATCAGTTTGGATTAGTAAGTGCCTGCTCATTGGGCTGAGATATACCAAGTGCTTATAATTTACAGTAGGATATATTATATACACACACTCACACAGAGTATCACTCATGTATTATAAGGGATAATGTACCCCCTACTGTAAATGATAAGGATATTAGCAGTCACTGAGGGGTTCTGTGACCATATAAAGGCACAAGGCTGCAGGCTGAGTTATACAGGGAACTCTGAGTATCACTCATGTATTATAAGGGATAATGTACCCCCTACTGTAAATGATAAGGATATTAGAAGTCACTGAGGGGTTCTGTGCCCATATAAAGGCACAAGGCTGCAGGCTGAGTTATACAGGGAACTCTGAGTATCACTCATGTATTATAAGGGATAATGTACCCCCTACTGTAAATGATAAGGATATTAGAAGTCACTGAGGGGTTCTGTGCCCATATAAAGGCACAAGGCTGCAGGCTGAGTTATACAGGGAACTCTGAGTATCACTCATGTATTATATGGGAGGTATAATGCCCCCCTTACTGTTCACCTGATTGGATCTTTTATGTAAAAAGTATATTTTAGCAAAAATATATTCAGAATATTTTGATTAATATTGTAGGTCCCTTTAAAAATTGAGGGGGGGGTGCTGCCAATCGTATGAGATAAAGCATTCAGATTTATTCACACACCCTTTCCTGCTTCCCAAGGAGAGAGATCGGGAGGAGGAGGAAGCAGAGATGCGCAGATAAGACAGGAGGCCCTGACTCGGCTGCACGTGTCGGTTTTGGGAAGCAGACAGATATTTAAGAAATCTCTCGGGGACCCAGGACACATTAACATGCAGCTTCTTCCTATGGAAAACAATAGACAGGAACATCTACAGGCATTTCAGATTTATGTGTATTAAGCTGAGCCAGCATGGGGGGGGGGGGGGGGTAGATGCCCCAATTTAAGAAATGACTTAGTTTAGAGACAGACAACCAGTGGCCCTCCAGTTGCTGCTAAACTACAATCCCCTACAGATGCTACAGTTGTAGTTTAACCCCCACATGTGACTGAGCTGCACAGGATCACTGCAGTACTGCTGGCAGGGAGATGGTTCCCAATAGGCTGCTGGCTGATTGGCTAGTTGTGCTGGGCTGAATATGGAGTAAGGGGCCTCCCCAAGCCCAGCAGCGCTCCCACTTATCCTTAAACATCACCCCATAATGCCAGCCTGGGTCTGGTTGGAGATCCAAAATGGTTGGATTGTCTTGTTATGATCCATCATGACACAGAAGCTGTAAAGAACCATATTTGTGACCTGACCCATACCCCTACCTACCCGTGACCCACACAATACCCACCTTTCTTATCAGTCCCCAAAGGAAACAGAACCCAAGCGCTAGACATAAACACAAAGAATAAAACCCATAGAACTTGAGCTGTTTCCACTGCAGATACAGCCATTATTGCCCGTGCTACAATAAATCAACCCTGAGCAATCAGGCAACGAGGAAACATTTCTGATTGATCATCTAATTCTGGCCAAGATGGCTGCTTTCCGAAAAGGAAGTGTATGGGGCAACTGGAAAATGCTTCCCCATGACAAGACTCATAAATACAGCACAGTTCAGCACTTCCAAGGGTTGGACACGTCCCAGTGCGTTTTGCTGCTGAAGACAATTTGTATGTATTCTGTGTATTTTTCTATTAAGAATTAGGGTTAGGGTTGGAAACTTTCTTAAGAGGTTTTACCAATAGATGGGGACAGGTACAGAAGGGGGCAATGAAGTAAAATGGGTGGAACTTTGATGTTGTGACTGCTAGAGGGAGGGTAATGGGGCACATCTGGGAAGAAATAAACAGACTGGGGGGTTCAAGGGAGGATCAGGGGTGGGACAGGGGCTAATTTTAAGGGTATTGCAAACTAAGTGGCAACTACAGTTAGGTTGTTGGTAACACACTGGCCCGGTGGCAACCCTAGTTAGGGGAGCACTAGGCATGATAAATGCCTTTCGGCTACATCGAAGCAGCTCAAGGGTCCATCTCTGTCACTGACTTATTATCATTCACAGCACACAGACCCAAGTCCGTGCCAGATGGACTGATGCCCCAAGCATTTGGGCCCCTCCATCTCCCCCAGAGGAACTTATGTTTCTTTACAATCCCGTCTGCATTCTTCCCTTGCTTCATTCTCTTTCTGTGCTGCTATCCGATTCCGTGAGTCCCTCCGCAGGGAACGGAGCTAAATATGAATGGAAATGTCATTCTGACACTGGCAGCAAAGCCGGAGATTCACTACCGGACCTAGAAACACATCCAACAGGATCTCATACCAAAGTCTATCCGTACGGTCACACTGATTGGTCAACTGGCCTGTGCCTTTATTGGCTGCTGCTGATTGATCAGCTCTAATATTTGCCCCATCAGCCCATTATGATGGCACAATACTGGCAATGCACAATACCAGGCCATATAGGGTTCGGTCACACTGGAATTGTATAAATTACCACTTTATTTTGCCAACACAAAGCTTGCATCCAAAATTGTACTTTCCAAGTGCAGTCGTAAATGAGCCCTGTGCTTTTCCATTTCTCTATAGGTTAAACCTGCAGTGGTTTTGTTTGCCCTGCCTCACTTTAGCTTTCTTACTTCCCACCTTAATCCCTTATGGTCTGCAGCAATACAACCCCCCAGTATTTGTTTCTCTAGCTATTCGGAGCTATGCCATTACCTTTTACTGTGCCCTGCAGGTCACGCGGTGGCACAAGTAATGATTTATATTATATACACAACGTAATGAGCGTTTAGGAAGTGCCATATGGTGCTGCTCATTAGCACAGAATCCGAGAACATTCAGAGCCTAAAACACTTCACTCATTTCATTCATTCATTCATTCATCAGCTGCAGGAGTAGAATTGCTAACAGTCTGCACGTGGCTGGGCCAAGCACATAGAGTGTATGCGGCGCACTGAATGTACCAATATTGCATTGATATGTAATATAATATGGAACAGAGAGAGACTCTGTGCATGTTTGTAACAATAAGTGTGATATTAAAGTACTGTGGCCTTGCTTGTTCAGTGAATAATGCCATCCTATGTTGAGGCAAGGGCTTTGAGTGGCAGAATTTGGTTGGGTGCATTCACCCATTCACCAATTTACCCATTTACATTTACCCACTAAGGCTTCCAGGAGGGACCTCAGTACCCCAGTTCAACACTTAGGGGCATATTTATTATAGTCACTGGTGATGTGTCCCATAGCAACCAATCAGCTGTTAGATTTGGAGGGCCACCTACAAGTGGTTGCTGTGGGAACATCACCAGGGATGTTGGCTTACACACTATAATATATTTGCACCTGAGTATGATAGAAATCAAGCAGCCTTCAATCCTATGGGCCATGATCATGTGATACAGATATTCTGACACCAGAACTGAATGTGAGTGAACTGATTGGCGTTGCTGTGGAGTCCGGACTCTGTGCCAAGCCTCGGCCCAAATCCGCTGCTTGCGCTATAAACTCTTTCAGCAAAGACCGTATTCTAAAGGTTCTGATTCCCGCACAGCTGTGACCCGAGCGCCTGAAGCTGCTGAAATTCCCATTTGTAAACAAGTGATGCTGTGGAACAAATATTCCCATGGAAAATGAGATCCTCGCTTTGTGGCGGCAGTTACGGCCGAAGAGGCTGCGAGATGTGAGCCTGATGGATGGTTTCCTTGGCTGGATCAGGTTATGGAACAGACGTACAGTATGCAAGATCGCGTCCAATCTTTCCATCTCTATCCGTCTTCTTGATCGATGAAGGACGCAGAAGAATATAACAAATGACGGAATTTTTTTTCACGTTAATATATGAATTCTGTGTCCTGTGCCTTAATAAAGCTTTAAAGGGTTACTAACGGGCCTGACAAAAAGCTTTATCGTGCTGCTGTATGTAACTGGTGGATCAGCGGCCCTACGCTAGTAAAGTATTGCAACATATTTAAATGAATAAGCCCAACTGGTGCACTGGTGATAGGTGCAACTATTGTGGTGCAACTAGTACATGCTTGGCATTTGTAACATCAGTGGTTTAGTCCCTCCTCCCCTCCCATACTTTTTGAGCGAACAGATTCCAGCTCTTTAACAAATTTAGCCGGAGTTCCCCTTTACAAATTGGAAAAGTATTCACTACATAAATGTGCCATGGTTTCCCTTGTATTATTATTTGCACAGGAGGCAGTGTGACGACTATTCCCACTGCCGGGAAGGATTGAGCCGTATTTCATATGTCATTCAACACCCGCCCCGCACACCCCGCAGAGAAGAGCTGCAGCCCCCCTGCAGTAGAAATAAAATAGTGAAAACTCGCAGCAACTTTTCTGAGAACGTGGCGGGGCGCTTTACCATACGGCCGGCGGGGGAGATGGGCCCACTATCAGGAAATGCAATAATATTGTCACATGAAATATAGTTGGGCAATAAATTCTTTTAGAAGGGACCCGGGGGGGGGGGGGGGGGGGGTTATATTCAAGTCGCTGTGATTGAATAAATATTGTAATGGGGGGTCAGTGGGGGAAAGCTCTATTTCAGACTTGCTTACTTGTTGGTGCCACCAAATGGTAGGGGCCCAGTATAAAGATCTGGCTCTAGGGCAGGGGTGGGCAAACTACGGCCCGCTGGCCCGCCGACTCTGGCCCCCTTAAAAGGATTACGGGCCCTGATTGATTGCGCCCCGTGCGTACGCGTGACGTCAGAACACACGGGGTGCAATCATATAAAAGGATGCAGCGGGGAGCCGGGGTCAGAAGCAGCCGGAGGATGGAGGGAGCCGCAGGGAGCGAGCTGCAGGTCACTTGGGGGGGAGCTGGAGGATGCTGGTGGTGGAGCTGGTGGATGCTGGGAGGGTGCTGGGGAATAGAGCTGGAGGATGCCGGGGGGAGCTGGAGGATGTTGGGGAGGATGCCGGGGGGGAGCTGGAGGATGTTGGGGAGGATGCTGGGGTGGGGAGCTGAGAGGCCCCGTGATTTCTGATGGCAGCCCTGGGCGTAACGCTGGCCTGGCCCATCTGTAAGTCAATGTGGCCCCTGAGCCAAAAAGTTTGCCCACCCCTGCTCTAGGGCCCTGTCCCTTAAGGTGCATTTGTACCATTGCAGCACATTATCAGATGTTCAGGAAGGAAATGTGATGGTTTAGTTATATACTCTGTGTCCAACAATAACTAGAGGCCGAGAGTCGGACACCCATAACAGAAAATGGGCTGTGATCCCCTTCCCCAGGAAGTGATGCATCTGTGGTGCACAGTAGACTTCCTTTGCTCTCTCCCTGGGGCTTAGTGGGGTCTCACAAAGATCTAGCAATGCCACCCAGCTTGCACCCCACTAAAGACACCTCCGACCTAAAGGGAAGTAAAAATAAAAATACCTTTCCCAAACCTTCTTTTTTTTTTTACGTTTTTCTTTGGCAGCTGTAGAAATTTGTAGAATTTCCAAGACATCTGGAATTCTATTGCTATTTATTTTCTTGAATCAGAAATACCTATTCTATAGTTCTGTAATCCAGCGAGCAGATGCTCTATCTCCAAAGAGACTGCTGAAATCATTTTAATTACTTATTGTGCCGTTTGTTTTTCTTTCCCTAATGCGCCAAAGCAGCTGGGCCGTCCAACCTCCAATGGTCACCAGTAACAGGATGAGCCGACTGCCGATTACCTGGGGGTGATTACTGCTTACTGATCCATAGAGCTGGCTTTTGGGGGTTCAATTTGAGGTTACCAGATCACAGGAAAAATCAGCACCACTTCTAATAAATGCAAGTTACTGGGCTGCACTGATTGCATTTGAACTAAATGCCCTTCTAGTTGGATTATCTACAAGTGCCCCTGATATTGCACAGAATCTCCTAAACAGATTAAATACGTGTGTCTGAACTGATTCCACAGTAGGTCATTAAGGGTCTTGTAGGGCAAAATGAGTACCATCTGATAGCAATATTGCCCCACCCGCCATATACAGAGAGTATCAGTTGCCCTCATCAACTTCCAGAACTGATCCAATTGACTGACCAGAGGCCTAAGGTCAGACAAAAGCTGCAGCAGGCTACAGGAAATAGAGATGTGTAAGGAGCAAGCTACAGGAAATAGAGATGTGTAAGGAGCAAGCTACAGGAAATAGAGTTGTGTAAGGAGCAAGCTACAGGAAATAGAGATGTGTAAGGAGCAAGCTACAGGAAATAGAGTTGTGTAAGGAGCAAGCTACAGGAAATAGAGATGTGTAAGGAGCAGGCTACAGGAAATAGAGTTGTGTAAGGAGCAAGCTACAGGAAATAGAGATGTGTAAGGAGCAAGCTACAGGAAACAGAGATGTGTAAGGAGCAAGCTACAGGAAATAGAGATGTGTTAGGAGCAAACTACAGGAAACAGCTTGCTCCTTAGCTGATTTTATTTTCACTATATGTTTGTAAGTGTTGGGGTGTTTTTTGCCCATATTTTATTATCTTTGTACTAGAAATGCAGAGACATCTTGACTTACTTCCAGATAACTTCCAGCTGCAGCTTTATTGTCCCCAGTTCTGTAATGTCAACGATGATGATTCTTGGTCTGGTGGTGAAAAAATCGGCACTGTGACACGTCACCAACCCCACCACGATGGTTGTAAGGCCACGGAGCTCTACGACCTGCAAACACGGCAATGCCAGGGAATGATCAATATAATAAATGAGCAGAAAAGCCGTTACCTCCACTGTTATAATAGAATAGGAAAGTCATTATACAGTATACAACTCCACTCATCTCTAAGCACAATGAGGATTTATAGACCCCAAAAGCTGCTGGGTCAGAAACTCAAAACCCTGTTTAAATGAGGCCTTTTGGTGGGTCATCAAGTTAACGGAGCAAGTTGGTGTATGATGTGCAGTATTTACACACAGCCTGCCACTGTGCATTGTGTTGGGGGGCTCTGCGCATAAGGCCGGCTATTTCCTTAGGTATACATACCTTTTTACCCTACAGACCTTTAACATTGGGGGGTATCTTGGACAGAAGCCAGAACCCATAAAAAAACCCATTTATGCTCCATATGTTTACAGACATCTGGATAAGGAGGGGCTGTATATCTGTTTCACTGCTGCATGGCCGAGGCCTGCAGTTTTTAAGACCAATAATAACCTTACACCCTTTTTACTACAATATTTTTTTATTGATGCAAAGATTTTGGTGGATATTCCCTTCTAAATCTAAGTATGCAGACAGTATATGCTCCAATTCTTTCAGTAGCGCTGGAGATAGCGTGCGGGTAGGGAATAAGGCTTCTGTGTTATTTACACTCACCACTGACCGCTGCCCATGTTATGAGTAATAATACAATACTGATGGGATGGAACATAATAATGTTAGAGCTTGACCAATGTTATGATAGAATAATAAGAAACAACAGCTACAATTCTCAGAAAGCTCAGAGCTTCACAGACAGATCTGGAATTATTTTCCATTTGCTTAAAGACAGATGTCATTCAGGGAGTTATATTATAAGGAATTTTGCACATTTCTTATACTTGATAGCAGAGATCTTTATAGGAAGGTATTAATGAGAGGAGCCGGGCTGCTTATTAATGTACCTTATTTATTTACTCCTATAACAGCAGTGGTATAATAGCCCCTGTGCTGTGGGATAGCATAGTGGTGCCTATAGTCAGGTGTATAGTCAGGCCAGGTACAATACATTTTTAGTTCATGTTGCAGAAAATTCATTTATTAAAGCCCCCCCCCCCCCATTTAATACATAACCCTGTACCTTGATTTCAAAGTTTTCGCAGAGGTTGGGGATAAACATCCTCTCTTCTTCATCCCACATCTGGCTGTCGTCTGTTTCAATCTTTCCTTTTAACCTCCACCTCTGCCGCCCTAACTTTATTAATACCTGAAAAGCAAAGAAAACCCTGTTTTCCTGGTAAACGCACTTGACATATTTGTGCATCACAAACCTATTTCCCTTCTTTCATCTATGCCTGGGAATTATTAGCAAGCACAGAAAGAAAGGTAATATTGGAATCTGCGCCTGTGTTACTATCCCTGGGGGTCTCCGTACGATAGTCCGTGTGTGAGCAATAACGTCATTTAAAGGGGAAGTTAACAGTTACACAAGGAGAAAACTCTAAGTCCTTTCAGACAGTACCTGGTTGGTTGGAATCAATCCAATCTGTCTTTCTGTCTACTCTGCCTACCTAGCTGTCTGTCTGTCACTAGTTGTCTGCCTAATAGTTATCTCTATAGAGAGATGATTGATTGGTGTGCCATTTGCCATTACCAATAGAATATGACATAAAGCAAACTGGCAATTTCCTGTGAAATCTAGTGATTTTTTTGCCCCAGAAGCCCCCGATACCACACCATGGAACTTTCTTCTGCTGTCAATATATTAGATGTTTTTTCCTTTATGTAAAACCCTTGTGGTGGACGAAGAAAATATAATGTGGCCCAAGCACGGTTGCTCATTTCCCCATATCATCTATCAAGGCTGGACATGAATTCCCTGCCCTAACTGCCATTAATCTGCCGGCACCGCTAGCCAAGCCTTCCAGTTTGCCAAGCTTGTCACTCTCGGCTCCGAGGCCTCCCTGAATGGGTGACAGGGAACCACTGGGGAGCAGATGGAAGGTAAAACTAGTTTTATTTTCCCTTTTCTGAATATTGTAAAGTCTCCAAGTTGGTCGACATGTGAAAAGTTAAGATCTTAACTGGAGGGAACCGAGTGTCGGTTTGACACGGTGCAGAAATGACACCAATGAGAGAGAGCCGAGCAGGAACAGTACTCAATATGGGACACGCACAGCAGCAGCGCTTATCAGCGAGCAAGCAGGGAGTTTAGTAAGGAGCTGAGCCGACTTGGATTTTTACTTTTGAGTGATATTCTGAAAGCTACTGCTAGGTAGGGCAGAGAAGCATTCTTACAATACAGGTGTCAGGGAGCTGCTATCTTGCTCCCTTCCCATTGTTCTGCTGATCGGCTGCTGGGGGGAAAGGGAGGAAGGTGATATCACTCCAACTTGCAGCGCAGCAGTAAAGTGTGACTGAAGTTTATCAGAGCACAAGTCACATGGCTGCAGGCTCCTGGGAAACTAAGAATATGTCTCGCTTCATGCTGAATTTCAAAATTAAATATAGAAAATTCTGTTTACTCTTTTAAAAAGGGGTTTCAGTGCAGGATTCTGCTGGAGGAGCAGTATTAACTGATTATTGTTTTCCCGTGTCAGTATTCCTTTAAGGTTATAGAGAATTCTTGTACATGCAGAGCCGTGTTTAAGGGAAGCCTTTAGTCTCACAGCCCCCAACATCACAAGAGCATCTTGGGGGAAAATATGGATTATTCTTTCTTTTTATTTTCACATAGAATAGACAATGTTAGATGCCACCATGAGAAATCATGGGGCCCCATACCCTCTCCTCATTTGGTCACTGCGCCCCATGCCAACAAATAGAATGGGCACCAAAGAACAAATGTCTAATTCACACATGCCCCCTAATCTGCCCCTTTATACTAAACCCCACCTATGATCTACCCAACTCCTCCCACTCTCCCTTCAGCCCCTCCCCCTTTACTACACACAAATCACACACGGGGCCTCCATACCACCGAGCCCCTGACTAAAGTGCCCTCAGTCCCCCCCGATGGCAGCCCTGGATGCCAGGAACCTTTATGGCAGTTCCACAATGAGCGTTCCAGTTGGATCAGGATATAATTGAGGCATAAAGGCTTGTTGACTGTTCCCATCTTTAAGGCTTAGTCTCACTTTAAAACCCATTTCTCAAAAGTGTTGGCCAAGCAATAAAATAACGGCAGAAAATATGAAAATGAGGGATGTGTCTGACGCCAAAAGGGCTTTAAATTCCAGATGTTGGTTTTACCTCGTAATGGTCTCCAGGGCAGAGCCGCGCGTAGCCCACCAAACCTGCACAAGAACACGGAAGATTCAGACGATGACTCAATAAGAAAATATATTCCCCATTGTCTGCCCTATAAACTGCTCAATGCTAAAGGGTACAGCACAAAGTATAAACATCTGCGGCTTCTGCTAAACCACTCACCATGGCGTTTCTGTTTCAGCCCCTAAATCATCATTTAGGAGACATGGCGTAAATCAGCCTACTTGTACTCAGACTCTGCTCTCTGTTTTTCTGGGGGGAGGTTTCGGCAGTACAGTCATGCTTTATGGCAGAATTTATCTCATCGAGTCTAACTATTCTTCTACACAGAAACACCTGCAGTATGATCCATTCCTAACTCCAAATCCATTCCCTGGATCAATGTCATTTTATAGCCCTCTTTATATCACAGTTAAGATGTGGTGTCTGATTGGCCCAATTCATTGCAGAACAGTCCAGGTCCGCTTTCTAATATTTCCTGCACACAGTTTATATTTAGTTTCTCAGACTACTCCGGCTGAGAGAGTTAATAAGTCCCCCCTTCCCTGATTGTATTTACAGTGGAGGTTTCGGCGCTACCGTCAGTCTGATCCGGGTCAGCGAGATGCGTTTTCCATCAGTGTAAAACCTGTCAGTGATTTCTTCTAACGCTCTCTTATGAAACAGCCTTAATAGGGTGTCACATCACAGTGCTGTCATTGGCTGTCGTGGGGCCAAGGACAATAGGACCTTGTAGGACCCATTATTTCTACATAGTTTAACCCTTGTCCTTTTAGCTAGTTTTAAACTACAGGTCTCATCACCCCCTGAGCCCCTTTATCTATCAGTTATAAGTCTCGGTGTAACTTATCCTCCAACTCAATTTATGGCACTCTTATATTTCAGGTATCAGTGTCTGCCTAAAGGTGGCCATCCATGCACAGATTTAAAGGAGAAGTAAAATCATTTTTTACTGCCAATAGATTCGCTACATTAGTGCCACCTAGAAAACAATACTTATTCTGCAGAAAGCATTACCATACCTGAGTAAACAGCCCTAGATGCTCCCTCTGTTTGTTTAAGCTAGCCGCCTTTTTAGCTTGGTCTCAGTAGCTTCCTGCTGTAACTCTAGCCTTTGGTAGCTCAGATCACACATTCTGATGGCTGGCTGATACATTATATAGGTTTAAGAAGGGATGGCTTCTTAGCAAGTGAGGGAATACTGGAAGATAGCTCTCAGTACAAGTGAGGGAATACAGGGGTAGGGGGGATAGCTCTCAGTACAAGTGAGGGAATACAGGGGTAGGGGGGATAGCTCTCAGTACAAGTGAGGGAATACAGGGGTAGGGGGGATAGCTCTCAGTACAAGTGAGGGAATACAGGGGTATGGGAGATAGCTCTCAGTACAAGTGAGGGAATACAGGGGTATGGGAGATAGCTCTCAGTACAAGTGAGGGAATACAGGGGTAGGGGGATAGCTCTCAGTACAAGTGAGGGAATACAGGGGTAGGGGGGATAGCTCTCAGTACAAGTGAGGGAATACAGGGGTAGGGGAGATAGCTCTCAGTACAAGTGAGGGAATACAGGGGTAGGGGAGATAGCTCTCAGTACAAGTGAGGGAATACAGGGGTATGGGAGATAGCTCTCAGTACAAGTGAGGGAATACAGGGTTATGGGAGATAGCTCTCAGTACAAGTGAGGGAATACAGGGGTAGGGGGGATAGCTCTCAGTACAAGTGAGGGAATACAGGGGTAGGGGGGATAGCTCTCAGTACAAGTGAGGGAATACAGGGGTAGGGGAGATAGCTCTCAGTACAAGTGAGGGAATACAGGGGTAGGGGGGATAGCTCTCAGTACAAGTGAGGGAATACAGGGGTAGGGGAGATAGCTCTCAGTACAAGTGAGGGAATACAGGGGTAGGGGGGATAGCTCTCAGTACAAGTGAGGGAATACAGGGGTATGGGAGATAGCTCTCAGTACAAGTGAGGGAATACAGGGGTAGGGGGGATAGCTCTCAGTACAAGTGAGGGAATACAGGGGTATGGGAGATAGCTCTCAGTACAAGTGAGGGAATACAGGGGTAGGGGGGATAGCTCTCAGTACAAGTGAGGGAATACAGGGGTAGGGAGATAGCTCTCAGTACAAGTGAGGGAATACAGGGGTAGGGGGGATAGCTCTCAGTACAAGTGAGGGAATACAGGGGTAGGGGGGATAGCTCTCAGTACAAGTGAGGGAATACAGGGGTAGGGGAGATAGCTCTCAGTACAAGTGAGGGAATACAGGGTTATGGGGATAGCTCTCAGTACAAGTGAGGGAATACAGGGGTAGGGGGATAGCTCTCAGTACAAGTGAGGGAATACAGGGTTATGGGATATAGCTCTCAGTACAAGTGAGGGAATACAGGGGTATGGGAGATAGCTCTCAGTACAAGTGAGGGAATACAGGGGTAGGGAGATAGCTCTCAGTACAAGTGAGGGAATACAGGGGTAGGGGGATAGCTCTCAGTACAAGTGAGGGAATACAGGGTTATGGGAGATAGCTCTCAGTACAAGTGAGGGAATACAGGGGTAGGGAGATAGCTCTCAGTACAAGTGAGGGAATACAGGGGTAGGGGAGATAGCTCTCAGTACAAGTGAGGGAATACAGGGGTACGGGGGATAGCTCTCAGTACAAGTGAGGGAATACGGGGTTATGGGGGATAGCTCTCAGTACAAGTGAGGGAATACAGGGGTAGGGGGATAGCTCTCAGTACAAGTGAGGGAATACAGGGTTATGGGATATAGCTCTCAGTACAAGTGAGGGAATACAGGGGTAGGGGAGATAGCTCTCAGTACAAGTGAGGGAATACAGGGGTAGGAGAGATAGCTCTCAGTACAAGTGAGGGAATACAGGGGTATGGGAGATAGCTCTCAGTACAAGTGAGGGAATACAGGGGTATGGGAGATAGCTCTCAGTACAAGTGAGGGAATACAGGGGTAGGGGAGATAGCTCTCAGTACAAGTGAGGGAATACAGGGGTAGGGGAGATAGCTCTCAGTACAAGTGAGGGAATACAGGGGTAGGGGAGATAGCTCTCAGTACAAGTGAGGGAATACAGGGGTAGGGGAGATAGCTCTCAGTACAAGTGAGGGAATACAGGGGTAGGGGAGATAGCTCTCAGTACAAGTGAGGGAATACAGGGGTAGGGGAGATAGCTCTCAGTACAAGTGAGGGAATACAGGGGTAGGGGAGATAGCTCTCAGTACAAGTGAGGGAATACAGGGGTAGGGGAGATAGCTCTCAGTACAAGTGAGGGAATACAGGGGTAGGGGGATAGCTCTCAGTACAAGTGAGGGAATACAGGGGTAGGGGGGATAGCTCTCAGTACAAGTGAGGGAATACAGGGGTAGGGGAGATAGCTCTCAGTACAAGTGAGGGAATACAGGGGTATGGGAGATAGCTCTCAGTACAAGTGAGGGAATACGGGGGTAGGGGGGATAGCTCTCAGTACAAGTTGATCCAGGGACTGGTCCGATTGCCATCTTGGAGTCAGGAAGGAATTTTTTCCCCTCTGCGGCAAATTAGAGCTTCAGATGGGGGTTTTGCCTTCCTCTGGATAAACTAGCAGTTAGGCAGGTTATATATAGGCATTATGGTTGAACGTGATGGACGTGTGTCTTTTTTCAACTTAACTTACTATGAATCCTTATGGGAGGTGAGCAAAAAGAGGAGGGGGAGAAGGAGAGAGCTGCCCAGACTCCTGCCCAAAACCTGAAAGAGCCCTAAAGGATAGGAAGTCTGATACAGAAGAACAGGTATACACAAAAGGAGACAAGAAATCCTGTGTTTCTTTTGATAGATGACTATCACTTTCTGTGAGTGCTTATGGCTGTATTTACATAGACCTTTCTGATAAAGTTTTTACCTTTCCTTCTCCTTTATAATAAGCTCATTTGGCGACCAAACAAGTGGTTCTTAACACGTATGGCTACCTTAACTTTACCACTAATCAGTATTAGTGTCTGGTTACCGTAACCTCCAGTCACATAGTAACGGAGAAGCTTACCTTTCATTTTTATGAGGAACTCTCCCAAATGGACTTCAAGCTCCCCTTCGATCGTACACATGTCCTACAGAGGAAAGCAGCCATATTGGTAAATATTCCTTAGCAGTTGAAATGAAACAGTATAACATATTAGACCAGTAAAAGCTAACGACTGGTTGGAGGAAACTCTCCACCTGTTACTACATTTACCTGTAAACACTGTTAATATTCTGGGGCTGCTCACTTGACAGTATATAGGATTTCTCAGTAGTGGTGTGTGGTGCACTGGTGTGTTATGGGTCATAAATCCGGAATCATGAGAGAACTTTGCCCCGACAGAGGGGAAGGTGAGGGGCACATACAGACTGAGGAACCACAGAGGGACCCTGCCCAGACAGAGGGGAAGGTGAGGGGCACATACAGACTGAGGAACCACAGAGGGACCCTGCCCAGACAGAGGGGAAGGTGAGGGGCACATACAGACTGAGGAACCACAGAGGGACCCTGCCCAGACAGAGGGGAAGGTGAGGGGCACATACAGACTGAGGAACCACAGATGGACCCTGCCCAGACAGAGGGGAAGGTGAGGGGCACATACAGACTGAGGAACCACAGAGGGACCCTGCCCAGACAGAGGGGAAGGTGAGGGGCACATACAGACTGAGGAACCACAGATGGACCCTGCCCAGACAGAGGGGAAGGTGAGGGGCACATACAGACTGAGGAACCACAGAGGGACCCTGCCCAGACAGAGGGGAAGGTGAGGGGCACATACAGACTGAGGAACCACAGAGGGACCCTGCCCAGACAGAGGGGAAGGTGAGGGGCACATACAGACTGAGGAACCACAGAGGGACCCTTCCCAGACAGAGGGGAAGGTGAGGGGCACATACAGACTGAGGAACCACAGAGGGACCCTGCCCAGACAGAGGGGAAGGTGAGGGGCACATACAGACTGAGGAACCACAGAGGGACCCTGCCCAGACAGAGGGGAAGGTGAGGGGCACATACAGACTGAGGAACCACAGAGGGACCCTGCCCAGACATGGAAGAGAACAGTTGATTCCAATAAAAGAAGTGTATACCTTGCACCAGGGCTGTTCAAATCGAAGCCCATGGGCCAGATGTGACCATCCAAAGGTTTCTTTTTGGGCCCCCATTTGGCTTAAAGGCTCCACAGACTGACTGTATGCCATCACCATTTTAATCTAATCAGGCACCCATACATGCTATATGAGATATAATCAGGCCACTACTTGTTACAAGTTGGACAACACTGCCTTCCACCATTAGTGAGAGGGTCATGGAGTCTCCAGGAATCCTGCATCATCTGTATTTAATATATCGGGGTTACAGAAGGAGCGGCCCCTATCCAGTAAATAATAACGTGATTACATGGGGTATAGAGATTCCGGGACAGAGCAAGTAGAGTAACATTATCCGTGCTGTTCCCTGTAAGCGCTAAAACCTGAGGTTCAGTTTGGGGGTTTATGACACAGCGACTGCCTTGAACACCCCCAGTAACAGAGATGCGGAGCAGCATAAAAATCCCCATTTCATGGGGAACAGGAAGATTAGACCGTGAGGGATTATATAAAAGCCAAATACCAGACATTATGAAGCATTCATCTAGCATGGCCTGATGGAAAGGGTTCCAGCTAGCGGCGCGGCCATATAACCCAATTGCAAAGGTAGCGGAGAAAGCCCGGGGATATCAGGTTGCACAGCAGTAATGCTATTCCTTTATGGCGGGTATCACTATTATATAAAACTTTAAAGTATCACTATAAATTCATTTTTATGTTCTCTGGATTTCTTTAATGACCAGAATATATATTTGTTTTCCTTTTATTTCTCCAACATATTTAGGCTGTTAAAGCTCAGCTTTCAGTATTAGTGTTTTCTTAGTTACCATTGTATATCAGACTGGCTACCCACAACCTTCCTTATCACCCTCCATTGGTCTCCTCTTTGTTTATAATCAAACCACAAGTAGCTAGAAGATAACATAGCATGGCAGCATAGTTATTCCCCTGTAATAAGTACAATTCAGCAGGAACAGCCCCCTAAGTTTGCTCATAGCCTGTACAGAGAGATACCATAAAACTATAGCAGCATAGGGATTCCCCTGTACTAAGCACAATTCAGCAGGAACAGCCCCCTAAGTTTGCTCATAGCCTGTACAGAGAGATACCATAAAACTATAGCAGCATAGGGATTCCCCTGTACTAAGTACAATTCAGCAGGAACAGCCCCCTAAGTTTGCTCATAGCCTGTACAGAGAGATACCATACAACTATGGCAGCATAGGGATTCCCCTGTACTAAGCACAATTCAGCAGGAACAGCCCCCTAAGTTTGCTCATAGCCTGTACAGAGAGATACCATAAAACTATAGCAGCATAGGGATTCCCCTGTACTAAGCACAATTCAGCAGGAACAGCCTGCTAAGTTTGCTCATAGCCTTTACAAAGAGATACAGGCTACTTATACACACATCGTTTTTTGAAAGTATCTACATAATGAATTTGATGGAGAAATCTACTTTTTATTCAGGCGGGAGAGCACATTTGTATCTATAACCAAGCAGTATGAAGAGCTTCTAAAAACAAAAATATCTCTCCTCCAACGGAGTATTTTAACTGCACACACGTGTATTTGTCATGCCCCGAATTATTTATGGATGGTTGCAAGCTGTCTCGCTAATGTAAGGCAGATGGCTCGCTTACTCCCAACCAGACATGATTTATCGGAGGACATTACCATTGTCTGAGTTGGAATCCATGGGCGAATTCCTCACAATATAGGCAACTCTCAGCATGACAAGCCTCACCGTTACGGGAGCGTCGCATGGAACATAAAGACATTCCGCGCAATCTCCTGTGGCATTGCATGAAATAGCTTAAAGCTGCCCATACATGTACAGCTCACCAACAAGTGCCAAGCAGATGGTGGGCCACTACATAGACCAATCAGCTGCTGACCATTTGGCAGCCAGATCTTTGTGGAAGAAAAGCAACTATAAGGGAGCACACTTGCTAAACGGCTGATATTGGGCCCAGAATTGGGGGTTGGATATATGTATGCACTCACCCTAGCTACAGGTAGCGAAACTAAAGGTGGCCATACGTGTTAAGATCCGCTCGCTTGGCAAGGTCGCCAAGCGAGCGGAACTTCTCCCTATATCCCAACCTACGGGTGGGCGATATCCGGCAAACGTAGGCTTATTTGATCATTTGGCTCCAATGGGGCAGTCGGTTCGGGGACCACATCAATGACCCGATGCGGTCCCCAATCCAACTAAATCTTTTAACATGCCCGATCGATATCTGCCCAATTTCAGGCCAGATATCGGTTGTGCATGCCCCTCGTCCCTGCCCCTACACGGGCCGATAAGCTGCTGAATCGTTCCTAGTGACCATTATCGGCAGCTACAATTGGCCCATGTATGGCCACTTTAATATACCTATCACTGTAATCTTCTTTGTAAAAAAAGTATGAATAAATACCATTTTTATATGCTGAAATCCAGCTGCAAAGCAGTTCTTCTCTTTCTGCATCATCTGAAATCCTGTCAGGGGAGGAGGGACTAAAACACTGATCTTCCAAATTGTAACAACTTCTCAAAAGCTCACAGACAGCATGCAGGAACTACATAACCTACAATGCATTGCACTGTGATGTTACTTTATTATTTTGGATGGACATCCTTTATGTCTTTATGTCAAGTGTTTGGGCAGCAACTGGACTCAAGATTAGTAATTATTATGAAAGATACACAGCATTTTCCCTTTTGCATTCAGCAGATCACTATGGTGCCTGCTTACCTCGGTGCACTCTTGGAAGTTCTTGTAGAGCTCTAAGAGACTTTCCCTGGATGCTTTGGTGGACGGAGATAAGGAGAAAGCGTGTTTCATGTTACAGGCACCGACCCGCAGCCTCCATTGTATGCAGTATGTTTCATACAGTTCTTCAATCTGAGGGAGACAAAATCAGGGGAATTTTAACTATATAGCACAGGTACAGGTATCATTAGTACAGGTATGGGACCCCATATCCGGAAAGCCATTATCCATAAAGTTCCGAATTACAGAAAGGCCATCTCCCATCCCATAGACTCCATTATAAGCAGATAATTCTTATTTTTAGAAATGATTCCCTTTTCTCTGTAATAATAAAACAGTACCTGTACTTGATCCCAACTAAGATATAATTACCCCTTATTGGGGGCAGAACAGCCCTATTGGGTTTATTTAATGGTTAAATGATTCCCTTTTCTCTGTAATAATAAAACAGTACCTGTACTTGATCCCAACTAAGATATAATTACCCCTTATTGGGGGCAGAACAGCCCTATTGGGTTTATTTAATGGTTAAATGATTCCCTTTTCTCTGTAATAATAAAACAGTACCTGTACTTGATCCCAACTAAGATATAATTACCCCTTATTGGGGCAGAACAGTCCTATTGGGTTTATTTAATGGTTAAATGATTCCTTTTTCTCTGTAATAATAAAACAGTACCTGTACTTGATCCCAACTAAGATATAATTACCCCTTATTGGGGGCAGAACAGTCCTATTGGGTTTATTTAATGGTTAAATGATTCCCTTTTCTCTGTAATAATAAAACAGTAGCTGTACTTGATCCCAACTAAGATATAATTACCCCTTATTGGGGGCAGAACAGCCCTATTGGGTTTATTTAATGGTTAAATGATTCCCTTTTCTCTGTAATAATAAAACAGTACCTGTACTTGATCCCAACTAAGATATAATTACCCCTTATTGGGGGCAGAACAGCCCTATTGGGGGCAGAACAGCCCTATTGGGTTTATTTAATGGTTAAATGATTCCCTTTTCTCTGTAATAATAAAACAGTAGCTGTACTTGATCCCAACTAAGATATAATTACCCCTTATTGGGGGCAGAACAGCCCTATTGGGTTTATTTAATGGTTAAATGATTCCCTTTTCTCTGTAATAATAAAACAGTAGCTGTACTTGATCCCAACTAAGATATAATTACCCCTTATTGGGGGCAGAACAGCCCTATTGGGTTTATTTAATGGTTAAATGATTCCCTTTTCTCTGTAATAATAAAACAGTACCTGTACTTGATCCCAACTAAGATATAATTACCCCTTATTGGGGCAGAACAGTCCTATTGGGTTTATTTAATGGTTAAATGATTCCTTTTTCTCTGTAATAATAAAACAGTACCTGTACTTGATCCCAACTAAGATATAATTACCCCTTATTGGGGGCAGGACAGTCCTATTGGGTTTATTTAATGGTTAAATGATTCCCTTTTCTCTGTAATAATAAAACAGTAGCTGTACTTGATCCCAACTAAGATATAATTACCCCTTATTGGGGGCAGAACAGTCCTATTGGGTTTATTTAATGGTTAAATGATTCCCTTTTCTCTGTAATAATAAAACAGTAGCTGTACTTGATCCCAACTAAATATAATTACCCCTTATTGGGGGCAGAACAGTCCTATTGGGTTTATTTAATGGTTAAATGATTCCCTTTTCTCTGTAATAATAAAACAGTAGCTGTACTTGATCCCAACTAAGATATAATTACCCCTTATTGGGGGCAGAACAGTCCTATTGGGTTTATTTAATGGTTAAATGATTCCCTTTTCTCTGTAATAATAAAACAGTAGCTGTACTTGATCCCAACTAAATATAATTACCCCTTATTGGGGGCAGAACAGCCCTATTGGGTTTATTTCATGGTTAAATGATTCCCTTTTCTCTGTAATAATAAAACAGTACCTGTACTTGATCCCAACTAAGATATAATTACCCCTTATTGGGGGCAGAACAGCCCTATTGGGTTTATTGAATGGTTAAATGATTCCCTTTTCTCTGTAATAATAAAACAGTACCTGTACTTGATCCCAACTAAGATATAATTACCCCTTATTGGGGGCAGAACAGCCCTATTGGGTTTATTTAATGGTTAAATGATTCCCTTTTCTCTGTAATAATAAAACAGTAGCTGTACTTGATCCCAACTAAGATATAATTACCCCTTATTGGGGGCAGAACAGCCCTATTGGGTTTATTTAATGGTTAAATGATTCCCTTTTCTCTGTAATAATAAAACAGTACCTGTACTTGATCCCAACTAAGATATAATTACCCCTTATTGGGGCAGAACAGTCCTATTGGGTTTATTTAATGGTTAAATGATTCCTTTTTCTCTGTAATAATAAAACAGTACCTGTACTTGATCCCAACTAAGATATAATTACCCCTTATTGGGGCAGAACAGCCCTATTGGGTTTATTTATTGGTTAAATGATTCCTTTTTCTCTGTAATAATAAAACAGTACCTGTACTTGATCCCAACTAAGATATAATTACCCCTTATTGGGGGCAGAACAGTCCTATTGGGTTTATTTAATGGTTAAATGATTCCCTTTTCTCTGTAATAATAAAACAGTAGCTGTACTTGATCCCAACTAAGATATAATTACCCCTTATTGGGGGCAGAACAGTCCTATTGGGTTTATTTAATGGTTAAATGATTCCCTTTTCTCTGTAATAATAAAACAGTAGCTGTACTTGATCCCAACTAAATATAATTACCCCTTATTGGGGGCAGAACAGCCCTATTGGGTTTATTTAATGGTTAAATGATTCCCTTTTCTCTGTAATAATAAAACAGTACCTGTACTTGATCCCAACTAAGATATAATTACCCCTTATTGGGGGCAGAACAGCCCTATTGGGTTTATTGAATGGTTAAATGATTCCCTTTTCTCTGTAATAATAAAACAGTACCTGTACTTGATCCCAACTAAGATATAATTACCCCTTATTGGGGGCAGAACAGCCCTATTGGGTTTATTTAATGGTTAAATGATTCCCTTTTCTCTGTAATAATAAAACAGTACCTGTACTTGATCCTAACTAAGATATAATTGATCCTTATTTGAGCCAAAACAAGCCTATTGGGTTAATTGAATATTTAAATGATTTTTAGCAAATTTAAGTTAATTTCTGGCTTTGAGGCAAGTGTTGATTGCCTAAAACCCAATGTAAAGTCAAACAGAGCCTCTATAGGCTGCCAGTCCACACAGGAGCTAGCAAATAGCCAATTATAGCTCTTATCTGCACCCCCCAGGTACTTTTTTCCGTGCTCCCCAACACTTTTTCCATTTGAATGTGGCTCAGGGGTATTAAAGGTTGGGGATCCCTGCTTTAGTCCAATCAACTGAAATAACTGGGGATTCATAGTTCAACCGACAATGCATTCATCATATGGATCATCATAAATAATGAGCTGTGTATAAACAACCCCCTCCCTTCCCTAATTTGCAGCCTTTCTTAAGCTTTAAGATAAGGTTACTATTTATTACCAGCTTCTAAAATGCATCCAAATCATTTCTTCTATCTAACACTGGCAGACAACATGAGTCTGATTAGCAAAGACCTTGTCACAATGAGATTGTTAGCTCCCTGTGCTGCTAATATTATTTATAACATTTACAGAGGTTTGCACAAACACAGCTTAATGAAAAGAGACTGTGCTGCCTCAATATAGAGCAACGGGTTTTCTTGCCTAATATGAGAACATCCAGTCCTGGAAAGTGTCACAAAATACACTATAAATTACTCCCATAAAGCAAGTCTGCAAATGATCAGGCTCCTTTTAGCTGTAACCTAGAAAAGTCTCTATCTTCCTAAAAACTCTGTAAATTACGCAGAAAGAGAAAAGCTATTTCCTGTAACATTTTACACATGCCATTCGTGCGCAGTATGACAAGGACACTGCCGAAAATACCAGATTCCGATAGCAGGGAGGAAAAGCAGGATGTATGTTAGCAAGTAAGTACAAGATTAAACACTGGCGTACATGAGTGTCACCACCAGGGCAAGAGGGCGGCCGATGATCTCTATGGGACAGGCGAGAAGTAATTGGATAAGACAGAGTATTTGTACAAACAGTAGAGTGATAACAGCCCCTGCTCCTCTGGGAAGGTTCCCAGTAGATGTTGGAACATTGTTGCTGGGAGTTGCTCCCATTCCGCCACAAGAGCATTAGTGAGGTTGGGAAATGATGTTGGGGATCAGGCCTGGCTCATAGTTGGGGTTCCAGTTCATCTCACAAGGGTTCAGTTGGGTTGAGATTGTAGTTCTGTGCAGGCCCGTCAGGTTCCCTTCTCAGCAAACCCATTCTGCAGGGACCTGGCTTTGTTGTGCTGAGACAGGAAAGGGCCTTCCCTTAATTCCACAAAGCAGAAAGCAGGAATATCATTACACACTGTTGCTTTTACTGGAACAAGGTGCCTAAACCCCAAACCCTGGGACACAGCCACAGACCATTATTCTTCCTCCACCAAACATCACCGTTGGCATTGTGCATTCAGGCAGAGGTCTCCTGGCATCTGCCACAACTTTTCCATCAAACTGGCAGATAGTGAAATGCCTTTTATCCATCCAAAGGATGCATTTCCACTGCTCTTAGTCTAATGTCTTTACCCCATTCAAGCCGATGAATGGCATTGCATATGGTGATGTTAGGTTTGTTTGCTTCTGATCAACCACAAAACCCTGACACAGAGTTCCCTGTATAACTCAGCCTGCAGCCTTGTGCCTTTATATGGTCACAGAACCCCTCAGTGACTGCTAATATCCTTATCATTTACAGTAGGGGGTACATTATCCCTTATAATACATGAGTGATACTCAGAGTTCCCTGTATAACTCAGCCTGCAGCCTTGTGCCTTTATATGGGCACAGAACCCCTCAGTGACTGCTAATATCCTTATCATTTACAGTAGGGGGTACATTATCCCTTATAATACATGAGTGATACTCAGAGTTCCCTGTATAACTCAGCCTGCAGCCTTGTGCCTTTATATGGGCACAGAACCCCTCAGTGACTTCTAATATCCTTATCATTTACAGTAGGGGGTACATTATCCCTTATAATACATGAGTGATACTCAGAGTTCCCTGTATAACTCAGCCTGCAGCCTTGTGCCTTTATATGGGGGGCACAGAACCCCTCAGTGACTGCTAATATCCTTATCATTTACAGTAGGGGGTACATTATCCCTTATAATACATGAGTGATACTCAGAGTTCCCTGTATAACTCAGCCTGCAGCCTTGTGCCTTTATATGGGGGGCACAGAACCCCTCAGTGACTGCTAATATCCTTATCATTTACAGTAGGGGGTACATTATCCCTTATAATACATGAGTGATACTCAGAGTTCCCTGTATAACTCAGCCTGCAGCCTTGTGCCTTTATATGGGCACAGAACCCCTCAGTGACTGCTAATATCCTTATCATTTACAGTAGGGGGTACATTATCCCTTATAATACATGAGTGATACTCAGAGTTCCCTGTATAACTCAGCCTGCAGCCTTGTGCCTTTATATGGGCACAGAACCCCTCAGTGACTGCTAATATCCTTATATTTTATAACAGCGGGACTATTATTCCCTGTATAAAATGTGAAGAATGTACCTCCTCCATATATAAAGAAGATATCAGTGAGTAATGGCGGCACTGCAGGAACATGTCTGGTGCATTTATTTTATTTATTCAGTCAACACCCCCATATATTCAGTGAAATCCAGTGCGAGTGATACTGATATCTCTATAACGGAGAAAGATAATTTCTTTCTCAGATAAAAATTCTCCTATGGAAAGACCTATGGGTGTCATGTTCCAGCTGTCCGTATTGTGATAAGTTGGGGCGAATTAACTCAATCCCAAAAGAAAAAAAAGAACCTTTATGCCCCCAGTATCTAATGTCTAATGCTGGAAATTTAGCTTCAAACGCAGGAATTTTAAAGGGTAACTCCACCAAAACTGTTGTTTTGCCTAAAGCAAAGTAAATATACTGCAAAGCAGCTTTCCAATACACATAAATGCAAAATTATTTTAACAATAATGATGATGGAGGGTGCCAGTTTCTTAGGCAGGCCCAGTCACTCTAACCTCTAATACACCTCTTCTCTATACTTTTGGGTAGGAAGTTAATGATTAGAATGGTGGGTGACAAACAAATCAGCCGCCCCCCGTGATTTTGGTTTTTTAAGTGTAATTAAAATGCTACTGAAAGCAGTATCTCTCTGCAGGGTCGGACTGGGCCGCCGGGACACCAGGAAAAATCCCGGTGGGCCCCAGCGGCCCAGATCCGACCCTTGCCGGCTCTCCCCCTGCCCGACAGCTCTTCCCCATACGCATTAAATGTACACGCAGTCAGGGGAGGATACTGGGTGGGGGCCCCTGCAAGGGGGGGGGGGTAGGGGACGTGGCCGGCGGGGGCACCTGCAGGGCCCCTGGGGCGGGAGCCCCGGTGGGCCCTGCCCCCCCCCAGTCCGACCCTGCCTTTCTGTACTGTTTGTTCTGACTCCTGAAACAATGTAGCTTTTAACAGACCTGCAGGAGAACTATCTCCATTGTTTCAAAAGTCAGAAGATGCAACAAGAATCTAGAGCCAAATCTGCATTAGTGCCTCCCCTTGCTGCTCATGAATACAGCACTGTCGTACACAGGCAGCACTATATTCACTGGGAGGAATGCAGGACTGTTTTACACCCATGGAAATCACAGAAATGCAGGGCAACAGCCCCCAGAGTCTTAATTTCAAAGTGTAGTTTACCTTTACAAGAGTGCTGACAGGGGAGGCCTGCGTCGTACTGAACTAGATGAGCAAGGACTTTCAAACTGCATGTATGAAAACCACATCTTTTATATGACATAAAAAAATAACATTATTTAAGAGGAAATGACATGGGATTAATGACCTCATAATATGGGGTCTTTTTCTGCATTTAATTATGTATTTGAACTACACGCTGCTCTTAAAAAAAACAAAGACAGAAGCATAAAAAAGTTCATTCCTACAAATCTGTCACGGGGCTGGAACCCACGGAAGGTATTTAAGCTATTTGTGAGCCTACAGTGGGGACATGTTTTGCCCATATGTCATCTCCAGTCACGCCTGCCTCCTGTGGTGAGTGTGTTGCTTAAACACCTTCTACTGCCCTGCAGAACCCCAGCATATTCTTAGGCTAAACTCATTCATTGCGAATGAACTCTATAACTAAGCCAGTATAAGGGGATCTCCGCAATGTATCAACTGCGAAAGGCTTTTCACAGGGTTAAACACAGAAGGAAAATGGAATATCTTTAAAATATTGCTTAGCAAGTATACAGGTCAGTATATTCCCCTTGTAAGCAAGGAAAGACACTGCAAAGCAAAACCTTTATGGCTAAATAAAAGTGTTAGTGTTGAGGTTGGTAAGAAAAACGTGCTTTTAAAGCATTCAAGTTAGCTGGGATAGCAGGAACTTTATCAGGTGCAAGAACACCAAGAAGGCAGCAAAAAAGCTATCAGGCAAGCTAAAATAGAAATGGAAAGGGATATTGCAGCTAGGAGTAAAAGGAATCCAAAATTTATTTTTTAATTATGTAAATAGTAAGAAAATGAAGCAAAAAGGGGTGGGACCCTTATTATCACAAGGGGGTCAGTAGGTTGATGAGAACGGGGAAAAAGCTGAAATTCTGAACTCTTATTTTTCATCTGTCTATACATCTGAGGAGCCAGCTAATGAAGGCTTCCCTTTTAATAGACCCAATTCTAGTAATATAACTACTGATGCATGGGTCACTCAGGAGGAAATTAAAGAGAGACGTGTAAAAGTAAACAAAGGTCCAGGATAGATCGGTATTCATCCCAGGGTATTAAACGAGCTTAGCTCTGTGATTGCCAAATCCCTTCACTTAATTTTTCAGGATTCACTGAGGTCTGGCATGGTGCCGAGAGACTGGCGGATTGCTAATGTGGTGCCGTTATTTAAAATGGGATTCCGTTCTCAGCCTTAAAACTATAGGCCTGTTAGTCTGACATCAGTGGTAGGAAACCTTGATAGGATACTTGATTACATTACTAATCACATTACTGTGAGTTTGTACCAGCATGGTTTTATGCGTAACAGATCTCACCAGACTAAATTAATTGCCTTTTATGAGGAGGTGAGCAGGAATCTCCACTCTGGGATGGCAGTGGGTGTCATCTACTTGGACTTATACAGTACCGCACAGAACGTTAATAATAACATTAAGGGGTACTGGCCTGAAACATAATATTTGTACCTTCTTTGAGAACTGGCTAAAGGATAGATTACAAAGAGTGGGGTAAATGGAACACTTTCTAATTGGGCCAGTGTTGTTAGTGGAGTACCGCAGGGGTCAGTCCTTGGTCCTTTGCTTTTTAACTTGTTTATTAATGACCTGGGGGTGGGCATAGACAGTACTGTATATGTTTCTGCAGATGACACTAAATTGTGCAAAACTATAAGTTCCATGAAGGATTTTTTGGCGAGGGCAGTGATGTGGTAATGGCAGATTATGTTAATGCCTTTAAGAGGGGCCTGGATGAGTTCTTGAACAAGCATAGTATCCAAGGCTATTGTGATACTAATATCTACAGTTAGTATTGATGTTGGTGTGTATGGTTTATGTATGCGAATGTATAGATTGGTTGGTATGGGTCTGTGTGTGTACACTGGAGTCTGCTTTGAAGGGTTAAACTTGATGGACTTTGGTCTTTCGTCAACCCAACTTAAATATGTAACTATAATGTATCATTTGTACAGCCGGTTATGAGAAAGGCAGATGGCTGAAGCATCCATATGTATCTTTTTGAGCACTTTTATATAAAACATCAGGATGTAAAATAGGAGCATGGAGGGAAATCCCACAGCATGGTGATTCTGGTACTAAAGAGATCTTCCAACACACAATATGTTTATCATTTACAGTACATTAACCCTTATAATACATGAGTGATACTCAGAGTTCCCTGTATAACTCAGCCTGCAGCCTTGTGCCTTTATATGGGCACAGAACCCCTCAGTGACTTCTAATATCCTTATCATTTACAGTAGGGGGTACATTATCCCTTATAATACATGAGTGATACTCAGAGTTCCCTGTATAACTCAGCCTGCAGCCTTGTGCCTTTATATGGGCACAGAACCCCCCAGTGACTTCTAATATCCTTATCATTTACAGTAGGGGGTACATTATCCCTTATAATACATGAGTGATACTCAGAGTTCCCTGTATAACTCAGCCTGCAGCCTTGTGCCTTTATATGGTCACAGAACCCCTCAGTGACTTCTAATATCCTTATCATTTACAGTAGGGGGTACATTATCCCTTATAATACACGAGTGATACTCAGAGTTCCCTGTATAACCCAGCCTGCAGCCTTGTGCCCTTATATACTATACCTTATAATACATGATTACATGAGCATTTTCTCATTATCTTACCTTGCTAATGTGAAATTCCAGCTTTCGGATGTGCCGCTCAATTAAGCGAATCTCCTTTAGGAATGAAGAAAAGACAGTTTGGAAGAGAAATGCCAAAAGGGCTGACAGAGACAGATACATATTCAAGTGAATTAAGGAAGTATTTAAGGGAGTATTTAGGGGAAACATCTAGGTAAAAACTGAAAAGGGACATAAGGAAAGATTTCTTTGCTAATAAATATATGGAGCAGACTTCCTGCAGTTGTGGTAAGGGCCAACTCAGTACAGGTATAGGACCCGTTATACAGAATGCTCAGGACCAAGGGTATTCCAGATAAGGGATCTTTCCGTAATTTGGACCTTCATACCTTAAGTCTACTAAAAAATCAATAAAACATTAATTAAACCCAATAGGGTTGTTTTGCATCCAATAAGGAATATTTATATCTTAGTTGGGATAAATTACATGGTACTGTTATATAACTACAAAGAAAAAGGAAATCAGTTTTAATCTGTATTATTTGATTAAAATGGAGTCTCCGTAATTCGGAGCTTTATAGATAACGGGTTTCTGGATAAGGGATCCCATACCTGTAAAGGAATTCACTTGTGTTTAATACAGTAGGAACCCAGGAATAATAAGGCAGTGGGGGTCATTTATAAAATTCGCACAGCACAGAATTACTTGCACAGCGAATTTGCTCTGCTCATGTTTATATTTAGAAAGCTGGACACGGCTGGGGCATTTAATGTGCAAACATTAAACGCAGTGTAAATGTCATTAAAGTTTTTTAAATATGGCATATTCGCAAATTGAGCATATTTATGTGCATACGCTGCGTCTGCGTAACACCACAACTTTCCCTTCAAGCTGCAGCAGAAGGTTGCTATGGCCGGTAGCATGGAAGGTTGCTATGGCCGGTAGCATGGAAGGTTGCTATGGCCGGTAGCATGAAGACTGTTTGAGGATAAGAAGTGAGGTGCTGATTAATAGAGGAATAAAAGGGATAAAGAAAGAGTGAGCGGCATCAGATTGCGTACAAGTGAAAGGAATATCGTGCTGCACTCTGGCCTCACAGGCCACATTATAACAACACGCCAATGTGACATATATAGAAGGCCAGCTATATAGAAAGGGCCATGTGGTCTGTATCTTCCCCTGGGCTGATGTATTTACATGAGTGGATAGGCTTTTACACACACCAGATGGGAGACAGAATTCGGCACAACAGGAAGTTACTGGGAAGAACGAGAGAAGCGAGAAAATAGCAGAACGAAGGGTAATTACCTTGTCCAGGTCATAGAAATAGGCCTGAAACGATAAAAAGCCTGTCAGTATATTTCTGTCATATAGATGTTCTATGCCTCAAGAGTAGAACCTTTTCAGAGCATATATGCTATTCTGCATGACAAGATTAAAGGCAATGTAAACCCAAACACTGATATACTAAGCCAGTAATCAGGAGTTATAAATTAAATATCACCCAAACATTTTGTTTCTACAAACACCCCAATAAAGCTGCTGCCCTTAGGTGCCTGTATAGAAAATGCAGCTCTGGTTCTATTCAATCCTATAGATGAACGGTACCAATTATCATTCTCTGGCAGATCCAGGGCATTGCAATGATACCTAAGCGCCAGAGAATTCTCCGATGTGTTGTGCTCACTTAATGGAGAGCTCGCTGGCGCCCAAGAATTTTACATGTTTTACGAAAAGTCCTTTCAGCTTACCAGCCTCGAGTTTCTCTTAATGTCTTTCTGTTGGCCGGCCAGGAAATCCAGCTGTGTTTGATGTTCCTCGAGGTACTCACTGCAAAATATGCCAAGTACGTTAGTACATTACATTAACCCTTCATATATTATATATATATACACACACACCCTTAGCTGCTTGCGGTTCAGGCTGCGAGAGTGCTTCCTTCAAAAAGACACTCCCTTGGCCAGACATGTCTTAGAAATTATATCACAACTACTTTGGGGCAAAATCATTGGCAAAACATGTCTTACCTTTGTAATTCTTAGCCACCAGTTAGATGTTTGCTTTCATTAGTCTAACTGCATTAAATCAGTAAAAGCCAACTGCTGATTGGTTCATAAGAATACCAGGGATTGGGTAAACTTTGCCTGTGCTTGTGTGTATGCCTCATAATGGGCACCAGAGATTTTTGGTCAACTAACCATTTTGTGCATCAAGGAGGCTTGTTTAGTTCTATCCATACCACCCATGACAACAGGTTTGCCATTCATTGCCCTGTAGTACAATGCTGATGTCACACGTTGAAGTCTATGGGGCATTTGAAAAGACTGGGGGCCACAAAAAACTTTTTGGTGGGCCACATGTGGTGCTTTAGAAAATCAGGGCAGTTATGGCAATTTAACTGACGTTTGGGGTTCAGGTCTTCTTTCCAGTTTAACATGTTATTGGTCCAGCTTTGATCCCTACAGTGTTATGTTCCCCTACATATGGCCCTCGCTCACTGCTTCAGCAGAAAGTGAAGGACGCAATGATTAAAATAAAAGCGGAGGAAGGAAGGACTGGAAGGACATTATCAAATAGGGGCACTGGTTCCTGCAGTCATATCCAAAGCCTCATCTCGCAGTGTAACATACCACAATCGGGTGTCACAATGAGATAAGGGCTGTAACAGCAGCTGCTTTCTCAGTGAAACACAACTGCACTAAAACACAAATGTGAATGCTTGTGAGCTTGTGTCGGGAGAGGACCATATCAATTCACCAATGTGGTCTTCACCTTCCGAGACTGCACTCTGTCTCAGCGAATTAGACCAGTGATCTCCAACCAGTGGCTCTTGAGCAACATATTGGCCACCACCCTATTTGATATTGCTCCAAGTGGCCACAAAGTAGGTGCCTATATTTACATTTCTGACTTGGAGGCACGTTTTGGCACAGTTTTACTACAAGCAGAGCCTTCTGCAGGTGAGAAGTCCTCACAGACAGCCAATTACAGTCTTTATTTGGCATCACCAAAGAACAATTTCATGCTTGCGTGGCTCATCTACACTTTTTACATCTGAGTTTGGCTCACAAGTAAAAAACATTTGGGGATCCATGCATTAGATTTATATGTGCATTTACAGTATATACATACACATGCCATCTTCCAGTAAATGATATTCACATTTAAATCTATGGACTCATAATGGAACTGGCATTACGTACTTAAGGCCTTTCCTTAGAGCCTCAAATATCTTCTTGACTTGGTGTGGATGGGGGTCCAGTGGGATTGAACCTTTGCGCAGAGAGGGGTAGAGCTTGTCGGATTTTGCCAATACTTTGGACCTCACCGAACTTCTGCGGAGGGACTGTCTGTTGGAAAGAAGGAATTGGATCACTCGGGGAATACAGACATTTGTTATCTCCATTTTAAATACATATGTCCTATCACTTGACAGATACCAAACACATTTGTAAGCTTCCTTATAGTTTATGGACAGACCATTTTTCATATTCACACCCCATATCCCCTTTAGATAATCTTGTAGGCTTTATGGAATGCAAACACAGGCACAGTGGCCATTAAAGGCAACTGCTTTCTATCTCACTCGCAATCAGCTTCAGATGGAAAAGAAGCTGCTTTCACTTCCATTGCTTTTAACGGAGTCTGGAGAACCCGTTACATGATTCATGTTTCTCCATAATGTCCCATAGATCATTCGCTAGAGGTTTCCTGGCTGGTCGGCCAGTTTATTGTTTTTGCAGACTTCATGCTGAGTATCAATCTACAATATATCTCTCCAGCCCACTGGACATTACTTCATACAGAGCTTTGTCATATCAGCAACTTCTTTGCTATGTACACCTTTATTAGAATATAGACCAATAGTGTTCTGCCTCAATATGATTTATATATTTAGATACAATCTTATAACTTATAACTACTTCTAATTAACAACAGCTAGCTCTTTACAATGGGATCTGTGCCACTGTGACAGAATGCTGTTATACAGAGAGCTAGAATCTCAGCCATAAAGCAGGGCAGGACTGCTGCTTACAATGGGTGCCAGATAGGATCTGTGCCACTGTGACAGAATGCTCTGTAAAGGTGGCCATACACGCACCGATATTATCGTACGAAACCTCGTTTCGTACGATAATCGGTGCGTGTATGGCATGTCAGCGAGCCGACCGATATCGCAGGAAGCTGCTGAAATCGGTCGGCTCGCCGATCGGCCAAGTTAGAAAATTTTGATCGGGCGCCATAGAAGGCGCCTGACCAAAATTCTCCCTTCAGAGCTGAATCGGCAGAAGGAGGTAGAAATCCTATTGTTTCTACCTCCTTACCTGCCGATTCAGCCCTGAATGGTGTGTGGCGGATCTGACGATGTTTCGTGCGACCGACGGTCGTACGAAACATCGTGAGATCGCCACGTGTATGGCCAGCTTTATACAGATAGCTAGAATCTCAGCCATAAAGCAGGGCAGGACTGCTGCTTACAATGGGGATCAGATAGGATCTGTGCCACTGCGACAGAATGCTCTGTTATACAGATAGCTAGAATCTCAGCCATAAAGCAGGGCAGGACTGCTGCTTACAATGGGGATCAGATAGGATCTGTGCCACTGTGACAGAATGCTCTGTTATACAGATAGCTAGAATCTCAGCCATAAAGCAGGGCAGGACTGCTGCTTACAATGGGTATCAGATAGGATCTGTGCCACTGTGACAGAATGCTCTGTTATACAGATAGCTAGAATCTCAGCCATAAAGTAGGTCAGCATTGTTGCTTTCTAGTGTAAAAAAATGAGACACAGACAAAGTTGCACTTTTAAGCACATCACCTATTGCTAATATATGCAACATTACACATTATTATGGGGCACAGATAGAGAGATTATATTTGCTGCTGAGAGTCAGCACTATGCTACAGAAGCTCTGGAGAAAGGGAAAGCTTTATAAGAGACTGAGGGGAAAAAAAGGAGACTTTACGGGCCCCAGAGTCCATCAATCACATCAATTCCCATCAAGAACATTCATGTGGATCCAATAAAATAAAATGAGAAACAATCACACTGGCTGTAATGTTTTCCAAGACTGAACGTCTCAGAAAAGACATTTATAGCAGAGCAAAGCTGGGCCCACAATCAAATTGCGTTACTTACGAGGTCTTTCGGACTTGTAACGTGCTGAAGCCAGCGAAGGACCTGCTCCTGCCGACTCCTCCGAGGCCGTCGCTGGGAGAACTGAACCTCAGCTTCACTGACATGGTTGCCAGCAACTCCTACAATAAAAGAGAATTGTTTAGGCCTTGTGGGGGCTGAAGCGGCCCTTTCAGGTAGGCTTTCAAAAAATGGACTCTAATGGCCGATTCACGCCTTAAGGTGGCCATACACGCCAAGCGAGCGGATCTTCTCCTGATATCCCCACCTATGGGTGGGCGATATCGGGCTAATTTGGTCATTTAGCCCCAAGGCCAATTAGAATTAGAACAAAGGGTATAGGCGGGTATATCAATGAGCTGATGCAGTCCCCGATCTGACTGATTTTTAAACCTGCCCGATCAAGATCTGCCCAAGTTCAGGCCAGATGTCGGTCGGCCAGGCCCGTCGTTAGTGCCCCTACACGGGCTGATAAGCTGCCAAATCGGTCTAAGGGATCGATATCGGCAGCTAGAGTCGGCCCATGTATGGCCACCTTTACACTTGCCCACGGATTAGGGTAGAAATGTTGCACATTATGTATAGGGCTGCTATACCCCCGGAAGACCTGCTGACTCTAGATGGAAAGGTCAAATGACCATATCTAGTGTATGGCATCATCTCAAGAAGGACACCACAAGACTGGTCAGGACAGGAGGATGCTGGTAGTTAAAGATTAGGTTCTTTTATCTATTTAACTGCTTTTTTTTTTTAAGCACAATAAAAGCCAAAATGGGGGGGGTATCCCCCAGAGAACAGGGCACTGTGCCTCCATCTTCTTGCATTTTCCCAATCATGGTAGTGTAGGGATGTACCTTATTCTGTACACAGAACCAAAAGTCTGTTATATGTTATATATACCCACAATTGCACTAGCAGGGCCATGGTGATTGCCATGAAGTCTGTGAAAGTGCAATGCCAAGGGTTTGCAAACCTATAGGAATCGCCCTGTATGCCAGTTGGCTTTAATAGAACAGTATTACGCATTTAAAGTTATGGGTGGGCGGTATAAAGAGCTTATTACGCACACACACAAATATATATATACAAGCATCTGTATATGGGCAGCAGCTGTCGTATTGTTTATTGGATGACAGGACTAAAGGGTATTTGTAGCTCAATGGCAAACAGACTGAATACTACTGTATAGTCAAGTGTAAGGGTCTGAAATGTGATTCGAGGGGAGAGTGGAGAGGTTTAATGGCAGAGAGTGCGCAGTGAATGAGGCAGATGAGTTTGCCAGCTGTGTGTCGTATAGACTAGACGCAGGATGCAAGAAAAGCTCCTTTCTATACACATTTGTATTTTTTTTTTATTATTATTCCTCTTCTGGCAAGTCCTAGACATTTTTTAGACCAAATCACAATAGCGATAAAGCCATTTCTATTACCCAAATAATAATTATTTCATAGAGTACTTTCCAGGTTGAACCCACGCCAAGGTGTTTTAAACGCTACAAGTGCACAGCTTGTAAAGACATTTACAAGACATGAAAGACTCCGGAACGAGAGCGAGACGCCGCGTGCGGTGCCAAATTTTGCGCGAACTGCCCTCTAATATTAAACAAGACAGACGGACCGCTGTTTGGCCAACCTGCCTGCCTCTCATTACACAAACCAGACAAGGCAGCAGCTATGTTATATTTGAATCCAAGCAGCCTGAACTGAAAGTTTGTGAGTAGGCAAAGCTCTGATTCCTTTAACCCACTAAGCACTGGGGCTGCCTGCTGCAAATACACCAGTCATCAGTCATTCTGTGGCTGTGGGATAGCAGGTATAGTAGGGAGAGATGGTGCCTATAGTAGCAGTGGGATAATAGCCTCTGGGAAGGGACTGGGGCTGTGGGATAGCAGGTATAGTAGGGAGAGATGGTGCCTATAGTAGCAGTGGGATAATAGCCTCTGGGAAGGGACTGTGGCTGTGGGATAGCAGGTATAGTAGGGAGAGATGGTGCCTATAGTAGCAGTGGGATAATAGCCTCTGGGAAGGGACTGTGGCTGTGGGATAGCAGGTATAGTAGGGAGAGATGGTGCCTATAGTAGCAGTGGGGGGATAATAGCCTCTGGGAAGGGACTGGGGCTGTGGGATAGCAGGTATAGTAGGGAGAGATGGTGCCTATAGTAGCAGTGGGATATTAGCCTCTGGGAAGGGACTGTGGCTGTGGGATAGCAGGTATAGTAGGGAGAGATGGTGCCTATAGTAGCAGTGGGGGGATAATAGCCTCTGGGAAGGGACTGGGGCTGTGGGATAGCAGGTATAGTAGGGAGAGATGGTGCCTATAGTAGCAGTGGGGGGATAATAGCCTCTGGGAAGGGACTGTGGCTGTGGGATAGCAGGTATAGTAGGGAGAGATGGTGCCTATAGTAGCAGTGGGATAATAGCCTCTGGGAAGGGACTGTGGCTGTGGGATAGCAGGTATAGTAGGGAGAGATGGTGCCTGTAGTAGCAGTGGGGGGATAATAGCCTCTGGGAAGGGACTGGGGCTGTGGGATAGCAGGTATAGTAGGGAGAGATGGTGCCTGTAGTAGCAGTGGGGGGATAATAGCCTCTGGGAAGGGACTGGGGCTGTGGGATAGCAGGTATAGTAGGGAGAGATGGTGCCTATAGTAGCAGTGGGGGGATAATAGCCTCTGGGAAGGGACTGTGGCTGTGGGATAGCAGGTATAGTAGGGAGAGATGGTGCCTATAGTAGCAGTGGGATAATAGCCTCTGGGAAGGGACTGGGGCTGTGGGATAGCAGGTATAGTAGGGAGAGATGGTGCCTATAGTAGCAGTGGGGGGATAATAGCCTCTGGGAAGGGACTGTGGCTGTGGGATAGCAGGTATAGTAGGGAGAGATGGTGCCTATAGTAGCAGTGGGATAATAGCCTCTGGGAAGGGATTGTGGCTGTGGGATAGCAGATATAGTAGGGAGAGATGGTGCCTATAGTAGCAGTGGGGGATAATAGCCTCTGGGAAGGGACTGGGGCTGTGGGATAGCAGGGATAGTAGGGAGAGATGGTGCCTATAGTAGCAGTGGGATAATAGCCTCTGGGAAGGGATTGTGGCTGTGGGATAGCAGATATAGTAGGGAGAGATGGTGCCTATAGTAGCAGTGGGGGGATAATAGCCTCTGGGAAGGACTGTGGCTGTGGGATAGCAGGTATAGTAGGGAGAGATGGTGCCTATAGTAGCAGTGGGGGGATAATAGCCTCTGGGAAGGGACTGTGGCTGTGGGATAGCAGGTATAGTAGGGAGAGATGGTGCCTATAGTAGCAGTGGGATAATAGCCTCTGGGAAGGGACTGGGGCTGTGGGATAGCAGGTATAGTAGGGAGAGATGGTGCCTATAGTAGCAGTGGGGGGATAATAGCCTCTGGGAAGGGACTGGGGCTGTGGGATAGCAGGTATAGTAGGGAGAGATGGTGCCTATAGTAGCAGTGGGGGGATAATAGCCTCTGGGAAGGGACTGGGGCTGTGGGATAGCAGGTATAGTAGGGAGAGATGGTGCCTATAGTAGCAGTGGGGGGATAATAGCCTCTGGGAAGGGACTGGGGCTGTGGGATAGCAGGTATAGTAGGGAGAGATGGTGCCTATAGTAGCAGTGGGGGGATAATAGCCTCTGGGAAGGGACTGGGGCTGTGGGATAGCAGGTATAGTAGGGAGAGATGGTGCCTATAGTAGCAGTGGGGGGGATAATAGCCTCTGGGAAGGGACTGTGGCTGTGGGATAGCAGGTATAGTAGGGAGAGATGGTGCCTATAGTAGCAGTGGGGGGGATAATAGCCTCTGGGAAGGGACTGTGGCTGTGGGATTGCAGGTATAGTAGGGAGAGATGGTGCCTATAGTAGCAGTGGGATAATAGCCTCTGGGAAGGGACTGGGGCTGTGGGATAGCAGGTATAGTAGGGAGAGATGGTGCCTATAGTAGCAGTGGGGGGATAATAGCCTCTGGGAAGGGACTGGGGCTGTGGGATAGCAGGTATAGTAGGGAGAGATGGTGCCTATAGTAGCAGTGGGGGGATAATAGCCTCTGGGAAGGGACTGGGGCTGTGGGATAGCAGGTATAGTAGGGAGAGATGGTGCCTATAGTAGCAGTGGGGGGATAATAGCCTCTGGGAAGGGACTGGGGCTGTGGGATAGCAGGTATAGTAGGGAGAGATGGTGCCTATAGTAGCAGTGGGGGGATAATAGCCTCTGGGAAGGGACTGGGGCTGTGGGATAGCAGGGATAGCACTTTCCCTAAATACAGTTTTGGATTCTCCAATTGCAAAGACTGAACCTGAGCATTACAAATCTTAAGACCTCTGCTTTGTGGTGTAGTTAATCTATGAAGGAGTTAATGCATCATGTGGAAAACCAATTACAACTGTAGATCATTTTACAAATTTCACATTTCAAGCATCTGTCAGAGGACATGATTGAACCTGTCATAGTTTAAAGAATCTGTATATGCCCAGCATTCATTTGATATTACCCAGTTTTTGGCAAAGGCATTAGGTTTCCATGGTCCAAATTGCATCTATAAACAAACCTATAAGAGAAACACCCCTCCTCTCTTCCTCAGGTATTATAACCTTGTGATTACTGTTTGCTTTGGCACAGGGCAGGGCAGGATTTCCCCAGTCTGGCAAACCATTTGGTATTTTTCTGATTTAGAATGTGATATTTTGCTCTGGCAGTTGATAGGCTGAAATTCTTCCATCCTGGCAAATCATTGGTTAGGAAACTGGAATCATTCTGCCCAAGGGAACCACACAGATATATAGGCAGAAATACATTCTAAGCATATTTTGAAAGAACTAAAACTTAACTACATAAGTATACTGTACATATGGAATACTTACAATATACTGTATATAAATGTCACTATATAAGGCTGATTAGTAAATAATACAGATTATTACTGCATGGCTTTGAAACCAGCTTTGAAAGTATAGATCATTATTACTATGAGATGCTGAACCATTAGGATGGCTACGTTCAGTATATAAAATACGGCATTTCTAGAAACGGCCACTCTCAATGTGGGGTAGCGTTAATATAATCAAAATGATATATCTACCAAAGTTCTTATACATCCTGCACAACGCTCCATACACAATTCCGCGCTCTGTATTTAAAAAGCTGAATGCGATAATTAACCCATTAATATGAGCAAACAAACCACCCCGCATCTCCTGGGAAAGACTAACATCCCCTATAGAGAAAGGAGGATTGGGACTCCCCCATTTTTACTTTTATTACTTGGCCTCACAGATATACTACTTACAGTGGTGCCTCTCACCCAACCCATATAACCCCAACATGCCGCTCCAAGCATCAATCCTTCACTCACTTGAAGGTTTGGGTACCTAACCCTACAGGCATGTCTCTGACATGGCCACCCTTCCGGATACTCAGAAAACCCCACACCAAGCATGCACCAGTGCATTAAAACTATTGGGCCGCCCGCTCCCATACCCCTCACCATACCTCCCTTTATGGAAAAATAAATTCCTCCAGCAACTGTACGACCTACCCAATGTTATATACTGGGCCCGCCTAGGTATTAAAAATCTATCTGACCTCCTTTCGGAAGACCATTTTCCAACCCTCCAAACCCTACAGGAGAGGGTACCTGATCAGCGGATCCAACTGTTTAGATACCTCCAACTCCGCCACGCCTTCCAAGCCCAGTTTCATTCCCTCTCCCTTATAAAGGTGGCTACCTCTCTCGAGGACACCCTGTATTCTCCCACACCAAAAAAAACTGCTATCCAACCTATACAAAAATGTAATGGAGAGTCTCCCAATACCTTTTACCCATGCTTACCAACTCTGGGTTCAAGCTATTCCAAGTCTACAGGAAGACCAATGGGAAGAAGCCATAGACACAGCTTACGACTACTTAATCTCAATTAAGGATAGGCTGGTTCAATACAGATCCCTTCACCAGATCTATATAACTCCCTTGAAGCTGTTGGAAATAGGCAAAAGACAGAATGACCTTTGCCCCCGATGCGATACCCCTGGAGCTAATTTTACCCATATGATCTGGGCATGTCCCCCTATAAATAGATTTTGGAAGGATGTAATGGGCACACTGGCTCAAGAATTGGGCACTCCTCAAATAGTTGACCCTGTAGTCTGCCTATTGGGGGTTATTGATGACATCCTGTCTACCAATGCAGCCAGAATTAGATTCCGTACTCTTATGGAATGGGGAATAACTTACCTTCATTGAACTACTGGAGGCAGCTTGTAGATAATGCCCTCCCGCTCATTAAACTTACATACGAAACAAGGGGTGCGATGGACAAATTTGAGAAAGTGTGGAGTGACTGGTGCAACACAGATCCTGAGGGCCCGTAGTTTTACCATAGACTATCACCAACCACATCAGCACACCAATTCAATAAATATGTTTGCCACCAGCAATAGATAACTTTAGTATGTATGGAAATGATGCACACTGCAATACTTCGTATTGATTTATTGTAACAAAATATATAGCAATACTCATGTTTTATTTTGTTGTCTTGTTTGATTTTTGTAAAACAAATAAAAAAAATTACCCTTTAAAATACGGCATTTCTAGCCATATTGAGTTTTAGGGTTTAGTTCTCCTTTAAAACCATCTTAAACATTACCCAACAATTGGATACACAATCTAGGCAACAGTCAGAAACACAAGGGCAAAAGTAACACAAAGAGGCAACATTCAGTAATACAAAGGGATGTCAGTAACCCAAGGACTTTAACACAAAGGCTACAGTCAGTAATACAATAGGGGCAATATTCAGCTACACAACAGGGGCAACAGTCAGTTTCACAAGAGTCAGCAGTCTGTAACACAGGGGTGGCCAATACGTCGATCGCAGGCCACCAGTTGATCCCCCGTGGATTTCTGGTGGACCGCGATGAAGCCGGGGATGTGGAAGTGCTGCGTGAATGTGTACGTACACAACGCACCATGCGTACGCATTCACGCTGCACTTCCGCATTCTCTGGTCATCGGTCGAACGCCGATGAAAATGGTCTGGCCATCCCTGCTGCAACACAACAGGAGCACTAAGTGACACAAGTAGTAAAAGTCTTCAACACAAAGGCCAACAGTCATCAACACAGAGCCAACAGTTGGCAACACAAGAGGGGCAATATTCAGTTGCACAAGAGGGGCAATATTCAGTTGCACAAGAGGGGCAATATTCAGTTGCACAACAGGGGCAACAGCCAGTGACACAAAAGGGGCAACAGCCAGTGACACAAAAGGGGCAATAGCTAGTAACACAAGAGGCGACAGTCTGCAACACAAGAGGCGACAGTCTGCAACACAAGAGGCGACAGTCTGCAACACAAGAGGCGACAGTCTGCAACACAAGAGGCGACAGTCTGCAACACAAGAGGCGACAGTCTGCAACACAAGAGGCGACAGTCTGCAACACAAGAGGCGACAGTCTGCAACACAAGAGGCGACAGTCTGCAACACAAGAGGCGACAGTCTGCAACACAAGAGGCGACAGTCTGCAACACAAGAGGCGACAGTCTGCAACACAAGAGGCGACAGTCTGCAACACAAGAGGCGACAGTCTGCAACACAAGAGGCGACAGTCTGCAACACAAAGGCGAAAGGTCAGCAACACAAAGGGGAACAACCAATAAAACAAGAAGGTCAAAAGCAAAGATGATCGTCCATTTTATCCCAGATGATTTGCCACAATTATTTATCCTGATTTTACCTGGTTCCCATGAGATACAAAGAGGACATTTTGAAGAAATGTTAGGTACCCCCAGTGATAAAAAACACTTACCTGATATGCCCTGGATGGGGTTCTTGTTTGCTGAAAAGTGCACCGGCCCGGGGTTACTACTGCAGAACCCCAAAGCTTCTTAAGATCCAGGAAGCAGAAGAAGATTGTGATGTAGAGTTCCTTCAGAAGTACCCTACACCAGTGCAGTTTTCAGGAGCACCGGCCTGGGGTATCCGGCAAGAGATTATAATCACTGCCTAACATTTGGCACCCCCAGTGATTTTAACTTTCCTTCTCCTTTAAGACATACCTAGATTAATCTGGGGTTAACAGGAGAAATGCCTCCCATGACAGATTTCTCAGTTCCAAAGAAGAGAGCAGGGATTATTTTATCCACTGGATAATTCCACATGCGTGCTTCTGTTGATGGAACTGTACCCTTCAAACAACAAAGAAGGATTAGGTGAGTTACTCAATTTCACTCGGTATCTTTTCCTCAATTAATCAAACTGCAATAATGAAGAGGAACAAGTAAATATTTGTACAGATTCCAAAAAAAGTAATAAACCATCCACTGCTAATGCAGGCTGCTTATGTTAAAAGACACTCAGCGGGGATAGAAGTTGGTTTATGATGTTCTAGTCAGTACAAAATTACGACAATCCTCAGTTGCTACACAGATATACACAGTTTGCTGCATGCCCGGGGCCACCATCAGTGGGTACAGGTGGCACTGGTGTAGCACTAATAATTAGGCATTAGACCACCTTTATTCTAAGAATGTTCTTTTCAGGCACCCAACCCTTTCTTGAAACTATCTACCACAGTGCTGTCCAACTTCTACAGTGCCGAGGGCCGGAATTTCTCTAGCATACATGGTGGAGGGCCGCTAATGGAAGCTAGTTTTGACCACTCCCCTTTTTGAAACCACACCCACTTCAAACCACACCTATTTTATCACAATGGTGGTAGCACAGCAAAATCCCAAATGCTTGGTCCTTACTGTGGGGATATCAACGATCATTCATATGTGAAAGAATTATGTCATATTAAGATATATCCTTAAATTCCATATGCCTCCTCCTTCCCTGTGGATAGCAGAGCAACCCCCAGTACATAATTACACACCTTAGGGACCATTTAATGGCTATTTCCAACTGCTAACAAACTCCCACAACAAACCCCTGCCAGGTTCACCTCCCACAAGCAGCATAGGGCAAGCAGAGTATGGCACACACAGGCAGCACTCTGCCTGTCCTATGCTGTCTGTGTGTGCCATACTCTGCCTGTCCTACCCTGCCTGTGTGTGCCATACTCTGCCTTCCCTATGATGCCTCTGTGTGCCATACTCTGCCTGCCCTACCCTGCCTGTGTGTGCCATACTCTGCCTGCCCTACCCTGACTGTGTGTGCCATACTCTGCCTGCCCTACCCTTCCTGTGTGTGCCATACCCTCCCTGACCTATGCTACCTGTGTGTGCCATACTCTACCTGCCCTATGCTGGCTGTATGTGCCATACTCTGCCTACAGTACCTATGTCTGGCCACCCCTGTTCTAGATGGTACCTTAAACAGTGTATATGGGATCACTCTCTACTCCTCTTAAGACATGACAATAATTCAAGACCTTTTGAAACTAAATGGTTTTTACAGTTGATGTTTGGGATTGGTCTTTGCAAGTGAAGCAATTAACGCCTCATTGTGTATGTATAGCTAATATGCTACAAGAGCACTATCTTCTAAATATTGTGACTATTCTGTGCCAACCACAGAATATTCTTTATGAATTATTTACACTGATTCTTTATGAACACGAAGGGGAGTGGCTCATATAAGGGGAGGAGCATACTTTCTAAAATACAGTGCTCTTATGGGCACCAGTCATGCAGTTGTTCTGCAGCAACCTTCTTGCTGCAGGGGTCCATAGGGTATGGATGTTGACCTTGAAAACATGTACGGATCAATGTTATCAGCTTCAGGGCCCAATCCCGATATAGTAACAATACATACAACATCAAACTGATATTCTAAAGCAGAGCTGTCCAACTGAAGGCTTATAGGCAATGGTTTTCATGGCCCCGTCCTGACTAACAGGGCTCAGCAGGATTCTTTATACGATAGCATCATTTTAATAGGATCCTTTGTCAATGGAAGTTTCTCCATATGGAAACTGTGATTAAAAAATGGACGTAGTGCCTTGGAATTAGAATCATAAAATACCCAGCAAGCAGCATGTGGGCTTTTATCTTTTGGCTGTTTTTGCCCATTCCCGTTGTTATACCTTGCTCAACCAATGCTGAATTCACTTCCAGCTTAGATGCTGAGCTATGAAATCTGATTTACAGAGAATCTAAAGGTTGTTATGGTTCTCTATGGCACAGCTGGTAAGTGCCCTGCCATAAGCGCAGCACCGGGGTAAGATACACTCTGGTTTATTTCTCTGTGTGTGGGAGGGATATGGGCCCTAAACACGAGCAAATGAGGAATTTAAAAAAAAAAGTGTACAGCTGTCAAAACAGGCATTTTATTTAAAAAAGGGAAACTTCGTTAAGCCACTAAAGTCTATGTTTAAAAGCGAAATCAAATGTAATAAACCAAACATGTCCCTTTTATAAGTTATGGAAAACAAACCTGTAAAGGCTGCAGTAATTCAAATTTAATTACAAACAAATTGCAAACATGCACAGAGATAAAAGAACTGTAACATGCTACAGTATCTAGAGCTTGGGGGGTTGCTGGATTGCTGCTGAAATGATGGAATTTTTAGGCCAACAAGATCAAGCGCACTGAGACCAATCCTGCAACTTGCCACTAAACTACCTGTTGCTATTAATTTCCTTCTTTTATACAGAGCCAACATATTCCGCAGCACTTTAGAGAGATTGGTGCCACCATCACAGTTGCAAGCAGCAGTCCTGCCCTGCTTTATGGCTGAGATTCTAGCTATCTGTATAACAGAGCATTCTGTCACAGTGGCACAGATCCTATCTGATACTCATTGTAAGCAGCAGTCCTGCCCTGCTTTATGGCTGAGATTCTAGCTCTCTGTATAACAAAGCATTTCTGTCACAGTGGCACAGATCCTATCTCATACCCATTGTAAGCAGCAGTCCTGCCCTGCTTTATGGCTGAGATTCTAGCTCTCTGTATAACAAAGCATTTCTGTCACAGTGGCACAGATCCTATCTCATACCCATTGTAAGCAGCAGTCCTGCCCTGCTTTATGGCTGAGATTCTAGCTATCTGTATAACAGAGCATTCTGTCACAGTGGCACAGATCCTATCTGATACCCATTGTAAGCAGCAGTCCTGCCCTGCTTTATGGCTGAGATTCTAGCTATCTGTATAACAGAGCATTCTGTCACAGTGGCACAGATCCTATTTGATACCCATTGTAAGCAGCAGTCCTGTCCTGCTTTATGGCTGAGATTCTAGCTCTCTGTATAACAGAGCATTCTGTCACAGTGGCACAGATCCTATCTGATACCGATTGTAAGCAGCAGTCCTGCCCTGCTTTATGGCTGAGATTCTAGCTCTCTGTATAACAGAGCATTCTGTCACAGTGGCACAGATCATATCTGATACCCATTGTAAGCAGCAGTCCTGCCCTGCTTTATGGCTGAGATTCTAGCTATCTGTATAACAAAGCATTCTGTCACAGTGGCACAGATCCTATCTGATACCCATTGTAAGCAGCAGTCCTGCCCTGCTTTATGGCTGAGATTCTAGCTATCTGTATAACAGAGCATTCTGTCACAGTGGCACAGATCCTATCTGATACCCATTGTAAGCAGCAGTCCTGTCCTGCTTTATGGCTGAGATTCTAGCTCTCTGTATAACAGAGCATTCTGTCACAGTGGCACAGATCCTATCTGATACCCATTGTAAGCAGCAGTCCTGCCCTGCTTTATGGCTGAGATTCTAGCTCTCTGTATAACAGAGCATTCTGTCACAGTGGCACAGATCCTATCTGATACCCATTGTAAGCAGCAGTCCTGCCCTGCTTTATGGCTGAGATTCTAGCTATCTGTATAACAGAGCATTCTGTCACAGTGGCACAGATCCCATCTGATACCGATTGTAAGCAGCAGTCCTGCCCTGCTTTATGGCTGAGATTCTAGCTATCTGTATAACAGAGCATTCTGTCACAGTGGCACAGATCCTATCTGATCCCCATTGTAAGCAGCAGTCCTGCCCTGCTTTATGGCTGAGATTCTAGCTATCTGTATAACAGAGCATTCTGTCACAGTGGCACAGATCCTATCTGATACCCATTGTAAGCAGCAGTCCTGCCCTGCTTTATGGCTGAGATTCTAGCTATCTGTATAACAGAGCATTCTGTCACAGTGGCACAGATCCTATCTGATACCCATTGTAAGCAGCAGTCCTGCCCTGCTTTATGGCTGAGATTCTAGCTATCTGTATAACAGAGCATTCTGTCACAGTGGCACAGATCCTATCTGATACCCATTGTAAGCAGCAGTCCTGCCCTGCTTTATGGCTGAGATTCTAGCTATCTGTATAACAGAGCATTCTGTCACAGTGGCACAGATCCTATCTGATCCCCATTGTAAGCAGCAGTCCTGCCCTTAACCCTTAGAACAACATCAATCAGCTGAGTGAAGAGAAAAAAGGAAACAACTTTAAACATTGTTATGAAAAGTGCACATATTTAGTGAGAGAATAGTAGTAGTACAGAAGAAAATGAAATAGGAATATTAAAAAGAAAAGATGGTATCCCTGTAGCAGCTGTAACCCAGACAAAGTCACCTCCTTAATTAGTGCTCCGAGGCTCTGACAGCAGAACACGTCGGGGATGGGATGTACGTACCAGTACAGTATGCAGCGGACTCCACATTCCAATGTTCCAGTACACGGAACGCTTTGATAAAGCAACACAAGGTTCCAGCCCATTTTTATTGCTCTTTTCGGAGATATCCAACAGTAACAGTTTTCTGAAATTCCTGAGGTTCCCACGATTCTTCTCCCCTATCATATATTGTTTGTCTATGGAGTTCAACCCAGAGGCCAAAGGCATTTTCCCCCCGTGACAGTGCCCGAGATCATGCACAGAAGTTTGTTTATTATAATCAAGACACAGATTACCCAGAATGCCGTTAACCCTTCAGCTGATGGTGGAATTTATTTTAGTTTAATAAAAAGACTCTGGGGCTCATTTATCAACACTGGGCAAATATGCCCACATGCAGTAACCCATAGAAACCAATCAGTGATGGGCTTTTTCTAGTCAGCTGCAGGAGGAACAATGAATGAAACATTTTGGTTTCCATGGGTTACTTCCCATGGGCAAATTTGCCCAATGTTGATAAATGACCCCCTGTAGTTCCCAATTTCCTCACCTTCCCCTCTGTCTGGGTAGGGTCCCTCTGTGGTTCCTCAGTCTGTATGTGCCCATCATCTTCCCCTCTGTCTGGGCAGGGTCCCTCTGTGGTTCCTCAGTCTGTATGTGCCCCTCACCTTCCCCTCTGTCTGGGCAGGGTCCCTCTGTGGTTCCTCAGTCTGTATGTGCCCCTCACCTTCCCCTCTGTCTGGGCAGGGTCCCTCTGTGGTTCCTCAGTCTGTATGTGCCCCTCACCTTCCCCTCTGTCTGGGCAGGGTCCCTCTGTGGTTCCTCAGTCTGTATGTGCCCCTCACCTTCCCCTATGTCTGGGCAGGGTCCCTCTGTGGTTCCTCAGTCTGTATGTGCCCCTCATCTTCCCCTCTGTCTGGGCAGGGTCCCTCTGTGGTTCCTCAGTCTGTATGTGCCCATCATCTTCCCCTATGTCTGGGCAGGGTCCTTCTGTGGTTCCTCAGTCTGTATGTGCCCCTCACCTTCCCCTCTGTCTGGGCAGGGTCCCTCTGTGGTTCCTCAGTCTGTATGTGCCCCTCACCTTCCCCTCTGTCTGGGCAGGGTCCCTCTGTGGTTCCTCAGTCTGTATGTGCCCCTCACCTTCCCCTCTGTCTGGGCAGGGTCCCTCTGTGGTTCCTCAGTCTGTATGTGCCCCTCACCTTCCCCTCTGTCTGGGCAGGGTCCCTCTGTGGTTCCTCAGTCTGTATGTGCCCCTCACCTTCCCCTCTGTCTGGGCAGGGTCCCTCTGTGGTTCCTCAGTCTGTATGTGCCCCTCACCTTCCCCTCTGTCTGGGCAGGGTCCCTCTGTGGTTCCTCAGTCTGTATGTGCCCCTCACCTTCCCCTCTGTCTGGGCAGGGTCCCTCTGTGGTCACTCTCTGAAAGTCTATGACAGCTTCTACCCTCTCTCTACAAACCAATGGGTTAAACTGAAGTAGAATGAAGCCTGAGTAACCCAACAAGGTCTGTAGAATCTCAAGCTCAAACATTAATCGTTCACACATTCTGGGCTGCGGCAAATCATATGGCACCGCAGAGACTAATCAAGTCAAACTATAAAAACCCTTTGAAAATAAAAAGTGAGTATGAGACTAAAAAACACGTGTTCCTGATTCTTCTATTCAAAACGAGCACTTTCAAAGTCATCCAAATTCCGTCAGACTGTCCAGCTATTCCATGTTAACAATACGTTCCTCCTTCCCCATGAACTGAGTTTTGACACCTCGGTTTGGGTCAGCGTTATTGCTGTTGGCCCCTGAGGGATCTCCTGAGGTGCTGGCTCACAGCGAGTCTAACGCCATTAAACTGCTGCTATACACCATTTTGCACCTCGTTAAAAAAAATAGATTTAAAAATTGGGTCAAGTTCCTCGGATAGAATTAGGTAGTGAGGATGTGGGTTTGAATTCCTGTATTCAAAGTGGGTCAGCAAAGTTCTAGGTGAAAATAGGGGGTTAATAAAGTGCAGTCCCTCTGTCAAATATATAATATAGGAACTGAAGATTGTCTTTTAATGTCACCGACTACAGAAGGCTGAACGTCCCCTTTAACTGTCCCCGTACTGAATAATTGCAGCTGGTGACCTTACTTTCTGCCCTGTTGTCATATTCGCCCCACAGCACAGCGATTCCCACCGGGGAGGAGGTCAGTGCACTTATTGCCGGGTTAGGGGGGCAACAATGTACAGAATGTGCAGATTCCAGAAGCTCAGCGCCAGCTCATGCTATATAGATATTAACCCATAAATAGAAAATCGGGGGCATTTATTAATAAGTGAGTTTGCACCAACCATATATGCAATATATGTATAAATACAAGGGGTGCTTTCATACCCCCTACATTTGAAAATGAAGACAATGGGACATTTCTGGCCTCACCCCTGTCACACCCAGACAGTCCTTATCTGCCCTTTCCACACTGGTCAGTAGATGGCAAGGTGGGCCCAAATCCCCCCACATCACCACCCACGGTTTATACTGGACTGCCGTGGAACAATACAAAGCAGCCAGCAAATCCGCACCAAGGACAGGACTTCCTCTCCTTGAAACTTGTTTCAGTAGCAGTCACCCATAGTTCCAGTAGCAGATGTCAACTTGGCCTTATCAGAAATGCCCAATTGGACTTGTGCTCTGAGCTGGATACTGTGAGTCCTTGGGGTACTGTAACAATGGTTTCTCCCAGGTTGCAGATTGCACATTGGGCAGCGATACAATTCATTCCTGGCATTCGTACTCGCTTCTAAAAATATAGCGTACATATGGATGTGCTTAAAGGGGAAATATCATTCACTTATGCTATTAAGACTTTGGGTGTATTTAAAGAAAGGGAATTAAAAAAATCTGTTATTGCTATTGCTGGGGGGGCAATAAATTCTGACCGACAAAACAAAAATGACTCCCTGCTGCCTGTAGGGAAAGTAAAGGACCACAGGGAGGGGGGAAAGGTGGGCAGGATCTGCCACAGGGGGCAAATTGCTCTGCACTGTCCCTTTTTGGGCAAATCAAAGCGAATCCATCCGAGAAGTGACAAGTATTTGACCTCAGGCACATCGAATGTACAAATCCACAGAATTCCTCCAAATATTTGTAAAAGTCAAAACTAATCAATGTAATGTGAGAGCCTTAAAAGCGAAGGGGCACATTGACACGAAGTGGACGTCCCCAGATTTTCCATTTCTGAATGCTGGAAGGTGTAGAATGAGGCTTATTTAGAAAGGGGTAGGGTTTGGGCAGAAAAGTGCATGACTTGGGTGCATAAGGGCTATAGCTAAAAAGTCCGACTTTTTAAAAAAATGGTGGGAAATATACCCCTTTATTTAATTGCTCTATGTTGCCCAAACCCCTATGCAAGACAAAACTGGGGCCTTGACCGATCTGCCAGAAACCTGGATTCAGTGCTCCAGAATTAGAGGAGTTAAGCAAGCCTGGTGTGGGTGGGGCTTGCTGCCTCACGTATCTGAAAGTTGGGTGCAGGTGTAAAGGGGGTAAGGGATTGGGTTAGGGTTGCCACCTGGTCAGTGTTTCCCCAGCCTAGCCAGCAAAATAACAGCCAAGGCCGGGGCCAGTATTACGGATTTACCTGCAAGTACATTTCTAATAAGGAAATCCACCCCCTGCCCACCTCCAATCCTCCGCTTTCTCTCATTCCTAGCTAGAATACTTACCAAACACTTCACAATTGTTGGCTCGACTTCATCCCCTTGACATCATAACTCTGCCCCTGTGACATCATTGGTCTACCCATTTACACCACAACCCTTCCCCTCACAGTCCCACCCAGGCCAGTTTCAATAAAAAAGATGGCAACCCTAAATTGGGAGCAGAACTAGATGTGATGGGAGTGGGGATTGGGGCATTACTGGCCTCATCCTCAGCTGATGATTTACTAGCTACCTGTAGGCTGATGAAATACCTGCTGGGTGGCAACCCCCACATTTACATGATGCACTGCAGGGGGAAGGCGGGGCCTGTGGGTGTAGCGCAGGGATCTCCAGGGATCCCAAGTTCGACCCCCGCAGAGCGGTCTGTATAATATAAGGATATGATAAGACCTGGTTAAAGGGATATAGGAGGCATGAGTATGGCACCATCAGGCTCCAGAACAGAACGCTATATGCTCCTAGGAATTCCCCTACAGCAGAACAAGACCTTTCAGACTCAGTTACGCAACAACGTGACCATTTCACCCCATAATGAGTGTTTAGAAGATGATGGGTCTCCATTTACTTAATCATCTCCTCTTCTAAACAAAAGAAATTCCAGCATTTTATGCATAGCATCCATACTTCTATCCTAACTCTCAGCTTTCGAAGGGGGAGGGGGGGGCGCGCTTTTAATTTGCCGTCGTCATGGTAAGAACAAAGTCACACCCAAAAAAAAAATATAATTATACTGGTTGTCTGTCAAGAGCCACATGCAAGCTATTTCTTTAGCTTTACAAGGAAATTCTGTTTCAGCCAATAAGGAACGACTGCCGCCCCGGCCGGCTCCGTCCCTGGATAGAACGCACATGCAGGAATGTAAATCTGTTCTTAAATGGCGGCATTAAGTTAAATAAGTTGGATGTGTGAATTTAACTACAGAGGGGGGGGGGGGGGGGGGGGCGACGCGAGACCGACACCAAATATGTTTCAAAATTACAAAATAATGATAATAAGTAATTATAAAAAAGCGATTCCAAAAAAAAAAAAATCCATAAAAAAAGGCCAAGATTTTTGGGTCGGACTGCGTGGGGAGCAGGGTCGTGCTCAGTTCTGCTATCATTTATCCAACACGGTTAAGGTATTCACTGAACGATCCTGTCCACGTAAAACGCAATCCATCTGCATTGCTTAGCGCCTATGTCACGGTGCCCCCTATGGGACGGTCGACCTCAGGTATATGGAAAGCTTTATGCGGGCTGAGGAGTGCTGATGTATGCCTTATGCACACAGATATGATAGAATATATATGATATATATAATAATATAGCATTCTCTGATGGCTCTAAATAACAGCCACTTACTTGTTCTCTGAACAAAACCAGCTGCTGCGTCCGAGGCACTGAAATTTATTAGCACCAAGACTTGGCTCCTCTATGGCCGGTTCCATGATTCCTGGTATTCAGCGAGACACTGCGTAAATTCTAGCAGGATTCGGAATGATGGAAAAAGGGAAGATTCATTCCAAGAAGACTTCTTTGCTATAAAACCCTCACGCTAATTGGCTTGCTATTTAGCCAGGGATGTCTGTGCTGATGCCAAAGCCAAATAAAGGGGATATGACTTGCCGAAGGCAAAAAGATATATGGGTGTATCTGTATTTTAAGGGTGAACACTAACATTATTGTACCCAATAATGTGTATATACGAAAAAAATCTGCCCTGACACATCAGACATTTGTACAGACGCATCTGCATTTTTACCCACAGGGATCCACTACCCCAGTACCAGGCCAAGTAGTAACAGTGTCCAAGCAATACCCACTTGGCCCAGCACCCTGCCTGTGCCGACCCCACTCAACTCCAACCCACCTCAGTCGTTCTAGGGCAGGGATCCTTAAACTTTTCCTTCTTTATTTGTGAGCCATCCAATCATGAAAAACTTTCTTTGGGGGTGCCAAAAAAGAACTGTGATTGGCTATTTGGTAGCCCCATGTGGACTGCTGGCCTGCAGAAGGCTTTGATTGCAGTAAAACTGCATCTCTGTGTTTCCAAAACTTGTCTCCTCACCAGAAATGTGAATATGGGCACCTTCTTTTTGGCCACTAGGAGCAACATCAAAGGGGGTGGTGAGCAACATGTTGCCCCCGAGCCACTGGTAGGGGATCGCTGGTCTAAGGGCAAACCCCTGTCAGTCCCCACAGCCTCTATGACCCCCGCTCTCTAACTCTGTTCCTAATAGTTGCACCCACAAATGCACCCGAGGCATGTGCCTCTAGTTCCGACCCTGTACTACCCAAACCAACCCACAACCGCTTTATCTTTAACTTAACCTGCTACCTTTTGGCCACCATAATACTGGAAGTGATGCCATTGTAGGCTAAAGTTACATCACAACTGGCAAGAAATTATATCATCCAAAGGATGGGTGAAAATGAGTAAAATGTAAAATAAGCTTATATTGTGACTCACTGAGCTGCCCAGCTATACTCCTATGTGCCAAATAACCTGTGGCTACCAGACCCACAGCATGACTCTAGCTCAAGTCACAAGAATGGGTTGTGCATTGGGTTTTCACTTATCGACATATAATCACAGGCCTCGTGGCCCAACCAGCTATTCAAATAACATTCCCCTCTTCCCATGTACTTATAATACCATCCATCTTCTGCTGAAGGGTCTAAGGAAGCCCCTGTAAGTACATTACATACTATGCAAAGTTGAAAAATAAATACCTTCAGTTAGTTGAGGCTTTGCAAAAACCCTTCTTTTGACCCTGAAAAAGGCTGCCCACCCTCAAGCTACCCCCACGAACTGGCTAGCTGCCAATTGTGCCTCACAAGGGTAAACAAAGGATTGGTAATCAAATAACACCTAGAATCAATCACTGCTGGTTTTGTTTGATGATAACTACAAATAACTTTTCTTGCTACAAAGGCATCTGACCCATTTTATAACCAAACCAATAAATCAGCCATCACTACCGTCCCTCGTTGGGGAATTCCACAGAATCTCTTGCTATGCTGATGACGAAATCTCCTTTCTCTTCTGTGCCCAGATATAAACTGTTGAGTTACATGGATAGAAGTGTATAGAGAGTGGTGACCACTACACCCACATCACTCAGCACCAAAAGAATGTGTTAGAGAGGGAATAATAAGGGGCTGGAAAAGTTGTTCCAGATTCTCACTTTATACGTATTTATCTGTACACACACATTGGGTTGGCTCACATGGAAGGCTGTTAGGCTGGCCATAGATTGACAGATTGTGGGCGATATCATATTGATCTGATCTTTGGCTGTCAAGAAGAAGACAGCATCAACGAGCCGATGCGCTCCTTATCCCGACAGGATTTTTAAACCCCCCTGCTGACATCTGCTGAGCAGGCCATCTCGAGCACACTGGCTTTATTGACCCATGCATGCCACCCTTTAGGCTTGGATTGAGTTGACAGACAGTAGGTTTGGGTTGATTAACAGGGCTAGCAGAAATGTTGAAATTGGGTTAGCTCACTGGGAGGGCTTATAGATTAGGACTGGGTTGGCGCACAACAAGGACTGTTAGGTTTGGGTTGGGAAGTCTGGACCCTAAATCAATTCTCTGTGGTAACTCCTTGTGACCCTGGACAAGTCACTTAATCTCCTGGCATCCCAGCATACTTAACATGCCTCTAATGGCTGCCTTGCTTGCTGTAAAGTGCTTTGAGCCCCATGGGAAAAATATGCTATATAAATGATACCTTTATCCTTACCCTTGGCTCACAGGTAGGGCTGGTAAGGTCTGGACTGAGTTGGCTCGCAGGGAGGACTCATGGGTTTGGGTTGGATGGATAATAGGGAGGGCTGTTGAGTTTGTACTGAGTTGGCTTCCAGGGACTGCTTATAGGTTTGGATTAGGTTGGCTTACTGGGATGGTAGGTTGGTTTAGACCAGGTTGGGTTGGCTCACAGGGATGGCAGGTTGGTTTGGATTGGATTGGCTCACAGGGAGGGCTTGCAGATAAGTACTGTGTTTGGAACACGGTAGTAAGGTTGGTAGGTTGGTTTGGATTGGGTTGGATCAAAATGAGGGCTGGTAAATTTGTATTGGGTTGACTTACACTTAGTGCAACATTATTTGGATTGGGCTGGCTTCCAGGGAGGCTCAGGCTTTAAACAACAGGTTATTGGCCCACAGGTAGGGCTGGTAAGGTCTGGACTGAGTTGGCTCGCAGGGAGGACTCATGGGTTTGGGTTGGACTGGCTTATAGGTAGGGCTGTTGGGTTTGTAATGAGTTGCAACAGAATTTGGATTGGGCTTCCAGGGAGGCTCAGGCTTTAAACAACAGGTTAGAGTTGGTGCATGTGGATTTTTTTTCGATCCACACATCACTGCTCCGCTCATACACAAGTGAAGCAGTGATTCTAGGACATATGTACGCATGTAAGGGAATGCTGTAACATTCAGCAATGTATAAGCAAACACTGCTATGACAGACTGCAAGATACAATATTTATATACAATCAAGACGGGCGGAAATATATTCCTCACGCTCTGAACTTCTTGCTCTTAGAACATATAGGAAGATATAATTCTAAAACTCTGGTTAATCACACATACAGTTGTGTATAGCAAGGATTCGGTTACAGAATGGAATGTGTTACAACCTGCTCATGTATACAAAGTGGAAGCTACAGCTTGCTGAGTGCATGAAAGGATGCTTAAACCCTCTAGCTTTCGTGAAACTATTCCCAATCTATATTGTTACAGTTGTGTTACAGTTCAGCTACATCACCCTTTACTCCAACCTTGCGGCAACAGCTCAGCTGAGTAACAGGGACACAGGCAGCATGTTCTGGTTAAGCAGCTCTCGCAGGAAAGATTTGACCCTCTATAGGGTTACAGAAGACGCATGTAAAGTCCCGTTCTTAAATATCTACTGGATGTTGCCGGAAATACAACTCCCAGCATTCAATCTCCATAATCAATATCCTTCGAGTTGTATTCCAGCAACATATTGGGGCCCATGATTAAGAAACAGGAGTCTAAATGCATGTAAAAAGCAATTCTAATGGGAAGAAACAAATGTCCCCTTTTTATATAAATAAAACTATAACAAATAACTTTTTTTTGGCAACATTGTTTCTGAAAAAAGGTGGGGTCACGTTTCCTCAGACCTTGGTGGGCAGAAAATGCCCTTAAGATGGTCTCTAAAACTATAATAGGTTCCTCTCCATCCCTTGCGACTGTCAGGGGGCACAACACGGCCGAAGGAAGTGTGCGAATAGGAGATAATGAGAATCAGCTGCAAAAATAAATGCTGTGTGGAAAATACATCCAAAACAGCCTGAAGATTGATGAAGGAGAAAAGGCACCATATTTAGAAGTAATGTTTATTTCCCCTTGCACTTCCTCCTAAAGCTATACTGACATTCCCTTAAACATATAAATATAGCAGTGTCTCTATAGGGCATCTGAAGCTTGAGGAAGGATTAATGTCAAATGTTATACAGGAGCAAAATGTTATTAAGTCACCCCTTTCCCTAGTGTCAGCGGCACCGCACATGCTCACTGAGCTCTGCTCTGCTGTTGGAACTGACTGGAACTCTGTAGATGTCCACTAGTAGGAACCCACACAAAAATTTCATAGGGGCAACATTGGACACATGGCTCTTCACCATTAGAAGACTCAAGGCAAGAGCCATACTGCTAAATAAGGCACCCAATTTTCCATTATTATAAATTACCTTTTGCCTTGAATGATCCCTTTCTTCCAAAATATTGTGATCTTCATTTGCTCCAAAGGAGGACATAGGAGGAGCTTCCATTGTTGGACAGGCGGGTGCGATGAAGGGCACAGCAGGGGGTTCCATTGTCGGACAGGCGGGTGCAATGAAGGGCACAGCAGGGGGTTCTATTGTCTGATAGGCGGGTGCAATGGAGAGCACAGCAGGGGGTTCCATTGCCTGAAAGGTGGGTGCAATGGAGAGCACAGCAGGGGGTTCCATTGTCTGAAAGGTGGGTGCAATGGAGAGCACAGCAGGGTGTTCCATTGTCTGAAAGGTGGGTGCAATGAAGGGCACAGCAGGGGGTTCCATTGTCTGATAGGCGAGTGCAATGGAGAGCACAGCAGGGGGTTCCATTGTCTGAAAGGTGGGTGCACAACTGGGAATCTTTTCTAGGATTCCTTCACAACCCTGACTGATCCCATGGCTGAACTGCCTTGGTTCTTATGAGCGGAGGACTCGTTAATCTCATCTGGCGATCGCGCTTTGTGCGCAGCTGCTCGATCTGTTGTTTCTCCCTTCTAATTAAGGCTCAAAACTTGTAAAAATACTTCAAAAGGCTGAAGCAAGTTCAGAGAGACAAGAGGCAATGCCCTGAAGCTCGAAGCTGGGAAGCTCAGGAGTTATGTTCAGCAAAAGCAAAAGATGCTTGGGATGTGCAAAAAGCCGGGCTATAAAAGTCATTCAGGGCAATGCCCAACCAAGGCAAAGTTAGTCTTAATCCTGCAACCAATGGCTCCACTCTGCAGATCTTTTACTGCTCCAGGGTTGCGAGTATATGAAAGCAAATATATGATTGGTTGCTAGGGCAAACTTTTGCAATCTCTGTGCATTACCTAGAATGCATGTTCTAAAGGGAACCAAGTCATGTGGATTTCCTACAGCCACAGGGTTGTTTGGCCCTCACCCTACTTGTATGTATAAATGATCATGTATAGTAACTTTCCAGGTAACTATAAACCACAAACAGCAACATCCAACATTGGTAAAATGACTATTAACCGAGACTGGAGGAAAGGAGGTTTCACCATGATCATAGGATGGGTTTCCTTACTGTAAAGGCAGTCAGGTTGGCCCTGGGGTTCACACACTGTAGCGTTGCACATCATGAGCTTGTGCCTTTGTTCATCCTCCCTTACACTGTGGATTTAGGGAATACACATTGATGGCTGCAAAACTAAACATTATTGGGCTTATTCTGTTCCTATTACAATGACTGCCCCAAATACCGACATATCTCGCTGACAGGTTGATTGTTATTCTGCCGCAGAGAATTATTATAACCTGTTAGGGCCCATGTGAATTATCTGTATATTGATTTTTCTCACTGTCAGTCTTTTTCCTCTTGTTTTTCTTTTATATTTTACCCTTTTGCCTTCACTCCCTGGCTCGGTATCGCTTACATGGCTATTATGCAGAAACACTTTTTTTGTATTTCTTTAAATATTACTTTATTCTGGACCATGTTAAGCTCATATCCATGTGTGATGGGACCTGTAATATAATTACTTTGTGGAGTTTGCAGAATTAGTAAGGCAGCTTTCTTTTCAGCAGTTAAAAAGTACAATACTACACCTTGCACATAAACTGCTAGGCCATAACCAGAACCTACCACAGACCCCCATTTGGTCCAATACAAATTTTCCAGGACTTGCCTCACTTAATCCAATATCGGGTTAACTCTCAACCTAACTATGTTGGCAGATGTTTGGGAAAATGGCCAGGTTATCCAAAGGCTATATGCCATGAAATTACTCCCTTCCCCACAATGCCTCACAAGGTGTGGCAAAAAAAGTAGCCACAGTATTGCATACTTTGTGGGGATGTTCCAGCTTGCAACAATACTGTAAAGATTTTACTTTATGGTTAACAAGGACCATCCTGGGGATGTCATAGCAGCTTTGGAAAGGACTATACTCAACACAAAAGGACAAATGCTTAAATATATGCAGATTTGACATGGCATCAGCCTGTCAGTGCACACATGGGGCGAATTTTGCTCCCATATAGGGGCCAACTGACGGTTTCTCCCAATGAATGCTCCCTATTGCTTTCTAAGCAAGAGATAACCATCTGACCAACAAGTGCACCAACTGGGCCCAGACAATTTCCATTACATTCAGTGGCAGAAGGATTCCCAGCATTGTTACCCACCTGGCAAACAGCGCCAAGTGCCAGTGCCCTAAAAGGTGCCAATTTACCAGTAGAGCTTGGTCTTGTTGACTACAATCATTTTCTCTTTTGGTAAAATCAGTTTCAGTCAGTCCTGGCCACAAATGTACATTGCAATGGCAAGAAAAAAAAGCAGATTTTGTAAAACCCTACATGAGCCCATTATTAAGACCCCTTTAGAGCAAGTCGGCAGCTTATTGGCCTATATATGGGGGCAACGGTCTGTCCAAAACTTATCCAATAAAAATCCTGTTGGGCATTGACTGCCATGTTGATGTGGCAGCCCTAATCCAAAAGCTCTCCTGATCATTTGTATGAGCATTTTACACTATTATTACCATTCAATAGTCAAAGTTCTTCTGCTTTAAGTCTTGATATGTGTTAATGGAAACCATGGATTTCAGTTAAAATCATCAGTGTTCTAACAAAGCAGAAAAATTTAAAAAATGGCGCAAAAGAAAAAAAATCTTGCCATCAATACCTGTGTAATGGGTGGAGCTCACCAACACCCAGCTCCATTAGACACCCTGTGTATGTCAAAGCACAGCTCGATGGTGTTGTCGGTGTTTTTCAGCAAATTAACGTGCTTTATGGAAAGCAGATGTTCTGTTTCGGGGTGCATTCCTTGGGAGCGTTTGAAAAACACAAAACATTTTAACTAAGCTGAAATGGCTGTAGGGGGAGAGAGGCGACCACGATGCGGGAATAATGGACAAACGGATTGGGAACTTGTGTTCTGAGAATCAAAAACAACTGCGTTTCCGACAACAGGCAGGAAATGAATCGGCCCAAGCAGTAAAACAATGGGGTCCTGCTGGTTACAATAATTAGCTATAAAACTGATGTTCAAACGCTTTCTCATTCAATGTGCGCCTGTTTAAAGGTGCATAAAGGATGGCGACAAGTCGGAATTGTATTGCAAAGCTTATGTACCCAGTAACAGATGTGCCTGTCATAGTGCTGCCTCATTTAGTGTGTAATGGGAAAATATACCTTATTTATAGGAGGTATTTGTCTTAAGAGTTATTTTTTTACGTAGGATACTACAGTTTAACCAGGGGTGTAACTATAGAGGAAGCCCAGGGGGCCAGACAGCACAGTATAAGGGTATATAGGTCAACTTAGATAGATTTTTTGGGAGTCGCCCTATTTTGCATCACCTTCCCCCTCCTGCTCCCTGTAATTTGCACCCCGTGACAGAACAGTATGAGGGTACAGCACATTGTGTGTGTATAAAGCATTTCTTTTTCTGTATATTTTAGTCATACAAAAGGATGGAAGCTGCCATATTGTCTTCCCAAGTTGTGCTAAATTGAAACAGCACTGCAGAATTGTATTGTCTTGCTTGCAATCTAAGATTGTTGCCAGGAATTTAGGAGAATAAAGCCAGAGGGTCTGAGCGCAGGAATCATTGCAGAATTCCCCGAGACCATAGAGTAGGAAAGACCCTAGAAACAATGTCAGTTTATTAGAATCATAATGAAACCTCTATACATCATGGCTGTTTTCTACTATAGGATTGGGGGGGGGGGGCATACATTTACCTAAAGTGCTTTACAATCTGTCTATAAGGCAATGCCCATTAACCCTGTAAATGTTTTTAGAGCCTGAGTTCACTAGAGTGCGAAGTTGACATTAGTTATGGAAACGCAAGAGCTATTGCCAAGGTATGTGATGCCCTCTGCCTTCTCCACTAGGATGTCTCTGACCATTAACAAGGCCACATTGACCTACACTGCTTTTTTCAGCCACCAGTACTCCCTGTAGCAATTACAAAGCAAATCTTGGTGTCCAGGAGCTCCTGGGAGTTGTAGTTTGGTAAAACAGCTGAATATGTAGTCGGGAACTTAGTATTTAACGGGTTTTCTACAGCCAACCGCATTTGCTTATGCTGCTAGCCTTGAGCCAATTCCTTCTTCATTTCTAAAAACTCTTGTTCCAGAGAATCTTTAAATGGTTGGGGATGAAGGTGAGCCAGAGGTCCGAGCGTGGTTATCTAGGCCCACAAGAAAAAAATATCTCTTCCAGATCAAATATTCAGCTTTTTTTTATAATGTGCTGCACTGTGCACAGGCAGGCAACACCCAGTGATGAAGATAAGCAAGCTACTTGATCAATCTAGGGGTAAGTTTTAAGGAGGAATCAATGGATATCCCTGTCCGGTTTCTTGCCTAATGGAGCAATCTAGAGCAGTGATCAACCCAAGAAGTTGTTAAGATGCAGGGTGAGAAAGCACTAAACAGCCACAAGATGAAATGGCTCCTTTAAAAGGGGTAATTATTATAAGTGGTTTGTAGACAATGCTTGTGTGATCTACTGGTCACAGTTCAGCATGATATTCTACCTTTCTGACCACTTGGCACAGGGGGGAAAGTTCTTTTGTAGATACAAGAGGAAAGTAAAGCTGCCCGTACACCTTAAGATCCGCTCACTTGGCGATGTCGCCAAGTGAGCGGATCTTCTCCCGATATCTCCCCACCTACGGGTGGGCGATATTGGGAGAATCCAGGCAAATACGATTGAATTATTACGGCGGGTATAGGCAGTCGGTCCGGGGACCATATCAATGAGCCGATGCGGTCCCCGATCCGACTAGATTTTTTAACCTGCCCGTCGGTAATGCCCATACACAGGCCAATTAGATGCCGAATCTGTCTAAGGGACCGATATCGGCAGCTAGAATCGGCCTGTGTATGGGCACCATAACCTTAACATAAGTCTAGCAGATATTCACTATCAAGGTTCTTATCCTGCCCAACAAAGACCCAGGTCTGCTCAAGGGACCTTGTATCAGCATTTTCTCTATAGACAATATCATTGTATCTCTTTTCTCCACAAGGTTTTGTAATGAAAGCACAACCTGTTCCTCCAGGATGTAAATTAAATCTTAACTGGTGGAGCCAAACCCTCCCTCCCCAAATAGGAATCATGGAATCTATTACAGAAAATTCTGTTCTACTATAGTATTATATCATTAACAATTTTACTTGTTTCCAGTTAGAACAGAGAGTCTGTGTTTTTTCAGGACATTCAGAACTTTTACTGTGTAAGGCAGTGAAGTCCAACCTAGAGCCTTCCGGCTACAACACCCATTATCGTTTGGCTATTGGATGCCAATGAGATTCTGTCAGTTGCAGTTCAAGAACAGTTTGAGGGGAACAGACCAGTACAATGGAAAGAGAACAGACATTACCCCCAATTCCACCTTAACCCTGACTATGTTTGCCAGCTAGGCAGTATTTTACTGGCCCATTGTTGCATTCCAATGGGTGCCACTTAATGATTAAAGGTAAAGGTTATGGGTTGTACCATCTACAATGAATTAGGAAACTTACCATAGACCTACAGAGGGCTAATATTTTACAATTCAGATTCTAATACCAAGACATTCTGGGAGAGGACTGTATCAACCTGCCAAAGTGTTCCTCGCATAACACTTTGGCTGCCTACCCCTAGTTCCATCCCTCTGCTGCCTACCCCTAGTTCCATCCCTCTGCTGCCTACCCCTAGTTCCATCCCTCTGCTGCCTACCCCTAGTTCCATCCCTCTGCTGCCTACCCCTAGTTCCACCCCTATGCTGCCTACCCCTAGTTCCATCCCTCTGCTGCCTACCCCTAGTTCCATCCCTCTGCTGCCTACCCCTAGTTCCATCCCTCTGCTGCCTACCCCTAGTTCCATCCCTCTGCTGCCTACCCCTAGTTCCATCCCTCTGCTGCCTACCCCTAGTTCCATCCCTCTGCTGCCTACCCCTAGTTCCATCCCTCTGCTGCCTACCCCTAGTTCCATCCCTCTGCTGCCTACCCCTAGTTCCATCCCTCTGCTGCCTACCCCTAGTTCCATCCCTATGCTGCCTACCCCTAGTTCCATCCCTCTGCTGCCTACCCCTAGTTCCATCCCTCTGCTGCCTACCCCTAGTTCCATCCCTCTGCTGCCTACCCCTAGTTCCATCCCTCTGCTGCCTACCCCTAGTTCCATCCCTCTGCTGCCTACCCCTAGTTCCATCCCTCTGCTGCCTACCCCTAGTTCCACCCCTATGCTGCCTACCCCTAGTTCCAGCCCTCTGCTGCCTACCCCTAGTTCCATCCCTATGCTGCTAGTTCCAGCCCTGTGCTGCCTACCCCTAGTTCCAGCCCTGTGCTGCCTTCCCATAGTTCTCATGACTGGGTTTACCAAACAAGCACCTGCTTTAAGAAGAGGTTCACTTTATGAAATCCAAAGGCTGTTACAGTCTGTGATTAAATGCAAAACATTTTATGGCCTCTTATTTCTGTACAATGCAACAATCATAAGTGTAATGGTAGCGTCATGCTTGATTTAATGCCGATTGTGTTCATTAGAGGGTTTGCTTTCGCCAGGGGACGAGCATTCTATACCGACCACAGTAGCCACAAATAAACATTTATCAGAAGGAATTTATCACCACTCCTTATTCAAGAATTTTTTCAAGCACAATCCCCCAGAATGCCCCAAAATGTGTAACCCTATCTTCCTATACATTACCCAGTGCTATAAGACTTCACAAATCAAGGCTGTTGGATAAGTTTCAAGATTTTCTGCTTTAACAACGGTTTTGTTGAAAGCTTTTAAATTCCGGCCACTCTGCCAGTTTGAAAACACATCAAGAATATATCTTCCAGTCCGCTAGATCTCCTTCCTCTCTCCAACACCTCCGAAGTCCGTCTGGTATGGAGGCCGCCCCATGCCAAAGCCATTAAATGAGGTGCGGATGCCTTTAAATCATAGTGGCACTAAATGATTATTTGCCAATAAAATAAAACTCTATGGTCCATAAAGGTGATACCACGAACCGAGTGGGAACGGGGGGGATTTGTGTTATTGCATTAGTTTGTGCAATTAAATTATTTTGGCGTGCATGCTGGAAATAAAAACCACATAAATTGTTTTCTTGTAGAAAAAGAAACATTTTAAAGAAAATGCTTTGGGGTTTTTTTTTATAACAGGATTTTTGGAAGAGCGTTTCCAGACATATTTTTCTCATTTTAATACAATGCCTTTATATCTGTACGGACCAAACGGTGCCTATTTATCCTTGAACATTATCATGAAGGAATCTGTTTGAACCTGAAGATCAGTAATTAATAGTAGCAAAAGTGCCACTGATCGAAATTGTGGGATGTGCCCACTGAAAATAGAGTACTGATCACTACTGAAAGGCCACATATTGGGAAACACCGAACGTAATAACACTATGTTGCCCTACTGTCCCCATATTTCTGTCACCATAGTGCCCTACTATCAATTTTGCTCCATCTTGCTTTTCATTCCCCATCTTACCTTGTTGTCATCATCTCTTTCTAATGTCTCCATCTTTCTCTGCTGTCACTATCTTTTTCTAGAGAATACATCTTGCTTTATTCACTGTCACTATGTTGCCCTACTGTCACCATCTTGTGGTGCTGTCACCATCTTGTCCTACTGTCTCCACCTTGCTCAACTCTTGCCATCTTCCCCTACTATCTTTATCTTTTTCTATTGTGGCTATCTTGCTTTACTTTCTCCATCTTCTTCTGCTGTCACCATCTTGCTCTACTGTCCATCTTGTCCTACAGTCTAATCTTGCCATGTTGTCACCATCTGTTGCTAGTGTCTCTATCTTGCTCTACTTCCATCATCTCATGCTGCTGTCTCCACCTTACTAGACTGCTGCCATCTTCCCCTACTATTACTATAATTTTCTATTGTGCCTATCCTGCCCGACTGTCTTTATCTTGCTCTGCTGTCACCAACTTTTTTTCTCTGTTGCCATCTTGCTCTGCTGACCATGTTTTATTTAGTCATAATCTTTCCCTAGTATCTCATCTTGATCTACTATAACGATCTTTTTTCAACTGTCGCCATCTTGCTGAACCGTGACCATCTTTTTATATGGTCATCATTTTCCCTAGTGTCTCATCTTGCTCTTATGTCACTATCTTTTTTTTATCGTCGCCATATTTTTCTATTATTGCTCTTTCTCTATTGTCACCATCTTGCCCTACTGTCTCTATTTTGCTCTACTGTCCCCATCTTTTCCTACAGTCATTATTTTCATCTTTGTCTATGTTACATATTGTATTACACTCTTTCTCCCTACTAGTGGTGGATGCTGCCCTTTTTAGGACCCACAGAAGACAAGCTGTATATATGGGCAGTAGTCATAGCTATAATACAGTTGTATGTTAAGCGCACCATTTCAGCAGTTAAATTATACCACTGAGAAATGCAACTGGCCAGCTCCTCAGAGGCAAAAACTCAATGGATGAGAAAACCAGTGACTGTCTCCAGAAACTGGGAAATGGCAGCAATTACCGAATCGCTTAACTGCAAACTAATGTGTTATCCAACCTTAATGTGCTCTGTGGTGCAATTCCATGATTAAATCTAGGGCTCTCCTACCCTTGACTATAATACAAAGAATGATGTGATGTTTCTGACAAAGAGGGAAGCAATGTAACCACTTGGAAGAATTATGTTACTTTAAACCCAACATCCAGGATAAGGAATCCAAGAAGCCAGTGTGAGGAAGGTTTGCGCAGAGGACAGCCAAGACAGCCAGAGCAGATATCTCCCATAGCTTTGTTATTTTTTGCTGTTATTTCAGTTGTATTAGGGTCACTGACCAAAAGCTATGTCAGGATGCCAAGAGACCCAGTGTGAAACAGGAGAGATCTGTTTTCTCTGTTTACCAAAGGGGAACCAGCCATGTCAGTGCATGAGAAATAATGACTTTGATGTACACTAGTAGGGGGTTTGCAAAAAAACAAAACTCCATTCCATGCACTTAAACTATGGAAAATTGATGAAACTATAATTTTTTTAAGTAATATTATACTCAAGATTTACCCAAACTTCAATACTACAGTTATGTATCTTGCTAGAGGGCAAGCCCCACAGGTGGGGTAAATGCTGTAGTCAGCATTATTGAGCACTAAAGAGTTATCTGAATATCATGGTTGCTGCATTGGACTCGGGTTATCTTATTATGGACAAGACCCAGTTAATTGGAATAGCCAATTATACTCAGAAGAGCTGAAAGGAAATGTTGCAGTGGGCAACCAGTAACAATCTGAATAGATTCCATCACAAAAATATGAAGATGGGAACTACTGGAGAAACGATAGCCATATGCTTTCCAGGAGTCAACACTGGTTTAAAGGATAAGTAAGCCTTTTATCATAAAAACTCCTAAAATGACTCTCTACAGCCCCCAGAATAACATACCTTTCTCCTTGCATTCTGTCTCAAGTAGATTCTGTATTACAAGCAGCTCAGCTGCAGCTCTTTCAGTTACATCCTAGTCTCTTCTTCTCTCTTTGACAGTGCTGATGGTTGAAGAAGTGCCTACTGCGCATGCTTGCTGCCTCCGCTCCAATGGAAATCAATCATGCATACACAAGAGGCACCTTTTTGACTATCTGCACAGACAAAAAAAAAGCGGGGGCGGAACTTGCTAGACTAGGAAGTAGCCCAGAGAGCTGAAGTTGAGCTCTTGAGACCATAAAAATGGTTCTTCAGACCCCAACATGACACACAGCGTCTTCCCATTGTTAAATAATTCAATTTTGACTTCACGGTTGAAGTAATTTAACAGGGATCACTACCCATAACCAGCACATATTTTATTTTATACAGATATGGTAGTGCACAAAGTAAGAACAGTAACACCCTGTAACGCATAGCAACCAACCAGATGTTTGTTTTTTCACTAGTGCAGCAGAACAGTAACGTCTAACTTTTTATTGGTTGCTTTGGGCGCACAAAGATAAGGTCACCTTTGTTGTGATAAGTTATAACCTCCAAACACAGCTTGTGAGGAATTCAGTTAGCTTTGTGCTAGAAATGTAACATTTATTGGGGTATCAACCAGTACAAAATTTTAAGTGAGATCTGAATGTTGAGTAATGCACTTACTTTATGTGTTAGTGGGACTTATTGGCAACATATAAGCCAACTGAATGCTACCCAGTTTGAGAAAACACTACCCATGGCCGGTCAACTCCAACAATAAGGCATAACAGTGCAAGCTGTGGTGAATCCCATAAGCCTATGGACTAATAAGCAAAAGAAAATAATTTCTGAATTCTTGCATTTCAGTCCTTGAGAGTTTCGTCCTGGAAGACGAAAAAATAAAAATCCCCGATACATCTGTAGAGCTTAAGTACAGTCCTAGGGGAGCACTAAGTCAGACGTTGTAAAGCGATCGATGTTTATTCACAGGAGACTGAGTATAACTTACTGGGCCTCCAACAGGCTTAATCATGGGTACCGTATCTCTAAAATCTACCATGTAAGGAATCTCTCAGAATTGGAACGGTGCCTCGCTTTTATTGAACATCGTATGTCTGGAGACACCAGTCCACAATAAAGGAATATAAAAACTCAATAGCCCATGGCTGTCACGGATTTAAAGATTATTTTCCATATACGCACAAATAAATGCACATTTATTGCCTATCTGTAAGGGATTTTAGAGAGTTTAGCTTGAATATCAAGGGAACTAGTACCAAGGAATGTTACCTAAATACGCACCATGGTGGTTCGGTGGTTAGTGCCGCTGCCTTTCACAACTGAGGGCCTGAGTTTGATTCCAACCAGGCACTATCTACAAGGAATCTGTATGTTCTCCCCAAATTTGTGTGGGTTTCCTCTCATACTACAGGAAGATACAGGCAGGATTATTGGCTCCTGATATACCTGATCCCACAAGTGTGTATTTGAGACCTCCTCATATTATCAGATTCGTTGGACTGATGTGTACCAGAGCTGGGGCTATAAATAAAGGATACTAATAAAAACCACCAGTTGTGTATGCTTTACCTCATTGACAGATGCAGGACAGGTTCCATAGTAACAAAAGAAAAAAAGCCATAAAATCCATCAAGTTCAACCTTTTTGAAATACCAGCCTATAAGTTGATTCACATACCATTGAGCAAGATTCCAGTTCACCCCCTAGAAGGGTTGGTGCCTATTCTTTAACAAATTATTATATTTCTGCATGTCCTTTTCATCTAGAGAGGCAACCAATCAATTTATGAACCCCACCAATTAAATACTCTTTACCACGTCTCTTGGTAAGAAAAGCCAAAAATTGACTGCCCTACCAATGGTCACAACGTGCAGGTAGATTATCCATATATAAGGTATAGCTTAGGGAATTTAGGGCTTAACGGTATTTAAAAACAAAATAGTCCCGCTCAGAAATACCGTTTAATGGTAATGAAATGTTATTCAACCTTTTTTCTAAAGGGAATATCATGACTTGGTAGATTCCTAGGCCACCTCCCATAACACCCTTCAGCCCCTCAGTTACATGCAAAAAGAGGGTGGAGAGGCTGAAGATTAATTTATTATTAAACATGCAACAATAACATAAATGCACTTCATTTAACCTAAAACATCTGCTAAAAGCAAAATGCCAAGCCTGAAGGTAAGCCTCAATGCTAAACCTATGCCCAGGCCCAGCAATGGGAAAGTTAGGTGGTAACTGGGCATGGCCTAAAATGTCCCAAATGTAGGGAGGCATAGAAATAGGTTCTGTTGTTGGATATACAGTATGGCTGGCAAATATATATTATCGGTAAGGTGCAAGGTGTGATTCATCTTATATAGCCCTAGGCAAACACTAGCCAATAAAATACTTAGCTTAACTGCAGAACTGGCTTAGAACTTGACCAGTGGTTTGATCGATTGGAAATTCAGATACATTCCAAAAAAAGTCAGTGAGCGCAAGGCCAATGTCGTGCGGATGGAAAGCATGCATTCCTAATATGTCTATTATATTCAGCAGATTCACCCAAAAGAGAAATGCGTTGGCTACAAATGAAAATGAAAGCATGTGGTGTATGGCAATGGAAAGAGGATGGATTATTTGGCAGCACAACATCTGCGTGTGAAATTATCTTTCAAACTATCCTGCTGTGAAGTATGTTTTGACTGCTAAATATCTAGCACTTCATAATAAAAATATAAAAATTAGTGATCTCTCTATATTTAAAGCATTGGCCTGGGTGAAATCCTTTTATGTGTCTTTGAAGTTTCCCAGTTTGTTGAACACCATATAGCTATGCCTTTCCCATGACTGAAGAAAGCTAGGTGTCAATGGGCATGTAGGGTGAACCATAACTCCCAAGATTCCTAGCTGGAAAACTAGGCTCACCTCCCAGTCAAGAAACATCAAACATTCCACCCTAAAGATTTACTAACCAAACTTTTGAGTAAACCCTGTCATTTTTGGGTCAGTCAACGATTGTCCACTTCAATAGGGACAACAGAGGAAGACAACGTGTGTATGAGGGAAGACTGTTAATGATTTTGCAATTGGCTCAGGAGGATTTATGACTGGTAGGCAAAATCAGAGACAGAGAAATAATTTTTACCTACCATTATGCCATTTCTGTGTGTGTGGGACCGTGGGTTCCAACTGTTAAAAGATCACATCAGAATGAACCTCCCTTTGAAGGGAAACTATTGTTGACCAGGGCCTGTCTTTAGGGTGTGAAGATGAAAATCAAGAAGCATCATCCCTTCCTGATATCTATGTGTAAACCAATCAAATAAAAAAGGAATCGCCCTGCGTATGGCCAATAAGGAAAGACATTCTTTACAATAAGGTTATTATAATAGATGAATTCCTTGCCTAGGGCAAAACCACAGGCATGTTTGGATGCTATGTGCATGATAATTAAATGTGTTGAACCAACCGAGTATGCTCAGCAATAGCCAAGTAAAGAGTCTGGAAAAATGCGCCGGGTTCCGCAGAGCTTGGGTCAGGGCAGGTTTCTAAAAGGAATGAATATCATTGCCTTTGGGAATTGAGTGGTCTTGAACTTGATGAGCACACGTTCATCCGGAGTTACAAAGCATATGGGAGCCAGTCCGTAGGTTTAGGAAGATGAGGAGGTCAACTTTTAAAAGAGCAGTTTAAAAGGAATGCGGATAGCAAACACCAGATCATAGAGGTCCAGCATAGGCAGAGACTCATCTGGTTGCACTAAGAAGAAGACATTGAGGCGCAAAGGGAAGCAGAGAGATAGAACAGTTGTCTGACATCTATGTAAGGTCAGAGTAGGTTTCCTTATGGATGGGAATGATTAGAGTGTGTAAATACAGAAGGAAATGGGCCATATGTTAGAGCAAAAGGTTATTATACAGGTAATTTAATGTCAACATTAATAGGGATGATTTAGCACAAAGATGGGCATGGGTCAAACGAGCAGCTGGTAAGACATAAGGAGGTCGCTCCTGGAATTCAGCACAGAAATATTCCTTCTATTTATTATCTCACCTTCTCCTATTAAAGGGACACGCTTAACAGTTTATGCACAGCATGTGAGGGATATATTGTGTGTGCTGGGTTCACTTGGAGGGGTTGAACTTGATGGACTATGTAACAAGAAGGTTCTGATATCTTAAAGAGATATGATGGTCCCACCCTCCAAAAACATATAGGCAGCTTAATGGGCTTCCCTTCAGGTGTGAAAGGCATAGGGACGACAGGGAGTGTACAATGGGGCAGGAAATGATGGGAATGATGTATATGGGCGAGGGCACACTGGGGCTCATTCATCAACACTAGCCAAATTTACACCTGGGTAGTAACCCATGGCAACCAATCTGTAGTTAGATTTTTCCAGCCAGAGGAAGGTAGAACAATAAAAGCAGATTTCTGATTGGTTGCCATGGGTTAGTGTCCAGGTGCAAATTTGCCCAGTGTTTATAAATGACCCCCGCTGGGTGTATGGTCCACTTCTCTCCACCTGCGATATAAGGATAATAATCTCCTTCTTCTGGCCTGTAACCCACCCTCTAGGGGCTATTTTTGTGATAAAGTTGGCAAGGTTGGCATCCCATTGTCACTCTTTTATGACAATGAATGGTGGCACCATCCCATGCAATCTCCTAGATATGAACCATGTGGCCATCGCTGGTGTGTGCAAGTCTAACCGTAGCAATCAGATAAACGCGCGCCTTTAAATCTGAACTTGTTTGGGGAAACGAATGACCCCGTGTGAATTCCAAACCCCTACAAATAAATCACATTCCCGCACATGTTTTCCTCGACTGGTCGGCGGAGCAGGCATCACACATCGTGTGCAGCAGAGAATAAACCCTGCCGAGATATCTTGCAACATTGCCTGATTACATGGCAGGGAAAGGCCTGAATCCTCCAAATAAATCTGGTTTGTATTATTAAACTAATCTGTGCCATAAGTGGAATTTTTTTGTAGCCCCTATGTCAATCCAAGATGTCTACTAAGTAAACACATAGCAGCTTATCATATAAATAATAATATTTCAACTGTAGCGGCACAGTGCAGACCCGGGAGCAACCAGTGGAATTTTCAGTTGTTTCTGAACTACAGCTCCCAACGTGCCCCCCCCAACCCCCCCTGCCAATTAATGGATGGAATCACATTGGACAAACCTCACACTTCTGTTAGGCAGCGGCCATAAGAAAGAATTAAGCCATCCTCACACTCCTTTTGTATGATGTCAGTATCTTACGATGATGTCATACACAATTTGCCCCAGTCAGACAAAAGGAGGTGGTTTACAGTTTTAGCATAAAGGGTGACTGATGCCAATCTGGCTGGTTAGTTGGTCCCAACGATCAGCCCCTCCCCTATGCAATAACCTGTGACAGAACTGGCACTGACTGCCAACCATGGTAGGTGACAGGGTATATAATGGGCATTTAACTTGACACTGTAGCACTGGAGGGTGTAGCATGGAAAGGTGCCTAAGCAGGGTGATTTGGACTGGTTAGTTCATAAGGCAAGCAAGAAGCCATTCACTGTCTAGCAATGTGGCTCAAGACATTATCTGTTATAAACCATATTCATACATTATTACTATAAATGGGGATTAGCTAACTGCCACCCTCTAGAGGTTGTTGGAAACACAACTCCCAGAGTTCCCAGTTGTAACACTGGGAGGCTGCAGACTGCCCTCTGCTGGTTACATGTGCTGAGTGAATCTAGCGGCCGCTATTCCCAGGATATATTATAATGGGATCAGACAGAGTATGTGCTGCTAGAAACCACAAGCCATGCCGGTTACAACAGACCGGGACAAGATTTTGGTACTTTCCACCTTTTCTTGCCAAAATGTATTGGTTTTCGGATGAGAAACCCCCATAGTCTTGTGCAGGAAGGTGTCTGCAGCTGATGCGGAAACTCTTAGCAATTAGTGGCAATCTGTGGATTCTGGCAAATGCCAGAGGGACTCCTGTAAGATGCCATAGACAGTCACTAATTCGTGGGCCGGTGAGGGGCAGTTTGGGCCTCTGTACTTGAATCCCAGCCTGGGCCTGCAAAGGCATATGGGGGTAACTTAAGTTTTAACTTGGCTGTCAAAACAGCAATTATTTTTGCCCCTATTTTAAAAGTCTCACCCCAGTACCAGATATTTGTCATAAAATTAAGCACTTGAGTGGAGAGGGAGGCGGGCCACCCTCTCCACTCAGGGGAGAGGGGGCCCCAAGAGATGAAAATGCAGTATGTGGGTCCAGAAAAGGGGTCATTGCTTGTGAGGAGAGGGGAGAGCGTGAATCAGGGGCAGGGATATGGCATAATGGGCTATCACAGGGCAGCTCAGCAGCATGTATCCACAGGGCTTTATTTCTTAGAGCCCCATTTTGGTTGCTGGCAGGGCCCACCAGCCACAAGGCATAGGTGACCAATGTTTAATAACTGGGACCCCCACAGTGGGGATCATGCTAACTAAAGCTGGACATAAGATTTGTTCATTTGGAGAGGCCATCAAACGAAAGGATCTTTCTCCAGACCTATCAGGTTAATTCGATTGTGTGGCCCTAGGGTCAAACGACTGAATTACAACGGGACTATGAGCTGTAAACAAGGACCTCATCAATGAGCCCATGCAGTCCTCAATCTGACGGTAAAATCAAACCTGCCAATCAAAATTCGGACAGATGTCGGCTGGGTAAGCCAGTCTGAGGGCCCCATACACGGGCAGATAAGCTGCCAAATCTGCCCATGTGTGGCCACCTTATAGCTATGGTAGTACTATTGTAGTAAAGGTAGTAGTATGGTAGTACAGGTAGAAGTAAGGTGCCCTAGGATGACTGATGGCGGCTCTGCCCGATTGCCGTATGCACACAGACCTTATTGCACATACGCCAGTCGGCAATGAGGAGGAGCAAGGATGTGTGCCAAGAGCAATGCCGGGCATACATCCAGTGCTGGTTATAACCCCCTCCCCTAAGCCTATCTCCCCCCAAGCACCCCCTCCCACAATTGTAGCCCCTCCATGTGAATTTTACAGGATTACAGTTTAAATGCCCATCTTTGTGCTACATGGGAAGTCACTGTCAGTCCCAGCTCTGAAACAGTTAAATCAATTATCGCCTGGTACAATTATATTTATGACAATTCCCAAAACATTTCACGTGAACTGTGACATGCTCTAATACTCAAAATAAGTCTTTTCTTTTCATGGCAAAAACCAGAACCAAATTTTCCAGTACAGGTATTGGACCCCTTCTGGAAACTCTTTATCCAGAAAGTTCCGAATTACAGAAAGGCTGTCTCCCATAGACTTTTTAATCAAATAATTCACATTTTTAAAAATGATTTCCTGTAATAACAAAACAGTACCTGTACTTGATCCCAACTAAGATATAATTACCCCTTATTGGGGGCAGAACAGCCCTATTGGGTTTATTTAATGGTTAAATGATTCCCTTTTCTCTATAATAATAAAACAGTACCTGTACTTGATCCCAACTAAGATATAATTACCCCTTATTGGGGCAGAACAGCCCTATTGGGTTTATTTCATGGTTAAATGATTCCCTTTTCCCTATAATAATAAAACAGTACCTGTACTTGATCCCAACTAAGATATAATTACCCCTTATTGGGGGCAGAACAATCCTATTGGGTGTAATTACTGTTTAAATAATGTTTTTTGCAGACTTTAGGTAGGAGATCTGAATTACGGAAAGACCCCTTATCCGGAAAACCCCAGGTCCCGAGCATTCTGGGTAATAGGTCCCATACCTGTAGTATCAAACAAGACCAGGTCCCTCTCCTGCTCTGACCCTGAAACAGGGAAAAATGTAATAAAGTCTCATTCAACCTGATTGGCTCCCTGCTGCGCCAACTCATACTCAGAGGTACTCAGAGGTACTCAGAGGTACTCAGCGGTACTCAGCGGTACTCAGCGGTACTCAGCGGTACTCAGCGGTACTCAGCGGTACTCAGCGGTACTCAGCGGTACTCAGCGGTACTCAGAACTTCATGTCACATGGTAGCAGTCATTTTCATCTACTCACCTTTTATTATTATTATTAACATTTATTTATAAAGCGCCAACATATCCCGCAGCGCTGTACAATAAGTGGGTTTCATACATTGGACATACAGAGTAACATATAAAGCAATCAATAACCGATACAAGAGGTGAAGAGAGCCCTGCCCAAAAGAGCTTACAATCACCTTCTCATTTATTATAATCCATGCCCCCACACCCCGTCTCTATACCCCCCAGGTACACCTCTCCCATAATCACCAGTCAGGGAAGACTCTGAACTCATCTGCACATAAATGCACATCCCATGCAACATTCCTACTCTATACTTTACTATCGAGTTTACTTGGAAGGGTTGAACTTGATGGACTCTGGTGTTTTTTCTATGTAACTATATTCAGATTATTTTAACAGCAATTGCCACCCTCCAGTTCTACTACATTTCCCAGCATCCTCAGCTTGCTGTTCTGACTCAGTATACTGACAGACACAGTTCTGAGCCCATGGGGAAGCCATACAAACACAGAGCATTTGAAGCTCTAAGCTGCTTCTAAACTACATTTCCCAGCCCTTCCTGACTCCAAGATGCTGAGAACATTACAATGGAAATCTCTAACATGTGACCATTGCCAAACTACATGGCCCAGCATCCTTTGCTAACCAACTGTGTTTCTGCTCTATTTTGAGGACCCAGACACAACTTTTCAAAACGACTCACCAGTCACTTTCAGCAGAGATAAATATGTAAACAGTACCCTCAGCCCCAGTTACGGACTACATCTCCCAGCATCCCTTGCAAGCCCATTCTGAAGATGACATTTGGGATCCCCCCCCACAGGAGATGGCAATGAGGAATGGCTGCACTTACCTACTGGCGCTGTGTCCCACTCGGATCTCCCGTGTAGCAGAAATGTCTGTGTGGGCCCTACATGCAGGGGGCAGATAACAGGCTTATCTGAGGGAGAGCATAGCACACATGTCCCCAGCAGACTCACTTTCATGGAAATGTTATGGGTGGGGGGGGGGAGCCTGAGCAGCGGGACGAACCATCCAAACCTTCAGCTGCTCAGTCTGAGCCCTAGCAAGGCTTTCCCCCAAGCATTTGTTTCCCCTTCTCCCCCTCTTTGCTCCTCTGTGAGTAAGATGCTAGGATACCCCCCATGAACCCCTCCTCCTCCCAGAGCAGCCCCCCCTCACACTGGCATGGAAAGTGGGAGAGTGCGGCTAATTGGAAGGACATTGAGAGGTTGTAACTGTGTCAGGACTCTCTGCTATTAATCAGGCACCATCTGAGCTCTGCCTCTCTGCCTGCTGGGTGGGGGGAGTTTAGGGGGGACTGCTGGAACTTTTTTTTTTTTTTATGTTTACTAGAGTTTTTTTACACAATGCTTTTCTCCATTCTAATCACAAACAGGCTTCTCTCCCTCTCAAAAAAACACCCCCATTCCTTTCTAAAGGACTATTTTTTCTGCCCTAGAGGACTATTTCATTGCCAGAAAAAAAAAATAAACAAAAAATGTGTTCCCACTGACTGCTAATAGGGTTAGGCACAATGGGGTCCTCATGGGAATTAAAAGTCACGGAAGGGGTGTAAGATGCCCATACTTGCCATTTAATCACAGGGGCCTCATTGCTTATAGCCCTTTAGTTCTCACAAGGAGGTGGGTGTTTACCAACAGCTTAAGTCGTATAAACTGAGCACCGTTACCTAATTTTCTCCCATTCTTACTACAGGTATAGGACCCATTATCCAGAATGCTCAGGCCCAAGGGTATTCCAGATAAGGGGTCTTTATGTAATTTGTCTACTGAAAAATCAAATAGATATTAACTGAGCCCAATAGGATTGTTTTGCATCCAATACGGATGAATTATATCTTAATTGGGATCAAATACTATGTACTGTTTTATTATTGCAGAGGAAAAGGAAATCAATTTTAAAAATCTGAATTACTTTCCGTAATTCGGAGCTTTCTGGATAACGGGTTTCCGGATAATGGATCCTATACCTGTACCAGTGTCAGGCTGGGGCCCATCCTTACCGGAGGAAGGTCCGGACAGGGATTCAAACTAGCACCCCCCAGCCCAATAAATAGTGACTGCCTATGGCATCTTACAGCAGCCCCTCTGGCATTTGCCTGAACCCACAGATTGCCAGTCCGCCTACCTCAAGGGCTCCCCTAATGCACACTGCATATTGGTGGTGGCTTATGCGAATGGAATGGGAGCCAGACAAAGAAATGTCAATGGCCATACACAGGCAGATTAAGCTACCAAGCAGGCCCATTCAGACCGAGTTGGCGGCTTATCAGCACATGATGGGACGAGGATAGAGTTGCCACCTGGCTGCTATTTCACTGGATTTGCAAGTAAAATACTGGCCAAGGCCAGGCCAGTATTAAAAATTTGCTAGCTATGCACTTGGTTGGTAAATTTGTAATCCCTAAGGGGCTGATTTACTTACCCACGAACGGGTCGAATGGAGTCCGATTGCGTTTTTTTCGTAATGATCGGTACTTTGCGATTTTTTCGTATGTTTTGCGATTTTTTCGGATTCTTTACGAATTTTTCGGATCCAATACGATTTTTGCGTAAAAACGCGAGTTTTCCTATCCATTACGAAAGTTGCGTAAAAAGTTGCGCATTTTGCGTAGCGTTAAAACTTACGCGAAAAATGCGCAACTTTTCGCGTAAGTTTTAACGCTACGCAAAATGCGCAACTTTTTACGCAACTTTCGTAATGGATACGAAAAACTCGCGTTTTTACGCAAAAATCGTATTGGATCCGAAAAATTCGTACAGAATCCGAAAAAATTGCAAAACATACGAAAAAGTCGCAAAATATTCGTTTTCAAGTCGGAACTTTTCCAATTCGGGTTGGATTCGTGGGTTAGTAAATCAGCCCCTAAGTGTTCCACCCGAAACCTGCCTCCAATCCTCCCCAAAGATCTCTCTCTCTGCTCCCCCAAACCCTGCCTGCTCCACAAATCTAAAGTGCAGCAGTCTGTTCATGGTCCAGCTGCCCCCCGAAAAGTCATGATTCCGTCTTCAAAAGTTCACCACTTTGCCCCCACATTATCGTTTGCATTTTCAGGCTAAAAAGCACCAGTTTCAGTGATGCTGCATGTTTTCCATTCACCTTCTCTGCCAGTGAGGAATATATCCGCAGAGAGACTTACTGGGGTTCCATGGCGCGCAAAGCATGACAACGCAAAATTGGGGCATGGATTAGTGGTGCCATGAGGTGATGGAAAAATCAGCCGAGTTGATAGCTCTGCATCAGTGTTCTATAGCCCTACTGATTTATTGCTCTACTTTTTATTCAGGGATTCCGCTGGCATGGGAAATTTGTTGAATTTTTATTTTTAGTGGATATTTCCCCTTTCCCTTATTAGAAATGATTACTAATATGACCTGACAGAGTTTGATAAACATTAGACAGAATTTGTTTTTAATTTGCCAGCAGAATGGGTTTTAGTACCGAAACTGAAAATCAATTTTTTTTTAAAGGGGAAGTCAAATGTTTATTCATTTTATTCTTTTGGAAGCACAGTGACCTGCGGCCTCCCCCATGAATAAAAGATGAGGTGCAGCCAGGCCCTGGGCAGCAATGATCTGTGCATGAGTACTAAAGGGCACCCCTTAGCGATGCTGCATTTCAGCCCAAGGTCTACAGAAATGACCCCTATTGACATGGAAACCTGAGGGAATGTTATTGCCAACTAGAGACCAATGGGAGGAAACACGGATTACTCACCCATGACTGTGGCTGAAGCTCCCAAAGGTACAACCATGTGTACATGAGCACGATGAAGAATGTGGCATTTGCTATAAAATACATTTCAATTTAATAAAGTTTAAATAAGGGTTGGCAGTTGTGCCATTGTAAGATGCTGAATCAGTGGATACAGTTCTTGTCTTGAAACACACTGTGCAATCAGCAGCACAGACACGCTCCTATTGTATAAAAGCAGTCATTTTTGGACACTTTTTTTTTTTCAAGGGTCAAGATTAAACCACTGCTGCATCAGCCATTAAGCAATAGTTCCAAAAATATTAAGGAGTGTGTTGATTCCAAACCTTACCCTACATGACCTATAAGCTACCAGCAACATATATATCAGAGCATACTGTTGTTCTCTCTGCATCTCAAGCCAACGGATCTCAGTTTTCCCAATCTAGACCTCCAGATGTCCATTTTCTAGTTTATAAATTAATTATGATTTGTATGCCCGAAAGAGCTTTTTTGCATGTGAGACTGAAAGAACTAAAAGTACTTAGAGGCAAATACCCCAAAGTATAAAATATAAAGTCATTCTATGTAATGAAATCATATGTATCAAGTGACAACTGCACTAACATTTAAAGGGGAAACGTGCCGTACAATAAATTATTTTCAGTGCTGTTTTTATGCTTTTTTTGTGTGTTTTTGTAACAGTTAACTTATGGTACTTACCCTAGCAACCAGGAGTGGATGTTGACTAAGAGAAAGGTTAAATAAAAGGCAAAGTGATACAAAATAGGATTGTGTTGCTTTGGTTTAGCAGTGGTCACTGACTCTAGCAACATTGTGCACCATACTGACTGCACTTGCACCTATTTATGCTCACCTATACTCACACCAATTGCCAATATGCAGGTTGCACCAACTATGGAGTACAAAGTGAAAGACACAGCACCCTCCAGTAAAAAAGAGCCTTGTAACTAACATTTCTGTATTGACCATATACAGCACTAAACCTTCATGGCACAGGGCAGCGGTCCCCAACCAGTGGCCCAGGAGTAACATGATGCTCCCCAACCCTTTGGATGTTGCTCCTGGTGGCCTTAAAGAAAGTGCTTATTTTTCAATTCCTGGCTTGGAGGCAAGTTTTGGTTTCATAAAAACCCATTGTAATCCAAACAGAGCTTCATATAGGCTGCCATGGGTAAAAAAGGTTGGGGACACCCAGCATAGGGGATACTCAGGTAGACAGACTGTCTTTTCCTCTAACGTTTCCCAGGCTTGTCTTGCAACAGGGGTTCCAGTTCAGCGCACTCAAATGAGGCTGAAACTTCCGCAGGAAGGGAAAGTTGTATTTTGTGAGCCTACTGCAAGCTGCTGAATTTAATTAAAATCATTCTGCAATTACAGTACTTCCTTTTATAAATGGAGGTTGTATCAATATGTTATTTACTCTTTATTAAAAAGTACTGTATGAGAATATAGTGTATAGATACACCCCACTGCAGCAGTGGACTGGGCCCGATACCCGCAGGGTGATTCACTGATCCGCTGGTCTCCCTGCCCCAACATACTGCAGGTAAGTTTAATGTAGGCGCGGGGGTCGGACGGATGTTGGGGGCCCCTGCGGGGGGGATGTTTAGAAAGCGGGGGCCATCATTGGGGGGGTGCAGGGGCTCCTGAGGCAGAAGCCCTGGTGGGCCTTGCACCCCCCCCCAGTCCAACCCTGACCCACTGGCTTGTGTTGTTGTGTGATAGGACATGTTCAATCAATAAGGTTCATACCCAAACTTTTAATTGCATATCTCGATCAAAACAATATTCAGAAGAAGGAGAAATTCCTTAAACCGATAGTTTGTGTTTTAACCATGGTATTTCAGGAAGACATAGACAGCTAGCTCCTTATCTGCAGTATTGGGAAACGCCAATTGCAAAAAGCTCAGAATGCTTTTATTCGTGCTGGAACTGAAAAGAAAAAATGAAAACAATCACTTCTCTTCCATTTCATTTCACGACCAGCATTCCTTTATGATTTCTGTTTATGTAAAACATAAAGAATTATGACAGTAAATCTGAAGCAAAGGAATCTGAGCAGCTCAGAGGGAAATGCAATGTTACAGTAATTAACTGGACATGTTATGCTCTAGCGATGCAGCACAATGCTAGCCAGCTTAGGTTTTGGAGCCCTCTATTGGTCGGATCTGCAAACTTGATGTTTTGGGGCATTTATAAAAAAAATTAAATTTAAAATTTATCTCACTGCATCAGAGGGAAATCTTACAGCTCTCTGTTCACTTACAAATACTTAGGTTGTATTTGCCCTTTATAAATATGTCCATAAATACCCCATATAAGGGGAATTTTAGGTGAACTCTAGCTCATTACTTGAGGCTTCTTAGTTGCAAACCAAGATGAGTAATATCCCCCAACTCTAAAAGGCGTTGTACTGCACCAATTCGCTGCCCACTTTTACTCAATAATTTCCCATTTGTATATGGTTCTAGACCAGGGATCCCCAACCTTTTTTACTCGTAAACCACATTCAGATGTAAACAGTGTTGGTGAGCCATACACGCATGAAAAACATTCTTTGTGGTTGCCAAATAAGGACTGTGATTGGTTATTTGAGGACTACTGGCCTACAAGAGGCTCTGTTTGGAGTAAAACTTTGTCTTTGTGCTTTCAAAACTTACCTCCAAGCCAGGAATGTAAAAATGGGCACCTACATTGTGGTCAATGGTGGCAACATGAAAGGGGGTGGTGTTAGGCCCTGTTTTCAGCGGGGCTTCCTACATATGTGCAGTGTCGTCACTGGGTCACCAAACTTAGACGCTTGCCTCAGTTACCCCCATAGCTTGAGGAGGCAATACAACAATCCAGAAAGGAATTCCATGCACCAAGTTTAAACATCCTTTGGTTAAATGGAGTGTGAAACTCCTTTTTGGATTGTTGTATTGTCCTGTTACTTCTACTTGTTCTTTACTGACTAAAAACATTCTCCCCCCTTTCTCATAACTGTGGGACATCACATGTTTATGCTTACTGATATGTTTTCACTATAGCCTCAGTTACCCCCATGCCACATAAATTACAAGTTTTCATCTGTTAGGCTCATCTCAAATCAATGGGCAGTAAATTTATTAGGGGTCAGATATGGGTGTCCAAATCTAAACTTCCACATGCAGTTACACAGAGTTGTGGGAAGCTGAAACTGGGCAAAAAAACATGTGTGTGACATTATACTAAGGGAAAAAAGCTAAAGTGCACAGAGGAAATGAAAGCCAAGTGCTTGGGTAGAGGGCCCACTGAATCCAACCTCACTGAGAGGCCTCCTGGTATCATGGCAGGCTAGTTTGACCTCACTTGCCATTGCGACATCTCTAACTAATAGCCTGTGGCAGTACAAGGAATGGCCCCCTGCACGTTTACTTGTGCATCTCTTGTTGGTGATTAGGCAGAGAATGCACAGGCTCATGAAATGCACAATCAGATGTTTGGTATGTTTACAGGACAGCTTCAGGAAATACCAGAGCTGATTCCATTGTGCCCCAAGGGAGCCAGATTCTCCTGGCAACTAAACTGTTTGCTGAATCAGTGGCACAGCTGCAATGCACTGCTCCCGCCAGCTAACTACTCACAACAGTGGCTGCTACATCTTCCCCTTGTTTCTGCAATGCACAAAAGGCACAGTCATAGTGTGGGCAACTAAATACATCAACCTGAGCTCACTGTCACCTCATTGCATCAACTAGAAAATTATTTATATAATATCATATATCCACAAAGGATCCATAATATAGTGTGCCAGTCAGTATTTATATTGTTCCTTTATAATTATACCTGTCACATTCAATGGTGGAAAAATGATTGGAATAAATGTAAATAAGAGGAACACTATTATCCATGCTACATGGGGTTCCTCCATGTACTCTGGTTTCCTCCCACCCTCCCCACACATACATGCAAGTTAATTACTGTGTGACTGTTATAGGCACCATGGATTGTAAGCTCCACTGGGACAGGGACTGATGGGAATGTGATAGGGACCTTAGATTGTAAGCTCCACTGGGGCAGGGACTGATGGGAATGTGATAGGGACCTTAGATTGTAAGCTCCACTGGGGCAGGGACTGATGGGAATGGGATAGGGACCTTAGATTGTAAGCTCCACTGGGGCAGGGACTGATGGGAATGGGATAGGGACCTTAGATTGTAAGCTCCACTGGGGCAGGGACTGATGGGAATGGGATAGGGACCTTAGATTGTAAGCTCCACTGGGCAGGGACTGATGGGAATGTGATAGGGACCTTAGATTGTAAGCTCCACTGGGGCAGGGCCTGATGGGAATGTGATAGGGACCTTAGATTGTAAGCTCCACTGGGGCAGGGACTGATGGGAATGTGATAAGGACCTTAGATTGTAAGCTCCACTGGGGCAGGGACTGATGGGAATGGGATAGGGACCTTAGATTGTAAGCTCCACTGGGGCAGGGACTGATGGGAATATGATAGGGACCTTAGATTGTAAGCTCCACTGGGGCAGGGACTGATGGGAATGGGATAGGGACCTTAGATTGTAAGCTTCATTGGGGCAAGGACTGATGGGAATATGATAGGGACCTTAGATTGTAAGCTTCACTGGGGCAGGGACTGATGGGAATATGATAGGGACCTTAGATTGTAAGCTCACTGGGGCAGGGACTGATGGGAATGTGATAGGGACCTTAGATTGTAAGCTCACTGGGGCAGGGACTGATGGGAATGGGATAGGGACCTTAGATTGTAAGCTCCACTGGGGCAGGGACTGATGGGAATGTGATAGGGACCTTAGATTGTAAGCTCACTGGGGCAGGGACTGATGGGAATGGGATAGGGACCTTAGATTGTAAGCTCCACTGGGGCAGGGACTGATGGGAATGTGATAGGGACCTTAGATTGTAAGCTCCACTGGGGCAGGGACTGATGGGAATGTGATAGGGACCTTAGATTGTAAGCTCCACTGGGGCAGGGACTGATGGGAATGTGATAGGGACCTTAGATTGTAAGCTCCACTGGGGCAGGGACTGATGGGAATGTGATAGGGACCTTAGATTGTAAGCTCCACTGGGGCAAGGACTGATGGGAATGTGATAGGGACCTTAGATTGTAAGCTCCACTGGGGCAGGGACTGATGGGAATGTGATAGGGACCTTAGATTGTAAGCTCCACTGGGGCAGGGACTGATGGGAATGTGATAGGGACCTTAGATTGTAAGCTCCACTGGGGCAGGGACTGATGGGAATGTGATAGGGACCTTAGATTGTAAGCTCCACTGGGGCAGGGACTGATGGGAATGTGATAGGGACCTTAGATTGTAAGCTCCACTGGGGCAGGGACTGATGGGAATGTGATAGGGACCTTAGATTGTAAGCTCACTGGGGCAGGGACTGATGGGAATGTGATAGGGACCTTAGATTGTAAGCTCCACTGGGGCAGGGACTGATGGGAATGGGATAGGGACCTTAGATTGTAAGCTCCACTGGGGCAGGGACTGATGGGAATGTGATAGGGACCTTAGATTGTAAGCTCCACTGGGGCAGGGACTGATGGGAATGATTAAATATTTCTGTACAGTGCTGTGGAATATGATAGATCAGTGCTATCCAACTGGCGGGCCGCATGCGGCCCTCGGCCCCCCCTCTGTGTGGCCCCCCCACCTGTCTGGCTGCTTTGATGGCTTAATTTTGTGTTAGCTTTAAATGGTATCAGTACTAAGATTAACTGCCCCCCTGCATGGTTCTCACCTCAAATTCAGGCTGTAATCCCTCTGTATTGTTGAAAAATTTAATCCCCTGTGTTGTTCACACCTTTTTATCTCTGCATTGTTCACCCCCTGCAGTGTTCACACCTCAGGCTCAGTCTGTAATCACTCACATTGTTCACCTCTTCACACCTCATTGTATGTACTGCCTGGCCTATGCTGCCTGTGTATAGACAGCATAGGGTAGGCAGAGTATGGCACATAGGCAGCATAGTGCAGGGAGGGTATGGCACAAACAGGCAGAGGATGGCACCCACAGGCAGCATAGGACAGGCAGCGTATGGCACACACAGGCAGCATAGGACAGGCAGAGTTCTGCCTTTGTGTCCCATACTCTGCCTACCCTATGCTGCCTGTGGGAGGTGAACCTGGCAGGGGTTTGTTCTGGGACTTTGTTAGCAGTTGGATTAAATGGTCCCTAAGGTGTGTAATTATATGCTGGGTTTCTGTGCTATCCACAGGGGAGGAGGAGGCATATGGATTTAAGGGTGTGTCTTTATATGACATAATATAATTCTTTAACATACGAATGATGGTTGATATCCCTGCAGCAACCATTCTGATAAAATGGGTGTGGTTTGAAGTGGGTGTGGTTTAAAATGGGGGAGTGGCCAAACTGGCTTCCATTAGCGGCCCTCCACCATGTATGCAAGAGAAATTCTCTTGGACAGCACTGTGATAGATAAATAAAAAATAATAGCAAAAATTCACTTTTAGAAATGTTTAATTTTATTCTTTTAATTAGCAGTTTTATGCTGTTTCTCCCCTTTGTTTTGTTTGTATTCCAATCACTGCTTGTAAGGGCTAACAGTCTAAGGGCTCACAGTCCTGCACTGCTAAGGGCTCACAGTCCTGCAATTATTGCAGCAATGGGTTTTATTTATCATCTAAATATAGAATCTGCTACTTATAATGGGTATCATTCATTTACATTTCCTGTGCAAAATTATTCTTCTGGCAGTTCAGGAACTGGCCAGTAGATGTCACTATTCTTTAGTATATGTTCTGTATATAAACTAAAGCGCATACAATCTGGGACTTTCTTCCTGAATTTTCCGCTAGACAGGCAGGGGAAGAACATTTGGGCCTAGGCAATGGTAGGCCTAGTTAATTTTAAGTAGTGACAAGCAAATTCTGTCCCGTTTTGCTTCTCTTAAAAATTAGCAAAACAGCAAAAATTTGGCTAATGGGTGTTTTTTTATTTTGCAGTAACCACACTATTTTTTACTTCAGGCATTATACTCCAGACACAGTAGCTATTGAGCAGCCTGAGCTCCACCAAGGACGTTTAGTAAGGACTAGAATCCTGGGTATACTGCCAGGGTCGGCCCAGACTCGACCCTTGCCGGTGCTCCCCCTGCCGAACACTCCTCCCCTGACGTGTCAAATTTATGCGCTCGGGGGAGGATGTCGGGTGGGGGCCCTGCGAGGGGGGTCCCTACGGGGGGGGGTTAGAGGACGCGCCCGGCTGAGTGCACCTGTAGGGCCCCTGGAATGGGAGCCCCGGTGGGCCCTTCACACCCCAGTCTGACCCTGTATACTGCCCAAGAATAGGAACCTGAGTGTGCAGACCTAAGGGTAGAAGTTGTCCTGCCTAGGTTCCACTCAAGAAGCTTGAAAGCTTTGGGTGACACTTGCAGGTTGGTTACCTAATGTGCTGTGATTGACCCCAGAGGGGCATTAATTCCAAAAAAATGTTTGTAAGTATGTATGCTAAATACTGTGCTTCCGCAACTGTATTATCTCCAAATGTTCTGAATATTTACCTGTCAATAAAGAAGTTGTCGTTATTGTTAAGAACCCTTGTTGCCCATTTACTGTCTCTGCCTGAGTAAGTAGGACCCTGCGTTTATCTCTAGCTCAAATACCTATGGTTACAAGGAGGTGTACCAGATCAGATGCAAATGGTTTGAACATAGGTAGAAAGGATATTGGAGGACCTTGGTATCACTGTGCCTAGACTGAAAGATACAGTAGAAGTTAATAGATGCCTCAAAGACTGGGAATTGGATGTTGACCATTCAACCATACAAACAAAGGAGTGGAGAAGATTTCAAACAGCTACCAACTTGCCCCAGCCAGTTTACAGCAGCAAGGTCAGCTCATGAGTGGAACACAAGATGCTGAAATAAGTATTTATGAACCTTTGAATGTTGTGGTTTAGGGCTGCTTTGTTGCATCAAGGCCTGGGCAGTTTACCATCATAAAATCCACTATGAATTCCTCATTGCACCAGGGGGTTCTTGAGGGGTAACATGTCGGAAGACTGAAGCTCAGATGAAAGAGTGCCTTGCATCATGACAATGGCCCTAAATATTCAACTAAATCCACCAAGGAATGGCTGAAAGTAGAATTGTAGGGTTCTGAAATGGGCAATTCAATGTATGGATCTGAATCCCACCATGATGCCATGAGCGAGCTGTGTATGCGAGAAACCCCACAAATGTTGCACAGCTGAAAATATTCTGCATGGCCGAGAGGGAAAAGATTTCTCTAAGGGTCTAAAGAGAGGGCTACATATGTTAAACAAGAAAAAAACTTCATTGATTGCATGCAGTGTATAAAGAGTAACTTAAGAACGTACAACAAACAGGTCCAACAATAGTGTTATTTTCTCTCCCCGCGGATCACTGGGGCAGTAGATCTGCCAGGTAGCTCTATACACCAACTCTGGATAATGGCATTTGCTGACATAAATGTTAAGCGGGCAGATAACGTGGCGCTGTTTGTTTTTCAAATGTGTCATATAATAGGAAATATATTCTGAATTTAGCAGCCTTGCCAATGAGGGCAAGTGTAGGCTTGTTACAAGTGACTGCATCGCTGTGTGTATGTGTTATGCTTTCATCCAATGCTCGTGTACTAATGTGGTGCATTGGCACAAACTAGGTGTGCACTGAATTCATCAGTTTTTAATTCAGCTGAGTACCACACTGTCGGTAACAGGTTCACCCAATTACAGTAGTGATGTGTGGGCCAGCCCAGGACCCGCCAGTTAGGGAGGTCAGGCTGACATTTGCACACGTTTTATGGGTTGCGTGTGGGCTTGGACTGAGCTCTTCTTTCTACCGTCTCCACCCATGACCTTATTGTGCCTGGCTTACGCCTCTGGCAGCCTCTGTTTATGGGTGCGCACATGTCCCACCCCATTTCTGATGTCATGAAGGGTCTTTAAATTAAAGTGGATTGCCAGGTTGAGCAGGTGGGATAGGGTCGAGCACGGCTGACCTCCACGTCATTTGTACAGAACCAAACCCTAATTTGTTTTAAGCATGTTTTTGGTCAACAGTTGCTGCCAGCAGAAAGACATTGAATGTGATGCAGGTGAAGATGGCAGCCGCAACCCAACTGAGCCCTTTATGCAATAAAATCAATGCCATGGAAAAGAGATCCTCTACTAAGAAGAGCTGTTGCTTAAAACAAAGGGTGGGGGTTTCATTTTTCTTTAATGAACTGACCTGGAGCCTACTAGGCCGATACAGTAGTTACAGGGCTTATCAATCAGAGCATTAGAAATCCCAAGTGATCTAGCTGAACCCTTTGCCTAGCAGGACACTGCAGTGCTTAGTTAGACAGTTAGACCGGCCTGTAGCCAATAGGAGCAAGGAAGTGCTCACAGGGGGTAATGTTAGTCCAAGCCCTATATCTATATGATAACTGCAGTGGGACAAATTGACCGCTCCTGGGGCTACACCAATCAAAACTTTTCAGATACAAATGTCACAGGCGTAAAACAGGGGAAATGTTTTTCCATCCTGTATCCCATAACAACCAGTCTAATGCTTGCTTTAGGTATTCTCTCTGCAGTGGGACAGTAAATGCTACTTGCTTTGGGGGTATAACCACAGGGTGGCACCAAACTAGCCAGATAAAGGCTCTCAGCTCCACCTCAGTTCTGCAATGGAATCCTGCCAGGCAAGTTCAAAGAATGTTACCTTTGTTAGAACAGGAATTCCTTCCTGTCACACGGACATTCTTTTTTATTTAGCAACACCGCTGGATTCTGCTTTTGCCCCCCAGCTGACATACAAGAAGAGATCGGGATGTACATTTGACATTCCCCTTAGTGCCGCTGGGTTATCTACCTGTTCTGTGGATGTAAATCAATAGTTACCGATCATTTCTCTCCATGTCAAGGTTTCTTGCTTTCTGAGAATTTGTGTGTGTGGGGGGGGGGGGGGGTAAGCAATTTTAGCCTGAAATGAGTTCACAAAAATGATGTCAAGTTGTTCGTCCTGTTCTTCTCACGTGAATCCTATTGCCAGCCACAGGGGACATTTCAGGCACTTTGACACTGACATTTCAGGCCCAGCCCGGAATGATAATCTGTGGGTTCTGGCAAATGCCAGGGGGGCTACTGTAAGGAGCCATAGGCAGTCACTATTTAGTAAGCTGGTGGGGGGCTTTTTTGGCATACCAGGGCCTTTTTTGACTCCCAATCCAGGGCAAGGAGACTGTAAGCTGCTGCTGCCACTTAGCAGCTGCAATGTGAATGTGTGATATCCAGTACTGTCATTCTCTCCCCCCAACCCCCGGGTGGCTGAGCATTTGGGTCCCACATCACGATTTCAAAAGTGGCGTTTTAAAAACAGCATTGCAAGTTCACAAAACTCAATAAGCAATTTGGGTCAGGGGAGGGTGGTCTGCTGTGTAATTGCCTTTCTTTGCCCTTTAAATTCCCCAATGAAAGTTAGTATCAGGGTCAGACTGGGCCGCCAGGACACCGGGAAATATCCCAGGGGGCCCTGGCGGCCCGGACCCAACCCTTGCCGGCCCTCCCCCTGCCCGACTGCTCCTGCCCTGACGCGTTAAATTTACGTGCTCGGAGGAGGGCGGCGGGTGGGGGGCCCTGCGAGGAGGGTTAGGGGGCCCCTGTGGGGGGACGGGATGTGGGCCCCTGCAGGGCCCCTGGGGCGGGAGCCCCGGTGGGCCCTTCACCCCCCAGTCCGACCCTGGTCAGTATGGGCTGGGACTTGTAGTCCAACAACTGCAAAAAAGTCACAAGTTAGACATCCCTGATTCCTTCATCCCACCACCAGGTTATTTAGGTTGGAGCCCTTGCTCTTCCTGCAGGGGTTTATACCTTTTTATATACAGAGCTGATGGTTTTACAGCAAGTAAGGGCACAAATAATTGCACCTCGGCCCCTGACTTTGTATTTTCCTCATTGCTCTTTGCACTCAACCTGCTCTCAACACATTCCCCTCATTCCTGAATTGTCTCAGCGGTCAGTTTTGGCAGCCATGAGAACAGCAGAGAATTGGGCCATTTTGCCTTCGGGTTAAGGAAAGGCAGGGGACGGAGGCATGTTGTTTTGTTTCAGTTTGTCACTGGGAGAGAGGTGAATAAAGTGCAGCATGATAGGTCGAATGTATGCCAGTCTTTGTATTTATTTGACGTGGCACCAATGCCATATTGCTGCCTAACTATCTAGTGTCACTAACTCCTATTGGCACCACTAGTAAATTGTAACCCTTTCAAATTTGATTCTGGTCACTAGTCAAGCCTAACCAGGCATGTTGCTGCTGCCATCTACTGGTAGAATGTTGAAATGACTTGAACTTTAAAAATAAGTACAGGTATGGGACCTGTTATCCAGAATGCCTGGGGTTTTCTGCATAATAAGTCTTTCTGTAATTTGTATCTCCATACTTTAAGTCTACTAAAAAGAAATCAGTTAAACCCCATAGGATTGTTTTACCTCTAATAAGGATTAATTATATCTTAGGATCAGAGAAAAAGGAAATACCGTATGTCACCCAGAAGATCGAATCAGGAATCAATCCCACTTCTGCCAGGTTTCATAGAAACAACTGCTCTGAATTTAGTTTTCCAATGGCAAGTTAGCAGGTCTGGACTGGGATTCAAATTTATAAGTGCTGATTTGGCAGAATGATTGTCGGTGGATATAATATCTGACTCTTGTTCAAAGATCCAAGAAACTGTGGCACTGAACCATCAGCTCTCATTAAAGGAACAGTAATGCCAAAAAAATGAAAAGGTAATTAAAATATAATACACTGTTGACCTGCACTGGTAAAAGTTGTGTGTTCACTTCAGAAACTCTACTATAGTTCGTATAAATACCCTGCTGTGTAGCCCCGGGGGCAGCCATTCCTGCACCGGTACAGCTGGGGTGTTTGCTACAGAAACCCTACTATAGTTTACATAAATACCCTGCTGTGTAGCCCCGGGGGCAGCCGTTCCTGCACTGGTACAGCTGGGGTGTTTGCTACAGAAACCCTACTATAGTTTATATAAATACCCCGCTGTGTAGCCCCGGGGGCAGCCATTCCTGCACCGGTACAACTGGGGTGTTTGCTACAGAAACCCTACTATAGTTTATATAAATACCCTGCTGTGTAGCCATGGGGGGCAGCCATTCCTGCACTGGTACAGCTGGGGTGTTTGCTACAGAAACCCTACTATAGTTTATATAAATACCCCGCTGTGTAGCCATGGGGGCAGCCATTCCTGCACTGGTACAGCTGGGGTGTTTGCTACAGAAACCCTACTATAGTTTATATAAATACCCCGCTGTGTAGCCATGGGGGCAGCCATTCCTGCACTGGTACAGCTGGGGTGTTTGCTACAGAAACCCTACTATAGTTTATATAAATACCCCGCTGTGTAGCCCCGGGGGCAGCCATTCCTGCACCAGTACAGCTGGGGTGTTTGCTACAGAAACCCTACTATAGTTTATATAAATACCCCGCTGTGTAGCCATGGGGGCAGCCATTCCTGCACTGGTACAGCTGGGGTGTTTGCTACAGAAACCCTACTATAGTTTATATAAATACCCCGCTGTGTAGCCCCGGGGGCAGCCATTCCTGCACTGGTACAGCTGGGGTGTTTGCTACAGAAACCCTACTATAGTTTATATAAATACCCCGCTGTGTAGCCCCGGGGGCAGCCATTCCTGCACTGGTACAGCTGGGGTGTTTGCTACAGAAACCCTACTATAGTTTATATAAATACCCTGCTGTGTAGCCATGGGGGGCAGCCATTCCTGCACTGGTACAGCTGGGGTGTTTGCTACAGAAACCCTACTATAGTTTATATAAATACCCCGCTGTGTAGCCCCGGGGGCAGCCATTCCTGCACCGGTACAGCTGGGGTGTTTGCTACAGAAACCCTACTATAGTTTATATAAATACCCCGCTGTGTAGCCATGGGGGCAGCCATTCCTGCACTGGTACAGCTGGGGTGTTTGCTACAGAAACCCTACTATAGTTTATATAAATACCCCGCTGTGTAGCCCCGGGGGCAGCCATTCCTGCACCGGTACAGCTGGGGTGTTTGCTACAGAAACCCTACTATAGTTTATATAAATACCCCGCTGTGTAGCCCCGGGGGCAGCCATTCCTGCACTGGTACAGCTGGGGTGTTTGCTACAGAAACCCTACTATAGTTTATATAAATACCCCGCTGTGTAGCCCCGGGGGCAGCCATTCCTGCACTGGTACAGCTGGGGTGTTTGCTACAGAAACCCTACTATAGTTTATATAAATACCCTGCTGTGTAGCCATGGGGGCAGCCATTCCTGCACTGGTACAGCTGGGGTGTTTGCTACAGAAACCCTACTATAGTTTATATAAATACCCCGCTGTGTAGCCCCGGGGGCAGCCATTCCTGCACTGGTACAGCTGGGGTGTTTGCTACAGAAACCCTACTATAGTTTATATAAATACCCCGCTGTGTAGCCCCGGGGGCAGCCATTCCTGCACTGGTACAGCTGGGGTGCTTGCTACAGAAACCCTACTATAGTTTATATAAATACCCCACTGTGTAGCCCCGGGGGCAGCCATTCCTGCACTGGTACAGCTGGGGTGCTTGCTACAGAAACCCTACTATAGTTTATATAAATACCCCACTGTGTAGCCCCGGGGGGCAGCCATTCCTGCACCGGTACAGCTGGGGTGTTTGCTACAGAAACCCTACTATAGTTTATATAAATACCCCGCTGTGTAGCCCCAGGGGCAGCCATTCCTGCACTGGTACAGCTGGGGTGTTTGCTACAGAAACCCTACTATAGTTTATATAAATACCCCGCTGTGTAGCCCCGGGGGCAGCCATTCCTGCACTGGTACAGCTGGGGTGTTTGCTACAGAAACCCTACTATAGTTTATATAAATACCCCGCTGTGTAGCCCCGGGGGCAGCCATTCCTGCACTGGTACAGCTGGGGTGTTTACTACAGAAACCCTACTATAGTTTATATAAATACCCCGCTGTGTAGCCCCGGGGGCAGCCATTCCTGCACTGGTACAGCTGGGGTGTTTGCTACAGAAACCCTACTATAGTTTATATAAATATCCCGCTGTGTAGCCCCGGGGGCAGCCATTCAAGCTGTAAAAAAAGGAGAAAAGGCACAGGTTACACAGCAGATAACAGATAAGCTCTGTAGATCTCTAATCTGCTATGTAACCTGTGCCTTTTCCCCTTTTTTCCAACTTGAATGGCTGCCCCAATGGCTACACAGCCACAGTTTATGGAAAACTATATTAGGGTTTCTGAAGCAAACACACACATTTTAGCAGTGCAAGACAATAGTACATAATATATTAATCACTTTCAATTTTTGGTGTTACTGTTCCTTTAAGGGGTCAATGATCTAGAACTGACTATGGGACAACTGCTACATTGTTAAACCCCTGCTTGTTAGCTATGGGAGATGCCTGATGCTTCCTCTCATGCTGAAGTGCAGAACACTGGGGCATTTTTATTTGGATTGATACAACATTAACTGGGCGGCCAAGATGTAGTTATTATACATGCTAATGATATACAGATAACATACAGAGGGACACATGAAATATGTGGAGGGGGTTTGGGTCAGATGCACTTTTAACCAGAGAAAGCTGTTGTTTAATTAGTAAATGAAGAAAGCATTGCTACTGAACTGCTTCAGCTATTGGCAGACTGCATCTCCAGACCCAAAAAGATATTTATGGCAGGGTATTTAAAGGAGAAGTGATGCTAGAAAGTCTTGAAAATGGGCTTGAGAAATGGCATAGTGCAATTTTTTCGATCTCACGATCTACAGTTTTGTTCTGGTCCTGTAGGGGGAGCTGCCATGTAGTTGTTGTGCTGCCTGTGCTAAATGCGTGCTCTTACTATTAAAGGAACAGTAACACCAAAAAATGAAAGTGTATAAAAGGAACTACAGTATAATGTACTGTTGCCCTGCACTGGTGCAACTGGTGTATTTGCTTTAGAAACATTACTATAGTTTAGTAAATGAAGCTGCTGTGTAGCCATGGGGGCAGCCATTTAAAAGAGAAAAGGCACAGGTTACTTAGCAGCTAACAGATAAGTTCTGTACAATACAATGCAGGCCCGGATTTGTGGAGAGGCCACAAAGGCCCAGGCCTAGGGCGGCAGAATTGTAGGGGCGGCATGCCGCCCCGCCGCAATGGAATTTTTAAAGTTTTTTTCAATACGGGGCAGTGGGAACTTCTCCCCACTGCTCCGTATGGGGCTTTAAATGTGTGCGCATGCGCACTCGCGGGCGCGCAGGGGGGGGCGGGGTAGGGAGGCGAGCGGTTGTTCGCTCATTCGCGCATGCGCATTGGGGGGGGCCTAGGGGCGCGCCGAAAAAACAAATCCGGCCCTGATACAATGGTGTTTTATCTGTTAGCTGCTATGTAACCTGTGCCTTTTCTCCTTTTTCCAGCTTGAATGGCTGCCCCCATGGCTACACAGCAGCTTTTTATATAAACTATAGAAGTGTTTCTGAAGCAAATGTGCAAATTTTACCAGTGCAGGGCAACAGTGCATTGTATTATGATTACTTAAAAACATTTTTATTTTTTGGTGTTACTGTTCCTTTAACTCTAGCTCCATTATTCTCTAAGGTTGCACCTGCTGATATCACATGTGGTACCAGAATAAATAGACCAACTATACCCGATTTTAATGCCCAATCCTAGGTCTTATATGCTAAGTTCCTGGTAATTATTATAACAACATATTTAAAGTTTGCCATGTGTAGTAACCCTATGCAACCAGTCAGCTGTTCACTTTTAAAGTAGTAAACATAACTTTCTGATCTAATGCTATAGGTGACTACATTTTCACAAACAGTTAGGCAGTGGTGTAACTTGGTCACACTGGGCCCCCCTGCAAAAGAAGTCTTGATGGTGCCTGGCACGAACAGTCCCTCCCATTTGGCCTCCCCTCCCGGCTTCTGTATGAGCGGCACCTCCCAGCCTGCATTGTGCAGCTATTTTAAAAGTAGGAGAGGGGCTGGGGAGGGGGGAATATAGTAAAAGAGATCCCTCCTTCTGTTGCCCCCCTGAGACCTCGGGATCTGATGTATTGATAGTTATGCCACTGGGCCTGGGGCTTCATTAACAACAGTCTGAGCGGTTCTTTGTTTACAAAAGACATGAAATATGGCAGAACACAGCAGATCTGATAGCAAACAAACTGAAATGAAAAGCAGCAACTGAGCCTTAATTGGCCATTGTACACCTAAAGATTTAATGGTGTACATAAAAAATACATAAAAAATCCAAGTCCGGCTTGGGACTCCTCCAGTTACATGGGAGTAGGAGAAACAATAGGTTAGCTGAAAGCAGTTCTAATGTGTAGCGCTGGCTCCTTCTGAAAGCTCAGACTCAGGCACAATGCACTGAGATGGCACCTACACACCAATATTACAGCTAAAAAATACATTTGTTGGTTCAAGAATACAATTTTAAATGAATTATTGAGTGAATTATTTGCTATGTAAACAGTGTAATTTAGAAATAAAAAGTACACCATAAAAATCATGACATAATCCCTTTAAATATTGCCTGATTTGGCATGGTTTGCAAAACAAGTGGATTTTTCCACAATATGCCCACCTTGAGCTCTGAAATATCAGATCCTAACTGTGGTAAACGATGGCAAGTCAATGCTATCCTTGTCCCAAATGGGATTTTTAAGCCTGCCCGATCGACATCTGTCTGATTTTTGACCAATGCAGGGCTCCTTACACAGGCCAATAAGCTGCTCAGTCCAAAAGGACTAAAGGTCCCCATACACGGGCCGACTATAGCTGCCGATATGGGTCCCTTGGACCGATTCGGTAGCTAATCGGCCCGTGTATGGGCAGAACAGAGCTGCCTGGCCAACCGATATCTGACCTGAAATTGGCCAGATCTCGATCGGCCAGGTTAGAAAATCCGGTTCGTTGATGCGGCCCCCGAACCGACTGCCCCATAAGCTCAAATGTAATCCCTGGGGCCAAACGATCGGATTATTTTTTTTTTAAGTCCCTTGCTACCCGATATCGCCCACCCGTAGGTGGGGATATCGGGTGAAGATCCGCTCGCTTGGCGACATCGCCAAGCGAGCGGATCTTATAGTGTATGGGCACCTTAAGTCAGCAGCCTTTATTAGCCCATGTTTGGCCACCTTAATCCAATGGAATTTTCAAACCTTTTCTAATTGGTCGGTCAGGCAGTCACGAGCACCCGTGCATGGGTTTAGAAGTTTTTATTGACCCATGTTTTGTTTTATAATATATTCTTTTTTAATAGATTGTTTACTCGGCTCTCCAAATGAATGTGGTGATTGCCAATGATTATCATAGCAACCAACCAGCTGACCAAATGGGAGACGACTAAGTGAGTGGCTGAGTAGAATAAAAAGTTATACAATCATTGTATAACGGGAAACCAGTTATCCAGAAAGCTCCGAATTATGGAAAGCCCGTCTCCCATAGACTCCATTTTAATAAAATAATTCAGATTCTGATTTCCTTTTTCTCTGTAATAATAAAACAGTACCTGTACTTGATCCCAACTAAGATATAATTACCCCTTATTGGGGCAGAACAGCCCTATTGGGTTTATTTAATGGTTAAATGATTCCCTTTTCTCTGTAATAATAAAACAGTACCTGTACTTGATCCCAACTAAGATATAATTACCCCTTATTGGGGGCAGAACAGCCCTATTGGGTTTATTTAATGGTTAAATGATTCCCTTTTCTCTGTAATAATAAAACAGTACCTGTACTTGATCCCAACTAAGATATAATTACCCCTTATTGGGGCAGAACAGCCCTATTGGGTTTATTTAATGGTTAAATGATTCCCTTTTCTCTGTAATAATAAAACAGTACCTGTACTTGATCCCAACTAAGATATAATTACCCCTTATTGGGGCAGAACAGCCCTATTGGGTTTATTTAATGGTTAAATGATTCCCTTTTCTCTGTAATAATAAAACAGTACCTGTACTTGATCTCAACTAAGATATAATTACCCCTTATTGGGGGCAGAACAGCCCTATTGGGTTTATTTAATGGTTAAATGATTCCCTTTTCTCTGTAATAATAAAACAGTACCTGTACTTGATCCCAACTAAGATATAATTACCCCTTATTGGGGCAGAACAGCCCTATTGGGTTTATTTAATGGTTAAATGATTCCCTTTTCTCTGTAATAATAAAACAGAACCTGTACTTGATCCCAACTAAGATATAATTACCCCTTATTGGGGGCAGAACAGCCCTATTGGGTTTATTTAATGGTTAAATTATTCCCTTTTCTCTGTAATAATAAAACAGAACCTGTACTTGATCCCAACTAAGATATAATTACCCCTTATTGGGGGCAGAACAGCCCTATTGGGTTTATTTAATGGTTAAATGATTCCCTTTTCTCTGTAATAATAAAACAGTACCTTGTAATTGATCCCAACTAAGATATAAATGATCCTTATTGGAGGCAAAACAATCCTATTGGGTTTAATTAATGTTTTATTGACTTTTTAGTAGACTTAAGATATGGAGATCAAAATTACGGAAAGACCCTTATCTTGAATACCCTTGGTCCCGAGCATTCTGGATAACATGTCCTATACCGTAATACAAATGTAGCTTGAGAATATATCTGCTTTCTAGTAGCTGGCCTTTGTCAATGGTGGCGTGAAGAAAGTATCGTAAATGTACGTGGACTTATTTACTAGTGCAAAATAAGTGCAAAAGTAACAGCAACATAATAAAGTAAAACACATTTTCATAGGGTGCAGACTTCATTTGGACATAGATATTATTCACTGGAAATAGTGTTCTCAGATCCACTCAGGGCAGCATTACATAAAATGTATTAGTACAGGTGTGATCAAGACACGCCCACGAGAATGCTTATTAATATGAGATTATGCAACTGTTATATATACATATTGGCAAATGTATATTTAAATGAAGCAAGGGTTATCCAAGGAGTGGCAATCATTACATAATATCTATACAGGTATGGGAATAAAAATAGCTTGCTAAATAAAGAAAAAGGTTATATCAGTGTTTCAGTGTCTCACTTATTCCACAGGGAACTGATACTGGTTTCAAATCACAAACCATTAATTAGAAAGTATCAACCATATCATTCATATTTTCTGATACATAGGGAGTAAAGACACGAAATAATGCTATTCTGGGATGATCTAATTGGTTAAAGGAACAGTAACACCAAAAAATGTATATATTTCAGAAATTAAACTATAATGTACTGCTGCCCTGCACTGGTAAAAGTTTTGTGTTTGCTTCAGAAACATTACTAGAGTTTATATAAACCCTGGTGTGTAGCCATGGGGGCAGCCATTCAAAAGAAGAAAAGGCACAGGTTATATAGCAGCTAACAGATAAACCTTGTAGAATACAATGGTGTCTTATCTGTTATCTGCTATGTAACCTGTGCCTTTTCTCCTTTTTTCCAGCTTGAATGGCTGCCCCCATGGCTACACAGCAGCTCATTTATATAAACTAAAGTAGTGTTCCTAAAGCAAACACCCCAGTTTTACCATTGCAGGGCAACAGTACGTTATGTTTCAATTACTTTAAAACACTTTCATTTTTTGGTGTTACTGTTCCTTTAAGCCAACTGATACTGGCTTGTTTTGTCCAACAAGGGAATAATGATTTTTGGGGTGCCAAGTCATTAGCCTAAATGGGACACTCTCCTTAAAAAAAGCGGCTTTATTTGTACTTGTGTAGCATCTGGAGTAAAAGTATGTTACTACACAAACAAACAATATTTTAATTCAATTTTTTCTGCTTGCTGGGAGGTGCTTAATTCCTGTTAATCACTTGCCTCATCCGAATCCCACTGGTAAAATAACAGCGACCTGTTCTTATTTTATAGCAGATTTGCTCTCCTAGAGACCTCAGTTCCACTTTCCTCAGTCAACAGAGCTCAGCGGGGGGCACACAGATGTATTGTTAGCATTTGTGCTGTAAAATAAGGCAATTAGCTGGGCAATGTGGCAGCCATTCAACATCACATGGTTTAGCAGAGGTTATAACAAGGGTCACTTGTCTGATATGTCTGGTGCACATTTTAATGTGGATCCCACAAATAAAATAAGTGCTTAGATCAGTACAGAATAAAGAGCTGTCTTTGTAACAAAGCCATTACCAGCCTTTCCCTGCCCTACCTATATTATGGCATTTGAAACGCCTCACAACGCAGTCAGAGGGAATCTTTACTCTGTTATTTAACGGCAATAAAGTTTGATGTTGCCTGATTTAATTGGTTCCTGGCTGGTTCCCACTCCTCAAACAGACACTTTGTTTGCTAATGTTCAACGTGCGTCAACTTAGTTACTCACCTGAAAGGTTTTGCTGTGAAACAATGGGAAGAAGTCATGTCTAGTAACCAAGTTTCTTTTTATTAATGATAGGAAATCTGAGGATCCCTGTGACGTATTTACTTAGCATGTGTAAAAGGAAATCTCTTTATCTGGAAGAACAATGGTTGGTAAAATTATAAAGGTAAGTATTTTGTTCCACTTTTGGGGACAGTCTCCTTTGGTTTTGATTTAGCATCACTCCATATTATCCCTGGTCTGAAATGTTTATTTAAATTGTGCTCTCTGCTACAGTAATTTATGCCACTGCCCCCCCCCCCAGAAGTTAGACATTGGTTTATGATGGCCATATAGTATAAGAGAAAGTTGGCGAAGGTTGGCACCGATATGCCCATCCAAGATGGGCAATATCAGAGTGTCGGAGTGAGGACTGCATCAATGAGCCAAAGCGGTCCCTGATGGGAAAATCAAATCTGCCCGACTTATATCTGGGCAATTTTATGCCAGATATCAGAGGCCCATACATGGGTTGATAAGCTGCCAGATAGGCTTATGGTGGCCACACGAAAGATCGTCAGATCCGCCACTAACCTTCAGGGCTGAAACAGGCAGATAAGGAGGTAGAAACAATAGGATTTCTACCTCCTTCTGCCGATTCAGCCCTGATTTTGCTCAGGCGCCTTCTATGGCGCCCGATCAAAATCTTTTGACCTGGCCGATCAGCAAGTCGACCAATATCAGCAGCCTCCTGCGATACCGGTCGACTCGCCGACTTGCCATACACGTACCGAATATCGTACAAAACGAGGTTTCGTACGATATTATCGGTGCGTGTATGGCCAGCTTTAAGGCTAATGTCCTATGGGGAGATTTAGTCGCTCCGATTTTCAAAAAGTCAGTTCCACCGACAAGTCGCTCGTTTTGTCTCTACATAGAGAAGAATATAAAATGCCAGTGCCTAAACAGACACTACTACTTCAAATAGCTTATCACTCTGAATCGCTATGAGACCCTTTATCGAACAATTTTACAAAGAAAGCACTGTCATTCCAAACTATTGGAATCTCTGAAAGTAAAACCCACTGAGCAGGAAGTCGCTGCGATTTCCTCATTGTACTGAATGTCATTTCTAATCGTGGGTGGGGAAAATGACACTTGGATTTGTGGGAAATAGAATTGCTCCATTGTGGAAATCTCTAGTAATCGCTTGTTAGGAAAAGACGGGTGACTTGTTGCTGGAACTCGCAAATCTCCACAGGGGACCCAAAAGGACCCAAATCAGCAGCTTAAATCTGCCAGTGTATGGACACCTTTATAATATATTAAAAAAAACATTCAGAACTAAGGTCTGGGTTCGGAGAAAGGTCTTAACAGAGGAGCAGGCTCCAAATATATAAATATGTGTGCCATACAAGATCATTGATGGCAGAACGAGAGGGATAGGGCCTCAAACAATTTGCCCTATAACGTCATTGCTAGGAGGTGAGAGTAGAAATACTACCTTTTGCATAATTGATGTCTTTGTGAGGCCCTGTAGGGAAGAGGCTTCAGGTCTCTGCACCTGTTCTGTTCACTACAACAAATGCAGCCCAACCTGAATAACTAGGACTGAGAATGTTTGCTGCTGCCATATAGATTTTTCTCAGGTGTGCAGCAGAGTAAATGTGTTAGGAATGATGTTTTGAAGTAGGTAAATAAGACAAATATATAAATAGAATCTCTTCCAGTATTTTGAGGCTGCAAACTTCAGCCTGTGGCCTTAATCCCAGAATGACAAGGAACGCTGGGATTTATAGTTCACTGACAGACTCTGAGCTGGACTTTGCCTGCCTTGCAGCTTCAAAGGTAGCTTATTGCTCTTTTCAATCATTAACAGAATTTGTACACATGCCATCCAGTCAATTCTCAGAGGCAGTAAATGATCGCAGGGTCAGAGTAATAAAAACTATCTATCTTACTTGGTGATTATCGACCCAGTTATGGTAAAACAGGTGTTATATACCATCTGATTCCTTCCTGTAAAATGTGAAGCGAAAGACGTTTGGGCTACTCCCTGCTGTGGAACGTCAGCAATTCTGAGTATTTGGTTGCAGAACTCCTCCAGGCCTTATCTGGCATCAAGGTACATGATAAATGCCTTGCAGTTGAAGCACTAATCACTTTAGCCCTGAGAGCTATTTTTACGTTGCAAATTCCCCATGATCTGTTATCACACCATTTTAAAAATATCAGGCCTATAGGAATTTATTCCCCTGCACCCACCCTCTTTGTTTTTGACATCTTGCAAAGGAGCCCCGATGAATCCTCCAACAAAATCGTAGAAGCGCCACATGACATTAAAAGTGCCTTGGTAAGGAGATTGTTGTAAGGAAACAAAACCGAGGACACAAAGGTATTTCTCTCCCTTGTGAATCAGTAGTCACAATGCACAGCCTCCAAGCAGATAAGAAAAATGCAGCAATAATTATCCAAGCAGCTATGGCAGCTTCATAAAAACAACAGCAAGGGTGGTCTGAATGAATCCATATTGAACCTATTAAACTGAACCCATAAAAGGACTATGAAATGTGCTGCATTTTCTGTGCCATTTTTTCTTGCTATGATCAAAATGCTGCAGGTCATGTTGTGCCCACAATTGTGACTCAAGAAGATGAGCTCCTTAGACATCATTGCCACACTGTGCTGCTTTGGGTACCAAGGGGAGCAAGATATTCGCCTGTGTCTTGGAGAGGAAATTAGACACAGACTAATGTGTTACATTTGCCCCTGTGAGGGGTGACTGTGCAACATGGGCAGATACTTGGATTACTATTAAGTTATTGTGACCTATTTTGGGGTAAAATAAGCACAGTTAGCCACATTAATGTGAGCAGAAGAGGTGATGTTGCTATTGGTCAGTGTTAATGTGATTCTGTTTACAGATCTGTGGGTATTGGTTGGTCCGGTTGTGCTTTTGGAGGAACACTGGAAGAGATGGATTGGCACCACTGGCTGGGATTCAGGGAGTCATTATTACAGGGGTCTGAAGCCCAACTAGTCTCCCCATCTGCCACAGCAAGTACCAACTTACAACAAGTAACAACTGCCACTGTTATGTGCCCCTCTGTTATGTACAATGTCGCCAAGCGAGCAGATCTTTACCCGATATCCCCACCTACGAGTGGACGATATCGGGTAACAAGCTGCTTTAAAAAAAAATAATCCGATCGTTTGGCCCTGGGGTTAGAAAATCTGACCGGATTTTCTAACCTGGCCGATCAATATCTGGCCAATTTCAGGCCAGATATCGGTCGGCCAGGCCGCTCATTTCTGCCCATACACAGGCCGGTTAGCTGCCGAATCGGTCCAAGGGACCGATATCGGCAGCTTCTATCGGCCCGTGTATGGGGGCCTTAAGTTTACATCTGCAACTACAGTTTATTGGATGATAATGTAATATAAGCTTCATCATACTTAAATAAAAAACAAAAACAAAATATAATCAATTACAAATTATGTACCGCTTCTGAAATAATGAAGTTACTCTTCACTATCCTCTTTACAATAATCTGCCTCTTTTCATTCTCTCTTCAAGCAGCAGTTGGGAGTCTCATTTTGATTGACAGGTATAATACAGCTTTTTTGGGGGGAGGGAGGAGCTTCCTTTGATTTAGAGCCCATTCTTTCAAAATCACTAGGAATTCTATCTCTCTACATGCAGAGAGTCGGTTATTTTGTTTGTGCTTGAGTTATTTGAGTAAGCATACGATACATCTGCAAGGAAGGGAGCCCACCCTAAAAGATGTATTAGATCTGTCAGTCAAAATTAGACTCCCGACTCCTGCATGAAGAGAGAATGGAGAGAGACAGGTGCTTAGAGAGGACTGGTGAAAAGTAACTTGGCTATTTATTGCAAAGCAGCTTTTACATTACCCAGAGACACCAGCGAACTTCATGCAAGCTAATGATCTGGGCTTGCCTTCAGCCCATTTATTTACTGCTCTTTTCCATTTATTGTTTGATGAAATAAAGCCAGGGTGGGATTATTAGCTCGCCGACAATCTAACATCTCTGTATGCAGAGCAAGGTGTCAAATTGGATGACTATATATAGTAACCAGGTCAAACGCAGAGTTAATCCTGTTAAGAAGGTGGTGTTTTGTTTATGATGGATTTCTTTTTTCTCTGCTTAAGGGTCACACAGAGCTACTAGTAGCAGCTACTTGTCGTGGCTACTAAAATAGACAATGCTGAGCATTTACTGATAGTTGTCTACGTGTGTTTTAGCAAAGGCAATTCTCAGTATTGTCTTTGGCAGGGGATTTTCTGGAGTTTAGTAGCCATGAAAAAGTAGCTGCTACTAGTAACCCAGTGTGTCTTCACCCTACTTGTCACAGCTACTAAATGCCAGAAAATACCCTTCCATAGACAATAGCAAGAATGGCCTCTGCTAAAACACACGCAGACAATTATCAGTAAATAATCAGCACTGTCTATTTTTGTAGCCATGTAGCTGCTACTAGTATCTCCGTGTGTCTTCACCCTAAACGCAACATTTTCTGTAGTGTGGCTAGAGAGAGCCAGCTGGGAGCTGTAGTTTAGCAATAGCTGGAGTGCCCTAGGCTTAGCACCACTGGTGTATGTAGTAGGTTGGTTTTATATATTTGTGTTTTAATATTATTCCTTCTTTTCGTTGGATGACAATCTAAGTTTTTTATGCTTTGCCCCCTCCTCGATTTCCAGTGCCTGTGGAGGGCTTATTTATCCAAGTTTTACATATAAACAATGAAAACCTAACTTCAGGCATTAGACATGCAAGTCAGGGAGTGCTGTACATACCAGCTTCCTTCGCTATGAATTACCAATGTGAGTTGCAGAGCACAGGTATCTCTGGGTGCAAATGATCTCTTAATGAGAGTTTGCACCCCTTAAGCTCTAGCACCTGTGTCCGTGACATTAATACATCAGGTCCTAAGAGTTTGGGTTTAGGGTGAAGACACACGGGAGAATTAGTCACTGCGACTTTTTTTTTGTGTGTCTTCGCCCTTAGAGTTTCACAGTTAAGGGACCATGTTCAGGCTTTCATGGTTAGCATTTATGGTTTTACTCAAGGACTTGTAATAGCTTTTTTGGCTTAGGGCAATGGCATAGACAATAGGATCACAGGCTGTACAGGTATAGGACCCATTATCCAGAATGCTCGGGACCAAGGGTATTCCGGATAAGGGGTCTTTCCGTAATTTGGATCTCCATACCTTAAGTCTACTAAAAAATCAATAAAACATTAATTAAACCCAATAGGATTGTTTTGCATCCAATAAGGATTAATTATATCTTAGTTGGAATCAATTACAAGGTTCTGTTTTATTTCTACATAGAAAAAGGAAATCAATTTTAAAATTCTGAATTATTTGATTAAAATGGAGTCTATGGGAGACGGGCATTCCGTAATTCGGAGCTTTCTGGATAACGGGTTTCCGGATAAGGGGTCCGATACCTGTATTTAGGACTGGCTGTGCCCTAGGCACCGGACCTGTCCCCTCCCCTCGCCAATAATCACATGTGCAGGCAGTCCATGCATGCTTGTGATACTTGCTTAATACAGAGATGTCAACTCTCCAGTATTTTTCAGCAGTTGGGATTTTAGAGCTGCATTCAGAACCAGGGCTTTTTCATTCATGTTTACAATATCCCTATATAATAAAACAAATTAAGCATCACTTATATTGAAAGCTCTATGGGGCAGGGGTCTCCTTCCTTTTGTCTCTTTGACACATAGCTAACTGTACTTTGTATTAATGTGTATTTATTACTGTAATTACCCCATTTGTTCTACTAATTTATTGCTCTGCCGTACAGTTCTGTGTAAATAAATAGCACTATATGAATAAAAACATACATTCTTCTGCATTTGTATTGCTGTGGTCAGTGACACCAGGGTCTGGACAGTTACATTATAGGCTGCTTAGAGGCAAAAGAAAAAAACAATTGTCTCAGAATATCACTATATATATGATACTATATGATTTTAGGTGAACTTCAACAATGAAGGGATGGTGCTCAAGGATTTTCCCAAATGGCGTTACACTTCCTGGACTGTTTCTTGATTAGTGTTTCAAGTTTCTCAGTGGGCTTTTCCTCTGTGGGGAACTCTCCTTTCATTAAATGTATTGCTTTAATATAATACACCGCAAACAAAGGCATTTTTCATATAATTTCTGTTTTCCAATTTACTAAATGTTTCATTTTGTTCCCTGTTTCCCAATAGGAACTTAGTAAGCCAGGTGTCTCCATTTCCAAACAGAATTTGATAGCCTAATTGATACATTGCTCAGCATTGGAAAAAGTGGCAGAAGACTCAAGCCAAGCTGAGCATGATCCCTGGGATTAACTGGCATCTATAATAATAGAGCAACTGTTAAAATTGGTGCATTACTTGCAACGCTGGGGCTCCTCTTATACACGGTCCCAGGTGGCTTCACTTCCCTGGTGCCAGGGTTCGGCATGTGGTTGATCGGGTCGACACATTATTGGGAGGGGCTGGGCATGACCCGGCTGTCTTGGTACATATCGGTACTAACGACAAAATGAACGGTAGGTGGGGGACCTTAAAGAGTGAGTTCAGGGATCTAGGCTCTAAAATTAAGCAAAGGTCCTCCAATGTAATTTTTTCGGAAATTTTGCCGGTGCCGCGTGCTAGTTTAGGGAGACAGCGGGAGCTTAGGGAGCTAAATGCGTGGCTAAAGTCTTGGTGTAGGAAGGAAGGGTTTGGGTTCCTAGAGCACTGGGCTGACTTTTCTTTGGGGTACAATCTATACAGCCCTGACGGATTGCACCTCAATGGAAGGGGGTCTACTGTGCTAGGGGAGAGAATGGTTAAGAGGCTGGAGGAGTGTTTAAACTAGACAAGGGGGGGGTTGGTAAGCTAGATTCTTATGGGAGAGCTAGTGTAGATGGGGCAGTGGGACCAGTAAAGGGTTGTGGGGTAGGAGTGAGGGGGGCATATAGTTTATCAGATAAGGAGCTTCCATTGTTACAAGGGAAACAGACTAATTTTCACCTTAGCTCTAACTGTCCTTTAGCTAATGTAAGCTGTAGAGGAAGAAGTAGTAATCTCCGCTGCATGCTGGCTAATGCGCGTAGCTTGTCGGGAAAAATAGGGGAGCTGCAGGCTATTGCATGTATTGAAAATTATGACTTAATTGGTATCACTGAGACCTGGTGGGATGAAAAATGCGACTGGGCAGTGAATTTAAATGGGTATACGCTTTTTAGGAGGGACAGAGGGATTAAAAAGGGTGGAGGGGTTTGTCTTTATGTAAAGTCAGATTTAAAGCCATGTAATAAAGACATTACCAATGAAAACGTTGAATCTCTTTGGGTAGAAATTTCAGTAGGGCTGAAGGTCACAAAGAAAATGATCATTGGTGTATGCTATAAACCACCCCGTATAGATGAGGGGGATGAGGCCCAGCTACTTTTGCAAATGGAGGAGGCTTCAAAATTGGGTCAAGTTGTTATTATGGGGGACTTTAATTATCCGGACATTGACTGGAGTAATGGGGTGGCTAAGTCAGAAAAAGCTAGTAGGTTTGTAAATATGCTAAATGACAACTTTTTATTTCAGGTGGTTCAAGAACCTACTCGGAATGAGTCTATTTTGGACCTGGTGATTTCTAATAATAATGAACTTATCTCTAACATTTGTGTGGGTGAGCATTTGGGGAACAGTGATCACAACATGGTCTCCTTTGAGATAATGCTACAGAGACAGCTCTATAAGGGAGTAACTAAAACGCTCAATTTTAGACGTGCAGACTTTGCCAGTTTAAGGGCATCTCTGCAATGTGTCAACTGGGAAAGGCTTTTCATGGGGTTAGACACAGAAGGAAAATGGAACATCTTTAAAATATTGCTTTGCAGGTATACACAACAGTATATTCCCCTTGTAAGCAAGGAGAGGCATCGCAAAGCAAAACCCTTATGGCTGAATAAAAGAGTTAAGGTCGAGGTTGGTAATAAAAAACGTGCTTTTAAAGCATTCAAGTTAGCTGGGACAGCGGAAACTTTCATCAGGTACAAGGAAGCAAATAAAGCATGCAAAAAAGCTATCAGGCAAGCTAAAATAGAGATGGAAAGGGATATTGCAGCTAGGAGTAAAAAGAATCCAAAATTATTTTTTAATTATGTGAATAGTAAAAAAATGAAGCAAGAAGGGGTGGGAACTTTATTATCACGGGGAGGTACGTTGGTTGATGAGAACGGGGAAAAAGCTGAAATTTTGAACTCTTATTTTTCATCTGTCTATACATCTGAGGAGCCAGATAATGAAGGCTTCCCTTTTAATATACCCAGTGCTAGTAATTTAGCTACTGGCGCATGGGTCACTCGGGAGGAAATTCAAAAGAGACTTGAACATGTAAAGGTAAACAAAGGTCCAGGACCGGATGGGATTCATCCCAGGGTATTAAATGAGCTGAGCGCTGTGATTGCCAAGCCTCTTCACATAATTTTTCAGGATTCGTTGAGGTTTGGCATGGTGCCGAGAGACTGGCGGATTGCTAATGTGGTGCCGTTATTTAAAAAGGGATCTCGTTCTCAGCCTGAAAACTATAGGCCTGTTAGTCTGACATCAGTAGTAGGAAAGCTTCTGGAAGGGGTAATAAGGGATAGGATAGTTGAATACATTGCAGTTCACAATACTATTAGTTTGTGCCAGCATGGTTTTATGCGTAACAGATCTTGCCAGACTAATTTAGTTGCCTTTTATGAGGAGGTGAGCAGGAACCTTGATGCTGGAATGGCAGTTGATGTCATCTACTTAGATTTTGCTAAAGCGTTTGATACAGTACCGCACAGAAGGTTAATGATCAAATTGAGGAATATTGGCCTAGAACATAATATTTGTAATTGGATAGAAAACTGGCTGAAGGATAGAGTACAAAGAGTGGTGGTAAATGAAACATTTTCTAATTGGGCCAGTGTGGTTAGTGGAGTACCGCAGGGGTCAGTCCTTGGGCCTTTGCTTTTTAACTTGTTTATTAATGACCTGGAGGTGGGCATAGAGAGTACTGTTCTATTTTTGCTGATGACACTAAATTGTGCAAAACTATAAGTTCCATGCAGGATGCTGCCGCTTTGCAGAGCGATTTGACAAAATTGGAAAACTGGGCAGCAAACTGGAAAATGAGGTTCAATGTTGACAAGTGCAAAGTTATGCACTTTGGTAGGAATAATATAAACGCAAACTATCTACTGAATGGTAGTGTGTTGGGGGCATCCTTAATGGAGAAGGATCTAGGGGTTTTTGTAGATCACAAGTTGTCTAATTCCAGGCAGTGTCATTCTGTGGCTACTAAAGCAAATAAAGTGCTGTCTTGTATAAAAAGGGCATTGACTCAAGGGATGAGAACATATTTTTGCCGCTTTATAGGTCCCTGGTAAGGCCTCACCTTGAGTATGCAGTGCAGTTTTGGGCTCCAGTCCTTAAGAAGGATATTAATGAGCTGGAGAGAGTGCAGAGACGTGCAACTAAACTGGTAAAGGGGATGGAAGATTTAAGCTATGAGGTTAGACTGTCGAGGTTGGGGTTATTTTCTCTGGAAAAGAGGCGCTTGCGAGGGGACATGATTACTCTGTACAAGTACATTAGAGGGGATTATAGGCAGTTGGGGGATGTTCTTTTTTCCCATAAAAACAATCAGCGCACCAGAGGTCACCCCTATAGATTAGAGGAACAGAGCTTCCATTTGAAGCAGCGTAGGTGGTTTTTCACGGTGAGGGCAGTGAGGCTGTGGAATGCCCTTCCTAGTGATGTGGTAATGGCAGACTCTGTTAATGCCTTTAAGAGGGGCCTGGATGAGTTTTTGAACAAGCAGAATATCCAAGGCTATTGTGATACTAATATCTACAGTTAGTATTACTGGTTGTATATATATAGTTTATGTATGTGAGTGTATAGATTGGTTAGTATAGGTTGTGTGCTGGGTTTACTCGGATGGGTTGAACTTGATGGACAATGGTCTTTTTTCAACCCTATGTAACTATGTACTATGTAACTAAGCAGTGTCATTTTCTTCTATGTAAAGGTCCTGTTATCTAGAATGCTCTGGACCTGGGGTTTTCCGGATAAGGGATCTTTCCGCAATTTGGATCTCAATAACTCTGTTGAAACCCATTTAAATAATGAATAAACCCAATAGGCTTGTTTTGCCTCTAATAAGGATTAATTATATCTTAGTTGGGATCAAGCACAAGGTACTGTTTTATTATTACAGAGAAAAGGGAATCATTTAACCATTAAATAAACCCAATAGGGCTGTTCTGCCCCCAATAAGGGGTAATTATATCTTAGTTGGGATCAAGCACAGGTACTGTTTTATTATTACAGAGAAAAAGGAAATAATTTTTAAAAACTAGAATTATTTGTTTATAATGGTGTCTATGGGAGATGGGCTTTCCGTAATTCAGAACTTTCTGGATAACGGGTTTCCGGATAAGGGATCCCATACCTGTACTAGACTTTCTCTGAAGGGACATGGAAGAAAATGTTGGTACAGTGCTCACAAGTAAAGTACCCACTAATGTACCACAAACTGGGGCATTTCTTGAAGAAGAGAAGCACTGGCCCAGGATAGGAGGTAAGTAACTATAATCACTGGGAGTGCCCAGTATTCTTCTACTTTAAATGGGAAGTACTAAAACAAAGGTAGGGCAGACATTATTTTGTTTCAGAAAAGGTGGAAACGCAAAAGGAGGATGTAGAGATTCCCTTTTGTTTTATCACATAGTTTTCAGATCAGGGGTAAATGGCAAAACTTTAGGAATCGCCACTTACTGGGGGGGGGGGGGGGGGGGGGGGGATTCCAGGCATTTAGCTGCCATCCACAAACTTGTCAACTGCACAGACAGCAAATTGCATGTAATGGCCTCATGTGCCATTGGCCTAAGGGCACCCAGCCTGCAGTGCCATTGGCCTAAGGGTGCCCAGCCTGCAGTACCATTGGCCTAAGGGCGCCCAGCTTGCAGTACCATTGGCCTAAGGGTGCCCAGCCTGCAGTACCATTGGCCCAAAGGAGCCCAGCCTGCAGTACCATTGGCCTAAGGGTGCCAGCCTGCAGTACCATTGGCCTAAGGGCACCCAGCCTGCAGTACCATTGGCCTAAGGGTGCCAGCCTGCAGTACCATTGGCCTAAGGGCGCCCAGCCTGCAGTACCATTGGCCTAAGGGCACCCAGCCTGCAGTACCATTGGCCTAAGGGCGCCCAGCCTGCAGTACCATTGGCCTAAGGGCGCCCAGCCTGCAGTACCATTGGCCTAAGGGCGCCCAGCCTGCAGTACCATTGGCCTAAGGGCACCCAGCCTGCAGTGCCATTGGCCTAAGGGTGCCCAGCCTGCAGTACCATTGGCCTAAGGGCGCCAAGCCTGCAGTACCATTGGCCTAAGGGCGCCCAGCCTGCAGTACCATTGGCCTAAGGGCACCCAGCCTGCAGTACCATTGGCCTAAGGGCGCCCAGCCTGCAGTACCATTGGCCTAAGGGTGCCAGCCTGCAGTACCATTGGACTAAGGGCACCCAGCCTGCAGTACCATTGGCCTAAGGGTGCCAGCCTGCAGTACCATTGGCCTAAGGGCGCCCAGCCTGCAGTACCATTGGCCTAAGGGCGCCCAGCCTGCAGTACCATTGGCCTAAGGGCTCCCAGCCTGCAGTACCATTGGCCTAAGGGTGCCAGCCTGCAGTACCATTGGCCTAAGGGCACCCAGCCTGCAGTACCATTGGCCTAAGGGTGCCAGCCTGCAGTACCATTGGCCTAAGGGCGCCCAGCCTGCAGTACCATTGGCCTAAGGGCACCCAGCCTGCAGTGCCATTGGCCTAAGGGCGCCCAGCCTGCAGTACCATTGGCCTAAGGGCGCCCAGCCTACAGTACCATTGGCCTAAGGGTGCCAGCCTGCAGTACCATTGGCCTAAGGGCACCCAGCCTGCAGTACCATTGGCCTAAGGGTGCCAGCCTGCAGTACCATTGGCCTAAGGGCGCCCAGCCTGCAGTACCATTGGCCTAAGGGCACCCAGCCTGCAGTACCATTGGCCTAAGGGCGCCCAGCCTGCAGTACCATTGGCCTAAGGGCGCCCAGCCTGCAGTACCATTGGCCTAAGGGCGCCCAGCCTGCAGTACCATTGGCCTAAGGGCGCCCAGCCTGCAGTACCATTGGCCTAAGGGCTCCCAGCCTGCAGTACCATTGGCCTAAGGGTGCCAGCCTGCAGTACCATTGGCCTAAGGGCACCCAGCCTGCAGTACCATTGGCCTAAGGGTGCCAGCCTGCAGTACCATTGGCCTAAGGGCGCCCAGCCTGCAGTACCATTGGCCTAAGGGCACCCAGCCTGCAGTGCCATTGGCCTAAGGGTGCCCAGCCTGCAGTACCATTGGCCTAAGGGCGCCAAGCCTGCAGTACCATTGGCCTAAGGGCGCCCAGCCTGCAGTACCATTGGCCTAAGGGCACCCAGCCTGCAGTACCATTGGCCTAAGGGCGCCCAGCCTGCAGCACCATTGGCCTAAGGGTGCCAGCCTGCAGTACCATTGGACTAAGGGCACCCAGCCTGCAGTACCATTGGCCTAAGGGTGCCAGCCTGCAGTACCATTGGCCTAAGGGCGCCCAGCCTGCAGTACCATTGGCCTAAGGGCGCCCAGCCTGCAGTACCATTGGCCTAAGGGCTCCCAGCCTGCAGTACCATTGGCCTAAGGGTGCCAGCCTGCAGTACCATTGGCCTAAGGGCGCCCAGCCTGCAGTACCATTGGCCTAAGGGTGCCAGCCTGCAGTACCATTGGCCTAAGGGCGCCCAGCCTGCAGTACCATTGGCCTAAGGGCACCCAGCCTGCAGTGCCATTGGCCTAAGGGTGCCCAGCCTGCAGTACCATTGGCCTAAGGGCGCCCAGCCTGCAGTACCATTGGCCTAAGGGCGCCCAGCCTGCAGTACCATTGGCCTAAGGGCACCCAGCCTGCAGTACCATTGGCCTAAGGGCGCCCAGCCTGCAGTACCATTGGCCTAAGGGTGCCAGCCTGCAGTACCATTGGACTAAGGGCACCCAGCCTGCAGTACCATTGGCCTAAGGGTGCCAGCCTGCAGTACCATTGGCCTAAGGGCGCCCAGCCTGCAGTACCATTGGCCTAAGGGTGCCAGCCTGCAGTACCATTGGACTAAGGGCACCCAGCCTGCAGTACCATTGGCCTAAGGGTGCCAGCCTGCAGTACCATTGGCCTAAGGGCGCCCAGCCTGCAGTACCATTGGCCTAAGGGCGCCCAGCCTGCAGTACCATTGGCCTAAGGGCGCCCAGCCTGCAGTACCATTGGCCTAAGGGCGCCCAGCCTGCAGTACCATTGGCCTAAGGGTGCCAGCCTGCAGTACCATTGGCCTAAGGGTGCCCAGCCTGCAGTACCATTGGCCTAAGGGTGCCAGCCTGCAGTACCATTGGCCTAAGGGTGCCCAGCCTGCAGTACCATTGGCCTAAGGGTGCCCAGCCTGCAGTACCATTGGTCTAAGGGCGCCCAGCCTGCAGTACCATTAGCCTAAGGGCACCCAGCCTGCAGTACCATTGGCCTAAGGGCGCCCAGCCTGCAGTACCATTGGCCTAAGGGCGCCCAGCCTGCAGTACCATTGGCCTAAGGGTGCCCAGCCTGCAGTACCATTGGCCTAAGGGCGCCCAGCCTGCAGTACCATTGGCCTAAGGGCGCCCAGCCTGCAGTACCATTGGCCTAAGGGCACCCAGCCTGCAGTACCATTGGCCTAAGGGCACCCAGCCTGCAGTACCATTGGCCTAAGGGTGCCCAGCCTGCAGTACCATTGGCCTAAGGGCGCCCAGCCTGCATTAACCCATTGTGTACAAATCCCCAGAATTCCTGATAATTACAAAGAGTTGGGAACCCTCCTATGGTACATGCAGCTAATTTCCTTATTTAGTTACTATGGTTGACCAAATCCAGTCACAACCTGCAGGTACCTGTGACCCAACAAACATGAGCATGAAACTGAGTTGTGGGAGAAAGTGGGTACTACGCCTACTCTATACAAACACACACACATCCCGCCTTGAGTGGGTTCCAGGACCAGGATGTAAACAAAGTGCCAGCCAAGCATTAGTTACCGTTGCCATAGCAGCCGCCTTCGCTGACGACACCACGCACGTACGCAATATTAAGCCCGCCCTTTTCGCTTTCCAGGTGTCTGTATTGGCCGCCTGGGGGCGTGTTCTTTCAGAAGGAGCAGGCAATCTGTAATAAGGAGTGGGCGGGCCCTAGGTGGAGTAGGCGTGGTATAGGTTAAAGAGTGAGGAGGCGTGCCGCTAGTAGGAATGTGCCTCTACTGAGCGGCTTAGGGGCGTGGTACCTGCAGCGGGGCGTGCCTTATGCAGGGGGCAGAGTGAGAGCAAGGGAGAGAGAGGTGACGCAGGAGGGTCCAGCCCAGGAGAGCGGGGAGTGAATTGGAGCTCACGGAGGAGCGCTGGGTTGTCGCAGGGAGAGCTAAGAGGCTTGTGCACTGGCAACATGAACCGGGGGCACCGGGCGGCGGGTACCAGCAGCAGGTCCCTGGGTACTGTAGAGGTGAAGAGCAAGGTGAGTACCCGGGGAGAGACCCAGGGGAGGGGGCAGCGCTGCACCTGCTAGCCCCCCCCCCCTCCTGAGAATAGAACTTTCTGTACATGCAGTGGCCCCTGCCGGGAAATTCCTACACAGCCGAGCAGAACGTACTGTGCATTTATATTATATATATATATATATATATATATATACGGTATATACCTGCCCGATCTGTCTCATTTCAGCTCTCATGTCTGTAAGGAAGGCCCGTCCTTAGTGCCCATACAGGGGCCGATAGGTTATTTATGTTTGGTGTGTGTGTATGTCGCTCTATAAAAAATATATATTTTTTATAATATTTTTATTTTACATGTGTAAAATTTGTACTGGCATATGATTACAATTTCCATTATAAGCAGAATGGTGTGTGTTGTATTGCTATTACAATAATTACAGTTGTATGGTCTACTGTGCTCAACAAGTTGTATGTACCCACACCTGCAGGTATAGTAGGGAGAGATGGTGCCTATAGTAGCAGTGGGGGGATAATAGCCTCTGGGAAGGGACTGGGGCTGTGGGATAGCAGGTATAGTAGGGAGAGATGGTGCCTATAGTAGCAGTGGGGGGATAATAGCCTCTGGGAAGGGACTGTGGCTGTGGGATAGCAGGTATAGTAGGGAGAGATGGTGCCTATAGTAGCAGTGGGGGGATAATAGCCTCTGGGAAGGGACTGGGGCTGTGGGATAGCAGGTATAGTAGGGAGAGATGGTGCCAATAGTAGCAGTGGGATAATAGCCTCTGGGAAGGGACTGGGGCTGTGGGATAGCAGGTATAGTAGGGAGAGATGGTGCCTATAGTAGCAGTGGGGGGATAATAGCCTCTGGGAAGGGACTGTGGCTGTGGGATAGCAGGTATAGTAGGGAGAGATGGTGCCTATAGTAGCAGTGGGGGGATAATAGCCTCTGGGATGGGACTGTGGCTGTGGGATAGCAGGTATAGTAGGGAGAGATGGTGCCTATAGTAGCAGTGGGGGGATAATAGCCTCTGGGAAGGGACTGGGGCTGTGGGATAGCAGGTATAGTAGGGAGAGATGGTGCCTATAGTAGCAGTGGGGGGATAATAGCCTCTGGGAAGGGACTGGGGCTGTGGGATAGCAGGTATAGTAGGGAGAGATGGTGCCTATAGTAGCAGTGGGGGGATAATAGCCTCTGGGAAGGGACTGGGGCTGTGGGATAGCAGGTATAGTAGGGAGAGATGGTGCCTATAGTAGCAGTGGGGGGATAATAGCCTCTGGGAAGGGACTGTGGCTGTGGGATAGCAGGTATAGTAGGGAGAGATGGTGCCTATAGTAGCAGTGGGGGGATAATAGCCTCTGGGAAGGGACTGGGGCTGTGGGATAGCAGGTATAGTAGGGAGAGATGGTGCCAATAGTAGCAGTGGGATAATAGCCTCTGGGAAGGGACTGGGGCTGTGGGATAGCAGGTATAGTAGGGAGAGATGGTGCCTATAGTAGCAGTGGGGGGATAATAGCCTCTGGGAAGGGACTGTGGCTGTGGGATAGCAGGTATAGTAGGGAGAGATGGTGCCTATAGTAGCAGTGGGGGGATAATAGCCTCTGGGATGGGACTGTGGCTGTGGATAGCAGGTATAGTAGGGAGAGATGGTGCCTATAGTAGCAGTGGGGGGATAATAGCCTCTGGGAAGGGACTGGGGCTGTGGATAGCAGGTATAGTAGGGAGAGATGGTGCCTATAGTAGCAGTGGGGGGATAATAGCCTCTGGGAAGGGACTGGGGCTGTGGGATAGCAGGTATAGTAGGGAGAGATGGTGCCTATAGTAGCAGTGGGGGGATAATAGCCTCTGGGAAGGGACTGGGGCTGTGGGATAGCAGGTATAGTAGGGAGAGATGGTGCCTATAGTAGCAGTGGGGGGATAATAGCCTCTGGGAAGGGACTGGGACTGTGGGATAGCAGGTATAGTAGGGAGAGATGGTGCCTATAGTAGCAGTGGGGGGATAATAGCCTCTGGGAAGGGACTGGGGCTGTGGGATAGCAGGTATAGTAGGGAGAGATGGTGCCTATAGTAGCAGTGGGATAATAGCCTCTGGGAAGGGACTGGGGCTGTGGGATAGCAGGTATAGTAGGGAGAGATGGTGCCTATGTATGTATGTATAACTTTATTTATAAAGCACCACAAGGGTACGCAGCGCTGTACAATCACCAGATACAGTTCTGGACAAGCCCTCTCCACATTTGGGTCTGCAAAATCTGGAGACTTTCTGTACTATATTATCTTACATCAGTGATTGCTGGACTTATTCAGTTCTACTCCCCTTAGAGGTCTCACATTTGCCCTTGGCCCCACATTAGCCAATAACAAAGTTACAAACACAGGAACAATTTCTGTATCCACCATTAAGTCAACTAGAATATCTATAGTAGCAGTGGGGGGATAATAGCCTCCAGGAAGGGACTGTGGCTGTGGGGTAACAGGTATAGTAGGAGGAGATAGAGATTACAGCAGTGGGGATTATAAAGTAATAAAAATAATAAAGCTTCATATTTCCATTACCTTCCAAAGGGGCTTCTAACTCTCTTTGACCTACGACATTATGGTTTTATTATTCTAGATCAATATATCCATAGGTGCCCATAACCTGTTCCCTCCAAGCACACCTGGCATTGCAATGTACTTGTAGTGGTTTTGGTGTGTTTACTGTATGTACAGTATTCATGGGCTGATCTACCTGTGGATTTAGGGTGTGTCTCTGTTGCATAATACCTTCATTTTAGTTCTCTAGTTTATTATTGCCGGTACACTAATTATAGAACTTGTGGTGAACTGTAGTTTAGAAACCACATTTTTGTACCGGGCATGAATACGTTTTGTTGCCCTGGAGCCCAGCACTTCTAATGCCTGTCCTGTGGAGCTGACAGGGAGTTGATGAGCCTTGTATTTCTGAAACTGGTGACTTGCCAGCATTCTGCTCTCCCCACAATAGAAGTTGCGGCTGATTTCTTTTGATCCGCAAAACCCTCTAGTTTCGCCCACTCCCCCCGTGATTGTGTGGCAAGATGTGTATTGAGCATTTCCTCCCACTTGCTGTTCTTGTTGGTTGGTTGGTTAAACCAGTTCTTCCAATTGTCCTTTGCGTGGTTAAGGCAGCAGAAATTCTTCTACCTATGACACAGGCTAAAGGTGACGTAGACATTGTTTTTCCTATGAATTCATCTTCTAGTTATTTCTGTATAAACCAGCATGCACGGGCGCTAATCATCCCCAGCTGTCCCATCAGGTCCGGTGCAGATCCTGCTAGTGATACCGGCCTGTAAACCAGTTCCCAGTCGGCGTTATCTTCACTGTATTCTATAATTTCAACCATTTTAAAACTGTTCCTCTAATATTGCTGGCTGCCCATTGGTCACAGCTATAGCAGAAACCCTTCGACGCGCACTGAGATCAATTAGACTTTAATACCAAAAGTGCTATAAATGTAGGACTTTGATGCTGGAATTGCTTTTTTATTGCTGCTGAGAATTTTTATACCATGCAACGTAAGACGTTCAGCCGATTTTAACTGGCATAATAACCACACGGATTATCGACCCGATGTTTAACCTAACCACCCGATCATTGATTTCTCAGTAAAGGAAGGCATATAGCATTTTTTATTTGGGCATAAGCAGTCCAGTGTTTGAAGTAATTATCTTAATTGTAAGCTCAGTGACCGGTACATCCTTCCCTATTTACTTCTGTATTCTGTGTATGTACCGGTTATATTTTCAGTGCAGCATTTTATGAAATACCTCTCATTCTGCCTGTTTCTAAGTGTTAAAGCTTCCTCCTAGGATCGCTTCCCCTAGTGGGAGCACAAGGCTCCACGTTTGCAAACAGCACTGAACCGTATGGTCTCTGTAATGACTGTCAAAACACCGTGATATATAAAAACAAACAAGAACAGTGGGAGTCACGGCCCTGGTAGGAATTGTTACACACTGTAATAGCTGATACAACACAGGGGGACAAAAACATCACAAGAAGATACATTGACACAGTCAGCAAAGGGGAATTATTACAAGGTGATACATTGAAGCAGCTGTTAAAAGTTTGATACATTGCCTCTAGAGACAAGGCTGTGCCACATCTTCCTTGTAAATATTTACATTACAGTGATCATAGTGGTAAGGATTTGGATATACGGATGTTTCTATACATGAACATCTCTGTGTATTTGTATTTATACATATGGGTAAAAGGTGCCATATTGTTTCCCTTAGACAGTACAGTATGAGGGTACAGCTTATTGTGTGCCCAGAACATTCCTTCTCTGTATATTTGTATTTATACATATGGGAGGGAGTTGCCATATTGTTTCCCTTAGACAGTACAGTATGAGGGTACAGCTTATTGTGTGCCCAGAACATTCCTTCTCTGTATATTTGTATTTATACATATGGGAGGGAGATGCCATAGTGTTTCCCTTAGACAGTACAGTATGAGGGTACAGCTTATTGTGTGCCCAGAACATTCCTTCTCTGTATATTTGTATTTATACATATGGGTGAGAGGTGCCATAGTGTTTCCCTTAGACAGTACAGTATGCCACACCACACCAGCCATCTGTGTCAAAATCCCTGGGCCGACTTTTTTTGTTTTTTGGTACCCCGGGCTGGTGCGGTTTTCTCCTAACAGGGGTAAAACGTAATCGATTAAAGTCACTTGGGGGTGCCTAGCATTTTGGCATCCATGTTGGAGTGCCGTCCATTTTCATTGTATGTATTACATTTTTTTGTTGTTTGATTTTTAACGGAATGCAGCTTTCACACACACACGCACATAAATAATATAATTTTTTTTCCCTAAAACATATATATTAGGGATGCACCAAATCAATTATTTTTGAGTTTGGCTGAATGCAGAATCGTTGTGAGAGATTTGTCCGAATACCGAACCAATCAGAAGGGTTACATAGAAGCCCTTATGCTTACATTTGTTTTTCTACTTTTCAGTTTCGGCAGACACTTGGATTAGGCTGAATCCCGAACTGAATCCTGGATTTGGTGCATCCATAATAAAAATAAATAAATAAATAAAATATATATATATACACGAACACACATTCCTTAAATGGTATTCAAGACAGGGGGGCTATTTCATTCATTTTGCCCTGCATATTTGGGCTATTAAACCAAAAAATATAGTGCTCAAAATGTCATAAAAACTTCAACCAACCCATGCACCATTGCACCATTGACTGAAGCGTGGAACTTAGAAGTGATTGTATATTAATATGAATTCTAAACCTTTAATATGACAAAATATGAGACACAATTAAAGCTTGTGTTTTATAATAAGAGGAAGTCATTACGCAAGGACCGGATCCCTTTTATTGGAAAAAGATGTCTTCATATTGATGTCATTGGCATGAATTGATGCTGATGTGTTGCTAAGCTTTGATTGGAATGTGCTGGTATCACTTTAAAGCCAGTTTGAACCTTACCCCCTACCTCTCTCCTGCTATACATAGGAATGTATCTGAAATTCCTGTTGGTTTAGTGACAGTCACATACCAAGAGCTCCTTAAAGTATAAGCCGCCCTAGAAGGTGTTTTTAGACCCCCCCCCCAGCTTTTGTAGTTCAAGCAGCCACATGGTTTGGCTAAGCATAAATTAAATAAACATAATTTTCTCCCTTTCTTTCTTCCCTCAAAGGGAACTCTGTACGTTTTTTTTTTGTTCTTGTAATTAAATGAATTGTAGATGCTGTCTTTTTCCGATACGCTGAACACTGTAATTAAATGAGCACAGTTCAGAAAGGTTATTTATAATAACTCGGAGCAGTAGTGCCTCTGTCGTGTGGTGTAAATGGATCCAAGCAAGTACAAGTGCAGGATCTGTTATGTAGAAAGTTCCAAAATATGGGAGCACCAAGTTACTTTTTGGTTGACTTTTTTTTTTCTATAATATGCTCAAATTATAGAAAGACCCCCTTATGCAGAAACCTCAGATAATAGATCCTGTACCATTGACCTGTAGAATTTAACTAAGGTCAACATGCGTTTATAACCACAGTCTCCTATTTGCCTTTTAACAGCACAGTTTAGCATAAGTAATACCATTTTTTGGGTGTAAAAGGTCTCTGCAGACCCAGATTATGAACAGCCTGAAATGGCCGACCAGTTTGGATAGGTATCAGTCAGCTTATTTGGCAACTTCACCACTTCATGAGTGGATCTTAAGGTGTATGACCTGCTTCATTGGTGGGTGCATGGTGCTTTACTGCCTGTCATAAAATGAACAAAAATGAACAAAAATGTAGTATTTTGCTGTAACCATGGATGGCCATCCCTCCATACACACAATCATACCTATTAGGTAAACAGAGAGTTCTGGGGAGGTGTGTTCCCGGTAGCTTAAGTGCCCTCTCCCGCCCAAAAGGGCTTCAGAGTGTGTTTCCAGGCTCCTAAACGGTTAAACTGGAGGCTTTCTGAAGTGACCTCTCTGTATGTGAAAGGATCTGCAAGTAAATCTTATCAAGGCATCTCACTTGAGACTCTGTGAATACCAAGTGGTGTTTGTCGTGCTACTGACTCAGCCTGCAGGTATTGTGCTTCTTATTACGTACAAGGTGTTTCTCAACCTTCTCTACTGACCCCTTAGTCATTGCTAGGTGTGTCTCTAATAGCCTGGAAATATGCCGAAAGTGTGAGCAATGTTCCTGGTAGTGTTTGTGTTGCCATCACTCTGGAGGATTGGATTCTTTATTAAGTGCCATAAAAGTTATCCAAAATAAAACTGACGATTAACTGCTTCCACTACAGAACTTATGGCCCTGTCCCAACAAACTGGCTGGGAGTTCATTTATAGCCACATGACTGTTCCTATAAGGAAGCAGTTGAAATTGTTGCCCATTGAGTGTTATATCATAATGTGCTTTATTTGTCTCCATTTAACAAGGAATTCTTCGTCAACCTTGTGTGGGTCAAAAAAAAATAGTCCTTATTTTGTAGTAAATGCTATATTTTGTAATAATTGCTAAATATTGCTATATTTGCTACAAATATTTTCTTTAATTATCTGTGTTCCAGTTTGGGGCAGAATTCCGGCGCTTTGCATTGGAAAAGACAAAACCGGGAAAATTTGAAGAATTCTATGGATTACTCCAGCACGTGCACAAAATCCCAAACGTGGAAGTATTGGTGGGCTACGCCGATATTCACGGGGACTTATTGCCGATCAACAATGATGACAATTATCTTAAAGCAATAACGACTGCAAGCCCCTTGCTCCGGATATTTTTGCAAAGAAAAGGTAAGGCGGAAGCAGCAACATGAGACAAAAAGAACCTCAAGGTCCAGTTTTCTCCTTAGACTTTAAAAACTTGATCACAGTCAGGTAGGGAGTGGCAGATGGGCCAAAATCCTAATTTTAGGCACTCCTACTGAGACCTGAGACCTGTTTTTAGGGATGGCCGCCGTATATTTGTAAACTGTGAAGGACTGAAGCAGCCTAATTGCTTCAAAGGTCCAAACGAGACATATGCTTGAGTTATTATAGTAATCCACTGATAATGAGTCTGCTGCTTTGGGAGATTAGCTTGGTACATCTGGTTCAGTTGTCACTTGCAGACTATCCTTCCTTGTATAGTTGTGCTGCTCTCTGACCTCTGAACCTGAACACACTCCCAAGTCCAATTTATGCCTATGGGAGGCAGCTGAAACTGGCGATGTTTATAAATACAGTGTTACAAGACTAAGGAATAGGAGTTTGTTTTGTCTTTGTGTCCTATCCATTCTTCTAAAGTGGACATAAACCTGAGCCTTGCTTGGCCCTGTTTGTATGGCTATTTGTGCTTATTTTCTGCACATTAATGTATTTATTTTTTTAGTGCAATTTTTACATTGCACCAATGCAATGCAGTAGCTAGGGGTGCATCGGCATCCTCTGGAATACCCCCCATCTGCATGTCATTTTTGCAAGCTAAGGAGCACTGGGAGCCCTGTATAGGCAGTTGTTATATACAGGGGAATCCCTTGTGTCTAAATCGGGTACAAGGTGCAAAACTCAGGTAGCACCCCATAGTAACACATAGGCAAATACTTTATGGATGGACCTCAAGTGGAGCACTTTCCTACCCCTTAGGCCTATCCTTAATAAATAAGCCCTGTATTTTCTGGCGTAAGGTTCTGTGCTGGAGGCAGAGATTTCCTACAATGTTAAAGACTGGAGAACCTGTAGTTTGCATTAGGCCTCTGGTACTTGCACCCCTCACCAAAATCCTTATAGCTTGTTACTAAGTAACAAACACAGGCAAAGTATTTCACCAGATCTCCTTAGCTGCTATACAAAGGATTAATAACTCTCTCTGCTCTCCCCATTCCACTCCCTGTTCTCTCTCTCTCTGCATCCCCCTCATATTACATAGGCTGAGTGCGTCAGTCCTGGTCTTATACCACCATCCCTTTCTATCTCATTTAACCCTGTGAATGCTAACATTCACCTGTTTGGATCTACAGCCTCTGCAGAGGCTCAGTGGTTATTAGTGCCCTTGCTGCTTTTCATAACCTTGTTTCTGTCCAGACATGCCGGCTTTGGCCCTGCAGAAAATGTCGCCCCCATACTGACTCTCCATAACGTAGCCCCTTGACATATGTAGCAAAAAATACAGCTGAAGAAAGAACTATAGGATGACCAATCGGATCTCTGATTATTTTTACAGCACTGTCAGCGCAGTGGGAAGCGGAGGGCATAAGCCAGATGACTGTTTTGCTTATGTGTTAAGAAACATTACAAAGAAGCATGTAATCAGCTATGTAGCTTTTCAGTTTTGCTTAGTGGGCCGGAGCAGATCTCCCACACACTCCGCATACCTAACCACATTCACTGCTCAGGAACTTGGTGCTTTCTACTCTGTTGGGGTTTGGATTTTTCAACTTTTTTTTTTTTTAATACTTTTAAAGAGATAATGCCTAATTATTTCACTTTTCTTTTACTTAGCCTCCTTTTTGCATACACCATATAGTTCTTCTAAAAATCTATATTGTTGAAAGCTGCACTTTTCAGTGAAAACACCAGTAAATATGTAGTACTGGTGCACTTGTTGTTAGGCCAGTCAGGACCTGGTGCCAACTAAAATGGACTTTAGACTAATCTGTGTTAGAAAGCAGTAAAGTAAGAATGATTCTGCCCCTAGAGTAAAAAGTGCACTTTAGTCCAGCTAATAAACAGTTACCCCATTTAGCCTTTAGCATGGGCTTCTGGGGAGCAAATACACACTCTCCCTCTATAATAAATTAACCATAAAGCCTGTATTTGGTAGCCTAATATGGACTGGCAGACTACAAGAGGCTCTGTTTAGCAGTACACATTCCCCCATATGTGATAAAAGGCACTAAGTTACTGCTTGCAGTAACCCCCATATGTATTAAAAAGGTACTGGGTTACTGCTGCTAAGCAAACTTTGTGCCTTTAATTATATAACCCCCCTGGTCTTTATGACTCCCAAATGTGCCTCCAAGTCAGAAATTCATAAATGAGCACCTGCTTTGAAGCCACTGGGAGGAACATCAAAGGGGTTGGGGAGCCACATGTTACTCACAAGCCACTGCTTGGGGATCAGTGCCTTACTGTAAATGATAAGGATATTAGAAGTCACTGAGGGGTTCTGTGCCCATATAAAGGCACAAGGCTGCAGGCTGAGTTATACAGGGAACTCTAAATATCACTTGTGTATTATAAGAGATAATGTACCCCCTACTGTAAATGATAAGGATATTAGAAGTCACTGAGGGGTTCTGTGACCATATAAAGGTACAAGGCTGCAGGCTGAGTTATACAGGGAACTCTAAATATCACTTGTGTATTATAAGAGATAATGTACCCCCTACTGTAAATGATAAGGATATTAGCAGTCACTGAGGGGTTCTGTGACTATATAAAGGCACAAGGCTGCAGGCTGAGTTATACAGGAACTCTAAATATCACTTGTGTATTATAAGAGATAATGTACCCCCTACTGTAAATGATAAGGATATTAGAAGTCACTGAGGGGTTCTGTGACTATATAAAGGTACAAGGCTGCAGGCTGAGTTATACAGGGAACTCATGTATTATAATGGTATTTCAGAGCAATATACATTGTGTAGGGAGTTTGTTTATTGCAGAATAAGGAGGATTAGAACAACCCTGCAGAAACCCCCCTCCAGTCACAAGGCCAGGCTATAGTAGGTCTTGGCTAAGGACAATTCCTGTAAACACCTTTTTTCCACCATAGGTCTGCATTAAATACATTTTACATTTAGCATTGTATACATCTATTTGTTAGAGCAGACCTGGGATGTCAGGTTCTCTGGTGCACTCTAGGAGGCCCAGGCCAACACAAAAGCACAGGCCATGGGTGACGAGTGACCAAGGAGAAAAGGGAATCCTCTTCTTATTACTTAATTATCTGCTAAGTAGGCTTTTGTTTTGTAGGCTTGGGAGTCTGATGATGGGGGCCAGGCGAGCCGGTCGCTCATTTATATTCCAGCCCCATTGCAGCGCAGTTTGTATAATTAGACTGAAACGCCTCAATGCCTTCATTGTGTACGCATGCAGGTCTTTTGTAATCTACATCTCCTTTTCTTATCTGCTGCCTTGTCAGTTCCCTGAAATCCCTCGCAGCGAGTAATGAGGCCCCCGCTTCCCTGCACAAATACCAGATTCGCCATGTGCTCTCATCACTGAATGCCCATTATTAGGGAAAGAGGTGACTTGGGCAAGGAAAACAAAGTGCCGTATTTATGGAACCTGTTAATATTGCCGCCAGTCTGTTTCCCCTGTGTGTGATATATAGAAATAATGTAATTGTGGATTTTATGTAAAGTAAAGGGAAAGAAAATGTCTTATAACCTAGTAGCCAAGGCTGAGAAAATAACACCAAGTTCAGTTATAAAAAACTTACCAAATAAACTGGGAAAACATTGTGTCTGAGCACTTGGCTACACATAGTGTTTTTCTCCTGATAGTCAGGGAGAGGAGTATAAATATTTCAGCGTATTCCCTGTTCTGTCCGGGTCTGAAAGGCCAAGTATTTCCAACAGAAACAAGATGAGCTAAAGGTACAGCCCCCTTGTTCCCACCAGCAGTCAGAGCTGCCGTGATCAAGGGCTGACACTTTTTTTTTTATTGTGTTCTAGTGGCTTTAGCTGATTTCTCTTACTATTGTAGTTTCTTTCATCCTTACCCCCTTCCCAAAGATTGAGCCAGTGCTCCCTGTGAGTTCTGTTTATACAGGGGAATCCCTATGCTGCCATAGTTTTATGGTATCTCTATGTACAGGCTATGAGCAAACTTAGGGGGCTGTTCCTGCTGAATTGTGCTTAGTACAGGGGAATCCCTATGCTGCCATAGTTTTATGTTATCTCTCTGTACAGGCTATGAGCAAACTTAGGGGGCTGAATGGTTTTATGGTATCTCTCTGTACAGGCTATGAGCAAACTTAGGGGGCTGTTCCTGCTGAATTGTGCTTAGTACAGGGGAATACTTATGCTGCCATAGTTTTATGGTATCTCTCTGTACAAGCTATGAGCAAACTTAGGGGGCTGTTCCTGCTGAATTGTGCTTAGTACAGGGGAATACCGACCTGCTCACAGTAATACTAGACAGCACCCTTTGGGTTAAGGTGGCCATACATGGGTTGATTCTAGCTGCCAATAACTGTCCTTTAGACCGATTGGGCAGCTTATCTGCCCGTGTATGGGCACAAACAGCGGGCCTCCCTGAGGGAGGAATCCCTATGCTGCCATTGCTTACTGTTATCTCTGTGTACAGGCTATGAGCAAACTTGGGGGGGGGACTGTTCTTGCAAAATTGTGCTGAGCATTACCTATGCTGCAGTGTAGCCATCACAGTGTGTGTGTACAATTGCCCGATTGTTTCGGTTGATAACTTGCCTTGTGTTTGCTTATTGGGCAAAGTCATTCTTTAACCTCTACGATAAAATGAAATATCTGCAGACATCAATGGAACAGCACCCCTGCTGGCCAGGTTATGACAATGTGCAAATGTTTGGCTTTACACAGCAATAATTTTTTAACACAGCCACCCGAAAACATGATAGTTACTCTAGGTTTTACTGCAAGGAATCCCGCTTGCAACTTAATTATTAATTTATTTTTGCCAAAGGCATTTCCATGGGAAATCTATCCCAGGTGGAGCATCTGGCAATACAATGTGAAACAGAAAGCCAGGTCCAGTTTCCTTATTGGGCGTGATTGTCCTGGTTGGGAAGGTTATTGCAGCGCAGGTGGAAGGACACACATTGTGTTTGGTATCATCTGACTGATAAGTTTATGTGCTGTTGAAAGAAAACAAGCACTGAGATCAGATGGAAAGACCTGCTAATACCCTGGAGGTCAGACCTGCCCTTTAAAGGAGAACTAAACCCTAACAATAGATATAGCTGAAAATGCCATATTTTATATACTGAACTTACTGCACCGGCCTAAAGTTTTAGCATCTTTATAGCAGCAATGATCCAGGTCACAGATCTGCCCTGCTAAACATATGTCGGGGAAAGTAACCAAGTGCTTATAGCTGGCAAATAGTCTTACAGCTCTGCATATCATAGAGCACCCGCAAACTATGCAGCGGCAGCTAGATTGAACATTAACCACTAGCAGTTACAGTACTCCTAATAACCTCTAACACCGCAATACATGGATTTAAGGTCCTGTAGAAAGTGCATTATATCACTCCCTTGCTGAGATCTATCTACAGTATAATATATCACTTTGAATTGGAATCCGACAGGGGAGTATTGATTAAAACGTCAGTACTGCACCGGGCACTTATGAGCAGATGAATGGGGGGCAATTGTGAGTTCTTGTACCCTTCTCACAGCCTGTGTGCCATTACCCAAAAGTATGTAGCTGTATTCTTGCTGCTCATTGGGCAGACAAAGAGGTGTCAATAATCCCTTGCTCTCTGGTACCTTGTATTTATCAAGTAGCCACACCTTGGTTGGTAAATACTACTGGGCATTGGCAGTGTACGTCTGGAGGCACTTTCAGTAATAAACATGCCCCACTTCTAACCTTGTCATATTTGCTCTTTGTATTGGGGACTGTGTCCCCAGCAGCCCCAGGTTCAGGCCTGGACTGGCAAATGCCAAAGGGGCTACTGTAAAATGCTATAGAAAGTCACTATTTGGTAAGCTGATGGGGGTGCTGTTTGGGCCTCTTTGTTCGTAGAAGGCCAGGGCCTATTTTGACTCCCAGTCCAGGTTACTCAGATAAGGAATGGAGACCGCAGAGGGTTACTTAGTGTCCATCTCCTTATCGAGCCGCAAATAAATGGAAGATAAATAAAAGATGAAGTGGGGACGGGCAGCTGCTGCCATGTTTCCCTGATCAGAACAATAAAGGATTGGGAAACTTTACACTCTTCTCTTTCCTGAGCACTGTCCAAACCACAGAATGTTAACCGAATAGCAATGGCCTCTTGGGTTATCAAGTAACGGCACCAAGCTGCCAATTGCGGGGCCCTAGATCTGCTGTCTGTAATCCCTGTTCTTAGTACTGTGAGGACCTAGGGTGAAGACACACAGAGCTACTAGTAGCAGCTACTAGTCGTGGCTACTAAAATAGACAATGCTGATCATTTACTGATAACTGTCTCTTTATGTGTTTTAGCAGAGGCAATTTTCAATATTGGCAGGGTATTTTCTGGAGTTTAGTAGCCATGAAAAAGTAGCTGCTACTAGTAGCTCAGTGTGTCTTATACACCCTTATACATAAGGTTTAACTTCCATTTATATTTCCAGTGGTGGGTGTAGGGCAACCCTATGTCCTGTAGATAGCAGGGACCTGTATAGTCTTGTGTATGTAGCACAATAGATTCTGCAGAGATCAGGTAATAATCTCCTTCTGTTCCTCTTTCATTGGAAATATATTTTCTAGTATAAAGAAGTTGCTGATTCTGCCACCTTACCTGTTAATATTTGACTTCTTGTTAGGACTCCATGGTGGCTTAATCATCTATTAACCTGCTGTTTAGAACTTGCTTGAAATTAGGGAAGAATTTACCTTTTCAGTTCTTAGGTCTGTGGGACATCTGACTATCATTGTGCCCAGTATGCCCCTATCACCCTGTCATTGGTTTGCACAAAGCTATATAGATAGACATGTATGACACACAGCTGCTAAATGGAGAATTATAAATTCACTAGATAAATGATTGGTATTGTAAAAATATTTCCACTAAATCTGCACATAAAAAAACCTTTAACGTGGTGTCACATGCAAGGGGAAATGAGAACGTGAACTGCTGGAAATTGCACATGCTTCAGAACCACAAATCCCAGCACCTCAAATCATCCCCTAATTTTCCTACTGGCTGCACCCCCTTGGCTCATAACAAGGTTACAGATATATAGAAACATTGGGGTAACAGTCACCCTGCTATAGTTCCAGGGGTACCCCGGGCACAAATAAGCACTCACCCCAAATCTCCCCCTAACTGGCCTTCAGGCTGGGCCCCCTTAGCTCATAACAAGGTTACAGATATATAGAAACATTGGGGTAACAGTCACCCTGCTATAGTTCCAGGGGTACCCAGGGCACAAATAAGCACTCACCCCAAATCTCCCCCTAACTGGCCTTCAGGCTGGGCCCCCTTATATAGAAACATTTGGGTAACGGCCACATTGCTGGGCCCCCTACCACTATATTTGCCCACTTTGGTGTTGGGCCTACTTCACAGATAAAGTTTGTGCTTAGTGCTTAAATTGCAAAACTTTTAGTGCACTCTGCAATCTGCTGAACACTACCCTTTTTAATAAACAGTCGGCACTGGCTGCACAATAATGCTTAGTACAAAGGCATGCATTGTTCTGTGCCCAGGTAATGGAGAGCACAGAAACCAGTGCTCAGAAGATGCACATCTTAGAAATGGTTTAATAATTTTTCTTGGCTGCTCCTTAGCTGTCATGATAAAGGGTATATAAGGATAAGGACACTACTGTATAACTGCAGCCTTGTGCCTTTATATGGGCACAGAACCCCTCAGTGACTGCTAATATCCTTATCGTTTACAGTAGGGGGTACATTATCCCTTATAATACATGAGTGATACTCAGAGTTCCCTGTATAACTCAGCCTGCAGCCTTGTGCCTTTATATGGTAACAGAACCCCTCAGTGACTTCTAATATCCTTATCATTTACAGTAGGGGGTACATTATCCCTTATAATACATGAGTGATACTCAGAGTTCCCTGTATAACTCAGCCTGCAGCCTTGTGCCTTTATATGGGCACAGAACCCCTCAGTGACTTCTAATATCCTTATCATTTACAGTAGGGGGTACATTATCCCTTATAATACATGAGTGATACTCAGAGTTCCCTGTATAACTCAGCCTGCAGCCTTGTGCCTTTATATGGGCACAGAACCCCTCAGTGACTGCTAATATGCTTATATTTCCCAGATATGGTAGAGCCCCTGTAACTGTTCGACGGAATGCTAAAGGGTGTGTAACTGAGCTAAGAAAAAAACTTACTTTTAAATTGCAACACATTTTTTGAGAACTATGGCTCTGTGTGTATTTAGAACTCACATTTCCAGTTTTGTCTAAGTACCAAAGAAAAGAAAACTTTTCTATTTAAATGAAAAAAAAAAAAAAAACACACCTGTACTTGCGTAAATCTGCATTTTTATTATGGTACATGATTGTTTATTATGAAGGCAGCGATTATTGTCTAAAGCCGCCGTGGTGTGCAGTTTCAGGTAATAATCTTCCATGCACAGCAACCCACTGCACTTCCCAATCAAGCTAATGGGAAGTGATCCATGGCAGGCAGAGGGTGTTCTGACTGCTGCTACACGGTATATGTCATTTATCTATCTATCCCTTAAGGGATCATATTTCAAGAGTCCAACTTAAGTACCTTTTATTGTTTCTGTTAATAATAGATTTTTCAGCAGGGATCTTAGTCTGGTGCACATAAGCACCTACAGTACCTTTATTCACTGGGCCTGGGCTTTGTGTTAGTGGAAAATATGTTTCACAGGCAAACACACCTTAACTCCTCTGTGTGTCCTAGTTCTGCTGAATTGTGCTTAGTACAGGGGAATCCCTATGCTGCCATAGTTTTATGGTATCTCTCTGTACAGGCTATGAGCAAACTTAGGGGGCTGTTCCTGCTGAATTGTGCTTAGTACAGGGGAATCCCTATGTGCCATAGTTTTATGGTATCTCTCTGTACAGGCTATGAGCAAACTTAGGGGGCTGTTCCTGCTGCATTGTGCTTAGTACAGGGTAATCCCTATGCTGCCATAGTTTTATGGTATCTCTCTGTACAGGCTATGAGCAAACATAGGGGGCTGTTCCTGCTGAATTGTGCTTAGTACAGGGGAATCCCTATGCTGCCATAGTTTTATGGTATCTCTCTGTACAGGCTATGAGCAAACTTAGGGGCTGTTCCTGCTGAATTGTGCTTAGTACAGGGGAATCCCTATGCTGCCATAGTTTTATGGTATCTCTCTGTACAGGCTATGAGCAAACTTGGGGGGCCATTCCTGCTGTATTGTGCTTAGTACAATTGAATACCAACCTGCCCCCAGTAATACTAGACAGCACCATTTGGGTTAAGGTGGCCATACACTGGTCAATTCTAGCTGTCGATAACTGTCCTTTTTGGGCAGCTTATTTGTACTTGTATGGGCAGAAACGACGTGCTTCCCTGACCTCCTGAAATCAGGCAGGTTTGATTTTTCCTTCAGATCGGGACCCGCCATTTTAATTTGATCGTTTGGCCCTAGGCCCAACCCGTAGGTGGGGATATCGGGAGAAGATTGTGTGCAGTGCTGTTAGTGGGTTAGGCACTGGCACTATATGGTACAATTGGCATGTAAGGGTAATACCCCAGGCAAACAAGCATGTGAGCAACTGCACCTTCTTTATTGTTACAGATAGGCACGTATATAAGGGATGCCATTAGAGAACACAGCTGAGCAGGCTGGCAGCCAGTAATCTCAGAGGTACACAAGCGGGCAATGCACCCAGGAAATGAGTATATTGCTGGCACGGCCTCCTTATCCCTTCGGCACCTTTTGTTTGCTGAATCAGCTTCTTCTGATCCCGAGAAGTGGGGCCCTGGGAGCCGAATGTATGGAGCCCACGTGCTTGTCTGCAGATCAGGCTTAGAGCGCTGGTTAGTGAATTTATTAGCAGCTGTCACAGCGCCAGCCAGTTTAGTGGATTTAAAACGTTGTGGAATGTCCGGTTCCAAGCACCGGCTAGTACCTGCAGGGAGTGGGGGTCAGTGGTAGAACTCATTTCCAATTTGTAACCATCCCACTCCTCCTCTAATGCTTTATGTGCTGTGTAAACACTAGAGCAATCTACCTTTCCAAAGGGAAATTTGCCCTTTTGTTTAAGTAGGGGTTAATGTTTCCATAAAGTTCACCTTTAAATTAACCCTTAGTTGCACATGTATGTTGTACATATGGACACAGTCTAAGCATTTCAGTTGAACTTTATGATTTTATTATGTTTTTGCATGACTAGTATTTCTAATGTGAAGTGAATATGTTCTCTGTATTGGTTTCCAGGGTCAGTGATCCCACCAACCAGACACTGACTGTGAGGATTTAGTGTAACTGTTAGATTTCATTGCTTATATTTTTATTCAGACCCTAACTGCTGTCTGGCTGCTTGGGTAATTAGGTTCTAGCAAGTGGGTCGCAGTTAATATTTCAAGCCTTAGCTGCAGAAAGAAAAAAATAAAGCAAATAATTGAAACCCCATAATAGACTAATTGCTTACACCCTTACGCTACTATTGTGTACTTCATATTAAATATTAATTTCAAAATGTACAGCTTATTGTGTGCCCAGAACATTCCTTCTCTGTATATTTGTATTTATACATATGGGAGGGAGCTGCCATAGTGTTTCCCTTAGACAGTACAGTATGAGGGTACAGCTTATTGTGTGCCCAGAACATTCCTTCTCTGTATATTTGTATTTATACATATGGGAGGGAGGTGCCATAGTGTTTCCCTTAGACAGTACAGTATGAGGGTACAGCTTATTGTGTGCCCAGAACATTCCTTCTCTGTATATTTGTATTTATACATATGGGAGGGAGGTGCCATATTGTTTCCCTTAGACAGTACAGTATGAGGGTATAGCTTATTGTGTGCCCAGAACATTCCTTCTCTGTATATTTGTATTTATACATATGGAGGGAGGTGCCATATTGTTTCCCTTAGACAGTACAGTATGAGGGTATAGCTTATTGTGTGCCCAGAACATTCCTTCTCTGTATATTTGTATTTATACATATGGGAGGGAGGTGCCATATTGTTTCCCTTAGACAGTACAGTATGAGGGTATAGCTTATTGTGTGCTCAGAACATTCCTTCTCTGTATATTTGTATTTATACATATGGGAGGGAGCTGCCATAGTGTTTCCCTTAGACAGTACAGTATGAGGGTACAGCTTATTGTGTGCCCAGAACATTCCTTCTCTGTATATTTGTATTTATACATATGGGAGGGAGGTGCCATATTGTTTCCCTTAGACAGTACAGTATGAGGGTATAGCTTATTGTGTGCCCAGAACATTCCTTCTCTGTATATTTGTATTTATACATATGGGAGGGAGGTGCCATAGTGTTTCCCTTAGACAGTACATTATGAGGGTACAGCTTATTGTGTGCCCAGAACATTCCTTCTCTGTTTTATACTTTATACATATAGGAGGGAGGTGCCATATATTGGGGTAAAAATGTCATTTTCTAGTCAGTATAGACTCTGTGGTACCTAAGCAGTTAAGCTCATTTCTCTCAGTCTGTGCCGGAATCATTTGGACAGATAATTCTGTTGATGAGGAAGGGGATTTTCCTATGCGATACCCTGAATAAAAGCCTCCATTGTTACCTGGGAACGAGTAATTTTCTAGAACAGCAATGCGCCTTTTCTTGTAGAAGTGGATTAATATTTCACTATATGATCCTCCCTTATTAAGAGGTTCGAGCTTATTACAATGTTTTAATTCAGCGTATAAAACAGGCAGATGCCGTAACTTTGTGCGTTTGATTCCTGATCTTCCCAAGAACCTGCCCGGCAGTCTCATAGAGACTAAATCAAAACGTTCTCCCCATACACTCACCGGCAGCTTATATAAACTCAGTACTCCCGGCAGGTGTGCCGCCCCATTAGTAATAGCCCTCTCTCATCCCTCTCTCCTTACAATGCTTGTTCCAGATTCCATGGATAGTTCTCATTCCTTTAATCCCGTATCTAGTGGATCCTGTCAGCAGCTCCCTGGAGTCAAACTTAATTTAATTACAATTTAAAAAAAAAAAAAAAAAAAAATCTGCTGCCAAATTTTTAAATAACAAAAGAATCTTTCCTGTCAGTGAGACAGTGGGACCCAGACTAAAGGCCCCCATACACGGGCCGATTGTAGCTGCCGATATCGGTCCCTCGAACTGATTCGGCAGCTTATCGGCCCATGTAGGGGCAGAAACAAGGGGCCTGCCCCAGAGCCAAACGATCAAATTATTATTTATTTTTTTTTACCTAAACACTCCCCGATATCGCCCACCCGTAGGTGGGGGATATCGGGTGAAGATCCGCTCGCTTGGCGAAATCGACAAGTGAGCGGATCTGCTCGTGTATGGGCTCCTTTATTCCTAAACACCTACTCATCCCAAATTATTTTTTTTTTAGGATATGCAAGATTAGTATTTGTAAATTGGATTCCTGAGGGCTAAGTTCACCGGAAATCTGCCAGCATAATAAATAGAAGGGGAATTCTAAGCAGTATACAGTCAGATTTGACTGTTTGGAAGCTAACCAGGTGGCTTCAGATACACTGTGCAGGAGTCAGACTGAGCAGTAAAGGGAATATAAATAGCCAGGCAGATAATTCTATAGATATTTACAAATAACTGTGTACAGGTATGGGACCCATTATCCAGAATGCTCGGGACCTGGGGTTTGCCGGATAAGGCGTCTTTCCGTAATTTGGATCTCCTACCTTATGTCTACTAATAAAATTATTTAAACAGTAATTAAACCCAATAGAATTGTTTTACATCTAATAAGGGTTAATTATATCTTAGTTTGGATCAAATACAGGTACTGTTTTATTATTACAGAGAAAAGGGAATCATTTAACCATTAAATAAACCCAATAGGGCTGTTCTGCCCCCAATAAGGGGTAATTATATCTTAGTTTGGATCAAATACAGGTACTGTTTTATTATTACAGAGAAAAGGGAATCATTTAACCATTAAATAAACCCAATAGGACTGTTCTGCCCCAATAAGGGGTAATTATATCTTAGTTGGGATCAAGTACAGGTACTGTTTTATTATTACAGAGAAAAGGGAATCATTTAACCATTAAATAAACCCAATAGGGCTGTTCTGCCCCCAATAAGGGGTAATTATATCTTAGTTGGGATCAAGTACAGGTACTGTTTTATTATTACAGAGAAAAAGGAAATCAGTTTTAAATGTCTGAATTATTTGATTAAAATGGAGTCTATGGGAGACAGGCTTTCTGTAATTCGGACCTTTCTGGATAATTGGTTTCTGGATAAGAGGTCCGATACCTGTATAAGGTGCATGTAACACAGTGCAGGCTTCTGGTGCCTAAAAGGAAGGGCAATAGAAACAATTGGTAATAGAGAAAGAACAGCTGTATAGATAACCACGAGTGCAAGTCGGCATCCTAGAAATTCCCAAAATATATGTGGGCTGCATAGAATGAATAGGAACAGCAGCAATTGGCTGTATTGCTGGCATCTCCATAAGTACAACTCGTCCATAGGGATACAGTACAATAGCTGTATATGTTTCATCTCATGAATACATAGGGGGCAGGACATTCATATACACATACAAAGGATTCACTGTGCCCAGTACCACTTAGCTATATACCTAATTAATTTCCTGCATCATTATAATTAAACAATGCTTAGCCCTGAATAGAGTGATTTCTGTTTATGAAGCTTTTTATTTATTTATTTTTTTGTGCATGACTGAAATTGCTGTGGTTTGTTGTGTAACGTCTTTAAGTGGTGAGGGTTAAATAAAACTCGTTAGCTGCTCCGTTTCATTTGACTAATGGTTAGAATGAAAAGAAATGTGAAGCAAGATTAATTAATGGTTAGAATGAATGGAAAAAATCTGAAGGAAGTAGAAAGAAAGATGATTGTGTTGAAAGTTTGAATCCTTTTGTTGTGCTATTTCGTTTAGCAGCTCAGATTAAGACCTGAGTAGTTGTACAGTAGATTCCTGCTACACATGGTACAATTCGATTGCACTGCCCATGGGCAAGTGTGTCACGTGTGATTGTGCCAGTGTGTTGCTAGTTAGACTCATACGACCCAGAGAAGCTGTTTGGGCAACAATCCAGGGCTCCTGGGATTGTACAACTACTCTTCCTCAAGTGTCCCACTGAATAGAAAGGTTTGAATGAATGAATGTGAGCCATTGTGCACTTGCATTAATTGTTTGTTATCACATGGGAAGTGACGTCCTTCTAATTGTGTTCCTTTCTTTGTATCTACAGAGGAGGCCGACTACAGTGCGTTTGGCACGGACACCTTAACCAAAAAGAGGACTGTTCTTTCAACAGTGTTGCACCCAGAACTTAACAAAAAGAAGCCGCACATAGTTATAAGCATGCCAAAGGATTTCAGGCCTGTTTCATCAATCATAGACGTGGATATCCTTCCTGAAACCCACCGCCGGGTTCGGCTCTACAAACATGGCATGGATAAGCCCCTTGGTTTCTACATACGGGACGGCTCAAGCGTCCGAATGACCCCGCACGGACTGGAGAAAGTGCCTGGGATTTTCATATCGCGGCTTGTACCTGGTGGACTTGCACAGAGCACCGGTTTGCTGGCCGTCAACGACGAGGTTCTTGAAGTCAACGGGATTGAAGTTTCCGGAAAGAGCCTCGACCAAGTTACGGATATGATGATTGCAAACAGTCACAACCTTATTATAACGGTAAGGCCTGCCAACCAGAGGAACAATATTGTCCGAAACAGCCGGAATTCGGGAAGCTCTGGGCAGTCTACCGACAGCAGCACAAGTATGCAGGGCCATGTTACCCCTCAGCAGATTGTGCAGAACTATCTTCCGGAAGACGCCGAGAGCGACGAAGAGGACATTATCATTGAAGAGAATGGTGATCCCCAACAGATTCCCAAAGCCATTCCCACCAGTGAGAGCTTGGAATCCTTAACGCTCATGGAAACGTACCACGATTCATCTCAAAATGGGTACATCCCAACGAACACTTACAGAATGCACCTCAGCACCACTGGGGGCAGCCTGGAGCAACTGGGAAATAACCACGATAAAAAAATCTTCGAAGAAGACGGCACCATTCTTACACTGTGAACTCCTCATTCCCTACTCCCTGGAGATACCACTCGTGTGGTTAACGAATGGCTCATTGGTTGCACATCTACTTTTTTGGTTGTTGATCTGTGTGACAATATTGTAAATGGGAAGAGATCTTTTTAAAAATATTTTAATGTATAGTTTTATTTTTCCCAGGAGATTTTATTTCTTTTGGCACTAAGTATAACCTTTCTTTGGTGTGTAAAATGAAGGAGAAATAACGACCAATGGCATCTGTCCTTTTATATCTTACATTCCATATGCGAACAAAATATCCTGTATCCATCACTTTGTATTGGCATGTAGCGTTCTTAATCCGTGCTCTCGAGATTCCTCTAGACAAGGCGCACAGCACACGTGCGTCGAATCGCTGTCCTATTATCTGTTTTATCGTACGCTGTTAAGGTTTTTATACACGGATTACACGACCCATTGGCGAGCCCTAGGAACGATTCCGCCACTTCACTGTTTAACACCCAAATGTTTGCTCTGGGCTTCTCTAGAATATGCAATTGTGAATCATTTGTAACATTGAAATCTGGAAAATGGCAATGAATTCCCATGTAATTATGGAATGATTCTTGCTGAACCTCTTGGGAATTTGTCAGGTGATAGTGTATGTGTATATATATATATATATATATATATATATATATATATATACACACATATATACAGTCTATGATACCTCCCAACTCCCTTATTGGAAAGGTGGGTACCCAAAGGTGGGATGGATAAGAGGTGGGGATAGGAGTGTCCTCGGCAGATAGGAGGATTGCCTTATAGCCACAAATTTCCTTCTAATTTTGTTTTAAAGATTGGGAGGTGTGATACGGATATACATGCATGCATACATACATACATACAGGTATGGGATCTCTTATCCAGAAACCTCCGAATTACGGAAAGCCTGTCTCCCATAGACTCCATTTTAATCAAATAATTCAGATTTTTAAAAATGATTTCCTTTTTCTCTGTAATAATAAAACAGAACCTTGTAATTGATCCCAACTAAGATATAATTACCCCTTATTGGGGGTAGAACAGCCCTATTGGGTTTATTTAATGGTTAAATGATTCCCTTTTCTCTGTAATAATAAAACAGTACCTGTACTTGATCCCAACTAAGATATAATTACCCCTTATTGGGGCAGAACAGCCCTATTGGGTTTATTTAATGGTTAAATGATTCCCTTTTCTCTGTAATAATAAAACAGTACCTGTACTTGATCCCAACTAAGATATAATTACCCCTTATTGGGGGCAGAACAGCCCTATTGGGTTTATTTAATGGTTAAATGATTCCCTTTTCTCTGTAATAATAAAACAGTACCTGTACTTGATCCCAACTAAGATATAATTACCCCTTATTGGGGCAGAACAGCCCTATTGGGTTTATTTAATGGTTAAATGATTCCCTTTTCTCTGTAATAATAAAACAGTACCTGTACTTGATCCCAACTAAGATATAATTACCCCTTATTGGGGCAGAACAGCCCTATTGGGTTTATTTAATGGTTAAATGATTCCCTTTTCTCTGTAATAATAAAACAGTACCTGTACTTGATCCCAACTAAGATATAAATAATCCTTATTGGGGGCAGAACAATCCTATTGGGTTTAATGTTTTATTGATTTTTTTTAATAGACTTAATGTATGGAGATCCAAATTATGGAAAAACCCCTTATCCGGAATACCCTTGGTCCCGAGCATTCTGGATAATGGATCCTATACCTGTGTGTGTGTATATATTTAAGAGGTGCCGCCTGTCCATATAAGCTTGTTACTTTGTGGTCTGTAGACTGAGTAAGACATAACTTATTGACTGTGTCACATGAATGCTGTTGCTTGAGGATCATTCGCAATAAAACCCAATCATGATGATGACGCAACGATTATATGAAGTTTTAAACTGAATTGTTCAATTTCTTGTGATTTTGTTTAAGCTGGCTGTGATTGGATGGATTCCCCTGCTCGTTATTACATAGCACTTCTGATTGGGCGGGTGGGACGGGAATGAAACCATTGGGTTCTGATGCAGGGCTGAATATGAACACTGTGCTGCTAAACATTTCTATGTACATAGTAGGTACCTAGTGGGGTTTCATGAAAATGTGCACAAATATTTCATCTCAATCCAACAAAAAGGCTATGGGGGAAAAGTATCCCGTCTGTCAGCAGAGTATTACTGAGTATCTCTTCTGTTTTTTATGTATGCAGGGAGCATTTCTTGTTTGCTTATTGGTATTTATTTATAGGGTAGGGTTAGGCAAATAGTTATTCCTCTACAGCGCAGTATGAGCGCGTAGCTTATTGTATGCACCATATTGTTTCCCTCTGCTGTATGATGGGACAGCTCATCACATACACAGGATATATTAATATATGTGTGGGAACTGCCATAATGTTTCTCACAATACTATTATGATGGTATAGCTCATACTGAACTAGAAAAATCAATATGGCATTGCCAAGTCACATAGTTTGAAAAGTAATTTAGAGAGGGGATGTTCTCTGCACACTGTAAATGAATAGCCCTATACTGCACTGTCTAAGGGAAACACTATGGCACCTCCCTCCCATATGTATAAATACAAATATACAGAGAAGGAATGTTCTGGGCACACAATAAGCTGTACCCCCATACTGTACTGTCTAAGGGAAACAATATGGCACCTCCCTCCCATATGTATAAATACAAATATACAGCGAGAGAATGTTCTTGGCACACAATAAGTTGTACCCTCATACTGTACTGTCTAAGGGAAACAATATGGCACCTCCCTCCCATATGTATAAATACAAATATACAGCGAGAGAATGTTCTTGGCACACAATAAGCTGTACCCTCATACTGTACTGTCTAAGGGAAACAATATGGCACCTCCCTCCCATATGTATAAATACAAATATACAGAGAAGGAATGTTCTGGGCACACAATAAGCTATACCCTCATACTGTACTGTCTAAGGGAAACAATATGGCACCTCCCTCCCATATGTATAAATACAAATATACAGAGAAGGAATGTTCTGGGCACACAATAAGCTGTACCCCCATACTGTACTGTCTAAGGGAAACAATATGGCACCTCCCTCCCATATGTATAAATACAAATATACAGAGAAGGAATGTTCTGGGCACACAGGCAGTATCCCCTGAGCTTTACTGTTTATTTAAATGAAAATAAACAAAATATAACCTGCTTATCGATAGTATATTTTCCCGTATATCGATGTATGGAATTACAGTGCATGAAATTGTAGCTATTAGTGTTACAGTTGAATCCGCGCTGTTAGAAATTGATTTCAGACTGTTTGTACTGATCAGATTATACTGTGAAGCATAACATGAGAAAAGGGCTTTGTTCCAAAGATTTTCTGTTGATCCGGTGACACACATTCTGGACCACTAGCTGAGAATGTTGCTCCGTACTCGTCTCATAGCTTGGGCAATTAGTTCTAATTGGTATCTCTGGGCTTCTCACTATAATACCAGTGTTATGCCGCTATATTGTATCTGTCTCCACTGCTTTAGGGTAATCAGGGCAGCGTATCTATATCGATGGTACCGGGGAACACAATCCATGCTTTTTTGGCTTGTATCTTGATGAAGAATATATATATAGTTATTACACACTACCTCTTATTTAAATGACATAAATCACTCTCTTTAAAGTCTGGCTAGTTCTCTTCACAAAATAAATGTAGTCTTAAACCTATTTATGGCTTTCCGAAATATGCTATTGATTGGTACACCTCCGTTCCCATTTCTGTTGAGATATTGGATGGTTTTTCCATGGAGTAAGTGCAGGCAGAATAGTAGTGGCTTATGGCTCACTTGCCAGTACATGTTGCTTCAAATACTTTATTATTTGTTCTGCTATTTCCCACTGAAACATGTAAAGTTGGGCACCAGTAATAGGAAGCTGAAGTTGCCCATAGGCAGATTAGAGGGGCAGCCCCCTAGGCTGAGTCTGGAACTTCAGATGGACCTTCTGTATCAATAATCACCCAGATATTGATTGGGCAGGTCCCCATTCGACACTGAAATGCTGCTTTCTTGACGCATCAGCCTCTATTATGATTCAGTTGTTGCTCCAGCACAAATGGTTGGATCATCCTGATTGGCACTACCTTGTAATGGTGATAAGACTTTGTAACCTATGAGATTGCCCATTTGGATCTAAAGTAAAAAGGCTTTTTTCTTTATATGTTTTTTAACATTTTGATTGTAAGAGTAGAATGGCAGTTCTGTGTTTGGCACTGGGCTCCTACCCACATACAGGTATGGAATAACAGATGGAGTGGAAGCTGCTTGGGTTACAAACTGACAGCGTTGTCTTTCCATCAGCAGATAGTGCTCTGCTATAAATGATTACAACTCTTTTGTTTGGATCATTGCCTTACTAGGTTTATTATAACATTTCAGCCTGGTTTGTCCCCATTTAAGGTGGCCACACACGTAGCGATTTTCATTATTTCATGGGACCATTGGTTGCACAAAAGATTGTCCCCACCCTCCACTGACGTTCAGGGCTGAATCGTCAGATATAGAGGTAGAAACAATAGAATTTCTACCTCCTTCTGCCAATTCAGCCCCAAACGTAGATTTTGCTTGGGCGCCTTCAATGGCGCCCGATCAAAATCTTTTAACCTGCCCGATTGACCTATATCCGCAGCCTTCTCCGATATCGGTCGGCTCTTCAAGCCGCCATACACGCACCGAATATCTTACGAAATGAGGTTTCATACAATATCATCGGTGCATGTATGGTGGCTTTACAGATCCTCGCAGACTTGTCTTTGCTATTGAGAACATAGTAGTTCTGTAACGACTGGTTAACAAGGACCGCTGCTATAGCCTACTCTTCCCTTTGTGCCCCCCCCCCCCAGAGTTGAGCCCATATATTGCTTAAAACAAGTCATTATTTATACTGTTGATGAGATGTAATGAATGATGGATAGCCATACTATTTTCCATTTGTACAGAGAAGGTGGGAGAGTTTTGTACATTTATGTATTCAGTATTTAATGAATGGTACCTTCCCCTTTAACATTACCTCCCTGCATACGAAGCATAATACACCATGTAAATAAGGTTTATTCACTGTATAACTGATTTCCTACTAACCCCTGGGTATAATTTTAACTCACAGCAACCACTTAGAGAAGAATAAGCACAACATAGAGGCAACATGTACGGTAGGGATGGTGTTTGCCAGTGTCGGTGCCACATTAATCACAGGGGCAGCTTTGCCACGCTGTACGGCCCGGTGTTCCCAGCACTAATATCTGTATCTCGCCATTCAGTGCTGAGAGGACAAAGCTTGCTGTCGGCACCAGGCATTACCTCCCCAGCACAGCGTCTCCGGCACGTCAGCGGCGGCGGCTGGAATATTAGATTAGGGGCACCCAAACATTATCCACATTCTCCCTCTCAGCACTGCACCCGTACGTACGGCCGCACAGTTCTACTGGCTTTATATTATATTGGCCATCAAGTCAGTGTTATTTATCAGCACGTCCCTATGTTACTCTGCACTTCACATGCACTAAATACAGGTCGTGTTAGTAATAAATGGCTTCAATTAAAAGTCCACTATACCCTTACTGTCCTACTGAATGGTGCCTAGTAAAACATGATATTTCCACTGGAGTTAAGGATCTGTTCCTCCATAGGAGAATCCCTATGCTGCCATAGTTTTATGGTATCTCTCTGTACAGGCTATGAGCAAACTTAGGGGGCTGTTCCTGCTGAATTGTGCTTAGTACAGGGGAATCCCTATGCTGCCATAGTTTTATGGTACCTCTCTGTACAGGCTATGAGCAAACTTAGGGGGCTGTTCCTGCTGAATTGTGCTTAGTACAGGGGAATACCTATGCTGATGGTATTTTCAAAACAGGTGGATACTATTATTTGTATAGTGTGTATGTTCCAGCTGGCACTGTCTGACCTTCTCTATCCACCTTGAATCTAAAAGCAAACAAATCGATAGGGACGATATTAAGTGAGTTGCTTCTTTCATGGGAGTCACAAGACTGTTTTTATTGTCCATGTAACCTAGAAATGGGCTTTTATAACTGGGTGGTGCAGTGAACTGTACGTTTCAATGTCCAATATCCCAGTGTGCAGTGCTATACCACAACTCAGAACTGGTGGCGCTGTTCTGTTGCAGCCAACAACAAAGACTTCCCTCTGCCCAAAACTGGTGAGAAGTAGTACTGCAAGTGGCCGACCCATCAGTACTAACTGCCAGCTAATAGTGTGTAATGTGAGAGTAAGGGCCAATTTAACAAAGTTTATAGACGAAAGTTACATTTAATATCGGAGATAAAATCACGTTGATCGAGAATTTTATGTTCTTGGTAATAGCGCACTGGCCTGCTAACGGAACGCTAGAAACCTATCAAATTGGCACCCCCAAGTGAATTTACCCTTTCTGCTCTTTTACTGTACAGGAAGGTGCCCCTCCCCTGTGGCACAGAGAATCCATATTAAGTCAGCACCGGATATGAAGTGTTGTGTATATAGAAGCTGCGTATAATAATAATAATGAGCCCCTACTGTCACACCAACCTTCTTATTAAGATTGTGGCCCAAGTGTTTTTTATTAAAAAATCTTTTATATTATTCTCATTCTCTCGACCCTCCCCCCCCCCCCCCCGACGCGTTTGCAGCATGTTGGCTGTTGACCAGATGCAATCTGAATATCTGTGGCGGAAATGCTAGAATATGTTTCTATGGGTTAAAGCAATTGTGATTTCTACTCAACTGAGAATGTTTAAAAAAGAAAAAAGTAAAATATCAGTATTTTGTAATACGACTCTGATGTATAAACTGCGTTTGTATCACTGAAATGAAGTTAATTTTTAAAAACAATCAAATCTTTGCTTCTGCTCTATGTCCAGGTCTTATATTTTTACAAAATGAAGAAATAAACCAATAGATCATAAAATTGTCTGTGTTTTCTGTCACTCATGTATTATAAGGGATAATGTACCCCCTACTGTAAATGATAAGGATATTAGAAGTCACTGAGGGGTTCTGTGCCCATATAAAGGCACAAGGCTGCAGGCTGAGTTATACAGGGAACTCTGAGTATCACTCATGTATTATAAGGGATAATGTACCCCCTACTGTAAATGATAAGGATATTAGCAGTCACTGAGGGGTTCTGTGACCATATAAAGGCACAAGGCTGCAGGCTGAGTTATACAGGGAACTCTGAGTATCACTCATGTATTATAAGGGATAATGTACCCCCTACTGTAAATTATAAGGATATTAGCAGTCACTGAGGGGTTCTGTGACCATATAAAGGCACAAGGCTGCAGGCTGAGTTATACAGGGAACTCTGAGTATCACTCATGTATTATAAGGGATAATGCACCCCCTACTGTAAATGATAAGGATATTAGAAGTCACTGAGCGGTTCTGTGACCATATAAAGGCACAAGGCTGCAGGCTGAGTTATACAGGGAACTCTGAGTATCACTCATGTATTATAAGGGATAATGCACCCCCTACTGTAAATGATAAGGATATTAGAAGTCACTGAGCGGTTCTGTGACCATATAAAGGCACAAGGCTGCAGGCTGAGTTATACAGGGAACTCTGAGTATCACTCAGATACTATAATAATATCTGTATTAATTGCTAATCAGCCTTTACAGTATATTCTATATATACAGTATATTGTGTGTCGGTCCCTAAGCTCAGGTAAGTGACTGCCGCACAGAGCATGTGCAGGGAATCAGCAGAAAAGAAGATGGGGGGCTACTGGGGCATCTTTGGGGGCACAAATCTTCCCTGCTAAAGGGCTGGGGTTGCCTTGGGCTGGTACAGAAGCCAATAAACATAAACAACATTTCTGCCCTACTTCTTTAGGTAAGCTTTAGTTTTCTTTTAATGAGGGATTAGGAGTACGGTGAATCTTGAAGAGATGGGTGTTTTTCCTTGCGGGGGCACTAATTGGCACACCGAAGGTTAGCGGGTTTGTACCGATGTGGCTGTGGGGTTACCTGCTCTCTCTCACTGTTAGTTGCATAGTAGTTGAGGTTCAAAAGACACTCACATCCCTCAAATTCATCTAGACAACAACAAGGGATCCTCTGCACTCACCCATTATCAATATATATAGGACATTAAGACATTCTGTGCATTAAGATACCAAGAAATACCCTCCCCTTTAACAAAACAGGGATTGTTTGTCCATATATTGCAATATACTTCATGCTGCCCAACTACGTCAAAGTCAAAATCCCTCAAGTTCCATCTTTTGCTCAGATAAATCCTACCTAATGTTTAGCTAATCCAGAGGAAGGTGGAATAAACCTATTTATCTCTGATCTATTGCCTGGTTGTGGGCTGAACCCCACCCCCAATTCAGGCAGCAAATAGCAACAAGACTGCCCTCCACTGGCCGAAGACATTCTGCTGCTAATAATAATGATATGACTTCTGTTGCCATACACTGACACTGGCACTAATAATAAGTCAGGGCAGGATCATTAGATGAATAGGTCAGTTTATGACAGGTACTGGATACTAAAATTATTGGCAAATATTTCTCATAATTTCCATAGATGTTGCTGGATACACATTGCTATTGGGCAAGAGGGACCATTATGTTCAAGTATCAGTATGGCCCCTATAATGTTATTTCCCCCTACCTACACCATTTGATCCAATTTGCCAGACTTGCTTTGCTTCAGTCCTTTCCAGGTACACACGAAGGCACCTGACTACATCCAGAGTTTGCCCTCTCTCTTCTTGTTCTGCCAAAGGATTCTGGGAAAAGGCTGGAAGCCCAATATCTTATGACACATGATAGGCTGAGGCCACCTTAAGCAGGAAATTATCCAATGTTCTCAAAATCCCTTTGTCTTGGAAAAAGGTAAGTTTACCATCCGCAATAGAGAGAGCTAGCAATTCACTTACCCTTCTGGCTGAAGTGATAGCAAGCAGGAAACACATTTTTAGATTAAGATGGTGGATAGGAATCTCTAATTGACTCAAATTGGTCCTAATTTAGGGCATTTAAAACTAAACTCACAGGGACAAACCTGAGTTTTGAAAATAGGCTCGAGTTTCTTGGAAGAATCTTCTAATCAGAGGTTTCTGAGCTTTGGATATTCCCAAAAAAAAAGGTGGATAGGTGTCAAAAAAATAGATCAAATAGATAATCCAGCTAAAGAAAGACCTTTCAAATGCCATGAGGTCAGCGCCCAACAGTCTGGATGTGGATGGATTGACTTGCATTGACAAAGAAGGTCTGGTCTGACTGGAAGTCTGAAAGGCTGATCCTGGGACATCATCATAAGAAGCGAAAACCACAGTCTCCGTGGCCACCAAGGGGCTACAACAACTAGTCTCTGATAATGATGGACAAAGCCTTGAGGTTTTTCACTGACCTTATCTGAGGAAATTAAAGATCATGGAGGATGACTGATAAGGTCTAGACTTTATCAGTCATCCTCCAGGATCTTTAATTTCCTCAGATAAGTAACCTCTTCAGATGATATTCAGAACCTGCCTGTCTATCTATCTATATATCAGATGAGCCCACACTGCCCTGAAGGAACAGAGTCTCCCCCCAGTGTGCACCGGGGCTCTCGTACCTTCATGCTTGGGACTTGTCCTTCAGCTTACCTCATTCGGAGGGAAAGGATTGGTTCCCAGATTTCCATCGTCTGAAAAGGGTCTGACTGGTGCTTACACTGAGGGTCAGCATTCCAACGATTAAGCCATAAAGCTGGCCATACACGTGGCGATCTCACGATGTTTCGTACGACCGTCGGTCGCACGAAACATCGTCAGATCCGCCACACACCATTCAGGGCTGAATCGGCAGGTAAGGAGGTAGAAACAATAGGATTTCTACCTCCTTCTGCCGATTCAGCTCTGAAGGGAGAATTTTGGTCAGGCGCCTTCTATGGCGCCCGATCAAAATTTTCTAACTTGGCCGATCGGCGAGCCGACCGATTTCAGCAGCTTCCTGCGATATCGGTCGGCTCGCTGACATGCCATACACGCACCGATTATCGTACGAAACGAGGTTTCGTACGATAATATCGGTGCGTGTATGGCCACCTTAACTCTCTCTTGGTAAACAACCACCAGGCTCATGGATTTACTGGCAACTTTGATAGCACCCATAATGGTTTCAGCCACAAAATCATTGGCAATCTTGATATTCTGAACATTGTCAACCAACTTTCCTCTATCAGCTCCAGATTTAATAGCTTTGTCCACTTCCTGAATCCATTATAATACGGATGTGATGGCAACAGCTGCCTTAAATGTAGCTCCTCCAGCAACAGAATCTTGTTGTCTCCTTTCCATGGGGTCTTTAAGGGACACCCCCTCATCCACAGGAAGAGTTGTGCCCTGAATTTTTTTGGAAACAATTTGTTTCTTGTCATCTACAAGATCTGTGTTGAAGGAGGAGTCATCTTCTTCTGAACATGAATCAGACAGTTCACCTTCTGAAGAAACAGCCAATAGATTCTCAGAGGATTTTCCTCTCCCAGGGGTAGATCTGCTGGGCAGCTCAATGGAAGGACGGTTGGATGAATTCTGAACCACTTTATCCATTACTTGTGAGACCATGGGAGACATACAGTAGATTGATTTAAATAACTTTTCATCGAGGGCATCGAGTTAGAGAAGTGTCTTGTCTGAAGGAGCCAAACAAGAAATACGCTCTCTCCTAGCAGACTCTCACCATCTTTGCTGGGAGAACTCCTGAAAGAGAAAATGAATGAGTTAGAAATGGTATCACAGCTGCAATGAAGATCCATTCCCTGATTCCACTCCCAGTAAAAACCTCTCTGAGTCCCAGTGAGATTGCCTGGAACTTGTCACAAATCCAGCCTGAAAAATGACAAACATTTTAAGCACCAGGAAGAGCTCAGGAGGGAAAAAGGTGGCGGCCAGGGGGGTGGAAGGGAGTTTTTATTTGGTATTTTCTGTCCTTTCGCATGGTGGGAGGGATTAACCCCTTTGTTGCCCACTGCCATGTGAAAAAAACAGGAAAAGTGCTCCCTACTGTCCCTACTGTGACACGGATAGGCCGCACTATCTATGGGCTACTTCAGAGCGCCATCTATTGGCCACTATAGGGTCCCTGCATAATCTGAGTGCTTTGTTTTAGAATTGTGACTCTCAGGGAGATGCAGGGAGTTTAAAATTGGTTGGGGGGGGGGGGGTGACACTATTATGTATAGACCAAATATATAGTATTTCCTTTATGCTTTAGTCTAGGGGGCCCGCCTCTAATGTGGAGCAAATCCCTTCAACTAATAAAGCAGCCCAAGCAGCCCTGCTACAGTCTTCCAGCTGCTGTTAGACTCACGAATCCTGTTAATGCCCCCCTGAGAGTGTGTGTGTGTATATATATATACAGACAAAGGATGGCATACCACTACATATCATACCACGGGTGCACGGTAAAGGGTTCCAATGGCAACACTGAGATCTCTTGTGAAAAAAACGTGTATTTTTAAAACAGCATAAACAGCTGTGTGTAATTATGACACTGTATATCTATAACAATTTTTCACAGTAATGTATATTTAAACTATGTATTTTACACGTATTATAACCTGTGGTTGTATGATTGGTAATTTTTATCACTCTTTTTTTCTAGCACTGGACACTTACAGCACTTTTCGGCACTTCCACTTCTTTCTGGCTTCTGCCATTTTTGGCACTTCACCTTGAGGTCACTTCCTATTGATTTGATGATTTTGGATATTAATGGGTGTGTGGTATAAGCATAGCTGCCTTGAGAAAGGTCCCAATGTGGACCGAAACGTAATGTCGGCTGTTTATGCTGTTTTTAAAATACACGTTTTTTTCACAAGAGATCTCGGTGTTGTTGGTCATTTCTACAGTGTATACAGTATATATATATATATATAGAGTCTATATAGGATTACACAACGCTGTCTTAATGGGGAGTAGTGGTTATAACAAGACAAGATGGTTAGATCAGTGGCTGGATCAATGATCCCCAACCAGCGGATCCAATCCCTTGGATGTTGCTCCCAGTGGCCTCAAAGTAGGTGCCCATTTGTTCATTTCTAGCTTGGAGGCAAGTTTTGGAAGCACAGAGACACAGTTTTACTCCAAGCAGAGGCTCCTGCGGGCCAGCAGTCTACATGGGGCTACCAAACAGCCAATCACAGCCTTTTTTGACATCTCCAAAGAACTTTTTTTTATGCTTGTGTGACTCCCCAACACTTTCTTCATCTGACTCTGGCTTATGAGTAGGGCTTGATGGTGACAGCAAGGTGGAGACAGTAAGTGAAGATGGTGACAAAAGGGCAAGTTGGAATCAGCAGGGTAAGTTGGAGACATATGTAATTTCAGTACTTACAGGGTTCACTGGAGGCAGATTGATACCAGTAACCAGTGTCAGACTGGGCCACCAGGATACCAGGAAAACTCCCGGTGGGCCCTCCTGCTCCTGACCATTTGCCTTGTATGTCTACACCATGGCTATTACTCAATTCTATGTGAGAAACTATGTAGGAAAGAATAGATAATAGTATGTAAAAAAAGTAATTTAGAGACTAAAGAAAGTGAGTGAACAGAGAAGGGGAGAGTGGGCCTAAGGTCTAAGGTTTTCTGGTGGGCCCTTGGCTCCCCAGTCAGACACTGCCAGTAACACCCATACAGCCTGCCAGTGTCACAGCAGCACCCATACGTAGTACTTTTCTATAATATAAATATTAAATTGATAATGTACGCCAATTTAGATATAAACATATAACTGGATAGTTCCCCTTTAGATAAAATAAATATTTTATACTGTAATGTTTCAGATGCATGTTGCTCTGATCATAGGTCAGGTCATTTGGAGTTCTGCTTTGCAGCTGTCACTAAACTGAAGTCCTTCGCTCTCCACTAGATTTTTACAAACATTGTGTATTAATAATGTAATTAACAATGTACTGCGCAGTGTTCCGCAGGCACAGCCGTGTTACATCTGACTCCCCAGGCACAGGCGCGTATGGCTAGTGAAGCGGTTCCTGAGATGCGGCTGCAGTGCCGCGGTTTGGCCACAGGGAGGCAGCAAAGTACCGCGCTGAAGGGTTTGCTGCTGCAGGATGAGCCGAGATGGAGAGCGGAGGATGAAGGACCGGCTCTGGGGCTCGGCCAGCTGCTTTTCTTCCAACCCGGAATCTCTGCACAGCTTTGCGGGCAGACAAATGAGGGAGAAGGGTGGTAGCAGGGACCCTGGGGGAGAGCGGGAGGGGGAGGCGGCAGGGAGGAGACGTGAGAACCAGGAAGTGCAGCAGGGTTATACAGAGGCGCCCATAGCTAGTGGGGTGCTGCAAGAGAGTGGGGTGCTGAAAGAGAGTGGGGTGCTGCAAGAGAGTGGGGTGCTGCAAGAGAGTGGGGTGCTGCAAGAGAGTGGGGTGCAGGAAAGGAATGAGGTGGTGGAAAAGAACGGTTTGCAGAAACAGAAAGGGGTGCAACATAGTATTGGTGTTAAGAAGGTGCTGGGAAATAGGGGAGAGGGGAAGGATATGATGTTAAGGGAGGTAACTGCACAGAGATTTAGTGGGGTGCAAGAGAGTGGGGAGCAGGTGGAGGCAGATTTGCTGGGAGATTATAGGGTGCAGGATAGGATTGGGGTGCAGGGAGGGATAGAGGTACAGAAGGCTAATGAGGTGCAATGGGATGTTGAGGTTCAGAAAGAGCCAGAGGCACAGAAACAGGGAAAGAGTGTTAATCACACAGTTATAGGGGTGCAGGGAGATGGGGGGCTGGGAGAGGTAGACAGAGAAGCTTGGGGGCAGGGAGTTGAAGGGGTACAGGGAGTTGAAGGGGTACAGGGAGTTGAAGGGGTACCGGGAGTTGAAGGGGTACAGGGAGTTGAAGGGGTACCGGGAGTTGAAGGGGTACAGGGAGTTGAAGGGGTACCGGGAGTTGAAGGGCTGCAGAGGGATAGGGTGCAGGAAGATGCTGAGGAGCAGGTCGCACAGGAACAAGTCGCGGTTGGAGAGATTCCAGTTGGGGACACGGGGAGGCAGCAGGGGGCGACTCTTCCCATTACAGAGGAGAGGGAATCTGGGCCAGTACATAGGCACGGCGCTGTACCCAGCAACCAGCAGTATTCTCTCATCCTTACAGCAGACAGTATCACACAGGTAAGTACCATGGGAACCTCTTGCACAACAGTCACTATGACCATCTATTTGTATGTGTGTATATATGCTCACTTATTCACACTCACACATATCCTTATAAATGGTGCTTAGTAGTGATGTGCAGGTTGGGAAAACCTCAACCCGCACTCAACCCTAAGTCACAAAACCTTAACCCACAAAATGCTGCCATTGTAGGACCCGCACCCAACGTGTACCCACATTTTTTCACTCTGTAAGTTGCTTCTGCGCACACCCGAGGTTCCAAGAGAGGGAAAGTTTAGGAGCAGAGGGAGAGTGCACTTCCCCAGTCTGACCCACATCCAAACCCACAGTGGCACCCAAATGTCAAACTTAACCCCCAGGGTTCCCGCTGGTTGCGAGGCAACCTTGCTCATCACTAGTGCTTAGTGGTGTCATCTGTTCATAGTTGTTGCTCAGTAATATCACAAGACTTATTAAAATATGTGTATTATGATACTGTGATAATTTACAGATAATTTACCCAAGTAACTCAGCCTGCAGCCTTGTGCCTTTATATGGTCACAGAACCCCTCGGTGACTTCTAATATCCTTATCATTTACAGTAGGGGGTACATTATCCCTTATAATACATGAGTGATACTCAGAGTTCCCTGTATAACTCAGCCTGCAGCCTTGTGCCTTTATATGGGCACAGAACCCCTCAGTGACTTCTAATATCCTTATCATTTACAGTAGGGGGTACATTATCCCTTATAATACACAAGTGATATTTAGAGTTCCTCTATAACTCAGCTTGCCTTAGATTAAATTGCAGAAACATGTAGTTATCGTACCCCTCTGATTCCCATGGCTGTTGAAAGCAAGAGTTGAATTGTGGGAAATTCCTGTGATGGTTGTATGTATGGTTTAAATCTCTCACTGAGTGCAGTGGGCTAAATGCAAGAGGGGAAATCTCAGTCTCTCCCACTGGGGGGTGGGGGGGTGGCTGTACTTTAGGATTTAGCCGAATCTCTGTGAGGGACAAACCTTAAAGGAAAGGCTTGCTGACTGGGCCTCAGTGATTTGAAAACAAATTGTAATTAGAGGTCACTTGAATGGCTTCCAGTAATGCTCTGACAGTGACTCCATCACTCTCTTTATTTATTATTAAATTTAACAATCCAGTCTCATAGAACAAACAAGGGTTTAATGACATATAATGGGGCCCTCAGGTAAGAAGGTGAAAGCCGGTAGGACAAGAAATAGAATGTAACGCTGCAGAACCATTAGCTCTGTATTCTCACTAAGCACAAAGAGATGGCAACAGTAGTGCAAGATAGTGGCAGTAGGATATGTTAAAGACAGTAGAGCAACATAGGTGTAAGGTATTAATGGGACAGAAGAGCTGTAGGACAACACAGTGATAGTAAACCCGTGATGAAGACCACATAGCAAGATAGCATTGGTAAGGCAGGAGAGAAATGTCAGACAACAAAGGGAGAGTAGGATAAATAAGATAAGATGAAGACAGCAGGACAAGATGGATACAATATGACAAGTTCTACAGGACAAGTAGGACAAAGTAAAGAAAGTTGGGCAAGAGGGAGACAGTAAAACAATATAAAGACAGTAGGACAAGGTAAAGAGAGTAGGGCAAGATAGAGACAGTAGGGCAAGATGGATACAGTAGATAATAACAACAACAGGACAAGATGAAGATAGTAGGATTAGATGAAGACAGTAAGAGGAAATAAAGACTGTATGACATGATGTAACAATAAGGTAAAGTGGAGACAGTACGGCACAATGGAGAATGTAGCACAAGGTGAAGACGGTAGGGCAGTGATCCCCAACCAGTGGCTCGGGGGCAACATGTTGCTCCCCAACCCCTTGGGTGTTGCTCTCAGTGCCCCCAAACCAGGGAGTTATTTTTGAAATTCTGACCTGGTAAATAAAAACAAGATTTCCTACCAAATAAAGCCCCTGTAAGCTGATAGTGTGCATAGAGGCTCCCTAATAGCCAATCACAGCCCTTATTTGGCTCCTCCATAAACTTTTATGGTACTTGTGTTGCTCTCCGAGTCTTTTTACATTTGACTGTGGCTCACGAGTAAGAAAGGTTGGGGACCCCTGCAGTAGGGTAAGATGGACAATGTAGCACAAGGTGAAGACAGTAGGGTAAGATGGAGGCAGTAGGACATAACCGAGACAGAAGGAAAAGATGTAGACTTTCGAGCAAGATCTGACAGTAGGTCAGGATGGAGACAGTAGGACAAAATTAAGACAGTAAACAAGATGGAAACAATAGGACACGATGGAGACAATAGGGTAAGATGGGATAAGAAACACTTACTGTATATCAGCGTTACCCAATCTGCACCCCTTCAGTTATTGCTGCAGTACAACTCCCAGCACGCACTCGCAGTTGAAGGCTGTCTGGCACACTTGGAGTTGTGCTATTGCAGCTGAAGGAACACAGGTCAGACAGTACTCAGCAAAGAAATTACTTGATGCTGGTAAGTTAAATGCTCAGAAGACAGTGCGGCTCTCAATACAAAGCTTTTCTTTCTGAGTCAAACAAGGTTACTCCTGTGTCTGTATTCAATAATAAAAAGTCTGTGGATGAGATTTCACTGGTTGCTTTGATGAGAAACGGCATGGCAGCGCTCTACATTGTACTGAATTCCAAAGATAAATAAGTCTTTCTGGGCAGCCATGTCATCTTGATTTGCCAATTATTTAGAGAAAAAATAAAATGAATGTGGTCTCTAGTTGTAAGTAGAGTGTAATTTCTTTCTAAAGGCTGCCAACCTTTTAATTTGTCTGTTATACAATGCCCTGTAATAAAGAGAGCTAGAATCTCAGCCATAAAGCAGGGTAGGACTGCTGCTTACAATGGGTATCAGATAGGATCTGTGCCACTGTGACAGAATGCTCTGTTATACAGATAGCTAGAATCTCAGCCATAAAGCAGGGCAGGACTGCTGCTTACAATGGGTATCAGATAGGATCTGTGCCACTGTGACAGAATGCTCTGTTATACAGATAGCTAGAATCTCAGCCATAAAGCAGGGCAGGACTGCTGCTTACAATGGGGATCAGATAGGATCTGTGCCACTGTGACAGAATGCTCTGTTATACAGATAGCTAGAATCTCAGCCATAAAGCAGGACAGGACTGCTGCTTACAGTGGGTATCAGATAGGATCTGTGCCACTTTGACAGAATGCTCTGTTATACAGATAGCTAGAATCTCAGCCATAAAGCAGGGCAGGACTGCTGTGCTTTGAGAGATAGGAAGGAGTCAAAATGACATAAATAACAGGAAATATAGTCTCTGATACAAATAAAGAATACAGTAAATCTTTTCAGAAATTAAGTTAATTACATTTAACAAGAAAAGGACAGTCCTCACTAAATAATAAGTAGTATTTTTGTTGGTCATGGGAACTATTTAGTTTAGCACAAAGTTATGCAAGTAGCACGCCGTCCAAGATAGTATATACATTCACTTCCAGTTAAAGTAGTATGGCAGATCTGTTTCCTGCAAGAGTTCCAGTGTACTCCATGTAGTGCACAGATTCACAATACCACATACTGGTAGGCCAGTTTCTATTGGAAAGATTCAGTCATACAAAATGGGTTGAAGGAGTAGAAAAAGAAGTAGGTAAAGAGAGAAAGATAGAGGGAAAACCTAAAATATAGGAGAGATCAAGAATGATAGGGGTGAATAGAAAAGGAAAAAGAGGGGATGAGAGACAGAACAAGAGAGGAGGAAGAAAAGGAAGGCAAGGGGTAAAGAGACTAATGGGGAGGGAAGGAGAAATAGAGGAGGGAAGAGAAGAGGGAGGATGGGGGAGAGTAAGGCCAAACTGTTGGGGGGATATAAAAGGAGAGGAGATGAGAGACAGAAGGAGAGAGGAGAGGGAAAGAAGGTTAGGGAGTAGAGAGACAAATGGGAAAGAGATGAGAAATATAAAAAGGGAGAGAAGAGGGAGGATGGGGGAGAGTAAGGCCAAACTGTTGGGGGGATATAAAAGGAGAGGAGATGAGAGACAGAAGGAGAGAGGAGAGGGAAAGAAGGTTAGGGAGTAGAAAGACAAATGGGAAAGAGATGAGAAATATAAAAAGGGAGAGAAGAGGGAGGATGGGGGAGAGTAAGGCTAAACAGTTGGGGGGAATAAAAAAGGGTAGGTGAGGGGATAAGAGACACAGGGGTTTGGAAGTAGAGGAGAGCAGGAATACAGGAGGGAAGAGAAGAGGGAGGATGGGTGGCCAAACTTGGCCCAACTGGGCCAATTGATCAATCCCTCAGGCTGAACAAAGCTAGTGCATTTCCATTGTTTCAGTTGTTTGGGCAACCAGTTTCAACAGTCAGAAGTGGAGATAAGTGGATGCAACTGGCCAATCCCTGAAATGTTGTTTTGTGCGATATTATTGGTACGTGTATGGCCACCTTATGGCTTAACTGTTGTGTAGAATAGAACATGGGGGGAAAGTTGAAAATACAAAAAGGAAGACAGAGGAGATGAAGGAAGTAGACAAGAAAGGATAAAAAGGAAGAGGAAGGGGAGATGATGAGAGGAGGAGAGAGATGAGTGGGTTGTGTCCAGTCTTCCCTGGTGCCCAGTCTCACACTCATCTGCCTGGTTTTGTTCCATAATGTTTATACTGAGAAATAAACCCACAGAGTCACCCATGTACCTGATTTATATCCAGTGCCATGAATGGAACAGCATCAGGGTCGGTTTCAAAACATCAACCTCTATAGGGTCCCACAAAGAGAATATCCAACTGACGTGGTCAATCAGTATCACAAACACAATATCAAGTGATACACTTTGCAGGAAATACAGTAGTTACATAGTTACATAGGGTTGAAAAAATACCATTGTCCATCAAGTTAAACCCATCCGAGTAAACCCAGCACACAACCTATACTAACCAATCTATACACTCACATACATAAACTATATATACAACCAGTAATACTAACTGTAGATATTAGTATCACAATAGCCTTGGATATTCTGCTTGTTCAAGAACTCATCCAGGCCCCTCTTATAGGCATTAACAGAATCTGCCATTACCACATCACTAGGAAGGGCATTCCCCAACCTCACTGCCCTCACCGTGAGGAACCCCCTACGCTGCTTCAAATGGAAGCTCTGTTCCTCTAATCTATAGGGGTGACCTCTGGTGCGCTGAGGGATGCAAAGACTAAATGAGAGCAATGGAAATTTCTCATGCTCAAGGGTTATTGATCAGGTGTCGGCAGCCAAATGTAGGCTTTGTAGACAATCTATGCTTTGACTCAAAATATTAAAATTGATTTAGGTCATACACATCACAGAAGTTTTATTGGCCTGGGATGGGGCCCCAGAAATATGATTGTGCAAGAGCGTATGTGACCCTGAAGCTAGGGAATTATCTCCTTAGATATACAAGCTATACTATACAGAGAAGCAAGGGAGGCCAAATGAAAGCAGCCCTGAGGTTGTACAGCAGCTGGGCCTGCCCTGTGCCCCAGGAACAAAGACAGGGATGGTTTAATTATTGGACTTTGATGATGTCCTTGTCGGTGAATAATAAAATATTGATCGGGCAAAAGGCTGCTTGATTCCTTGAGCTGAATCTGTAATTATTGGGGTATTGCCACGTTAATGAAATTGTGTCTGACCCTTATGCAGGTGGAAGAGTTGGAAGATTCCATAGAGGAGATGCTGGTGAGGCTGGATGAGTTCTGCGCAATGATGGACATGGTGAGCAGTTGGTTACCCATTCCCTTTTGGAGAGTGCCCATTAAGAGCCATTAGAATATTCTGGGCTCCATCTGCACCGTGACTCATGGTTTCTGTGTGCGGAGTTGGCTGCCTCTGTTGCATGATGTAACGTGCTTTACTCTGTACGGCCACTAGGTGTTCTGAAAGCTTGCTGGGAAGGCAGCCATTTTACATCAATCCTTTCTCCCCTCCCGAGATGGCTATGCTCTTGCACACACACTCACCAGTTGTGCGCCCACTAGGTGGCAGTACAGTGCACAAGCAGCTTAACGCAGAGTTCTGCGTGCTGTGTTCCTCTTAACCTTTTCATGGCTGAGGTATGGAGCAGTGCTGTCTCATCTGCATAAATATACATGATGGGTTATTTCATCTGATCAACGTGGTGATTCCTTTAAAGCAATACAGCATACAAGTTGGAAGCATGCCATGAACACTAGGCACTGAATAAAAACTAGATGTTTAATCCAATTATTTCATCCAATTTATTAGACAAGTCTCCTTGCAGAGTGCAACCAACTATCTCAAAGATGGCGGCAACCGGCTGTTGCCTTTGACCTCAAAAAGGGTGCAGGATTGGGTATTTGTTCATTTTTGCGTTGGGGTTTCAGCTGTGGCAATAGTATTTGCATGAGGTGCAACAGGGTAAAAGGAACAGTAAAGTTCAGCAACAAGTTGCATCAATGTAAAATACATGCAGCCGCAGCTTGTCTCTCAACATTAAATATGGGGTCTGTTAATGTAAACTCATTACCGCAGAGAGCTAATTCATGCTTACAATCTAAAAGATCAGGAATGAAAGATTTATGAGCCACTGGTATCCCCTAGACTCAGACTTGTCTCACTATGCATGGTGCTACAAAATTGTTACACCTTACCTGATGGCCCGGACTGGCAATCTGTCGGTTCTGGCAAATGCCAGAGGGGCTGCTGTAAGATGCCATAAACAGTCACTATTTATTGGGCTGGTGAGGGGCTGTTTGGGCCCTTGCGTACTTGTAATGCCAGGACCTATTTTGGATCCCAGTCCAGAGCTGCTCACTTTGCTACATAAACTTTACTGTTCCTTTAAAACAACCAGCCAGACCAGGAATATTTTATCCGTTCTGTGCTGTTTGAGATCAAATATTGTTATTATGATGTCATTAAGTGACATGATGATGTCATGCATCTCAATGCAAATGAGACAATGAAATCTCTATGTATTCTGGCTTAATGATGTTGGGTTAGTGATGAGGTATGGTTTTGTTCAACCCCCAACTTACTAACCAGCTAAGTAACTAACCAACTAACTAACTCAAGGCTTTCATGCATATTATTTTCTAGTTTAAATTAAAAAATGAATAGATAAAAAAATAAAGTCCCCAAAACAGGAAAAAACCCCCAAAACAATTTCCAGGAGTAACCATTTATAATTAGTCTGCCTGCGCTAGGCTGGGAAATCAGGGTCATCATACAGCTCAGAATACGACAGTTTGAATAAAAGCATTTGTGATCAGTATCAGACTTCCAGGCCTAGAAAAGACTGGATCATCTCTAGATGCCATGAAGTTTCCACGTTCCCACTTCAACTTCTAGAATATGTAAATCAACACTACTTAAATGTTCCGTGACAGGGCCCACCGGGGCCATCTACCGATATAGCTATGTCCCTGCTAGGGTGATTCCATAGATACCCTCACAAACAAACACTATTGCCAGTGCGTAGGACCATGACTGCAGTTTGGCTCCTGTGCTTTGGGGCATAAAGCAGATAAAATAACATTTTTCACCATAGGTTTAAGGCAAAGGCTAGCAGCTTTAATTGCAGTTTTGTTAACCCAATTCTTTAATTAAATTTAATTAAATCTTCACTCCTGTGTTCAGAAGCTCACTATCTTGAATTTTGTTAGTGGCACTCACATGCTCAATGCACTCTCGGGGGCTGTTGAGAAGCTAAAATTAGAGGTTGTTGCAAATTATCAAGCAGAAAATAAGATTCATCTGTCATAGATGATGTTACCTATTGTACAGCGTGGCCGAATATCAATACGTTACTAATGTTAATAATAATAATGCTACAGGGCTGATTATGAATCAATTCTGAGGCAGACTGCACTGGTTTCTATGTTGCCATGTAATGTGAAACTAAATTCATTACTAATCAACCCTGTATTGTGAATATTTTTATATATATATATATATATATACATACAGTATATTGTGAGTCAGACCCTAAGCTCAGGTAAATGACAGCAGCGCAGATCATGTGCAGTGAATCAGCAGAGAAGAAGATAGGGAGCTACTGGGGGCATCTTCAGGGGCACAAATAAGGTTGCCACTTCTCTTGTCTGGAAAATCTGGGCAGGGAGGTAGGGTGTGATGTCACTAGGTGGAGCAGTGATGTCATGGGGGTGGGCTGTGTCATCATGGGGGTGGGGATATGACACGGCAATCAGCAATGATTGATCAGCATCAATCTTAGAGAATCCTGCCCCGTTTTCCAAACTGGGAAAACCGGGAAGGCAATTTAGACCCGGACAGCCCTAACAAAAACTGGACTGTCCAGGTCAGAACAGGTGGCAACCCTAGGCACAGATCTTCCCTGCTAAAGGGCTGTGGGTGCCTTGGTCTGGTACAGAAACTTAAAACGTAATGTACAACATTTCTAGCCTACTGCTTTAGTTCAGTTTTAGTTTCCCAAAAAGGAACGCATTTACATGAAACTTACCCTAAATACAGGTTGTTCAGTCGGTGGGAGGAGCAAGAGTTAACGTAAGGTAGCAGTTCCAAATTTTTTACATTATATTTAGATAAACTTTTAAAATTGGTACAGACCCCCTAAACATAAGGTCCTGAATTTCTGCCCTACTTCTTAGTTCCCCTTTAATTTGGGTTTTAATAACTAAAAAGAAAAAGCAGTTTCTCACACAAATTTAGTATAAAGCCATGTTTATGGGTTTCCCTAAACTTTGCTAATAGTTCTTCTTGCTAAAGAATCAACCCTAAGGGGCAGCTTTATCAAAATGTGAATTTAGAGCTTAAGACACAAAAACTTTTTAGAGGCGTATTTATCAACTGGTGAAAGTTAGAGTTGACCATTTGATAAATATGCTTCTAAAAATACAATAGGAATAAATAGAACATGGGTGAGTTTTTATGTATTAAGTTTTAAACTAACATTTTGATAAATCTGCCCCTAAGTAATAAATTCTATTATAATTTTGTATGTAACCTGTGCCGCACCTCTCACATTGTTTAACTCTGATCTTGCCCATTCCCACACCTTGTGTCTCAACCCTTTCTCCTTGTAGATTGTAAGTTCTTTTGGGCAGGGCTCTCTTCACCTCTTGTATCGGTTATTGATTGCTTTATATGTTACTCTCTATGTCCTATGTATGAAACCCACTTATTGTACAGCGCTGCGGAATATGTTGGCGCTTTATAAATAAATGTTAATAATAATAATAACCCAAGCAGAATAAGTTATTCTTATTAACATGTATTTATAAATAGCCAATATATTCTGTATCTCTGTACAACAAAAGGGTGTATATATCAAACATACAAGCTACATACATATACAGTACTGATCAATACAGGAGATAAAGAGGGTGCTAAATTATAGAGCTCATAATCTAAAAGGACACATGTAAATAGATTGCAAGCTCCTTGGAAAAGGGGCCCTGTCATGAATTAACACATTTTTGTCTAATGTTATTTAACTAAAATCCGTGTATAAATGAGCTTGTTTTTTTGTGTCTGCATACTGTAGTCCTGTAGAATAATTAGTAGTCAGCAAATGCATATGTCCAGTAAAATACAATATATTGAAAAATATACAATTTGTTGTATTTATGGTTCAGATATTTTGCAAATGGTTCTTGGCTCTGATATGTTTAATGTTTCCAATTTTAAAAGCAGACGTGTGTAAAATGTGCATGTTGGGCAGAACATTAAAGCCCTTAAATCTGACACACACTGCATGGCTGAACAGGAACCAGTAGAGTCTGCAGCATATATCTAAACCAGCTGCTAATTAGCTGTAAAGTACATTTATTTGTGTGGCCTGTTCTGTCGGATGTATATTTAACCATAAAATCATACCTGATCATGATGTCCAAAATTTCATTACATGGGTGGGACCATGTAGGAAGCTAAAAATGTTTGGCACATTAGGACCCCCCAGTATGCATTGCTGTACCATAAACATGTCTCCCTTTCAGCTCACAGAGCATTAAGTGTTAATCTAAGAGACGGCATAGCAGTATAATCCCTTCCGTGAGTGCATTAGCCATGGGCTTGATCCCTTAGGAATAAGACAGCTGATACAAATAAGCTGGACTAAGTTGAGGCCTCACTCAGTTAAAATGAAGTGGTTTGTTTGGACTGAAACATTCTCTTGCTTTCACCGCCATAATTGATCATTATCAATTCTGTGGTACTTGATTTGTATAGTGGGGAAAATTGAACACTTCAGGGCTTGATATCACGAAATAAGGTCTTCTAAAAAGAAAACCTCAAAGTGGCTGCCATTTTGCTGACACTTCCTCTCTCTCACTCGTCTTATTTGCCTCACAAAATGGAGGATGTGATTTTATTTTCTTCCCCTCAGAGGGTTGTAATTGTCACTAGTGACCACAGGTGGAGCTCTTCCTAAACTTACTGCAGTGCTGCTGAGGTAACTAGTAGCTCTACAGGGACAATGAAAGAACAGCCTTATTTGCTTTTAACTGCTATCATGGCTACACAGATCCCATTTCCTCTACTCCCTTCCAAATATTGTGAGTAAGTACTGTAAGTACTAGTCCAAGGCATCAATTAGTGGCTCACTTAACACAGTTATGAAACACAGTTATGTGTCAAGGTGGGGGAAACTCAAACCGAAACCTTTGTAATCTAGAAAACTCTTAACAGCCCAAAATAAAAATGTAAAATCATTTTGTACACTTATTATTTCCAACTTCACTTGTCAAATTAAAACTCACCTTGAGTCAGGATAAAGAGATACACACGCAGCAGCTGGCAGCAAAGAGACAGAAATGGATTTGACCAAAATGGAGGGTCGGGATCTTTCTCTTCAGTTCAGAAAAACTGAGGATTAGTATTTTTTTCATATATGGGCATTTCGAAACCAACTAAAGTCAAAATGTATATATCTCACTTTATAAAAAAAAAAGCCCAGGCTTTTGTAATAAAGTGTGATGAATATATTGACTATTCTATTGAATATATTTCATTTAGAGTGTCCTGTTTTTGAATGTATTGTAACAGATATGGAGGCTTTCAGGTAGCCCCTACAGTGTGCACCTGAATATATTCTAATTCACTTTGGAGCTCCATTCTGATGCTCTTGTAGTATATTTTTTATATCTGTCTAATTGAAAATATAGAATTATTTGCCCTCTTCCACAATGATGTTGCTCTCTTCATTGTTTCATTTAGGCACAGGACTCCAGTGTTTCTTAAATCTCCAGCCACAAATGTCCTCAAATGTACAATACATTTTGCCCATAGGTTATAGTGGTCTTTGCAAATATGAAAGAGCGGTCAATTTTGCAGTAGTGCTTACATTGGTTAGGCGTAATTTCTAATGACAATCAAGCAAGGGGCAATACACTCCCTTGGATAAATCTGTACTGGGTGTCTAGTATTTGACTCCTTTGTGGCAGGATGTGCCATTAAAGGCGCAACTAGTGTTGCCAGCTGGCTGGTATTAACACCAGGATTGGTATTACTAATAACTGCATTGCACTTAAATTTGTAATTCCCTATCATTCTGCTCCTGCCCAGTTACACCCAAACCTGTCAAGTTACATTTGGCCTCATCCTCTTAAAGCCATTGCTACAGCCCACAACCCCTTTACATACCAATCGCTGTGTGTTCATGCATACTGACCAGGTTAATTCAGGCATAGCAACTTGCTTTTGATATAATCAATATTCTCTCAACAAGGAGGAAAGAACCAGTCACATATGAGTTCTAGAACAAGCATAGTATCCAAGGCTATTGTGATACTAATATCTACAGTTAGTATTAGTGGTTGGATATATAGTTTATGTATGTGATAGTAAATATTGGTAAGTATTGGTTGTGTGTGCTGGGTTTACTTGGAAGGGTTGAACTTGATGGACTCTGGTCTTTTTTCGACCCTATGTAACAGTTGAGCTTTATTACAGACTCACAAACAGTGCTTTGGCCTTCTTTCTCAAGTGCACTCATTTCTGTACCAACTGGAACCCTTTTATTTAAGAAAAAAACAAAGTAAGGCCCTCAAAGAACACCTCAAAGTGGCCGCCATATTGCCGACATCCCTTTTCTCTTACTTTTCTTATTTCCCTCACAAAATGGGGGATGTAATTTTATTTTCTTCCCCTCAGAGGGTTGTAGTTCTCACTGCTGGCCAGAGGTGGCGCTCTTCCTACACTCACTGCAGTTGCTGCTGAGGTAACAGTTGATCTATGGGACGAGGAAAGACCATTTTTTTTGCAACTTTTTTGCAACTTATTTAGCCAATATTCTCTCAGCAAAGAGGCAAGAACTAGTCACACATATACATTGCTACAGTTGAGTTTTATTACAGACTTGCAAACACAAAATGTTTTAGGCCCCTTTTTCAAGTGTACCTCTTTATGTACCAACTTGAACTTTTTTTTTTTTTTTTTAGCAAAGTTGGCAACCCTACATGCAACATGGGAGTGGGCCAAAAACCTGGTATTTAGTAAGAGATGGGCGGGGGGGGGGGGGGGGGGGAAATTGGCACAGCAGGACAAGAAGGTAGGGCAAGGGCAAAATAGAGATAGTAGGATGTACTAGGGACAGTAGAGCAAGGTGGCACAGCAAGGTAAAGTGAGGTCAGTAGGGCAAGATGGTGACAGTAGCAATTTATAACCAACTTGCAGTCCTAGCTGTTGTTGAAGTACAATACTCAGTGATGGCTCTGTACCAGCACTGCTCAGGATCAGAACCAATGCAATGTATTGCTGTTCTTGTTATACAGATACGAAGTGAAACTTTCCATATCATGGAAGATAAAATCCCAGAGATCAAGTTCAAAGCAGAAGAAATGAACAGAATATACACACGAGTAGATAAACTGGAGGTTTGTGACACACACTGACTGCTTGTGAGCATGCGTGCGTGTTGCGAATGACATACGGGCATGTTTAGTGTGACATCTTCATCTGGACCTTATATTGTACTTCAAAGGTAAGGCTCCTGAAATCCTTGTGCCATTTTAACTGGTAGAGAGGGAGGAGTCTTACTGTTAGCACCATTACATACAGGGTGATTCCTGCGCCCCAAAATCTCTCCATCGCCATTAAAGCAGACCTACATGCATATGCATACAATGCTGGAAGTGCTTAATAAGTGCACTCTTTATTATCCCTTGTTTATATAACACTGTCATATTATGCAACATTTTACAGTTGCACATCAATCTGTGCCCCAGTGAAGCTTACAATCTAAGGTCCCTATCACATTCCCATCAGTCCCTGCCCCAGTGAAGCTTACAATCTAAGTTCCCTATCCCATTCCCATCAGTCCCTGCCCCAGTGGAGCTTACAATCTAAGGTCCCTATCACATTCCCATCAGTCCCTGCCCCAGTGAAGCTTACAATCTAAGGTCCCTATCACATTCCCATCAGTCCCTGCCCCAGTGGAGCTTACAATCTAAGGTCCCTATCACATTCCCATCAGTCCCTGCCCCAGTGGAACTTACAATCTAAGGTCCGTATCCCATTCCCATCAGTCCCTGCCCCAGTGAGCTTACAATCTAAGGTCCCTATCCCATTCCCATCAGTCCCTGCCCCAGAGGAGCTTACAATCTAAGGTCCCTATCACATTCCCATCAGGCCCTGCCCCAGCGGAGCTTACAATCTAAGGTCCCTATCACATTCCCATCAGGCCCTGCCTCAGTGAAGCTTACAATCTAATTAACTTGCCTGTATGTTGGATGGATGTTAATAAATACATTTTGTATACATTTTCCCTTTGAGTTTTTGATAAGTATCACTTTTCTAATGAGCTAATGTGATTCCCCAGGCGTTTGTGAAGATGGTTGGGCACCATGTTTCTTTTATGGAGGAGGAGCTAACGCAAGCAGAGAACCGGTACCTGCCTTTCCCACAAGTCCTTCATAAAATTGTAAAAGGGACTCCTACATTTTTATGGGTAAGTGTTCTTGAGATGAACTATGCACTATTACTATTTTCTTGGCATAAACCTCCTATTGTATACTGTTATTATTATTTTTGAAATAGTTTTATGATGTCTCTCTGTACAGGCTATGAGCAGGAAGCTGTTCCTGCTGAATTGTGCTTAGTACAAGGGAATAACTGTTACGCCATATCAAAATGCATTACTGACCTTTTGTACCTACTTGCCCCCAGTAATACTAGACAGCACCCTTTGGGTTAAGGTGACCATACACGGGTTGATTCTAGCTGCCGATATGGGCCACTAGGCCATACCCACATTCTAATGAATTGGATTGCAGCATTTAAATTATAGATTTGGGATAAAATGAGGATGCTGAAGGTAATTAAACACAGGACAGTATCTCTGTCCTTTAGACAGAACTGTATGAGGGTACAGCTTATTCCTTCTCTGTATATTTGTATTTATACATATGGGAGGGAGGTGCCATATTGTTTCCCTTAGACAGTACAGTATGGGGGTACAGCTTATTGTGTGCCCAGAACCTTCCTTCTCTGTATATTTGTATTTATACATATGGGAGTGAGGTGTCATATTGATTCCCTTAGACAGTACAGTATGAGGGTACAGCTTATTGTGTGCCCAGAACATTCCTTCTCTGTATATTTGTATTTGTACATATGGGAGGTGCCATATTGTTTCCTTTAGACAGTACAGTATGAGGGTACAGCTTATTGTGTGCCGAAAACATTCCTTCTCTGTATATTTGTATTTATACATATGGGAGGGAGGTGCCATATTGTTTCCCTTAGACAGTACAGTATGAGGGTACAGCTTATTGTGTGCCCAAAACATTCCTTCTCTGTATATTTGTATTTATACATATGGGAGGGAGGTGCCATAGTGTTTCCCTTAGACAGTACAGTATGAGGGTACAGCTTATTGTGTGCCTAGAACATTCCTTCTCCGTATATTTGTATTTATACATATAAGGGCTCTGGTACACGGGGAGATTAGTCGCCCGCGGCAAAACTCCCTGCTCGCGGGCGACTAATCTCCCCGAGTTGCCTTCCCCCTGCCATCCCACCGGCGAACATGTAAGTCGCCGGCGGGATGGCAGACGCGGCGGGGCGATTTCGGGAAATCGCGCCGCCGCGTCTGCCATCCCGCCGGCAACTTACATGTTCGCCGGTGGGATGGCAGGGGGAAGGCAACTCGGGGAGATTAGTCGCCCGCGAGCAGGGAGTTTTGCCGCGGGCGACTAATCTCCCCGTGTACCAGAGCCCTTAGAGAGTGGTGCTATATTGTTTTCTTTACACAGTACAGTATAGGGTATGTTGAGGAGACAGACCGGTCTTTATCTCTCATGAGAGCAAGGATCAGTTTGCATATTTTAAGAGTATATTTTGCCCTAGGCAACACGGCCGGCCACCTCAACCCCCTCCCGCCCCCCTGCCCACATGCAGTGAAAATCAATGCCAGGGTTGAGCGATTCTGTCCCAGGGGTAGGCAGAAGAGGTACCTGCCTAGCACCCCCCAATGTTGCACCCTAGGCAGGCGCCCCTTTGTCCCTGCAACAAAGGTGTCTGCAAGTTCATACCTGCAAATTTTCAGTAGTTTTTCATAATTTATTTTGGATTAGAAGCACACTGACTGCGAGTGCATGAAAACTGTGACTAACAAGAGCAGCTACAAGTCTTATTTTTTAAATAACTAGTTACCTAAAGGCTAAATCAGTAAATGACCAGTGGATAGAATGTTTTATCAAAGCTTTGCTCAATTCATATGCTAGCAACTCATGGACTGCTTGTTCTAGTGAATGCGGACAGCTGAGCAGCACATATTTCTTTGTTCCCAAGTGATGGGTAACTATTATAAACTATAACAAGGTGGCTGGGAGATGCAGTTCAGCAAGACCTGGATTACTCAGTCTCTCATTTCCTGTACTGTTTAAGCAGCTTCTTCCCAAGAGGCCAGCTCTGACAGTGCACTGCCCAAGGCTGTTTGACCTCCGTCCTGATTTTCTTGGTAAAAGAGTCAATAAAGGAATAGGAATGCTCAGATTGGAACCCCATGGAACCAACCAACCTGAATTGGACCCCCTTTTTCCTTGCTGCTGATACAGTGGTTGGGGAGTTGTGTTCAAGCTGCCCCCTTAGCCCTTAGTTCTGCGGCTGACAGCTCCTTTTACCATTTTCAGCTGGAGGAGACGGGAGGCACAGGTTGGGGGGCGAGAGCAGCTGTGAGACTGCTTCTGCTGGCTCAGGGATTTGCTAAGCCAGAGGGGTAAGAAGACTGAAATGAACCTTACAGGCTGTTGTCATAGAGACCATTGATATGTCCTTCAAATAAAGGGAGCCAAAATCATCTGTTATGTTATAAAGTTATCCCTGCATGCTTTTTCACTAGCTCATTAAGGAAATAATGGCCTAAATCTAATTTTCATGCAATTTGTTTTTGTCACTTCTTGGGTGTATTGTCTCCTCTCAGATTCTGTAGGAGGTGTGTCTACAGGTGGGTGTGGAAAAAGGCCTATTACTTTGTGTGAGGCTTGCAAATATGCAGTATGCATATATTGCAATATGGCACCTCACTCCCATATGTATAAATACAAATATACAGAGAAGGAATGTTCTGCGCACAAAATAAGCTGTACCCTCATACTGTACTGTCTAAGGGAAACAATATGGCACCTCCCTCCCATATGTATAAATACAAATATACAGAGAAGGAATGTTCTGGGCACACAATAAGCTGTACCCTCATACTGTACTGTCTAAGGGAAACAATATGGCACCTCCCTCCCATATGTATAAATACAAATATACAGAGAAGGAATGTTCTGGGCACACAATAAGCTGTACCCTCATACTGTACTGTCTAAGGGAAACAATATGGCACCTCTCTCCCATATGTATAAATACAAATATACAGAGAAGGAATGTTCTGGGCACACAATAAGCTGTACCCTCATACTGTACTGTCTAAGGGAAACAATATGGCACCTCTCTCCCATATGTATAAATACAAATATACAGAGAAGGAATGTTCTGGGCACACAATAAGCTGTACCCTCATACTGTACTGTCTAAGGGATATTATATAAAATATATCAAACAAAAAAGTAATATGATGTTTCCATAGTGAATTAGCAGTGCATGTGTGTACAGGTACGTGTGCTTACTATGCAGACAATAAAATTACAGGATAAATTTCCCACCTACTTACAGCCGTGTAACAATCTGCAGTTAGACTGTATCTAGCTGTGATCTTCTGCTTTGTCGGTGTCGTGTTGCCATAGCAACTTGTTACTTCTGGGTAATTTCAAACCTGTTTTGACGTGGGTTGTACTGTCTCCTGGAATAATCCGGTGAGAAAAAAGGCAGTTAGTACTGAAAATACTCAAGGTGCAGTCTAATAAGTGCAAATAATATAAAAAAAACATACTTATCCTTGAGTATATATGAACCAACTCCATTCATGAATCAAAATTTTAAATTGCCTTAGCTGAGAGTCTGTTCCATATCTTCACTACTCAGTAACAAAGAGCTCTACCTATAATACCTCACAACAAAGCTGGCTATACACGCACCAATATAATCATACAAAACATAGTTTAGTGCAATTTTCTGACCGTGTGGGGGCTCCAAATTATTATCCTGTTAATTTTCATACCATGGAGAATTGTCATTTCGTTGATAGGACAGGTTGGGGTATCCCTGGGGGACCTACAATGAATTTCCAGGAAGTCACATTGATGTGACATTCATCTCCATTTGAATGGAGATTTAAAGGAATACTGTCAAGGCAAAACATGTTTTTCTTTTAAACCCATCAGTTAATAGAGCTTTTCCAGCAGAATCCTGCATTGTAATCTGTTTTTCTAAAACACAAATAGATTTTTGTTATATTTAATTTTGAAATTTCACATGGGGCTAGCCATATTCTTCATTTCCCAGGGCGCCACAGCCATGTGGCCTGTGCTCTGATAAACTTCAGTCACACTTTACTGCTGCGCTGCAAGTTGGAATGATATCCCCCCCCCGCCTCCCAGCAGCCAATCAGCAGAACAATGGGAAGGGAGCAAGATAGCAGCTCCGAGTAGGTATCAGAATAGCACTCATTAGTAAGAAATCCAAGTCCGGCTTGGGACTCCTCCAGTTACATGGGAGTAGGAGAAACAATAGGTTAGCTGAAAGCAGTTCTAATGTGTAGCGCTGGCTCCTTCTGAAAGCTCAGACTCAGGCACAATGCACTGAGATGGCGCCTACAGCAATATTACAGCTAAAAATAAATTTGTTGGTTATAGAATAGAACTGTAAATGGCAGAGTGAATTATTTGCTGTGTAAACAGTGTCATTTAGAAATGAAAAGTACCCCATAAAAATCACAACAGTATCCCATTATTGCAGTTTCCTCCAGTTTCAAGAACGTAGTTGAAATTTTCAATGGGTAGAAAATATGGATGAATTCTCCCTCCTTTTTGACCTTTAAAAAAAAAAAAGCAATTTTGGGGGCATATTGTGAAAAAGTGTGACTAAATGTCACATTTGATGAATTTTTACCAAAACAGGAAATGAACATTGAATTGATGGGCATGCGTGTCTTTACCATTTACGCCACTGTAAATGATAATAATCAAGAGTGCTAATACGGTTTTGCCAGATCCATATTATCTCAATAGTCAGAACCAGCAATACAGCAAGAATCAGGAACTGCTTACATATAAATCACACTATTACCATGAAATCAGTGCAAATGTTGAATGGATGGATAATGGGACATTGCATAGAATTATATTTCTTTCATTCTCAACATTTTATTTTTGGGTTTACATCCCCTTTAAGACCTGATCTTGCCATACTGCGCTTTTTTCTGCATACAGAATGTCCCTTAGGCTTGTGCACAGCCGTCTAGAGCCGGTGCTAGACTCACATGATCTGTCTCTCAAGCAGTGGGAATGTATAAAGAGGCCATGTCTGTGTCTCTCAAGCTGCCAGCCCTAGCGAGGCTCCTGCCTGTGTGGGATTTCAGTGTAAGGCAACCTCTGGCCTCTTGCTAAAGTACAACCTGCAGCCAAAAGCTGTCACACAGGGAGGGAGATCTAGTTTAGCTACATGCACGGGTCTGCAGGTTGCCCACTCTTGTAAGCAATACCCGTCCTTAACTATTTAAGGTGTGCAGGCAAAGCAAAAGCTTCATACTCCAACTGCAATCTTAGTCAGCCAGTGCCAGAGCCAGAGCAGAGCAGAATCTGCCTGGGGTGAACCAAAATTATGGATGCACAGAATCCGGTATTCGGGCAAGATTCTGCCTTTTTCAGCAGGATTAAAATTACATGACTTTTTATCACATAAAGTTGAAAAATCACGAAGGATTTTGGGGTTCAGCCGAACCATCGGTGCATCCCTACAGTCACAAGCACAATTTCTTGATGGGTACGCACTCCAGACACGGGTGCAGGCGGTTAAGAAATAGGTTTATTTGGTGTATCCCTAAAATAAATCAAAAGGGCAATTCCTTTCTGGGCTTAAAAACATATCAGTGTAGTTGGTCCAGATTAAAAACCTGAAATTGGTAATTTTGTCTGGCTCACCCATCACCCCAAAATGTGCCTTTTAAATAATATTTATATTTCAATTTTATATTATGTTCAGTTTTTAATTTATGTTGGGTAAGGATTTTTGTCTTCGTTGTCTTTCTCATCGTACTTGCTCTGAGTTAGCATCATTTAGCATTCCGACTACTACAGTGATGTAAACAGGGTTTGGAAAGGATCCATTGGGATGCTTTGTTATACAGATAGTTAGAATCTCAGCCATAAAGCAGGGCAGGACTGCTGCTTACAATGGGTATCAGATAGGATCTGTGCCACTGTGACAGAATGCTCTGTTATACAGATAGCTAGAATCTCAGCCATAAAGCAGGGCAGGACTGCTGCTTACGATCTGTGTCTCTGTGCATTGTTCTATAACAAACTTTATATATAGATTACAGTGTCCCTTTAAACACAGTTGCTGGTGAGACAGTATAATAAGGGGGTCAGTGAGCAGCAGGGTGTTAGGAATTACTTTTGGCAAGTGATTGGTGTATGCTAATGAGTGCATGCATGCCCAGTGACTTTGTGGGGTGCACAATGACAAGCGGCAGCAAGAGAGCCCGGACAAGGGGTGGGCAGATGAAGTACCTGCCTAGGGCCCCCACCATCGCATTCTAGGCAGATGCCTCCTTTGCCTAACCCTAGTTCCGGCCATGGTAACATTTCTAGGAAAAAGATGTGGTCTTTGGCCTCTGCGCCTGACTCAGTGACTCCTCATTCCCTGAACTGCAGAGGCCTTCGAAGGGAGTTAAACGGGATCTAAACTCTCCAAATAACAAGAATGAAAAAGAAATTGTTTTATTATCATTTTATTTCAGGCCCTTCTCCTAGTTCATCCAGTCTCTGATTCAAAAATGCTGTCTAGTTGCTAGGGTAAACCAGACACTAGTAACAAGATAGCTGCTGAAACTCCAAAATGGAATAAAAATGCTAATTCATTCAAACCTCCCCCCAAAAAACAAAGACCAATTGCAAATAATCTGAGAATATTACTGTGTACGTTATAATACAAGCACATTTAAAGGTGGACTGCACCACAAGTGTGTTATGTATTCACAGCCAAGAGCAATAATAATAATAATAATGCTAATAATAATGTACATTGGTCTGTGCTGTTCGACACCTGGAAAATATTCAGTCTGGAAAATGTGAGTTTGCCGAGCAGTCAGTGGTAGCGAGTTCCTGAGTCTGGAAGGGTTTTTTTCTCTGCTCTCTGGGCTCTGCAAATTGCAGTTGCTGTGGGTGTGTGTGTGTGCCTAGTGGTTTTCCCATCTGCAGAGCGCTCTGTGCAGTGCACCCACTAAAATTCCGCCTGTAGGAGTCGCCATGAGGCTCTGCAGCTTAATGAGCCTCCCATCCCCCCACACTGCAAGTCGAGCTGCTCCTGGTATCGGCCTGGCTAACTGGCAGAAGGGGCTTTCCAATGCAGCACTAGAAGCTGCGACAGATGAACACAGCACGGTATTTCCCCCCCACCACTATTTTATAGGCTTTCATTGCTGCTTTACATCAGTGCAGCCACTTGGTTGGTTGGACTCCTACTAAGAGTAGTTCTTTTGTTCCAATTAGCTCTTTGTTGTAGCCCCATATGAACCCAGAGGTGCTACTTACAATAAGGTGCTGATGGGTCCTGGTGTATGCTGAGCTCTTTATGGTTATTTTGTAAATTTATGCAAGCATCTATATTATTATATACAGTACTGCCAGCTCTATTCAGTAGTCTACGCTTGAGACTTGGCCAGTTGCAAGGGATCAACGCAGGGGTAGGGAGTAGTGATATGTGGGTTCGGGCTGAACCTTACTATGCCCCACTTATGTATCCAGGCATCACTATTTTTTAGATTGGCGCCTGCGTGCCCCGCCCATCATGACATCAGAGAAGGGCAGGCATTGATCTTCAGATATTAAGTCTTGGCAGGTTAGGCTGATGCCACACAAGGCGTTTTTACGCTGCGTATTTTCTAATTCTCTCGGCGGCTGAAAAACGCCCAATATCATCATCCATAGAAATAGCTTGAAAAGACTCAAAGCAAACCACACAATGTGGAAATACGCTAGAAAACGCCTTAGCACGGATTTTTCAAGCGTAGGCCGAAAAACGCCAGTATTTGCAAAGCAAGCTATTCCTATATATACGCAAAGGTAGCTGCCAGACCTAGCGGAAATACGGGGCGTGTTTTACTATTTTGCACTAATAGCACCATGGAAACGGGATTTGCTTACGTCACCAGTACTAGGCTGAAAAACGCCATAGTCAGGGGCTGTGTGGCTTGGGCAGCATTTTTAGGCTGAGAAAATACGCAGTGTAAAAACGCCTTTTTGTTGATCCTAGCCTACCTTTGCCCAATGGCATACATAAATCCTTTAGATTTATAAGATTTAGGCTAATGTCCAGCGGAGCATATTCTTGGCAAGCCGAAAAACACTTGCCGAGAATACTCCCTGCTACTGTAAAATCCTCCTACCTGCACCCGAAAGCATGGGATACGACTGGGTACAGGCACATGTAGCCGATAAATGCCGAAAATGCAAAGTCTCACATTTTTAGGTGGATATCGGCTACATGTGCCTGCACCCAGTCGTATTCCATGCTTTCGGGTGCAGGTACAGGTAAGAGGATTTTACAGTTGCGGGGTGTATTCTCGGAAAGCAAGGCGTTCCATGACCACATAAAAGCATGAGGCCAAAGGCCATGGAAAAGGGACTATATTATTTATAATACACAAATTACATCACTGAGCACCAATTATAATTGATGACATCACAGCACATTTATAAGAATATAATTTACAGGATATTCAGGGCTCTTGTGTATTACATAAATACATATACAATAAAAAATAGTTCACATCTTGTCTATGTGTATAATATCTGTTAGATTGTCATCAACCAGATGTTCTTCTTTCAGGAAACATTGGGAATAAAAAAAATATAATATCCCCAGTGACAAATGAGTCATTTTAGGAGCCATGGCTGCACGGCCACAGGGATTGGTCCATCCCTGGCACTTGGTAGTTAACACTTTAAGATTACACTGGTCGTCAGCAGTGATCAGAAAACGCATCAATTCGCTGCCGGGTTGGATTACGCCCTAGAGGCCGGCGCATTCTTCCAGTTTAGTAGCATGTGGGCACCAATTAATCGGGCCGGCTGGCAGCAGAAGGCATGAATAATGCAGGGAGCAGTATGGTGTGCTAAATATGGTTACACTGCAGGACGGTGCCACAGCAAAACAAGGCGATCGAGTTACAGAAAAACAAAAGTAAAGGCCATCTAGTAAATTTGGAAATTATCATGATATCTTCTGGTTTTATTTTTGCTAGAACATCTCATAGGAGAAATGCATGCCAGTCACTGTTACTAAAAAAATTGGCATGCAAGAAAACATAGCCAAAAAGGGCAGGGACAACAAAAATGCGAGCTTCTTCTGCACGCAAAGAATTTTGTACCATGACCTATATACACTGCTCAGATTTCAAAGGAAAGTCCTGATACTGCAGTGCAAGGCAAAATGTGAAGCAGCTCTGTCCAGTGGTGATGCCACCCATTAGGTCATGGCGCTAATGTGTTAGTTAACGGCGCCCCTCGGGGGCAGTGCTGATAGTCTTACCACTTGTTTATCTGGCTAGAGAACAGTGTTTTTTTTACTAGTCAGGTAGTTTTTGGGGTGCTACACCTGTCTGTATAAATGTGCGCTCTTGATACATCTACTGAAGCAAGCTGGAATAGAGAAAGTGTGAAAGGTCTTTGTTATTAGCTGTAAGTGTTATAGTAGACTTCTTTGGTTCTAGAAAGGGCAAGGTTGAGGGATGTTTGTAAAGACTCCTTGTTGTTACCCTTTTCACAGATTTTCTTACTCCTTACACTTCCTCAAGGTTTTCCCTACTCAAGGAGCAAGCACATCCTTTCTACAAAGCTCCATCCCTCCAGCTCCAGTTGAGCTGCTCCTTTCTAAACCAGCTTCATCTCTGCTTTATTTAGCTCTGCAACCACTGGAAGATTCTCAACTCATCCTCCTCACACACTACCTATTCCCAACGTCTTCTGAGTTAGCTGGCCACAATTCTGATGCCCTTACCCCATCCCATTCATACTAAATGTTTTCCTATCTGCAGCTTTTACCACATTTCTACTATTTTCACCCCAACTCTTCTATCTTTCCTTCTTCTGTTGTTTTTACCCCATCTCACAATAGAATGCCCATTTACATGTTTTGAGATACCAGAATAAAATTTGTGTAAAATTTGAGAGAATGTTAAGAAAATAGGTTGGGAGCAATTTGGATCACAGAGGGGTAAAACACAAAAGAACACCCCAATGCATGTACAAATTAATTAATCCACTATTTACAGGAGAAGCCAGGGCAAGGCAACAACATTCAGTGAGGATAAATGCATTTTTAGAAAACCTGCCTACATTTTACTGCCACAATTTTCTAAATTTAGGGGCTCAATTTAGAGTCAAATGTACTCCCAACCTTGCCATGGGCTCTATAGATTTCTTTTAATGACATTTTAATACAACCTACAGTCATGTTGTGTATTGAAAATGTGGGCTGACTTCTGTAGATCCTCAGAGCCGTCCCTGTTGTTACCTACAGCTTGGCCTTATCCTCCCATTTTTACTTAGGCCAGACCGGTTACTGTTTTCCTTTTCCCCTATGCCCCGATTTGTTCTTCTTTATTCTCACCTACAGCCTGGCCAATTTCTCTTTGTTCTAACTTATGTTAAAGCAAAAATCGCAGTTTTCTCAGCAAATAACAAGTCAGGCAGTGTCACCAGCAGTCACTCATAAGGGGATGCTTTTTTGACAGATTCCATATTTTAACCATGTACATTAGGAATGTCCACCATGTGATTGCTGTGGTATAATTGAGCTAGAGGTCAAAAACAGCTAGAAAATGGCAGGTTGGACATTTCTTCAATTACATAATTATATTTCCCCTTAGATTTGGTCCCTCAAGCATCGCAGTAACTTATATCTAACCATTTCTCATAGATTCAGTATTATAGCTATAGGGATATTAGATTCAAAAACAGATAAAGGTCTAATGGAAGGTCTGAAAAAAAAGTGCTGATTTTGTTTGATCAGTTGATGGGAGTGCAACTTGCATTGATTCATGGCTGGATAAATGAATTCATCACAGGGGATTTTTTTTTTTTTAAACAAATGGAAGGGATTTACTGGAAGGGATTACCCAAAAATCCCCCGCAACAAGATCTGTTTTGTATGAGTGGAACAATCAGTTACTACGTTGCTGATATACCATTAGTGTTCTCATCACATGTTCAGAAGATAAGTTAACTTTCTGGTAAGACTGCAGAGAAGTGAATTTGGTGTCAAAATACTTGAATGCAATTGTAATTAGATTATTTTAATGGCATTTCAATGACTTTGACCCATTATTGGAAGAATATGTTAGTTATTCTATCATTTTTTATTGTTCTACTGTACAGCACTGCGTACATGAGTAGCATTTTATAAATATATACATCCATGAGAAGTTCATAGGAAACGACAGATTTTGCCATATTGAAGAACATAGTTAGAATCATGTTTTGTGTTAACGCTTCAAAGTCTTTAGTAAAAGGAAGAAGATGAGAAGGAAGTGATTGGAGAGAGGATGAGAATTAATTTGGAAAGTGGGTCTGAGGTTTCTGGTGGCCCCTGATTCCCCAGTTTGGTAGCAGTTAGAGGTGGCTGTGAGTGGCAGCTCTGTCATGGCAGTGGTCACCTGGGCAACGTAGACTTTACAGCTATGGCGCTACAAAAAATGTAATTGAAAACGTCATACAAAATAAGCATGAATATAACCGTATATGTAAGAGTACTCCTGAACCCGGCCAAACCAGCAGTACAGCCATTAGCCCAATCATTTCCTAGTTGAGTGTTTTCTTCAAAGCAGCAGTGGGCATCTAGGTTGTCTGGTTGGTGAGGGCATCACTGTGAGCTGCTTGCCCTGTCTGTGCACACTACATCTTAGGGTGAAATGGAGTAGTGTCCTTTGCCATAGCAGCATGTGGGACCTCAAGATTATCATTTTGTCTTTGTATAAAGAGGTGCAGATGTGTCCGGTTACCAAATTAAATGGCTTGTAGATGATGAGATACAAGAACCTTGGATTTCCTTATTTCAGCTTTTGATAACTAAAGATGTGACTAACCAGAATATGTATTGCTTACTCTTGCTTTATTCCCCATGCTTTAGAAAACTGGGCCAAAAAAGCAGCATACATATGAACTTCCAAAGATGTACAGGACAGAAGACTACTTTCCTACCACTTCTACCCATCCAAAAAACCCCACGTGAAACAATCCACGGGTCAAAAAAAAAAAAACCAAGTCAACAAGGAAGGACAGACAGTGGTGGATTGGAACATAAACATGGAAGAACCTTTATTTTTTATAATGTGAAATATCACAACTGTGGGCAGAACTAAATGTGCCGTGAACTGGTCCCAGCTTTCAGGTAAAATATATTCAGAATACGGTGCCACCTAACTGCTAGCTCCAGCAGCAGAAGGGGACATTCCCATGGAAAGCAATCTCCTGGACTTGAAACCATCAATCCAACCACTTTTTGGACCATTGATATACTACTAAGTTTAATTTGAAATGAGCGCAGGCAACACCGTGTCATGGCAGGCCAGTACTACTAGGTTTAATAGCAGTAGCCTCACATACTAAGTTAAGTGAGTGAGTTAGTTAGTGAGTGAGCCTTTATGTTATCCACCTCTGGTATGTGCCAGTAGAACTCTGTTTAGGGAAGAATTCTACATTAGTATGTCCTTAAAAATTCCATTGTGACACCTTAAACTAAAATTTCTTTTCTTCTAAACTCAGTGCATGATGATGGGTGCCAGGAGTTTTATCTCAGCAACTAAAAGGCTACAGGTTGGCCAAGAGTCCAAGTGCTACTGTCTCCATCCAGCCCTTTTCCTACCTGTATCTACAACAAGGCCCCTAAGGAGATCTTTTTTTATGTGTCTTTAAAAAATATGTATTTCTCAGTTGTTCAAGGGTCAGCTCCCCAAGCTATGTCCATATAACTTGTTTCCATAGTAAGTAGGAGTATGAGAACTGCCTACCAGGCAACATATCTGGATGCCCAAAGTTTTGCAGCGAGCGTCCTTCCTATAAGGCAATCTATATTAACTCCCAAACACCTGCAACCTCAATTACTGCCTAGAATAATTAGTTAACCTACAGTCTCTGGTTAGGGCTTCAGGACTTATTCCTAATAAAATAAAACGCAGAAACCATGACATTCTATGAGAAGTCTCTGTTTTAGTCGTCTTTTTTTTGTTTGGGTCAAAAGAAAATCTAATGTCAGCAGGTGTAGTATCTGCAAATGCCTCTGATTCTACATTGGCCACGGTTGCCCAAACATTACAATTTCTTTTCAAACACCAGGCAAAGAAAATTCTGCCACTGCTACCTTCTCTAAGTTTACTAATGGGAAACCAGAAGTGTAGATCACCTAATTGTTCATTATCCAGCCATTCAGGCTCATTAGGCAGATAATAGCCAAGCTAAGCTGTGTATTGCCACCTTAATTCTTAACCCATTAGGGCATCGGTGGTAGGTAATAGCAGCTCTTTTACTACTAGATTGCACATTGCGGTCTTTCTATACCATCTCCGGCACATACTACTTATCTGTGTGTTGTGGACTGGGCTGAGTTGCAGAACGTCACGAAAGACTGATTATTCTTGTTTGCCTGGTAAAGGATAAATAGCCAAGTTTGTTACTTTGAAGTTAAATTAACCCCATAGTATAGTTGGGGGGGGGGGGGGGGAGGGTTTAACTGAAGATTCTATGCCAGAACACACATTGCCCTACCTGAAACCCAAAAACACATAGAAGAACTTAAGCTATTGAAGGATCTACTGGCATCTTTGGAAACAATGTCTCCAACTATCACCAAGACATTTCAGGATAGTGTTACTATGGCTATCACGTGCACTGCGCCATCAATTAGCACTATTTATCCTATCCAAATACAAAATTAAAAACCCTTCTACAACTCCCAGCATGTGATTAAGTCTATTGAAGCAATGGAAAGAGCAATGCTGGGCATGTTTGCCACTCATGGTGTGTAGTCATGAGAACAGTGTCATTTAATTGGCCCTATAAAGCTTGCGCTCAGCTATCAGCAGTACTTTAGACAGATAGAAGGTATGAACATTACCATAGCAACATATTCTTCTTTGTCAAAAAATATAAATACATTTAGCTTATTTGCTTACTCGTCTAAGTAAAGGTAAAATTATTTTTTTTTTTTACTACATGAGCTGGAAATTTTAGTGTTCATGGAATACATTTATCTTTAGCGGAAATGCTTTTAAGGTTTATTGATATAATAAAATAGATTGATATGTTTCAGCGGGAGCAGCCCTAGTGATTGACCAGCATACACTTTACAGTGCCTTATAGCACTTTCGTGCTCTCTAGGTCGTCAGTAGATTTATTGCAAAGGGGCCCTTCGAAAATTACCAGGCAGATTTACCAGGCAACTGCGACTTTTCCTCTGCAAAGTTTTGCACAAAAATGAGCTAATGGATACATTTACTCATACCTAGAGACCATATAATCTGGATTTAAGGACATTAAAATGAGGAATACAGAGCTGACACTCTTACCTTGCTTGCAAGTATCTATCGCTATCTAGAAAATGAATCATGTTCTCAAAAGGCCTAATAGGTCCTGCCTGGTGAAAAGAAAATAGGATACAGTTAAATCTGAACTGTGCTATGAAGGTGACATTTTCTTGCCAATAAGGAGCAAAGGGGGGGGGGTGTTGCTGTTTTATTGTCAAAATGGGAGGCAGCCAGGCAAGCCCCCAGGCTTTTGGAAAGATGCCGATTGGTGCATCCATGGGATAGGGAAGGGAACAGCTGTGGAGATATGCAGACACTGCTTTCCAATGCATTGGCTCCCAGGATATCAGGGGAAAGCACTCGTTCTGGCATATGGCACTGTGGCTCAGGGCGAGTATGCAAAATCTAAAAAAAAAAAAAAATCCTTGTTTCCTTGGCAACACTGTGCTATTCTGCCTCTGGCTTTGTACCACACAATGAGGATCACTTTAGCTATAACACTAGATACACACACCACACACAGAAACAATACGCGCTTGTAGCAGTCATTTCAGGAAGTTATCAGTGGGTGGTGCATTTTTATTTGCAGAATATAAAAGCTCATAGTTGTAAGTGGTGCCCTAGCACTCCAACACATGGAATCTGAATGAAAACGGGGAAGCATCAAAGGGCTGCTGCTAAAACCTACCCCACCCCTGGTTGATCATTAGCCCTTGGACCAAACTGCACGTGGGTGGCCAAAATGACAACCTCACCAAACAATTGGTCACTTTTCATTAATGCCTATATGTAATGCCAGGCTTGAATCAAAAATATGCTCAACGTTTCCTTTTGAAAGGGGAATTCCGGCTTCCAAAGAAAAATTTGAAAAATTTGAATTTGAAACACACATCACTGTAATATGTTCCTTTAAAAAATGAATACCATTTTTATATACTAAAATGCAGCTGCAAAGCAGTTCCTCTCTTTCTGCATCATTGGCAAACCTGGCAGGGGAGGAGGGACTAAAACACTGATGTTACAAATTGTGACAACTTCTGTACAGCTTACAGACTGCATGCAGGAACTACATAACCCACAATGCATTGCAGCGTTAAGTTACTTTCCTTTTTGACATCACTTGTACAGGGAATTGGGAGATGCAGGCTGAAGACAGGACATTTTTCCCATCGGCTCGTTGATGCGGTCCCCAGAACAACTTTGCCTATGCTCGTCATTATAATTCCATTGTTTGGATCGAATTAGCCTGGATTCTCCCGATATCGCCCCCACCCGTAGGTGGGGGGTATCGGGAGAAGATCCGCTCGCTTGACGACATCGTCGCGGCGACGTCTATGGGCACCTTCAGTTAACTGCATATTTTTCAACTGATTTTTATTGCAAAGTTGCTTGAAATGATGTTCACTTTTCAAATTGTGTTTGGGTGGAGTTCCCCTTTAATTTGAAAAACAATTCACTATTTTTCCCTGATACAATTGTAAATGATCATTCTGCTCTTACTGCTCAGAGACATAACGAACTCTGTATGACGAGTCCCACACTTCCCCTAATTGCTGCCTGTGTGTCAGGCTAACACCTAGGTGTTTATTATCCTATTACGTGACTTTCTCCTCCCTCGACTGCTCTGAAGATCAAGCCGAAACTGCAAGTGCTCCTACGTACTGCTTGATACAGTATAGAATGGAAACTACAGTTTTGTTTCATAAATCAGGCAGAATGCCTTTCCAATACAAGTCCTATTTCTGGGCATATGGTCAATATCTGTATATTGCTCTTTTAAATTTGCTTTTTATCTAAATAAATATTAGGACTGTCATTGCTACCTACACGCTTCTAAACAAAACAGACACATTCAGCATTAATAACACTATGTAGTTTAGGGGTTATCAATGGCACAGACTTTCAGTCTGTATAGCTACATCTCAGAGCCTGCTACTAATTTTCTTGCAGGGGATGGAGCATAAACCCGCCAATCACAAAAAACAAATGCAGTACAGCCTATAAGACCCGTCAATGATCTTATAATAAGTGTCCCAAGTAAGCCACCGTACAACTCAAAATAAATCTGTATATTTTTAATGCAAGTATATTATACACTTTCGTGGGAGGGGCCATCAACGGGAACATCATCCTGCCAACAATACAAACTTATCTGGCATACAAAACAGTATTCTTTCAACATTAATGCACATAAAACAAAAGATTTTTTTAGCTTTATTACTGGACAATGGCAGCTGTCAATATAAACCAATCAGCAATTAGTATTCAACGGTCTACTGCAAGCAAAAGTGCTAATTGGTTGCTATGGGAAACTGCACTGGTTTAATCCCCTTTGATTCTAAATTAACTTTCCCTGATGCATAGCCCTTGTACAAAAGTGCAGCTTTCCTAGACTCGATATCCGCGTCTTTACTCCCTTCCTACTGCACCGGGGCAGCAGTCAAGTTTCAGTATGTGGAGCCCATGACGCTAGGAATCTGCAGAACAAACAACTACACGGTACCTAAAGCACAATCCTTTATACAACAGAGACAACAATTGAAAAGTGAAAGTTGCATAATATACAGTTATCTTTAAGAGTTGTTTAAAGAAACAGGACTTATATGTGAAAACCCTTTATCCAGAAGGCTCTGAATTATGGGAAGGCTATTCCCCTTACAGTCCATTTTAAGCAAATAATTCTAAATTCTAAAAACAAAAAGCCTATATTCTATGGACAGGTAGGGGATCCCTTATCCGGAAAGTTTCTACACTTGGATCTGATCACCAATATGATTTTTTGGCCTTGCATAAAGGAAGAAAGTGCTCTAAATATACTGATTGTCTCTCTGTAGTTGGCGCAATACCCAGAGCACAGAGAATAAAGGTGGCTATATGGGCACAAACGGGCCTGAAAGTGGGAAAGACTTATTTTTCTGTTGGATCGGGTGCCGCATCGGCTTGTTAATGCAGTCCCTGAACCAACCGCATCTATACCCGTAGCTCTAATCTGATTGTTCGGCCCCAGGGTGATCACCTACCCGTTGGTGGCAATATAGGGAGAAGATCTGCTCGCTAAGCGGATGTTACTGTGTATGGCCACCTTTAGAGCCCCACGCCAAACCAATTTTTGAAACCCGACGTGCATTTCTACCCGTTTGGACCCACTACCCAACCTACAACTGACTGACCCCCATTAAAAAGTGATGCTGCTGCAAACCAGAAGTGGCATCAGAAGTGGGTGGGGTAGAAAGAAAAAAAAAATGTAAGAAATGTTAAAGGAGTAAAATATAAATATAACATAATAAATATAGATAAGGCCCACAACCTGCATACGGAAACCTACCCGCAACCAGCAAGGTACCCACTTTTCTTGCAGATAACCTGCGGGTTCCTGACTTGCTACAGGACTCTACAGAGACGCTGCCTGGCACAACGTTTGGTTGATCACACACCAGACCAATACAATATTCTAATTTTTATGATGCTGATTTGGATACAAATGAACATGTGGTCAAGCTTTACATTTTGTATACAGGTATGGAACATGTGGATCCATGGGGCCAACATTCTGCTATTTTAAAAGAGTATACATATTTACAAATAGTGATAAAAATTAGTTACTAGTACAAAAAAAAAAAATAAACATGACGCAGGCCCCGAGTAGCGCCTACTGCCAGTACATTACATACACAGTTTGGCATATTGGTTATTGTAATTGGCTCATTCTATTTAGGAACAAGCCCCATGACGTCAGGGAAGGCATAGCAAGGCTAGTGAGAAACATATTAGGTCAAGACAGGCAAAATCAGCAGCAAAGTTCTTCCAGCGGACAAATTCCTAAAGGAATCATCCAGTGGAGGTAGTCCAAGCCATAAATCACACTCGGGCCAATAATAACCAATCATGCACCCAATCACTGCATTCTAAGCAACTGATTTGCTGTTGCACAGTGGGCCTTGAAGCTTTCAATAGTACAAACATTTATGGAAAGTGGTACAGCTTAAGCAGAGACAATTTATTGGCACATTAAAGTACTAGATGTGTAGGATTTCTCATTCTATAGGTTTTCTCAGGGGGCAAATAACTGCAAATGCTCATAGCTTTATACTGGAAATGTTTCTGTGCATGGTAAGTGGAGGCTAAATATTGGATATTCTCTATGGGGAGTAGGCTATCGTTTGAGAGGTATAATTCAATTAAAAGGTTAACTGTCGCTACTATAAAAAAAAACAATCCACTGTAGCAATGCTTAAATAAATAAATCTGTTTTTCAAATACTTTTATGTTCGTTCACCTTTGAGTTAACTTTTAGTGTAATATAATGAGTAATATTCCAAGACAATTATTTGTCGTTTTTAAGTTACTTAACTTTTTTGTTCAGCAGCTTTTCAGTTTGGAGTTTCAGCAGCTATCTTGTTGCTAGGGTCCAAATGACCTTAGCAACCAGGGAGTGGTTTGAACGAGACATGATATGAATAGGAGAGAACCTGGACAGAAGTTACAAAAAAGTGACAGTAACAATAAAATTGTAGCCTCACAGAGCAAAAGTTTTTTGGCTGTCGGTGTCCATGACCCCCCCATTGGAAAGAGCAAATAATCTAAAATGGGATGCACTGAATCCAGGATTCGGCCTTTTTCGGCAGGATTCAGATTCGGCCGAATCCATACTCCTGGCCGAACTGAATCTGAAAAATCACGTGACTTTTTGTCACGTAACCACGGAGGTCGAAAATGTTTCAACAATTTTCCCTTCCGAACATCCCTAATTTAAAATCTACAAGAAATAAATAATAAATACCAAATAAAAAAGTTGTAGAATTGCCCATTATATAACATACTAAAAGTAAACTCTAAGGTGAACCACCCCTGTAATGCTTTTTGTAGATGAAACCAACAGGAGTCACTGATTGGCAAAACACAGACAGCCCATGCTTTGGACGTTAGCAACAGGTAGGAATGTTAGCCTGCGGAACAATGCTAATAACCCATTTATATTATAAAACCGATTTGCAAGAGAATTTGGAAAACAGCCACTACAGTTTGGAAAATGTTTCTATCAATGACAGTTCCCCTGTAAGTTCTAATAAGTTGAAATGGATATGGTCCTTTGACCATAAATGGACCAACCACTTTGTCGTTCGAGAAAAAAAAAAAAATTTCTCCAAGTGTCTTACTCTACAAAGCACAACAGCTCCTGTGAATAAGGCAATACATATGTACATTGAGCACAATACAGCATTTTATTTAGATGCTTAAATGAATACAAAGGGAAAATAAAGATCACGTATTACTACTACAACGGTGTGTGTCGAATATTAGATGGTGTAAAATGATCAACACTATGTGGGCATTAACTAAGAAAACTAAATATCCAAAATACGGCATTGTGTTCTGTAGGATACTTTGAAACACAATACATACTATACAGAATCTTAAAAGGTGTCAAAAATATGAAGAGCTGCAAACTTGCTTCTTGCATTTAACTTAAATAGCTTGAAAGATTTCAGCCATACCGAAACAGTGGTTTGCCACCTCTTCCCAGTATCGAGGTTGTCCAAAGTATTTAGTACAACAGTCCGGTAATTTGTATGACTGGACACAGTTCCTTGCCAGGGTGTATGTTATATGCAAAAACTAACTTTGTCAAAATGTACTTTTTTTTTAAAATGTTTTTTTGTCTTTTTTGTATTTTATTTTAAGCTTTTACTATAGCCGTTTCAAGCCCCTCGCTAGGTAAACTAAGTACAGCGTTTATTACACAGCAGGCCGTCACTTAAAAAAAAAATTCTATATTGGATACACAAGAACAATTTCATAAGCCTCACTTTGAATAGGTCTAAAAGACTGTACAAATATACATTTTAGCTATTCAGAATGAATACGACAGAGGGGAAAACAATCCACGTATTCCCAGATTTTGCTATACACACCGAGCTGGCAGACTGCATGTTACACTAATGTCTATGGGGGGGGAAGAAATGGATGGTTTTAATCAGTTTTGCTAAATGAGGGGCAGGCAAAAGATTGCTACGCAACACTTTTCCGCCTGTTATAGGGACATACATTTGAAAGAGAAACGAAATTTAAGATCTCCACAGTACGTTCTATTCCCGTTTCTTCTTCCCTTACTTTTTGATGTGCCCAACACAGAAGGTATAACAAGCGCAACTTAGCTGTGTCTGCAAAGAAATTGTGGAATTCCAGTGGCGATTCCCACTGCACAGGAGGCCTATCACTTATAGGCTGTAAGAGTTCAAGTTAGGCATAGCCGTCTGGTAATGAAAAACATATTTTAACAGTTACTGAGGGAGGGGGGATAGGGGGTGTACACAGCAGTGGTGCCTAAAAGTTAACTTATACTTCTTGACTACTGAGTCCTACACCTGTTAGAGTGCTGCGCATAGTGTCTGTAACAGTCATATCAAACTGTTCCCCGTCTTCGCTGTTATTTGTGCTATTTGGCCATTCCATTGGCTGGGTAGACAAGCTTTCGTCATTTCTGGTTGAATTCGGATATAACGTAGGCTTGTCTTTGGACCAAAACTCCTCGACTTTTTCAAAAGAGTTAGTTTTCCACTTTGACGGCTCCTGTTTGATTTCCATAACAGGAGAATCATTGTTGGAGGGGTCCGTTGCACTTGCAGCATCATCACTGTGGCTGGAATCATTAACCCATATCTCTGGCTTGGTGTCTGGAGTAGTGTCTTCTACATCGGATGCCTGCTGAGAGCCAGTATCACTTCCATGCTGTGAGGTCTCGTCCTTCCATGTGGAAGGCTGCTCCCGATCACCATCACTATCTGAGTTGTCTAAAACGATCTCTTGTGGTGCTTCTGGCATGTCGTTATCTTTTGCCTTTACATCCTCATCCTTTACTTCGGTCTTTTCTACTGCTTCTAGAGGGGACATTGAAATGCTTGACTCTTGGTTGTTTAACAGAGGGTCTGTGGGAATATTTTTCTCTGGGGTTGGCTCACCGCTACTTTCATTGGAGTCATCTTCATTGTTGAAGCTATCGGATGAATTGGTTTCATTTAATTTTTTCTTGTCTACGGTTTTACTAGCATTGGGTTGCGTTTCATCGATATTCTTAAACATCCATTCAGCTCCAAACGCCATGTCATGTTTTACTTTATTGAGCTCATTCATATTAAATCCAAGTAAGACACTGATTTTATATCTTTCACAGTCTCTAACACATTTTTTCCTTTTGTTGCTGAAATGGGAAGCAATGTCGTTCTTCCATAACCACAAGCTGGCTGCTAGCTTTTCTATCTCTCGCCGGTTGGGGTAAGGTCGTCTGTTAAAATATTTTGTAAGGAATGCTTTTCGTGCTTCGTACGAATCATCTTCATGTCCCTTTGGATCCAAAGCCAAGACCACGGGTTCTTCTGGTTTGTCATCTAAAATAACAGGTGCATCTGGATCATCTTCCATTCTCCTCCTCTTTGCAAGAGCCATCTCCACAAAATCATTGGTACGTTTCATTGGAGAGAGTAAAGGACCTGCATTAATTTTTGGTGGAGGAACAGATTTGTCTTGGCCATTCTGTGTCTTCCCCACGCCTCGGCAATGCACAAGATGCAATGTAATGGTTGAGGCAGTCATATTACTGGTGTAGACACCAAGACAATGAATGCATTTATATGTTAGCTTCTTCTCAACAGGGTGAACTGTCTGAATGACTTGATGTCTTTCTCTTAAATGGTGGGCAAGAGCATCTGATATGGGACCTTTCAAGATAGAAAAGCAAAGAGGGCAAAGTGTCTTTCCTACATCTTTTTTGTAGGGAACGGCAGCCTGTGGAGTATTTTTAATGGGTGCTGGCTGTTCGGGCTGTTTCTCAACTGTTTTTGGTGTCGTCTTTTGAGGAATAGGAGACGCACTTGGATTCTGCGCATGATACGCTACAGACTCTGCCGGAGCATCCCTAAGGTTATAAGTGGTTACAAGTAAATGTATATTTGTATGGCTGCCCTGTTGTAAAGTCAAATCAAAGGTCAAAGTGGAATCTGTTTTGGGGGCCATTTCTTCATTAGCGTGAACCATTCTCATGTGAGCAGCCATTTTTTCCACGTCGTTAAAAGTGGAACGACAGTACGGGCAGGATAGGCCATGGATTAGCATGTGATTGAGCAGAGTATCAGTGGGCAAGTAACGGTTACAGTATAGACATTTGCTAGTGAAATTGTGGATTTTCATAATGTAGTTGGCAACGGCAGGCACCTTTTCGGCCTTGTGCTCTTTTTCAAAATGTACACTGTACACATTTTCAGGGAATAACTCGTTGCAGATTGTACAGATTTTCCACTTCTGAGTGGACGAGTTGGAATTTGCAGCAGCAGCTGCCGCTGCTGCCGACGTGGGTGGCTTTGAACTGGCTTGAGCTAATGCTCGCGATGCTACATGAACTGGCGTTATAGATGCAGGCTTTAATTGACCCTGTGAGAGACCTGAATTTCCAGATGGAAGGGAGTACCTTAATGGACCTTGTGACCTTTGATCGGAACCAAGGGTGTACGATCTACCGTTTCCTCCTGGAAGCAACTGTTTCATAGACTGCTGCTGAATAGAGACTGCCGAATTTCCACCCATACCTATTCGCACCGTCTGCCCAACATTGTAAGCAGGTGGCATATTTTTAACGCCATAGCTATTCTGTTGTAGGTGAACATTGGACATCATGTTAGAATTCATTGAAGGCTTTGGTATTGAGAGCCGATTCACCATTTGTTGGGAAGGAAGGGTTCGGACGTTTCCTGGGGACATTTGACCCAATCTCTGAGGAATGCCCATGGTTTTCTTATCCTGTGGTTTTGGAGCTATTAGCATCAATGGCTTAGATCTAGGGACTACCACATTTGTGTGCCCAATCATAGCAGTCACCTGATAACCTATGCGTTCGTGGTCTTCGATTACATGTTGCACTAAAGCTTCATAGGTCTTCGGCATAAAGAGACAACGTTTGCAGTGAATGCCACCATCATCTCGTTGGCTTGACCCCAAGGGCACTGCTCCATTAAGTGACTTGTCGCCAGTCTTTGCAACGTAAGGTGCTGCAACATGTTGAAAATGTTCCCTGTATATGTGCTTTCTAACTACCTCATAGAGAGGATCTCTGTAAGTGCACTTCTTACAATAATAAACAGCTTGCTCTACACTGTCAGCTTGTTTGGGTTTAAGGCTCTCAAGCTTGCTTTTATCTTTGTAAGCACCAAGGCCGGGACTTGACGAAGGTGCATTTGGAGCATGAAATACTTTAATGTGCATCTCCAAGGTCTTTCGGTCACCGTTGTAAGTACAGTAGGGACAGTTCAAGAGGATTCGGTTTTCAAAGTCTTCATTGTGAACATTTCGAAAGTGACTTTTGTAGGCAGAGAAGAACTTTGAAGAGAATGGACACTGGCTACAGCAGAACTGCTTCGTCCGGTAATCCTAAAAAGAGAGGAAAGAATGTATTAAATAAAAGATAATATACAAAAACCCTCCACCTTAACTGTTTTCCAGAGAATGCCCTCTGTCATTAACTGCCACTTTAAAAAGTCCTTTTAACATTTTTGTTGCTGGGGCTGATATGACAAATTAGCCCCTTCAAGATTAAGTCAGTTTATTGGCCTATGTATGGGGGCTCTTGACAGCGAGCCCGAAACCAACATATTTGAACATTCTGGGTGAGGACCGCACTGGCATGTTGATGGGTCTCTAAGCCTATGGTATGATCCAATGATTGGCTCAGCCCAATTTGACCAAGTGGGTGTCCAAGTTGAACAAAAATCTGCTTGTTTGTCACCCTCACAAAACGAATGGATCTCAAGGAGTATGGAAAGCATTAAGAGCTATGTCACCCAAGGAATTTTGATCATATCTAGTTTCTGTGAAAAATTAATGGCCAATCTCTACAGGTCATTTCCCTGTGACTACACTGCATGTTTATTGCATAAACGCATTCATGTCATAAAGCACAAAAGGACTGCTGCTTACAGTACACTTACAGTCATTTCACATTATTGACAAATGGAGACAAAAGGGTCATGTTTACAATTAAAATGTGCTCGCACCAAGGTACCTCTCCTGATAATCTTCAGGCTCATGGCAGAAACCAGTCCAGTCAATGATTAGTGTGAAGACACACTGGGCAATTAGTCGCCGCAACCTTTTAAAAAAAAGTTGCAGTGGCAAATCAGCACGCAACAAATGGGGCCGGATTGGTTGTGGTGACTCTTATTTTAGCCTATGGCAGCTAAACCGCTGCGCAGACTCTTATCTAGTTATTCCTGTTAGGGACACAAAATCCTTGTCATTTAAGAAATAGTTTCTGATTGGATCCCTGCAAAATTAGGTATTAATTGTCTGCTATAAAAATAGCTAGAATCTCAGCCATAAAGCAGGGCAGGACTGCTGCTTACAATGGGTATCAGATAGGATCTGTGCCCCTGTTATACAGATATAATATATTTTCACCAAAAAAATGACTATAGACATTGCTTAAAGATACAAAATTAATTTTAGAATAGTGTCCCTCTACATAAGTAGAACAAAATGAGCCACAAACCTGATTTTTAGTGAGGGAAGGATCCCACAGTCCCACATCATCCCATGATGTGTTCTTTACATAGAAGTCATTTGGTTCAAATTGTTTGAACTCCTAAACAAAAGAAAAGGATTATGTAAGAAAATATAATGATGTCTTTTTGAACAGTGTGCATTTTTAGATAATAAACAAGCAAAGTGATCATGCCCTATCAGCATTTGCATGATGTACACACATTAAAGGTGATTGCACATACAGAGAATAGAAGCAAAGACACGTAAAGAAAAACTGAAAAAGTAGATTACTCCTCATTCACCATCACTTCTATGTAGTTAGATAGAGGAAGAAATCTGCAGATGCTTAAACTCTTAGCGGATGCTGCCTGTGTGTACGGTCTCATAAATATGGCTGAAAATCCGCACAATGATTTTTGTAGCAGCAACTAATATGTGCTGCCAAACCCTCAAAATTACAGGTCAGGTTAGATCACAGGTGACTGACCAAAACAGAAAATTAATCTTTTGATACACCTTGTCCGGGGAGGATAAGTAGTAGTGGAGACACCCAAGAAACTCTTTGCCTTCTGTAAGATACGGGCTGTCAGCACAGATGAACAATAAACAGTATTTGGGCCTCCCTGTGTATAACCGACTGTACAGTATCTGTCTGAAATGTAAAAATTATCCCAACTCTCTTCTTTTCATCACAACCACCATAATAAAACAATGCACTTATTAGATCTCTGGTTTTGGGGTATAACCTCCCTCACTATGCTGATATAGAGACTGATCATACATTGCTCATACTGGAAGCCAATAGTACAAATGCTATGCAACTGACTGCATACGTTTTGCAGCCCAAGACTTTGACATCCCACTATCCAGATGGGAGCAGATTAAAACAAATGAAAACTGCATATACAAGTTAGTTTTGTAGTTAGAACCTGATGCCCTGCACTTTTTCAGTGGTCATAATGCTATCTGTACACTGTGCTGTTTGATGGGCAACCAAACCATGACAGTTATCTGCAAACAAGAATATGTGCTATCATATATCCAAGCTATTATAATAGAGTTGGAGAGCAACACAAGCATGGAAAATGTTCATGGGGTTACAAATAGGGGTTATGATTGGGAATTAGGCAGCCCCCTGCGGACTGGCAGCCTACAGAAGGCTCTATTTGGTAGTACACCTTATTTTTATGCAACCAAAACTTGCCCAAAAGCCAGGAATTCAAAAATTAAGCACCTGCTTTGAGGCCACTGGGAGCAACACGTTACTCACAAGCCACTGGTTGGGGATCACTGCTCTAGTGGCTCAATAAAATGCCCCAATGGGGCACCTGAAGGTACATGTCCATCTCCATCCATTGGTACTGCTGTATGAAAAACATGGCACAGGCACTGGGCCCCAGGTAAATTCGCAGAAAAGGTGGAAGAATTTATTTTCACACAATTACCTGGGATTGCCACATGTGAAGTGTTGTACACGCTGCAATGCTAATGGATGTGGGCAGCCAGGTATTTTTGGGCATCTGTCAGGGCCCTTAGCCTTTCCTTAGGGCAAGGGCACAGAGCGTTGTCTCCCCTGCCTAAAAAACACAGGCTGAGCCAAAGCTCTGTGTGCCCTTGCCCTTAGCTTCTCAAGCTATTAAGCCACAACCTTTATCTTTTTTTTTTTTTTTAAATTGTTTTTATTGAGTTTTATTTAACATAAAGAAAGAAAAGAGAGAAGAGAGAGGAGATAGGAAAGAGTGGAAATAAATATTATAGCATATTACGGTTCTTGGTACAGGCAGTCTGAACAATGACTTACTTATGTAGCATTTGGTACAGGCATTGAGTTTCCTTACAATGGTTCAAACAAGGCATTTGCAGCCTAAACATAGATGAGTGTGTAGACAGCTGTATTTTGCCGTTAACTTATAGTTATGTTAATAAACTGTTTCCCAACTTATATTGTTTACTGTTGTTTCCGAGGGGGGGGGGGGGAGAGGGGGAGAGGGGAAAGGGTGGGTGGGGGGGGGGTGTAGGGTTGAGGGAGGGGGGGCTGACTCTCCTTTATGGTAATAATGCAGGTAAATGTTCAGTTATCCATGGGGTCCACACTTTGTGGAACTTTTGGGGGCATCCTCTGCTAAGATATGTCAAGTGGTATAGGGGGACTGAGCTGTTAATGAGGTCTATCCATTGTTTTTTTTTTGGTGGGTGTTCTGATTTCCATTTGAGGGTTATTAGTCTTTTGGCTTGTATAAAGAGGAAACATAGCAATGTTCTTTCAGCTGGGGCCGGGGTTATGTCTTCTACTTGGTTTAGTAGTAATGGGGGTATCTCTAAAGGTAATGTGAGTGCCAGTAGGCGGCTAGTTTCTTCAGTTATTTTGGTCCAAAATATTTTAATTGTAGGGCAGGCCCACATCATGTGTATATAGTCTGCTGGGGATTGAGAGCATTTTGGGCAAATGTCAGGGATTTCAGGGTTGATTAGGTGGAGTCTGTGAGGGGTGAGGTAGGTTCTGTGTAGGAATCTAAACTGGATCATTTTATCTTTGGAGTTAATTAGGGTAGAGTTATAGGTTTCTAAGGTCTCTGTCCACATTTCGGGTGTTAGGTGAGGGATGTCTCTTTTCCATTTTTCATAGAGTTTGGGGAGTGTGGGTTTTTCGGGTTTGTTGAGCAGTGAGTAGAATTGAGATACTGGTTTAAGTAGATTTGGTTCTAGGACCATTTCTTCAATTCTTCTGGGGGTAGTGTCTATTTTGTTTTTCCCAAATTGGGCTTGCAGAGCATGGCGCAATTGTAGAAATCTACACAACCTTTATCTTTATACCTCTATTTTGTGTGTACTTCTAACAAGCAGGCAGCATAAGCTAAGAGCCCAGAGGTATGGACTGATATAACTTGGGTTCCGGGCAATCATACACGGGCACAAAACAACTATCCACAGAAGGCACAATTTCCTAGATGTAGAACAATTCAGCAGGAACAGCCCCCTAAGTCTGCTCATAGCCTGTACAGAGAGATACCATAAAACTATGGCAGCATAGGGATTCCCCTGTAGTAAGCACAATTCAGCCGGAACAGCCCCCTAAGTTTGCTCATAGCCTGTACAGAGAGATACCATAAAACTATGGCAGCATAGGGATTCCCCTGTAGTAAGCACAATTCAGCAGGAACAGCCCCCTAAGTTTGCTCATAGCCTGTACAGAGAGATACCATAAAACTATGGCAGCAGAGCACACACAGTTTTACAGAATATATATTTCATGCTCAGTGTTGCAGCCAGTACATATGCAGATGCCTGGTATGCAGCCTCACTAGCCATTCACTAGCACAGCATCATAACATCTATTGGCTGTTGCTGGGATACTGGGAACTTTTAATTCAGCATCAGCAGAAAAAAACAGCAAGCTGAGGGTCACTGCCTTAAAGGGAACATGTGCACTTTTTTGTGAAGCACCAACCTTCCCATAATATTTGAGTATAAGCTTGTCAGGCTTAGGCATCGAAAGCCAAATCTATGTAAAGGGCACCTGTCCACCATCTGAGATGCTCTAATAGAGCCAGTACGCTGGCTGTGGTAAATAATACTATTCTGTGAGGATGCACAGGACATAGAATCCCTCAACGCATCCCTCTCTCACCCCTGAAACGCACACATGCGCAGAATGAGCGAGCTGGAGCACCATGTCATTATGCACATAGATGTACTCAAACATGGCTGCCCACATCAGGGGCTCCCTCCTGGTTTAGGCGGCTTAAGTCTTGAAATAAGATAGCACATAGCATAGCGAGTAGCTTATATACAAAGTCACTGCCATCCTTAGGGCAAGGTCAAACAATGCGTTTTTACGTTGTTTTTAAAAACGCGGATTTAAGCGTAAACACACTAATAAAACCATGTGCGGCTGATTCTATGCGTTTTCTTTTTCCTTCACGCATTTCAGATATTTCTCATTCACCATAATTTTGCTATTGTTTGTAATGTCTGTGCGCCTTCATTTCCAATGTCGTAATGATGCAAATCTGTGGGGATCTGTTCGGGATTTGCACAGTGCCACTTCTCTTTCCCTTGTATTGTCAAATACTAGTGTCTGTACACGTTCCCTATTAAAAAAAAAAAGTCCTTGGAGGAAGACACAGCGGAAGAATTTTAGTAAACTTGTGAAAAAAGCCAAGCAGAGTTTGGCCGCCATTTTGAAAATATGTGGCGTATTTTAGCTCAGTGTATTTGCAAACCTGTGGATCCCATAGAATTCAATGGTATGGGGGTTTCCTTGACGTACTGGCATTTGTGCTGAAAAACGCAAACACTGGTGTTATGTGGTGGATGTCAGTTTGCAAGCACCTCGTGAGTATTCCATTATTTTTATTATGGGCATATTTAAGCTCGTTTTAAAAACGCAATGTAAAAACGCCCTGTGTGACCTTGCCATTAGGCTAGCAGAATTTCTTCCAACTCAATCAAATTTGAGTGAGAAGATACAGGGAAGGCAATGCTGATGGTCTGCCAGTTTGGGAAGGGAGGGACAAATCTACCGTCAATATCAGTATAAAATACATTATAATTTACTGCTGCCCTGCGTTGGTGTTTGCGTAAGAAAGACTACTATAGTTTATATTAACAAATCTGCTGTGTAGCCCCGGGGGCAGCCATTCAAAGGAGAAAAGGCACAGGTTACTAAGCAGATAACAGGTAAAGCCCCATTATATTCTACAGAACTTATCTGCTATGTAACCTGTGCCTTTTCATCTTTTTTCCAGCTTGAATGGCTGCCCCCGTAGCTACACAGCCGGGTATTTATATAAACTATAGTAGCAAATCCGTAGCAATCACACCAGTTGTACCAACACAGGGCAACAGTATATTATATTTTAATTACTTTAAGACTCTTTCATTTTGTGGTGTTAGTGTTCCCTTAATTCCACAGTACTTGTGTGCATTATGGGTTCCACACCAATGTTACAATATACAGTACAGCAGTAGCTGCTACACTCTGGGGCCACACAACCAGGGAGGCAGTGGGTATCCAGTCTGAAAATAAGTTAAAGGAACAGTAACATCAAAAAATTAAAGTGTTTTAAAGTAATTAAAATATAATGTGCTGTTGCTCTGCAAAAAAATGGTGTTTTTGCTACAGAAAAGCTACTATATAAATAAGCTGCTGTGTTGCCATGGGGGCAGCCATTCAAGCTGGAAAAAAGGAGAAAAGGCACAGGTTACATAGCAGATAACTAGTAGATAAGCCCCATATAATGGGGGTTTATCCGTTATCTGCTAAGTAACCTGTGCCTTTTCTCCTTTGAATGGCTGCCCCCATTGCTACACAGCAGCTTAATTTATATAAACTATAGTAGTCTTTATGAGGCAAACACACCAGTTGTAGCAATGCAGGGCAACAGTACATTATATTGTAATTACTTTTATACACTTTCATTTTTTGGTGTTACTGTTCCTTTAAGGTAATACTTGGGGGATGTCTATTAGTTGTTCCAATATATTTCTCGAAGCCCAACCTAAAAGCTCAACTAAATTGAAATTAAACACCTACTGGCTCTCCTAGATATTGTTATAATTATGGCTAATACAACCCTGCTGTCATCTATCTCTATGGGGCCCCTGACCAATTGTTGGACCTAAAGGGGAGTTTGAGCTAACAGTTGGCCTGTAGGCTTGCCGCATTTATGTTTCTGTATGAAGCATTACTAGTATTTACTTCTTACACGGTGCTTTAAAAATTGTAGCTCATTCCCATAATTCCCTGCCCCTGTCAGACTACACACCTTGGGTCACTATCCCCAGGGGCTACTAAACTCCCTGCTATAGACAACAGTAAGAATTGCTCCTGCTAAGGGCTCTGGCACACGAGGGAGTTTAGTTGCCCGCGACAAATCTCCCGTGTTGCAGGCGACTAAACTCCCCGATATGACATCCCACCGGCGAAAATGTAAATCCCCGGTGGTATGGCATACGCGGCGACGCAATTTGTGGAAATTGCCTCAAGAGGCAACTTTGGAGATCGCGCCGCCGCGTATGCCATCCCACCAGTGAAAATTTAGATTTTCGCCGGTGGGAAGTCATATTGGGGAGATTAGTCGCCCGCAACAAGGGAGATTTGTCGCGGCCGACTAATCTCCCCATGTACCAGAGCTCTTAGGGAAGGGGTACACAGGGAGATTAGTCGCCCAGCGACAAATCTTCGTTGTCGCAGGCGACTAATCTCCCCACAATGCCATCCCACCGGCTAGAATGTAAATCGCCAGTGGGATGGCATATGCGTCTCTGCAATGTCCCGCAGGACATTTCCTCTTAAGGTAACTTCGGGAGACTGCTGGACATCGCAGCGACGCGTTTGCCATCCCACCGGCGATTTAAATTCTAGCTGGTGGGATGACATTGCGGGGAGATTAGTCCCTCTGTATTCAAGCAACTACAAAATTGTTCTAGCACATTGCAGTGAGATCATGGTAATGGATTTACTGAAACGTGTCACAGATTTATACTGCCTTAGTATTTATGCTGTTACCACACTGGGCAAGTATTTAGCAGCTGTAAGTGGGGCTGAACTAGAACACTATAAAAAGATTGTACAAATACTAAGCACTTAGTTCCCCTTTAACTTCAGCTGTCAGTTACTTTCTACACACTAGCGCACAAAGTAATAATACTGCAGAACTTAAGCAAGAATTGATGGTATATGAGGATGGAATCCTGGTGTGCCAGGCTGCTGCCCTCTCTGGATACTGTAGAGTTATGCCAGGTGACAGCAAACCTATACACATATGGAACAAGAGAGACATAACTCCAACAATGGTAATCTACAGACCACCAGTTATCCAAATCCGAAAACTGTGGGCGAGTAAAGGACAACATCCACCGGTGACCACAGCCATCAACATGCAGCTCCTTGCACTTTCAGATAGACCTGAAATGCACTGGAAAGGGAGACAGCAAAGGCCCAAGGGCAGGAAATGGAATGGAGCCCTTTCCAACAAAGGCAAAAGAATCCAAAATCACACTTACATCTACATGCTCTTTGCAGTATTCCAAACCAATGTCCCCCAATATCTTCTTTACAGTCTTCCTGGCCTTTCTTAAACTGCCAAGGTTATTAACGGGAAGCTGGAACATAATTTCTACCTGGAAAAAAAAAATATTAAAAAAAAAAAATTATAGTTTTTACAACATATGCGAAAAACAAAACAAAAAAACTATAGGACAGGAATAATCTGCTGAACTATACAACCATGCTCTAGGTTCCAAGGCATAGCTATGACATGGCTCAGCAACTAGACAGCTTTAATCAGCAGCACCCAAAAGCGTAATATCTATAAGGGCAATGATAAAAGCACTCTAATCAGTTATTCTTAATATCACACACCAGACTGATAGCCACAGGACAAACAAAATACAGAATTATACTTATCTAAAGGAAGTGTGCCACACACAGGACAAGCCGTACAGCTTAACATACAAAGAACATGCACTTGGACAAACAATCTGTTAGGAATGACAGACTTTTACAGACAAACCCACTGAAGAGAAAAGTGCAAGGACCACCAAGTCTTTTCTTCCCTTCTGTACCACTTCTTTTTCATGGTGATGTCAGAATGGTGCAATGTCCCCTGATGGAATGCTGCCCCTATTGGGCAATTCTGGACACAGTTCAACATATTCGCCAAGTTTATTGCAGGAAAGCCACCCAATGGGAGTCAAATGATAAACCATTACCATGAAGGCTGCTATCTTGCAAACATGATCACTGGTAGAAATGATCTGCACACAAAGATCACACTGTTGTGCAATGTTGGCTGTACATGTATGGATATCGTTGCATGACTGTAGGGATATGACATTTTTACACCTGTTTACTTATATGGCACGATTCTGTCAAGACTGTTTGCTCAACACATATATTATAGTAGGAAAAATGAAATCTGATGACAATATCTATACCCGTATGCTGTGCCATTTAACTAACTGGGGTACATCTCTTAAAGAGACCTAAACATGCTCCATAATTCAGTACCATAATAAAGGCCTATGTAGGTCTGTTAGAAAACGCCCCTCATCAGCTTGCCAATGATGTGCTCGTCTGATGGTTCTTACCCAGGCCCATACACAGGCCAAACTGGCAGCTTTTATTAGTTTCGGTAAACAGAAACCAAAGCACCCAGTAATTCACACCTTAAAAACCAAGGCATATCATGTAAAATTGACTGTTGCTCCCCCCTCCCTTTTTTTTAGCCTGGCCTCCTACCCAACAACTTCTCACATATGCTCATCTAAGGATGTGGGAGTAGGACATCTTATAACTGGGTAACACTTGGTGACCAAGGGTTACAAATCATTTTTACACATATTAAACACTACTTTACAGTGCAATTTTCTGCTGCACAACATTTTCCTCTGTAGCCTTTGAGATAACTCTTGGGTCACCAACTCTAAACTAAATAGTTACCAAGTTGTATGACAAATTATTTACTTTGACCGTGTTGCCCTTCTTCCAGGCATGTTAGAAATGAGGACCGGCCATACAGAACATAAATACTGAGGAGTGGGATAAGAATACACAATGATCAGTCACCAGCTGGCCATACACAGGAAGATATACTGGCCTGGAAAAGTCATCAAACAAGGGGATCTAGCCCAATCTGGCCAACCATTTGCTGGGCCAAATCAGGCTGATTCCAGGGTCAACAATTAAAATCAAACAAAAAGCCTCCTAGTCCCACAAAGATGATATCTGGCTGATTTTAAACACATATTGGTCTGGCAGACCCCACACACTGGACAATAAGCTGCCGACTCTTTTTGTGTGGTATGATCTGGTCCCATGTTTATGTCCCGTTTATGGGACAAGACAAATCCATAGTAAGACAACCTTTTCAAAAGTTCTAATGCCAGACGATCTGTTACCTGGAAGTAATTTATGATTTGGATCCAAAATGTTGGATCCAAAACAAACATGTTCTTTGAAGAACCCTATGGTTATTATACTAGCAACGATCTTTACAAATAATGGCTGCAAATCCAATCCTAGTACTGGAACTGGTTCACATTACTCTTCATTTTACTCTTAGGGTAAAGCTACACACAGGCTTTAAATTCTTTTTGTTGTGCCTGCATCCGAAAGCACTGAATCCACCTGGGCGCAGGCACACATAGCCGATATATACCAACTAGTGTGAGACTTGGCGTTTGTTGACAGATATCTACTATGTGTGCCTGCACCTGGGTGGAGTTAAAGCTTCCGGACGAAAGCACAACAAGAATTTTTAAGTGCATGGGTGGATTGTCAGCCTGTGTATAAGGGAAGGCTGACAATCCGCCTGCCTCTTGGGGCCTTAACAACGCAGACAGGGTTTGCCCAAATGGACACTTGACTGTAGCACATCCCAATGATATTGGTCATAGTGTTTGATTAGTAATCTACTATCCCTTTTAAAAGATTAATTGATTACCTGTGGCAATGTACAATCAACGCTTATTCTCAGTATGCTGATAAATGCAGGCCAAGAATCAGATCCTACACTCTGATCAGCCTTCAGCACGGTGTTGGCCCACGTGCAGGCACACAATGCATTTAGGTGCTGAAATCTGCTCCATATACCTGCACCTTGGCCAAATCAGTGGATCTGGTGCGCTACACTCTGAACAGCCTTTTCTATGTGCCTGCCCAATTTATCTGCCAGAAATGAATTAGGCTGAGGCAACATGGGGCCAAGTGCTGTACCCTTTGTCTCCCCCCTTACCCCCTTCCAAGTGTTAAGGTGGCCATACACGCACCGATATTATCGTACGAAACCTCGTTTCGTACGATAATCGGTGCGTGTATGGCATGTCAGCGAGCCGACCGATATCGCAGGAAGCTGCTGAAATCGGTCGGCTCGCCGATCGGCCAAGTTAGAAAATTTTGATCGGGCGCCATAGAAGGTGCCTGACCAAAATTCTCCCTTCAGAGCTGAATCGGCAGAAGGAGGTAGAAATCCTATTGTTTCTACCTCCTTACCTGCCGATTCAGCCCTGAATGGTGTGTGGCGGATCTGACGATGTTTCGTGCGACCGACGGTCGTACGAAACATCGTGAGATCGCCACGTGTATGGCCAGCTTTACCTCTTTAAAACTTATTAAAAATACACCTTAATCAGCCACTAATGACCCACTACTATTAAGCCACATGGGCAGACACCACACCCACATAGCAACAGCTAATTCTGCTGGGTATGATCTGGCACAACACATTAGCCAGGTATGTGCTGATAGGATGCAGATAGATAAAGTCTGCCAATGTCCTTTGTGTGTTCACAAGCACAGCACTGGAGAAACCACACATCACAAGCTTTTTAGAAACTAATTATATGCTCTTAGAAACCACAACACAAGATATTTGCCCCCTTAACAATAATGAATTGGTAGTAGAAAACCTTATTATAACAATAAACATGTACGTTCAACAGGAATTTAGTGAAAAGGGCAAGTGTTAATGCTATATACTTTCAACCTGCTTTATATTAAGAAGGGGGAGCACTGGCACAGCGGTTAGCATTGCCAGATTGCAGAGCTGGAGTTCTAGGCACTATTAGTTTGTATATTCAACCTATGTTCGCTTGGGTTTTGTCCCACACGAATATTGGTTAGGGGATGCAGAGATGGGTATTAGAGTGAGCAGGAACTGGGTTTCACTAAGCTGACGACACTGAAAGAAAGTAGAGAAAAGAGAAAGCACTTGCTTAACAGTCAAGCAAAGGACACACAAGGAGCCAGGGAGCTGTCTGCTTGCCCACGCACCGGCAACAAGACCAAAGCTACCAGCAAACATACTGACTGCATCAGCGAACACTCCCTTTGCACCAACGCTGCACAATGGAAGTCTCTTCTTCTTTAATAGGCTGGCAGAGCTTCTCATGGTGCAGCACCAAACAACTGAAACACAGTACTAGTTACAGGGCCTAGTCAAAGCTTGGCTGTTAGCAGGTTATCAAAGCTTGTGCTTGAAAAGAATAGCCTACATCTGACCGGGAAACATCTGCATGGAGATCACTAGAAATAGGCTGTCTTCTAAAATGTCAATATTCTGAAATTTCTACAGTCGATACGGACTAAAGGGTCTCAATCAATGTGCATCATCGCTGATGTTTAGAAAAGACTTTATGGTGTTCATGGGGTTAGGGAACAAGGCCCTATGCATGGAAACAACAGAAATTGGCTTTCAAAAGAAAATCTTTAGGAGGCCAGGTAACACCATAGACAATGTTTGACTAGTTCAGCGGCACAAAGCAAGTAATCAGAAACTAGCTTTTATTGTAGAACTAAAAGAATTAAAATACTATGTTCAGCATTTGGGAAGCCATGTTCAACATAAATGGGAGTCAACATTGTTTGCAAAGTGAAGCATACAAATTTTAAGAAATTGTAAGGAAAGAGCGGTAGAATGTTTGTTTGTTAAATGAGGTATCTCTCAGACATGTGACAAACCTTGTGATGTCTGTACATATAAAAGATGCTTTTCAAAATCCATACTTGGTCAAAATATGCCTTAAAAGAGATAATGGCGACATCAGATTCTGTGCGGTCCAATCAATACGAAATCTTCTACCACTACACCAGTACAGCGTGGCAAAACACTTTCTACCCAAGGGGTTGGCCAGAACATTCAGTTTGCATGCTGGTGGGGGGAGTGAATAATTCTAAATCAACATTGCTTATCTGTGTAATGCACCCCAAAACCTGCAGGCAGAAAACCACCTACCTACTTGGACAAGAAAGTTCTCAAACAGTATATGTAGGGGGTACTAAACATGCCAAATGCCGCCATAATCCTGACTGGCCAGTGTGCACTTCTGCAGTTGCATTATAAGAGGCCAATTTAAGAGCCAATAAAGCATATTGTTTGGGATCAATCTTCTAGCTTGAAAAACAAAAAATTTGCTTATTGTGCAGGTTAGTGAGGTGCCCAAAAGCAATACCTAAGTGCAAGTGAAATGGATCCCCCAAATGGCATTATGGGATCCCAATAAGCTTCTTAACAGTGATCAAAGCCAGAAGCTGGATTAGAAATGAGTGGACATAAAAAGAGGCAATCCCTTGGCCAGACTGGGGCAAATAAAGAAAATATTTCAGTGCCACATACAGACTACAGGTTTCCAGTTAAAAGCTGTTCCCAATGTACCCCCAAAGAGGAATGGTTTCTTAATCAATTACTACACAAGGTGAATATTTGGCCCATCAATTTTACTGGGATTGAAACCATCACTTTACAGCAATGCTGATAACATTTCCGATGTTTAGGTAGGGGTAACAGGCCACTAGGCATTACACCGGGGACAGAAGTTGCTAAAAAGCCCAGTACCACACTGGTTTTTGCAAGAGGGGCACACCTGGTATAATTTTCACATATAAATATGGTCACTAACATAAAAAATGCAGCCTGGGTACCAACTATTAACACAACTGGCATTTGCAATTTTGTCCTGTTGCAGAGTCTGTATATCAATAGTTTCACACAAAATTTGTGTTGCAAAGTTTCATAAAATGTTACATGTTTGTGAACCTTCTTTTCACACATACAATGTAGGTACAATGTATGAAATATCATTTGGGAAGAAGGAGATATAGTGTCTCCCTTTCAGCAGCAGTATTTCCCCGTCTTGGGCATCTGTCTCCTTCTCCCAAAACATATTTCTTACATTATACCTACATTGTATGTGTGAAAAGGTGGTTGTGTGCAGCAGCGAGATATACTGTTGGGGAGGCTGACCCACAGGCAATAGCATCTTGGGATGTGACAAGCTGGAGAGCAGTTATCTGGTTACTTAGGCGAGTGGCTACAGAAGCAAGAAATAAGACGAACAATTAAGTAATGTGTCAGATCAATTTAAGAAATTAAATCTTAAATTGACCTGACTAGACTTCTTAAAGTGATACAGACATGAAAAAAACTACTTTTTAAAATATGAATCTACATAAAAAGTTACCCAAAGGTCATGTTAATCTTTTTTGCTGATAGGGCTGCTTTTGTAAGTAATTGTTACTTGAAGTTCCTAAACCTGACTGTTTTGCCGACCTGACTGTCCCTTCTCAACCTGTCAGTTATAGCTTCTAATGCTAACGGACTCCTGCTGCACAAATATGGCCGCCCCCTCATAGAGGAACATTGGGGATCAGATAGGTAATGTAAAAGCATTGGACAGATACTTTTATGGCAAAATTATAAACAGCATGCAAACACAATGTTATGATAGATGTAAAAAGGTTTAATTTCTGGTGCCAATATCTCTTTAATCGGAGGGGTGTTACGCCTTTTGGAAGAGAAAGAACCTTGCACCCAACTCTACAAACTCAAACAAAAACACAGGCTCCAGTCACCCTACAATCTAAAATATAAACTAAAACCACTTTCTCAGCAACTTCTTACCGAATTGCTTCTTCTATTGGGAGCAGAGTTTAATTCATGAATGTGTATGCGTGCCTCTACATATGCTTTAGCTTAGTATCAACTACTGTGGCATAAACGTCTCTGGTTAAAGAGAAGGGTCCCACAGTAAAACTTTTGCCTGACTCCAGAAATTTGCTCAGCTCTCTATAAAAAACAACTGCAGCCAAGGCTTCATGCCTATGTGCCAGCGCAAGGTTACTGCCACTGTCTGATTTCAGCAGCAGTGTAACTGCATCCTTCCTGGTTTCAATGCAACTGCTAGTCATGTGACAGAACTGTTTGCTTCCAGCCCAGGGAAGAACTGGGCACGGGGATGCCTAGCAGCGTGCTGAGAAAAATAAGCGTCACTGTATTGTAAATTACCTCTTATCGCAACTCACTATTTATCTTTCTATTCAGGCCCTCTCCTGTTCACCTTCCCATTTCTCATTTTAACTACTAGGGAAAATGAGACCCTAGCAACCAGATAGCTGCTGGATTTCCAAACTGAAACAAAAAGCAAAATAAAATTAAGCCCAACTGTAAACAGTCTCAAAATGTTTAGCACTTTTAGATTTTTTTTTTGTATGAACTACTCCTTTAATAATGTTCAGAAGAACAACCTGTGTGACAATAACCGGATATTTTCCACCCAGGTGCTTAGAGCTATATAGTAACTTTACCCAGATACAAATAAAATATCTCCATCGTGAGAAACTCAGAACAGGGGACTGGATTGTCTGAGCACTGAAACTAGATTGCCATGACCCAGAGAAATGGTATAAGCACAACATCCTCCACTGCTAGTTGCCCTTTAGCCATTAAAGGCAGGAGTGTATCATTAAACCAAAAGCAGACTCTTAAATGTGGCTGAAGGAAGGGCTGTTAAGGATATCTGACATTATGCGAGCTAGACACACAAGGGAGTAGGTAATATCTGTTAAATTCCCTATCACAAAGCAGTAGGGGATGTTAAAGATAATATTCTGCTTAGCTAAACAGCTCCCTAACCACACTGGGAAGGAAAGGGGCTTCCCAGTAATGCTGTTTGCCCAAGGGTCTCACTTAGAAAAAATCTGTCTCCTTTTAAAGGAGAAGGAAAGGTACATGTTGGCACCCCAGTGATTTTATCTTTCCTTCTCCTTTAACCACATTCTCACTATTTTCTCTACAATTTTATTTTACTGTATATAATGCTGCTTTAATGCCCTACATCGTGTAGCGTCATATGGCAAACATCCCATACATTTTCCAATCTGTTGAACCTTATGACATGCACACCTATGAGACTTGTAGGATGCGACTAGGTGGTCCAAAGGCAGAAGATTTTTATTCCACTAAATCCTTCACATAACAAAAATCAAAGGCCACAAAGTATTCTGAAAGCACATCTGGCACCCAGAACAGTTTCTTACTTGGTGCCTGGGGCTAATGGAAACAAAGGGCTCTTGCCCAAGGCCACAAGGTCACCAAACATCCTGAACTTAAGAGATAAGTGTGTAATGATCACATTGATATTTCAGTTAACAAAGGCCCACAAACTTGAGATATGGCTCAAAATGTACAAAACCTGTAATGAACAAACTAGCACTGCAACAAAGCATTAATAACACAAAACAAAAAAATAACATGTTATGGCCTACACGGAGGCAAATTCACTGAAAGTGCCATGTAGATCTCATTTTCTTTTATTTTTTAAAGGGAATGAAAGCCATGTGATTCTACCTACCTATTATTGGGCTGCTGTATACAGTAGGATACACACCATAAAAGTGAAGATAAATACAACGATAATCCTTAAAATTACTTCTTTGTAAAGTGTAAGTATATTTTCTACCCAACTAGTCTCAGCTGAGATCCTATTCAATGAAAAATAACTATATGGCCCTCAAGTATGTGTTCTGCACAAGCATATACAAGGCTGATCTAGGGTTTTGGTTCAAATGATGTTCTGAAGCAGGGGTCAACAATAGTTATGGGGCTATCAGAGAGGGGCTAGATTTTTCCTACCCTAGGCCGTTCAAGGTGCCAATGTGTTGTGCCAACCCCTTCTTGATCACAAACATATACACACACACACATATATAAATGCACATATATAGGGTTTTGTGATTAACAAGGGGTTGGGATATATATATTATAAACACACACATATATAAATATATGTTTCTGATTCCTCAAGCTACCATGTCTGCTTCAGACAACCAACAATGTTGTGTCATTAATGCACTGCAAGGCAGAAAATGATGTTGGGTTGAGAAACTCAGGGATAAACCTTTAAATAATAATGAACCGTAAGAAATAAGACTATTTGTAAAATAACAATTACACAGTCACAAGATTTTTCTTTTTAATAATACCAACAGTTCCCCCTTTTGAGCATGGTCAACCTGTCTTAAGCACAGGCCTACATGTGATCACAAGGTAAAGTATAAGCCCTGAATCTGCTGTGCATGGAATGTGTTCCAGCCTTATACAGCTTAACCAAACTACAGGACACCAGTCTGTACATGTCCTAAACCAAAGAGCCAACAATGTGCCGCTAACTTTGCCAAAATAAGCCTCAGCAATAAACTCATTATGTCATCTGTCAGTCACAGAGACCTCAGCATACAAAAACGCACAAGGGCCTCTAGAACCGATGCCCTATGGCAAAATATTGAGGGGTACAGATGTGACACAAACATGTACTGTTACTAAATTAGGTTGGCGAAATATAGAAACATATTCCTTATAGCATTTTAGCTTTGCCTAACCATGGTGATTTCAATATTGCAGACATAAGCGATGTTCGGGGTTGCTTCCACAAGCTGGACCAGATATCCAATTTGTAAAAGGATGTCATCCAAAGCTGAAGCTGTGGGTTCATGCTGCTTTGTATTTACAGAATTTTATATAAAATATCCGGCCAACCATTTACAGTTTCCATGGCTTTTGAAAAATAAGGACACATCTGACAGGCTATGTAGACAAGCAAGGCTGTTACTAGTATGCTATACACAGGGAATGTTTTAAGGGTTGAATTATTTTCATATGCTCCTCACCAGTGTTAGTTAGGGGACACTGACTAAAGCCAACAGGCAGAAACAAGTAAGCCTTACATATACAGTACATTAAAGGGGAACTCCACCAAAAAAACATGTTGTGCATAATGAAAGTAAAAGGTAATACTAAGCAACATTTAGGAAAGGAAACCTATTTGCCGGGGATGTCAAAAATGTTAGACACACCTCAGTGAACAGAATTCTTAGATTTGCTTCCCAGTTGGTGTTCCTGTCAGAAAAACAATTGCACTGCCCCATGAAAACCCAAGAGCCATGCACAGATATTACTAACAATAATCTGCAGCTGGGGCAGGCTCATGAGCAACAGAGTCAACTTTTCTGATTTTACTCTGCTTTGTATGTGTCTCCTTTATGTTAAAACATAACTTATCACAGGCAACACCAGACTGTTTATATTCTCTGCACTACTGGTTATCATATGTAAAAACGTGGCAGAAACTAGCTGGTAACAGACCTGCAGGATGGCTGACGCAGAACAAAAATGGATCAACACATACAGCTTTCAACATTAATAACATTTACACATAACTTTTAAAACTAATGAAATCAGGAATGCATGTATTTTGAAAAGTTAAGTTATATTTTCTTTTATTAGTCAAAAGAACTGTTTTTCAGTAGTAATTAACTTTAAAGCATGGTTACACAGTTGATAAATAATGATGGTTACTAAAGACACTTCACTCCATGGGTTCCAGGGTCCTCTAACATGCCATGCAAAAACACAGTCCTTACTACCATCCTTCTTTTCTAAAAGCTTAGAGGTAGAAAGGAGAAATGAAAACAAACCTTTTATGTCAAAATAAAGTTAAGGAAGATTGAAATGATGATCCGAGCGCCAGTTTGTTGCTGTATGTCCCACACAGTGCAAGGTGCTGCAGATAGGAATCCAAGGAAAAAGTGTAAGTGCCAATGAATTTATCCACCTGTAGAGAGAAAATGATTGAATTTTAAGCACATGGTATTTTCTTAAAAACTACAGTACCCTCTGATTCTACTCTTCCCCTCTATAGTGCCACTTACTGGGTTAGTGCTTTGATACATTAGTCTATCAGTTCAGTTATGTTTCACCCCCTTCCCAGGGCCACCCTCTTTATAATTTGGGAGTTCTGTTTCTGCACAAGTTGCACAAAACGTTGAACCCGAAAAATGCTAAAAGTAAGGTAAGGTGTTGTTATTGAATACACTATACCATGCTCTACACTAGTGATGGGCAAAACCTGAACAAACAAGGGATAAGTTAGTGGTAAATAACTAGCTGGCATAATCTGATGTGAGGTGCATAGCCCTAATGGACACAAGGAGTAAAGTAAATTGCCATGAGTAAGAAAAGGCACCAATTTGACAAGTCAGTTTTGTGACAGGGGGGCTATACCCAGGTATCCAAAGTATAGTTTTTAAGGTGTTGCTGAACCATCACTAGCAGCCTTTAGCAGAGATGCTGGGAACTGTAGCACTCAGAAGGTCCCAAGCAGTGCATCCATGCTCTACACTAGTGATGGGCAAAACCTGAACAAACAAGGGATAAGTTAGAGCCTGCACCTAGAAGCACCAGAGGGGCCTAGGGAATGTGGGAGTGAATCACTGGCTCTCTGCACAAGCAGTGCATAATGCTGCTGTCATGGGCCCTGCCGCATTCCACTCCCAAACCTATAGGAGGCGCTGTGCAGCAGCTTCCAGTTTTGCTTCAGTCTACCCATCCCCCCACCCCAGCGCCTTACCCGGCGCACAGCAAGCGCCCCCTACTGGAATGTGAGGCGCCATTTTCTAGCTGCAGTGCATCTTGGGTGGAGGCTGCCTGTTATTTTTTTTATTCCCCTTTTTCCCCCCTGCCACAGCTCGCAGCCGTGCAAATAGAGAAAACAAACAGCGCTAAAGTGCATGACTAATGCGAAGCCATCACTGTGACAGCAGGCCATGTGCAGCGCAGGAAAACACCGGCAGCAGTTCGGATCGAGCGCCTTTGTGATGGACCCCCACTACGGGGAGTGGTGCAGCCCACCTGCCGCTAAACCCTAGCGCCGGCCAGCCCATGTGTACCTGGGGAGAGGGGAGCATGCTGGTTTAAAGGTTCCTCCTACAGGATCGCGCCTTTTTGCAGCAGAAGCAGCCAGACAAGGGAGGGTGGGGGCAGCCCCTATCCCCACCCCCTCCCATATATTAACCCTTTGCCTTCATGCCACTGGGATGCCCGAGGTACGGCCCTCCGGCTTCATAACTGCACGCAATACGAAGTTCTATTTATGTAGCATGGCAGCGCCAACCCCATGCCCCCCGCTGCACCCACAGCCGGATCCTGTGCCCCTCCATGCCCGGCACCCCTCTAGCCGAGCTCCCACCGGCACTGCATGTCAGGCTGGAACTCCCCAGCAGCAGGGTGCCCACCCACACATCCCATTGGGGCACCCCAGCTAGTGGCAATGGGGGCAACAGGACTCATACTGGCACCTCCCCCATCCCTACACCCAAAGTAACAAGTCTGTCCCCACAACCATCATTATCCGCATCCAATCAGAGCTGCCCGGCACAGATGTGAGTGCTCAGTACAATAGCCAGGTATGCCCCCTGCCCACTGGGCCCATCAGCCTGCCTATCTGTCCCCACACTATCTCCATCCCCTATTTGTGTCCCTCACACTCTCTGCACTTCCACCAACTCCATTGTGCCCCGCACTTCCTGCAGCCCTCAGTGTCTCCCCAATCCTTAATAACTTCCATCTGTTCCTCACACCACCAGTAACTTTATTATCCGTAACTAGCTCTGCTCTACCCCCTGTCACCCCCCCCAATTCCTGAACTATAAATCCCATCATCCTCTATAGGGGGGATCTGGGAGTTCTAGTTCTACCTCACGTTAGGCACTCCGACTTCATGAGAAGATGCACCCCAACATACCCACCCTGTAACCATTACGCCGCTCACGGCCCCAGACATACCTGAGCCGGGGGGTTGCTTGTCAGCCCGAGGCGGTGGGCAGCCTATGGCCCCTTGGGATATGGGGGTGCCAGGCAATGCGCCTGAGCATGAGCCCCGTGTTTGTGTGTGGGAAGGGGGTGGAGTCAGTTCCCGGTGCCGGTGGCTGCAGCTGTGACTCCGCCGGGTGCACTTCCTCCTCCTGCAGACAATACAGCACGGCGGCGGCAGCGGCTCCGATCCTGCCCTGGCCAAAATGGCGGCCGCGAAGGAGCGGAAGTGACGTCAGCGCTCATTAGCATGAAGGAGGGGTGGGGGGACTCATTGTCCGGAGCTGGCGGGAGCCCGGGAAAAAACAAATACTCCACTGCAGCCGCGCACCTGGGGACCGGGGAGATGGGCATGCACAAAGGGGATCTTGTCCAGCAGGAATTTGGGGGTGAAAGAGAAAATCGGGTCACCAAGATAATCTCCCTCTCACCGCTAGGGGGCGCCTTTTGCGGACGGATACTTCAAAGACAGAAAAATTACAGTGGGAATGCGCGGTGTTCTTGGTATCCCTTCGCCACCGGCACTATTATGGGTTTGGTCACGTGGTGCTGGGTTCTCAGTGCTGCAGCCATGTGGTTTGGGTGGTGTGGAGGGAAGAGATTGGTAGGGCAGCTCCCTGACTGGGTGCCAATTTCATTGCTACTGGCACTATATCAGGAGCAAGAAGTAAGCATCCCATGAGTTACACTTCTGTGGAAAGAGGCTCATTGGGAAACTAAGTTGGCCACAGTAATGGCTGCCAAGGACTGCCAATTTACAATGGTCTCTTTGGAGGGAGGTGACATCTTCCAGCCAGTGGTCACTGTAGTTCTTGAGGATCTAACAAATGACAAGTAAAATCCCTTAGCTAGGTATTATGGTGCCAATATAGTAGGTACCACAGCATCCCTCTGGCAGTTGCAAAGCATCAGCACCTTTAGCAGAACTGATTGCTAGTTAGTAACCCATTGTGCATATAGGTGCCCTCAAAGCCAATTAGCTGCTTTCTATGGTCAACAGCCAAGCATTAAAGTCATTCTCTGATACAATCAGGACCCTATTTCATGGTATGTTTGGGGACCTGGAATATTTTCTTTCAACTAAAGTAGTTTTGGTTTGCCATTGCCCTTCTATTCTTGGGGCTTCTGATTTTCTAGACTAAAGGTAACAATACACATGCCTATTTAAGTTGCCAATTTCAGACCAATTTAGCAGCGCATCTGTATGGGCACTACCAACAGGCCTATTTATTATAAAAAAAAATAGGCAAATGTATTTAAGCATTTGATTGAATTGATTGAAAAATTAATTGAAATTATTGAAAAATGAAGACAACTTAATTCAAAGGACCAATAACCCTAAACATGATTAATCTGACTTCAAGCCTTTTATTTAATTCCAGTGTTTGCCGTCAGCTCCACTGTGTTGCAGTCTTTTATGTGTTGTCTAAACAATGCCCCACCCAGCCTATAATGTTCAGTGGATCTTTACGTGATACATATTCATAAACTGACTTAAATATAATAAAGTACAGTTCAAGTATATATTTAATGCAATAAACCAACAGTTACCATCACCAACCAGTATATTAAAAAAACAAAAAAATAAAATTATATATTACTTAAAATTGTACTCACAATTAAAGAAGATTATACAAAATTTAATAAAATCATGAATGTCCCAATCAACAGCTTAACACATACAAGCAATTGATAAAGTTCATCAGTGAAGAAGGAAAGGTAATACAGAAAAAAATCCAGTTCATCCAGGAATATAGTGGGCACCAACACATATCTTGATTGCTGATCAGAATAATCCAGACCCACCAGCAAGTACAGTCTCAGTTCCTATATTGTCCCCTAGTTTTGTGGGATTGCTTAGAATACCCAAGTTCTCATAACTAATGAGGCTCTCTTTCCCTCTGCCATCTTAATGATGGCTAAACTGACAGCATATGGTGCAGTATTCCTTTATGGTGCCACTGCTTATGCCTCTTACCCCAGTTAATTTCAACAGACCTTACCTTTAGGACTCTTTTACTCTGAGGTAGTGCTGTTCTCCCCGGTGGCCATATATTTCATCCCAGCCATTGGGTTGCACACATAATCGTTCACCATTCCAGTAGTGCCGAGTCCCGTGATCCATTGCTCTTTATCACACAACTCCTTATCTCACTGTGGGGATCACTTTAAGTGGCAATTCACTTTACCTGTGGGTTAAAGTGTCTCCTGATTGGTCTGTAATCATAGTCACAGACTGAATAAAAAGCCCTGAAAAGGCAACTTTAGCCACTTTCAATTATAAAGGACTAGTATCTTTAGCTTTTGGCTACCCACCTCACATTGTTATTTTCAGTAGATTTATTATGTCCACTGCAACTCCTGTTATTCCAATAGGTTTCACTTTGTTCAAAATATTCCCCAAAAGCCCTCCAAGAAATTCCACAGGTATGCAGCGAATCAAGGATTTTGGTCACATGACTTTAAACACAAGGTTTTTTTTGTTCATAATTGATGCAATATTTTTCCCTTAAATTTTAATTCACAAACTGAAAATTACAATCGCTTGGGCCTTGGTCAAAAATAAATTTTTCTTGGAAGATTAGGTATTTGGCCAAAAATGATGGATTCAATGCATTAAAAAATATTGTTTCTAAAACGAGCAATATTTTTGACAGAACAAACTAAGGGGGTAATTTATCAAAACTTACATTTGTGTAATTTGTGCGAATGTCAAAACCTTGTATGTAAAAAATAGTTTGCCCAAGATAGCTACCATTTATTTCTGTGACCTTGCAAGCTTTCTAGATGCAAAAGTTTTACATCTGAGTTCACATTTTTTATCTTTAAAAATATTGAAAATTTGCGTTTTTTTTTCTCTCTAATAAAACATTTTTTAAATTCTGCTAATAGATTATGCAGTGTTGTACTGTTCCAAATTCAATTCAATGTTCCAAACTGAAAATACATTTATGGGACCTGTTATCCAGAATGCTTGGGACCTGGGATTTTCCCCAATAGGATTGTTTTGGCTCCAATAAGGATTAAATTATATCTTAGTTGGGATCAAGTACAGGTACTGTTTTATTATTAGAGAGAAAAAGGAAACCATTTTTAAAATGTGAATTATTTGATTAAAATGGAGCCGATGGCAGATGGCCTTTCCGTAATTCGAAACTTTCTGGATAATGGGTTTCCGGATAAGGGGTCCGATACCAGTACAATAATTCCAAAGATGAAGGTTGCGCAAAGCCACTAAATTGTTCCATTTTTATTTACTGTATTTATATTGTAAACACTAGGCATGCACCAAATCCAAGCTTTGGTTTTGCCGAATGCTTTAAGTCATGGAACTTTAAAGCTCTGAATACGTAAATGTGTAAATTTTTTGATCACAGTTTTTTATTCTCAGATTTGAATTCGCAAATTAGGACTGGATCAGTTTTCTAACTGCTTCTATAATAAATAAGGACACTTTATTCTTTAGAGATTAAAAAGGTTTTGCTTTCTCTTTTTAGGCTTATTTCCAGGATTAGCCATTACCACTCAGAGTCAAACTAAAGAAGGCTCATATGGACAGACCACGTCTATTTGTACCCAATACTTTAGAAAGACCCACAATTCTTGTATACGTTGGGAAGGTCACACAATTATGAACTAGAATGGATGCTTCTAACCTGGTAGCTTTATAGCGCAAGGACACAGATTCTGTTATTTTGTCAGAAAATATAGTTTTGCCAGATTGGCTATTTTCATTGTTTCATCTTCAAATGAACTGCATTTGTTATAAAATCTGTATCCATATCCAAAAACAAACATTGACATTATCTATCTATTTAAGCAGGGGCTGGGTCTAAAAGTGTGTGTACAGACCCCATTATTTATATTAACCGGGTAAATGCCTGTTTGTTCTCCTAGAACAGTGACCTATGAGTCAGGACCCAACACTGAATTCTAAACCAATTTACTTGGGTCGCCAGGCTTAATTTGGGTCCCCCTGAGAAAAAGGTTAAGAAGCCCTGTCCTATATACTATAGTAAGCCCACTCTGAAAGTAGTTTTGCAGTACTCAATATTGTTAAAATAATGGCTGATTTTTTTTTCCATACCCTGGTATAGTACGGTCATATTGTCCTAGAGAAACAATATGGCACCTCCCTCCCTCATACTGTACTGTCTAAGGGAAACAATATGGCACCTCCCTCCCATATGTATAAATACAAATATACAGAGAAGGAATGTTCTGGGCACACAATAAGCTGTACCCTCATACTGTACTGTCTAAGGGAAACAATATGGCACCTCCCTCCCATATGTATAAATACAAATATATAGAGAAGGAATGTTCTGGGCACATAATAGGCTGTATGCTCTTACTGCACAGTTTAAAGGAGAGAGTATAAAAGCTGCCATCCATATGTCTAAAAAAAAAAGAAATATAAAGATCTCTTTTATAGTTTATGCACAAATAAGAAATAAGGAGAAACATAAATTCAGTTCAATGTGACCATCCTGTGACTATATCGGTATAGGAGCTAATTCTGAAATAATATCATTTAAAATATAAACAGACTAGTGTTTCACAAATAGAATTGTTTTAATCCATACTTTCTTTTTACAAAACAAAGAAAAACAACAATGTTTGGGCTCATAGCAACATAAAAAACAAAACAAAACACCGGTCTATTCAAAAATATTTTTCCCCAATAAAATACAGGGGTTTTCCAATCAAGCGATTTAATGAGTAACTTACTTTTGGGAGGGAGGTGAAGATTACTTTCACTTCCCCGGAGCAGCGGATTAGGATATAAGCAGCTGCCAGCTTGGTTGGATCATGTGGTTGCAAACAAAGTTAGTAATCCTTTTAAAAAGGACACAATCTCATTGCCTCCCAGTTTGGACTCTCCGTAGACTCGATCCACAAAAGAGATAGGAACCTGAAACACAGAACCAACTGTTACTAACCTTGCTATGAGCAGGACACTGGCTCATTGCATGCGCCCAACACTTGCTGTTAAAGGGAGCCCATTTTAGGCTACTACCCACAGTTATGGAATCGACTATCCAGATTGCCAAACACTGAATTTTTTTGGCATAATTGGCTGATTTGACCTAGCATGTATGAGGCCCTTAATATTTAAAATGGCAATTTTTTTTTTATTTAGGATTACCCAATGGTACATACTACTAAAAAAAAAAGTATACCTTTATGAACATGATTATTAACATGAAGCAGGGTTTTACATATGAACTGGTTTATGGGATATATTTTTTATAGAGACCTACATTATTCGGGGGTATAGCTTTCCTTTAACCTGACCAATGGGTCCTTTTGCTGAATAGTCTATGACTGTCCATCAATGAAAGAACAAGTAGATGTAACTGGAAATGAGGATAAACTGTGGCTTCTCTCACCTGGTTCTGTTTTATTAGGAGCCAATAAACCTGCCTGGAATGAGGGTGGGGAAAAACCCATGAAGATACAGGGAGAACATACATACATACAGTACTCCCTGATGATAATGACCTGGCTGGAATCAAACCCAGGACCCAAGGACTGCCAGAACTGTACATGAAGTCAGTATAATCAGAGCATCAAGTCAAATGGACATTTTAAATGTTAAGTGTTACTAGTTCTTTAAGCACAGTGTTCCAAAACTATTCAATCTTTCTTAGGTGCCAAACATCCCACAAAAATGTGTGCTGTGTTACTGAGGTAAATAATGGCCACAGAGAAATTATTTTTATGAACTAAAGCTCCCCCAGTCCGCACAACTGAGCACAAGGCTTTTTCCACTTCCTGCCTTAGGTAAACACTTTGATTTCAAGCAAAATGGCTGACCCAGCATGCTTCAGAATTTGGTGTGCCCTGACTGCTGCCACCTGCAGGCCGGTCCTATGCACTGCACTGGTGCAAACAATAGCTTGCTGTAATTACGAGGAGATCACTACCTTCACATACACCATTATTATTATAGTCTCAACAAATAAACAGCATTCTTATATAAATTAGGGAATACAGACAGGCTTAGGTGAACCTATAGTCCTCCTTTACTGCTGTAAGTACAATTCCTTTCAGCTGTTGGTGGGATACTGGGAGTTTTAATGGAACAATAGAAGCTGTCAGTCAGTAGCTTGGTGCAATAAGAGAAATAAAAGCACGTCAGAGGGTCAAACGGGGCGGAGGCAAATGTTCAGCCTAAGAACCAATGATTAGATCACATGGTGACCCACAAGAGAGGCAGGGCAACACAATTATGTATTCTTGCATATGTTCCTAACCCCCATATCTGCTTCTCTGCTCTGCAAGCCCCCACCACAGCCTCTTATTTGCATGTCTCCACCCATTTGGAATTATATGGAGCCTAAGGGAGACTTTGTTACCGCAGGCGACTAATCTCTCTGCAGTGCCATCCCACCAGCAAGAATGTAAATCGCCGTTGGGATGGCATATGCATCGTTACAATTTCCCGAAGTCGTCTCTTAAGGAAACTTCAGGCGACTTTGGGAAATCGTAGTGACACATATGCCATCCCACCGGCGAGTTACATTCTTGCTGGTGGGATGGCATTACGAGATTAGTCGCCTGCGGTAACGAAGATTTGTCGCGGGGTGACTAATTTCCCTGTGTGCCACTGCCCTTAGGGCAAGTTCTGACCACTGTTTTGATTACCACTTCTCACGTCAGCTTATAGACATTTACTGGCAAAATGTATGTAGATTATATATAATAAACATATACAGAGCTCATATAGAGCATGAAGCCCAATTAGTTTTCTAAGGCCCCCAAAGGGGGGGGATCGGACATAGCTCCAGATTTTTAGATATCCAACTGATCTGGTAACAGGGTAATTCATAGGATTTCATGCTGCTTCATGGCCTAATTCTATTCAATGATTTGGACTGGAGATTTAACAGGATTAAAGATGAACTCTACGTACTAAAATAAAAACAACTGTTCAATATATGTTAATTAAACATTGTCAATTGGTTTTAGGATAAGAACCCGGGGAGCAGTTCAGTTGCCCATGATAGATCTCTGCTATCGCGGATGATTAGCCGCTCAGAAATGCCTTTCCACCAGCAACAATAGGAGTCACCGGTGGAAAGCACTTTGCATCACTTTGTTTACAGAAGTCGCGCAAAGTTGCCTGCAGGAGGACAGTACTGTCTATTTTAGTACAAATTCTAGTAGTTCTGTGTGTCTTCACCCTAAGGACAAAGGCACAATGGGCGATTAGTTGCTGCAACTTTTTAAAAAGTCCATTGTGGCAACTAATCTCAGTGACTTTTCCGCCATAGGAAAAAATAGAAGTCACTGCGACTAAACGCCCGGAAATTTTCGCTACACAGATTAGTCGAGACTCACTAATTGCCCCGTGTGTCTTTACCCTAATAACTACTAGTAGCAGTTACTTCTCATGGCTACAAAAATAAACAATGCTGATAATTGTCTCTGTGTTTTCTTTGTCTATGGCAGGGTATTTTCTGGCATTTACAAGCCATGTGTCATAGTCCTTAGGCTCTGTATAATTACAAATAATTTAATTGCTGTGGGCGGAGACATGCAAATAAGGGGCTGCAGAGGGGGCTTGCAGATCAGAGTAGCAGAAATGGAGGTTAGGAACATATGTAAGAAATACATAATTGCTTTGCCCAGCAGCTCTAGATCCTTGGCCCTGAGGCTGAACATTTGCCTCAGCCCAATTTTATGTCTCTTATAGCACCAAGCTAATAAGTAGCTCCGTGTGTCTTGGCCCTAAAATAGAAATATTCTTGCTGTTATGTTAATGTTCCACGGGAAACCAAAGCGATGCGCAGGCCTTTCCATTGCCTATTCCCTTTGTTGCTGGTGAAAAGGCATTTTGGAGAGATTAGTTGCCCAAGGTAGCAGAGATCACGGGCAACTAATCTCTTCATGGGACATTAGCCTTAAAAGCAGTGTCTGCCTATCTATTCTCTGCACTCCAGAATGAGCAGAGGGCAGCTGATTAACAGACCTGGAGAAGAATGGACTTCTGGGTCAGAAACAGATAACAGAAAGGGAAGACAGACACTGCATTCAACTGCAATGATATTTAAACAGTGAAATATGTAATGAATGTATATTGGAAAGTTGCGTAGAATATCATTTTTCTTCATTATGAAACAATACAGTTTTAAAATAAACATGGAGAAAAGAACACTATTTTCTCTGCTAACCCTGGAAATGTACAATGCTTTATGCTGTAAAAAAAAATCCAAAAAAGGGATTCATTTCATATGCCTTACCCAAAGCCCAAAACACATATGCTTACTACTCAGCAGCTTGCCTACAACTCCCAGCATGCCCAGTCATCCACAGGCAGAAAGTTAGTATTTGGAATGCTAGACACTGTGCACCTACAATCCTTAAGATGAAGACAATGGGCCTCTTTTTTGTCAGGTTTCCTAGCCAGACAACCTCTCCCTATATTTACTAGCATATCTCTATTGCCCCAGGCAACCATGTCAGTTCCTGTATCCTGCGCTCAGATCATGTGACCTGATTTGAAACAACCCCCGGCATTATGAGAGATGGCAAGGACTTTGAGGGTGGGGGAAGTTAGGGGTGCAAAGGACAGTCCCTTTCATAGAGCAGAGAAACAACAGCTGACTTTTGCATTTGATACGCCAATAGATGAATAATTACATACTATATAATAATTCTAGTACATATAATTACATCAGAATTAAAATATTAGATACACATTTTAAAAGTGAATTTGTTTTATTTTCATTTTGTCCTCTGGGTGGTGATTTTTTAAGAAACATTTTCTATCATGAGCATTCTATTTATGGTACAGTAAATGGCAGTTATACCATTGGTTTCTTCCTCTTTGTATCTGATTCAAGAAAATATAAATAATTATATTTATTGCACCTTTGCTTATCCTTAGCTTTTATGAAAATGGTAATCATTTTCAGTACTCATCATTATAATCTATACAAATTCAAGAAGCGAAACTTATATGACCTGGTGTGTGACCTAAAGGTACAGGGGCCATGGCAGGCCAAAAGGGACTGGTTACTGAAACTAAAAATTACAAGCAGAGGTATAACAGGTATCACACCCAAAGTCTGCTCATAGCCTGTACAGAAAGATTCCATCAAACTGTAGCAGCATAGGGATTCCCCTGTACTAAGCACAATTCAGCAGGAACAGCCCCCTAAGTTTGCTCATAGCCTGTACAGAGAGATACCATAAAACTATGGCAGCATAGGGATTGTCTTCCTAAGCAAGCAATTATTCAAGTTATCTCAGATATTTTCTTAGCTCAAAATTAATTGTTCTATCCTTGGTCTTACCTCTCCAATGGTGTAATTCAGTTGCCGAGCTCGGACAATCATCTCCATCTGGAAAACATAGCCCTTCGAGACGCACCTCTCCACCAGCTTCTGCAGCACATCTTTTCTATACAACCTGTAAATTATTTAAAACATTTTTTTGATTATACACCATGAATAGTCTATATATAAAGATATTAAATATATCCATTAAGAAAGAGCATAATGATTTCACCAGTATATAGTTCAATGGTTCAATGCAGACAGAAATAAACTGTCCATGCTGTAAAGTGTAATTGCCCATTATTTAGGGGTAGAGACAAGGGGAAAGTGTTGGAAGGGCTACTGCCTGCTCTGCTCTCATTTCCCTACAGAAATAGGGATTGGTAGCACTAGATAGGTACCTAATATATAGGGACAGAGACAGGGGAAAGTGTTGGAAGGGTTACTGCCTGCTCTGCTCTCATTTCCCTACAGAAATAGGGGTTGGTAGCACTAGGTAGGTACCTAATATATAGGGGCAGAGACAGGGGAAAGTGTTGGAGGGGTTACTGCCTGCTCTGCTCTCATTTCCCTACAGAAATAGGGATTGGTAGCACTATATAGGTACCTAATATATAGGGACAGAGGCAAGGGGGAAGTATTTCTCCTGTTAGGAAAAAACTGCACAGGCCCGGGCCATATGCGAGCAAGCGTTCCTCTTCCTTCTGGCTTCTTTCTTCAGAATCCTGGGGCCGACACATGCCCAGTTGCGCGAAAAAGACAGCTTTTTTGTTAAAGTTGGCTTTTAACTGTACTGTGCATGAGTGAAGATCGAAGAAGGAACAATGAACACTCGCCCAATACACCCCGGCCAGTGCAGTTCTGCATTGGCCAAGATTAAAAGTAAAGCTGTTAAGATAGCTAAGGGGGAATAAGACTTACCTATTGTTACAGCAGTTCATCACTATATTATTTTGATGTTATTGGTGCTTTCAGAATTGCTTTCGTGTTTAAAAAAACAAAAAACAAAGAAAAAAAAACCAAGAACTACATACCTGAAGCTTCCGGTTAAATCAGAGGCACCTGGTCTCAGCAACACCTGAGTTACAAAGTTAGCCCCCCGGCTGTAAAGGAAGGCACAAGGATTAGAGAAGCCAACCAGGATATATGGAGGTAATTCACAAAAGTGTCAGTAAGTACACAGTTCTCAAGCACAACAAATTCACAGAAGGTATCTTATAGTTTAATGGATGTCATAATGCCACCAAATATTAAAATAAGTGTCATATATATGGTAAAAAATGTGTTATTGCGCTTTGAATAAATTGTTTGTGTGCTGAAAAATTTTCTTTATACAGACAAACCTAATTTAGAATTTTAGTCATTTAGAAATAAAAAGTACACTATAAAAATCATGACAGTATCCCTTTAAGACTAACTAGAAACTGTGACAGGTTAATATCTGTTCACAGGTTATGATACAATGGGGTGTCTCTTTTTGGGAGTTAGTTGTGCCATGATAAGAATACAACCTCGCCAAACTGGCAAGTCTCAATTTAAAAGGCTTTCTGGCAAGGGAGGGCACTTGTTCCACTTTACCTTATTAATTTTCTTTTCAAATCCCAGCCATAAACGCCTCCATTTCCAGAGTACCGAGTGCCAGACACTATATCATAGCTACCTTCTTTCTGTTTCCTGTGCAAATATAGAAGGAGGTTACTTGTATGCAGATACAACATAGGCCATGACATTTCAAGTACACAAAGACCCAACAAACTATTTAGTGCCTGCCTATGCCTTCTCACAGCAGCCCCTCTACCATTTGCCAGAATTTACAGATTGCCAGCCCAGGTCTATACACACTGTATCTGTCTCTATCTGTCAAATAGCTATGCTGATGTATTTATTTATGGACTGTAATCATCAGGTGCACAATAGAGACACCTAGTGGGGATATCATGTTATAACACCAAATAGCATTTACAAAAATGTTTTTGCCAATTATGGAACTATGAGAGAACAAAATCATGCCACCTTATTTTAGAAAGGGGATGGTATTTAATGTGTGCAACAATCACTTATGCACTATCCTTGAGAAGGTCTTTCGAGGGTGCAAAAGGTACAATGCACAGCTACAAGTATAAATTGGATTGATCTTTACAAATATACATGGGAGTGCTAGTCATAGATTTCTTTATACATGTGATGTTAACCTTGCAGGCCACTTTGCCGAAATTTAGGGGCAGAGTAAGTTCGAGTTTGACATTTTTTTCACGATTCAAGTTTTTCTTAGCTAAAATAACTCAAATTCAAATTATATTTCAAAAACTTGAATGTCTGGTATTTATTAAGTGCAAAAAAAGCCCAAAAACTTGAATGTAAAAATTTGCCATCTAAAAGCTTGCGAGCCTCTATAGAAGTCAGTGGGAGTTGTCCTAAGCAAAGTTAAGCCATATTTTCAAACTCAAAAAAAGCAAGCATTCGATATGCAAGTTTATTCGATTTAAAAAAATAAACTCAAATTCACAAACTCAAAAATTGATAAATAAGCCCATTAATGGTTAACTATCTATATAATATGTGAGATAGTGGATTCAGTGCATCCCTAGTTTCAATTTACTATTTTAGGATCCAGCTGAATACCAAAGAGAAGCTAAAAACAACCGTGCGTTTTTATATGAATGTAACCTAAAACATCGTCTGATTTTCAAACAAGCCATAAAAGTTGATGAAGAAAACCTAGTTGAACAAATGAAACAAAAATGATTTTTGAAAAAAAAAAGATCCAATAATATATCTGTGTGTGGTAAAAGTAAGTGAATGCTCATATAATTTGAAGGTGAAATCAGAATTGGTGTTTTCAGTCAATGGGATGACAATCAGGTGTGAGTGAGAGACCCTGTTTTATTTAAAGAATGGGGGATCCATCACAGCCTGATCACACATACAATACATTTGTGGATGTGAATTCATGGTTTAAAAAAAGGTGGTGTCTGAGGACATCAGAAAAAGAGTTGTTGAAGCCCATAAAGCTGGAAAAGTTTACAAGACTCACTGAAGAGTTTGGACTCCACCAATCAACAGTCAGACAGATAGTGTACAAATGGAGGAAAATCAAGACCCTTGTTACCCTACCCAGAACTGGTCGACCATCAAAAATAACTCCAACTGCAAGGCGTCTAATAGTCAGAGAGGTTACAAAGTAACCCAGGGTAACTTCTAAACAACTGAAAGCCTGTCTCACATTGGCAAATGTGGATGTTTGAATCCACCACCAGGAGAAGACTAAACACCAATAGTGTGTATGACAAGGTAGCATGGAGAAAGCCACTGCTCTCCCCCCAAAATATTGCTGACTGTCGACAGTTTGCTGAAGATCCTGTGGACAAACCAGAAGAATACCGAAAGAATGTTTTGTGAATGAATGAAGCCAAAATAGAACTTTTTGGCATAAATGAGAAGCTTCACATTTGGAGAAATAAAAACACTGCAGCATAAGTCCCTTATCCCATCTGTGAAACATAGTGGTGGAAGTGTTCTGGTTTCGGCCTGTTTTGCTGCATCTGGACTTGGACAGTTTGCCATTGTTGATGGAACAATGAATTCTGAAATATACCACAGAATTCTAAAGGGAAATGTCAAGACATCTGTCCGTGATCTCAAGAGACAGTGGGTCGTGCAGCAAGACAACAATCCTAAACACACAAGATGTTCTACCAAAGAAGTTAAAGAAGAATAAAGTGAATGTTCTGGAATGGCCAAGTAATGTGAATAAACCCACCAACATCCAAGAGCTGAAGCTGTTCTGTATGGAGGAATGGGCTAAAATTTCTCCCTAGGTTTTCTTCATCTACTTTTAGGACTTGTTTGAAAAACAGATGATGTTTTAGGTCACATTTATACAAAAATATAGAACATTTTAAGCACTACTGTACTTTAGAGGTGGACAAGAATATTATGGTTTAGAATCCCCTAAAAAACAGGCTAAAGAGAATGTATTGCTTTACTCACCTTATAAATTCTGGTATAAATTTTGGCTAAAAACAGGAAACAAAGAAACAAAAAGTCAGGGCCAAAACTGGAGCAGAAGGATAAAGGAAAGTAAGCAGTAAAAGAAGAAACTTACATGGTGCGATAGGTCTGCATCCATGATAATAATAAAGTTACCCGTGGCGTGCTGCATGCCATGCACATAGGCGGTACCTTTGGGGGAGAAGTCAGTGCAAGAAGTGATGAGGCTGCAGAGTATTTTTTTGACATGAGATATACTATGCAAACACTCATATCTATCGCATTTAGATGGGGAAATCATGAAAACTACAAGTCTAAAAAAGAAAAACATACCTAAGCCTAGTTTCTTTGCTCTTGGACGCAGCAGCTGAAATGACATATAAGGCACATAGGTTAGAAAACTAGAGGAAAACTAAAGCTCAACTAAGAATTAGGCTAAAAAAGCTGCCCCTCTATTTCTAGGGGTTTTGTACCAGACCAAAACCACCCCGGCCCTTTAGAAGTGAAGATTTGTGCCTCTGAAGATGCCTCCGATAACTCCCCATCTAGTTTTTGAATTATTATGACAATATCCTGCCCACCAAATGTGGGTTTTATCACAGTCCAATCACTATTTACAGATGTCAAATAACTACCCACGTTTTAGTAACTGTGGAGATGCTTTACTAACCTAAGTGCTGAATTGCACCATTACCAGAAGTAACCACTTGTCTCTTTGCTTTTATTCTGATCAAAACTAACCACTGGCTGGGCGCTATGGGTAATTTTTTTTTAGTCTTTTTTATTGCTTTTGATACAAACATTAACAAAAAATAAAGGAAAATAGATAAACAAACGAAAACAATAGGTGGGTTTGCACAGTACATTGCTTTTTCTTATTTTACATGCTATTATCAATAGAAGGCATAATGAAGAATAACATTCGCTATGGGTAATTTGTGCTTCCATTAGTAACTCAGCTCTAGGGTGTTCAGGTAAGTTTTTCTGCAAGGAAAGGGATTTAGTGCATGAATGACTAAATAAAAAATTCACAAAACAGTTTTACTCTTGAGTAGTAAGCCATAGCAGGCACAATTATCTTTGATTGGCCAATATTCAACTTCTGCTATAACTCAAATGAATAATCTATGTAATTTATTTATAGACTGCATTAATAAAGTAATTATTACCAATGCATCAATGAATTGTCACGTTCAATTATGCCCAATAAATATCAATTTTAATTTTATATTACTTGTTATCAATTAATTCACATGTATACACTAAACATATAGACACCTTTATATGCATCTATAACTGATCATGTTATTAACGGACATTAAATCTCATCCGCGATATAACATTGCAGTTATAATCACTTTACAGCTGGCAGTTTTGATGTGGCCTAGATAAGAATTCTAGTGCTCGATTCGCCTAAAAAACAGCTAAAATAAATAAATCGGGAGTATAAAGGGTAAATACTTACAATTTTATCAGATCCGTAGATTTTTTGTAGTTGCTGAGCAACCTCTAATGTCCCATCTGGGCTTCCATCATCAATGACTATAATTTCATAGTTATACCCGCTACAGAAACAAAAGGGACACCATGTTGGTTTCTCTTGAACCCAATAAAGAATTATAAATTAGCACAGGGAAAAGGACAAATATGTACTTGTAATTTAGCCAGCTAATCAAGTCTTCCATTTTAATAGACCCAATTCTAGTAATATAACTACTGATGCATGGGTCACTCAGGGGGAAATTAAAAAAAACTTGAACATGTAATGGTAAGCAAGGGTCCTGGACCAGATGGTACTCATCCCAGGGAATTAACGAGCTTAGCTCTGTGATTGCCAAACCTCTTCACTTAATTTTTCAGGATTCACTGAGGTCTGGCATGGTGCCGAGAGACTGGCGAATTGCTAATGTGGTGCCGTTATTCAAAAAGGGATCCCGTTCTCAGCCTGAAAACTATAGGCCTGTTAGTCTGACATCAGTGGTAGGAAAGCTTTTGGAAGGGGTAATAAAAGATAGGATACTTGAATACATTGCAAATCACAATACTATAAGTTTTGGCCAGCATGGTTTTATGTGTAACAGATCTTGCCAGACTAATTTAATTGCCTTTTATGAGGAGACGAGCAAGAACCTCGATGCTGGAATGGCAGTGGATGTCATCTACTTTGCTGAAGCATTTGATACAGTACTGCACAGAAAGTTAATAATAAAATTGAGGAATATTGGCCTAGAACATAATATTTGTACTTGGATAGAGAACTGGCTGAAGGATAGATTACAAAAAGTGGTGGTAAATTTTCTAATTGGGCCAGTGTTGTTAGTGGAGTACCGCAGGGGTCAGTGCTTGGTCCTTTGCTTTTTAACTTCATTATTGACCTGGAGGGGGGCATAGACAGTACTGTTTCTATTTTTGCTGATGACACTAAATTGTGCAAAACTATAAGTTCCATGCAGGATGCTGCCGCTTTGCAGAGGGATTTGACAAAATTGGAAAACTGGGCAGCAAACTGGAAAATGAGGTTCAATGTTGATAAGTGCAAAGTTATGCACTTTGGTAGAGATAATGTAAATGCAAGTTATACACTAAATGGTAGTGTGTTGGGGGGAACCTTAATTAAGATCTGGGGATTTTTTTAGATAAACTATCTTATTCCAGGCAGTGTCATTTGGTGGCTACTTAAGCAAATAAATTGCTGTCTTGTATAAAAATGGCATTGACTCAAGGGATGGGAACATAATTTTGCCTCTTTGTAGGTCCCTGGTAAGGCCTCACCTTGAGTATGCAGTGCAGTTTTGGGCTCCAGTCCTTAAGAAGGATATTAATGAGCTGGAGAGAGTGCAGAGACTGCAACTAAACTGGTAAAGGGGATGGAAGATTTAAACTATGAGGTTAGACTGTCAGGGTTGGGGTTGTTTTCTCTGCAAAAAAATGAGGGGACATGATTACTCTGTACAAGTACATTAGAGGGGATTATAGGCAGATGGGGGAGTTCTTTTTTTCCCCATAAAAACAATCAACGCACCAGAGGTCACCCCTTTAGATAAGAGGAACAGAGCTTCCATTTGAAGCAGCGTAGGGGGTTCCTCACGGTGAGGGCAATGAGGTTGGGGAATGTCCTTCCTAGTGATGTTGTAATGGCAGATTTAAGTGTATAGATAGGTCAGGATAGGTTTATGTGCGCTGGAGTTCAGTTAGAAAGATTGAACTTTATGGACTTTGGTCTTATTTCAACCCAACTTAACTATGCAGGTAGCTATGTATACAGCCAGAGCCCCAGGGGATTGTGGGTAGGGACAGTGTTAAGCTCTTAGTGTTCCAACACAGCTAGCCCGCTAGGGACTATAGGTAGTGTTACAGTTAGTGCTATAGGTAGTGCTACAGTTAGTGCTATAGGTAGTGCTACAGTTAGTGCTATAGGTAGTGCTACAGTTAGTGCTATAGGTAGTGCTACAGTTAGTGCTATAGGTAGTGCTACAGGTAGTGCTACAGGTAGTGCTACAGTTAGTGCTACAGGTAGTGCTACAGGTAGTGCTAGGACCCAAGAAGCAGACTGGATCTGACTGGCAGGGGTTGAGAAAGCCAGACCCAGTATATTCTTGGTAGGGGAGAATGCCAGCGTCTGATTGGAGGTACACTACAGCAAGGATTCTGGGTAGTAATAATGGCCGGTTCTGATTGGCAGACAAATGAGACACCACAGCTTAGAGCTCACCTGTCTCGGAAGCACCTAACCAGCAGCCAGACGATAAGCGGCAAATTCTCCCTTTCATTATACGTCGGGAGCAGCACCGAGTATTTGTCCCCGGACTTCCTCTTATTCCCGGAGGCGGCCATGTTGGCACTTATCAACCCGGTACCTTCTAATCTGCGCTACCGGCACGGCCCACGTCACTCATCACGTGTCCGCTCCATCCGGACTCTAGAGCCCCGCCCACGGCTTATTGCGGCGAATTCAGCAGTAGGCAGTTTGCGTTCGGTGGGGGAGGCGGTGAAACTGTGTGGGGATAGGAGATTCGTAGTAACGTGTAGGGCTTGTAAAGTGAGCTTCGTTGGCAATTTGCTGGGATGTGTAAAGTGGGCAACAGGCGCAATTGAATAATGGGCTGTGGGGGAACTAAATAATATGCGCCAGGGGCGATCTGGGGCTGTAGAATAATCTGTGGGGCGATCTGCGGCTGTGTAGTGGGCTACAAGGACAATATGATCGTTGTACTATGGATTTAGGGGGAAGTTTGGGTACGTTGCAATTGCAAAGGGCTGTAGGGCTCTGAGGCGCTAGCTGTAGGGCAACCCAAATAACTACTGCGACACAGTGCTACATTCTGTCTGGTTTTAGAATTGTTCAGATGCCTCTGGGCCCTCAAACATGCTGTGCTGTAACCAAGCCACTTGTATGTTATAAACTGAGAGAGACAGAAAAATATGCCCAGATGGCGAACATAATTTCCTATATGTTTCCCAAGTCATAGTTTAAAAATCAATGTAAGAAAGAGAGTATCCCAAAGAAAAGTCATGAATGATTTGGATAATGGTGCATATTTCAACTTTTTGGGCATTACGCATTTGTTAATGTGATTCAAAGGAAAATATGCTTATCTATAGGTACAACTTATTAAATACATTTAGATTTTAATATACTACTGACTGTACTGACATACTTGCTTTATAGAGCAATTCATTTTTTCCTGCACCGTGGGGCTTAGTATCCAATTTTTTCAATGCAGTCCGACACATTAGGGTGTATTGGATCAGAACTGTTTCTGGGGCTAGGTGAAACCTACACTAATGAAGGGGGGCAACGTAATAACGCTAGGCAAATAGTTATCTGGTCAGAACAAAACCCAAGACCTAAAGGGTTAATATTTCTATATAACTTAACTCCTCATGGGTTAAAATCTTTAACCTTACTACAGGAATCTTATGCCATTTCTAATTCTGAAATATTTCGATATAACCGAATTGTGCACTTTTTAATTCTCAGTCTCCACAACAAGCTTACACTTGAGGGTTCAGCATATGAACTTTGGTGTCGTAATCCCTTCCATTTAGAAAATACTATATTTGTCATTCCCAGCTAATAAATACTTCAAAAACTTCATACTCCAGAAGTGCAAGCTGGCAGTGTGAGGTCACAGGCAGGGAGAGGAGACAGAAGAGCTCAACCCTAACCCACTCGCAAATGATAAACCAAGTTCGGCCTTAATACCGGCCTGCACATCACTACACTACAAAGTAATGATCCGTTGGTATATCACTTCTACCTGTAGTATAGATCCAAGTGTCCTGACTTGCTTCAGGGGCTGCCCTGACAGGCTATTATTTACATACATGGTTGCATTGCCCTATTGTCTTAGCTCTCTGGTCTGAAGTTTCTCCGTTTATTTCAACTTTTTTTTTTTTCAACTTACTGTATATACTCGAGTATAAGCCGATCCGAATATAAGCCGAGGTACCTAATTTTACCTAAGAAAGCTGGAAAAACTTATTGACTTGAGTATAAGCCTAGGGTGGGAAATGCAGCAGCTACTGCTAAGTTTCATCAAAATAAATACCAATAAAATTACATTAAATGAGGCATCAGTGGGGTATATGTTTTTAAATATTTATTTCAAATGAAAACTGTAAACTAGCTGTGCAAGTGGAGGGTCAACAAAAACAAATGTTTTATCAACAATGATACCTTAAGAGTACTCAATCAGCAACCAAGCTAAAACACAAAGAGTTAATATCCTTCAAAACTATAAATAGTTTATATAGAATATAAAGTGCAATGTCTAGTGCAGAATGGGACAGGTGAGGATGGTAGATGAAGATGAATTTGGGAGTGGGCACTGGAGGGTCTGGTTGCGGGTGGCCTAAGTTGCATACAAAGGACAGAGGGTGCTAGTCTGGAGGGACCCATGGCACCTGATTCGAGTATAAGCCGAGGGTGACTTTTTCAGCACATTTTGGGTGCTGAAAAACTAGGCTTATACTCGATTATATACAGTACTTTGTTTTAGTTTTTACAATACATGTAAATCATAACAATTACACTGTTTACTTTATCAATATCTCCAGAGAGAAAAGAAAAACACGATAACGTAACATAACTTTTAGCTCCCAAAAAAAAAAAACCCCAGACACATCAAGCATAACTATAAATTATCAAGACCAGAAATGTTCTTCCATATTTTTTGAACTTCCTATATGAATCTTTTTTCCAAAATATTTCTTGGAATTGCTATTTCATATTCTATATTACTGCTAACTTCTCTCATAAGCTGGTAAATGTTTGGGACCTCCTGTTTTTTTCCAATTCCTGGCAATTAAAAGTATGACTGTATTTCTGTTTAGAAATTACTATTTCCAGAGCTTAAGGAATTTTGTCATAAATGTTTAATAACACCAGTTCTGGAGATTAAACAAAATCGTGTGAAATAATTCGATATCAGAGAAATGCTGAAGTTCAGAAGGATTGAATGATAGAACAGGACCACTATATATGTAACATATCTCCTATTTTTCTAGGCTATATTCTTCCTTTAGAAAAGTAGAAGTTTTAAGATGATGCATATTGTATAAGTCTTTTAAGCTAGAAGAACTTTCTTTACCCCAACCTTTGAGATCCGTTTTTAGAATGGGTTCCAGAATAGAAATTGGTGCCGACGGAGAAGGAAAAGGAGAGTATAATGTATCAATTATGTTTTCTCTCCAATTTTGACAGCAATTTTCACCGTAGGGGGCAAATTTACGTAATTATTCTTAACACCTTTGCCATTTGACCATAGTAGTTTATCCCATGAAAATGGTTTCAAAAGAGTAGTTTCAATATCTACCCATTTCTTTTGTGACTGTATGGTTAATAAATCTATAGTTTCATTTAAAATATTGGCTTTGAAGTATTTCTTAAGATCTGGAGTTCCCAGACCTGTTTATCTTTATTTCTTTGAAGAATAGATTTGGATACTCTAGGAGCTTTGTTATTCCAGATAAATTGGTAAAACATTTGTAACCTTACAAAGTAAACTGAAGGGGATTGAAATAGGAATAGTACGAAATAAATAAGGGCTTCCATGTAATAATATCATCTTTAAAAGTTTGCATCAATGGGAGAAAATTACAAATTTTTCTGGATGTTTTGTTAATTTTATATCCAGGTAAGATATATAATCTTTCCGCCAGTCAAACTTAAACTGATGTTTTAATGGAGATTGATCTTTAAGTGGTATGTTAAACATCATAGCTTGTGATTTATTCTTATTTATTTTATAGTAAAAAATGTCTCAATTCTTGTAATATTTGTTTAAATTTAGATAATCTCTCTTTGGGATTAGATAGTACTATAATAATATCAGCATATCAACCTGTACTATGATCTTTAGCACCAATTTCAATACCAGACAATTCACGTGTATCTCTAATTTTCTGAGCTAAGATTTCTATTACCAAGTGGGGAGAGGGGGCATCCTTGATGTGTACCATTAGAAAGAAAATTTTTGTGAAAGTAAACCCTCATTGGTTATTCTAGCTGTAGGGTTATGATATAATACAGAAATAGCATGTATAGTGGAGTTATCACAACCTAATATAAATAAAAGCTTTTTTTTCTATTGAATGTTTTTTCTGCATCCAACGAGATTATTAATGCTGGAGTTTTAACTTGTGAATTCTATGTATTAAATCTATAAATCTTCTGGTATTATCAGGGCCTGCCTTTAATAAAACCCACTTGGTCACTATTCAAGACCTCAGTTAAGATATCTTGGAACCTATTTGATAAAATTCTAAATCACAATTTAGGAAATTGGCTATAATTTGGTATCTTTATTGGGTCTTTCCTCTCTTTTGGTATAACCGTTATTGCAGCCTGTAGCATTTCTGTATAAATGAAACTGTAAAGACAGGTAAAACATATTTACAACTCCAAAATGGAAACGGAAAGTCTAGGAAATTCAAACATTTGTTTTTATGGGAATGTTTTATGAAAATGGCTTTTGAGAATAAGCTCAAACCGTATGGCAATTTAAAAGGAATGGAGAGGCAATAGAGATGAAGATCATCTTTGCAACAGTTAACCATCTAAATGGAAAAGGAATTTAAACGTTAAGTTGTAAAAGCTTTGGAGAAACGTGTACTGTCATCAGTTTATAGAGTGGATGGGATTGGGCGAGGGAGTAAGTTATTCGCTAAGAAGACTCTTGAGGCAAAGGAGGTTAGGTAGAAGGCTGGCTACAGTATTCTTAGCAGATTGGTATGGGGGGGGGGGGGGGTAATCTCAGCAGTTTCTTCAGCAGGAGACCAAAATAAAGTGCATAATTTCTAGTCTAGACAGGAATGGCCTCCCGATAGTAAAGTATTAAATAATTCTGTTAATTTTGGAACTACTATTTTTGCAAACATCCTGTAATATAATAGTGATAGACCATCAGGCCCAGGAGATTTTTTTAGAGGAGAAGTTTTTATGTAATCTTTTACTTCTTGTTAAGAAATGGATGAATTCAAGATATGTATTTGATCTGCAGTTAGATGTGGTAAATTAATTTATTTCCCAGCTTTTATCTACCCATTCAACTTAGGGTGAATACACCTGGGGTGAACAGTCACCCTGACTTTTAAAAACTCGGTCTCAGTGACTAATCACTGTGATTTAGCTGGCGTAGGTTAATACACAAGTCAATGCGACCAACTGCGCGCCGGGTTGTAGTGTAACGATTAGTCACCCCATATGTTTTTGCCCTTACTGTAGAAAAAGCACTGCTGTTACCTTTTTATGCCAGCCCAGAACAACAAATGTTGATAGCACAAATACTTGCAGCTACACAAGCCCCCTACGTTGGCTTTTTTTCCCTCACTTTCCTTAACAATGGTTAAAGAAAGACTCAATTTATTCAATATATGCATCATCTTTAAGCTCTTTCAGATGATAAGTTGGGGCATTATGACAACATTTGGCTACCATGGGTTACCTGTCTTTCCACTGAGAAAATCTTCTAGTCTGTATTTCTTTCCCAGTCAGCCTATATCCACATTATCCCTTATGATCATTTTCCAACGAGCCAGGATCATATGACTTTTTATTTCTTTACTTTAGCCACTTTCTTTACATTTTATTTTTTCTTGTAAGTTTATTTTTTCTGTTTTGTACTTGTTATTTGGAAATATTTTGTATTTGATATTACATGAACATTGGATTATGTTGTATTGTTAAAATTAAAAATATACATAAAGAGTTATAAAAAAAACAGGACTTGACCACTGTGCCCTGTGCTGCTTTGCTTTCTTTTTATTTTCCCCTTAAAACAACTGAAAAATAGGGTATTATAGCATAAGAAAACTATTTAAACTAATTTCCAAAAATTTACATTTGTATGTGTAATCCATGAATTTATTTTACTATGAGGAATTGTGTACTATCCAAAGACCCCACTTGATGGCAACCTAGGCACAGAATTCCAGCTATAGGTACAATATAACCAGTAACTTTGTACAATTTTGATATAGTAACTCCAGTTTAAAACAGCTTTGATTGGTGAAATCATTTCCTAATGAGAAATGTCAGGAAATCCTACAATTGGTTCATGCTGTTTGTCATTGCTTTGATCACGGCATATCCTTGTACTAGAAATGTCCTGTAGTAGTTGAACCTCACTGAACAAACAAGTTAATTAATGACCCCCCCACTCATTTAACTGAAGAGATGCTTTTTGGTTAAGAAATTTGCAGCACCATGAAAATAAATTTCATATTCTGCTGAAGAGTACCTGTGTCTGTATCTTCCTGTACTTGGATCTGTGTGCCTAGCAATCGTTTAAGCAACCAGACTTCACCTTTTTATTACTAGAAGGTACAGGGGGCTGTTTTACTAAGAGGTGCAAATTGAAAAATCATCCCCATGACCCCAATTTGTTGAATGATTTATTGAGTCATAAAAACAATATGTGTTTTTACGCAATCTATACTGATAATAAAGTGAACACCTATACATGAATATCTACACCAGGGATGGAGGGCCCCTTATTGATCACATGTATATATAGATCATATAGAATGTTCTGTAAGCTTGCACAATAAAGTAGAATTAAGGGGCATAAAGAGAACAAAAAAGCCAGTAAGCAGTATTTCTATATTGGGTAAGCCCAAAATGATGAATTCTGTTTTATCACATTGTCTACCTTTCCTCTTCAATGAGTTTTCCTTTTCATGTAAATTTCTATTAAGTGTATTCTTCATATCCGTATCTTTTCCACAAAATCCATGTCTTTACATTATGAATTTTCAAATCCAACACTGTGATCTAAAATCACGAGTTCTTTTCCTAGAAAGTAGTATCAGTACTAGTAAAACTGGGTGTTTTATCCATTTTTAAACCCAGAATGTTTGTTGGAAAATGAGTCAATATATTTTGATCTTCTGAAGACTAGTCCACAAATTAGCCATTTTCGCTTCCAGTATAATTCAAAGCAAAACTTATTTTATTCTTTTTTGCAATTTGATCATGTTGATGGTTAGTTCCATATGATAAATGGTAGGAATCTAACATATAATAAACATTTATAAAAACATTACTTCTATTAATTTCAGGTTAGTTAGGGTGTCCATAGTGAGAAACAGCAAAGTTAAAATCAGAATGGTGCTGTTACTTCTAATTGCTTTTATAACCTCCTTTACATGCACCACTTATTTCCTAGTTATTATTTTTAGTAGTTCTGATCCTTCATACAAAAAGTATTTAAAGATGTGCTAGCCAATCACATTGTAAAAGAACTTCTTCATCCAATCAGAGCTATAGTATATTTAATTGATTGGTTGTGCTTGGGAAGAAGATTCCCATTGGTTGTAAAAAGAGAAGGTCAAATTGTGTAAAAGCTGCAGTAATATAAGCAATCGTATACAAGGTTTTAATCCAACACATAGAATATTAAACATAACAGCATACATTGTATTCATAATTTAACCCTTCAGGTTGGAAGGGGTGTTATCATATGGCTTATATTTTTGGAATAAATTTTCTCTTTGTGTGGCCCTTGCTCTTTTAAAGGCTTTATTTAAATCTTCCTTATCTATTTTCTATAAGCCCATTGTGTAAGTCTTTAGATTTCAGGATGAAATCAGCCTCTTTTGAAGATAGATGTCTTAATCGTAAGAACTGACTATATGGTAGATTGCGAATGAGATGCTTGGGGTGACAAGATTGTGCATTAAGTATGGTGTTGGCTGAAAATTTTTTGCGAAAAATAGTGGTAACTATATTTTCATTTAATTTCAGGTGATGTCAAGATAATTTATAGATGTAGAATTTTTTTCAAAAATGAATTTCAAATTGTAAGTGTTTTGATTAATATGTGTAATGAAATCTTGAAATTGGTCAGATGTACCAGACCAAATTATTATGATGTTGTCAATAAAGCAGCCGTAATAGTGAATGTGTTCCAAAAAGGGGTTAGTGTAAAAAGTATGTAATTCTTCCCACCATCCTGGAAATAGGTTCGCATAGGAAGGAGCGAATTTTGCCCCCATGGCAGTTCCACAACTTTGTAAGTAGTGTTGTCCATCAAACAAAAAGAAGTTGTGCATCAAAAGAAAGTGAATGGATTGTAATAAAAATGTGATAAATGTACCGTTGACATAAAAGATAAAATTCTATAGCTTTAAGACCTAATTGATGGGGGGTTTACATGAATAAATGGAGACAACGTCAATTATTTTCCCACTGAAATCTATTTAAAGCTCGTATTAAGTGGCTACTATCTCTCAAATAACTGGGTAATCATAAAACCTAAAGAAAAAAAATCTATATATTCGCAGAGGTTCTCGCCAATGGAGCCAATACCTGCTATTATATGACAGCCTAGAGGAGGTCTATCAGATTTATGAACTTTGGGTAAATGGTGGAATATTGCTACCTTAGGGTCCTTAGTTATTAAATATTGTGCTGTTTTTTCATCAATTATATTATATAGTACTGCTTCATTAATTAGAGCTTCTAGTTCAGACTCAAATTGTTTTATTGGATTTTTATCTAAAAGTCTGTAAGAGTCTTTATCAGAGAGTTGTCTGTATGCTTCTGCAAAGTAGTCAATCTTTTTTAGTAAGACAATCTGACCACTTTTATCGGCTTTTCTTATTCTTATGTTATCATCTTTTTCTAAATTTTTTTTAGAAGGTATACTGGATAAAAGTTTCATTTAGATTTGAACTTATTTTTAGCTGCATTCTTATTAGCACCCACTCTTCCTATTTCAGGGTTTGACTCTCTGGAGCTGTTCTAAGTAACAAAGTGTTCATTTCTTTAAAATTGAAAACATGTGACTGCAAAAAAGTTGGTATAGCATTCTGTACCTCTGCAAACGCTTGATCATTATTTTCAGCAAAAAAATGTTTTTTTTTTTTAGCAATAATTTTTTTTTTTTAAAATATTCTTTCTTTATTGATTTTTAGAACAAATAAAAGGGATACAGAAGGGAAAAAAAGGGGGGAGGTCAGTCAAAACAAATCACAAAACAGCAGGCTTTCCTTAACATTAATTCCTATCAACAAATATACATTCGCACTACTCAGTGTTTCTATCGTACAATTTCTATTTATGTCAATGGCTCTCCTAATATGCTAGTCAAATGGCTATCATAATATACTAATCAAAAGGACTTTGATTTAACAAAATTATGCCATGGTTCCCATATTTTCCAGTAGAGCGTGCTTGTTTTATGTAAGATGTGGGTGATCTCTTCCATTTTCCTAGTGTCTTCCACTAGGTTAACCCACTCCGCAAAAGATGGGGGTATCACCGATTTCCAGTTGCGTGGTATCAGTGTTTTTGCGGCATGCAATAGATGAAGAGTGAGTGGGTCAGATATAACTGACTTTTCTCGAGGGCTATAGTATAAAAGGATCGTTGAACCCTCTATACCTTGTAGTGCAATCCCAGTAATATTGGCTATTGATGAGATAATTTTAGCCCAGAATTGCCTTAATATAGGGCAAGTAAGCCAAATGTGTGAGTGGGTTCCTATATCAGACCCACATCTCCAGCAGGAGTCTGGGCTATCTCTGTACATTTTCCTTAATTTTACTGGAGTATAATGCCATCTAGTAACCAGTTTATAGTTCATTTCTCTCACTCTCACAGCACGGGAGGCTTTATGTATTATAGAAAAAAAATTTCTCCCAGTCTCGATCATTTATTTCTAGTTTTAAGTCGTTTTCCCACTCTAACTGAAATGCCTGTTTCCTCATTGGTATGTTTTGAATAAGTAATTTATATAACAACGAAATTGGTTTGTCTATCGGACTGGGTTGCTCCATAAGCCTTTCCCATTTTGTAAGGGCCCTATCCCACTCCTCCTCCTTATGTTTGGAAATGTAATGACAAATCTGTTGGTAATTCCACCCATCCCGGGGATTCTTCCCCCACTTTTCTTGTATCTCAGCCAGAGGAATCAGCTTTTTATTCTTGATAAAATCCACTATTTTAGTGGGAAGCCCGTCTTTTACTTGCCAATTTTTAAAAGCGCCCTTTTCCATACTAGGAATGAACAATGGGTTCCAGACTAAGGGTTGCAGAATGTATGGGGTTGCTATAAGATTCGTCCCTTGTCTATTTTGGAACCACCACCTGTAGGTGGCCCCTACTAATGGGTGTTCTTTCAATCTTTTAATTACTAAAGATTGTTCCCCCCATAGATAGTTTGAAAGAGGGGCTGATGAACCCTCTTGTTCCAACTCTACCCAAATTTTTTTTTCTTCAGTTACACACGTCCAATACGGGCGAGTTGAATCGCTGCATAATAAAGTCGGGCATCAGGGAGGGCGAGCCCTCCCCTTTCTTTTGGGAGAATCAATAATTTATATTGGATTCTTGCCACCTTATTGGCCCACACAAAACTGGTAATTATGGACTTCAATTTTGTAAAATACAAAACCGGGATAGAGATCGGGATAGTTTGCATTAAATATAAAATTTGCGGCATCGTGAACATTTTAACTGCCTGGATTCTACCTAACCAAGAAAGATTCAAACTATACCAAGAATTATTTATCTTTGCTATAGAGTCCAGTAGTTGAGGGTAATTTTTTTGGTACAATTGCGATAGATCTGCTGGAATTTGTATTCCCAAATATTGGATTGCCTCTCTAGCCCACCGAAACGGGAAATTCGCCTTCAAAGATTTCTTCGTTGAATTAGAAATGTTTATATTTAAGATTTCTGATTTAGACAAATTAACTTTAAAATTAGAAAGGGAGCCAAATTTGTTAATCAGGTTCAATACATTAGGCAGTGATATCATAGGGTTCGTTATAAACATCAAGAGATCATCGGCAAAGGCCGCAATCTTGTACTCCTTATCATTTACGGTAATACCCACTATATTAGGATCTTGTCTAATCTGGCAAAGTAAGGTTTCCATAACTAGTACAAATAAAATTGGGGAAAGAGGACATCCCTTCCGTGTACCATTATGGATTTGCACTGTTGGCGAGAGTATTCCGTTTACTTTGATCCTCGCAATATGGTTCATGGTACAGTGCTAATATCCTGCTCACTGTTTTATTTCCTAGGCCAAATCTGATTAGTGTCTTTTCAAGGAATGGCCAGGAGACCCTGTCAAACGCTCTTTCTGCGTCAGTAGTAAGCAAAATAGTTGGAATTCCTTTAGTTTGTACATGATTAATTAATGATATTACTTTATATACATTATTTTTTCCCTCCCTTTTAGGCACAAAACCAGCCTGATCCTGATGGATAATAAACGGTAAAAATTGTTTAAGCCTATTCGCTATAATTTTTGCATATATCTTTAAGTCAATGTTAATCAATGAAATAGGTCTATAACTAGAGCACAATTGAGGATCTTTACCTTGTTTTGCAATTATTGTAATATGTGCCTTCTTAGCTTGTCTGTAAAAATTATTATTTCCATCAATATGATTATAGTAATTATTTAGTAACGGACACAATTCCTTCTTATAAGTTTTATAATATAAAGAGCTGAAACCGTCTGGCCCAGGGCTCTTCCCCGCCGCAAGGGTATCTATAGTATCTGCAATCTCTTCAATTGTAAAGGGTTTATCTAATACCTCTCTCTGATTTTCTGTTATTGACTGTACTTTTGCCTGATCCAGAAACCCCTCTATTTCCTCTGTTTCATATTTCTGGGCTTTTGTTAAATTTAAATTATATAATACCTGATAATATTCTTGAAAAGTTTTTGCTATATTTATAGTATCATAATATACTTTTTGCCTAGTATCTTTAATTGACATTATATGAGTGGTGGGTTGTAATTTTTTAACCATGTTAGCGAAATGCTTAGTACATTTATCACCTAATTCATAATACTTCTGTCTACAGTTTAAATACCCTTTGTATGTAAGTTTATCTAATATCGCTTTGAGTTGAATTATTTTACCCTCTAATGCTGTAAAATTATCTTGTGCTATACTGGCCTTATGTGATTATTCCAAAATCAACTGACCTCTCAAAACACATTTCTTTGTTTCCCATAATGAAGCAGGTGAGATCTCTGGAGAGAAATTGTCCTTAACTATCTGGTCAATCATTTCGCCTATTTTAGATTTTGCTTCTTTTTTATGAAGTAACAAATCATTAAATCTCCATACCATTTCCTTTACCACCGTCCGTGGAACTGTAAATGAAAGTGTAATTGGAGAATGATCTGATAATAAACTACATTCTATAGAGGAATCTTTAACCAAATGCAACCAATTCTGTGAAATAAAAATATAATCAATTCGGGAATAAACTTTATGAGTTTTTGAAAAGTGTGTGTAATCCATATTTTTCGGATGCATTATTCTCCAGGTATCTACTAAACCAGCTCCCGCCAATTTTTGTTTCAGCTTTTTCAAACCTTTATATGAAATCGGACTCTTTTTACTGGAAGAGTCAACCAAAGGATTCATCGTTACGTTTAAATCGCCGCCCAGAATCAACATTCCTTCTTTAAACCCCTTTAATTTAAATAGAGTCCTATATATAAAGGAGAGCTGAGCTTGATTAGGAACATATATATTAGCTATAGTTACCCTTAGATTCGCTATCTGTCCTTTCAAAAATATAAATCTCCCTTCATCATCACTTAATTTATCCTTTAACTTAAATGGTAAATCTCTATGTATCAAGGTCATTACCCCAGTAGCTTTTTTCTGTGGATTATTACTAGTATATACTTGGGAATACCGTTTTAATGCCAGATAAGGTAAATGCCCCTCTTTAAAATGAGTTTCTTGCAGAAGTACTATACTACCTTGCAATTTACTGCACTCCTGGAAAATCTGTGATCTTTTTACTGGTTCGTTAAGTCCGTTGACATTATAGCTAATTACTTTACACACCTCAGAAGCCATTTTTACGTAAACAGATAATATTTTCCCTTATTGCCTGCTTATACTTCTGTTTGAGGAGGGGGAGGGTTAGGAAGGGTTAAATAGGTTGTGATACAAACCTTGTATCAGGGGTAGGAGTTTAGTGCCGCAACAGAAAGTAGGAATACTCTTCCTCAATCCATAATATATACCAGTGCTGTCCAACTTCTGCGGTGCCGAGGGCCGGAATTTCTCTCGCATACATGGTGGAGGGCCGCTAATGGAAGCCAGTTTTGGCCACTCCCCCATTTTAAACCACGCCCACTTCAAACCACACCCATTTTATCACAATGGTCGCTGCAGGGATATCAACCATCATTCATATGTTAAAGAATTATATTATGTCATATTAAGACATACCCTTAAATCCATAAGCCTCCTCCCCTGTGGATAGCACAGCAACCCCCAACATATAATTACACACCTTAGGGACCATTTAATGGCTATTTCCAACTGCTAACCAACTCCTAACCAACTCCCAGAACAAACCCTTGCCAGGTTCACCTCCCACAGGCAGCATAGGGTAGGCAGAGTATGGCACACACAGGCAGCACTCTGCCTGTCCTATGCTGCCTGTGTGTGCCATACTCTGCCTGTCCTATGCTGCCTGTGGGTGCCATACCCTCCCTGCCCTATGCAGGCAGCATAGGCCAGGCAGTACATACAATGTCTGAGGTGTGAAGAGGTGAACAATGTGGGTGATTACAGCCTGAGCCTGAGGTGTGAACACTGCAGGGGGTAAACAATGCAGAGATTAAAAGGTGTGAACAACACAGGGGATTACAGCCTGAATCTGAGGTGAGAACCATGCAGGGGGCCAGTTAATCTCAGTAATGATACCATTTAAAGTTTACACAAAGTTAAGCCATCAAAGCAGCCAGACAGGTGGGGGGCCACACAGAGGGGGGTCGAGGGCCGCCAGTTGGACAGCACTGATATATACAATGCGGCTAGTGCGTTAGCACTAAATTGTGGGGGGCAGTAAACACCTGTACACCTTATCATACTGAAACCAAATTAACCAGGCCAGGACTCATTATAGCACCCCAGCTCAGCTCAAAAACTTTCTCAAACCAAGGCAAAACAACCCCAAATCAAGCATGTACTCATAACAAGATCATTAAAAAAAAAAAAAAAAAAGAAAAAATGGAGAAAAAGAGCCCACATTATATATACCGTTCTGTTCCCTTGCCTTATATTGCCCCCATTAATGAAACTTTGACCATATAAATCATATTTCCTCCCTAAAGTCCTTGCCTAGCCTTAAGGCCTAGCAAAAGAAAGTTCTCTTTTCCCAGATACCATAGTTATCGTCCGCAGCAGGTCAACATTCTAGCCTGTAACCCCTATGAAGGAGTTAATCTATCTCCAGAGCCTCTTGCTTGTGAAGCCAACAGGGTTCGGCTTGGTGTGTACACCTGCCTCCATTCTCCTTGTTTGTCAAAGTTCCAATCCGTAGGGCATGGATCAATAGAAGTCCACCCGGGGATCTCCATCTGTGGTAATTGCAATTTACGGCAAAAAACGTCAATATCCTTGGGTAAACGAATCATTGCTTGTAATCCATCTTTGGTAGCCATTAGAGAAAAGGGGAATCCCCATCTGTATTGTATACCTTTTTCTCTCAATATATCCATCAAGGGTTTGAGTAGCTTTCTCTTTATTAGGGTGGAGTGGGAAATATCTTGAAATAACTGTATATTAGATTCTTCATGAGTAAGGTTTGAAATTTCTCTGGCCTTACTGATAATCTCTTCTTTAAGCGCAAAACTATTCAGACAGCATAAAATGTCTCTGGGGGCATTTGGTGGTGCCATTTTCGATTTCTGTACCCTGTGTGCTCTCTCTATCTCAATTCCCACTGCAGGGTCATTTTCCAAAATTTTATTAAATAATTGTAGCAACACAGGTATAATATCCTCCTTTTTAACAGCTTCTGGCAACCCTCTGCTTCTGATATTATTCCTTCTCCCCCTATTCTCAAGATCTTCAAGCTGTCTCTGTAACTCAGTCAGCTTATTATTATGCGTTAGAATTGTTGCATACATACTTTTCTGATTTTTAATCAGCTTACTCTGATTTTGTTCCAGGTCCTCTGCTCTCCCAGCCAGTGTAATCAGATCTCTCCTAATGTCCTGAAGTTCCTCCTTCAGCGTGGCCATTACCTCATGGAGCATTTCTTTAATATCCGACTTGGAAGGTAAGTTAGCTAAGTATGTGGTTATATCATTCTCCCCCTCTGTTTCGCTCTCTGGTTCTGATAAGTCCCGCCGCTGTTCCGCTCTACCCTCCGGTAGCTCGTGTGTCAGCGCCATTTTGGACCTCAGCCGTTTGCTCTCTTTCCTCAGAAACAGAGGTGCTAATTCAGTTCGGGATTCTGATTGTTTTTTCTCCTGGAGCGTGTCTTTCTCCGCTCTCTGCTTATGGGTTTTCCCCATCTCTGCCTGTCTCTTTGCAGATAGCCGAGCTGGAGTGCAGCGGAGCCGGGTTCACACCACCATGCGGCGCAGGTATGTCACGCCCCCTTTTTTAGCAATAATTTACGTATAAAATGGTTTATATCAATAATAGTATAAAATAAATCAAAGTTTTTTACTGGACAAAATGAAGAAAGAAATGTTTATTCAAGGCTCAGGACCTTATCTGTAAGGTTTAGAATCTTCTCCTTTGTTCCCACAGGTGATATTTTTGTGTTTGAACATCTTCCTTCTCCTCGCCTACCTCGCTTGACAGGAAGTTCTTTTTGTTCCTCCATTTTTGCCAAGGGCCTTTCACATTTTTTGCAGTGGAGCGGGGCCTTGTTTTTGCTTCATAGTCTGAAAATACATCTTTTATACGATTTTCTCTCATAGCCTGAGGAGACAAAGGAAGAGGAGGAGCAGCTCCCAGTATCTGACCCATTGTTGTTCTCATAACTATCAAAATCTCTCCCAGAGAAGCTAACACGTTTAGTTGTTTTCAAAATAGATTTATGTTCAAATTTTCTACTTTGGCCAGTTCTGTAGCAGGTTAGCAGGTTTGTTCCTCACAGATCTAGCTATGGTGGTTAGTCATCTGGTCTCTAAACACAGTAATAGTTTTGCCCATATGGTATAGCCCACACATGTATACAATAAAATAAATAAAAAAAATTGGATGTGCAATTAACTAGATAGTGTACCTCTTGCAGCCTAGAGAGATCTAAAATACTGGAGAGAATACCCCAGTATTTAGCTTATATACAGCTTGTGTATGTCTCTGAGATTTTGCCCAATAAAGGTGTTTATAATATAATGTTTTATATGTCTCCACAAATATTTCAGTGTCTCCAGAAATGTCTCCATAAATTTTGGATATCCTCCCACCAACCGAGAGAAAGCTAGAACAAACTTAGCCCCCATGGTAGTTCCACATCAAGGAGGTAGTGTTTATGGTGGAAGAGAAAATTATGTGTGAGAACATATTCTGTGGATTGTTAGTTTGTGTCACTTGCTACAGCAGTTAAGATAATATTTCATAGCCCTAAGATGCAGTTTGTGAGGAATATAACGAAGCAACATCAGTGTAGGTCATCTTGTAGGTGCCATCCTATTTGAATTTATATTGGGTTATCTGCTATCTATAAAGTGCCTACGCAGATGTAAAACCAATGATTGCAGATAATCAGTGAATTCACAGACAGGGTAACTGAGAGATCCTGTACCTGAAATGATACGGCTCCCTATAGGGGGCCTACTTTATTTTTGGAAGGTGAGGAATGATCGCTTTCCTTGGCATATACTTTAAAGGAGAAGGAAAAGTACAAACTCAGAAAGCTTTATCAGAAAGGTCTATGTAAATACAGCTATAAGCACTCACAGAAAAGCTGCACTGAGTCCTCTATCAAAAGAAACACAGGATGACCTGTCTCCTTTTTTGTAAACATGTTCTTCTGTATGTGACTTCCTCTCTCAAAAAAATCCTTCATTCCTGGGGCCAGAGTCTGCGCAGCTCTCTCCCCTCTCTCGCTCCCCCCTCCCTTAAGAATTTAGAAAACTCACTCCCCCCTCCCTTAGGAATGTGTAATCTTAGCTGCCAACTGCTAGAGCTACAGCAGGAAGCTATGAAGACCAAGCTAAAATGGCAGCCGCAATCTTAAACAAACGAAGGGAGCTTCTAGGGCTCATTACTCAGATATGGTAAAGCTTTCTGCAGAATAAATATAGCATTCTAGGGGGCACTAATGTGGCAAATCTATTGGCAGTAAAATGCCAGTATGACTTTCCTTCTTCTTTCTCTTTCTCTGTAATTTTATCATTAGTAGCATGATGCTAAAGGGCATCTCTGTTGGTTTAGCCAATTCTACTTTGAATTCTTAAACCGATAGTACATGGCGAGTAATCTGACAAGTGTCTATAAGCTTCATGTAGATAATAAGACCTAAAATAAAGATGTAATCATTACAATTATTTTACAATAAAAATGTGTCCTCCATCTTTCTTTACATGATCCTATAACCATTGTCTCTATTAGTTATTTTTATTTTTCATATTCTGGTTAAGGTCACTGAGTTCCAGAGTAGCCTGTTTCTAAAATATTTAACTTCAGTTAGTTAGTAATTATTATTATTATTGTGATTATTCACACTGTCACACTCTAAAGTTTCCTTAAAAATCGATTCTTGTTACTATCAAATAATTCATTTGAGATTGTCCAAAACATTTACCTTCTTTACAAATTCCATGCCATCTTCTCCTTCTCTTCCTCAGGGTTCGTCCTTCTGTCCAGCTTCGCTTGCAGGTTGTCTTCCTTCGCTTTGAATTTTGTTTGAACTTCTTTTTCTGGATTTTTTTTATTTTGGAGATTCTAGTGTTTTCACCACTGCCAGAGAATACTTTAAAGGAGAAGGAAAGTAATTTTGGCATTTCACTGCCAATAGATTCGCCACATTAGTGCCACCTAGAACAATATATTAATTCTGCAGAAAGCTTTATCACACCTGAGTAAAGAGCCCTAAAAGCTCCCAAAGATTGCAGCTGCCATTTTATCTTGGTCTTTATAGCTTCCTGCTTTAACTCTAGCCGTTGGTAGCTCGGCTCACACATTCCTATGGGAGGGGGGAGTGAGTTTTATGTATTCTTATGGGGGGAGAGAGGAGAGAACTGCGCAGACTCTGGCCCTGGGAATGAAGGATTTTTCTGAGAGAGGAAGTCAGATACTGAAAAACATGTTTACAAAAAAGGAGACGAGATCCTGTGTTTCTTTTGATAGAGCAGCGTTTCTGTGAGTGCTTATGGCTGTATTTGCATAGACCTTTCTGATAAAGCTTTCTTAGTTTTTACCTTTCCTTCTCCCTTAAATGGCTTTAAATTCTCTGTTATCTTAGGGAGAGAAAAAGGAGGAGCAGCAGCCACCAGTCTCTAGTTCCTTGTCACTATCATCTGCTTGAAAAGCTTATTTCCTTATACTGAATTGATATCAGTTTAGATTTATATGAAGGAGCTTTCCTGACATGATCAGAAAATCTATGAAATGATTTACACCCTATCTAATTAATAGTCTTTTTTGTCATGTTTAAATTTTCTTTGAAAAATTAGAAAATTTCTTGAATTTCTGTTTGTTAAATCCAGGTTCTCCAAATGTTTATTACAATCTAACGGATCAGCTATGTCTCCACAAATTTTCTTCCATTGTTTCATAAATTCACAGTGATCCTTTAAGAAGTTTGAATACTTTTTGATTCTAGGCATATTTAAACTGGATAAGGGGTCTTTCCGTAATTTGGATCCCCATACCTTAAGTCTACTAAAAAATCAATAAAACATTAATTAAGCCCAATAGGATTGTTTTGCCTCCAATAAGGATTATTTATATCTTAGTATATATTTTATATCAAGTACAGGTTCTGTTTTATTATTATAGAGAAAAAGGAAATCAGTTTTAAAATTCTAAATTATTTGATTTCCGGATAAGGGATCCCATACCTGTATAAAGAAAGGGAGTTTAGCAATATAGCAACAATGAAACTAAATCTATATTATAGACTAGAGACAGAGCAGCAATAATAATCACTTATATACTTAAATATAATATATATATATATATATAAATGATGCAGAAAGAGAAGAACTGTTTTGCAGCATATAAAATTATATTATTCATAGTATTTGAAAGAACAGATTACAGTGATAGGTATATTAAAGGTTTCTGCGCTTTTTAAATATTTTGGTTCTGAAGCCCCCTTTCATTATAGTTTGTAGCAGGTGCAATAAAAATTCATCCAATAGGATGTGAAACAGTAATTCAAGCACATGATTAATTATAACTATAAAGTATAAAGTTATCACCCACTGATCCCTAATATATATAACAAATAACCTCCAGTAAACACAGTCAATTCATTGAAACGGTTTCTTCTCTTGCTGCTGGTCTTGGCCACTTGCACCTTGACCCCATGTTGGAATTGGTGAGTTTAGCATATTACAACTGGCTATGTTATGTTTGGCATAGAAATTAATAAATCAGAAACTATTGGGAAAAAATATTGTCTAAGCTGGAGAGCACATTGGTGATTTCTATAGGTGACCTATATTGATATATATGCATATCTAGCTCAAGCTGAACTGACTGCACAGTTGCATTTGTACCCAAAACTCACCAGAAGATGGTGCTAAGATTTTGCTAAAGACTATAGCTTTCCATTGCCACGACCATTGGGTCCGTAAGGTAATTCAAACCAAGAAGAAATTGTGTCTTCCATAAGAGAACTGTGGCAACCTGTGCCCCTGCATTGTTCACACTTCAGATTCAGGCTGTAAACCCCTGTATTGTTTTAAAATCCCCTGTAGTGTTCACACATTTTACACCTTTACCCCCTGCATTGTTCACACTTCAGGCTCAGACTGTAAGACCCCACGTTGTTCACACTTCAGACTGTAGGAGCATATCTAGTAGAGTAAATCTAAAGCAACTGGACTTGCTAATTAATCGCTGAAAACTTTTCACTATTCATCCGAGCAGCTTCTTCAGTTCAACTGACTGGTATGGGGAGTCCTCAGCATATGAACTCTTCCACTAATCCAATCACAATGGTGTGTAATTATATGCTGGGGGTTGCTGTGCTACCCACAGGGGAGGAGGAGGCATATGGATTTAAGGGTATGACTTAATATAATTCTTTCACATATGAATGAAGGGTGATATCCCTGCAGTGAGCACCAACCATTTGGGTTTTTGTTGCACTACCGCCATTAATGTGGGGATGGTCTTTAAAGCTCCTGTGATAACAGGTGTGGTTTGAAGTGGGTGCAGTTTAAATGTATATTTTATTTAACGTATAGTCATTATTTACATGTAACTTTAAAACTAGTAGAAATACATAATGAATGTATATTGGCCAGTTGCTTAGAATCAGACTATACATTCCCTTTAATATTGAAAAACTAAGCTTTTTAAAATGTGGCCTTGGAATATTGAACCAATGGAAATAAACAACTGTGTAGCAGCTGCTGTCTGTATTGATTTTAGTACTTGACATTGTGTGATGGGAAGGATCTAATGGAGGGAACAGACTAAATAGAACAGATTACTATTTGATTAGATGAATGAACAAAAAAAGGCTAATGCTGTCATTATTGCATTGCACTCAATGAACACTTGGGGGAGCTATATATAAGCAAAACATGCAGTAGGATATTTTTTTTTGGAAAAGAACTAACCGGCCAAATAGATGTTGTTACTTTGAAATTGGGAAGATCAAAGCCAGCCAATACAATTCAGATAATGAGATATGACCATGGGAAGATGCATGTGTAGGATTTACAATTTTTCACCTGATTCTTTGAAAAACTTTATGAAAAAGTGACTTGTCAGCATATTTTTTAAATTGTGCCACCTTGTCATTATAAAAGACTTACAAAAAATGCAATAGACTCCCTTCTAAAGCTCTTTTGTCCCCTTAATAAGAAACAAAGGACCACAAGCCATTAGGCATAGGGATAGAAAGGATGATTTGTCTATGAAACGTCCATGTCTAAGGCAGCACAATCCCCGGGGTAGCAAAGTCTCATAGAAGAAAAAAGTGTAAAAAAACTTATATGGTTAGCTTCAGCACTGGGAGGGGTTTCATTAGGCCCAGACCGGTGATCTGTAGATTCTGGCAAATCCAAAGGGGCCACTGTCGGCTGTCATAGACTTCACTTACTGGGTCTTTGTGGAGATGTTTGGGCCTCTTTATACTTGAAATTCCAGGGCCTATTTTGAATCTCAGTATGGACCTTTTTTCCATTTGGATTGAGAAAAGAGTTGGTACATGGCTGCCTCCTAACTTCCATGTGGGTTCTTTTATGGACCCATAATCCTATATTTTAGCATCATTCTTTGGACCTTTCACAGTGTCAAAGTGATTAACATTGCTGCCTTGGAATGCTGGGGTGTTGGGTTCAAATTAGACCTTGACAACGATTATTGGCCTGTTTTTTGGTGGATTTCCTAAAGGTATTCTGGTTTACCCCAAACCCATTCCAAACAAATACAGGCAGGTTAATTAGCTCCATAGTGTGTAAATATGACAGGGACCTTGAATTGTATAAGTATGTATATATTATAATGGGGCACTGTTGAGGGCACAATCCCTGCACAATATTTAGTTACAAAATTCAGCCTTTCCCCTGATGATCATGGGGTACTTCCTGGTATCATGTGCCCAGGTCTGGACTGGGATTTAATATAGGCCCTGGCATTTTAAGCACAAAAATACTCAAACAGCTCACCCCTCTATGCCAATAAACAGTGACTGTCTATGATATGTGGCATACAACACAACTTTCAATATTCATTGATTAAACATTTTAAATGGTTATTAAGTTACATGAAAATGTAATTGCCAATAAAAGCAGCTTGTGTTTGTCCCTTTCTGTTTGCTACTTCTGAGCAGGTGGCACTTACTCTTTAAAATAAAGATATTTAGCAAAGGTGTTTGTTATTTGCTCCGTCCTTTCTCTGCAGGGAACACACATCTATATTTACATGTAATTCCTTTTCCATTCAGACCCTTAGGTATATTCAAAGCTCATGAAAACAAGATACATTTTTATCTCACTTTATTCCACACAGTTCGGCCGCCCCACATCTCTATGTACATATATTTACAAGTTTCTGTACAAATAATATCATTTATGGAAAAAAATATGCTTTGAGCTGGAGAATGATTGAGTTCACATCATGCGAAAACATGAGCTTACAATATATTAAAGCTATAGGCTTATTAAAAAATGTCTGTATTTTTTTTTTGCAACTGGGTGTAGGAAACGCTTCTTATGTGGCATTCCCCGCAGCACAATGGATTATTCATACCCATGGTACAACTTATGAAATACTGAGTACAACCAAACACTTCCAGCTATAAAAGGCTTTGCTCCTGTTTATCATAACCATGTTGCTTTAATAAATACAGGAAAGCGGGTTTAGGGTTAAAGTGATACTGACACCTATAACTAATGCCAGAATTTCCCAGACACATGAGCAACCCGGGGTTGTGTCTTGCCTGGCATCAGTCCTGCCCTGCTTTATGGCTGAGATTCTAGCTATCTGTATAACAGAGCATTCTGTCACAGTGGCACAGATCCTATCTGATACCCATTGTAAGCAGCAGTCCTGCCCTGCTTTATGGCTGAGATTCTAGATATCTGTGTAACAGAGCATTCTGTCACAGTGGCACAGATCCTATCTGATCCCCATTGTAAGCAGCAGTCCTGTCCTGCTTTATGGCTGAGATTCTAGCTATCTGTATAACAGAGCATTCTGTCACAGTGGCACAGATCCTATCTGAAACCCATTGTAACAGCAGTCCTGCCCTGCTTTATGGCTGAGATTCTAGCTATCTGTATAACAGAGCATTCTGTCACAGTGACACAGATCCTATCTGATCCCCATTGTAAGCAGCAGTCCTGCCCTGCTTTATGGCTGAGATTCTAGCTATCTGTATAACAGAGCATTCTGTCACAGTGACACAGATCCTATCTGATACCCATTGTAAGCAGCAGTCCTGCCCTGCTTTATGGCTGAGATTCTAGCTATCTGTATAACAGAGCATTCTGTCACAGCGGCACAGATCCTATCTGATACCCATTGTAAGCAGCAGTCCTGCCCTGCTTTATGGCTGAGATTGTAGCTACCTAGCTAATAGAGCCCATAAACTGAATTCAGTTCTTAGTCAGTACAGGATATAATGGAAGAGAAGAAAAGATGGAAGAAATGTAGGCTAGAGTATACATAATCACTTTTCCATTTGCAATGAGTGTTAGTGTGGGTTTCTATTACAATTTTAGCAATAATTAATAAGGAGAAGTTAATTATACAAATGGTGGATGAAATGAGAATTCCGCTCCTGATTGATTGCATAATTATCTAGGTGGAAGTTAGTCCAAAAAAGGAAAACATGAAAAAGGGGATTTTGTAATTACCGCATGTCAAATTTCTAACAAATGCCCCTATTGGGCTAATATTAAATACTGGGGTACAGTGCTCCTTAAACATGTTGGTTTTATGAAAACAAACCAGCAAGTTAGGGAAGGAAGGGGACATGGGATCATTACACCGGCTGCACTGAAATAACTGCAGATTTGTTCCTCCTGCGTCATTTAACCGGTCGGTATGGCAACGCTAGGTCAGTCTAGCCAACAATTACAGGTTGTTCTGCATATAATGCCTTGGAAATAGAGCAGCAGCAACTGGACAGGGATTCAGAAATGATTGGAATTCCAGTTTTTCAAACCACTTTTGGGTCACTTATTTTCCTGCTCTTTGTAAATCATTAGGGCAATGTATTTTTATTTAGTCCCTTTGCTGCTTCGTCCATGTTATTAATTGTTACTCCCTGCATTCTCCACCTGTAATCTCAGGATATTTTATTTAAACCCCCTAGATGTAGAAAAGGTTTAGTGCAAAGAAAATATATGTGTTATACAGAGACAGGTCCGGTCCTATTATCCATAATTCTCTGGACATGGGGTTTTCCAGATTCTATAATTTGGATCTTCATATGATAAATCTTCTAAAAATAATTTAAACATTAAATAAACCCACCAGGATTTTTTTTTGCCTCCTATAAAGAATTATTATATCTAAGTTGGGATCAAGTACAAGCAACTGTTTCATAATTACAGAGAGTGGGAAATGTGTTGTAAAGGGGATATAACGGCACAAACCAATATTGCATGTACTGATTGTAACTGTTATGTGTTGCCATAAACAACCTATACATCCCTCTTTTATTTTTGTGTGGTACAGGTATAGGACCCATTTTCCAGAATGCTCGGGACCAAGTGGGTCATTCCGTAATTTGAAACTCCACACCTTAAGTCTACTAAAAAAATCAATTAAATATTAATTAAACTTAAAAGGATTGCTTTGCATCCAATAAGGATTATTTATATCTTAGTTGGGATCAATTATTATTAAGCACAATTCAGCAGGAACAGCCCCCTAAGTTTGCTCATAGCCTGTACAGAGAGATACCATAAAACTATGGCAGCATAGGGATTCCCCTGTACTAAGCACAATTCAGCAGGAACAGCCCCCTAAGTTTGCTTATAGCCTGTACAGAGAGATACCATAAAACTATGGCAGCATAGGTATTTCCCTGTACTAAGCACAATTCAGCAGGAACTACGTTTCAAATTAATTCCTAATTTTGCTCATAGCCTGTACAGAGGGATACCATAAAAGTATCATAGATTTTCCCCTGCAATAAGAACAATTTAACAGATAACCAAAGAAACCAACAACAGCCTATACTTCCCTCTTTTATTTTTGTGTGGTACAGGTATAGGACCCATTTTCCAGAATGCTCGGGACCAAGGGGGTCTTTCCATAATTTGAAACTCCACACCTTAAGTCTACTAAAAAATCAATTAAATATTAATTAAACTTAATAGGATTGCTTTGGATCCAATAAGGATTATTTATATCTTAGTTGGGATCAATTACAAGGTACTGTTTTATTATTACAGAGAAAAAGATAATCAGTTTTAAAATTCTGAATTATTTGATTAAAATGGAGTCTATGGGAGATGGGCTTTCCGTAATTTGGAGCTTTCTGGATAAAGGGTTTCCAGATAAGGGATCCCATACTTGTACTGCTCTTTCTTCTTATTTGAATTTTTAATATACCATTTTATTTTATACTATTTTTAATTTCATTATATTCCTGCTTCTTCTTTCACATTTTTTCTTTATTATTGAAGTTCATATATACAGTATATAATTTTCCCCTTCCTTTTTTTCTATTTTTTATCTCACATTTAGGCACGCTTGTACGTTTTGCATTGTACCACTGTGTTTGATTTGGAAATGTCTCAACACTGTATAAGAAAAAAAATATATATATATACATACATATATACATACAGTGGTGTGAAAAACTATTTGCCCCCTTCCTGATTTCTTATTCTTTTGCATGTTTGTCACACAAAATGTTTCTGCTCATCAAACACATTTAACTATTAGTCAAAGATAACACAAGTAAACACAAAATGCAGTTTTTAAATGAGGGTTTTTATTATTAAGGGAGAAAAAAAATCCAAACCTACATGGCCCTGTGTGAAAAAGTAATTGCCCCCTGAACCTAATAACTGGTTGGGCCACCCTTAGCAGCAATAACTGCAATCAAGCATTTGCGATAACTTGCAACGAGTCTTTTACAGCGCTCTGGAGGAATTTTGGCCCACTCATCTTTGCAGAATTGTTGTAATTCAGCTTTATTTGAGGGTTTTCTAGCATGAACCGCCTTTTTAAGGTCATGCCACAACATCTCAATAGGATTCAGGTCAGGACATTGACTAGGCCACTCCAAAGTCTTCATTTTGTTTTTCTTCAGCCATTCAGAGGTGGATTTGCTGGTGTGTTTTGGGTCATTGTCCTGCTGCAGCACCCAAGATCGCTTCAGCTTGAGTTGACGAACAGATGGCCGGACATTCTCCTTCAGGATTTTTTGGTAGACAGTAGAATTCATGGTTCCATCTATCACAGCAAGCCTTCCAGGTCCTGAAGCAGCAAAACAACCCCAGACCATCACACTACCGCCACCATATTTTACTGTTGGTATGATGTTCTTTTTCTGAAATGCTGTGTTACTTTTACGCCAGATGTAACGGGACACGCACCTTCCAAAAAGTTCAACTTTTGTCTCGTCGGTCCACAAGGTATTTTCCCAAAAGTCTTGGCAATCATTGAGATGTTTTTTAGCAAAATTGAGACGAGCCATAATGTTCTTTTTGCTTAAAAGTGGTTTGCACCTTGGAAATCTGCCATGCAGGCCGTTTTTGCCCAGTCTCTTTCTTATGGTGGAGTCGTGAACACTGACCTTAATTGAGGCAAGTGAGGCCTGCAGTTCTTTAGATGTTGTCCTGGGGTCTTTTGTGGCCTCTCAGATGAGTTGTCTCTACGCTCTTGGGGTAATTTTGGTCGGCCGGCCACTCCTGGGAAGGTTCCCCACTGTTCCATGCTTTTGCCATTTGTGGATAATGGCTCTCACTGTGGTTCGCTGGAGTCCCAAAGCTTTAGAAATGGCTTTATAACCTTTACCAGACTGATAGATCTCAATTACTTTTGTTCTCATTTGTTCCTGAATTTCTTTGGATCTTGGCATGATGTCTAGCTTTTGAGGTGCTTTTGGGCTACTTCTCTGTGTCAGGTAGCTCCTATTGAAGTGATTTCTTGATTGAAACAGGTGTGGCAGTAATCAGGCCTGGGGGTGACTACAGAAATTGATATTGAAATTGAAAATTGAAATTGATAAACCACAGTTAAGTTATTTTTTAACAAGGGGGGCAATCACTTTTTCACACAGGGCCATGTAGATTTGGAGTTTTTTTTCTCCCTTAATAATGTAAACCTTCATTTAAAAACTGCATTTTGTGTTCAATTATGTTATCTTTGACTGATAGTTAACGGTTTTTGATGAGCAGAAACATTTAAGTGTGACAAACATGCAAAAGAATAAGAAATCAGGAAGGGGGGCAAATAGTTTTTCACACCACTGTATATGTATATAACTATATATAAGAAAATGTTATGGGTTTTACATTTTGCCTATATTATAAGGGATATAAATGCCTTTTTGTATGAAGCAAACTCATGGTTGTGTTTGGGCACACAGATTTTTTGGCTGTCCAGCTCTTTGCGTGCCTACAATGCAACTGATTATGGCTGATGCAGAAAATTCCATGTTACCTACTGATCTTAGATGGTCAGTGACCCCTTACACATAAAGATGGTGTCTAACCAGGTTTCCTGTCAACTCTAGTGCAGCCATATCATCATTCAAACAACTCAAGCAGCAGATGGATGGTCTTCCAGCTCAGTGATTGGTGACAAAATTGGAAGATCTGTTTTCTGAGTCTATATACAATTTACTAAGGGTTACTTTACATAGGCAATTTGGTTACAAGTAGTTGCTTCCCGCTGGGAAAGAAGTCCAGAATGCAGGATTGTGTACCTTAGGGGTGAGATAAGATCATGCCAATGAAAACACTATAGTCCTGTGCTTGATAATAAAAATGAATTGCTTACAAGAGGATTTATCTAGTTTACTATACACAGTTAACCAGGAACAGCTCTAGTTTGGCATCATAGTTATTCCCCTGTACTAAACACAAATCAGCAGGAACAGCCCCCTAAGTTTGCTCATAGCCTGTACAGAGAGATACCATAAAACTATGGCAGCATAGGGATTCCCCTGTACTAAGCCGACTTCAGCAGGAACAGCCCCCTAAGTTTGCTCATAGCCTGTTCAGAGAGATACCATTAAACCATGGCAACATAGGTATTCACCTGTACTAAGCACAATTCAGTAGGAACAGCCCCCTAAGTTTGCTCATAGCCTGTACAGAGAGATACCATAAAACTATGGCAGCATAGGGATTCCCCTGTACTAAGCACAATTCAGCAGGAACAGCCCCCTAAGTCTGCTCATAGCCTGTACAGAGAGATACCATAAAACTATGGCAGCATAGGTATTTCCCTGTACTAAGCACAATTCAGCAGGAACAGCCCCCTAAGTTTGCTCATAGCCTGTACAGAGAGATACCATAAAACTATGGCAGCATAGGGATTCCCCTGTACTAAGCACAATTTAGCTGGAACTACGTTTCTAATTAATTACTAATTTTGAGGGATACCATAAAAGCATCATAGATTTTCCCCTGCAATAAGAACAATTTAACAGATAACCAAAGAAACCAACAACATTTTTATGAAAAGATATTTGATTTGTTTGCAGTAGAGAGTTGAAAGTGTGTAGTGGTACTCAGTATTAATATAGAGCAAAAAATAAGTTTCTATCCAGTAACAATAACATAGTAAGTCTAGACTTTTTCTACTGTAAAAACTGTGAGCCCCTGGGCAGTCCCAGTCAGTTATTGGCTTTGGCCCCTGAAGATGCACTCTCAGACAGCATATCACTTCCTTGGGAGATGCTGCTCATCTGGGACTTGGTCTTCATAAGTAGCTGTGCCTTCCTGCACATCAGCCGCTCCTGTTCCTGCTTCAGCTCAATGTACGAGCGCGAGAAAGTGTGAAATATTGAAGTCACTGGAAACGCCATGAGTAGGATGCCACTCAGAATACTGCTTAAAGCAACCACCTGTCCCGGAATACTCCTGGGCACCATGTCTCCATAACCCACTGTTGTCATTGTGATGACAGCCCACCAGTAGCAAGCGGGGATACTGGTGAATTCCTGGGAGTCTGCCATCTCGTTCTCTATCAAGTAGAGCAGAGGAGCAAACAGAGCAATGGCCACACAGAGGAAGAGGAGCAGTAACCCAAATTCCCGCGTACAGCGTCTGGCTGTTAGACCCAGTGTTTGCAGCCCTAAGGAATGCCTGGCGAGGCGCATCACATATAGGATTCTCAAGGCACGGAGTATGCGTAGCACGAGGCCAACTTTGTCCAGGTAGCTGTTTCCTGAACCGGGCTTCTTTTGTCCATCTGAGGTGTTGTCAACGACCAGAGTTATGTAGTAGGGCAAAATGGCCACAATGTCAATAAGGTTCAGGGGCCTCCTAATAAAGGCAAACTTGCTGGGAGCCTGGATAAATCGCAGTAAGAATTCCAAGGAAAACCAACCTACACAGACAGATTCCACAATGAAAATGTTGTAGCACATTTTTGAGCAAACTCCCTAGGAGAAAGAGAAAAGGGGGAGATAATATATTAGCACCCATACAAGGATTTTACAGTTAAATATTAAAGGCATATCCAAAATTATTCAGAATAAATACATATAATTACTCTTGTCAGCTCAGTGAATGCATTCTGAAAGCAACTCTAGACAGAAAGTGCCAGTGTTGGCACAAAGGAAGGCTGGATACATCTGGTACTCTGCACAGCAAATAAATGAAGCAGAATCAAAATATTTAAATATGAATGTTTCCTCATAAAGGGAATAATATATGTTAGATTAGAGGAAAAGTTAGCAAACTGGGCCTGCAATGGGCTCAACCAGAACAACAGTTGGAAAAGAATTTGGGTGCACATCTTTGTTTTTGCCCTGCAAATCTTGGCATTGTAGCCAGATGCCTTATACAACACTGTTTATATATAATATCTAAATTCTTGTTATAAGCTTAAGGGGTGCTATGTGAAACACTGGACCACAAAGGGTTACTTGAACTGAAATAGTCTAGAATCAGTGGATTAGAGGTGATTTGGGTACATTGCTTTTCAGTATGTGCAACCCTTTTTACTATGATCCAGAACCCAAGCCCAAACCAATAAGATCACTAAAATATTTGTGAAAACTTAAATCATTCTCTCAATGTGCAAAGGGCTCAGGATATTCTTACAAATACAACTAAACACAAACCCACATTCCCATCCCAGAACTACCTCACTCAGTCTAGACCAGTGATCCCAACCAGTGACTCGTGAGCAATATGTTGCTTTCAGTGGCATTAGAGCAGGTGCTTTATTTTTAATATCTGGCTTAGAGGTAAGTTTTGGTAAAGACGTCCACTCTTTTCACTACACAATTTAAGAGCATTGCCCCAGTGCCAGTGAAGAGTGCCCCTTTAGTGCTTCACATCATCCCACACAGCCCCCTGTAGCAGTGCTACTGTTAAAATACATGCCATAGCTAAAGGATGTAAGGTATAGCTACTCCTCCTTTGCTAACATGCGGTTGGGCTCTTGTGTGCAACTGAAACATGAGCCTTCATTTTTTGGACACGTCGAGTATGGCTTCCATTATACAGGTTTGGGTCCCTTATCCGGAAACCCATTATCCAGAAAGCTCCGAATTAACGAAAGACCTTCTCCCATAGACTCCATTTCTAACAAATAATTCAGAATTCTAAAACTGATTCCCTTTTTCTCTGTAGTAATAAAACAGTACCTTGTAATTGATGCCAACTAAGATATAAATAATCCTTATTGGATGCAAAACAATCCTATTAGGTTTAATTAATGTATTATTGATTTTTTAGTAAACTTATGGTATGGAGATCCAAATTATGGAAAGACCCCTTATCCGGAATACCCTTGGTCCCAAGCATTCTGGATAACGGATCCTATACCTGTATTAATGACAGGAGACACAGGGAGGTTTTAGGGCTCTGGCACATGAGGGGATTTGTCGCCTGCGTTTTTTCCCCCTGGCGCTTTGGCGACAAGTCGCCACGACAATACCCACGAAGAGATTTCATGCGAGTTGAGCTCCAGGCGATCTGCTACCCATGGTACACTGAACAGTTAACCCCCCCTCATGTTTACTCAAGTCGCTCAGAAAAGGGTCTGTGTGCGATTTGAAACAGCAGGCGATTTGAAGTAGCCTTGTATGTTTTGACGCTGGCGATTTCCATTGATTTAGCATTGGCGTCTTGTCATTGTCTTGTCGCCAAATCGCTCTTTTAAAAATCGCCGGCGACAAATCTCCTCGTGTGCCAGAGCCCTTAGGCTTTGCAACACTGCCAGACAATAGTACGTGTGGCATAAGCCTTAAAGTCCCAACAGGTTTTGTTGCTTGTGATCGAAATCCCAAGTAGCTAATCATTTACTTTACTTCTATGGACCCAAAGTCTATCAGAGATCAGGAAACAATAGTGGGAAAATACGTGTTAGCTGACAGACCTTTATGGTAAAGGTAAGGTGTTGGTGACTTTTCTAGTGAAGTTGAGAAAAACTAGGAATAAGTCATATTGAAGGCACTGAAACAGATATGTCAAACCCAGACCTACCACTCATTGCAAACCACAACCATAAACCTCATCTGGAGATGGATGTTAGAAGTTGTAGCTGACAGTAGCTACCTTTGATCTTAAGTAAAGTGCATCAGACAAATTCATATGGAAAATAAAGATACAGTGGCCCTTAAATAAATAGTAAGCTGTGTTGGGTGAGTTGATTGGGAAAGCTATATTAGGACAAGAAACTGTAAAATTCAACATCTGAAGATGCCATCTCTCTTTCCTTATAATGGACCAACAGACCACCTGATAGATGGCTGAATTTTAATGACAGCATGATGTCAATCTGTGGTCACTGTGAAAGCTTAGGGGGGAAGTCAAAAAAAGCCTTTTAAAGGCCCGCAGCCCTCCAGTTGGGTAGCCTTAATTTAGACCATAGATCAACCAGCTATGTTTTAGATCACTGAATGCAGATTTGTGAGGCAGTATGAAGGGCAAACTGCAGCCCTTTATAAATGTTTACCAACTTGTGGTCCTTCAGTTGTTGAAGAACATCTAGCACTCTCTGACAGCAAACGTCTATTTGGGGGTGCTAAGAATTGTGCAACAAGGACAGTTTTAAGTGCTTAAAAAGGGGGCTTTAGAGCTGGAAACATTTAGGGTGTAAGTGACTAAAGCCACCACCCAGGTATGTTTAGGCACCTTGACAGTGGCACATTTAAGAGCTGAAGGACTGAGTATCTGCCTTTGAGCCATTTACTAGTTGCCCCTTACCTGGCTCAGATTAAAGACCATAGGTTGGGAAGTCCAACTTTAAATCTTAAAGCTTCAAAAAGTCTGATTTTATACAGGTGCCATCACCTGGTTTGTAAAACCTGAACAATACTAAGAAATTTCTACAATCCTATAAACTGCCTATCTTTTGTTATTCATGTTATTGGTGATACATTCTATTCACAGACGGGCTTAGATGGTTCTGACATTCCTTCAAATGGTGAATGACAAACGGGGAAAACAAACCTTTTCCTCCTCCTCTCTCAGGTCTGGCATGGTGCTGATGGACAGATTCACTGCGGTGATGGTCACAAATAACACAGACAAGCAAGCAAAGATTTTTCCAGGGAGCCCAGACTGAGGCTTTTCCACCATATCGCCTAAGTGACGCATGCAAATGTCCAATTTGCTTTCATCTTCAGGTTCAGATGCATTTTCATTTTCAATCAGCTCCTCTTCCCGTAGGTTCAGCTCAGCAAACTCTTCCATCTTTTGAATGTATCTTCTTTTGCAGCACCATTCCAGGTTATCCTCCTCTATACCCCAATAAAGAAGCTCCTCTTGGAAAGAGAGAGCGCACATCTCACGCAACAGCCTTAGCTTTCCTACCTGCAGGAAGGTCAGAATAGTTCTGAAGGCTCCAGGGTTCCGGTCGAAGAAAAACTCATTGCATGTTACATCGTAATCGTCACAGATGCTTAAGATCTCATCAAAGTTACTGCAGAGCTTAAGCTGTCCAAGGCGCGTTAAAGGAAATTCCTCCAGGGTGGTCCAAGGTAAGAGGTACCTAAAGCCTCCAACATTTATGATGGCATGGTGTTTGCGGTCATCTGGGTGAGCGCTCTTGAAGAGGTCCTCAGTTGGCTGGATAAGCTTGGCCCTTTTGTAGAAGATACCCTTGAGGGTTTCAGACTCTCCAAAAAAATTGTGGTTGAATGAGGTATCAGAAGCACAACTTAGAGCGCTGTAGTCATAGTCTGAGTTTTCTCCTAGGAGAGTCATCTTGATGCTTAGCGACTCACATTTCTTGAGTCTTTTACACTGCAAAAAAAAAGGGGGGGGGGAAATTGGATCAGAAATGAAACATTTCATTGCTCTGAGGTTTTGTGAAAAATTGTAAATTAGAAAAGCAGGTAAAATATAAACTTTATTCGGTGTTGAGAGTGCCTCTGGGAGGGGGAAGATGTACTCTCAATGCAAACATTTTGGCACAAGAATTGGACTGCTTTGAGACAACTGCTGCTTTGGGGTAAATAGTGCATCATCGGACTGTGAAGGGATAACCCTAGGAGGATTGTGTATTTTGCAAAGGATAAAGATTAGTGCATTGTTTAAATAACAAATTGTGCCACAGTACCATGGTTTGTTATTTCTGGTTGGGAACAGAAAGTAAATCAATTCCTGCCCATAATGTGAATACTTAGCAGCAAATTATGCCATTGACTTGCTGAGGATCAGAGAAGTGACAATGGTAAAGGATAGAAAAGTGAACAACTTATTGACTTATTTAGTACAAAGGGCTCAAAATGGTGCAATTTGGAACCTATTAGCATCCCAGCATCCCCAGCTTTCTATTTTGGCCCAAGATAGAGAGATTTTCTAGCAGGAATATCAGTCTCTCTAACCTCCAACTTCTGTACAATCCCTGCTGGAACGTATAGTCCATTGGTGTAGCTGGTGATTCATTTGAAGCCACATTTTACAGCAGTGGCAGTAAGCAGTGACAGACCCATAGAATGGGACAGAAAGGGGGGAAAGCAGAGAAGACACAGTAAGTAGAACATACAGAAGTCGGATACAGAGGAAAGGAAATACACTTATGAAAGGGTGTTTTGATTTGAGAGAGTTTCAAGGTTGAACTGGTAGGGACAAGATGATGGCACAGAAGGCAAGAAGTCTTACGGGACATCATTACTGGAGCACAGCAGAGAACATCTCAGATCAGAGAGTCAATGAGAAAGGAGCAGAGTTCTAGAAGGCTTTGTAGATGAGTGGCAGTTCAAGCAATTTGGGAGCCAGAAATAACATCGAGATGAGGTTCTTATGGTAACATAATGAGGTTACAGAAAAAGATTTTATGGATTCACAGATTTAAAATAGGGACGTGGCCCTCCAGATGTCGCTGGACTCGGGGGAAGCCATTATCTGATGGGACATACCTGCTCAAAATACCAGTGTTTATTTGAATGGCAGGAAGAGTTGAAGGGTATACCAGTGTAGGTATTTCAATGGTCTAAGCACAATACAGCAGGAACAGCCCCCTAATTTTGCTCATAGACTTTACAGAGAGATACTGTACCATCAAATTATGCCAGCATAGTTATTCCCCTTTACTAAACACAATTCAGCAGGAACAGCCCCTTAAATTTGCTCATGGACTTTACAGAGAGATACTGTACCATCAAATTATGCCAGCATAGTTATTCCCCTTTACTAAACACAATTCAGCAGGAACAGCCCCTTAAATTTGCTCATGGACTTTGCAGAGAGATACTGTACCATAAAACTATGCCAGCATAGTTATTCCCCTTTACTAAACACAATTCAGCAGGAACAGCCCCTTAAATTTGCTCATAGGCTATCCACAAAGATACCATAAAACAATGGCAGCATAGGTATTCCCCTGTACTAAGCACAATTCAGCAGGAACAGCCCCCTAAGTTTGCTCATAGCCTGTACAGAGAGATACCATAAAACTATGGCAGAATAGGGATTCCCCTGTACTAAGCACAATTCAGCAGGAACAGCCCCCTAAGTTTGCTCATAGCCTGTACAGAGAGATACCATAAAACTATGGCAGAATAGGGATTCCCCTGTACTAAGCACAATTCAGCAGGAACAACCCCCTAGATTTGCTTATAGCCTCTACAGAGAGATACCATAAAACTATGGCAGCATAGGGATTCCCCTGTACTAAGCACAATTCAGCAGGAACAGCCCCCTAAGTTTGCTCATAGCCTGTACAGAGAGATACCATAAAACTATGGCAGCATAGGTATTGCCTTGGCACAATCCAGCATGAACAGCCCTCTACATTATGAACTGCATGCATTTCGCAGAAAAATATATGTTGGTGTGGTGTCATTCAGCATCACATTTAGGTCTCTACACTATTTTTTGGGCACAAGTTTGTTACCTACAATGATGTAGGCCTCTGTGGGCTACCCTGGAGCTACCACCAACTTCTGAGGTTAAAAGAATGGCATTAGATACAAGTACTGTTAACAAATGGCATGTTTTTTTCACAATAACTTTTACAAACTTGGTGTAAACATAATGAGCCCTGGAAAGAATATTCTTTAATTTTAGGTTCTTATTTAAAAACCTATACTGTGTCCCCATCAGTGAAAAATCAATGGAGTTTCATGCTGATTATTTTGGCCCCTTGCTGTGAAGAGTTTCATTGCATGCTGGGAATTGTAGTTCAGTAACATCTGGAAATTGCTGGATGCCCGGGAATCCTGCTGCCTTTTTTAGGCTGGGGAGTGAGTTATTTTTAGTGGCTAAGAAAGCAGGCAATTAGTAGCCATCAAGCTGCCTGCTGTCAGGGTGAGAATGACTATCACCAGCTGGCTCTGTAATGCTGGGGAAACATAATGGCTTCCGTTACTGCAGCAGATCTGTCACTCGGTCGTCTCTTTGCTTTCTGAACTTTCTTTTTTTCCTTTTTTATTTCAAGTTTTCCCCCATAATGTGGCTCACCGAATCCCAGCTTCAAACTGGCACTGTAACAGGTTGCTCTCCTTATGGGGCGAATAATTGCTATTCTTACAGGCTGTGTCCCTACAGTTGCCTCTTTGGGCCTGTTTCTGCTTGTTAGGGTACATGCTGGGAATTCCATATGGATTTAAAGAGATAGGCTTCTAGGTGTTACTGAGGGGCTTTACTGGGTTGTCTTATTGCTTCCCTATCATTTGAAAGCGTATAGGTATAGAGATAATTGGGTCCATATAGGAAAAGTTGGAATTGTTCCCATTTAACTGCCAGCTTGAGTAAACTTTGAAGGAACAGTAAAACGAAGAATGAAAATGTCTCAATGTAATTAAAACATTATCTACTGTTAGCCTGCGCTGGTAAAACTGGTGTTTTTGTTTCAGAAACTCTACTATAGTTTATATAAATAAGTTGCTGTGTAGCCATGGGGGCAGCCATTCAAGCTGGAAAAAACTAGAAAAAGCACAGGTTACATCATAGATAACATATAGAATACCATTGTATTCTACGGAGCATATCTTTTATCTACTATGTAAACTGTGCCTTTTCTCCCTTTTCCTACAGCAGCTTCACAGTAGCACTTCTAAAGCAAACTCACCAGTGTTACCAGTGCAGGGCAACAGTACATAATATTTTTATTGTTTCCTGTTCCTTTAATCCAGGAAATCAAAAATCTACATTGTCTGGAATTCTGTAACTTGACTGTCAGTGATGTAGATTCTTTGCTGCTGGGAGTATAATGGTTAAAGGATAAACACAAATGTTGAATGAAATGAATCACCCACCTGTGCCTTTGTTAGTAAGTGAGCCCTATATGGTTGAAACGTAATTGGCTGATGGCGATATTGCCCTTACTCCTGTCATATTATGGGTTATTTTCATGCTTTTTCATGTGTTGTTCTGTTCCAACCAGCAGCAAACAAGCCACCTCACAATCTATAAACAAGTCTATCTGAGCATCAACACAACAAGAAAGCCTTTTATGCTGGACCAACTGATTGCCTTTGGCGTGACAATGGGAGCCATTATCATGGGGAAGAATAGAAGCCGACGCAGCGGCGCTGACAAATGATGAGCCTGGAAATAATACAGCCTTTCAGAATGACAACTTCTCCTAAACATAAATAGCACAACAGAAGCTGTTTGCACTTTCATTTACATTGGACTCAAGCCATGCCAGCCTGGTACAGTGAGCCACTATACCCCCATCTCTTCCTTCCCCTTTGTATTTGGCTTCATGGAAATATTAACACGTTAATGTAGAATATTTCTCTTCTTGTATTGCTTTTTCCCTGTCTTCGTTTCTACTTAGGTTTGCTTATAGCCTGTACAGAGAGTTACTATAAAAGTATGACAGTACTAAGCACAACAGCCCCATAGTGTATGGTGGGCATTTCAGGATGGATTGCCCTATGCACATGGAAGAAGGGGTGTAACTTTAGAAGAAGCTGACCATGTGACTGTTGTGGGGGCCTAGGAGGTATAGGGTACCCAGTGGCACATTGATTTATAAGCACTTACTATACATGCCTACAAGAAGTGGAAACCCTTGCACAAATCCATAGACATCCCTCACCTTGACCCCTCCTGAGCTGAACATTATGGGCATGTTCTGCGTCCAGTTGCTGACACTGAGTTAACAGAACAATCAGAGGAAAACGCTGTTCCATGTTTTACTTTATCATATCACTGCATCATTAAAAACTTGAGATGTTTCCCATAAACAGTCGTCACTCCACTTCTGCGCTAGCCGTAACAGTGTCATTCTGGCGAGCGGGCTTTACTTTGCTGCCTATTTACGACTCCTGAAGTAGAGCTCTGAAATATTGCAAACAGTTCCGCAAGAATAAAGATAAACCAAAGAGATAAAAGGAAGATGTTTAAACAGCCTCCACGCACTGCTTCTCAGATTAATGGCTGCCTTCGAAAGGTCTGCGCTTTACCTTAAAGGGCAAGTCACTGTTTCTGGATTGTGATAGAAGTAACAGCAAAATCTAAGACTCTTTGCTAATGGTGGGAAAGTGCAACTTTTGGGCATTGACATGACGGTAATTTCAGGTTTTCTGCAGTGGCAAAAGGGGGAGAACAGACTGATGCCATATTAAAGATGGAAGTGACTCCATCTGCACTACATATATTTTAGCCACATTGAGAACCCATTTAACCAACACTTGCGCGTTCTGAAATATCAGATGCAATTGTGGTAAATGCAATACCGTGCTTGGCTGTAATGGTGTCTGAACTGGTAAAGATGCTGCATTGTGGTTACAAAGCATGGTGGGTTGCATCCAAAACTGCACTTTGTACAGTGCACTTTCAACTACCTACTGGATTCAACCAACAATTATAGGGAAATTACGCATATGACATTTGCTCACTCGACAGTACACTGAATTTGTAAATGAGTCTTATGTACAGGGCTCCCTTTTGGCTTAGTACTACTTAACTTAATTCCGATTTCTGCAGAAATGATTTCGAGCTTTATAACTCAGCAGATAGGAAGTAGAACAGATCCATACAGTAACCCTTAATAATCAGAGACCTAATTGTCCAGGATCCCCAGGAATGATGACAATCAATGGATTTACTAATGACCTGTTTGCCTGCCCAATAGCTTTGCAGGATAGGAGCCAATGTTATTGGTTGGCTAGCACTTAGCAGTAACATTGACCACCACACTAGATGCACACAAAGTTATAGGGAAAAGACCACAAGTCCCACATAGTCTGGCTAGTTACTTAGGTGGATGGTAGGATGCACGAACAGACACACACTCATTATACTTCCGGCAGCATAGAACGCTACATGATATTACTTATATACAGTATATAAGTATATATTTCTTACTTATATATATTTATATGCTTCCAATCTTAAAGCTTCAGCTCTTCAACTGTGCTTTCTATCAATATTCCTCTCTCTCCACAACTCAAGGATCTGCCTCTGACTTTAATAAGTTTAATTATATTTCTCTTTATCTTCTTTTTTTTCTCTTCCTTTTAACCTAGTAATTGAGCTAAAGTTGCAATTTTGGTTCTCTGTAAGATAATTAACCCTTTCTTGAGTGTCCCCGAGTTTGCTGATGTTCTTTAGGATGAGAGAAGAAGTCTCCAGAATGAAATGCAAACACTATGGATTTGGGATAAATGGAATCGCTATTTTCCCTTCCCCTGGATACACTAACCATAATTGTTCTTGTAACTGAGGAATAGATCTGCTGCCATAGATTTATTAGCATCAGTATGTACAGGGTATGGGAAAAGAAGTTGCCCTTACTATGTGCCATTTATGGCCCAACAATGACACACTACTGAACTGCTCGCCCACCCCTACATTCTGGTCTATGGAAGGTAATAAGGACACTTGTAACCAGCGTGAGAGACAATGGCAGCTTAGGCAAGGCTGAATCACTAACTACTTTATAGAAGCCAGAGGAAATAATGCAAAACAAACATAATTATACATTCATTTCCATTAGATACTAAACTGAGTAATATAAAAACAAAAAAAAGATCCTTTACATTACTCCCCACATGGGTGAGCCCTAGTTTGGGCATTATGTTGGCAGGACAATCAGATTCTAGGGTGCTGCCTGTAAGATCCAGGTAGGACATTTTGGCAAGCTACAGAGTTGCAAGGCATATTTCTACACTAAATAATCAATCACTGAGCCACTGTCCAATCATAATAATCCTTAGTCATTATTATAAGTGGTATTTTGGGGACCTACATGCTGGCTCACGTATTCCTACTTCAGTCCACTTACCTTGTAACTAAGGCACCAAACCCATCTGCTCCAGATTTACTGTTAAAAGGTTACGTGCCATGGATCCTTGTGGGATATACAATTACACATTACCCTGATATCACCATATTCTGTTCAGAAAGGAGCACATGTTAAAATGCAAAAAGGGTTTTGGAATTTAAAGAAGCATTTCAAATCCCAGGAATATTCGGCGTAATTTACCGTCTTCTTTTAGCAGGTGCATAAAAAGGCAAGTCTGAAATTCGTTTTAGAGTCTCTTGCAAGGACTTTTGGGAAACCTCTCTTATTGCCAGCAAATTCTAGTATCAATACTGCAGGATTTTAGGATTCAATTTGTCCAGTGCCCAGGCATTAAGTACAGGGCTGCCTTGCTCCAAGCAGCATTGCTTTCTGTGCCCGGCACTAATATGGTGCAAGATTCAGAGCACAGCCATTGGCTGAGAAACAAATGCCCTGTGCATGGCTGTGATTTTGTGCCCCTTAGGGCTCTTAGACATAGGAGTTTACCTGCTGTGTCATATTAAATAAAATGAATGAGGAGCAAGGAAACACATTAATGGACCCCATTATTCCTTATGTGGCCTGTACCAATGTGCCACTTTGAACCCAGGTGAGGCGGTGCATGTTGCATCTCAACTTCTTGTATAATAAAAGGGATATGATATAGGCTGCTATCCCTTTAATGAGAATCAAATATCCACGGAAGAATGTTGGAAATCTGCGCAGAACAATTGTGCATTGATTAACACACAATGAGTTTCTCTTCTTATGAGCTCCAGACTAATTGCAGTAATTTAGCACCTCTCCTGTCAGAGCCAATTTCCAGGTAATCTAAATCACCTCATTGAAATGAGCCTTATGAGCAAACACTTTGCTGCGGCAATGATAGAGTTAATTACACTACACTGTGGCTAGAGATTGGCACCATAGGCGACCTAAGGTCTAAATCTGACCCACAGGAGTCTATGGCAGGATAATGCTGATAAGAAAGACCCAGCTGATATAATTATACATGGGCTTACTGACTTGGAAATGCCTCTCCCTCTCCCATAAGCAAAGCTTTTTAATCAAAGTAACAGGGTTTTATATTTTTTGTTAATGTTAAATGTGGGATAAAACAAGCCATAGGGTTCCCTGTCGTCCCCTTGCAATGGAGGTACTTATAGACTAGGTAGGGATGACCAAGACCCGTTCCATGTGAACAATGCTGACGCTCCACTACCCATTTACAGCATCAAGTTAAGGAAGAGGATGGAGGTAAAGGGTATGCGCCACAGTGGGGCAGACGTCAGACGTTGCTAGGGGAGGGGGTTGAGGTTGCAACCCCAGTGGGGATGGGGCCTTTCCCCAGGCTAGGTTCATAAATGGCCCTTTTTAAAAGAGTGATACTTTACAACTCCTTAGGGCTCTGGCACACGGGGAGATTAGTCGCCCACGACAAAACTCCCTGTTCGCGGGCGACTAATCTCCCCGTGTGCCAGAGCCCTTAGGGTGAAGACACATGGAGCTACTTAGTAGCAGCTACTTGTCACGACTACTAAACATCAAAAAATACCCTGCCATAGACAATACTGAGAATTGCCTCTGCTAAAACACATGTAGAGACAGTTATCAGTAAATGATCAGTATTGTCTATTTTTGTTGCCGCGACTAGTAGCAACGTGTATCTTCACCCTTAATGTCAAAGTTAATCTTCTTTTTCCTTTTCTACCAAGTATCTCTGTAATTGCCTGGTACATATTTACACTTACTCTGAAACCAGTTAATTAAAAATAGATAAAACGCAATCAGGTTGTTAAAGTACAGCCGGCTAAATGCACTATAACGTTTATTTATTAAGGAAGAGCAAAGTGCAAAAACTCAGCACTATTCCTCATGTTTTGTTTTAACCACATTTCAACATTTCTTCCTGGAATTGCAGCATAACTGTGCCCTCTGCAGTCGGGCACAACAGTTTTCCACCTGACGGCACTAGGTTGTAAAGTTCTGTGCAAATAAGCCAGCATAGGAAGAGGTGCATTCATAGTCCTATGATTTAAATGCAATTTGGGCAAGGTGTTAGAATAGATGACCGCAAATAGGCAGAAACCAGTCCAAATGCCCTGTTCTGCACCTATTTTGGTACATAGCACTGTGTCTTCCAATTATAAATAAGCCTTTATATGTTAATTTTCAAAGCAAACTTTCCCTTAAAGACAAGGCCATTTATATTTCCTACAGGCCCTTCACAGTCTGCCCTCCCGTACTGTACCACTTGCACTTCTCCATACTGCTCTGTCAGTCTGTACCTCTGAATAAAAGATAGAATAGTGCAGTGGATTTGGAGACTGCCATGTTGGATGGCTTCATGCGTGTCTTTAGCTCTCTGGTGACCATGGCCTTCCACACTTAAACCCGATCTTGTCCTAACTGCACTTGCCCCTGGTTGGCAAAAGGATGTCAAGCAGCCCGATTAGGCATCTGCCAACTGTACTAAGCTGCTTTTGTTAACAGGTATGGCCAAATGGGGCTATGCAGAGATGCTATCCTGCATCTGGCGTCTTTGCTCTGCCCCACCCCTTACCAAACCCTCTTGATGCCTAGTCCCGCCAAGACGTACCTGTATCATTGGGTTGGCATCTCCGCTCCCTACTCCGCTGCATCTGAGGATTTTGAATAATGATTCTATACTTTTCAATGAGACGGGCAAGTTATGATTTCTATGATTTATGTGCTGATGATAGGTCTGCTACTGACTCACAAAAAATGTGTTTGGTGGGGCTCTTAAATGGCTTTCCTCGTCATTGCACAAAAGGAAATTTCAAAAGTTTTGTCTGACATATTTAATATTATCCCAAAGACAAACCTGAAAGTCCTAGATCCAGTTCTTGCAAGTGACTCTCATATTGGTCAGTTTATGCCAATTTTAGGCACTTGTCCCTTAGTATTAAGGCTGCTAACAGTGATTCAGGGCCCCCCAGCAAAATAATTTTTGGGCCCCCACAAAAATTTGTGAATAAGACATAGTGCATGAAACAACCCTACTAGACATCTCCTGGGACCCCCAATCAGTCACTGGGTCTGCCTCCTCTTTACTTACCTTACCCCCTCCCGGCAGGAAAAAACTCCCAAAATCTCCCCATGTACCATTGCCCCAAGCCAGAGAATCTATTGGCTGGCATGTTTTTAATCATTCCTCTTCTGCTCTGCTGCATTCAAAATTTAAACTGTAAACACAGCTGGAGGTACAGACTCCGTATAACTAATAGCAGTCATTTTTATAACTTCTATGCAATCCGAATAGGGAAAATTGACAGGGAAATTTGCATTAAAGATCCGCTCACTCACCACAAAGCAATTTCCATTTTCTTTGGAGCACCTAAATGGGTTTGTGCTGTTAATAAGCACTAACTACCTAGGTCCAGAGGCAACTGAATGAAAGTTAATTTGGAGTTTTTCCATCATAAGAGAGTTTTGCATTAGAGAGGATTTCTCATTTATTTAGCAATGGTTTAAATACAAATCTCATTTTTCAAGGCTGATTCTAACTGGAAATAATAGGCTTTCATTTATCCAAGTCCAAGCCTTTTATTACAGAGAAGATCTGCAGCCAGGAACGGGTGTCAGTCATGCAAATGTTCCAATTTCCATTTCCCCAGTTTCCTTAAAATAACATTGCACCTGCATTTAGTTAGTCAAATGCTGGCAAATTTCAAGGGTAAGATAAGCCTGCAATAACCAAATGGACAAGGGTAGATAAGGCTGCCCCTAGCCTGCACCATTTCCAGTTTGTGTGCACATTGTGACATCCCTTATATCATAAACCGGGAGATCTGCAGCGTATCAAGTCGTGGAAAGAATTCAGCGCCCAAACACTTGTACACGACCCGTATCTCAAGGGTAGGTCAAGTGAAGGAACCACAGAATCAAGAGGGTCACATACAGAAGTCTTATTGAAAATAGACAAATGGAACAACCACTAAAAAAAGTAAAGGGACAAGGAATGAAAGATCTAGTCCTTGTATTTACTGGGATCTTTAGCAGCAAGCCTGGTGGTCTCACAGGACCAGAGGGAGTTAAATACACTCAGAAAAGAGCATATCGCCAGCATGTCATATTACTTAGCAACCATCTAGGATACCAAGCCGAGCTGCTGAAGTTCCACAGCAAATAAACACATGTTGCATTTGCCACCGATAAGAACCAGTCCTGCTGATACTGAGGTTTAACCCACGCTGGGCTTTTACAGTAGCAATAGCACCAAAAGAAAAGGTTATGGTGCAAAAGGAACAAGCCCTTAGCCACTTTCGAACATAATCAGCATCACTTTCATCATTGCTACAACCCGTTGATAAACAAAACTGACTTACTCACAATTAACAATGATACAATGTTGCAATATACTGTTTGTATTCTAAATACAATCTGCGATTAATAAAGTATTGAGAGGGCAAATAACATTTTCCTAACCCAAGTTACAAAGTAACTTCAGTATCTCGAATGGCTATATGGTACAGTAGGGAATAATTCTCATGCTAATAGGAACACATGGGCTAATATCTTCTATTGGTATACAAAGTAGACAGGATATTCTATATATTGGATACTTTGAGTCCCTCTTGGTTTGCATGAACCAAAAGCAACATGTGTTAGGGAAAGATCTTGCCAAGTAATGGGTTAAAGGGATGTTAGAAGTGGGGACACTTACTTGTTGTGGTCTGGGGTCTTATCCTTCTTGCTTGTCTGTCTCCATCCCTTGTGCCCTGGAGGTGGCTGGATACATTGCCATGTCTCCGCGGGCAGGTGGTTGGTGGGAATGCAACCTCAGAAGTGCTGGAGCCGGCTCTGTGTATTGGATAGGAAGGGAGGAGTGAGCTCTGATTGCAGGGGAGGGTAGAGATCTCTCTCTCTGTGCCTGTTGCAAGGAAGCAGAGGGGACTTTTAGTGCAGAGAGGTGACGGATTTCCAGGCAGGGGAGTGCAGCAGAACAGCCCGGAGTGTCAGCTGGAATGGTTAATACCCTACAGAGTACAACTCTATCCAGAGGGCAGGACACCTTTCCTGGGAAAGTTCTCTGCACAGGGGCATTTGGCAGTTTGCCTGATGAGATTCAGTAGCACCTACTACATTTACTATCAGGGCTGATGGAAACACATCAGGGCAGCACCTCCTGGGAGACTGGAACAGTAACCCTTCTCCTGTACTCTAATACTGTCAGGTTCCTCTTAGAGGTTACCTTTCTTTTATATTTTCCTTATTCTTTATTCTTCTTGTTCTCCTGCTGCTTCATATAACTGCTCACCTCATTCTGCTCTCATATACCTTCTTTATTATTATTTAATTGTACTTTCTTTAAAACTTTTTACATTTTCTTGTGTCTTCCCTTTCTTCCCCTCTTGTTCCATTTTACTAATTCCTGTATCTTTTGCTTTCATCTTCTGTCTTCTCTTATACAGTATTTCATTTCTGGTTTTCTTGTGAGAGGAGGGGTTACTGTTTAAACAGGTTTATTATCAGAACTGTTAACTATAGGCACCATTTCTCCATGCTATACCTGTTATCCCACAGCCACAGTCCCTTCCCAGAGGCTATTATCCCCCCACTGCTACTATAGGCACCATCTCTCCCTACTATACCTGCTATCCCACAGCCCCAGTCCCTTCCCAGAGGATATTATCCCCCCACTGCTACTATAGGCACTATCTCTCCCTACTATACCTGCTATCCCACAGCCCCAGTCCCTTCCCAGAGGCTATTATCCCCCCACAGCTACTATAGGCACCATCTCTCCCTACTATACCTGCTATCCCACAGCCCCAGTCCCTTCCCAGAGGCTATTATCCCCCCACTGCTACTATAGGCACCATCTCTCCCTACTATACCTGCTATCCCACAGCCCCAGTCCCTTCCCAGAGGCTATTATCCCCCCCTGCTACTATAGGCACCATCTCTCCCTACTATACCTGCTATCCCACAGCCCCAGTCCCTTCCCAGAGGCTATTATCCCCCCACTGCTACTATAGGCACCATCTCTCCCTACTATACCTGCTATCCCACAGCCCCAGTCCCTTCCCAGAGGCTATTATCCCCCCACTGCTACTATAGGCACCATCTCTCCCTACTATACCTGCTATCCCACAGCCCCAGTCCCTTCCCAGAGGCTATTATACCCCCACTGCTACTATAGGCACCATCTCTCCCTACTATACCTGCAATCCCACAGCCCCAGTCCCTTCCCAGAGGCTATTATCCTACTGCTACTATAGGCACCATCTCCCCCTACTATACCTGCTATCCCACAGCCCCAGTCCCTTCCCAGAGGCTATTATCCCACTGCTACTATTGGCACCATCTCTCTCATTCTGTACTTAAAATTATTGCAGTGCCACTCTGAAGTGTTAATTTTAACTGCAATGTATGCTATGCATATTCTTTAGGTTGCATTGCCTGTAGTCATGATTGTTAAGCAGAGCGACAGCTTATTGATTAAATATGCTGAAAATCTATGAATGGCTGTGCAGAAAAAACAAAGGAAAAATCAGCCTTGAAAATCTTTGTTTAGTGAAGAAAGAAATCCAATAACAAACCCCATTTGTACCTGCTTTTAACTAAGCAGCTCAGTTTTACTCCAATAGAATCTGGATTCCCTGCAAGAGTTTCATCAGCAGACACATGCAGCATTCTATGTAACTTTGTACTTCTCATGTATTGTATATAGTTTTATCCATTCTCATAGGGTTTTGGAAATTAGAAAATAAAAAATATGTCCTACTGTATTTGTTCTAGCTAGGAAATTGTCTTTGTGAGTTATTCCAATTGCACTGTGGGGAAGCTGCTCCTGTTTTCCTGTTGAACTGCTACAGTGCATAGTTCCCAGCGGAAAGGAATGTTCTTTCAAGCCGGCTTCTTGCTGTAATATAATTAAACTGTTGCTGCCTGTAATATCCTGAGTCTGTCCAGCAGAGGGTGTGTTATTTAATTCAGAGTGCACTAATGTTAAATGTGCAAAATGCTATTTGATTCTGAAAAAAGGAAATTGGTGTGTTTATACATAAGAGTTAGAGCTTCCACACAGGAAAACTTTATCTGTAGCTCCCAACTAATAAGCACCATCAGTATCATTACCGTCTGCTCAGAGCGGGGTCAGTAGACACAGGTGCCCAAGATAAAGCCCCTATTGTCAGCTGCCCCAACCCCTCCGCTCAGCAACCTCCTTATGTGTGTGTACTGCCTTTAAATATTGTCTCTCTTTGATATAAATGCCACCCTTTGGTTGGCGCAACTTCCTACCTTTGTACTTGGGGAGAGAAAGAATATACATTACACTTTTTTGGCACTGAATTTAACTCAAATCCCTATAAATCCAATGGGTACAAACAAACCTTGAGCATCAGTTACCTCTCCTGAGCTGCCCTGTAAGATCTGGGCTATCTGATGAGCTGCAGGCCTATACCTTATGTACGGAACCTAAACACGTTCAAATTACAACCTGACACACAATGTTAAATACAAAGCGTTTCATCAACAACAGTATATTTCATATGGAAATGTTTATATTAACAGCGCAGGTGTAATGAGATAAATCATCCGTTGGCCCCTTTTTGTGTCAGGAGGGATTTTAAGGGTTACGTGGCAAGGATTTATCACCTACACTAGGGTTAGTTAAATCTATTAAGGTACTTGCCTCTGGAAACACGTCTATTCTGCTTCTTCTGTGAATGGTGCACAAAAGGACCTACCGACGTTGGGGAACCCTGGAGCTACCACTGCCCTGGACCTGCTGGTAGCTCTAAGTTTCCTGCAGCAGGTTGAGTCAGTAGGTGCCCAGATTTGTGACCAGTGAGTTGGATGCAAACGCTGTTTTTAAAGTGCTCATTCTGGAAGTGATACAACCCCCTCTCTAAAAATAATAGAAGCAGGCCCAGACTGGCAACCTATGCCTTCTGGCAAATGCCAGAGAGGCTGCTATAAGATACCATAGTCAGTCACTATATACATATATGCTGTTTGGGCATCCGTGTACTTGAAATGCCAGGCCCTATTTTGAACCCCAGTCCAGACCTGGCCGGAAGCAACCTGTAACTGATTTGTGTCAAAACACAAGCACAAGTGCGTCTCTTTTGATGCTTTGGGGGCAACTGTTATGGGTGGAACTAAGAGCAAGGCAGAAATTACATGGGAGTAATGTGGAAACACTGCATTATGGCATTTTGCATGAAATTGCTAAATTGCTTATTGCTATATTACCCTTTTCTAGAAGTGGAAAGGAAGTGGGAATATAGAATCTGTAGTGTTAGCATGCTGGTTAAGTATAACTATGATCTACACAAAGTTTTCTGCCCTTTACATCCTGTCTAAATTAATTACTGTAGGTTAGTGCTGTCCAACTTATTACAAGTTATTGGCCGATTATTTCTCATATAGTATGTTCAAGGTCTGGATTAAATTAAAATGATGATATAATACAGTGACGTCTATGGAGCCTTTGAGCCATAAGAAATCCTTTGGAGGGGCACATCTGGCTCTGTTTCAGAGTGAAGAGACCTGTGGTCAGCCCCATGAATCCATCTCCGCCTGCATTCATTTGTACTGTATTCATGGGGCCCCCCAACCGGCCCCTAACTTGCACATCATTCAGACACACAAATTAAGGATCAGTGATGTACAAATATCCTTTTACCTCGTCACCGGGTCTGTATGAATAACCCATAACATGCCGCATTCACTTACCTAGACACAGTCTGCAGATGTAAATAAGCCCTATAATCATTTTCCTTCCACAAACTTCTTAATAAGACTGTGCAGGGGGCAGTTTGTTAGGCCAAGGGAAATTACATCCTCAAACTATAATTTCCTCCTGGTACAACCAGTTGCTTATGAACCAACCTACAGCACACAGTATGCGTGAGTTAAATGCAGCTGGAAACAATATTTGGTTGCAAGAGCTTATGGATAAAACATGGGGCCTATTTATAAAACATTAAATGCTATTTATAACAGTCACAATTAGAATTCATTTTCCTCACTGACAATTTACAGTCGAAAAACAAAAAAATAGATGAATAATCAAAGCCAATTGCAATAATTTCCTCTCTTCATTCTGTTATTATTTAAAGAGAGTGGCGGTTTGAGAATCTGTACAATGAAAAATCACTCACTAAGGGTAACACCGAACAGGGAACAAATCTACTTTTTATTCGGTGCCTGGGATTCTTTCTTTATGAGTATTTTGACATTTTATTAAGATTTTTTTTTTAAATCTCATGAAAAGATTTATTCCATTCTTAAAGGCTGGAGAAGAGATCTGTTTCAGCCCCTGACACCCTTGTAAGTAATATAAACAGGATTAGCAATTGAAATAAGATAGAATGACAAAACTATGTGGATACAGAAAAGTGGGGGGGGGGGAAAGACTGGCAGAATTCCATATTCTGGAATATAATATATTTGTTAACTGTAGTTAAGAAGGCCTACTAATCAAAGAGTGAAACTAGACTTTAACACAGCCCTTCAGAGTGAAAATTCACTGCTCTCTGTTCGTTTATATATATTAGAGAGAGGTTCCATATTGTTTCCCTTAGACAGTACAGTATGAGGGTACAGCTTATTGTGTGCCCAGAACATTCCTTCTCTGTATATTTGTATTTATACATATGGGAGGGAGGTGCCATATTGTTTCCCTTAGACAGTACAGTATGAGGGTACAGCTTATTGTGTGCCCAGAACATTCCTTCTCTGTATATTTGTATTTATACATATGGGAGGGAGGTGCCATATTGTTTCCCTTAGACAGTACAGTATGAGGGTATAGCTTATTGTGTGCCCAGAACATTCCTTCTCTGTATATTTGTATTTATACATATGGGAGGGAGGTGCCATATTGTTTCCCTTAAACAGTACAGTATGAGGGTACAGCTTATTGTGTGCCCAGAACATTCCTTCTCTGTATATTTGTATTTATACATATGGGAGGGAGGTGCCATATTGTTTCCCTTACACAGTACAGTATGGGGGTACAGCTTATTGTGTGCCCAGAACATTCCTTCTCTGTATATTTGTATTTATACATATGGGAGGGAGGTGCCATATTGTTTCCCTTACACAGTACAGTATGAGGGTACAGCTTATTGTGTGCCCAGAACATTCCTTCTCTGTATATTTGTATTTATACATATGGGAGGGAGGTGCCATATTGTTTCCCTTAGACAGTACAGTATGAGGGTACAGCTTATTGTGTGCCCAGAACATTCCTTCTCTGTATATTTGTATTTATACATATGGGAGGGAGGTGCCATATTGTTTCCCTTAGACAGTACAGTATGAGGGTATAGCTTATTGTGTGCCCAGAACATTCCTTCTCTGTATATTTGTATTTATACATATGGGAGGGAGGTGCCATATTGTTTCCCTTACACAGTACAGTATGAGGGTACAGCTTATTGTGTGCCCAGAACATTCCTTCTCTGTATATTTGTATTTATACATATGGGAGGGAGGTGCCATATTGTTTCCCTTACACAGTACAGTATGAGGGTACAGCTTATTGTGTGCCCAGAACATTCCTTCTCTGTATATTTGTATTTATACATATGGGAGGGAGGTGCCATATTGTTTCCCTTAGACAGTACAGTATGAGGGTACAGCTTATTGTGTGCCCAGAACATTCCTTCTCTGTATATTTGTATTTATACATATGGGAGGGAGGTGCCATATTGTTTCCCTTACACAGTACAGTATGAGGGTATAGCTTACTTTCTGCCAAGAATGTTCCTTCCCTTTTATATAAATATTCAAAGGAAAAATGTTTTATGCACATAAAAGCCAGGAGAGACCCGCTTTTTGTTTGTTTACCCTGCCTTTTTCTGAAATTACAAACTGGCCACAGAACAGCAGCCAACCACTGGTCAGTGAAAACAATGCATATAAATCTGCGCCATGAGGGGAAACTGGCGGCAAACATACAAATTCATAACATACATATATATTTGAATCATCTATTATGGATGAAGTTTACACAGATATAGCACATCATAATGCAGTTTATTTCAATGTACGCTGCTCGGAGTTGGGTTCATACCAGCTGCTATGGCTTAATGGCACACGGAGAGCCATCAAGCGGAAACGATCGAGCCGCAGTCTGGGAACATTGCCATTTACTTTTTATTTTTAACTATATCTTTGTGGGGGGAATAAATAGAAATATCAAACTCTGGCCGAACAGTAGATTCACACTCTCATCAGTGATTTCTGTTAATGCTGGAAAGTGCCGCTTATTCGAAGGAAAAAATTGCAAAGATTGATTTAAATGCCATCAGCAATGTAGGCCCACGCGGTGTCTCTCTGTAAATAGCTGCCGGACGCGCTCAAACATCGCTCTCTCCGAGGGAGCCAAGATGCAGGAAGAATATTATTGGAAAAAAGACACTACTGAAAAGAAGGGTTTAAATGGTCCTTGGAAAGTTTGTTTCTGCATAAAAGCAAAATTACTTTTATCCCTTTCTTGGTTTTTAATGTAATGGAAAAAGTTAATGACTGGAGAAGGGCTGATAATGTTTGCATATTATTAAAGGGGCAGCTCAGCATTATGCACTGCTGCTTACAATGGGTATCAGATAGGATCTGTGCCACTGTGACAGAATGCTCTGTTATACAGATAGCTAGAATCTCAGCCATAAAGCAGGGCAGGACTGCTGCTTACAATGGGTATCAGATAGGATCTGTGCCACTGTGACAGAATGCTCTGTTATACAGATAGCTAGAATCTCAGCCATAAAGCAGGGCAGGACTGCTTACAATGGGTATCAGATAGGATCTGTGCCACTGTTATAAAGATAGCTAGAACGAAAAAATAAGGAAATAATGAGAATTTGTTTTTGTTAATTTTTAAGCTAAGCAGGGCAAACTGGGGAAACTAAATCTACTTCATGTTTGGTCCATTCAAGGCAGATAATTAGATCCCCAGTGCACAGTTAATCCCCTGCAAAAAATAGAGGTGTATAATAAACTGGTAGTCAAATTATCTATCTGACAAGGACCAAACATGAGTAGCTTCAGTTTCCCTATTTGTCCTGTTTAGGGAAACAAGTAAGTTCAGCACAAGACCCTTTAAAATGGGTTTTAGATAACATCAATGCTGCTGTGCTGAAATTTTCTGTAGCTCGGAGCTTATAGGGGAAATACTATGGCTCCTATTTACTCTAAAAGAGTGAAAAGACAGTTTGTCAGAAGAGGTTAAACTACCAACCATACCTGATCAAGTGCTCACTGCTCTTAATATGTGGCCTCAGGAGATGCAAAAACAATTCCTGTAATTGGAACGGGTGCTGCGCTTTATATTACCTACTGCCTCACTAACTGGGGAGTTTCCCCCAAACAAATGAAATATGCAAAGGTGGCTACTGGCTGTTTATTTGGTTCCCATTGATGGGAATTAAGTAGTGCTTCAGTTCAAGTGTTTAGCACCTGAAAACTGTGGAATTCTGTTTTTTAAAAAAATAAAACTGTAACCACAGAAGTCATTTGGGGCACCAGTTAGAAAACGGTTAGAAAGAGACAGGAGAGCAAGGTTTAAACAGTAGGGCATGATGGTGAGAGTAGGCTTAGAAAGAGACAGTAGAGCAAGGTTTAAACAGTAGGGCATGATGGTGAGAGTAGGGTTAGAAAGATACAGTAGAGCAAGGTTTAAACAGTAGGGCATGATGGTGAGAGTAGGCTTAGAAAGAGACAGTAGAGCAAGGTTTAAACAGTAGGGCATGATGGTGAGAGTAGGTTAGAAAGAGACTGTAGGGCAAAGTGGAAACAGTAGGGCATGATGGTGAGAGTAGGGTTAGAAAGAGACAGGAGAGCAAGGTGGAAACAGTAGGGCATGATGGTGAGAGTAGGCTTAGAAAGAGACAGTAGAGCAAGGTTTAAACAGTAGGGCATGATGGTGAGAGTAGGTTAGAAAGAGACTGTAGGGCAAAGTGGAAACAGTAGGGCATGATGGTGAGAGTAGGGTTAGAAATAGACAGTAGGGTATGATGGTGAGAGTAGGGTTAGAAATAGACAGTAGGGCATGATGGTGAGAGAAGAGTTAGAAAAATACAGTAAGGCAAGGTGGAAACAGTAGGGCATGCTGGTAAGAAGATGGTAAGAATAGGCTTAGATGGAGACAGTAGGATAAGATAGTGACAGCAGGGAAATATGATTAGGTCAATATGGTGAGATTAGTGTTAGAAGGAGATAATATGGCAAGATCGGGGCAGTAGGGCAAGGTGGTGAGAGAGGGGTTAGAAGAAGAAAGTTAGACAAAATGGGAAGAGTAAGGGAAGATGGCAAGTTTAGGGTCACATGGCAGAGTAAGATTGTTACAGCAGTGGGTTTATATTAATGTGATGTTCAGCATTTTGCAACCACTGGCAGAAGATTGTTGTCAGTAGGTGCTGGGGATGTAGTTAAGGTTTAAATTTGATGGAACATGTGTTCTTTATCAACCTCAGATCATTGTACGTGGGGCAGCTAGAGCTTGAGTTCTGTACTCCTTCTACAAAAATAGGACCAGTTCATACATTATAATAAATCACTGACACAGAGAGACTAGGGCTGAGCCAATGCCTCCATAAAGTATAAGCAGCGTAAAGGGATACTGCCATGATGTCTATGGTGTACTTTTTATTACTAAATTATACTGTTTACATAGCAAATAATTCACTCTGCCATTTATAATGTTATTCTTGAACCAACAAATGTATTTGTAGCTGTAATATTGGTGTGTAGGCGCCATCTCAGTGCATTGTGCCTGAGTCTGAGCTTTCAGAAGGAGCCAGCGCTACACATTAAAACTGCTTTCAGCTAACCTATTGTTTCTCCTACTCCCATGTAACTGGAGGAATCCCAAGCCGGACTTGGATTTCTTACTACTGAGTGCTATTCTGATACCTACTGGGAGCTGCTATCTTGCTCCCTTCCCATTGTTCTGCTGATTGGCTGCTGGGAGGGGGGGATATCATTCCAACTTGCAGCGCAGCAGTTAAGTGTCAGGTCACAGTTTACATGGCTGTGGCACGCTACGAAATAAAAAACATGGCCAACCATTATGTGAAATTACAAAATTAAATATAGAATAATGCAGGATTCTGCTAGAGAAGCTCTATTAACTGATGTATTTTGAAAAAAAACATGTTTTCCCATGACAGTATGTACAAAATGTGCAACAAAAGGTCAAAAATCCAGCCGAAAGACCCCTGGGAAGTAGCCTCTGCACAGGAGTCAGCTTCAATGAATATAAAGAAGTAAATGATATCATGATTAATATTCTCTGACGGAAATGCTAAATGCCCCCATTCATTGCAAAGAGATGAGTCTGACGCCCAGGGAGGTCCCACTATCTTGTGATTAGTACTGGCAAGGTTAAACAGGCAGGGGCAGGCTCTCAATTTGGATCTTATTAAGGCGCTGTTAGCCTCCCACATTATCTATTATCTGCCGATCTTTAAAGATTTGTCACTCGCAGTCACAGGAACAAGTGTTTGGAATTTACTGTAAATGACAAATGGCGGCTGTCGGAGGGGGAAGCACGGGTGCGTTTGTGTGTTTGTATCCTCACCGCTCAGCCATGAAAGTCACAAAGAACCCAACGTTTTATGACACCACAACATGAGAATTTCAAGCACCGCTGGGCAAAACATGGAGTTTCCGTGCCGGCAATCATTCTTCGCAGTGCGCTGCTTTGAGTTATTACGCTGCTAGCTACAAGGATAGGTACAGCACTGTAGGGAAATAATGTACGGAGAGTGAATAATTCACTATACACTTATCCCGTTAGGTCCATAAATAAAAAGTAAATTATTGAACATTTTATGTGTTTTTTTTAATGATAGAAAAAAAAACTGAGGCGTTGAATGGACAGCAAGAGCCAATGTTTCCCTCTGTCTACAATATTTCTATATCCTCTCTATTCTGACCATGGAAAAGTCTGTAATGTACCTTTTCAGCATGATGGGCAAATAGGTATCTTCAGTATTAAGTACCACATTAGCAGCTTTACCTGCTACACAGAACCCATTGTAAGCAGCGGTCTTGCTTTATGGCTAAGAGTCTAGCTATCTTTGTAAGAGAGCATTCTGTCACAGTGAAGATACCCATTGTAAGCAGCAATCCTGCCCTACTTTATGGCTGAGATTCTAGCTATCTGTATAACAGAGCATTCTGTCACAGTGGCACAGATCCTATCTGATCCCCATTGTAAGCAGCAGCCCTGTCCTGCTTTATGGCTGAGATTCCAGCTATCTGTATAACAGAGCATTCTGTCACAGTGGCACAGATCCTATCTGATACCCATTGTAAGCAGCAGTCCTGCCCTGCTTTATGGCTGAGATTCTAGCTATCTGTATAACAGAGCATTCTGTCACAGTGACACAGATCCTATCTGATCCCCATTGTAAGCAGCAGTCCTGCCCTGCTTTATGGCTGAGATTCTAGCTATCTGTATAACAGAGCATTCTGTCACAGTGACACAGATCCTATCTGATCCCCATTGTAAGCAGCAGTCCTGCCCTGCTTTATGGCTGAGATTCTAGCTATCTGTATAACAGAGCATTCTGTCACAGTGGCACAGATCCTATCTGATACCCATTGTAAGCAGCAGTTCTGCCCTGCTTTATGGCTGAGATTCTAGCTATCTGTATAACAGAGCATTCTGTCACAGTGGTACAGATCCTATCTGATCCCCATTGTAAGCAGCAGTCCTGCCCTGCTTTATGGCTGAGATTCTAGCTATCTGTATAACAGAGCATTCTGTCACAGTGACACAGATCCTATCTGATCCCCATTGTAAGCAGCAGTCCTGCCCTGCTTTATGGCTGAGATTCTAGCTATCTGTATAACAGAGCATTCTGTCACAGGGGCACAGATCCTATCTGATACCCATTGTAAGCAGCAGTCCTGCCCTGCTTTATGGCTGAGATTCTAGCTATCTGTATAACAGAGCATTCTGTCACAGTGGCACAGATCCTATCTGATCCCCATTGTAAGCAGCAGTCCTGCCCTGCTTTATGGCTGAGATTCTAGCTATCTGTATAACAGAGCATTCTGTCACAGTGGCACAGATCCTATCTGATACCCATTGTAAGCAGCAGTCCTGCCCTGCTTTATGGCTGAGATTCTAGCTATCTGTATAACAGAGCATTCTGTCACAGTGACACAGATCCTATCTGATCCCCATTGTAAGCAACAGTCCTGCCCTGCTTTATGGCTGAGATTCTAGCTATCTGTATAACAGAGCATTCTGTCACAATGGCACAGATCCTATCTGAGAGAACCACATTAATGAACCAATGCAATCTTTGATCCAAAAAAATGAAGCCTGCTCAATTGTCATCTTGCCAATTTTCTTACAGATGTCGGTCGGGGAGGCCTGTTGGAGGGCCCAGTACATAGGCAGAAGTACTTTAAATTGCCAGCTTGAATGGTCACCATTAGTTATAGCTAGGATTCCTTTACAAATTTGCCCTGAGCCTCTTACCTCACATTTTAGTTAAAGATAACTTGAATACCTTAGAGATTCCGTCCGATGAAGATGAGATTAAATCACCTACTGCAGTAGTGTGAGAATCCTTCGTAAAAAAAAAATCAATTCTGGAGTTTACAATTATTTCCACTTATTTAAAGAGAAAGCTTTTGATCTGAAAGGCCAACCTGTAGGCAAGATTACCATATTATAGGTCACCCATGGCCTTTGTTTGCATTAAATTAAACGTAGATTAGCAAAATGACATGTCCTTTAATGGATTCCAGAATTTCTGCCTCACAAAAGCAACAATCGATAACAATTGCAGAGATCAAAGAGAGTAAAGACATCACTGAGAAACAGAATGGGCCGTATTCCTAAAGGAAATTCACTCATTGTGAAGGTCACTTATCATTTTCTGCACTCGGTATTGTTATACAAGCATAAGTTATCTTTTATAGCTACACAGTTCATTATCAGGACATAATGAATCGTATTATGTTAAAGAACATTCCTTCTCTGTATATTTGTATTTATAAATATGGGTGGAACGTGCCTTTTTGTTTCCAGTACAGTATGAGGGTACAGCTTATTGTGTGCCCAGAACATTCCTTCTCTGTATATTTGTATTTATACATATGGGAGGAAGGTGCCATATTGTTTCCCTTAGACAGTACAGTATGAGGGTACAACTTATTGTGTGCCCAGAACATTCCTTCTCTGTATATTTGTATTTATACATATGGGAGGGAGGTGCCATATTGTTTCCCTTAGACAGTACAGTATGAGGGTACAACTTATTGTGTGCCCAGAATATTCTGTTTCTGTAAATTTGTATTTATACATAGGGGAGGGAGGTGCCATATTGGTTCCCATAGATCAGGGGTCCCCAACCTTTCTTACTCGTGAGCAACAGTCAAATGTAAAAAGACTTGGGGAGCAACACAAGCACCATAAAAGTTCATGGAGGAGCCAAATAAGGGCTGTGATTGGCTATTAGGCAGCCTCTATGCACACTATCAGCTTACAGGGAGCTTTATTTGGTAGGAAATCTTGTTTTTATTCAACCAAAACTTGCCCCCAAGTCAGGAATTTAAAAATAACTCCCTGGTTTGGGGGCACTGAGAGCAACATCCAAGGGGTTGGTGAGCAACATGTTGCCCCCGGGCCACTGGTTGGGGATCACTGCCATAGATAGTACAGTATGAGGGTATAAGTCATTGGTTGCAGAAAAGGTTTTGCTGTTTGACATGAGGTTTGTTTTGTTCTTTTAAAAAGAGCTTGTTTTTGCCCTCATTCTCATTCCTTTTCCACACCCCATTTCATGTAGACTTTACACTGAATTTTTTAGTATTGCCGGTTCTGTCGGACGAGGAGGAACAGCCTCATTCTGTTGGAGATTTCCTTCACACTTTGATATCAACTCTTGGAGCTGAATTCATACCTTCAAGTTACATAAACCGCTCCGGAGGTGCTAATGTGCTAGCGATCCTATTTCCCTGTTATCACAATCACTGCTGCACAGATTTTTCTGAACGCAAAAGAGTAAATAAGCTTTTCCCAAGTTACCCAGAATCAGAGCGCAGGTCGGCTTTTTGCCCCAATGTTTGGTTTAGAATTAATTAGGCGTGTTGTATTTCTTACTGTTGTCTACTACAGTACAAAATATACAATATAGTATGAATATCTGTTTCTGTAATACATACATTCACGTCAGGTTTTGAAACCCAGCGTTAGATATACATATATATATTTGTATCAGCAACATATAACAAGTTTAAGCCTTTCCCTAGTTATACAGTATACACAGAATATTCTCAGCCAGTCTTGGTACCCTGTTAGCTCTAGTGTATGCCTTCGCCATGATTACTTTGCCCACCCAAAGCCTGAACCTCAATCCAAATTGACCCACAATCTCCACAGTTCAGTCTGTAAGGCATCTCCTATCTACATGCCCCCTGTTTCTGCCAACACAACACTATTAATTACTTGAAACTCTTTCATTATTAGGGCAAGGAAAGGCAAAGTCACTTGGGGGTGCCAAAATGTCAGGCACCCCCAAGTGACTTTAATCGCTTACCTTGTACCCCCCTGTTAGGAGAAAACAGCACCAGCCTGGGGTACCTGTAGCGGAGCGCTTCCTCCTTCCAGACTTTTCTGTTAAAGTTCGGCTTTTTACTCTACTGCGCATACACGCGCGACCCAAGACGGAAGGAGAAAGCGCTGCAGCTACCCCGGGCTGATGCTGTTCTCTACGAGCAGGGGCACCAGCCCGGGGGAAAAGTCCCCTGGGGGTGCCTAACATTTTGGCACCCCAAAGGGACTTTGCGTTTCCTTCTCCTTTAATATGGCATAACCTCCTTTTGACACTGCTAGCTTTGCCATTGGAAAGTCTAGGGCAGGGATCCCCTACCTTTTATACCTGTAAGACACATTCAAATGGAAAAAGTTTTGGAGAGCAACACAAAAATTAAAAAAGTTCCCAGAGGTGTCAATATATGGACTAATATATGGACAAAACTTGCCTCCTAACCAGAAATTCAAAAATAAGCACCTACTTTGAGGCCACTGGGAGCAACATCCAAAGGGACTGGGAGCAACATTTTACTCCTGAGCCACTGGTTGGGGATCACTGGTCTAGGGGTTAGGGATCACAAGTGCAATCATTTTGTTTCTTGTGCCGCAGCACATTCCATAGCAAAGATAAAGGGTGAGGCCAATGTAAATTCATTTTCCAAATAAAGGGTAACTGACCCTGCCCTGTATATTGTAAAACACATACTCCAGTCCTGAAAGTATATGTAGAATCTCAGTGCCATCATTGCCAAGCGCTGAACCAGTGTGAACACTACAGAGAGGTGGCAGGGAGGGCTATCCATAAGAAAACGATGGTTGTGTTTAATTCTCCTTTAAAGAACCAATCCAAGCCTCACCTTATTTGCCCTTTATTCTAGCTTTCCTTTCACATTCTGCACTGATCTGAAGCCAAGAAAGAGTCAAGCAAACGCCTGATGGCTTTTTAAAATTTATAACTGCGGCTTCAGTTTTGCTGCTCGTCTCCTTTGTTATTCTGGCAATAATAATTACGCTAATTCAGTGATAAATAAAGAAGGCTGACTAATGAATGTCCTTCCCTTATGTTGTTTCATTTTCCAGCGTGCTTTATTGGGCGGAATAAAATAAAAACGTGCGCATTATCAAGCTGAGAGCGAGGAGAGAGAGGGAGAAGCTCTCCAGCAAATTGTAATTATTCGGAGGCACAAGGAACATGATAGTGCTTGTCGCCAGCGGCTGGAGGACACTGTATTATGGACTAAAAGCAAAATAATATAATTCACTGGCTTTTCTGTGCCGATTCATAACACATCTGGCAGCTGGAAGCAGAGATGAGCAAACACCAGTGTTTCATTCCGCTACAAACATTATCTTTGGGAATGGAAAATGCAGGCTTCAGCTTAATTTCTGCCAAACGCCTCTGTATATTTATATATAACATATATATATATATATATATATATATATATATATATATATGCACTGTATATATTACTCTGAAGTTCTCTCATACCTAGGTAGGTTCTGACTTTACCAATGCAATTCTTCTATCCAATTATGTGGCTGGCCATTGAGAATGGAAGTGGAAGATAGATGCCAGGCTGGGATCAAGATGTCACTATTCATCATTGATATGTTTTATAATGTACCTTTCTAGTTTTCATCTTCCAGTCTGTCTTTCCAACTACTGCCCTGTAGCTAGGGTAAGAGAGATCTTAGCAACCACATAGAAATACTGCTGTACATCTAAACCAATTTATTTAAACAGCTTACAAAAAAAACAAGTGAAGGCTTGTTGGCACACAGGCAGTCTCAGACTGAGCTTCAGATTGATTAGCCCTCCACAGGCCCAAAAAATAGTAGGGATGCACCAAATCCATTATTTTGACATTTGGCCAAATATTGAACCGAATCTGAATCATAATTTGTAATGTAAATATGTAAAAAAGAGAGAGTGCACAGATTAATTTTCAACTTTCAACTGTTTTTATGTGATTAAAAGTCACATGATTTTAGTGATTCGGATTCAGTTTTGCAAGAAGCATGGATTTGGGTGAATCCGAATTCTGCTGATAAAGGCCGAATCCCGAACCGGATCCTTGATTCGGTGCAGCCCTAATAAATAGTGACTGTTTATGGCATCTTACAGCAGCCCTGGCATTTGGCAGAACCCACAGATTGCCTTTTCGGACCTGCACATAGGACACTGTAGGGTATTTGTCATCCACATTTCCAGACGGTTATCACAGAACACAGAACTTCATGGGGGGGCGCTTTGGCACTAAGCTTTTGGGATAGCTACAACATAACTCTCAAATTGCCCCAAAGCATTCTGGTGTGCCATTATCCTTTAGCTGTTGCGGGCAGCCTGCTATTGTCTTTACACTTCAGCATCATAATAATAATTCTTTTTAATTGAGCTGCCCTTTTATGTTTGGCAAGGGCTTAGAGAGTTAACTTATGCCAAAGTCACATTGAGTGTGCAGAGAAAGCATCCAGTGCCCACTGCAGTTGGAAGGCTCATAGACTGTGCTGGCATATTCCCCTTGCTGCAATATCACTATGTAATATGCTGATATATATAGGAAATAATTTGTGTATCAGTGCTCCTGATGAGTGAGCTGAGCTTCTCTTTCAGGCACAGACAACACAACAGATCCTTCATGTAGTATCCATTTCTTAAGTGCCTACCTTGTACCACCCCCCACTGGATCATCAGCCCAAGAATGGGGTTCAAGGAGAGAGTTTGGCACTTTAAAGAGACATCATTCTGATCCAACAGTGCGAAATGTATGGCCCTTTGTTTGCCGAATAAAAAAAATGTGCAATACCTTATGTCATAGAAGTTAAAGGTACAGGGTCAGAATCCTAATAGCCTCAATGCAATGGTCATGTTTTTTACCCACAATGCATTCCATAAGGTTTCAGTGTACTTGAGGTAAACGGGGGGGACATTTGGCAGAATTTTCTGAATTCGCTGTGACCTGTGTGCCTAACTCTTTTACATGGGTGCAACTGTGCTCAATTTGGGGGGTAGTAAATGCTGTCCCTTTAATTTTAAGTGACAAATTTAGCTTTTATAGTACAGGTATGGGATCCGTTATCTGGAAACCCAACGGGAAGGCCACCTAGACTCCATTATAAGCAAATAGTTCTAATTTTTTAAAATTATTTCCCTTCTGTAATAATAAAACAGTACCTGTACTTAATCCCAACTAAGATATAATTACCCCTTATTGGGGGCAGAACAGCCCTATTGGGTTTATTTAATGGTTAAATGATTCCCTTTTCTCTGTAATAATAAAACAGTACCTGTACTTGATCCCAACTAAGATATAATTACCCCTTATTGGGGCAGAACAGCCCTATTGGGTTTATTTAATGGTTAAATGATTCCCTTTTCTCTGTAATAATAAAACAGTACCTGTACTTGATCCCAACTAAGATATAATTACCCCTTATTGGGGGCAGAACAGCCCTATTGGGTTTATTTAATGGTTAAATGATTCCCTTTTCTCTGTAATAATAAAACAGTACCTGTACTTGATCCCAACTAAGATATAATTACCCCTTATTGGGGGCAGAACAGCCCTATTGGGTTTATTTAATGGTTAAATGATTCCCTTTTCTCTGTAATAATAAAACAGTACCTGTACTTGATGCCAACTAAGATATAATTACCCCTTATTGGGGGCAGAACAGCCCTATTGGGTTTATTTCATGGTTAAATGATTCCCTTTTCTCTGTAATAATAAAACAGTACCTTGTACATGATCCCAACTAAGATATAATTAATCCTTATTGGTAGCAAAATAATCCTATTGTGTTTAAATGATGTTTAAATTATTATTTTTAATGATTTTTAGTAGACTTAAGTTATGGAGATTCAAATTAACGAAAGATCCCTTATCCGGAAAGCCCTGGGTCCCGAGCATTCTGGATAACAGGTCTCATACCTGTATATAGAGCACAGTTGCAGTCTTTGTACTAGTTATCCCTCATCTCAGTCCAATCACATGAGAGTTTTGCCTCCCAGACAGTATTTTATAGGCTCAGCCCCAGCCGCCCCACTTTTCTCACTGCTGCCCTTTTGCGAGCCGGTAAGAAAAATGTAAAAAGGTGGCAACACTATTTGAGCATGGGGCTATGGGGATGCAGTTGGATTTACCTGAGAGGACAGAAGCACCTTTGAAAGCAAGTATATTGTTTTTTTATTATACAAACCCCCACTATTTTATGTTAGTGACCCTTTATAATTGCAAGGATCCCATTGTAATACATAGCCTTGACTGGGCAGATAATTGCTCAATACAAACAAGGAAATAAATAACTTTCCCAGAAGCCCAATGCCATTTTGCTTAAAACTGCATTTCAGGCACAAAGGGAACATTTGTATTTTGCTGCCATTAAGGCCAGTGTTGAGTGCGTTATCCCTGTCTGATCTCAGGATCATTATAAATCCCTCCATTTAAACGTAGGCACACAAATAGCAGCAAGTGATGTTATTTCCAGTTTCATGCCATAAAGCATACTTACTTCCTAGTACACAAGAAATAAAATGTACCCAACACAATTATTGCTCCCAATTATTCAGGACAATCTATTATGTGTACAGCCAATGAATGCCAAGTGCTGTGCAGACTCCTGGATATAGCGAGAGCCCTCTACCAGGTCACGTGACATTGCTTGCACATGTATCTTCTAATTAATGAGGTTTTATGAATCTCTTTTCATCAGGCTTTCACCTTGAGAGGATTTCTAAAACCAATGAACTGCATTAACTGTGTGGGTAATGGCAGATTCACATGGCAGCTTCTCATTAGAAACATGAAAATTACTTCAGGGACTTATAGGACATCGAACTACCACTCCCATAGTCCTCAATCATACATGAATGTCTAATTAATCAACGCCACTTGATTGATCTTCAACATACCGCTTCCAAAATGAGAGGTATAGAAGATCATGACACTCCATTCCATCCAGATCTCACCTCAACGCCAGTGTTGACCATTTAAAACCCTTTATATGTAGCACCAAAATATTCAAGTCCTTGCCCCATTGGATCTTACAATATAAGGTCCCTATCACAGTCATATACACTAGGGGATTTTATCAGGTGCCCATTAATATGCCTTTATGTGTTTGGAGTGTACTCTAGTCAGGGCCCCTCATTACAAGGCAGCAAAGGTTGCTAGAATCTCAGCCATAAAGCAGGGCAGGACTGCTGCTTACAATGGGTATCAGATAGGATCTGTGCCACTGTGACAGAATGCTCTGTTATACAGATAGCTAGAATCTCAGCCATAAAGCAGGGCAGGACTGCTGCTTACAATGGGTATCAGATAGGATCTGTGCCACTGTGACAGAATGCTCTGTTATACAGATAGCTAGAATCTCAGCCATAAAGCAGGGCAGGACTGCTACTTACAATGGGGATCAGATAGGATCTGTGCCACTGTGACAGAATGCTCTGTTATACAGATAGCTAGAATCTCAGCCATAAAGCAGGGCAGGACTGCTGCTTACAATGGATATCAGATAGGATCTGTGCCACTGTGACAGAATGCTCTGTTATACAGATAGCTAGAATCTCAGCCATAAAGCAGGGCAGGACTGCTGCTTAAAATGAGTATCAGATAGTTTCTTTATTAGTAAAAGAAAAACTGTTCAAAAATAAACATACACCCCAGTCAAAAAATAAACTAACAGATTACTAATAGCTAAAATCTTTGACAAAGTCCATATATGTATACACAATATCATCCACCACCACTGTCGCTCCCACCCAAATCCACCCTTCGAAGAAAACCAAATGTCAAAGTCTTTCTTCTGTCCTTGTTGACTTCTCCAATGTGTGAACCTAATGCAGCGATAGTGGTGCGCCTTATCTCTTGGACAAAATAACCATATCTGCTGGACTGGTAGACTTGAGGTGCTCTCATACTTTTGATGTTGGAGGAAACTATCAAAAGCAATAATTATTTTCTATGCCTCCTTATTTTCATTGATGGAACACACTTGATGCCGGGGGAAAGGCTGCTTCAACGAAGGTTGAGCATCAACAATAGGACTAGACACATTGCTCCCTGCCTGGGAAACAAATGTGGGATTTAAGAGGGGCAAGAATCTCTGGGTCTTGTTCTAAGTGTCCTAACTGGGCCACAGAGGATGACAAAGGTCACAGGTCACTAGGAGGCAGGTCACTATGAAGTTCCTCCTGAATTTTCTCTAATAAATGCTTTGCAATTTCCTCCTCCAGCTGGGGGCAATCTTGCATGATGTTATGGAGAGCGTCCAGACAAGCCCTGTGTGGGTGGCCAAAGTGCCCACACAAATTGCACTTCACATCCCCACACTGCTTGCTGGTATGCCCTTCTCCACCACACAGTGAGCACCTTACCACTGCACAGCCTCTTGCCCAGTGTCTATAGGACCCACACTTAAAACATGGCCTCAGCTGACCACAATAAAACACTATACCTCACCCACTTCCAATGTACAGTGAGTTTGGCAAATGGTGAGGGATATTGTGTCTTACTATTAATTCAACATTGGCACACCAGCCGCCAGACCAGTAGCCATTGTTGTCTATACCCATTAGAAAGGGGGTAAGCAGGTTGCAGTGCCTCTTTAACCAGAGTAAGATATCTTCTGGTGGGACATGGTCATTTTTTAATAGAATTGTGACCTTTCTCATCTCAGGCTTGGTCAGGAATAAACATAAAATTCTTCCAAAGCACAACATTCCTAAAATTATCATAATCCTGCCAAAAGAATTCTAACCCTTGTGGGGTTTTGAACACCAAGTCACACTCTAACTCAGAGAACTTAATGTAGGTGCTCACATCAATGGGAGTGAGAATTGCTTACTTTAGGAGCATCTCCTTTGCAATCTTATTTCTGGTTAGCATTAACTCTTTCTCACCCATACATCTTAACCTAATTAGGTTCTTTTGCTTAAACACTGGCCCTATATACTGTTCTCCATCCCAGGAACTTTCACTCTAGTCCAAGCATTTACTGGTAGATGGGTTGCTTCTCTTGAGTTAGTGGTTTTTACTCCAGATTTTTGCCTACACTCATCTTCAGTGACAGCTACATTGCTGGCAGATATTGAGATGGATTCACAAGGAAGAACAGAGTTAGATAAAGGTAAAGAGGAGTCATTTGAAGGTAGAGAAGAGTTAGTTGAAGGTACCAAGGAAACATTAGAAAAATGAAAGGTATCAGGTACATCAAACTCAATGCACCTCACAGCCACTTCATTCCTTTCCTCACTCACATACTCATGTATGTTCACATTTCCTTGCACACTAACATCGAACTCTATTTCATCTGCAACCTCAGCCACAGCACCATTGGCACTCTCAACTGCCCATGCCCTCGGTTTGTAACCCACTTTGGTCCATAGGTGTCTCTTCTGAAGAAGAAGGATTTTGGGAAGGGAGGGAAAGTCTTCTTCTGAATAAACAACTTATGCATTTTATCTTTCACCATTCATCTTTCAGACAAGTGTCTGAGGTGCCTCTGCTGTTTTCCAAATCTCTTTCTGTTGGAATAGATCTCAGACATTGAGACAATTTTAGCTTGTACAATGGAATTCTGATTTTTCAGGTCTCTAAGATCTGCACTGATTGCATCCACTTTAGATAGATAAAATTCCTGGTGCTCCACCTTTGCAAGGCTATAATCATTAAAGGCCCACATTAAATCAGGCTTAAGCTGCTTTTTTTTGCACCTCTTGCTCTTGAGCTATTTTAATGAGTTTAACCAACTGAATGGTGTCAACATTGCCAGATTCATAACCAGAAGTTTTTTATATAAGTCAGTACACTGCAACTTTAAGCCATCCGTGTCAGTCAACTGCACAGATATTGCACCACAGTCCCTTGCACCAGTATGGCCGACCCCTAAACTGGGTGTAGCAATATGGCCACTGACAGGGTTTGCACCATTCTTGAGCTGTTTTCTTGTGGGATTTGGCTTTAGGGGTTGGGTGTCTCTCAGTAACACTGTTCCCTGTGCTCTTACCCAACTCACAGAACCACTCAGCATTTGTATTTTTACACCTATTCTCTGGCTTTTTACTTTCAGTTTAACTTTCCTCTTGTTTCACTATCATTAACTTTCCACAAATTTCAGCCATTTTCCTCTCTTCCCCCTTCTGTCATAATTTTTAAAAATATATCATGTTAAACATAGTACAAAAGTACAATATTGCTCTAATACATGCAGATATTAAAACAATGTATTTTATATTGTAAGTCTAGAAATTCACAAATGAGTCACAGAGAATAAAGTGAGTCTTGGCACCATATTAATATATATTCTATATGAATGTTGTCACTTCACTACCTCTGTAAATGTCCCCCCCATACACTACATTCATTTCTTCAGCTTTCACAGCAAACAGATAAAGGAATGAAGCCCAGGCCTACTGCATAACCTATAATTCGCTATAATGACCTCCAATCACAGAAGACAGGCATGCGTTGGAAATGGAAGCATTTTAAGTGGTTATTTCACTTTGCAATCAATCAGCAAAGATTTTATGCAGACGAGCGCGGACAGAGAGCCACTTATCTCCATCTTCTACCCTTTCAGTGATGCCTTTTATCATAAGGCTCTATTGAGAAGTACAACAGGACCTGGATTCTGCTGTCTCCCGATAACAGCCAAGGAATTGTCTCTGCACCCAGCCTTATTTAATGTGCTGTAAATCAATTGCTCTCCAGGCACAGCCTGGTAATACTACAAATTCGTCACAGTTTAACCTGAGAAACAGTGTGTTCCTACAACAAAGCCGCCATTATGTCACTGTCACTTTTGACAGTCTGATAGTTGGTGCCTTTTTTCCTCCATTATCCCAAACACCTTTAGATTTATCAAAGAAAGTGAGAGATTCATCTGGCCTTGCAAGTCTTATTCAGTACCTGCCTATAACATTATTACCATATTTTAGAGTGAAAGAGGGAAAAATAAGAAGGGTTTTTCTGCTTTTAGATATGCAGTGCTGAATAAGTGAAGCTATTTTGTGCACAAGACATTCTTTCTTTCTATATTTGAACATACAGTTGGGAGCTGCAATGTTTCCCTTAGACAGTACAGTATGAGGGTACAGCTTAGTGTGTGCCCAGAACATTCCTTCTCTGTATATTTGTATTTAAACATATGGGAGGGAGGTGCCATATTGTTTCCCTTAGACAGTACAGTATGAGGGTACAGCTTAGTGTGTGCCCAGAACATTCCTTCTCTGTATATTTGTATTTAAACATATGGGAGGGAGGTGCCATATTGTTTCCCTTAGACAGTACAGTATGAGGGTACAGCTTATTGTGTGCCCAGAACATTCCTTCTCTGTATATTTGTATTTATACATATGGGAGGGAGGTGCCATATTGTTTCCCTTAGACAGTACAGTATGAGGGTATAGCTTATTGTGTGCCCAGAACATTCCTTCTCTGTGTATTTGTATTTATACATATGGGAGGGAGATGCCATATTGTTTCCCTTAGACAGTACAGTATGAGGGTATAGCTTATTGTGTGCCCAGAACATTCCTTCTCTGGGAGGGAGGTGCCATATTGTTTCCCTTAGACAGTACAGTATGAGAGTATAGCTTATTGTGTACCCAGAACATTCCCTCTCTGTATATTTGTATTTATACATATGGGAGGGAGGTGCCATATTGTTTCCCTTAGACAGTACAGTATGAGGGTACAGCTTATTGTGTACCCAGAACATTCCTTCTCTGTATATTTGTATTTATACATATGGGAGGGAGGTGCCATATTGTTTCCCTTAGACAGTACAGTATGAGAGTACAGCTTATTGTGTGCCCAGAACATTACTTCTCTGTATATTTGTATTTATACATATGGGAGGGAGGTGCCATAGTGTTTCCCTTAGACAGTACAGTATGAGGGTACAGCTTATTGTGTGCCCAGAACATTCCTTCTCTGTATATTTGTATTTATACATATGGGAGGGAGATGCCATATTGTTTCCCTTAGACAGTACAGTATGAGGGTATAGCTTATTGTGTGCCCAGAACATTCCTTCTCTGTATGCTTGTATTTATACATATGGGAGGGAGGTGCCATATTGTTTCCCTTAGACAGTACAGTATGAGGGTACAGCTTATTGTGTGCCCAGAACATTCCTTCCCTGTATATTTGTATTTTTACAATGTACATATGGGTATACATATTGTAGATTAAAGTAGCGATGCCTGATAGTGTGTAATGCCACTAATAATGATGGTTCCCTACAACTACATGGGCACAAATTCAACAAGAGTTATAGAGTTCTCCATCTCCTTTGTCTCACTCATGAGTTGAGATAGAAGCAGGGAAGTAAATAAATGATTTGGTTAAGGCAGCTGCACAAGAAGCCATGGCTTTAATACTATTTTAGCTTTTCTCATTTTGTAATCACCAGGCATCTTCTCCTTCCTTCTTCAAATACAACTTTGTGGCTCGTTGGAGATGAAAGCTACAAATTGCCAGTTTATAGAAGATGCGTAGTGGCATTTACTACCCACTTTGCTCTTATTATGCAGCCTTGAGTCTGAAGTTTTGCAGCCGTTCTACTTTCCTTGGGTTTTACCGGGGCAAGAGAATATAGACGGAGCCAAGAATTTACAGTTGGCTGCACCGATGTGATTTTTGTAATTTCTTCTGTGGACTTTTCCCGTGACCCAACATTTTGAAGTTATAGTATGGTATGTACTCTCCTTTTTTGTCATTTTGTTAAACCTGGAAGAAGCTCATATAACCACAGGGAACGTTTTGAATGACCCTTCCTGCTCTCTAGAGAATATATAGGGGCTGATTTACTAAGACACAAATTCGAATCCGAATTGGAAAAATTCCGATTGGAAAGCGAACATTTTGCGACTTTTTCGTATTTTTTGCGATTTTTTCGGCGCCTTTCCGACTTTTCGGAAATTGTCGCAACTTTTTCGTTACCAATACGATTTGCGCAAAAAAACGCGAGTTTTTCGTAGCCATTACGACTTGCGCGAAAAAACGCGAGTTTTTCGTAGCCATTACGATTCGCTCGTATCTTGTTGCGACTTTTTTGTATTGAGCGCTCGTAAGCGGCTGGCGAAACTTTCAGACTTAGCATGATTTTGGAAGCCTCCCATAGGACTCAATGGCACCCTGCAGCTCCAACCCGTCCCAAGGAAAGTCTCCCATAGGGCTCAATGGCACTCTGCAGCTCCAACCTGGCCCAAGAAAAGTCTCCCATAGGGCTCAATGGCACTCTGCAGCTCCAACCCGACCCAAGGAAAGTCTCCCATAGGGCTCAATGGCACTCTGCAGCTCCAACCCGGCCCAAGGAAAGTCTCCCATAGGGCTCAATGGCACTCTGCAGCTCCAACCCGGCCCAAGGAAAGTCTCCCATAGGGCTCAATGGCACTCTGCAGCTCCAACCCGGCCCAAGGAAAGTCTCCCATAGGGCTCAATGGCACTCTGCAGCTCCAACCCGGCCCAAGGAAAGTCTCCCATAGGGCTCAATGGCACTCTGCAGCTCCAACCTGGCCCAAGGAAAGTCTCCCATAGGGCTCAATGGCACTCTGCAGCTCCAACCTGGCCCAAGGAAAGTCTCCCATAGGGCTCAATGGCACTCTGCAGCTCCAACCCGGCCCAAGGAAAGTCTCCCATAGGGCTCAATGGCACTCTGCAGCTCCAACCCGGCCCAAGGAAAGTCTCCCATAGGGCTCAATGGCACTCTGCAGCTCCAACCCGGCCCAAGGAAAGTCTCCCATAGGGCTCAATGGCACTCTGCAGCTCCAACCTGGCCCAAGGAAAGTCTCCCATAGGGCTCAATGGCACTCTGCAGCTCCAACCTGGCCCAAGGAAAGTCTCCCATAGGGCTCAATGGCACTCTGCAGCTCCAACCCGGCCCAAGGAAAGTCTCCCATAGGACTCAATGGCACTCTGCAGCTCCAACCCGGCCCAAGGAAAGTCTCCCATAGGGCTCAATGGCACTCTGCAGCTCCAACCCGGCCCAAGGAAAGTCTCCCATAGGGCTCAATGGCACTCTGCAGCTCCAACCCGGCCCAAGGAAAGTCTCCCATAGGGCTCAATGGCACTCTGCAGCTCAAACCTGGCCCTAGGAAAGTCTCCCATAGGACTCAATGGCACCCTGCAGCTCCAACCTGGCTCAAGAAAAGTCACCATACTGAAGTTTGAATGAATCCGAATGTTTCGTACTCGGCGCGAAAGCTGCGAAAAAGGCGCGACTTTTCGCGCAAGTTTTAACGCTAGGAAAAAATCGCCAGATTTTGCGCAACATTCGGAATGGCAACGAAAAAGTCGCAACAATTTTCCGAAAAATCGCTAAATACCGATCATTACGAAAAAACGCAATCGGACGCATTCGGCCCGTTCGTGGGTAAGTAAATGTGCCCCATAGTGTTGGCCTTGTGAACTATACAACTACTGCCCTTGTCTTCTGTCTGACCTTGAGCACTAGTTTGTCTTCCATACTGATCCAGTTCAACAATCCATGACTATTAGCTTGTCTTCTGCTCTGTACCTCTGCTGGTTTCCCCCTTTGGTGTCTTCTACACTTACCCTGTGCTGCCTGCCGATGATCGTCAGTTTTGTCTCCATAAAGATCAAGTGTAACAATCCATGACTATTATTATCTCGTCTTCTTCTGCCCTGAACCTGTTCTGTTGACCTACTTTGTATCTTCTACACTTAAGGTGGCCACACACGGGCCGATTGTAGGGGCAGGAACGAAGGGCATGCCCGACCGATATCTGGCCTGAAATTGGGCAGATATCGATCGGGCAGGTTAAAAGATTTAGTCGGATCGGGGACCTCATCAGCTCGTTGATGCGGCCCCCAAACCGACTGCGCCCATTGCTCCCGTTATAATTCGATCGTTTGGCCCCAGGGCCAAACTGTATCATAACGTGTATGGCCACCTTTACCCGGTGCTGCCTGCCCATGATTACTAGTTTGTCTATTTTTTCTGAGCCTGCGCTGCCCACTTCTGACCCGTCGTGCCTTTCATACTGGTTTTTCCTTGCTCTGGGCTCATATTTTACTTATTGTTACCCCAGTATTTCCTTTCCTGAACATTATCTGTGGCTGGACTTCTCTTAACTATAACCCATTCTACTCCTGGGTGTTGGTATATAAAGGAAGACTCAGGACTGTTTGGGTCACTGCCAGCCAGAATTCATGTGGATAAGTAAGAACTGAAAGACATATTTTAAGTTAGCGAGGGCCTAATTAATGCAGAGAGGTAGCGCTGAGATATTACAGGTGAGCCAAACAGAGTCATTTTTAGATCTCATTTGCCATCACAAGAAGAACAAGGAATTACATTCAATAATCGTGGTATGGAAACTTTGTAAATCTCATTTTAAATTTCAGCGTTATGATACAGTTTGACCCCCGCTTCAAGGCCAAATGTGGGTAGCGGGAGTAGTGTTTGCGTGGCTAAGCACCGGGCCCCCCTTGCGACATACTGTATGGCTCGCTGACGTGTTTAGATTTAGAATGGCTTATATGAAGCTTAACTAAAGAAAAGGCTATAAATTGGTAATTTTTTGACAATGCAAAAGCAAGTACTGCTTATAGATTGCTGCCGCATTCCGTATAAATCACATTTATGGTATTCATGTCCGTTACGTCTCAGTTTTATGGCCCCAGTTACAGGATTGAAATTCACTGGAACAATAAAGATGACATCTTGTCATTGTGTAAAGCAAACAGACCATCTGCAGAGAATTCCCTATCTGGCATCTGTATCCAGCAATGGTAGGAACAAAAGGATGAGATTCAGAAGGTTGAACTTGGAAACTGAGTAACATTTGATACATAAACTAGTGTGAATTTAAAGTTCTTCATATCCTATTATGTTCTGTAATCGCCTATTCCTTCTCTCTCTTTTCCTTCGTCCTGTCTTCTTCTTTCACTCAGCCCCTCTCCTCTGCACTCTGCTGCTGAGTGTCTTGCCTTGGCACTCCCATTCTGTAGGGGGGAAATTTTACTTATCTCACAATGTGTTTTTTTCAGGGGGTGGTCATAAATTTGATATTCTCATGCCTTGTCCAGTAAGGCGTTCCATTCCTTGCCCATTAATTTCCATCAGAAGCACAGCAGCCATGAAGGGTGTACAATAGTACTTGGGCCCCTAATGCCCTGCTTGTACTGGCCTGAAAGTGTTAATTGGGCTACCCATGGTGGTCATTATTAGGACATCATAGCAGCCTGTTACTGAACAGAAAGTCAAGCTGTGAAACTCTTTCAGTAAGAGAGGAAAGTTATGGTTCGTGATGGCTAGTCTTGGCAGCCCATTGTTGCCAGCCTAAAGCTGTCCATACATATTAACAGCCAAACGAGTGAATCTTTGCCTGATTTTGCCACCTATGTGCTGGGTCAGATTGGCTTGTCTGATTGTTTGGCCTCTTGTCATGATGGGCAATATTCAGACACATTGAGAGAGGACCGCATCAATGCGCCAATATGGTCCGCACCCAGATGGATATTTCAAACCTGCCTGATAGATATCTTGTCAATTTTGGTCCAGATAACTGTTAGGCTAAGGACCCAGGGAGAAGTTCTGTCGCCCCTGATAGATCTCTGCGACTAATTGCTTTCAGATGCCTTTCCACTGGCAACAATAGGATTGAACAATTGAAAACCCTTCGCATTGCTTCTTCATTCCGAAGTCGTTCAAATTTTTTTCGTGCAGGCAACTTTGTGCGACTTTGGAAAGCCGAAGTGATGTGTTGGCCTTTCCGGAGCTGCCGGTAGAAAGACATTTCAGAGTGGTTAGTTGCCCATGGTAGTAGTGAACTATCTAGGCAACTAACTTGCTCTGTGGGTCCTTAAGCTGGCCATACACGTGGCGATCTGACGATGTTTCGTACGACAATCGGTCGCACGAAACATCGTAAGATCCGCCACACACCATTCAGGGCTGAATTGGCAGGTAAGGAGGTAGAAACAATAGGATTTCTACCTCCTTCTGCCGATTCAGCTCTGAAGGGAGAATTTTGGTCAGGCGCCTTCTATGGCGCCCGATCAAAATTTTCCAACTGGTCCGATCGGCGAGTCGGACGATATCAGCAGCTTCCTGCGATATCGGTCGACTCGCTGACATACCATACACGCACCGAATATCGTATGAAACGAGGTTTCGTACAATAATATCGGTGCGTGTATGGCCACCTTTAGTCTAAAGCTAGCCATACACGCACAGATAATATCGTACGAAACCTTGTTTCGTACAATATTCGGTGTGTGTATGGCAACTCAGTGAGGCGACCAATATCGCAGGAGGCTGCTGATATCAGTCGACTCGCCGATCGGGCGGGTTAAAAGATTTTGATCGGGCGCCATTGAAGGCGCATGAGCAAAATCTGCCTTCAGGGCTGAATCGGCAGGAGGAGGTAGAATTTCTCTTGTTTCTACCTCCATATCTGACGATTCAGCCCTGAATGTCAGTGGAGGGTTGGAATTATCTTTCGTGCGAGCAATGGTCGAAAATCGTCACGTGTGTGGCCAGCTTTAGGGAGGACCCATACACAGGCAGATAAGTTGCCAAATCCACAACTTCAATCTTTCCTAGGAGATCACCAGGGATAATGGTAATTCTGATTCTACTCCAGTGCTTGACAGATAACTTAGTTTAAAATGTGATACACAAGAGTCCCCACAATGTATAAAAGGGATTCCTAAAATAAGAGACTTTCTATGCTCTGCTATTTGTTGATGCCATATAAATAAAGCATATTAATCCATAAGGCATCCACTACAGAAACTTGCACTTTATCACTTTGTACATGAGAGTTTCTTAACGAAGACTGAAGATATTATACGCCTGATGGCTCGGTCAGCACTGGAGGTTAATCGCTTTTCCTCAGGTTATTATGCAGATGAATGTGGTAATTGCAAGGCTGTGGGACATGAACCTTACAGGAACACATGAGATGTAAAGTTTAACGCTAAGCATTAATTCCCCTTCAGAGCATTTATAGAGGGATTTAAATGTGAGATGCTAAGTGATTTCATCCAGTGCAGGGCATAAAGCATTTCTACCTACTGTTAGTGGAAAATGTAGAAAAGTGCAGGATCTGTATATAAAAATGTTTTCCTCATGTCTCAGGACTGCAAACCGGGAGTAGATTAGTTTTGTGCCTGGAGTGGTTCGGAATACACTTTGCATTATGGGTGAGTTATGTGTGCAAAGTATCCAATATCAACTATATCTGCATGTAGCTGTTGGCTTGTATCCCAAGCAGTAAAATGCATTCACTATGGACACATTATCAGTCTCATAATTGTTGGGGTTCAGCAGAGTTCAGCCTCTGCATAGATGAAGCCTAACTGCTAGCTGATCCAGAGAGAATGGCGAAAAACCCCATCATTTGTCCCCATTCACCTCAAAAAACATTTTCAAATTTTAGGGAACTCGCGCAGCGGTTCAGTCGCCTGCGATAGATCTCATCTCTTCAGAAGAGTTTTATAGTGGACAAAAGAGTATGGAAAGCCCATCGCATTGCTGCGGTAATCCAAAGTGGCCTGAATTTCCTCCTGCAGGCAACTTTGTGTGACTTCAGAAAATGAAGTGGGGACTCCTATTGTTGTCGGTGGAAAGCCTTTTGGGAGTGGTTTGTCATCTGAACCACCCCATGGGTTTTATCAGAAAGCTTTATGTAAATACAGCCATAAGCACTTACAGAAAAGCTGCACTGAGTCCTCTATCAAAAGAAACACAGGATTTCTTGTCTTCCTTTGTGTAAACATGTCCTTCAGTATCAGAATTCCTCTCTCAGGAAAATCCTTCATTCCCGGGGCCCTTCATTCTTCTCACTGCTCTCCCTTCCCATAGGAATTCACTCCCCCTCCCATCAGAATGTGTGATCTAAGCAATCAGCCTCTAGAGCTGCAGCACGGAAGCTACTGAGACCAAGCTAAAATGGCAGCTGCTATCTTAAGCAAACAGATGGAGTTTCTAGGGGTGTTTACTATGGTAAAGCTTTCTACAGATTAAATATAGCATTCTAGGTAGCATTAATGTGGCTAATCTATTGGCATTAAAATGCCAAAATACCTTTCCTTCTCCTTTAAACATTTTATGTTTTTCTCCAAATGACATACTCCATTGTCTTCAATAAAACTCTTCTGAATAATGATATTGTCCCCTTATATACTCAAACAAAGTGATCATATGGTGCAATTGAGTGTGGAATTAAGGAGATTTTTGATGCATTTATTCCTGCCCTGCGTTCTGTGCCATTATAGAGGCTGCCAATCCAGGTAATCCCATCTACACTCTGAGAATTCATTATTTACTGCCTCTGAAGCCCTTAATCCATTCCAATATAGAGAAATGTCACTTGTTTTTATGCTTATAAGCAGAAACATGCTTGGACATTAGAAGTAGTTATGTACTAGGGCTAAATAGATACACATAGAGATACCAGAGACATCCCAGGAAACTCCAGGGGCAAAAAGTTCTGAACTCTGTGCTGTATTAAGGCTAATTCCAAAGAAACATATAATTGGGGGCCTTAGGCATCAACTCTCCATGGGACCACGTGTGCTTGAAGCAACGCCAGCCGGCTAAAACCATCATTTCGATATTTGAAGTTAAGTGTTTCCGCTGTGGTTTGTAAAGGCCTGTCCCCGTGGTAAAATCTGTAATTATATTGCACATAATATTACTGTGGCTCCCACTGAACAGCAAGATGTAGAACCTTCTGAATACAAATGAGAAGAAACCACTCAGACTTCAGTGCGGATTCTCTGCTTTACTTTATAGGAAATGCGGTGGAATAAAGGGTGGCTTATGTGCTGAAATCCCCGCATCCTCGCATTAGGTGTGATCTTTCCAACATTCTGCATCCATACTAAATCTATATATTACATGGATGCTTAGCATTTACTGTTGATGCATGCTGCAGACTGCACTGTCTTCTGTGCAGCCATTGTGATTCCCAGTAATTTATATTATTATATTGCAGAATGCAGAAATCAAGACCATTGTCGTAAACAGCAGTCCCTTCCCAGAGGCTATTATCCCCCCACTGCTACTATAGGCACCATCTCTCCCTACTATACCTGCTATCCCACAGCCACAGTCCCTTCCCAGAGGCTATTATCCCCCCACTGCTACTATAGGCACCATCTCTCCCTACTATACCTGCTATCCCACAGCCACAGTCCCTTCCCAGAGGCTATTATCCCCCACTGCTACTATAGGCACCATCTCTCCCTACTATACCTGCTATCCCACAGCCCCAGTCCCTTCCCAGAGGCTATTATCCCCCCACTGCTACTATAGGCACCATCTCTCCCTACTATACCTGCTATCCCACAGCCACAGTCCCTTCCCAGAGGCTATTATCCCACTGCTACTATAGGCACCATCTCTCCCTACTATACCTGCTATCCCACAGCCACAGTCCCTTCCCAGAGGCTATTATCCCCCCACTGCTACTATAGGCACCATCGCTCCCTACTATACCTGCTATCCCACAGCGACAGTCCCTTCCCAGAGGCTATTATCCCCCCACTGCTACTATAGGCACCATCTCTCCCTACTATACCTGCTATCCCACAGCCCCAGTCCCTTCCCAGAGGCTATTATCCCACTGCTACTATAGGCATCATCTCTCCTTACTATACCTGCTATCCCACAGCCCCAGTCCCTTCCCAGAGGCTATTATCCCACTGCTACTATAGGCACCATCTCTCCCTACTATACCTGCTATCCCACAGCCCCAGTCCCTTCCCAGAGGCTATTATCCCACTGCTACTATAGGCACCATCTCTCCCTACTATACCTGCTATCCCACAGCCACAGTCCCTTCCCAGAGGCTATTATCCCCCACTGCTACTATAGGCACCATCTCTCCCTACTATACCTGCTATCCCACAGCCCCAGTCCCTTCCCAGAGGCTATTATCCCCCCACTGTTAGTATAGGCACCATCCCTCCCTACTATACCTGCTATCCCACAGCCCCAGTCCCTTCACAGAGGCTATTATCCCCCCACTGCTACTATAGGTACCATCTCTCCTTACTATACATGCTTTCTTTCATACATCTCTTTTGAATATTCCCCTGAGCCAATCATCCATCAGTAGTATTGGGTCTATTAAAAAGGAAGCGTTCATTCAATATTTTATCAGTCAGATAAACAACCATACCTGATACCCCACAGCTATTTATGGGCCTCTTTAGTAACCAATTAGCAATGATCTCTCGTTATTTGTAGTAAGGATTGTATATGAAAAAGCTCTTACTGATTGGTATAAAATACAATTTCCAGTTGGTTCAATCAAAACTCATTTAAAAACATACCACATGGTTCCACAGAAACCAATACAGTCTTGATGAGATAAAAGATGTTTTTATTCAATGTCATGTCACTCCCTTTATAATGCCAACTGGGCTGTGGTATGTCACTTGCATTACTCTAGTCTGCAGTTAAAACTTGTTGCCAGGGCCAGGCAGGGTAGGTATATAAGCAAGGTCCATCCTACGCTCATATCATATCTGTAAATGTCTATCAGAATCAAGTGTTGACTGATTTTTAGTTTATTTTTGGATCGAAGAAATGCAATTAGCTTTCTGCCGACGCTAACCAAGGAAAAACGTAACTAGATTTGAATTTGAATAGGTTCCTTAACTGAATCTGCCTGCTGTAACTTAATTGAAAACTGCATATGTCTAATGTGCTCAGCACAGCCGGCGTAGTCTATGAGATGTATTATAAACAGACGCGTCACTGGGGAGTCAGCAAAGGGAGCGGAGGGGGGTGAAAGTATGACCTCCTTGTGCGACACAAGGGCACGGCCCTTTATTGTAGGGCAAATGACTTAAAAACAAAAACTTGTCAATTAAAGTGAATGCACAATGAATGCTAAAACATTATTAGCAATAAATGTAATGTGCTGTTTTGGTTTCTATCTGGCCAAATAAATGTCAGTTTAGGGCATCTTAACCCAAGGAATGCAGACTGACACTAGACGTCTCTTAATTAACAATGCTGTCATTTATAATCAAGTTGCACAATAAAATATCCTGTATGTTCTCCCTGCCCAAGCCCTTATTACCGTTAGCGGAGAAAAGGGGCTTAGCCCACAGGCAAGAAGTATTGAAGAAGAGAGCTAAATATTGTAAAGAGCTGCTGCCATCTTGGTTTTAGTGTTTTCCATTGTGTTTGTTATGGGTTACTAGAGCTTGGGGAATTTTGCATTCTTTATTACATTGTCCCATATAAGTACTGCTGGGTGGGAAAGTTGGTTGTCGTGGGTTTATAAATGCTGATATATAGAGGGTTCCTTGGGGCAGAGTTTGTGCTAAAGCATGGCACCTAAAAATATTTCCTATTGAGACTAGCATTGCCAACTTTTTGAAAAAAAATCAGTCTTCATGTCACCGTTATCTTTCCTCCTCTATCAATAACACCGGCATCGTGGGTTATTTTGAGAGACCCAAGTGCAAAAAACAGGCTATGCCTATATCATCCCAATAGGAAAACCAGTGGCCTTCTGCAGTTCCTGAAGCCAAATTTGTAGCTCAGGTTTTCCCCTACACCCGGGTCATAATGGAACCCCTGCAGCAGCATGGCTCATATCTTTATAGCAGTACTCTCAAACAAAACAGGGATCAAAGTTGCCCAGGTAATAGAAATCTGATGTATAGATATCATTGGTTCATAATAAAGCAGTGTTTCTTGGTTTGGGCACAATTGTAGAACTTGACCATGCCAACCCCCTGTATATGTGACACCAATAAGTTTGTGATCTGCTGTATACAAAATATGTTTCTGTATCCTGGAAAACATCCAGGGGTATTAATGATGTAGCTTCTTATGGAGTGTAGGGCACAGATATTGCTGTATCAATAAACAGACATGGCCAAAATCTTCAAACCATCATAAAAACTACTGACATCCATGGCACAATATTATCAGCCCATACAGATTACTTGAAATCCCTGACAACAATATCTGTGTGTGTTCGGCCAGCTTAAGCCAGTTGCTGCACCTGTAGAGCAGTACAGTTGTCCTCTGGGAAATTAATAAAGGGCAACTAATTATACAACATTATTAAAAGGCAACTAGTGAGACTGAGTCAGGTCCCATACAGCAGATTTACTCAGCAAAAGTTCTGCCCTCTGATCCCCTGATTACCTCTTAAATCCATAATGATGTACTGGTAATAGAAGTAGCTCCGCATTCATTCTGCACTCTCCCCCCCCCCCAAGGGGCTGAACTTTAAGGCCTTTACATAAAAGTCTATAACAGAACATTTTATAATCACAACACACACACAAAAGCACTACCTTTCTCACTCAAGCTCACACATACACACGCTCAACTTCTTGATAGTTTTAGATAGAAATAAAATTTGATTATTGGGCAAATTAGCCCATCATTCAGTAAGAAGCACTTTGGCTAAAGGAATTAAATCACCATCATCAGGTTGCCATATTGATATGATGTCACAATGGAACCTGTAGTATATTCTGCACTTTCCCAGTTAAATGTCGATATTTGCAGTTCCACTTCATAGAGACTGCTTTAAATCAAAGAAAAAAACAGTGGTTAATTTTCTCTGGGGGAGGAAACTTCACTTTGCCCTTTTACTAAAAATGACATAAAAAGAAGAATTAAAAAACGTGCATGTTTAATGCCAGCGGGCGCTCTGCTTCTCTTTCGTTACCATGCATCATTTTACTTTAAAAACTGCCTTTAGCTTTCCGCAGGAGCAGCGAGGAAATCCAATTACTGGGTTAGCTGGGTGTTATTTGTCTAAGCTGCTTGGAATAACAAATCAGCAGGCTGTGCTATGGGGCCCGGTGTTTTTCAGCTGCTATTTATTAAAGGTGTAATTCCCCAATGTGAAGGAGTTCCAGCACAGGTTGGAATAAAGATCCTCACACTTACACTGCAGAAAATCTGGCTTGGGTCTGAAGTGAAGTCCGGTCTGTGCTATAATTCTGCCCCTAATTGGTCCCTAATGCACAGGAGAGTAGAGAAATGGCACAGCTTCCCAAGGTGGGGGAGGAGATTTATATCTCAAGGGGTTATTTAACATTGACATGGGTTCAAGTGCTAGAACACCTTGTGTCCCCTGGTGCTCCCCAGTTTGAGAGTCTCAATGACATACAAGCTAGGGAACATTCTAGGGGATGCCTGTGTGTTGACCACTTTCCCTTCTGTGCATCATTTTAAGACCAAAAAGAGCTGCTTCTGAGGGTAAAGGTGGGATAAGGAAAAACAGGGTCCCCATTTTTTATAAATATTTGCTAGACCTCAAAATATAATTCTTTCTTTTTAGCATCAATCATTGCAGATGCACAGTTTATATCACCCCGCATTTCAGCCTCTCAGGCTGTGCCAGGCTATGCCCAAGCATGCCCAACCACAGCCATAAGTGCATTATATACCTGAGACAAATCTATTGTTGGAATCACAGTTCTGCACTGCGCTATTAAAACAGGGATACAGACCTGATTGGCCAGTATACTGGCCCATATTGGTACAGCGGGAAATCCCTGTCACTACATTAAGATCTGTGGTGCACAAGGCATTTTGTCTGGTCCTAGACTCAATGCGACTCCCTACCTGCCATCACTCTGAACACTACTGCATGCCCAGCTCCCTATTACATACACATGGAGAGTTGGCATGTGGCTGGCCTGGACAGGCAATCTGTGGCTGCTGTAAGATGCCATAGACATTTACTATATTTTGGCTTGGTGGTGGCTGTTTGGGCCTCTGTGTACTTTAAATGCCAGGGCCTATCTTGATTTCCAGTTCAGGCCTGACCTGGTCCCATGAAAAAACACACCTTTGAGCATTTTATCTGCTGCTTTTCTCCACCTGAGGGCAGCGTTGGACAAAACACCCTAGGCTTAAGATAGCAGGCCTCGTGCAATTCCCACCAATCGGGACCTTACAGGCCAGTAGTTCAATTTTGCCCTGCCCTGCAATTATATAATTTGCACATTCACACACAGACAGTTTCAGTGCTGAACCACTTGTTCCTGGAGTGGATGTCCGACCTAAAACTCCCATTCAGTATGACATTGACAGAGTATTCAGTTGCAATTGGTCTCGCTTTTTCAATTGTGTTTTTAAGGTTCGTGCTACAATTCCTCACCACAGCCACTGGTTAAAAAAGAGTGATATGGACTGAAATGTGGGTTTATAACTTTTCTTAGCTAATTCTTAGCGATGGTGGGTCGGTAATTTCCCAACATGCACCAAGCCTTAATCCTGTGCCAACCCAGCCATCTGATAAGATGAGACCCATCCCCTGAAGAGATCAGAGGTCATGGGGGGGGTGAGCTATCTGGTGGCTGAGGAGGTCATTAGCGGGGAGGGACTATGTAAATAGTTTGGCCTGTTACCTACCCCATAGCTAACATGCTGGCTTCCACAAGCCCAACCTGTGGGTCCTGCTGGTGTTGGACTACCTGTATACCACTAATAAAATCTTACCTACCAGTTTTTTGTTTAATAGATTTTACTTCTTTCCTAAGGAAAAGTCTCAAATGCAAAGTGCAAAATCTTGGCACAAATCACCATATTTTTTAGCCAAATTAGAGTGTTCAGTTTTCCCCATAATTCCAGCATTATTTTCAGTTTCTGCTAGATAGCGTGGGCCCCTACTAGCCATTCGCCAATACTGGCACAAATTAGCAGATTAGGTAAATCATGCCATGTTGCACCATGCCTTTCTAACTGCACTTGGGCGTTAATGGCATCACTGCCAGCATGCAGCGTTAATAATGGCATGAGTGGCCAAGTCACTGGGCACCAGTTGCATGTGTGGGCACAGCCTGGCAGGGGAACCCTGAAATTGCTCAGGTCCATGCATGCAATTGTTTGCTATTCATCAGAGCATCAGCTTCACTTAGTTTTGCATCCATGGTAGTGCTTTGCCATTTGCACAGGAGCCCTTTTGTATCAATGTGCCAATACTTTCTAAATCTAAAGTGTTTTTTTAAAAAGGGAACAGATGGGAAGGCTGTAGGATTATACAGTAAATAAGAAGAATGAGGCCTTGATTTGCTTGGACTCGTTTTATGCTTTAGAAGCCCAGTGGTTCATTACCTGTATTGCGGTGGCTGTGCTTAATGCTGACTTGCACTTCTTTCCTGAGCAGCCATTCTGCATGCGCAATGGGACTCCGCTGAGCTGCATACTAAGCAGGGACTGCTGCATGGAAAACACTTTGCCCATACACAATGCACCAGGGTAGGGAGGGCGGAAAGAAAGGCAACTGGCAAAGTTTGTAACCACTGTCACAAAGTGCCTTTATACACTGCTCTCTGACTATAGTATAGCTGTACAGTTCCACCTGGACTTGAATTGATGGCACTGCAAAAACCCAGACCCCCCTTGTGTGTCCTGTTTCCCTGACCAGATCTGAAATGATTGGCAGGAGGCTATTTATTTCAGGAGTGGGTGATACCATAATAAACTGCCGTCGCTTTGTTCTTCCCTAACATTTAATAACCATTCCCCTTTATCCAACATTAAATTGGGACGTTGCAACATCAGAATTCTGCCTGTATATCGTGGCGCTGTGACTTCCAGCGCTCGGAGACCTGGGGATGTTTAACATTCGATTTAATCTTGTACCAATGTTTGTAATTCGCTTCCTTATTCCACCGTGATCCCACATATTATGCTGTTCTTTCCCGCAGCCTTGTACCTATTTTCTGTTCTGATATTGGCTCTCAATCATTTTCTATATATGATTCTGTCTCCTGTAGTCTCCGGCATGTTACCTGTCAGATAAATCCTTATATTATCATCTGACTCAACTGGGAAGGGGTATTACATTCCCAGTTGATTTAAGGGGTAGAGTCTACTCTATGTCATTCTATGTCACTTGTAACCTGGATTTGCTATTGTCTGTGGACAATTCATAATTGCTTGAGATACTTTTGCCAACGTTTATCTTTAATTGTTAAAGATTAAAGGGGTGGTTCATCTTTAAGTTAACAATTAGTATGTTATAAAATGGCCAATTGTAAACAACTTTTAATTTGGTCTTCATTATATATTTTTTTTATAGTTTTTGAATTACTTGCCTTCTTCTGCTAACTCTTTGCTGATTTCAATTGGGGTCACTGACCCCGGCAGCCAAAAAACGATTGCTCTGTGAGGCTACAGTTTCATTGTTATTGTTACTTTATATAATATATTTTCTATTCAAGTCCTCTCCTATAAATTTATCAGTCTCTCATTCAAACCATTTCCTGGTTGCTAAGTTAATTTGGACCCTAGCAACCAGATAGCTGCTGAAACTCCAAACTGGAGAGCTGCTGAACCTTAGAATATAAACTTATAGTTATAGACTATAAACTTGAATTTACTTTATCAGGAACACCACAGATTTAGATTATAATCGTTTATTTTAACGCAGGAGAAAAATGAAGATGTGAAAGCAAAAAGAAAGCTGAAAAAAGCAGAGAGAGAGAACTGATTTATGGAAAGGGATATTAGCAGATAATGATGTGAATGTAAGAGCCATTTCTCAGGCAAGCCCAGCACATTCCCATGTAAGTAGGGCTGCACTTGAGTGCAATAGATCAATGGGAGCACAGGGTCGGGCGCACGTCGGGCAAGGAATGTGCCACTGCGCCCCTTTATTGTGACAGGATCTATTCATCAGTCCAGCCACCTCCAAGTCTGAAATAGACTTGGCCACACAGGGAAAAGCTCTAACCGGCTGTTTAGTCAGCAAATAGGAACTCTGCAGAAACAGCTGATTTTTACTTTTCAAACACAAGAAAAAAACAGTATCCTCAAACACTATCCATAAGTGTGTAAAGGCACACAGAGCTACTAGGAGCAGCTACTTGTTGTGGCTACTAATATAGACAATGTTTTAGCAGAGGCAATTCTCAGTACTGTCTATGGCAGGGTATTTTCTGGAGTTTAGTAGCAGTGAAAAAGTAGCTGCTACTAAATTGCTCCGTGTGTCTTCACCCTTAGACCAAAATGTAGTGACTTGTGCAACACTAGCTGTATTGTATTACATGTATGTATTGTGATCATAGCTCTGAAAAGGGTTGGTAGAAATTCATCATACTGGATCAGAACCATGACAATATTTACACAACATAAGCTATGAGCAAGCTTAGGGAGCTGTTTCTGCTGAATTTTGGTAATTTGGTCCGGTGCCCCCCAAGGCATCTCACCTAAGTGCGCCCTCAGCTTGCAGAAGTGACATCATACGTATGGCTGCGTGTAATATCATTACAGTATATATTGTGAGTGTGTGTGTGTTTGTGTTAGAACTGTTTTTTAATTCCTGGATATAATCTGCATGTAAATCAATAGAGAGAACCTTAAGACATTCAGAGAGAGTATATGTTGATCTTCATAAAGCATAAGAAAAGTTAGATGGAACCCTGTTAGGTGAATAGTTATACAGATTAACATGAGAATAGAATGCATAAAGAGATTCAAAAGACAGATTATATTAGATGGAATGTAGAATCTAGATACTATATGTTCAATTTATAAAAAGGATTATAATGAAAACATTAATAACATATTATATCGCTAAAATTGCAAGCATAAACAACTCCCTACATTTTGTCTGAAATAAACTTTATTGTCAGTTAAAGTCAATTACTAGAGTAATAAGAGAATAGATACATTTTTGAGGCTAAAAAATAGGCATTAGATATGTTTGTTACATAAACAGTAAGTATATATAAGTACATATATGTGTGTGTGTTAAATCAATAAGATGGTACTTATTACATAGTTACAACGCCATTAGCAAATAAGAAAATAAATTGGACTTATATGTCTCAGGTTACTGTATTTACTCGGTGGAGTTAAAAAGAAATACTTTAATCTTTATTTTGATGATGCAAAGAGACCAATGAAACACAAGAGGAAATCTTATCCTAATTCTGAAGACTCAATTGTAGAAAAAAAAAAAACAGAAACTTTTCTGTGTGTTCATATTTCTGGTGATATTCACTATTGTGATAAATTGCTGGGGACAGTTGGCTATACATCCGCATAAGGTTAAAGCTGAAAATAGGCAAAAGCTGCTTGACCTCCAGAGGAGAGAAATGGAGGAGAAAATTAGAAGAAAAAGTTGGCAGAGATTGCAAAAAGAATAGCAGAATACCAATCAAAAATCGAGGAAACCATCAATGCAATTGCTGAAAGGAACAAGGAATTGGAGAACCAAAGAAATTCAGTGCTGCAGTTTCTTTCCTTATCTGAGATATTCTGTTCTTTGTTCTGCTCAGAGTAATGTGCATATGGGAGGAGGCAATATTTTGGAGAGAGTTAAGATATATATTTCAAAACAGACTTAAATTGGACTTTGAAGGGGCCAAACAGCAGGGCCCAAATGTCTGCACAATCTTCGGCTCCAAGACATCCTGCTTAGATTAAAAGGGCAAGCAAAGTATATCCAGTGATAACATAAGCTCAGGTTACTGTATTTACTCGGTGGAGTTAAAAAGAAATAATTTAATCTTTATTTTGATGATGCAGAGAGACCAATGAAACACAAGAGGAAATCTTATCCTAATTCTGAAGATTCAACTGACTCTGTAGAAGAAAAAACCCAGAAACTTTTCTATGTGTTTATCTTTCTGGTGATATTCGCTGATTTTCTAAAGTAACTGCTGGGGACAGTTGGCTATATATCAGCGTAAGGTTAAAGCTGAAAATAGGGAAAAGCTGCTTGACCTCCAGAGGAGAGAAATGGAAGAGAAAATTAGAAGAACTGAGGAAAGGTTGGCAGAGATTGCAATCAATTTTGAATCAAAAGTCCAGGAAACCGGGCGTGGCCGAATGCCAAACTAGCAAGTCGCATCACGGTGAGCTCCGTGGGTTTACTGATCCTGGATCTACACAGACCCGAAATTAACCTACACACAGCATCTCCCTGATACCCTAAAGAGTCAACTTAACATGGGGGGCAACAAGGGACCTAAAAGAAATACAGAGACATCACAAAAACTGGATCAATTCATGCGACATCCGGCACAAGATGGCGCTGATACACCTCCCTCTCCTGCTCCACCGGATGAGCCTGCGCCAGAAAACACTTTAGCCCCGGTACTCACAGCAATTGCAACCTGCCAAGCGACTCACCGCTTGCATAGAAGAGGTCAAAATAGATCTCTCTCTCATCAAAGTAGATCTGCAAAATATACGAGAGCGCACAACGGCTGTGGAGAATAGGGTGAGCACATTGGAAGACACGTGCACTCCATACGCAGCGCAAATGGGAGACCTACAGAACCAGCTCAAACAGCAAGCTGCCTTGTTAGATGATTATGAAAACCGGCAACGTCGCAATAATGTGCGAGTGGTGGGCCTTCCGGGAAGGCGCCAAAGGCAATAACCCGACAGACTTCGCGGAGCAGTGGCTCAAGCAAACTCTGCCACAGGCAGCCTTCACCTCCCACTATACGGTGGAAAGAGCACATCGTGTACCGGGTCGTCCCAGGCCTCCCGGAGCTCCCCCGCGACTATTCTTAATACAGCTCCTTCACTTCCGAGACCGCGACTCAGCCTTAACAGCAGCACGAACAGCGGGGCAATTAATACACAACGGCGCAGTGGTATCTTTATACCCAGATTACTCTACGCACTTGCAAAAAACACGCAGCACCTTTAACGGCATCAAAAGACAACTCCGGGAACTGAACCTGCCTTACTCCATGCTATATCCAGCTAAGCTGAAAGTCATTGACTCCAACAGAACCCATTTTTTTGCTACGCCACAGGAGGCCTTGGAATGGATTGAGGCGCGACCAAGGAGAAATCCACGAACATGATAAATCGGTCACAACCGCAACTATCTGTAATAATGATAAGACAAAACAGAGGTGCCAAAAGGATAAAATTAGCTAAAAACACTTAAAAACTCAATGGGTAATTCAGAGGAGGTAGTAGTGAACTTACCTCCTCCAGGCAGATACCAACAAAAGTGGTAATTTTCAATAATAGTTTATTCACGACAATATTGCAACGCGTTTCGCAGGCTTTTCCTGCTTCATCAGGCAATGTAATGGGAGCAAAAAAAACAACTAAAAACACAGAGACAGACAAATTATTGTAAAACAATGTTGTATACGGCTATTCGAATTATGGGAAAGTAAAGATCCTGATGTGAGTGATGTATGGAGGAGTGCAGATATACGGTGAATAATAGCAGTTGGGGGGGGGAAAGAAAAAAGAAAGTAGGGAAGGGAAAGGGACAGAACGGGAGTGAGGGGAGCCCTTGGGCCAAGTATATGGGAGGGAAGGTGAAAACAACATGGAGAAGCAAGTGCTGATAGACATGGGGGATGGGCTGTTGGTATATATTAATCTAAATGGGAAAAAAAGTATCTGGGTGGGAGACATAAAAAATTAAACTATATAGGAGACATAAAATTAGTAACATAATAAAGAACGTGAACTAAGGTATATCAAAAGCAAGGGGATGTAGCACAGATAACTAAAACAACAAAACAAGAAATCAATACAATTAAGATAGAGTGAATGAAACTTACCAGTGTCTTTGTATAAACACACCAGGAGCCTCTGTGCTGCTTGAGGACACCTGAGCGTGTTATATAGTGTGGCTAATTGGAGGAGAGTATGTGGGGGGAGGGGGAAACAAGGAGAACAGGAGTAGTTCACAGCACAGTGTGACTAATTAGAGGGAAGACAAACAGGAAATGGTGTAGCCATATTGGTGGTGGAAAATGGATAGTGGTATAAGCGGCCATTTTTGTTGGGGCTAATAAGATGTCATAACCAATGAAGGTGCAAAAGAATGCATATAGATATATAAATAAATATATAAATACACACACATAAAATAACCTGATGTAAGAACTCTAAACAATATTGAATAAAAATAATGTTAAACAAAATATAAAAACCTGGACCGATATAAAAAATGAGGGATAAATCTCACATAATAAAATAGTCGCCATATTACATCGGTATAATCAGTAATAATAACAACAAATGATAATAATCGTGAAGATAATAATAGCATAGTAATAATCCGTAAAAGCAATGTACATGATGAATACAAATTTTGGTATAGCGGGCAAAACTATGCGGGCGTCCATGCAAAAGTATGCGACCAAATATGCATATTACATTTTCCAAAATATTGCGAAGTGATATAAATAATCGGTCATAAACGCATCAAACATATAAGAGTAATAAAACTAAATAAAAAGACTACTAAAAGAAAAGACTAATAAAACTTAAAACAGAACAATATGGAATATGGAATGGTGCAAGATGAATTAAGAGAGTTTTTCTAAAACTTCATTAAGACCCTCAGGTACCAGAGTCCTGAGGGTCTGAATCCAGTACATTTCTCGTTTTTTTAGGTTGTCAAAAGCTGCAGAATCTGAGGAACTGATGGAGTCAATAAGTGTAATGGAAAAAGTGTCGGGGCTGCTGTTATGTGCTCTGTGATAGTGACGTGACACACTGTGCATAGGAAATTTATTAATAGTGTTCCTTTTATGTTGGCCTATACGGCTCCGGGCATCTTGTGTTGTCCTGCCAACATATTGGAGACGGCATGGACATGTTATGAGGTAGATAATGTATTTGGATTGGCAGGAAATATGACTCTTGATGGTATACTGAATGTTGGTGGTGCGGGATGAGAAGGTGGATGTATTCGTAACAAAAGGGCAGGCTAAACAACGAGAATGGTTACAGGAATATGATCCAGGTGTAAGGGGAATGGATCCTACTGGATTATTATGATTCCTGTAGCGTAATTTGCTAGGGGCTAAGATGTTGCTTGGACCAACCCTTCTGCCTCACAAGTGGAATGTCACCATTACCAAAACAACAAGGGTATATGTCTACAGACACAAATAACCACGGAGACCCCACCTCAACTGCGGGGTTCCGATGCAACCTTGTTATGGGCAACCATCTTCCCCAGTAATTGTTCAGTTTGGATATATAAGCCCACCGGACTTTCAGGGACGGGGGGGGTTATGTTTGGGTTTTGTTTATATGTTATTTTCTACTCTTTCTTTTCCCTCCTTTTCCTTCTACTATCCCTACCTTACTGGAGAGACTAACCACATGATTCTATTCCAAGGACTCTATTATATCCAGGTACCGGAACAACCTCCTTACTTACCCTTTACCCCCAGATTCCAATGGCTACAGTCAAATTGATGTCCTGGAACGTGAGGGGCTTGAACGACAAAGTGAAGCGGGCATTGGTCTTTAACTACCTGAAGGCATACAACCCCCACATCCTGATGCTCCAGGAGACACATTTGATAGGTAAAAAAGTCCTTGCACTCCAAAGGCCGTGGGTCTCATACGCACACCACACCACATATTCTACATATGCCAGGGGTACCTCACTTTTGGTTAGAAAAGGTTTACCATTTGATGCACTAGATGTCCGCACAGACAGGTCGGGTCGGTATCAAATAATAGCATGTGCCATAGCAGGCTACCTACTTCTTTTGGTAAACATATATATTCCCCCACCTTTCACAGACACAGTCCTACAATAAATTTACACGGCAGCAACACAACTCCCCCCAGCTCCAATGTGTATTATGGGAGACTTCAACGCATGCCTAAATCCGACCCTAGACAGGTTAACTATAACCACAGCTGTGACCTCAAAATTAGCAAGCTGGACGGCTGCATATAACCTGATAGATGTGTGGCGTTGGAAATATCCTGCTACCCAGGAGTTTTCCTGCTATTCGGCCACGCACCAAACCTTTTCTAGAATAGACCTAGCCTTACTTTCCCCGGAGCTTCTTCCAAAAGTTAGGGAGATTAAATTTCTGCCCAGAGCTATCTCAGACTCCCCTTTACCTTATTCTGGAGTAATTACCTGAGCTCACATCTAGACAATGGAGATTGAGTGCGTTCTGGTTAAAAATCCCAGGAATTGCAGCTGACTCAGCGGAAGCTATTAAACTATACTGGCAGGACAATCGACACACAGCATGTCCAGTAATAGTGTGGGACGCATTCAAAGCAGTTATGAGAGGTGCTTTGAAGGCATCTATTACGAAAACCAGGAAACACTCCAAAGATACTCTCCAGCTTTTGGAGACTGCCGTGAGCTCCTGTGAATCAACCTATACTGCTGACCCTACACCAACTAACCACACTAACTTTGTGGACGCACTTAGACGCCTTAATTTGCACAGAATAGAAGTTACCAAAAAGCAACTCCTCCAAGCCACTAGCACTATGTTCGCCTATGGCGATAAAACAGGAAACCATTGGCATTTCTAGCCAAACCGCAGGAGAGTATCACGGCTGTCCCCAAAATACTTTCCTCCAATGGAGAAACACTACTTACCCCCAGAGATATACTGTAAAGTTTGGTAAATTCTACTCGCTCCTTTATACGTCCACTGCCCACTACTCTAATACAGATCTGCACAGATACCTCAACAACATCCCCCTACCCAAACTCTCACGACCACAATCTAAATATATGGACTCTCCTATTACCCACTTTGAATTAGCAGAAGCCATTATGTCCTTTCCTCCAGGCAAATCTCCAGGCCCAGACGGCTTTATCATAGAATGGTACCGCACTCACATCCGTGAAATAGTCCCAAAACTACATGACACACTGATGTATGCCTTTGAGAACTCCTCCCTTCCCGAGACATTCTCAGATGCAACAATATTAGTTATTCCAAAACCCGGTAAGGATACAACTTTGTGCACTTCGTATAGACCGTATAGATCTCCTTACCCAATATGGAGATTAAACTTCTAGCAAAAATCCTAGCAAAGCGATTAGCCAGAGTAGTCTCCACCTTAGTGGAACCAGACCAAACTGGATTCATGCCAGCAAAATCAACACATTTCAACCTCAGAAGGCTATTTCTCAACCTACAACTACCACACGAAAACAAAGGTTCTAGAACAATAGTGTCTCTCGACACGGCCAAAGCATTTGATTCCATTGAATGGCCGTATCTCTGGGAGGTAATGACCAGAATGGGATTTGGCCCCTCTCTTGTTAAATGGCTCAAACTACTATATAGTACACCCAAGGCAACGGTTAAGGTCAATGGAATCCTGTCCATCCCATTCCATCTCACCCGAGGCACACGCCAAGGATGCCCTCTTTCCCCGTTACTGTTCGCCCTAGCCATTGAACCCTTGGCAATTCAAATTAGACTCTCCCAACGAATCAAAGGACTCATATACAAAAATGTAGAAGAGAAAATTTCCTTGTACGCCGATGACACACTGCTATACCTAGCAGACCCCGACAACTCATTTAAATCAGCCCTAGAAGTAATGAAGTCCTTTGGCACATTTTCCGGCTTACAAATTAACTGGGAAAAATCTATTGTTTTTCCTTTAGATAGTCAGGTTCCCCTAATGGCAGATCCAGACTGCACTTTCAAAATAGCAAATACCTTCAAATATCTAGGGATAACAATACGTAAAGAACCAGCACAGTTCCTTGCACATAACTTGCTTCCGCTCCACAATAAATTTGTGGACACTCTCAAATTTTGGACAAAGCTCCCGCTCACATTAATAGGCAGAATCAACATATGCAAAATGACCTTTCTCCCTAAATTCCTTTACCAATTCAGCAATACCCAAAAAAACCCTATTAGAAATTGATCGCACTCAATCTGCATTTATCTGGGGAAACAAATCTCCAACCCTCTCTAGAAACACCCTAAATGCCCCACAGGACCAATTAGGACTAGCGTCTCCTAACTACGAGCTCTATTATCTAGCATCTCAATGCATACACATAGCAAACTGGAAAGTGTTTGACCCTGAAAACCCAGCTTCAATACTAGAGGCTCTCTATTTCACATCTGTAGAAAGTTTACACAATGCCCTATATAGGACAAGAAAGGACATTAGTCCGCTACTACCAGGCATAGATGCCACAAAAAAAGCCTGGGATTCCATACTACACCTAACTGACAAGACAGATTCAATCTCCCCTGACGCCCCGTTGTGGGAAAATAGCAATCTAACACATTTCGCATCTTTCCCGGAAGCAGGATCATGGGCTAGATTAGGGATAAAACGTATAGACCAACTCTATACGAATGGAGAACTACATACACTACCCCAGCTACAGCAACTTGCCTCCCGACCCGGCCTGTCAGATCTTGTGCAAATTAAACCCCTCTGCGAAACACAGTTCCAACAACCACCACAAATGCAACACTCTGACCTAGAACAATTGACAATGCAACCAACTAAAACCAAACTGCTCTCGAACGCATATAAGCTTCTAATAAGTAAGAGATACGACCCACGGCCTAGGGTAAAGCTTAAATGGGAAACCTCAGGGGTACAACTGAACCCAGACGATTGGGAAGAAATTATAGACAATCTATATCAACCCCTGATAAGCACGAGAGACAAATTGATACAATTTAAAATTATCCATCAAACATACCTTACCCCACAAAAAATGCATAATATGGGGAAAACAGACTCCTCTAACTGCCCAAGATGCAAAGCCCACATGGCCAACTTTTTACACTTAATCTGTGACTGCCCTGAAATACAAAAATTTTGGCATAAAGTCACAGAATTTATGGAAACAGAACTGGAATTACCGCGAATACTCAACCCAGCCACCTGCAAATTGGGTACCCTAGACACACTGATACCCAGAAGGAATACGAAACTACTAATGAGGCTGCTACTCTTTTATGCCAAAAACACCATCGCTCTGCACTGGATGGGCCCAACACTGCCATCCCTTCGTAAATGGATTACTCTGGTCAACTCACAACTGGAACTGTACAAACTCGTCTACCTCGCCAGAGGTTGCCCGGCTAAATTTGAACAAATCTGGTCTCCTTGGATAGACTCTCCAGCCACCATGACACAATAACTGTTCGCTCTCCAACCCCTCTCTTTCTTCCCTCCTTCTTCTTCTACTCTATTTTATTGTTAAAAAATCAATAAAATTAACTTTAAAAAAAAAAAAAAAAATCCAGGAAACCATCAATGAAATGGATGAAATGAACAAGGAATTAGACAACCAAAGAAATCCAGTGCTGCAGTTTCCTTCTTTATCTGAGATATTCTGTTCTTTATTTTGCTCAGAGTAATGTGCAAATGAGTGAAGGCAATATTTTTGTCTTCATGGGATGCTAAGGAGAGGAGGGAAGCCAGAGAGGAGAGGAGGGTTGTGGGGAGGAACCTTGAAGAGAAGCCCAGGGGGTTGATAGGAAATATATAGTAATGCTATAGTGTAGGGTCATACAGGAAAACTACTGACAGATATGAAGAGAAGCTAGGGAAATGTGGGCTATTTAAGAAACCTATTAGGTCTTGAAGGAATACTTGTGGGGCCACTAAGGAAAGAAGAGATTTGGTAGAGAAGTTGGTCTTTTATGAAGTTGGAAAGGAGGAGCCTTGTAGGGGAGCTATAGATGGGGTTGTAGGAAAGTTTGTTATATGCACCAACCACTTACCCATCATTTAATATAAATGTGACACATGGAGTAACCGAATGAATGAATAAAAGACAGACCTAGATATGAGAAACATCTCCTATAACTACTTGTTGGAGGTCCCTGCAATTTATCCATTATTCTATTTGTTTGTGACACAAGATCTAAATGAATCGGTAATGGCACTAAGCGGATTGACTGCTGTCCTTTTTATGGACTCATACAAAATGGATCCGCTCTAATGTGCACACCCTCATAGCACCATTGCCAGGCCCGGTGTCAGCCTGTGTGGAGCTACACAGAGCAGATATCAGCATTAAAACGCATACGTTCACATTTTTGTGTCGTTATATGCACTATATAGCCCCACAGAGGCCAAGGCTGGACCTTTCAACGGAGCTATGTGGGGTGTGTGCATTAGAGTGGATCAACTTTCCTCCGAGTCTATTAGAAATACCTTGGAGAGGCATTGGCAGGTTGCAAAGAAATGTGATGCCAATATGGCACCTGCATAATATACTACTAGCTAGTATGAATAAAGGGCCCCATACAATTTGTGTGTGATAAACCTGACCTGATGAATTCATTTAAACACTCTGGGAACTTTAGCAACAGACATTTATTTTCTTTTATTAGCGGAAATATTAGCAGCAAAAATGTTGCATGTCAAAAAAAAATTGTGTCATTATTTTACGTGGATGTTTCGTGAAATAATTCGCCAATGCTGCAACACGGAAATTCAAAGCAAATCCATGCCTGGCAAATTATTTCACCTATCATTAGTCATTACATAGATAGAATGGCAGAAAATACTAAAAAGATATATCTCATGTTACTGTATTTATTAGGTGAGGTTTAGAAAAGTGATATAATTATTGTTTAAATGATGCAGAGAGACCAATGAAGCACAAAAAGAAATAATATTCTAATTCTGATTTGGACGACTCTATTGACTCTGTACAAGAACCAACCAAGAATCTGTTCTATGTGTTCATATTTCTGGTGATATTCACTATAGTGATAAATTGCTGGGGACAGTTGGCCATACATCGGCATAAGGTTAAAGCTGCAAATAGGCAAAAGCTACTTGGCCTCCAGAGGAGAGAAATGGAAGAGAAAATTAGAAGAACTGAGAAAAGGTTGGCAGAGATTGCAAAAAGAATAGCAGAATACCAATCAAAAATCCAGGAAACCATCAATGCAATTGATGAAAGGAACAAGGTATTGGAGAACCGAAGAAATCGAGTGCTGCAGTTTCCTTCCTTATCTGAGATATTCTGTTCTTTGTTCTGCTCAGAGTAATGTGCATATGGGAGGAGGCAATATTTTGGAGAGAGTTAAGATATATATTTCAAAACAGACTTAAATTGGACTTTGAAGGGGCCAAACAGTAGGGCCGAAATGTCTGCACAATCTTCGGCTCCAAGACATCCTGCTTAGATTAAAAGGGCAAGCAAAGTATATCCAGTGATAACATAAGCTCAGGTTACTGTATTTACTCGGTGGAGTTAAAAAAAATAATATAATCTTTATTTTGATGATGCAGAGAGACCAATGAAACACAAGAGGAAATCTTATCCTAATTCTGAAGATTCAATTGACTCTGTAGAAGAAAAAACCCAGAAACTTTTCTATGTGTTCATATTTCTGGTGATATTCACTATAGTGATAAATTGCTGGGGACAGTTGGCCATACATCGGCATAAGGTTAAAGCTGCAAATAGGCAAAAGCTACTTGACCTCCAGAGGAGAGAAATGGAAGAGAAAATTAGAAGAACTGAGAAAAGGTTGGCAGAGATTGCAAAAAGAATAGCAGAATACCAATCAAAAATCCAGGAAACCATCAATGCAATTGATGAAAGGAACAAGGTATTGGAGAACCGAAGAAATCGAGTGCTGCAGTTTCCTTCCTTATCTGAGATATTTTGTTCTTTATTTTGCTCAGAGTAATGTGCATATGGGAGGAGGCAATATTTTGGAGAGAGTTAAGATATATATTTCAAAACAGACTTAAATTGGACTTTGAAGGGGCCAAACAGCAGGGCCGAAATGTCTGCACAATCTTCGGCTCCAAGACATCCTGCTTAGATTAAAAGGGAAGCAAAGTATATCCAGTGATAACATAAGCTCAGGTTACTGTATTTACTCAGTGGAGTTAAAAAAAATAATATAATCTTTATTTTGATGATGCAGAGAGACCAATGAAACACAAGAGGAAATCTTATCCTAATTCTGAAGATTCAATTGACTCTGTAGAAGAAAAAACCCAGTAACTTTTCTATGTGTTCATATTTCTGGTGATATTCACTATAGTGATAAATTGCTGGGGACAGTTGGCCATACATCGGCATAAGGTTAAAGCTGCAAATAGGCAAAAGCTACTTGACCTCCAGAGGAGAGAAATGGAAGAGAAAATTAGAAGAACTGAGAAAAGGTTGGCAGAGATTGCAAAAAGAATAGCAGAATACCAATCAAAAATCCAGGAAACCATCAATGCAATTGCTGAAAGGAACAAGGAGTTGGAGAACCAAAGATATCGAGTGCTGCAGTTTCCTTCCTTATCTGAGATATTCTGTTCTTTATTTTGCTCAGAGTAATGTGCATATGGGAGGAGGCAATATTTTGAAGAGAGTTAAGATATATATTTCAAAACAGACTTAAATTGGACTTTGAAGGGGCCAAACAGCAGGGCCGAAATGCCTCACAATCTTCGGCTCCAAGACATCCTGCTTAGATTAAAAGGGCAAGAAGTGAATGGTAAAAACATTACTGCAAGTTAAAGACTGGACAAGAATATATCCTACCCTTTCCAGCAGCAGGACTACAATGGGCCCCAGTACATCAGCACTAACGCAGCAAAGTATATCCAGTGATAACATAAGCTCAGTATTTAAGCTTGTGTTGAACTAGGATTCTGCCCATTGTTTGAAAGAAAGTACTTTAATTTTATAATTGATTATCATTATAATTAATAAATATGTATAAATATTAAAACATTTACAGATTAAACATGTATATATTTGGCTTTGTATAGCCAAATTTGACATGAGAGCAAGGCATGTTAGAAGAATAAATCTCTAAGATAATATTAACAGGCAAATGGTCATCTATCTACTGCCCTGGCAGAAAGACTAAGGCAGGCATAATCAGGTTGCCATGGTGATGTGATGTCACAATGACACCTAGGGGCACATTTACTAAGACACGAATCCGAACCGAATTGGAAAAATTCCAATTTGAAAACGAACATTTTGCGACTTTTTCATATTTTTTGCGATTTTTTCGGCGCCTTTACGACTTTTTCGGAAATTGTCGCGACTTTTTCGTTACCAATACGGTTTGCGCGAAAAAACGCGAGTTTTTCGTAGCCATTCCGAAAGTTGCGATTTTTTCGTAGCGTTAAAACTTGCGCGAAAAGTTGCGCCTTTTTTGTAGCGTTAAAACTTAAAAGGCGCGACGTTTCGCGCAAGTTTTAACGCTACGAAAAAAAATCACAACTTTTTGCGCAAGTTTTAACGCTACGAAAAATCGCCAGATTTTGCGCAACTTTCGGAATGGCTACGCAAAACTCCAGTTTTTTCGCACAAATCGTATTGGTAACGAAAAAGTCGCAATAATTTTCCGAAAAAATCGCAAAATACCGATCATTACGAAAAAAACGCAATCGGACGCATTCGGCCCGTTCGTGGATTAGTAAATGTGCCCCCTAATATACTAATGAACCATTATCAGGTTTCCATAGTGATGTGATGTCACAATGTCCCTTTTAGTGGACATTGAGTGTAACGTACACAGTCAGATCAGAGTTGTGACAAGCTTCCGAGCGTAAGCAACTCCCTAATCTTTATCTAAGAGAAACTTTATTTTCTGAACTATTAATATTTAATTTTAAGGTAAAGTATTTAGATTTGCTTTAATATATATAATATATTTCTCAGATTACTGTATTTACTCGGTGGAGTTAAAAAGAAATAATTTAATCTTTATTTTGATGATGCAGAGAGACCAATGAAACACAAAAGGAAATCTTATCCTAATTCTGAAGATTCAATTGACTCTGTAGAAGAAAAAACCCAGAAACTTTTCTATGTGTTCATATTTCTGGTGATATTCACTATTGTGATAAATTGCTGGGGACAGTTGGCCATACATCAGCGTAAAGTTAAAGCTGAAAATAGGGAAAAGCTGCTTGACCTCCAGAGGAGAGAAATGGAGGAGAAAATTAGAAAAAATGAGGAAAAGTTGGCAGAGATTACTAAAAGAATAGCAGAATACCAATCAAAAATCGAGGAAACCATCAATGCAATTGCTGAAAGGAACAAGGAATTGGAGAACCAAAGAAATCGAGTGCTGCAGTTTCCTTCCTTATCTGAGATATTCTGGGTTTTTTTCTGCTCAGAGTAATGTGCATATGGGAGGAGGCAATATTTTGGAGAGAGTTAAGATATATATTTCAAAACAGACTTAAATTAGACTTTTAAGGGGCCAAACAGCAGGGCCCAAATGTCTGCACAATGTTCGGCTCCAAGACATCCTGCTTAGATTAAAAGGGCAAGCAAAGTATATCCAGTGATAACATAAGCTCAGTATTAAAGTTTGTGTTGAACTACGATTCTGCCCATTGTTTCACTGAACCAACAACTATTTTCTGAACAATGAAAATGAAAGTATATAAATATTAAAACATGTACAGATTAAACATGTATATAAATACTATGTGTATATATATATATTTGGCTTACCTACTGCATTTCAGCTTAGAATCTTGTATCATAAGTCATAAATAAATTTGTATTAAAATGTAATTCTGGTCAATTGCATACATTCACATTTTTGTGTTATGTGTGCCGTATAGCTCCACAGAGGCCAAGGCTGGGCCTGTCGACTGAACTACGTGGGGTGTGTGCATTAGAGCAGATCCACTTTCCTCCGAGGGGGAAGGGGTCAATCCACTCAGTGTGCCCTTGCCCTAATGGCAAGTTTATGTTACACATCTAGATATGAGGAAATCTGTGTATTAGATATATAAGATACAGGCTACACCTGCTGAGTTACTATCATTGTATTTGAATGTCACTTGGTAACACAATCAGCAATGGCAAATGTTTATGATGCCAATTACTTGTCGTGTCTCTGGCCCTTACAAGCCAACATAGTTACATAGGGTTGAAAAAAGACCATTGTCCATCAAGTTCAACCCATCCGAGTAAACCCAGCACACAACCTATACTAACCAATCTATACACTCACATACATAAACTATATATACAACCAGTAATACTAACTGTAGATATTAGTATCACAATAGCCCTGGATATTCTGCTTGTTCAAAAACTCATCCAGGCCCCTCTTAAAGGCATTAACAGAGTCTGCCATTACCACATCACTAGGAAGGGCATTCCACAGCCTCACTGCCCTCACCGTGAGGAACCCCCTACGCTGCTTCAAATGGAAGCTCCGTTCCTCTAATCTATAGGGGTGACCTCTGGTGCGCTGATTGTTTTTATGGGAAAAAAGAACATCCCCAACTGCCTATAATCCCCTCTAATGTACTTGTACAGAGTAATCATGTCCCCTCGCAAGCGCCTCTTTTCCAGAGAAAACAACCCCAACCTCAACAGTCTCACCTCATAGTTTAACCCTTCCATCCCCTTAACCAGTTTAGTTGCAGTCTCTGCACTCTCTCCAGCTCATTAATATCCTTCTTAAGGACTGGAGCCCAAAACTGCCCCCCATACTCAAGGTGAGGCCTTACCAGGGACCTATAAAGCGGCAAAAATATGTTCTCATCCCTTGAGTCAATGCCCTTTTTTATACAAGACAGCACTTTATTTGCTGTAGTAGCCACAGAATGACACTGCCTGGAATTGGACAACTTGTGATCTACAAAAACCCCTAGATCCTTCTCCATTAAGGAAACCCCCAACACTCTACCATTCAGTAGATAGTTTGCGTTTATATTATTCCTACCAAAGTGCATAACTTTGCACTTGTCAACATTGAACCTCATTTTCCAGTTTGCTGCCCAGTTTTCCAATTTTGTCAAATCGCTCTGCAAAGTGGCAGCATCCTGCATGGAACTTATAGTTTTGCAACAAACACACATTATATTTTTATCTTCCTCACATGAAAGCAAAGGGCCAAAAGCAATTTTTTTTCTGAAAAACACAGTCATTAGAATGCAAGGAGCAGATCTAGAAATAAGAACAGGAAGAGGGAGGAACATCAGGCGAGTGAATTAATTAGGCTTAAAGTGCCTCAGAAATCCATGATCTGAGAGTTTCGATTACTGAGTGTCAGCTCAAGGCAGGAGCCCCTCTGTGTGTTGGAAAAGGAGATATTTGCACCCAGCACCCTGCAGAGAGGGAAAAGTCAGTGCAGGTGATTATGTGCAAAGCAAGACGTACTGAGCAAGAAAATGAGTCTTAGCAGCCTAACAATGACATATAAACAGGCCCAGAGGCCGATCCTGTGCAGATTGTTCCTCTGTATCAATGCTTTGATCAGATCAGGTTGAACAGACTGACAAAATGCAGCGCATCTGACATTCCGCTCCCCCACTGTCCTGTGTCGCCTCCACAGATAATGACATTTCTACATTAAAAAAATGACAAAGGGAAACTGTTGTAGCAATAAAAAATGCACCCAGATTTAAGTGAATGTTTAATAAATCTGTTTTATATTTTAAAGCTTTTAACAGGCTAAATGGTTTACTGTGTGCTCTAAACATGTGATAGTTTGTTAGGCTGCGAGCAATGCAAGCATGCCATTTGGAAGGGAACAGGGCCATATTTATATACAGACACCACGTCAAGGACGGCAGCCCAAAGGTGCGTATATATAACAAAATACCAAAGCTGAAAGTAAAGTCACATCGCACGTTCAGTTCTACCATTCACAATCAAAACAAATAAGCAGTCGACTAAGAAGCCCTCTGTATAAACAAACCCTTAACCCCAGCTGTAGCTTGTTGAGATAACAAAGGGATTCAGGGAAATCTGTGCCTTTAATATGTAATAAGAAGTATGCTAACTATGCTATTAGAAACCTATATTATTGGCAATGCTAATTTTACAGTTTTTGTAATGTATATATATATATGCTTTTTTAGCCTTGTTCTTCAGATACCAAAAATCCCCAGGCGCCATGCATTCTGCATAATAGATACCATACCTGTTTATATTTATGATTCATCCTGTTACCACCATAGTTGGTGATTTCCAACCTCCCTTGACAGCCAGAAGTCATTAGTAATCTGCCATCCCGCATTCCTCCTCTCTAGCAGGACACTAGGGTCAGTGACCCCATCAATACCTTCAGGCATAAATTAGTATTTGCGTTTGTACATGCATATCTATTACCGACCAATTACTGCTGTAATGAGAGTCACCGACCAGACTGTTCCCACTTCTCCTTGGCACAGTACATACCCCGGTAATACTATTACCAACCCCTGTTTTGCCCCTGACATTCCAGTGTATTTCTCTGTTTTTTGCAGCATATGGGAGTAGGTGGATTCACTTTAAATTTTAACAAAGACAAAGAAATGAGATACTAAATGCAGGGATGTCATCCGGGGCTGTTACTATAGAAACTAATGTATTTTCAAAAGATAGGCTTTGTCTAAAAATACATGTAAAAAGTGACTAGAATAAATACATACACTCAGGGGATGGGCCTTCAGTTGTATGGGGCCCCACAATGATGGCAGCAATGCTTTACACATACAAACAGCTGACTGGGCTGACTGACACCCAGTACTTAAGTCTAAAGGCACAGGAGCAGCCTGTATGGGTCGGTTCTGATGCCTTGGAACAACGTCTTAACCATTAAAAAGCTGCGGGCATTTGCGATTCAGCTGAAGGCAGGCTGCTGTCAGTAACTGTGTCAGACGTTAAAGGCCAAGATGGAAGGGCAAATGTTTATTACTATTATTGAAAGACCTGACATGCACCGTGGGTTCATACCGAGACACAGAGTGCTGCGGTGCGTTCAGACTGGCAGGGTAATTACCGCTATTAGTGCTGAGATGTGACAAGACCAGTCAGTGGTATCAAACATGAAATGCAGCTCAAATTTCATGCTAATGGATTTTTTTAAATTGCTTTAAAGGGAAACTAAGCTGTAGTTTGTCACAACCTACTCCCAGAGCTTTCATGTTGTATTACACAGTCAGCTGGGAGCATTGCCTATTAGAAACAATCATCTGATCTTTAAAGTTTTTGGAAGAGGCACAATTCAGCAGGAACAGCCCCCTCAGTTTGCTCATAGCCTGTACAGAGAGATACCATAAAACTATGGCAGCATAGGGATTCCCCCTGTACTAAGCACAATTTGGCAGGAACAACCCCTAAGTTTGCTCATAGCCTGTACAGAGAGATACCATAAAACTATGGCAGCATAGGGATTCCCTTGTACTAAGCACAATTCAGCAGGAACAGCTCCCTAAGTTTGCTCATAGCCTGTACATAGAGATACCATAAAACTATGGCAGCATAGGGATTCTCCTGTACTAAGCATAATTCAGCAGGAACAGCCCCCTAAGTTTGCTCATAGCCTGTACAGAGAGATACCATAAAACTATGGCAGCATAGGGATTCCCCTGTACTAAGCACAATTCAGCAGGAACAGCCCCCTAAGTTTGCTCATAGCCTGTACAGAGAGATACCATAAAACTATGGCAGCATAGGGATTCCCCTGTACTAAGCACAATTCAGCAGGAACAGCCCCCTAAGTTTGCTCATAGCCTGTACAGAGAGATACCATAGAACTATGGCAGCATAGGGATTCCCCTGTACTAAGCACAATTCAGCAGGAACAGCCCCCTAAGTTTGCTCATAGCCTGTACAAAGAGATACCGAAAAACAGAAAAAAAAAAACCAGGGACAACTTTTAAAACGGAAATTCAGCTCTGCTAGTGCAGAAAGCGCAATTCTACACTCTCTACACTAGCGATGTGACCCTCCCTGAACCCCTTCCGGTGCTCTAAAGGGGGCCAAGGGGGCAATATTGGAGGAGCCGCCTTAGACGGCTTAGGGGCCAAAAACGCCCCTGTGTAGTATCCACATTCTCTATTTTAATCTATCAGTTTTATCAACATTTATCTTCAAATACTTTGTGAAGAGTGAAACATACTCTTAATTGAGCCAAAAGCCTGATATTAACAATGTAAGCTGCAAATATCTCTGCTAATAAAAAAAAATAATGTCAATTGAAAAAGTTCTCAAAGTTGAAATAAATTCATCAGGTCAGGTTTATCACACACAGACAAAATGGGGCCCTTTATTCATGCTAGCTAGTAACAAGCCTGGCCTGAGTGGGTATAGGGTAAGTATATTATGCGGGTACCATATTGGCATCTCATTACTGTGCAACCTGTCCATGCCTGTTTAATACCCTCAGCCAGGGCATCTGCTATCTGACTACTTTAAATAGAGTATCATAACTATATGTTTTGTCGATTAAATAAACCTAATATCTCTATCTATCTCTATCATTGATTTGCTTAATCCATTCCATGAATGTCATACTTTTAACCTAAAAGTAATCTACCTGGCACTTTGGCATGTTTTATAAATATACCGTGCTACAGTTACACACAGTGGTGTAACTATAGCGAAAGCATTTGCAGTTGTGGGGAGGGGGGAGCAGGGGACAGGGAGGCCCAGACCGCGGGGTCTGCTTCAGCTATTGTTGAAAGTAAGTCTCCCTCCACAGCTCCCTACCAGGTTTAATTGGCTGGGGAGCAGGTGACATGAGTAGTTGGGTGGAGGTAGGTGCATGCTGTGCCCCTCTTAATTTTTAATTTTGCATGGGGGGCCTGGGGTGGTATAATTACACCACTGGTTACACATTAACATCGCAGAAAGATCCCTTATCTGGGGAACCCCAAGCCCCAAACATTTTACATATTAGATCTGATTAGCAACGTGACTGGTACTCCAATGTTTCTACAGTGGTGTGAAAAACTATTTGCCCCCTTCCTGATTTCTTATTCTTTTGCATGTTTGTCACACAAAATGTTTCTGATCATCAAACACATTTAACTATTAGTCAAAGATAACACAAGTAAACACAAAATGCAGTTTTTAAATGAGGGTTTTTATTATTTAGGGAGAAAAAAAATCCAAACCTACATGGCCCTTTGTGAAAAAGTAATTGCCCCCTGAACCTAATAACTGGTTGGGCCACCCTTAGCAGCAATAACTGCAATCAAGCGTTTGCGATAACTTGCAACAAGTCTTTTACAGCGCTCTGGAAGAATTTTGGCCCAATCATCTTTGCAGAATTGTTGTAATTCAGCTTTATTTGAGGGTTTTCTAGCATGAACCGCCTTTTTAAGGTCATGCCACAACATCTCAATAGGATTCAGGTCAGGACTTTGACTAGGCCACTCCAAAGTCTTCATTTTGTTTTTCTTCAGCCATTCAGAGGTGGATTTGCTGGTGTGTTTTGGGTCATTGTCCTGCTGCAGCACCCAAGATCGCTTCAGCTTGAGTTGACGAACAGATGGCTGGACATTCTCCTTCAGGATTTTTTGGTAGACAGTAGAATTCATGGTTCCATCTATCACAGCAAGCCTTCCAGGTCCTGAAGCAGCAAAACAACCCCAGACCATCACACTACCACCACCATATTTTACTGTTGGTATGATGTTCTTTTTCTGAAATGCTGTGTTACTTTTACGCCAGATGTAACAGGACACGCACCTTCCAAAAAGTTCAACTTTTGTCTCGTCGGTCCACAAGGTATTTTCCCAAAAGTCTTGGCAATCATTGAGATGTTTTTTAGCAAAATTGAGACGAGCCATAATGTTCTTTTTGCTTAAAAGTGGTTTGCGCCTTGGAAATCTGCCATGCAGGCCGTTTTTGCCCAGTCTCTTTCTTATGGTGGAGTCGTGAACACTGACCTTAATTGATGCAAGTGAGGCCTGCAGTTCTTTAGATGTTGTCCTGGCGTCTTTTGTGGCCTCTCGGATGAGTTGTCTCTGCGCTCTTGGGGTAATTTTGGTCGGCCGGCCACTCCTGGGAAGGTTCACCACTGTTCCATGTTTTTGCCATTTGTGGATAATGGCTCTCACTGTGGTTCGCTGGAGTCCCAAAGCTTTAGAAATGGCTTTATAACCTTTACCAGACTGATAGATCTCAATTACTTTTGTTCTCATTTGTTCCTGAATTTCTTTGGATCTTTGCATGATGTCTAGCTTTTGAGGTGCTTTTGGTCTACTTCTCTGTGTCAGGTAGCTCCTATTTAAGTGATTTCTTGATTGAAACAGGTGTGGCACTAATCAGGCCTGGGGGTGACTACAGAAATTGATATTGAAATTGAAAATTGAAATTGATAAACCACAGTTAAGTTATTTTTTAACAAGAGGGGCAATCACTTTTTCACACAGGGCCATGTAGATTTGGAGTTTTTTTTCTCCCTTAATAACGTAAACCTTCATTTAAAAACTGCATTTTGTGTTCAATTATGTTATCTTTGACTAATAGTTAACGGTTTTTGATGATCAGAAACATTTAAGTGTGACAAACATGCAAAAGAATAAGAAATCAGGAAGGGGGCAAATAGTTTTTCACACCACTGTATATATCTGTAACCTTGTTATGAGCTAAGGGGGCCCAGCCTGAAGGCCAGATAGGGGGGGATTTGGGGTGAGTGCTTATTTGTGCCCTGGGTACCCCTGGAACTATAACAGGGTGACAGTTACCCCAATGTTTCTATATATAACCTTGTTATGGGCTAAGGGGCCCAGCCTGAAGGCCAGTTAGGGGGAGATTTGGGGTGAGTGCTTATTTGTGCCCTGGGTACCCCTGGAACTTTAGCAGGGTGACTGTTACCCCAATCTTTCTATATATCTGTAACCTTGTTATGAGCTAAGGGGCCCAGCCTGAAGGCCAGTTAGGGGGGGATTTGGGGTGAGTGCTTATTTGTGCCCTGGGTACCCCTGGAACTATAGCAGGGTGACTGTTACCCCAATGTTTCTATATATCTGTAACCTTGTTATGAGCTAAGGGGGCCCAGCCTGAAGGCCAGTTAGGGGGAGATTTGGGGTGAGTGCTTATTTGTGCCCTGGGTACCCCTGGAACTATAGCAGGGTGACTGTTACCCCAATGTTTCTATATATCTGTAACCTTGTTATGAGCTAAGGGGGCCCAGCCTGAAGGCCAGTTAGGGGGAGATTTGGGGTGAGTGCTTATTTGTGCCCTGGGTACCCCTAGAACTATACAGGGTGACTGTTACCCCAATGTTTCTATATATCTGTAACCTTGTTATGAGCAAAGGGGGCCCAGCCTGAAGGCCAGTTAGGGGGAGATTTGGGGTGAGTGCTTATTTGTGCCCTGGGTACCCCTAGAACTATACAGGGTGACTGTTACCCCCAGGGCTGCCATCAGAAATTATCAGGTCCCCTGAGACCCTAGTGGTTAGAAACCAAAACACCCATTGGTGGCCATGGGCCCTAATAATCCCAGGTTCTTCATTAAAAAAGGCAAACATACTGTTTTATGAAAAATGCAATCCCTGTGGTTCCCCCTTCACTCCACTAACTCTTATTACAAATCCTTAGACAGCCGCTGGCTACATTACTTTGAAGCCATCATTGCTACCCAATGGAAAGTACCGTGCAAGCAGGAACCGATGGGGGAACCGGTATGGATTTTTTAAATAAATGCATATTAGAAAGAGCTTTCTTTTTTATTGGAGAACCTGAGCCCATTATGGCTTGTAGTTTTTGACTTTACTTGCCTTTAAACAATGTTCTGCAACTCCCACTCCCTCATCACTTAAAGGAGAAAGCAATGTTCAATTATTGGGTGATATGAGCTATGTCCTACAATGAATTTGTCAGCAGTGGAATAATAACTAGTCATTCCATTAGTTATTGGGCTTGATACCGTAACTTCAGTATCAATCAATGAGAAGGTAGAGCAGCATGGTGAGGCAGATAGGTGTGTAGAGTTACACTTAAGTTAAACTCCACTGACTGAAAACTAAGGGCACATTCTCTAACCCCCAAATGAACTGACTTATTAGCACATTGATTAATTATTTTTACTATTTATACAAACTAGTACAGACTAATTATTGGACCCCTAGACAATGCAGAGCAGTGCAACAACGTTGGTAGATGCTCCCCGTCTGTCACTTCCCTTAGGTTAAAGTACAGCGTCCTGCAAATAAATTTATCAACCTTTCCTCTCTGTGTGATTGTGGATCAGAACTCTTAATTCAGACTTTAATGAATGTGCCCCTATGTGTCGTAAGACCCCCTAAATGAACAACGACCCCTGAAAACCATATAGTTATTGTAAGTACACATTCTGATGAACCCATCATGGATAAAGAGTCCTTTCTACACCAAAGTACCAATCTGCAAAGTTTTCCTAAATTTTTTATGAGATTTCTGATAATTATGTTCATTTTTTCCCTCTTATTTACTAAATATTACATATTGGCATCAGGCATAAGTGTGCAATTAGTATTAACACCATGAATGCCCACTTTTTCCACCCAGCTCCTCAACTGAAAGCATATGATGTACAGATGCTGCCCACACAACCTCACCTGACAATGACGTCCCCATCTTTCCTTATCCCCTAATAAAGAAGCCTTCCTGTTATTGAGGCATCTGTCAGGAGTAGTAGAGGCAGCCCTGATTGCTGCAATATAGGACAGTTACAGAGAACCATAATATTGGTTGTGTCAGAGCTCCTACAGTGGAAGATTTGATTGCCCAAATACACTCTAATTGAAAGCTGTTCCTGGGTGATCATGGAGTCTGACCTCTGGTCTTCTGCTCAAGTCATTTATTTTGCCATCAGCTACAGATATGGAATGGCGTTTGGGACCCAAAGAAAACAGGGAAAATTGTGAAATGTCAGTTACTTAGTTAGCTGCTAATGTTTGGAGTGGCTTGCTTGTTCCTACTCACATTTGAAGGCAATTTGGATGTGCCTGATAAAATCTAGTTCCCACAGGAGTGCAACGGCTACATTAACCTCTAGTCCAGACTGACCATCATTTAACTTCTTAGACCAAGATATACACTGTATGGGCAAAAAATATCCATTTATTACATACAAATGCCATGTCCTCACATGGAACACTGACTGCTGAGTCAAAACTGTCTCCAGAAGTAATGTCAGCACAAGAACTATTCGTAGGGCGCATCGTTTTTTTTATGGGTTATCAGAGGCAAACAAACCTAACAGCACCATGAGCAATGCCAAGCATTGGCTGGGGGGTGTAAATGGCACTGCCATTGGAATGGAAATACCTAATGCCCTTCCCCGTTTCAGCACAATAATACCCCATACACAAAGCTAGGTCCTTCAGAATGAGTTTGCTAAGAATGGGAACGTGACTGCACAAAACCCTAACCTCAGTCTTACTAACCTTTGTGGGATAAATTTGAACCCTGACTTTGAGCCAGGCCTGACCCTAACATTAGTGCCCAACCTCACTAATGCTTTTGTAGCTGAACAGAAGCAACTCCCAGCAACAATGTTCCAAAATCTAATTGGAACCTTCCCAGAAGAGTAGGGGCTGTTATAGCAGCAACTTCATATTAATCCCCATGCTTTGGGAATGAGATTTTGGGCATGATACTTTTATCCATATACTGTGCCACAGTCGAAACTCTCCCATTGGCTGATAACCTGCCTTTTTCTGAGTCTATTTAGAATTACCCGGGTCAGTTAGCAGAACCATACTCTAAACATTGTGGCCCAAACTCTCCAGTTGCAGAGCGAGTTTGAAAAAAAAAATGATGAGACCATTGAGATTATTCTATGTTTACATTGCTGTGTTGCTATAAATATATAATGCATCTATACTGTGACATGTGGGCTGCATTATGTATGATATGTTTATAGAAAGTTTCTTATTTTAAGACATTTCCATCTGCTTGTCACATGAACTGGTTTCCATCTTGTCTTTCCTGATTTAGCGAGAAGACAGCCATATTGCCAAGTATGGTAGAAGTGTGAAAGGGTTTTGACTTTGTGCACGTTCTGTTTCCCATGACTGACAGTTATAATTGGTTAGAGGCAGTTCAAGGCTGAGGGAAGATAGTTTGTTGCAGATGACATGCAATCCTTGTAAGTGATTAGATAATCTTTAGAAATCCTGTGGAGCTTATTCTTTTGCTAAACTGTGATGGAACAAAATATATGCAGAGTTACCTCTAAGCTTCCCGAAATCCTAAACCTTGGTGTGAAATGTCTATTTAGTAGAAATGAGAGCAGAGCAGGCAGTTACCCTTCCAACACTTTCCCCTGTCTCTGTCCCTATATATTAGGTACCTATCTAGTGCTACCAACCCCTATTTCTGTAGGGAAATGAGAGCAGAGCAGGCAGTAACCCTTCCAACACTTTCCCCTGTCTCTGCCCCTATATATTAGGTACCTATCTAGTGCTACCAACCCCTATTTCTGTAGGGAAATGAGAGCAGAGCAGGCAGTAACCCTTCCAACACTTTCCCCTGTCTCTGCCCCTATATATTAGGTACCTATCTAGTGCTACCAACCCCTATTTCTGTAGGGAAATGAGAGCAGAGCAGGCAGTAACCCTTCCAACACTTTCCCCTGTCTCTGTCCCTATATATTAGGTACCTATCTAGTGCTACCAACCCCTATTTCTGTAGGGAAATGAGAGCAGAGCAGGCAGTAACCCTTCCAACACTTTCCCCTGTCTCTGTCCCTATATATTAGGTACCTATCTAGTGTTACCAACCCCTATTTCTGTAGGGAAATGAGAGCAGAGCAGGCAGTAACCCTTCCAACACTTTCCCCTGTCTCTGCCCCTATATATTGGGTACCTACCTAGTGCTACCAACCCCTATTTCTGTAGGGAAATGAGAGCAGAGCAGGCAGTAACCCTTACAACACTTTCCCCTGTCTCTGTCCCTATATATTAGGTACCTATCTAGTGCTACCAACCCCTATTTCTGTAGGAAATGAGAGCAGAGCAGGCAGTAACCCTTCCAACACTTTCCCCTGTCTCTGCCCCTATATATTAGGTACCTATCTAGTGCTACCAACCCCTATTTCTGTAGGAAATGAGAGCAGAGCAGGCAGTAACCCTTCCAACATTTTCCCCTGTCTCTGCCCCTATATATTAGGTACCTATCTAGTGCTACCAACCCCTATTTCTGTAGGAAATGAGAGCAGAGCAGGCAGTAACCCTTCCAACACTTTCCCCTGTCTCTGCTCCTATATATTAGGTACCTATCTAGTGCTACCAACCCCTATTTCTGTAGGGAAATGAGAGCAGAGCAGGCAGTAACCCTTCCAACACTTTCCCCTGTCTCTACTTATGATATCCAGGGGGAAATGCTATTTTACATAACAGGTAAAACATCTTTCTTTCTTTTCTAATAGTTTTATAAAGGAATCATGGGATTGTTACCCAGAGCTGGGGCCCCTTTGGTGACGCAAATCTAAATGCAGAGAGAGGTGAGCACAGAGCGAGGACGTGTGTATTAATTAAATCAGCCGTAATTAACAAGCGCTGAAACACATGTTATATACAAGGCTTGCCTGTTGCCATGCCAACTGCACTGGGCTGATTAAATCTGTCCATACCATACGTCACCTCTGGTTGTCTCACTAATTACTTCTTAATTTCGGCAGCATTGTTTCTGCCTGCCCTAAAAAGGTGTCACAGAGTCTGATGTTTTGTTAGCAGATCACACAGAATTTACTGTTTTTTGATTCAACACCAATACGATTTGAATTTACATATGTATGGAGCCAATACTGGGTCCCCAATCAGTGGAAAACAATATACAGAAAGTGTATATTCTGGGCATACAATAAATATACCCTCATACTGTACTGTCTAAGGTAGTGCTGTCCAACTTCTGTGGTACCGAGGGCCGGAATTTTTCCGACCTACGTGGTGGTGGAGGGCCGATAATGGAAGCCAGTTTTGACCACTCCCCTTTTTGAAACCACACCCACTTGAAACCACACCCATGTTATCACATGACCATACCCATATTAATGGTTGTAGTACAGCAAAAACCTGCCATTCTCTGCCTGCCCTACCCTGCCTGTGTGTGCCATACTCTGCTGCATACTTTGCTGCTAATCATAACCTCCTGTCTCCTGCCAGGGTGTCTACCTAAGCATAGCCCAAATTTGTAACCAATACGGACTTTTTGCATGCTTGTGTTGCTCTCCAAATTTTTTTACATTTGAATGTGGCTTATGGGTAAAAGAGGATGGGGACCCCTGGTCTAAGAGAACCAATTTGGCACCTTCCATCCAAAGTTATAATACTATAACTGTACTGTGAAAATACATGCACCTTCATTATTAATGAAGAGGCCCAAACGAGTTCCTGTGTCATCTAACATGACAGAGCGGGCTGCCTATTTCTGACTGTTTCTCTTGGATATCAATGTCACGTGCCTATGGCTGGATCTGTTTAAAGAGAAATAAAAGATGGAAATAAAGCAGACATTCTCTGAGAGAGAGAGAGAAGAGAGTTCAACAGAATAGTTTGCCTGGCTAGCCTCAGTGCTGTACACTGTCAATGTATCCATATCCCCCTGTAACCAACCAGTATATCTGATAGCAACAGTTTTATTTGCAACTGAAAAACGTTCCAAGAGATGTTTTGGTCAAAAGCAACTATACACGGATCCTCAATTTATTTAATGCTAATCTGGTCACTGGGGGTACTGTTTCAGTATTAGAATAATATACTGCTTAGAATAATATATACTGTTCTATTTAAATAAAGAATCTTAATGGATTATTAGGTTGAAAACAGAAGCACCAAAGGGTTTAAATGTGGAGTTAAAATTGACTGCATATTGGCTCATCTTGTGCTTTTTCTGTGAGCTCTCTTCTCGGGATAGTCTGTCCTGTTCTATTATATAATCCATGATAATCCATTATTGATCTGTGTTCCTTTTTATATTGATTAGGCACTCCAATATCAAGTACATAACTGTATGTAAGTAATGCTGTAGACCAACCTTTGGTTCATGTTTCTATTGTGAAACAGGCATGTTTCTACAGTAAGGCAAACTCGGGGGAAGCCATGTTACTTCTGATTGAATCATATTGCGTCTAGGTCATCCTGGAACCCTTTTATTACATTTTATTTATATCAAACATGGAGGTCAAACTGGTGTAATGGATTACCATACAGTGTTAGACAGTTCACCTTGGTCCACTGTCACATTCATTCTATGTACAGATAACCCCCACATATATATCTACAGGATTTACCCTGGCCCTAGTATCTAGGGTTGCCACCTTTGCCAGTGGTTAAACCCGATCCAACGGGGCGTAGCTGATGATAAGCGCTCAGCGCTCTATGGATGACAGGTTTCTGGATAACTGATCCCATACCTGTATCTTAATATTTAAATGTTTTTTATGTATTGACCAGATTTTTGTTAGGGTTTCACAAATCTTAAAACCCAAACACCCCTAAGAACAACCAAACTGATCAGGTCAAAACCAAACTGGTGGGAATCCTACTAGTATCCTTTCCATGACACATTTAATCTTGTTTAATCCTATAACCGTTATTTGTATGTATGCTACTATATTGAGAGGTGTAAGTGGAGCCCATATTTGTTCTTACAATATGGCAATATATAGAAATATGTGTGTTTTAGCCCCTGGAACATCGGCTGCCGCACAGCAGCAAAGGCCTGACTCTAATAGAGACATAAGGAAGTAGCGGAAAGCAATGAGCAAGACAAGTACTTTTATTAACTGCACCTGCTCCCAACATGTGTCTGGGCTGACGTCTCTATTGACAGAATCTAGAAACCAAGGCTGGAATTGTGCTTGTACCGCTCTCAGACGAAATGATTTTTTTTTTTACGCTTTTTTCATTTCCTTTGGACAAGAGGAAACCGCTCCTGGTAAATCTACACGGCGTTGACGGGTTTCCAAAACAAGCACTAGGATAAAGCTGTTTGTCTATTTGATTAATGCAGATGGGTTGGTCACGTAACCTCAGCGTTCTGCTCATGGGTAATCCTGCACAAACCTTCTCTCTGTGTTTCTTGCGCCAATGAGGGGGCTGATGAAGTGAGCTGTTATAGCCAAAAACAGAACCAGAAATCAGAACTAGAAAGCCAACAATAATATACACAATAATAGTGCACTCATGAACATGCCAAGAAAGACCTGTAATAGGACATTGAACTTGGTCTTTGAGATCCTTTTATTATAAATTTGGTTACAAGCTGCAGTACAATGGCACATCACACAAGAGTTCCACGGCACAAAAATAATGTTACAGCTATGAGCAGCGCCATCTTGGATGTGGCACCCTGGATACTAGACAATGCAAAGATGCAGCTGAGCTGCTACTTTACAAGTTCTGGCAATAGCTGAATTGTGAGTAAAATCACGGTGATGCGTATTCTATTAGTGTATTTTGTACTTGCATTGGAAAGACTTTAGGATTGGGTTGGGGGTACAGATCTTACAATTGTAGAATGTTTATTACATTTGCAGATGTCTGTTTTGGAAAATCAATAAATGTTTATACCTTTTGGCAGAGGGTAATTATACCTTCAATATCTTTTACACATTTTATTTGCTTGTGGAAGCAGAGCTGGGCCAAGTAGTATTGCTGCCCAAGGCAAAGTCAGGTACAGGTATAGGAGCCATTATCCAGAATGCTCGGGACCAAGGGTATTCCAGATAAGGGGTCTTTCCGTAATTTGGATCGCCATACCTTAAGTCTACTAAAAAATCAATAAAACATTAAGTTTTAAAATTCTAAATTATTTGATTAAAATGGAGTCTATGGGAGACAGGCTTTCAGTAATTTGGAGCTTTCTGGATAACGGGTTTCCGGATAAGGGATACCATACCTGTATTATAGTACAATGCCAGATATGTCAGATATACAGTTAGGCGTATATGCAGATAGAAATGTAACCAATGTGTTGTAGGTACTGCTCTTATTATACATTTGACTACATAAAGAAAACCATATATAAACTTTATTTTTAAAACTTTAATTTTAACAAATTTCAAGCAATCTATGTCTCTGTTCGGTGTTTGCAAATTAAAATTGCAAATGAAAGGTGTATCTGAGTTATCCTATGAATTACTATGTGTTATCTGCTTTATTTCTTGTTTAGTTTCAATGAATTGCATCCAGAAAAAACATATTGCTACCAATTTATCATATTTGTTGTTGATGGAGGATGTTATCTCCTACATTAAATATATGGTGCTCCCCTGTACAAAACACAATTCAGCAGGAACAGCCCCCTAAGTTTGCCCATAGCCTGTACAGAGAGATACCATAAAACTATGGCAGCATAGGGATTCCCCTGTACTAAGCACAATTCAGCAGGAACAGCCCCCTAAGTTTGCTCATAGCCTGTACAGAGAGATACCATAAAACTATGGCAGCATAGGTATCCTCTGTACTAAGTAAAATTTAGCAGGAACAGCCCCCTAAGTTTGCTCATAGCCTGTACAGAGAGATACCATAAACTATGGCAGCCTAGGGATTCCCCTGTACTAAGCACAATTCAGCAGGAACAGCCCCCTAAGTTTGCTCATAGCCTGTACAGAGAGATACCATAAAACTATAGCAGTATAGGTATCCTCTGTACTAAGTAAAATTCAGCAGGAACAGCCCCCTAAGTTTGCTCATAGCCTGTACAGAGAGATACCATAAACTATGGCAGCATAGGGATTCCCCTGTACTAAGCACAATTCAGCAGGAACAGCCCCCTAAGTTTGCTCATAGCCTGTACAGAGAGATACCATAAAACTATAGCAGTATAGGTATCCTCTGTACTAAGTAAAATTCAGCAGGAACAGCCCCCTAAGTTTGCTCATAGCCTGTACAGAGAGATACCATAAACTATGGCAGCATAGGGATTCCCCTGTACTAAGCACAATTCAGCAGGAACAGCCCCCTAAGTTTGCTCATAGCCTGTACAGAGAGATCCCATAAAACTATGGCAGCATAGGGGTTCCCCTGTACTAAGCACAATTCAGCAGGAACAGCCCATAAGTTTGCTCATAGCCTGTACAGAGAGATACCATAAAACTATGGCAGAATAGGAATTCCCCTGTACTAAGCACAATTCAGCAGGAACAGCCCCCTAAGTTTGCTCATAGCCTGTACAGAGAGATACCATAAAACTATGGCAGTATAGGTATCCTCTGTACTAAGTAAAATTCAGCAGAAACAGCCCCCTAAGTTTGCTCATAGCCTGTACAGAGAGATCCCATAAAACTATGGCAGCATAGGGGTTCCCCTGTACTAAGCACAATTCAGCAGGAACAGCCCATAAGTTTGCTCATAGCCTGTACAGAGAGATACCATAAAACTATGGCAGCATAGGGATTCCCCTGTACTAAGCACAATTCAGCAGGAACAGCCCCCTAAGTTTGCTCATAGCCTGTACAGAGAGATACCATAAAACTATGGCAGCATAGGGATTCCCCTGTACTAAGCACAATTCAGCGGGAACAGCCCCCTAAGTTTGCTCATAGCCTGTACATGTAAATGCTTACAAAATTTGTTTTCACGTTCAGGCCATCAAACACTGATGGCTGTATGTTACAGTAATGAAATTTATTATTACAAAGGTCAGGAAGTCGAACCTTTTGAGTGTGACACAGGCATGACAGCTCCTTTCTTTCTCATAAAGAAGGTGGATATTGTAAACATTCTGCCATATTGTCATCATTTCAGCAATAGATATAGTGATATAAATTGAGAAGAATATGAATGAATTCAGCAAAGGTCATACAAATCTGAAAGACAAATGAAAGGAAAATAACCCAATAACTATGTAAAATGTTTATGCTGTATTATGGTGCTTAGATAATTTCTTATCATGACATGGGTTATTATACACACAGGCATTCCCTGTATATTTTACATATACCCCCATATGTAATAAAAGGCACTTAGTTTGCCCGGATACAGTAACTCATAGCAACCAATAAGATATTTGATTTTAAACAGGTGACCAACAAATGCTTCCTTCTGATTGGTTGCTATAGGTTATGGCAAACTTTATTGCCTTTAATGTAACCCCATATAGTGTAGCTGCCATCTTATTTCAGTTAGATTAGTGCTTCCTAAACTGTTGGGCTGAACCCATTGGATTGGGTCTTGGAGTAGTGGTAGGGGGGCTCAGAAGGAATGAAGGCTTATTAGGGTGAGATTTATGAAAAATAAGGGACAGCCTGGGGTGGGGGGGGGGGGCATGTGGGCATTACCTTGGGTGCCCCCTTTTAGACATGCAACATAGGGAGCGCCATAGGGTGCCAGGTTCTATGGATCCCCCTGCCTTGTACTTGACTGCTCTGCACCTTGGATCAAATCACTCAGCACAAAGAGCAGCAGCAGCCAGTTTATATGCTAATATATATAGTAAATATATAATCACATTCAAATGTTATTCTTCGATTGTCGTCCGTTCCCTCCTGCTCTGCATCTCCGCTGGGCGCTCTTAGGCATTCTGCTGATAAATACAGCTCATAAACTGGGAGCCGAGCTGCTCTTTATTTCCTGAAGTCGATCATTTAAGGTGAATAAAATGTCCTGTTTCTTCCTTGCTTCTCTTTCTTTCCATCCTTGATTCAGTAGGGTGATGAATGCCCCAGTATAGGTATGGGACCTGTTATCCAGAATGCTCGGGACCTGGGGTTTTCCAGATAAGGGATCTTTCTGTAATTTGGATCTCCATAAGTCTGCTAAAAATCATTTAACTATTGAATAAACCCAATAGGCTTGTTTGGCCCCCAATAAGGATTCATTAGATCTTAGTTGGGATCAAGTACAGGTACTGTTTTATTATTACAGAGAAAAGGGAATCATTTAACCATTAAATAAACCCAATAGGGCTGTTCTGCCCCCAATAAGGGGTAATTATATCTTAGTTGGGATCAAGTACAGGTACTGTTTTATTACAAAGAAAAAGGAAACCATTTTTTAAAATTAGAATTATTTCCTTATAATGGAGTCTATGGGAGACGGCCTTTCCGTAATTCAGAACTTTCTAGATAACGGGTTTTCAGATAAAGGATCACATACCTGTACCTGGAAACAATGTGCTATACAGTGTAAAGCATGCCATTTTCAGTGTTTTTTAAAAGTCTACTTGTTAGCACTTTATATGCTTGCCTGAGGGATCCATGTGACTATTTCTAACCCCATCTTGGTTTAAGGCAGAGATACTGGATATACAGGTGCAGACAGCATGATTAAGCGCACTTTATCTAAAGGGCTATTGTCTGACCCATGGCTGCACCTGTAAGTCTGGGCGAACGCCACTTAAATTAAATAAGGGTACGATTCTGGCGAAAGGGAATGTAAGAATAGACCTACAGTATGTGCAATGGTCATTAAAGGAGAACTAAAGCTTAACAGAGATATAGGCTAGAAAGTGATTACATTTTACGGTTCTGTACCAGCCCAAGGCGACCACAGCCCTTTATCAGGGAAGATCTGTGCCCCCAAAGATGCCCCAGTAGCCCCCCATCTTTTCTGCTTCTCACTGCACATACTCTGTGCTGCTGTCACTTACCTGAGCTTAGGGGCCGACTCACAATATACTCTCTCTCTTTCGCTCTCTCTCTTTATATATATATACAGGTATGGGATCCCTTATCCGGAAACCGTTATCCAGAAAGCTCCGAATTACAGAAAGCCTGTCTCCCATAGACTCCATTTTAATCAAATTATTCAGAATTTTAAAACTGATTTCCTTTTTCTCTGTAATAATAAAACAGTACCTTGTAATTGATCCCAACTAAGATATAATTACCCCTTATTGGGGGCAGAACAGCCCTATTGGGTTTATTTAATGGTTAAATGATTCCCTTTTCTCTGTAATAATAAAACAGTACCTGTACTTGATCCCAACTAAGATATAATTACCCCTTATTGGGGGCAGAACAGCCCTATTGGGTTTATTTAATGGTTAAATGATTTCCTTTTTCTCTGTAATAATAAAACAGTACCTGTACTTGATCCCAACTAAGATATAATTACCCCTTATTGGGGGCAGAACAGCCCTATTGGGTTTATTTAATGGTTAAATGATTCCCTTTTCTCTGTAATAATAAAACAGTACCTGTACTTGATCCCAACTAAGATATAATTAATCCTTATTGGATGTAAAACAATCCTATTGGGTTTAATTAATGTTTTATTGTTTTTTTAGTAGACTTAAGGTCCAAATTAAGGAAAGACCCCTTATTCGGAATACCCTTGGTCCCGAGCATTCTGGATAACGGGTCCCATACCTGTATATATATAAAATGTACAGTTCATGATCCAAGGCTAATTAGTCATTAATCCAGATCCACATTACATGGCTGCTCAAAAACTAGTTCTTTCTGCATCAGAATGTAACAAACTCCTGATTGCAACAGCTTCTATAACAAACAAACTTCATCTTTTCTTTGATGATTTCAGACAACCTCTAAACTTAGCGTCTTACTGCAAAGAGAACACTGAGCACGTGCAGTGCCTCTGGCACACAAAAGAAGGCCTAACAAGATCCAGGTTATTGTGGATACATTTGAAGGCATGGATCATTACTGTTACAGAGCTGCTGAATCTCTAGGTTGGTACATTAAGATCCCGTTCATTAAATACAGCATTTCTAGCCTTATTCCTTTTAAGGCTTTAGTTCTCCTTTAATGGAACAGAAAATAACCAGCATGTGTAATAAATTAAATAAGATCTTAATAAAATGGATCAGTTATGAGGCTATGCTTATTTTATTTGTAAGAGAACATAAATGAAATGAATATTCGGGGGGGGGGGAATGAATTCCGACGGTTGCATATTTTTATATTTATTCTAAATGTCGCACCTTCAATGAATAACATTCATTTAAAACATACGCTGCGCTTTCATCCCGAGGCATAACATTTCCCCTTTGGTTCTATAAATAGGAGCCCTCCAGGCTCTGTACACATATCTAAATAATTGCCTTCTTAGTATTCCTTTTCTTCCGTGCAGGAAAAGCACCGGGAGGCCGCGGTTTGGCTTAGTGAAGCGAGAAGTGACAAGGCGTCAGCTCTGATTTCTGCGCCACCGATGCCATCGAGAGGTCAGGGGGACTCGCTGTTTAATGAAAAATAAAAGGATTTCTAAAATGCACTGACTGGTTTGTTATATGGGACTTGTAGAATGATTGCGGATTGTTCATAGGTCTGTGAATTATAATGGTTTTCTGTGAAATGTGGTCTCCTCATTAACCATTTTACACCAGTGAGTGACATGGATGAGAGACAGGGGAAAGTGTTGGAAGGGTTACTGCCTGCTCTGCTCTCATTTCCCTACAGAAATAGGGGTTGGTAGCACTAGATAGGTACCTAATATATAGGGACAGAGACAGGGGAAAGTGTTGGAAGGGTTACTGCCTGCTCTGCTCTCATTTCCCTACAGAAATAGGGGTTGGTAGCACTAGATAGGTACCTAATATATAGGGACAGAGACAGGGGAAAGTGTTGGAAGGGTTACTGCCTGCTCTGCTCTCATTTCCCTACAGAAATAGGGGTTGGTAGCACTAGATAGGTACCTAATATATAGGGACAGAGACAGGGGAAAGTGTTGGAAGGGTTACTGCCTGCTCTGCTCTCATTTCCCTACAGAAATAGGGGTTGGTAGCACTAGATAGGTACCTAATACTGTATATAGGGACAGAGACAGGGGAAAGTGTTGGAAGGGTTACTGCCTGCTCTGCTCTCATTTCCCTACAGAAATAGGGGTTGGTAGCACTAGATAGGTACCTAATATATAGGGACAGAGACAGGGGAAAGTGTTGGATGGGTTACTGCCTGCCCTGCTCTCATTTCCCTACAGAAATAGGGGTTGGTAGCACTAGATAGGTACCTAATATATAGGGACAGAGACAGGGGAAAGTGTTGGAAGGGTTACTGCCTGCTCTGCTCTCATTTCCCTACAGAAATAGGGGTTGGTAGCACTAGATAGGTACCTAATATATAGGGACAGAGACAGGGGAAAGTGTTGGAAGGGTTACTGCCTGCTCTACTCTCATTTCACAGTAGGTACATACCTAGAGAAGAGGGCATGTTTATGAAGAGGACAGAGTAAGGTGCACCCCTCGCCATAGTTTCTGATTGGAGGCCGACCTCTTTATCTCATTTCCCTTCGGGAAACTCAGCTGACCCAGAGCTGCCTTCACAATGTTGTCTGCGGTAGCACCCAAATGGCCAAAGGATCTCCTGCACTTATGCTGCCAGATATGGTACCGTCTACTTGCAATGATGATATAGATTGTTTCATTGTCCAGTGGGTGGTACCTAGCGGGAACCTCATAGGTTGAGCCTGCATAGTTCAGGTGGTTCAATACTGGGACCCTAAGGCGGCTGCCATCTGACCATACACATCCTTGGTCACTGGGCAACTGACAAGAAAGTGCTCCTGGGTCTCCTCCTCCCCACACTCCCAGGGGCAATCCCTGCTGTCAATGTTAAGGTATGTCAGGTTGCCACGGACATAAAGTTTCCCCTGAAGTGAAAGCCAACTTATATCAAAGAACTTAGGGGGGCACCTCCTGCCATTAAGATAGCGATGGCTCTCCTCAAGGGTGTTCCCCGCACAGTCTCTCAAAGCGAGAGGAACAGCAAAGTAGGCCCTGATCACCCTGTGGTACAACTGCCTTCGGGAAGATGTGACCAGCTCACCCAGCCGACATCCCACCTCTTCAGAATCTTCAGAGCGAGAAGAAGGTATGATGGGAGGGGACCCTGTCCTGCCCGAACTCTCTTCATGCTACTGCCCTGTCCCTACAAAAGGCGATACCCAGTTCCTGATACAAACTTCCCACAGGGAATCACTTCTTTGGGCCAAACCCCCAAAGTTAAACTTCAGGAAAAGTGACCCAAAGAAAGCCACAGGACACAGCATGTCCAGCCCACCCTCCTTCCGCTGCAGGTACGTTATCCCCCTTTTGACTGGATTCAGCTTGTGTCCCCAGAGCAACTGTAAAAACAGACTGTGGACCCTGGCATAGAGAGATTCTGGCAATGGGTACACATACGCCACAAACAAAGGCCAGCCTCCATCCCTTCCATCGCTGGACCTTTGCTGTTCCGGCATTCAGTTTCTCATGCCAATTTAGCCTGCAATTGTCTTCCCTCCCAAACTTTATCCCCAGGATCTTTATGTGAGATGGGGCAGTTGAAAATTCAGGGAGCTTGAAGTCAGGCTCACCATTCAACGACCAAAAAGCCTCCGACTTGTCATTAATCATTCACCCAGAGGCCTCAGAGTAGCTTTCGATGGCTTCGTTAAGCAGCCTCCCTGGACTGGACAAATGTCAATGTCTGGCATCTGGGGATCGACATACCCCTCAAGCCACAGCTCTCCAGACTCCGCAGGAAGGGGTCTATGGCAAATACGTACAAGAGAGGGCTATCAATCTCATCCCTAGGGGCATATCCCCATGTTGGAAGAATAGTCAACCCTATTGTACTATTTGCCAATATGATTACACAAACTTCAGTGGATATCCTTTACCCAAACAAGCCATGAACAGTAGGTGGAATTGGCCCTGGAAAAGGTTTATGTACATTCAATTCGGACCTGTTCAGATTAAATTAAGAGGGGTCATTTATTACGGCAAGTGCAATGAGCAAAGTGCAATGGACAAGCACAACCGCCATGTTTTTTCCCCAACAATGCATTGGTTTTTTGCAAGAATTCCAGAGCCTTTGAAGTCATCAGTTAGCGATATGTTTTGGCCAGACAACTACAGTTTATTAAATGAAAAGTAAAGTTTGATTGCTATGTTGCTATGTATAACAGCAAAGAGGCAGTTTGCACCTGTATTAGACAATAGTTAATGTTTTATGTCTACATTTAGCCAATGCCAAAACATATATTTTTCTATCAAAGGCAACTGAGATCTAAGCATTTGTACTGCAACAATTCCAGATAATACAATGCTGCTTGTACTTTGCCCACACAGGCCTTCCATTCTCACTTATTAACATTTAAACTCTTACAGACTACAAAGCAGCCAAAACTGATGCCAAGGACCCAGTGGGGGCGATTCTGCCCTGTTGGTGGGATTATTCCCTCTTACCCTGGAGCTCTGACAGTTATTAATTACATGGTACTCGCTTCTCTCCATATCCAAGTATTATAATTGTACAATGCCCTCTGCATGGGAACACATCTTGCAATGAGAAATGACCTGCTGAAAGGCTATTATTCTCATGGACAGGACTGATGGATTTCTGACCCTAAAAAACTCATCAAGGTGGGTGACGTGGACTCCAAAATGTGCTTCTAAGCAACTTTCCAATATACATTCATCAAAACCCTTCAGTGAACTTAATGTTACTGTATGTATAAATGTAATTGCTATTGAGAGTAGGGTTTGTTTATTCCTTTCTCTCGTTCTGACTCTTTAAACAATATAGCAGAAATCAGTTCTTATCCGCATTTAAAATTGCATTTTATGCAAGAAAAACCTGGTTTTTGGGTGGATTTGCCCTTCAATGAAGGTTCTAGAGTTTGGGTCGGCAAAAAAAAACATCTGCGGATTTCTAGCTCCCTTGGTCCCAGAAGCAAAGATAAATTCCACCGTTTGTCATTCACAGGGAGCTGGTTGCCTGGTGATATCAAGTTTGCCTGAGAAAAAAGGGTTAGAACCATCTGCTAAGGGAAAAACAAAATATAATATCTGATGTGCATGGAATAAAATGACAGGTGACCTGGAAGATGGGCCTTTCCATTGTGATGCTTATGTGACATTTAAAAAGAGAATTCAAAGCATCACTTGTCATTTACTTGTTAACTCCAATGACTTTAATCAATAGTTTCAGCACTAAATCATTTTTTTAAAGAGACACATGTTCCTTAAATCGAGGAGCATATTGCAAAATGCTAAATGGTTCTCAGGGGTACCCAGGGCACAAATAAGCACTCAACCCAAATCCCCCCCGAACTGGCCTTCAGGCTGGGCCCCCTTAGCTCATAACAAGGTTACAGATATATAGAAACGTTGGGGTAACAGTCACCCTGCTATAGTTCCAGGGGTACCCAGGGCACAAATAAGCACTCACCCCAAATCTCCCCCTAACTGGCCTTCAGGCTGGGCCCCCTTAGCTCATAACAAGGTTACAGATAAATAGAAACATTGGGGTAACAGTCACTATGCTATAGTTCCAGGGGTACCCAGGGCACAAATAAGCACTCACCCCAAATCTCCCCCTAACTGGCCTTCAGGCTGGGCCCCCTTAGCTCATAACAAGGTTACAGATATATAGAAACATTGGGGTAACAGTCACCCTGCTATAGTTCCAGGGGTACCCAGGGCACAAATAAGCACTCACCCCAAATCCCCCCCTAACTGGCCTTCAGGCTGGGCCCCCTTAGCTCATAACAAGGTTACAGATATATAGAAACATTGGGGTAACAGTCACCCTGCTATAGTTCCAGGGGTACCCAGGGCACAAATAAGCACTCACCCTAACTGGCCGTCAGCGACAGGTATATAGAAACATCTTGCCCATTTCGATCGCTAAGGGGATTTGCAGTTTTGGAAGACAAATTCATTCTGTCATTGCAACAGTTAACTACTGTCAAACTGCTGTAAACTCAGTTGTCTCTGTATCTTCAATAAGAAAAGCCAAGAACATGGCAATTAGATTTTGCACTAAAAAATAACCCGGATGAGTCTTTCTTTTGTGTCGGTTAAATAAGAGTCAATTTTTCTATCTTTTCAAGTAGAGAAATGGCTTTTCTCACGGCCGGGCACATCAACAGGAGTCACGCATGCATGGCTCTTAGTGTAATCCCTTCACTTAATGGCAAAATCATTTCTGTGCCACTTCAGGGGTTTCTGTGCGGGCGAGCGGGCACATTAGCGCTAGTTTTATTCCCGAATTAAAATAAAGTGCTTTTTTTACAGGCTGCTGTGCTGATCTTGATACTGTGACATAAATCCAGCCACCCTTGCTACATTACTTCAGCATTCATATTGTTAATGTTCAGTCCAGAGTCAGCCTGGCATGGGCAGGATTGTTTTCCAAAGGGACGGTGGATTAATGGGATGCAGCCTAATGAGAATTCCATGATACCATGTGCGGTTTCCTATTATATATATATTGAATAATATATGTGTAGGAGAGACCTAAATAAAAGGTTTCACTTTAAAGGGGTAATTTACCTTTAAATTAATGTTTTGTATGATGTAGAGCAGGGATCCCCAACCTTTAATACCAGTGAGCCACATTCAAATGGAAAAAGTTTTGGGGAGCAACACAAGCATCAAAAAAGTTCCTGGAGGTGCCAATGAGTGCTATAATTGGCCTTTTGATAGCCCCTATGTTGACTGGAAGCCTACAGAAGTCTCTGTTTGGCAATTACACCTGGTTTTATGCAATCAAAGCTTGCCTCCTAACCAGAAATTAAAAAATAAGCCCCTGCTTTGAGGCCACTGGGAGCAGCATACAAAGGGTTGGTGAGCAACATGTTGCTCATGAGCCACTGGTTGGGGACCACTGATGTAGAGAATGCTAATATAATTTGCAACAGGTCTTCAATTTGTATTATTTGCAGTGTTTTCATTATTTAGCTTGTTCAGCAGCTTTCCAGTTTGAAATTTCAGAAGCTAGCTGGTTGCTAGGGTCCTATTCAACCTAGCAACCTGGCAGTGGTTTTAAAGAGAGGCAGGAATATGAATAGGTGGGGACCTAAATAGAATTATACGTAATACAAAGTAACAACCAAATTGTAGCCTCAAACATCACTAGTTTTTTTGGTTGTTGGGGTCAATAACCCCCATTTAAGAGCTGGAAAGAGTCAGAAGAGGAAGGCAAATAACTCAAAAACTACAAAAAAATTAAAAAACAATTCAAAGAATAGGCCATTCTATAACACACTAAAAGTTAACCTCAGGGTGAACTACCCCTTTAAATTCCTGTCTATGTTGTAAGCAGAATTCCAAAGTCCTTTCTTTCTACCCTATGGTTAAATGGCACCTAAGGGGGAAATATTTTTTTCAAGTTTAGATAGTGTTTTTGTTTTTTATATGTCTAACTGAATACCAAAAGGGGGATATATTTTCCCTTTAATTCAGCCCTTCAATCTGGGTTGGCTGAAGATTCAATTGCCTCTGTCATGCTGAGTGACTAGTGAATAGTATTGGCCAAATGCCCCATTTCGCCTCTCCAATCAGAAGGATGGCGGCTCACAGTCAATATCCCCGAGTTTTAAAATATTCTCTTTCCAGAAAGCATAATTTTTGTTACTGTTTTTTTTTTCGCTTTATACAAGTCTGAAGGCCAAATCATAAATATTTATCATGAAAAGGTCAGCTGCATTCAACTGCTTTGAGAGTTTGTCTATTGAGTGGGTCAACAATGTCTGCAAGTAAAGCAGTTCAGCTACAATTCTACATCAAAGAAACAGAAATTGATTTCTAGACTCAGGGCCTCTTTAAGGTATCAGCGGACCCTGGGCAACATTTCATTGGTGGGCCCCCACTGCACTAAGAAATCTGTGATAGAATATGCCTAAGCACATATATAGAATGTGTGTGTAGGAATTAGAGAGGCTTCAGATTGGGTTTTTTGCCTTCCTCTGGGTCAACTAGCAGTGAGGCAGGTTATATATAGTCATTATGGTTGAACGTGATGGACGTACGTCTTTTTTCAACCTAATTTACTATGTTACATGAGGCTCAATATAGTTATTCAGGCAGTGAAGAAATGGTCTGCTCTTACTGATGTAGACATGGCCCCAGGTGTGCCACCATGCACCAACAGCCCCGGGGGCAGAAAAATGACAAAATGGTGATTAAAATGAGTGGTCTGCCATCTCTGCAGGATGCTTGTGCCAAAAGTGCCAAAAGTGATCCCATATAAAGTTGTGTTAGTGGGTCCCTTATTCTCATAGGCCCTTGGCAAATGCCCCTTCTGCCTATTTGTTGAAACTGCCCTGTCTAGACTATTTAAAAGGATTCACTATAAAATGATATTGGCATAGATACTGTATTTCCTTACAGAAAGAAAACTCCAGCGGGAACAGCTGTATAAAGAATGCCAGACGGCAACATACTGATGTTTAGAAACAGTTGTCTCTGTCTTTTTCTAATATGGGAAAGACCCTGCCGACTCCAAACTCTGAACACATGAAACACAGCAATCAATATGGAAGCAATATGGAAACACCAGGCTGCATGTAAAAAGGAATATAATGCACCATGCACATTTTTACAGAAGATATGCCATTTGTTTGAGGACACTTAGATATGTGGCTGTTCTAAAAATAGATATATCCATAATTAATCAATACAAAATACCATTAAAAGCATTTTGAGTCCTAGAAAAGAGAGGCAGGCTGATCCCCCAGTGGTGCTGCTAACAGTTGTGTAACCACAGGGGCTACCTATGCAAATGGCACAAGTTCTGGGAGATCCAAGCCAAAGCTCCTCATTACAATCCAGCTGCTAACCTGAGCCTGGTATATCTTATGCCGTTTTACACGTGGCTTGCCAAGACTGACGAGCAGTGCCGGTGCCAGAGCTCAAATCCCCTGTAATCCTGCAAGCTGCCTCATTAGTAGAAATCAGTTCAACATGAAACCTCACTAGAATTGCTAAACAAACAGGAAAGCGATGAACACTCTACTGATGCGGGCTGAGAAATGGCGATATACAGTAGTACTATCTTTGCCATCTTGCCACACTGTTCCTGTCTTGTTCCAGCACATTTACATAGGCAAAGAACAATCATAATGTAGGAAGGCTTAGACACTCCAAAAATAGATAAGCTGTTGCACAGTTTATATAATTATACGTTTTCCAGTAAAAAGCCTTGTATTGATATGCTCCCCAGGCAAACCTATGACATTTCTCCCCTGTAGGACAAGCTGTAGGCAAAGGTAGAAAAATATGGGGACAGTAAAGTAAGACAGTAGGCAAAGATGATGACAGGGCAAGATGGAAACAGTAGGGCAGGATGAAGACAGTAGGGCAGGATGAAGACAGAAAAGCAAAATGAAGACAACAGGAAAAGATGGAGATGGAAGGGCAAGATGGCAGAAGTAGAAATGAAGACAGTAAGACAACACTATTGTTCAGAAGTCTCCTTTGGTGCTAACGTGCTATAAATCTACAGAGTTCCACGTTGAGTTTAATGCCACCATCTTCAGTCTGTCTTCTGATCCTCTTCTGTCAGTTCTCCAATACAGATCTTGGAGGAGCATAGCAGTTTAAACTGATTTAGGACGTGGATTCAACTATGCCTGCTCCTTCAAGATCCGTGTTGGCGCTCTAACACAAGAGGATCAGAAGACAGGAAGATGGCCCCTTTGAACTCTGCTGCGCAATTTTGCAAATTTATGGCAGGTCAGGACACAGGGAGAAAAAGAATAGATGCTGCGGGAGTTAACTTCTAAGAGGGCCAGTGGAAGTGAGGCTGAGTATGGGTAGGGTTTAGTTCTCCCTTAAGACAACAGGAGAAAATGAAGACAGTAGAACAAGACGGAGACTTAAGGACAAGATGGCGACAGTATGACTAAATGGAGGCAGTGGTAGAAAATCTACACAGTAGAGCAAACTGGAGGCAATAGGATAGTGTATGATGGAGACTGACAAACTAGTAACAGCAGAGCAAGATGTGCACAGTAAAATAATTTGGGGAAAGTAGGAAACACCAATTGAAATAGCCATAGTTGGTCACTGAAAGGAATTTTTGCTCCTAAGCCCCCCCTAACACACATGGATATACTATATTCATAAAATATCTTTTAAAGTTTTGAAATGTTTGTAAGCAGGCTGGAGGTACCAAGTGTATTGGTTGGTGCTGAGAGCAAATGAGACAGCATATACAGTACAGTAATTCACACTCTACTGATTCCATTCACAATTTATTGTGTTCCTGTTTCAGCTAAACAGCTTTTGGGCTTGGCATGACCCCCATCAGATCCTTCCTTTGGGTCAGACATTTGCTTAAAGGGATTCTCTCATCATTTTTATGGGGTACTTTTTATTTCTAAATTGCACTGTTTACATAGCAAATAATTTACACTACCATTTAAAATTTTATTCTTGAGCCAACAAATGTATTTTTTTTAGCGGTAATATTGGTGTGTAGGCGCCATCTCAGTGCATTGCGCCTGAGTCTGAGCTTTCAGAAGGAGCCAGCGCTACACATTAGAACTGCTTTCAGGTAACCTATTGTTTCTCCTACCCCCATGTAACTGGAGGAGTCACAAACTGGACTTGGATTTCTTACTATTGAGTGCTATTCTGATACCTACTGGGAGCTGCTATCTTGCTCCCTTCCCAGTGTTCTGCTGATCGGCTGCTGGGAGGGGGGGTGATATCACTTCAATTTGCAGCTCAGCAGTAAAGAGATACTGAAGTCAGAGCCTAGGTCATATTCTGTTGGAGAAGCTCTATTAACTGATGTGTTTTGAAAAAAACATGTTTTCCCATGACAGTATTCCTTTAAGAATGGTTCCTATCCTCCATGAGTTGATATTCTACAAAGATAACTCGTGTTATCATCACACTTTGATATATTTTTTTCCAATAATGAGATATCATATTTTGGCATTAAAAGCACACAGCCTCTCTCGATAGCAGGATCCGGGGCTATCCTTAGTGACAGCAAAGCCTGGGGTTAAATACAGTGCTTGGGGCTCCCTAATTGCTAATCTAACCTATGGCTATTCAGCTATGCATTTGAATGACAGAGGATGTTGGGAGTCTGCAGCCAGAGGCCATGATAAAGAAACAGATATTAAAGACACATCCTCCTTTAGAAAGCTCACAGTTATGACCCCCATGGGCACCTTTCTATACTGGACACACTACAGTAATTAGAATACTGTGGTTGCATACAAATCCCATGGCTATAATATATGTAATGTTCCTCTATGAAATCCATTTGTGGGAAGTTCAGCCAGGCACAACATTAGCAAGATAACGACCTTGCAACACACACAATCAATCACCCCCTCGTATGTATTACTTGGGAATTATCTCTTCCAAGGCTGTTGATGTTGTAACCAAAGCTAGGAATGAGGATATTGCTTTATATCAAGGGCTAGAGGCCTAAATATTTCATTCACAACTTTTTTGTTTTCGTTCTAGTGAGAAATGAGCAGAGTAATGAGGAACATGGAAGGTCTGGAGTGATTACATTATACAGAATAGGATTGCTGAGACCTTTGAGTCAATAAATTAAGAATGTGTTAACCTGGGTTGAATTTGACCTTTAATCATACAAAAGATCCCTGTTGAGTTCTGCTTTACCCTAAATGCATAAAACTGCTAATAATTATTTAGCATTTTTACAAACAACTTGGGATTCAATAAAGGACAAGCTTTCAAGAAAAATGCCACACGCTGGGCAAGCAAACCATATATAACTGATGGAGAGGGCTTTAGCCTGATGGGTGTCATGTAAATTAATGTGCCCAGATCTGCCAGCCGTAATAATGAACATTAGGGCCGCCATCAGGGGGGCACAGGGGGGACAGTTGTCCCGGGCCCGGACGATGGTTGCTTTAAAGGGGGCCCAGCCGTGATACAGTTTTTTAGCTCGGGCCCCCTTTAAAGAACTCCGGGCCCTGTCATTGGTTCATTGGTGGGCAGAAAATTGTGTTGTGAGGGGCCCCGTGATTTCTGATGGCGGCCCTGCCCGTGCAAATGCAGTAACTAAGCACCATTTAACTATAGTTATAAATTAGACAGTACGTTATCACTTCTAATACATGAGTGATACTCAGAGTTCCCTGTATAACTCAGCCTGCAGCCTTGTGCCTTTATATGGTCACAGAACCCCTCAGTGACTTCTAATATCCTTATCATTTACAGTAGGGGGTACATTATCCCTTATAATACATGAGTGATACTCAGAGTTCCCTGTATAACTCAGCCTGCAGCCTTGTGCCTTTATATGGTCACAGAACCCCTCAGTGACTTCTAATATCCTTATAATGTACAGTAGGGGGCACATTTTCCCTTATAATACATGAGTGATACTCAGAGTTCCCTGTATAACTCAACCTGCAGCCTTGTGCCTTTATATGGGCACAGAACCCCTCAGTGACTTCTAATATCCTTATCATTTACAGTAGGGGGTACATTATCCCTTATAATACATGAGTGATACTCAGAGTTCCCTGTATAACTCAGCCTGCAGCCTTGTGCCTTTATATGGTCACAGAACCACTCAGTGACTTCTAATATCCTTATCATTTACAGTAGGGGGTACATTATCCCTTATAATACATGAGTGATACTCAGAGTTCCTGTATAACTCAGCCTGCAGCCTTGTGCCTTTATATGGTCACAGAACCCCTCAGTGACTGCTAATATCCTTATCATTTACAGTTGGGGGTACATTAACCCTTATAATACATGAGTGATACTCAGAGTTCCCTGTATAACTCAGCCTGCAGCCTTGTGCCTTTATATGGTCACAGAACCCCTCAGTGACTTCTAATATCCTTATCATTTACAGCAGGGGGTACATTATCCCTTATAATACAATCAAGCTATAGTTCACACCTTTTTAATGACTTTTACATCCCATTAAACAGTTTATTATGCCCCCTGCAGTAAGTTACTCACTTTGCCCCCAAGCACCTTTATTGCAAGGTAAGAATTTAGCTAAACTGTGTGACACAAAGTACACAGCATTTTCCTCTCACAGATATATTTGGCAGAGCTGTACATTGCCATAGGTAAGATAACTGTCTCTCACTGAACTCATCAAAGGCTGGAATGATCTGCTGGAGATCAAAACAAATAGAAGGAATCAATAGGGAGCTTATGGGTCTAAGTGAGCTTACAGAATGATGCTCCAATTAGCTATTCGCTGCTTAAGTCAATTATATACAGAATTGTGCACTACAAATGGTATTAGGATGATAATTACAATTCCCAGCACTCCCTGAGAGCCTCCAGCTGTATATTGGACTGTTCTTTACACCTCTTACAGACTCCCTTACAGGGTCGGACTGGGCTGCCGGGGCAGACATGATCTCAGACATGATCTCAGACATGACCCCTGGGGCAGCAGCCCCGGTGAGACCTTCCCCCCCCCCCCCCAGTTCTACCCTGTTCCCCTATATTCACAACCTACAGTTATTTCAACACAGACAGAGCCAGCAGTGCAGATGGGGACCAAGAAACACTGCCCTCAATTGAAATTGCATTTACAAGTAATTTAGGGGTATGACAGCAGTGTCAGGTGGCTTAATCCATTGATGCAGGGAAGCATTGGGCACCTCCAGTTCTAACCAGGACCACCATCAGGGAAGGGAAAGGGGCCCAGTTGTGCCGGGCCCTGTGAAATCTTTTTCTGTAAGTAGGCCCAGTTGCATTGCAAATGTTACGCAATTTACGTAACTTTTACCAAAACTCATCAGAAAGCAACGTAACTTTAGAACTTAAGTAACTTGCCTATCAAGCAAAAGATAATGCAGAGAAGCTTTGCAGGGACAAACTCCACTGACACCCAATAAATTAAAAAACTTAAGGTAAATTCCACAGCCACCAATGAACTGACTTATTAGCACATTAATTATTCCTTTTAACTATTTATATGAACTGCTTATTATAGAGCAATATCAGCTGTTTATATTGGGAGCTATTTACTAGTCTACATGAACTTTGCAATGGGGAATGGATGGTTATTGGGCCCCACAGCAACATCATTGGGCTCCTACTCTTACTTAATTTACGTAACTTGTTTTAGAGAAACTTACGTTGCTTACATATAACTCCACTACACCCCAATTAAAATAATGACTTATTAGCACATTCATTTTTTTATGAACTACTACTGACTAGTTATTGGGCCCCAAAGCAACATTATTGGGCCCCTAAACTTCCGCAGTTTACGTAATTTATGCAAAAACTTCGGTGTCAGGCAATGACAGCACAGAGCAGGGGCAGGTAGGTAGGAAGGGGTAAAACTCAGGGCAAACTCCACAAACCCCCAATAAACTGAATGACTTACTAGCATATTAATCAATGGATAATAAACTGCTTATTATCGAGTAACATCAGCTGTTTATATTGCAAACACAAGGGGTGTGGGTAAATTCGGGTACTGCACACTTGTATTAATGGGGGCCCCATATAAATAACTTGTGTGGGATCCCAAACTTTCCGATGGTGGTCCTGGTTCTAACCATAAACTTCTCAGCCAATCAGCTGCTACTATTTCATTGCATACTATTGCTAATAATGTCACTTTATTTTGACATATATGATTGATTCTAATTTACAACTGCTATTAATACTCATTTCATTCCATTAGAGAAAGGAATTCTTCTAGGTCAGATTAACATACCCCCCATCCCTGTACCTCCTATTGGCATGGTGTGCCATCTTGTACTTAACTTTATCTCAATAAATGTGCCCTTCACCTGAACATGACACGCTGAATGACTATAAGCGTGTTGGCGCTCCAATCTTCCTGGTGGATTAATTCTAATTAAAGTGAAATTGGTTGGTATCTATCCAGACTCATAGCCAGCTGGGCACGTACAGAGATTTAATCTCAGAAGATTTGTCTGTGATCAGCAGAAACGTCTCTTTCACAGTCCATGAGCATCCCAGCCCCTTAATGCATTTGTTCCCCTCCAAACTGTATTTGCTTTAGATTGGGAAACAAACATCGCAAGCAACGGTCTCAGTCTCTAAATATAATCTGGCTGCAGCGGGTATATGAGGAGGGAACCTGGGGCAAAACAAAATGTTCAGTTGTTAATAAACTACAAGTCCCAGCATCCCCCAACAACCCATCACTGTTATTAGATATGACAGTTATATCTGGAGGCTGCATTTTAAACAGCTCTAATGCAAAGCAGTACTGATTTCATCTACCATCATGCCTTACTCTACACCCTTTCCCACAATTATAACCCTGTTTACTGGCTGTAATGGTTATAGGTTCTGTGTCACTGTCTGTTATAACAAAAGCTAGAATCTCTAATAACTTGATGACTGTAAACTGTCAGGGTGCCAATCTGATCTGTCACAGCCCGAATGTTGGGATATATTGGATTTATAATTACTCCTCCCAGTCTATGCCAGTTGGGGTGGATCAGGGCAGATTGACATTTATTCCACTGCAAACTGATCCAGCAGGGACTGCTCCAAGCGCCCTATTTAGCCCTGCCCAGTAACTACTAATTTTTAGTATTGCCTGTTTTCAGAATCTCCGCCATAAAGCAGGGCAGGACTGCTGCTTACAATGGGTAGATAGGATCTGTGCCACTGTGACAGAATGCTCTGTTATACAGATAGCTAGAATCTCAGCCATAAAGCAGGGCAGGACTGCTGCTTACAATGGGTATCAGATAGGATCTGTGCCACTGTGACAGAATGCTCTGTTATACAGATAGCTAGAATCTCAGCCATAAAGCAGGGGAGGACTGCTGCTTACAATGGGTATCAGATAGGATCTGTGCCACTGCGACAGAATACTCTGTTATACAGATAGCTAGAATCTCAGCCATAAAGCAGGGCAGGACTGCTGCTTACATTGGGTATCAGATAGGATATGTGCCACTGTGACAGAATGCTCTGTTATACAGATAGCTAGAATCTCAGCCATAAAGCAGGGCAGGACTGCTGCTTACAATGGGTATCAGATAGGATCTGTGCCACTGTGACAGAATTCTCTGTTATACAGATAGCAGGAATCTCAGCCATAAAGCAGGGCAGGACTGCTGCTTACAATGGGTATCAGATAGGATCTGTGCCACTGTGACAGAATGCTCTGTTATACAGATAGCTAGAATCTCAGCCATAAAGCAGGGCAGAACTGCTGTCTACAATGGGGATGAGATAGGATCCATACCACTTGGACAGCTAGAATCTCAGCCATAAAGCAGGATATATATACAAACAAGTGGGTTGAGCATTGAATACCTGGTTGGGAGGGGGCCCCGGGGATGTCACGTTATGCCCCTGCCCAGACTCCAAGAAGACAGTCCTATGTAATTATTTTAGACAATTTGAGTGCTAACAAGGCATCAGTCAGGGTGAGCTCCTATCCACCCAGTGCGCACATAATATTGCTGCTGTACGTCAGATCTGCCTACGCTCTATCCCTTGTTATGAGTTTAACCGTCTGGTTTGCAGAGCAGAAACCTTCACATATTCAGTCACTGTGACCTATTAAAACAAGAGCTCTTATTATTTTATCCTTTCATCCTAATGCAAAAAGTCGTTCTGAGATTTGACTCCAATTATTGTAACTGTCAGGCACGTTCTGAGCCGGCGAGTCCCGCACTTCAGCTTGCTAATTAAATATCGCCAGGAGTTCACACTGTGCGCGTTACTTTCCACCGGCCACTTGTCACTAAATCCCAGAACAACTGATGCACGGAATGGGCCGAGGCAGTGTGCGATGGAAAGGTCAGGATATTAGGGAAACTCTCAAAGCCTAATTTTAACTGAAATTAACGCAATGTATGGACACATCATTGGCCAATGTCTCTACATGAATTAGAAGGGGGGCATGGATAAATAGGGATGCCAGACTGATCAATGTTAGATGATGTCAAGTGCCCTGTCTGACGCTCTGGCTGTTACTGCTCAATGTGTGCCAGTCAGGTCGCTCGCCATTAAATAACATTAGAAAAGGTGACAGCCAGACAGGGGCATTTTGACCTGCCTTTATACCCCAGACAAGACATTCTGATATTGTTAACAGTTAGTGATGTGTGGATTCACCTGCAACCTGAAGGACCCGCTGGTTTTCCCTCACATCAGGTGGGTTAGGGTTGAAATTTGGGTGACCATGGCAGGTTCGGGTTGGATGTGGGTCAGACTGCTCTGCTCCCGAAGCTTCCCTCTCTTGGAACCTAATGCAGAAGTAGTGAACAGAGTGGAAAGACATGGGTACAGGTTGGGTGCGGGTCCTACAATGACAACATTTTGCAGGTTATGGTCGGATGTAGTGTAAGGTTTTGTGTGTTATGGTAGGGTACGGATTGAGTTTTTCCTGATCTGCACATTACTAGGGACAGGCATTCTTGCAATTAAACTTCTCCTGTTTCATATAAATGTACTAATTTCCTGTTGTCTAGTGCTACGAATCCCTAGGATTCTGTAGGGAAATGAGAGCAGAGCAGGCAGTAACCCTTCCAACACTTTCCCCTGTCTCTGTCCCTATATATTAGGTACCTATCTAGTGCTACCAACCCCTATTTCTGTAGGGAAATGAGAGCAGAGCAGGCAGTAACCCTTCCAACACTTTCCTCTGTCTCTGTCCCTATATATTAGGTACCTATCTAGTGCTACCAACCCCTATTTCTGTAGGGAAATGAGAGCAGAGCAGGCAGTAACCCTTCCAACACTTTCCCCTGTCTCTGTCCCTATATATTAGGTACCTATCTAGTGCTACCAACCCCTATTTCTGTAGGGAAATGAGAGCAGAGCAGGCAGTAACCCTTCCAACACTTTCCCCTGTCTCTGCCCCTATATATTAGGTACCTATCTAGTGCTACCAACCCCTATTTCTGTAGGGAAATGAGAGCAGATGCAGAAATCTCTGAGGCAGGAGGTGCCGTACCGTAGCCGCAAGCCCAGCACCAGCAGCCACTCTGCCTCTTCTGATACAGAGGGGGAATTCAAGCGGCCACTAGCTCCAGCTAAAAAAAAAGCACCGCCAAAGGGCAAGAAGAAGGATGCCATCCACTGGCAGCAACTGGCATTTAATGTGCAGGAGGCAGTGGAGCAGGAGAAGAAGCAGCAGCAACAGAGGGAAGAGTTTAACGTCACCCAGGAAGATTTCCCTGCTTTGTCACCTGGCGCCCAACCAGCTCATCCCAAGGTGGCGCAGGGAGATCCAGTTGCACCAATACCGTCCAACAGTTCAGCTGCGAGTGGCATGTCTGGGGTGGTGCATGGAGGTGCTGTTGGTGTGAGTGAGGGTGCTGCTGTGCTTGCGGGAGTGAGTGCTCACAGCGAGTCAGTGGTGATGGGTGCACAAGCGATGTCGGGTAGTGATGGGAATAAAAACCCAAAGCATTCTGTTAGAGCTGAAGGGAGAGGTGGCAGGGCCCAGGCAGGAGGCGAAAGGCAGCAGGGACAGAATTCTAGGGGTCAGCAACCTGGTGAACAGGCCTCAACTTCTGGGGCAGATGGGGGCACATCGGGCAATTTCTGGGAGCGCACACAGTTTTTCCCAGCAGGGGCCGGGCCTTCCTTTGGGGGTCAGGCTTTCCGAAGGCAAAACTGTGTCAAACTGGTGTGGGGAGGGAAAAAAGAGGAGGCCCCTAAGAGAACCTATGTCATTAGGACCCTGCTAGAGAAATCTGCCAAGTTTAAGACCAGTGACCTGGAGGCCTGTATTATCCAGTCCCCTACAGAGTGGGATGTCAGCTTCAGAATCCCGCAGGGCTTAGACGCATTTTGGCGTCTCTTTGACACCCTTAAGAACCAGCCCGAATGGAAAAACTTTGATGCCGTTCCAGTTTCAAGGCCTGAGACCAAAAATGTCACCATCATCGTCAAAAATGAAGGCGTGCCAGTAGATGATGTGGTGTTGTGGTTAAAGCGCCAGTGCACCCTCCTTGCCCCACTGACCCGTGTATGTGAAGATGATGTGTGGACGGGTGGGTGGAAAACAGAGGTAGAACTGAAGGTTATAGATAACATCCCCCAACATCTGCCCAACACCTTCTTCATTGGCAAAGAGAAATGCATCTGTTTCTATGCCGGCCAATCGAGGAGGTGCGCTTACTGTGGAAAGATAGGTCACGCAAAAAAGGTGTGCAAAATCATAAAGTGCAATCTCTGTGGTAAAGAAGGTCACCCCCACCGCCTGTGCCCTAAAGCCTGGCATAATAACAACGACCAGAAGGGAAACATGGTGGAGCAGGAGGAGGATCAGCTCATATTTGAGGCAGTTCAGGAGGTAGAGCAGCAGTGCAGGGATGAGCTTAGGCAGAAACCAGAGGTTCCAAAGGCCAATCAGACCCAGCGGGAAGTCCCAGTGGGAGATCAGAGCAGGAAGGGCAGGAAGGCACAAAGTCAGAAGGGAGCTCCAATGGTCAGAGGTCATCACCACAAGCGGACCCATCACAGGCTAAAAAAGGTCTTTCAGAGGCTGTAAACCCCCCCCCCCAAATGCCCATGATCCCAAGCAACAACCAGGTATTTCAAGGGCAGTCCCCCCAACAATCTCAGGAAATTAGCCTGAGCCCTGCACCCCCCTTGCAGGAACACCCACCCAAAAAGAAAAAAAAGAATAAACAAAGCAGTGAGCAGGTAGATGCTCACTCTCCTGAGGAAGGGGGCTGGCAGTTTGTTAAGTCCTCAAGGAAGAAGTCCTCCGGAGTCATGACCTTCCCGGAGACATCCAATCGTTATGCCCAGTTGCAGATCGAAGGGGATGACTCCAAGGGGGATGATTCAAATGAGGATGATTCTTGGGGATCTATAATGGAGGAGGAGTACAAGAGAATGGATAAAGAAGTTCCTCTGGAGCAGTCAGCGCAGCAATCAGCTGCATTTAGTCAGTCAGCCCCTAGGGGTGCTGGGACCATATCATCTGATGTGGGGTGTAGTAAAGCCTCTTCAGAAGTGGTTGGACCCACTATATCCCAGCCTGAGGTGGATCTGGTTACAGATAATGAGGTGATCCCTCTTAGGGATATCTGTATGCCACTTTGGCTAGCACACATCTCACTGGAATATTAGTTCTGGAATGTAAGATGATTCCCCTTTTGCTTTGTCCATCTGTGAAGGTGTTCTGGATCAGTTAGTTGGTATAGCTACTGATTTATTAACACTGGTGCTCTAGCAATCAATCAGATCATTGCTTTCTTTTTTGCAGTGGCCTGATCAAACTAAGCACTTCTTTGGTGTCAGATGTAACTGCACTGGTGCAATAAGCACCCATATTGGTGAAGTGGCCATAATTGCACAATTACTAAGCACAATTCAGCAGGAACAGCCCCTATGTTTGCTCTTAGCCTGTACAGAGAGATACCATAAAACTATGGCAGCATAGGGATTCCCCTGTACTAAGCACAATTCAGCAGGAACAGCCTCCTAAGTTTGCTTATAGCCTGTACAGAGAGATACCATAAAACTATGGCAGCATATGGATTCCCCTGTACTAAGCACAATTCAGCAGGAACAGCCTCCTAAGTTTGCTTATAGCCTGTACAGAGAGATACCATAAAACTATGGCAGCATAGGTATTCCCTGTACTAAGCACAATTCAGCAGGAACAGCCTCCTAAGTTTGCTTATAGCCTGTAAGGAGAGATAACATAAAACTATGGCAGCATAGGGATTCCCCTGTACTAAGCACAATTCAGCAGGAACAGCCTCCTAAGTTTGCTCATAGCCTGTACAGAGAGATACCATGAAACTATGGCAGCATAGGGATTCCCCTGTACTAAGCACAATTCAGCAGGAATAGCCCCCTAAGTTTGCTCATAGCCTGTACAGAGAGATACCATGAAACTATGGCAGCATAGGGATTCCCCTGTACTAAGCACAATTCAGCAGGAACAGCCCCCTAAGTTTGCTCATAGCCTGTACAGAGAGATACCATGAAACTATGGCAGCATAGGGATTCCCCTGTACTAAGCACAATTCAGCAGGGCAAATTTAGGGTATTGTTGCCTTTTATGGTGCTTGTAATAACCACTCTGTAAATTTGTTGATTATACCACATTATTAGTCAAGTTAATAGTGGAACTCAATCGCTGCTGACAGGAATTTACAGACAAAGCTGTTTAGGGTGGGGGTAAGTTCATTAAAGTGCTGTTTTATTACATTTCTCTTTTAATTAGCTAATTGGAAAAGCCTTGCAGTCTCTCTTGGACATGATTGTTAGGAAACAAAATGAATCATCACTTTTATCTAATGGAAAGAATAAGTGAAGCTCCATTTACATGCAGGCTTATTATAAATCAGAAACACAACACCCTCCCAAATTTGTATTTTACCGTAAAAACAAAATTACCCATTTTTTTATACTCGCAGCAAATTTGCCACTCAGGCTTTAATCCTAATGTATTATTATCACATATTCCGCAGTGCTGTACAATAAATGGGAGTATACATTAAACATACAGATATACAAAGAGTATAGAGTATACAATCTAAGCAATTACTCTAACATCAGAGGTTCATATTTCAATGTTTAAATTTTAAAAGTTTAGATTGTATTTCCTCAGCCTTAGCTACACTTTTGTTTTAATGTCTTCAACACCTAACAGCTAGATTAAAGGGGAACTCCACCTCAAAACCTTTTTTTTGCATGATAATTCTAAGTAATTGTCATATACTGTATACATCCCAAGGCAATTTCTCCCCCACAAATCACTATATCTACATCTCTTACTGCTCCGGTGGACAGATGGCTGGACCTCGCGGTAACCAGGCAGAAGAGGTATGTACCTAGGCCCCCCCATGCGTTGTGCTTTTGGCACGTGCCTCTTCTCTCTACCCCTTGTTCTGGCCCTGGTGTATGGCAAGCTCAAGGGCAAGGTCACACACGGCCAATTGTCAGCCTGTGAATACACACAGGCTGACAATCCACCCATACACTTAAGGCTAATGCCACACGTAGCGTATGGCGCATATTTTTGGCAAGCCGAAAACCGCTAGCTGAGAATATGCTCTATACACTTGAAACTCCCCCCTACCTGTGCCTGCACCCCAATGAATTGAATACACTCGGGAGCAGGCACATGTAGCCGATATCCGCATAAAAGACTTTGCATTTTCTCGGGTTTTATGCAGATATTGGCTACATGTGCCTGCATCCGTGCATATTCAATTCATTTGGGTGCAGGCACAGGTAGGGGGGAGTTTTAAGCATATGGAGCTTATTCTTGGCAAGCGTATTTCAGCTTGCCGAAAATATGAGCCATGCGCTTCATGTGGCATTAGCCTAATGCTTCGGATTCAGTGCTTCCCAGTGCAGGCACAACTAGAAGGATTTTTTAACATACGGGCGGATTGTCGGCCTGCACTTATCCACAGTCTGACAGTCAGCCGTGTGTGACCTTGCCTTAAGGCCTATGCCACATGGGGCTGGTTCCTGACAAGCAGCAAAACGCTTACCGAGAATCAGCCCCTCTGCTTTAAAAATCTTTAAAAGATCTTGCACTTGTTAATAAAGCCCAGCTGACGTGAATGATAATATAAGTGGGAACCATCTGACAGTGGGGGTAATTAAATGATCCAATGTGAAACACACAGCAGTTGCCCACACTTTTTGCAGTCTGAGCTGTGCCCCAAAATGGACTGTGATTGCCCCATAAATACAGTCCTGCTTGTGTTCATCATTGGTTTATTCTTGAGGAACTTGGAGGTAGCATGTAGGCATGTCCCCTAAATAGTTCTCCTTTCAAATGTGCTGGGAGTGCTGAAAAGGATCCCTGTAATTACCATCTGGCCCGTGGTTTTTTCACTCTAGACCAGGCATCCCCAGCCTTTCTTATTTGTGAGCCACAGTCCAATGTAAAAAAGACTTGGAGAGCAACACAAGCATCATAAAAGTTCATGGAGGTGCCAAATAAGGGCTAAGATTGGCTATTAGGCAGCCTCTATGCACACTATCAGCTTACAGGGGCTTTATTTGGTAGGAAATCTTGTTTTTATTCAACCAAAACTTGCCCCCAAGTCAGGAATTCAAAATAACTACCTGGTTTGGGGGCACTGAGAGCAACATCCAAGGGGTTGGTGAGTAACCTGATGCCCCCGAGCCACTGGTTGGGGATCCCTGCTCTAGAGTATTTTGGCAGGGTGTGCCTTCGCCTGGGCGGATTCAATGCTTTCATGTGCAGGGACAATTAGAAGATTTGTGTATAAATTGTCCACCTTGTGTGCCCTTATCCTTAGTAATTGGCCACTAGGAGATTATAAATCCTTTTAATGGTTTAAGTCACCAGCTTCCAGCTGTATTTCTGTTGCTCTGGTTTCCCATTTCCTTCCTATTAAGAGAATTAGAAACCAATTAATAGAAAAACAATAGGTGGGTACAAAGGTCCAGTTAAGGTTATTATGCTACTGTCTTTGTATTTCTAACATGTTTGTCCCTTTATCAGATAGCAATGGACTGCCCCACTATATATCCTTATTGAACAAGGAGAGGCTGTGACCTTTATGTTATTGATGTGACTAGCCAAGGTCATGGGACAAATGTCTTTTTCTTTCTTCAAATTAGAACTGGAATCTCTACATTTGCTTTGTAAGTTTATCTTAAATGAGGTCAGATTTCCCAGTACTGCAACATAGTTGATAAAAGACTCATGTTTATGCGGAGAAGTACATTTGGGTGAAATAACATCAGTTTAGATAAGAGCCCTTTTTATGAAAATGTATAATTATCTGGAATAAATAAAGGGTAATGTGACTCATGAGGCTCGTGTAGAAAGCACATTGCGCTGTTTGGTTTGCTCTGATACTAAACTGCATGAAAAGAAACTGAGAAGTTTTAGGGCTCTGGCACACGGGGAAATTAGTCGCCCGTGACAAAACTCCATGAGTCTTTTTCGGCGATTTCGGGAAATCGCGCCGCCGCGTGTGCCATCCCGCCAGCGACTTACATGTTCGCCGGTGGGATGGCGGGTCATGGCAACTCGGGGAGATTAGTCACCTGTGACAAGGGAGATTTGTCGCAGGCGACTAATCTCCCCGTGTGCCAGAGCCCTTAATGGATCTGGTGACATGTTTCACCTTAAAGTTTCTCTAAAAGTTCAGTCTGCACATTTGTGGCAATGACTATTATTTTAGCAGGTGAGTCCCTCTCTTGGAAACTGCACTGGCATTTTATCATCCGTGGAAAACTGTCACGGTTGAAATCATTAGGCACTATCTAGTGGTGATTTATTAGCAACATACTTACATAGTTAAGTTAGGTTGAAAAAAGACCAACGTCCATCAAGTTCAACCCTATCAAGTGAACCCCAGTGCACATATAGATTTATTCTGACTTATCTATACACTTACATATTAAATCTATACATACCAACATTGATACTAACTGTAGATATTAGTATCACAATAGCCTTGGATATTCTGATTGTTCAAGAACTCATCCAGGCCCCTCTTATAGGCACTAACAGAATCTGCCATTACCACATCACTAGGAAGGGCATTTCCCAACCTCACTGCCCTCACCGTGAGGAACCCCCTGCGCTGCTTCAAATGGAAGTTCCTTTTACCAGTTTAGTTGCAGTCTCTGCACACTCTCCGGGTTATTAATATCCTTCTTAAGGACTGGAGCCCAAAACTGCCCCCCATACTCAAGGTGAGGCCTTACCAGGGACCTATAAAGAGGCAAAATTATGTTCTCGTCCCTTGAGTCAATGCCCTTTTTTTATACAAGACAGCACTTTATTTGCTTTAGTAGCCACAGAATGACACTGCCTGGAATTAGACAACTTGTTATCTACAAAAATCCCCAGATCCTTCTCAATTAGGGATCCCCCCAACACTCTAGTGTATAACTCACATCTATATTATTTCTACCAAAGCACATAACTTTGCACTTTTTAACATTGAACCTCATTTTCCAGTTTGCTGCCCAGTTTTCCAATTTAGTCAAATCGCTCTGCAAAGTGGCAGCATCCTGCATGGAACTTATAGTTTTGCACAATTTAGTGTCGTCAGTAGTGATGGGTGAAATGTTTAGCCAGGGATGGATTCGCGGCGAATTTCCGTGTTTTGCCATTGGCGAATTGTTTCGCAAACAGACGAAAAAATTTGCCACAGAAAAATTCGCCAAAAATTGGGGAGCAGCGCAATGAAATAATAACTGCGGGCGGCAATTTTTTTTTTTTGCCGCACAACATTTTCGCTGTTTTGCGGATCTTTTGAAAGATTCACGAATTTTTCGGCGAAGCGAATCGGAACAGATTCTCTCATCACTAGTCGTCAGCAAAAATAGAAACAGTACTCTCTATGCCCCCCTCCAAGTCATTAATAAACAAGTTAAAAAGCAAAGGACTGACCCCTGCGGTACTCCACTAACCACACTGGTCCAATTAGAATATATTGAGCAAATTTGGCCAGTATTTTATTGAGCTGGCTGATAATGCATCATGCTAATGTTATCAATAGGGAAAGAAGAGAAAAGTATAGATGGAAGGTAGATTTAAACTGTGAAATAGAGATATTTAGAAGCAGAAATTACAAGGCAGTAATTAGAATTGCATATGATGGTCTGCTCTAAAGCACCAGAAAAACTAAGAAAAATAAAGTGCAGCTATCAGAATCCAAGTGAGTTCTTCCTCCTCTGTTAGTCCTTCCCCTCCTGCTCTGTACCTCTCATTCTATTTCATCTTCTTTACCTCTCTCTATGCTGTGATTTCAAAGCTTCCCCCTTGCCTTGCAGCACTTGGCTCTTTCATCTGCCTGAGCTACTGGTGTGGGAATCCTAAGCCAAAGAACTTTAGCTCCCCGAGTTCTGCCTGATATGAGCCAAGCTCTGCCACTGACCACATTCTCTCCTCACTACAGAACCTCACTGTAAGCAAAATGTCATATCTGGCACTAACTGATGTCATTTACAAACTCCCAGATTCCACAGGTAGGCAATGACTCTCAGGGGATGCTGGGAGTTGTAGTCTAACAAGAGTTCTAAGGCTCCAGGACCTCAACGTGCCACATACTGCTAATTAGAAGGAACCATATATCCCATATTCCTTCTTGTTTTTGTATTTTACTTCTCAGACAAACAAGACAAGGATGTTTCAGCCAGGGATGTACCAGTGGGGATCGGGCTCATTCATTATTTAGCCTGTGCTCGACCTCACTTTGTACGGAAAGGGGAATAAGGGATCCATCTGAAGGAACAGGCAATTTCCATTTCATTGGCAGCAGATATTTGTTAGTTAAGGTTTACGGCTATAAAACGAAAACAAACAATAAAAGGGTCTGACATTGCCAATAGTTTTGAATTAGATAACAAAATAAGGGTAACAGTGCCCAAATGTAGCCGTCCAGAAATCTGGGGTTAAATTCAGTGGTACTCATATTGTTATGTGCCTTACATGGAAAATACTTTAGCAGTTACTTTTAATCTTGTGCTAAAATTTGTTTGTGTGGGAAACAAGTACCACAGCTTGAGATGTTGCTCATATCTAGGGGTATTTCACCTCACAGATTCAGTTACACCATGTGACACACAGATACAATAATGGATTAGTAGGTGAAGCCTATAACAAGGGCATTATATGATATGTTGCTCATATCTAGGGGTATTTTACCTCACAGATTCAGTTACACCATGTGACACACAAATACAATGATGAATTAGTGGGTGAAGCCTGTAACAAGGGCATTATATGAGATGTTGCTCATATCTAGGGGTATTTCACCTCACAGATTCAGTTACACCATGTGACACACAAATACAATGATGAATTAGTGGGTGAAGCCTGTAACAAGGGCATTATATGATATGTTGCTCATATCTAGGGGTATTTTACCTCACAGATTCAGTTACACCATGTGACACACAAATACAATGATGAATTAGTGGGTGAAGCCTGTAACAAGGGCATTATATGAGATGTTGCTCATATCTAGGGGTATTTCACCTCACAGATTCAGTTACACCAGTGCTGTCCAACTGGCGGCCCGCGACCCCCCTCTGTGTGGCCCCCCACCTGTCTGGCTGCTTTGATGGCTTACCTTTGAGCAAGCATTAAATGGTATCAGTACTGAGATTAACTGGCCCCCTGCATGGTTCTCACCTCAGATTCAGGCTGTAGTCCCTCTGTATTGTTTAAAAATGTAATCCCCTGTGTTTTTCACACCTTTTAATCTCTGTATTGTCCACCCCCTGCAGTGTTCACACCTCAGGCTGTAATCACTCCCATTGTTCACTTCTTCACACCTCAGACATAGGTACTGTAGGCAGAGTATGGCACATACAGCCAGCATAGGGCAGGTAGAGTATGGCACACACAGGCAGCATAGGTCAGGGAGGGTATGGCACACACAGGAAGGGTAGGGCAGGCAGAGTATGGCACACACAGTCAGGGTAGGGCAGGCAGAGTATGGCACACACAGTCAGGGTAGGGCAGGCAGAGTATGGCACACACAGTCAGGGTAGGGCAGGCAGAGTATGGCACACACAGGCAGGGTAGGGCAGGCAGAGTATGGCACACAGAGGCAGCATAGGGAAGGCAGAGCATGGCACACACAGACAGCATAGGACAGGCAGAGTGCTGCCTGTGTGTGCCATACTCTGCTTGCCCTATGCTGCTTGTGGGAGGTGAACCTGGCAGGGGTTTGTTGTGGGAGTTTGTTAGCAGTTGGAAATAGCCATTAAATGGTCCCTAAGGTGTGTAATTATGTACTGGGGGTTGCTCTGCTATCCACAGGGGAGGAGGAGGCATATGGAATTTAAGGGTATATCTTAATATGACATAATTCTTTCACATATGAATGACAGTTGATATCCCCACAGTAAGGACCAAGCATTTGGGATTTTGCTGTGCTACCACCATTGTGATAAAATAGGTGTGGTTTGAAGTGGGTGTGGTTTCAAAAAGGGGAGTGGTCAAAACTGGCTTCAATTAGCGGCCCTCCACCATGTATGCTAGAGAAATTCCGGCCCTCGGCACCGTAGAAGTTGGACAGCACTGAGTTACACCATGTGACACACAGATACAATAATGGATTAGTAGGTGAAGCCTGTAACAAGGGCATTATATGAGATGTTGCTCATATCTAGGGGTATTTCACCTCACAGATTCAGTTACACCATGTGACACACAGATACAATGATGGATTAGTGGGTGAAGCCTATAACAAGGGCCATTATATGAGATGTTGCTCATATCTAGGTGACACACACAAACAAAATCATGGATAATTTGTTGATATAAGAGGTTTCTTATATATTGGTGTGTTTCCCTTTACTAATTCAGTGATACCTTGTGACACACACACAAACAGAATTCTGGGTAAGAGGGTGGAGCCCGTAACAAGTACTTTATATAAGGTTTACATCATATCTAGGAGCGTTTTACAAAGATTGCAATGGGAGGTTTTATGCCTCGCCCAGCTGCACCATGACCATGCCCCCAACTCCTTCCCAACCCAAGTGACTTCTGAAAAATTCAGGAGCATCTGTGGTTTTATTTGAATGGCTTGCAGTATGAACATCTCTGGTATAAAGTAGGTGTCTTTCAGTTCAATTAACCATAGAGAAAGCAAACCCTGCAGGGGATTGGGGCTCTGGGATGTAAAGGCCTTGCCTTTGCCTGATCCCTTTGGTACAGGTATCGAACCCCTTATCCGGGAACCCATTATCCAGAAAGTTCCGAATTACGGAAAGGCCATCTCCCAAAAACTCCATTTTAATCAAATAATTCACATTTTTAAAACTGATTTCCTTTTTCTCTGTAATAATAAAACAGTACCTTATACTTGATCCCAGCTAAAATATAATTAATCCTTATTGGAGCCAAAACAACCCTACTGGGTTTAATTACTATTTAAATATTTTTTAGCAGACTTAAAGTAGGAGATCCAAATTACACAAAGACCCCTTATCCAGAAAACCCCAGGTCCGAAGCATTCTGGATAAAGGGTTCTATACCTGTACTGCATATTTTGTTTAACCTTGGCTGTGTGTAGGATCCCGGTCAATGCAGCCGCAGGAAGTTACGGGGCCCCAAAAGGGCATTGATGAAAACCAGGGTTGGCAAGGCCCTATGAATAAGCAATTTCAAGGTCAACTTTCTATAAGTTTTGTGAGCTCTAAAATGAATTTGCTGTGGGTACCATTAACATATTGTTCTACCACGTTTGGACCAAATGTTAAACATATCTATAAAACTGGGTTATTTTATGTTAAGGTTACCAGAAATCCAAAGTGAAATCCAGGGACACTATTTAAAATGGCGGCATGTGCATCACGCTGCGGCAAAACATTAGGCCATGCCCACTGGTTTCATTCACACCCCCCACAATCCACTCCGCATTCCTGGTTACACTATTTTCATGGGCAGGGACTGATGTCCCTGATGTCAGTGTTGTTTAAACTCTGTAAAGTGCTGCATGTGTGTTGACACTATACTGTATACACAGACCACAGTGGTTCACAATGATATGCGAGTTACAATTTATAAATATGCCCAAATACAGACTAAAGGTCCCCATACACGGTCCCCATACACGGGCCGGATTATTATTTTTTTTAGATACTTGCTACCCGATATCGCCCACCCATAGCCAGCCCGTGTATGGCCAGCTTTAGGGTCATACAGGCTAAAACACAGGTTAATGTGTGAAACCTTTTGGGCGTACGTTATGCACAGAAAACTGATAGGAGAGGTTATCTCTCCATTTACAGCTTTGATAGGAGCTCACTTTTCCTTTCTCTGCTGGACGCTTTATAAATCAATCACTGCACAGACAAGCAGATAATGAAACAAAAGTTTCTCAAGAACATTTTAAAGGGAGAGTAAATCAGGGGCCTTCAAACCCACACTAACAGCAACGACAACTGACATAGTGCAGCCCATATTTTCACAAAAATAAGTCAACCAGACAGCAGCAAGATAAGAAGCCTTAGTATTTGCAGCCACAGCAAGACCAAGACTAAAGGTGGTCATACACGTGGCGATCTGACGATGTTTCGTACGACCATTGGTCGCACGAAACATCGCAAGATCCGCCACACACCATTCAGGGCTGAATCGGCAGGTAAGGAGGTAGAAACAATAGGATTTCTACCTCCTTCTGCCAATTCAGCTCTGAAGGGAGAATTTTGGTCAAGCGCCTTCTATGGCGCCCGATCAAAATTTTCAAACTGGTCCGATCGGCGAGTCGTCCGATATCAGCAGCTTCCTGCGATATCGATCGACTTGCCGACACGCCATACACGCACCGATTATCGTACGAAACGAGGTTTTGTACGATAATATCGGTGCGTGTATGGCCACCTTAAGGGGGTGATTTTTTCATTGTATTTTTTCACTATTCGAGTGTTTTTGCGCTAAAATATGAGTTATGGTTCAAAAACTCAAATAGGAAGAGAAAGATTGCCAGTTCATGTAAAAGTCAATGGGAGTTGTCCTAGGCAAAGTCAAGCCATATTGTCAATTAGAGATCCCAGTTTTTCGAATTTTATTTGAGTTTGTATACTCGAAAATTCAAGGTATTTATTTTTTTTATTCGAATGAGTTTATTGTATTAATAAATACGCAAGCATTCGATTTATTTTAAAATGACAGTTTATTCATATTAGAAAAAAACTCTCGAATTCACAAACTCAAAAACATAAAAAAAGCCTATAAGTAAATATAAAGTAAAAAGAAAAGCATTAGGTATAATTAATATTGCAAATAAATGTAGCTTTAGTAATGACTGGCATCAAAATGGTTTTGACACAAGTGCCCCCTCCCCCAAGGCCCAGGCCAGGAATATTACTATGCAGTCCAATAATAAGTCAGTAGTAAGCCGTATAAATAGTAAAAATAATGAATTATGTGCTGATGTCAGTAAGTTCATTGGGTGTCAGTGGAGTTTGACCTAAGTTTAACTCTACCCACCTACCTGCCCCATCATGCTACTCTGCCTTCTAAGGCTAATGCCACGCAAGGCGTAGGGCGCATATTTTCGGCAAGCGTAAAAGCACTCGGTGCAGGCACATGTAGCCGATATACGCATGAAAACGAGAGACTTTGCATTATCTCTCGTTTTCATGCATATATCGGCTACATGTGCCTGCACCGAGCGTATCTCATTTATTCGGGTGCAGGCACATGTAGGAGGCGTAGGGCAGAATTTTTTTAGCAAGCGATTTTACGCTTGCCTAAAATATCCGCATTACGCCTCGTGTGGCATTAGCCTAATTACTTGATACTAAAGTTATGTATACCTATAGGGGGCCCAATAACCAGTCACTCCACTGCTGGAAAGTTCATGTAGGAGAAAGCTCATATCATTCAGTAAATAATTCCTAATACACACTTGTTCATATAAAGAGTTAAAGTGCTAAGTCAGTCAGTTCATTGGGGGCAGTCTTTGCTTGATACGCAAGTTACATAAGATTCTATGTACATTATGTAGGTAAGTCAGGGCATTTTTTGGGGAAGTTATATAAATTGTGTAAGTTTAACATAACTTTATATGTAACTTTGTGTATATTTCATGGCATGACTGGACCCCAGGCCAGTGCAGTTTTTTGTTAACAGAAGCACTGGCCTGGGGTATCAGGTAAGTCAGTGATCCTGCCTTGGATGTTGCTTCCAATGGCCTCAAAGCAGGTGATTATTTTTAATTAATGGCTTGGAGGCAAGTTTTGGTTGCATAAAAACCATTTGTACTGCCAAACAGAGCCTCCTCCTCTAGGCTGCCAATCCACATAGGAGCTACCAAATAGCCAATCATAGCCCTTATTTGGAACTTTTTTCATGCCTGTGTTTCTCCCTAACTTTTTTTACATCTGAATGTGGCTCACAGGTAAAAAAAACTTTGGGGACCCCGAGGTAAGTGTTTACAATCCCTAAGGTGAGCCTAACATTTGCCACCCCCCCAGTTATGGAATCTTTCCTCACCCCAAGGTTACAGATATATAGAAACATTGGGGTAACAGTCACCCTGCTATAGTTCCAGGGGTACCCAGGGCACAAATAAGCACTCACCCCAAATCTCCCACTAACTGGCCTTCAGTCTGGGCCCCCTTAGCCCATAACAAGGTTACAGATATATAGAAACATTGGGGTAACAGTCACCCTGCTATAGTTCCAGGGGTACCCAGGGCACAAATAAGCACTCACCCCAAATCTCCCCCTAACTGGCCTTCAGGCTGGCCCCCTTAGCTCATAACAAGGTTACAGATATATAGAAACATTGGGGTAACAGTCACCCTGCCATAGTTCCAGGGGTACCCAGGGCACAAATAAGCACTCACCCCAAATCTCCCCCTAACTGGCATTCAGGCTGGGCCTCCTTACTTAGCTCATAACAAGGTTACAGATATATAGAAACATTGGGGTAACAGTCACCCTGCTATAGTTCCAGGGGTACCCAGGAAACAAATAAGCACTCACCCTAAATCTCCCCCTAACTGGCCTTCAGGCTGGGTCCCCTTAGCTCATAACAAGGTTACAGATATATAGAAACATTGGGGTAACAGTCACCCTGCTATAGTTCCAGGGGTACCCAGGGCACAAATAAGCACTCACCCCAAATCCCCCCTAACTGGCCTTCAGGCTGGGCCCCCTTACTTAGCTCATAACAAGGTTACAGATATATAGAAACCTTGGGGTAACAGTCACCCTGCTATAGTTCCAGGGGTACCCAGGAAACAAATAAGCACTCACCCCAAATCTCCCCCTAACTGGCCTTCAGGCTGGGCCCCCTTAGCTCATAACAAGGTTACAGATATATAGAAACATTGGGGTAACAGTCACCCTGCTATAGTTCCAGGGGTACCCAGGGCACAAATAAGCACTCACCCCAAATCTCCCCCTAACTGGCCTTCAGGCTGGGCCCCCTTAGCTCACAACAAGGTTACAGATAAATAGAAACATTGGGGTAACAGTCACCCTGCTATAGTTCCAGGGGTACCCAGGGCACAAATAAGCACTCACCCCAAATCTCCCCCTAACTGGCCTTCAGGCTGGGTCCCCTTAGCTCATAACAAGGTTACAGATAAATAGAAAAATTGGGGTAACAGTCACCCTGCTATAGTTCCAGGGGTACCCAGGGCACAAATAAGCACTCACCCCAAATCTCCCCCTAACTGGCCTTCAGGCTGGGCCCCCTTAGCTCATTACAAGGTTACAGATATATAGAAACATTGGGGTAACAGTTACCTTTCTATTGTTAAAGGGATATGAAATAAAGGTATTATTATATCTAAAAGATTTGGTGCTTGGGGTTCTCCAGATGAGGGAACTTTCTGTAATGTGAATGTGTAACTGTATCACGGTATATTTATACAATGTGAAAGTTCCAGGTGGAATACTTTTAAATGTATGATATTCATTCATATTCAAAAATTGATTGGATGAAGAAATCAATAATTAGATAGAGAGATTAAATAGTTTTATTGTAATGGACCAAACACATAGTTATCATACACACAGTAAAGTAGTCAGTAAGCAGATGCCCTGGCTGAGGGTATTAAACAAGCATGGGCAGGTTGCACAGTAATGAGATGCCAATATGGTACCCGCATTATATACTTAATTTAGCAATTTACATTTGTTTTCTAATATTATTGGTTTCTAAGATCTTTGCAGTTTACACTGCTTATAGCAGGAATTTTGCTGAATTAAAAATATGTTTCACTCTCCAAAAAGACAGTAGGATGATTAGCTGTAGAGTAGATAAAACTGATAGATTTGCAGTATTAGATAAATTAGAGAATGTGGATACTACACAGCAGCCTTCTAAGGCTCACAGCACACAAGGTACCAGCAGGGAATACACCGTGTGTGACATGAGAACAAGAATAAATCTCTCAGATAATATTAACAGGCAAATGGGCATGTGTCTGGCCAACTGAAACTAGAGAGAAAACTAAACAGCTCTATCCACTGCCCTGGCAGAAAGACTAAAGCAGGCATAATCAGGTTGCCATGGTGATGTGATGTCACAATGCACCTAATATACTAATGAAACATTCTCAGGTTGCCATGGTGATGTGATGTCACAATGCTCCTTTCAGTGGACACTGAGTGTAACGTACACAGTCAGAACAGAGTTGTGACAAGCTTCCGAGCGTAAGCAACTCCCTAATCTTTATCTAGAAGAGACTTTTTTTCTCAACTATTAATATTCAATTTTAAGGTAAAGTATGTCGTTTTTTTTATAGTTTAAATAAGGTTATTTTTCAAAGTCAATTAAATAAGAATTAGAGTAAAAAGAGAATAGACACATTTTTGAGACTAAAAACAGACATTAGATACATTTGTTACATAAATAAGTACAGGTATTGGACCCCTTATCCGGAAACCCGTTATCCAGAAAGCTCCGAATTACGGAAAGCCTGTCTCCCATAGACTCCATTTTAATCAAATAATTCAGAATTTTAAAACTGATTTCCTTTTTCTATGTAGAAATAAAACAGTACCTTGTAATTGATTCCAACTAAGATATAATTAATCCTTATTGGATGCAAAACAATCCTATTGGGTTTAATTAATGTTTTATTGATTTTCTGGTAGACTAAAGGTAGTGAGATCCAAATTACAGAAAGACCCCTTATCCGGAATACCCTTGGTCCCGAGCATTCTGGATAATGGGTCCTATACCTGTATTTATAGGATTATATATATGTGTGTGTGAGATACTGTAGAACCTTTATTTTAGAATTTTTAAGCTATAATGGAAATATAATAGTACTATAATTAGAGGGTTAGGTTGTAATGTCACAATCTTTATTTTGATCTGCAGATCGACCAATGAAGCACAGGAAAAAATCTTATCCTAATCTTCATTCTGAAGACTTGATTGTACAAGAACAAACCAGGAAAATTTTTTATGTGTTCACATTTCTGGTGATATTCACTATAGTGATAAATTGCTGGGGACAGTTGGCCATACATCAGCGTAAGGTTAAAGCTGAAAATAGGCAAAAGCTGCTTGACCTCCAGAGGAGAGAAATGGAGGAGAAAATTAGAATTAATGAGGAAAAGTTGGCAGAGATTACTAAAAAAATAGAAGAATACCAATTAAAAATCCAGGAAAAGATCATGGAAATTGAGGAAAGGAACAAGGAATTGGAGAACCAAAGAAATCGAGTGCTGCAGTTTCCTTCCTTATCTGAGATATTCTGTTCTTTGTTCTGCTCAGAGTAATGTGCATATAAGTGAAGGCAATATTTTAGAGAGAGTTAAGATATATATTTCAAAACAGACTTAAATTGGACTTTTAAGGAGGTTGGGAAAATCATAGAAATCCCTCTATTAATTTCCCAACCATGCTACAGGGGCCAAACAGTAGGGCCGAAACGTCTGCACAATCTTCGGCTCCAAGACATCCTGCTTAGATTAAAAGGGCAAGAAGTGAATGCTAAAAACATTACTGCAAGTTAAAGACTGGACAAGAATATATCCTACCCTTTCCAGCAGCAGGACTACAATGGGCCCCAGTACATCAGCACTAACGCAGCAAAGTATATCCAGTGATAACATAAGCTCAGTATTTAAGCTTGTGTTGAACTAGGATTCTGTCCATTGCTTTAATCAATAAACATTTATTTTCTGAATAATGAAAATGAAAGTACTTTACTTTTATCATTGACTATCATTATTATTACTAAATATGTATAAATATTACAAATTTACAGATTAAACTTCTATATAAAAATACTATGTATAATTATATTACATATTTGCAAATGTAAATCTATTAATTTTAAAAATATATAATAGGCAAATATAGTAATTATATATAACATTATTTATAGCAAACAGCTAAAAGCCATTTTCTGGAAAACACAGTCATTAAAATTCAGGGGGCAGTGAACTAACCTGCACTAACATCAATGACAAATGGCATATGGCTTATGTTAGACATTCATGGGAACTTTTTATATCAGTGGCAGCTTGTGGGGACGTTTCCTAGGGTCAGTTTCCCCCTGGGCTCAAGGTCCTGAAACGGGGCCTGTCCCTGGGCAATGGGGATGGCTTATTTTATGTGTAATGTATCTGATATAGGGCTATGGTCAGCCCGAAGTCATCACTGGTGAAGACAAATCATCACTGGTGATGTTGCCCATAGCAACTAATCAGAGCTTTTGTTTTCTAACTTGTAGGTGACCGTTGAATTCTAATTACTGATTGGTTGCTATGGGCAACATTACCGGTGATATTTGTCTCCAATGTTAAAAAAATATGTCCCATTGTGTAAACATGGAGATTTTGTCATGGATGCACATTCATTTTGCTTTCAGTTTCCTTAAAGTGGCCACACACGATTTGCGATCTTTCATGCTCCACAAACCGTTCAGGGCTGAAACGGCATATAAGGAGGTAGAAACAATAGGATTTCTACCTTCTTCTGCCGATTCAGCGCTGAAGGCAGATTTTGGTCAGGCGCCTTCTATGGCGCCCGATCAAAATCTTTTAACTGGCCCAATCGGCGAGTCGACCGATATCAGCAGGTTCCTGTGACATCAGTCGACTCGCCGACTTGCCATACACGCACCGAATATCGTACGAAACGAGGTTTCGTACGATATTATCGGTGCGTGTAGGGCCAGCTTTACTGGTGACAAACAAACCATTAGGGTTGAGAAGACTGCCTCATACAGATACAAATAAAAGGAATTCTGTTTGAAAACCCAGTGGGTGAGCTTTAGCCTATAGGATAAACCTGTGTAAATGGGATTTTTTTTTAGGAGTTTGGAATTCATTCCCAGAATTCCTTTTGTTTACTTAAAGGAACAGTAACATCAAGAAATGAAAATGTATCAAAATAATTAAAATATAATGTACTGTTGCCCTGCACTGGTAAAAGTTCAGTGCTTGTTTAAGAAACTCTACTATAGTTTATATAAATACCCTTGTGTGCAGCCACGGGGGCAGCCATTTAAGTTGCAAAAAAGAAGAAAAGGAACAGGTGACGTAGCAGATAACAGATAAGTTCTGTAGAATACAATGGTGTTTTATCTGTTATCTACTATGTAACCTGTGCCTTTTCTCATTTTTTCAAGCTTGTGTGTGCCATACTCTGCCTGCCCTACCCTGCCCATGTGTGCCATAATCTGCTTGCTCTATGCTGCCTGTTTGTATAGCACACACAGGCAGCCTACAGCGACACAATTCTGGCACTACTCCTACAGTCTGCACAATAACTATATATTAAAAAACTTTTTAATTGCAGTACCACCTCAAAATATGTTCTTTTTGTAGTGTGCAGGGATTATTTGTGGGTTTCTACTGCTCCTACAGTCTGAGGTGTGAACAGGTGAACAATGTGGGTCTTACAGTCTGAGCCTGAGGTGTGAACACTGCAGGGGGTAAATAATGTAGGGATTAAAAGGTGTGAACAACACAGGGGATTACATGTTTAAACAATACAGGGGATTTACAGCCTGAATCTGAGGTGTGAGCAATGCAGGGGGGCAGTTAATCCCAGTACTGATACCATTTAAATCTTACACAAGAGTAAGCCATCAAAGCAGCCAGACAGGTGGGGGGGCCACACAGAGGGGAGTCGCGGGCCTCATAGTAGAGTTTCTAAAGCAAACAGACCACTGTTACCAGTACAGAACAACAGTACATTATATTATAATTACTTTAAAACACTTACATATTTTGGTGTTACTGTTCCTTTAATGGGGACAGGAATCCTTCAGCTTTCTGTGCAAAGGGAACGGTGTGGGACAAATTTGGCAATAGCCCATAATGTGAGGATACATCTATGTTTATAGCGGGACGCCCATCAATGCTTGGCCCACCATAAAATAACGTTCAGAGCAAACCTTTGAAATGTGTCATTGGTTCATCTTTATCCTGCCGTTAACTGGAGTAATTCTGGGACAAAGAACATTCCCCAAGTGAGACATTTCAGAGCAATCTGATTAGCCCAGAATTTCTGTAGTTATGGCTTGGTAAAGGCAAAGTATGCTTTGGTTTCATTGTGCACTTTGTATGACTTACAGTTTTCATTTATAGCAGCGAGCAATACCTGGGTATATTTAAACCTCATAACCTTTTCTGTCTCTCCCATGACTGTGATGGATTTTGTGTTTATACAATTACTCCATAAAGCCACAGGCCATTGTGGAAAAATACTAATGTAGTGCAAAGTGAAAAAATTGTCTCAAAACTTTTATTTTATTTGTATCCTCAGTATTACAGGGTCATGGCCCTCAATGCTAGGCAAACATGATGCACTAGTCAAATTGCATATCTGGTGGTCCTTCGTCAGGGTCTAGTTTGTAACAGTATGGGGACACTAGGCACATACCTCTTTTACCTGCCACCCCTAGCTTCAGACTGGAGTCCATCTTAACCTGCCCTGCATGTAGCACAGAACAGGCATTGATCCCCTTATTCTTCCTGCAAAGAAGAAAGTAATTGATTGGCCCTTTCTAGTGTTCCTTGTAGTGTGGATTTGGGGGAGAAATTGGAAACCTCATAATAATATCCTTTTGTTTTGGTTTATTCAGATACAAGAAATGTTGGGTAGGCCCAAGAGAATTAGACTGTAAAGATCTGTATTATTAATAGTCATAGTTGGAACTTCTGCAGTGCTTCTGTATTTAACTTTGAGCCTCTTAACTTGGAAGGGGCAATGGGAGTGGTTAAGATCCCCTTTGATACCAGTATCTTTGCATTCACCAGTGCCAGTTTGGGATAGGTACATGCAAGTTACTCTGTATACCCTTTTAGCATATGAAAGTTGCCAGCCAGGAGGAATTGTAAGCCAGAGGTGAGGTACCTTGTTTGGACTTCAGTCTACATAGTAGTGGCAATTATATAAAGGGCAGCCCAGATGGGTAACCAAAGAGTCATAGACCCCCAGTCAGGGGAAAAAAAGCACAAGATATAGAACTCCACTGAGCATAAAGTAATAGGGAACATTAATAGTCTGATCTATCTCAAGAAGTTAGGAGACCAGATCAAGGTCTTAACTATGGATAGCAGTAGTTGTACCCCGTTCCCCCAATTGTACACAGGTCTCAATAATGATCTTGTCCTCTAAACCCTATTTATTATAGCCCCCTCCTTTGCAGAACATTGTAGATATTGTCAGCATAGCAATATGTTGTGACCACTGTACCCAGGGGCCTATTTTGAAGTAAATGTGCCCATTTAGACAGCCAATACCTATGTGTCCTACACATTGCCCCCTAGGCAGGAGATTGTTACTTACAGTATAAAGCTGGCCATACACTAAAAAGCCACTTGTATGGTGAGATTGCAAATTTTTCCCCACTATGCACGCCTCAGGGTGGGGATAAATGATTGATCCAAACATTTGGCACTTGGGTCAAACATTTGGATCACATTAATGGGGTGCAGGCTGTCAGGGCAAGAAACACATAAATGAGCTGATTTGCTACTGGTCCCAATGGTATTTTTTAAACCTGCTCAGTTTTTGGCCAGATATCAGTTGGGTTACCTTTTTGAGAGTACTGTTCATGGGCCAATAAACTGCCAACTTGGTCCATCAGCAGCATTTATCAGCTTGGGTATGGCTACCTTAAGTTTCAAGGAGCATGCCTTATCCTAATGCCTAATGACATGGGTCATTCTGGTGTTTCTGCCAATTCCTAGGCTACAGAGTCCCAATGCTCTGGATTAGTTTATGCCGGCTGGGTCTCCCCCTTAACCCAACACAGTTACAGCATCTTTTTCTTTATTATTACATTGCTGAGTTTTCCTTGACATCTTTGTTCCACACAACCTTCAGCCGCAATAGCTTAATGGATGCACCAAGTGCCAATGCCAGTGAATACATAATTGTGTCTGTGTCAAATTAGGTATTTCTATCCTTTGTCAGTTCTAATATAATGAACCTATTATCTAATACAGCTTTTCTTTGTCTACATGGGCTGCTCCTGTATCCATTAATGAGTCTTGTATCGCCTCCTATCACCATTCAGAAACGACTGAGCCAAGCAGAGTGCGAGCAGCAAACTCATTTTTCCTCATCTATTTCTGCTCTCCCATCTGGTGTCCACTGATTAGTTCCTTTCCTTCTTACAAGTGCCGCACAATGGCGAGGCACAAGGTATGGAGAGATTATTTCATCCATTCATACATAATAAAACCCCAAGGCGTTGCATAAAGAAAGCGTACCTTGTGCTTCCAATTCCAGGTCTATGATGTGTGAAATGGACGTTGTGCATACGAAATGTGTTGTCTCTATTTTCATGGTTTACTGTGGGAATAAAGGACTGCTGACATAAAACTGACTAAATGGACACCGCCTTGCCTTTATAAGGCACTGCCACTTTTCTTATCCTTAATACTGTTTTCTCTTATTGATTGAATAAAACCACTTTCATTAAAGGTACTTTTTAAAAATGCACTGTTCGCACTTCTGTATAGTTGAACTTGGCGCTGCTCAGTCTTATTTTGCGAATCGGATGCTGCTGCTCCTAATCAGTTGGTAGCTCCAGGGTTTTCTCAGGGCCCTGTGTTGAGTTGCACTGAAAGAATATGGCGCACACTTGCACACCGAACACCAGAAATGAAGACTTAGAAAATATTTGGCACAACTGCACCTGATTTGAAATGAAGTGCATTTATTTTGCCTATTTGCATCAATAGAATTGCCAATTTGCAATGTCCCCAGAATTCTGGGGAAAAACACTGCATTGTGGGGGGGAAAAAAACATGGCAATTGCACTTTGCACACTGCGTGAAGGTAAGTGAATGATTGATCAATTCTGCATTCTGCCACTAGATGCAGAGAAAACTAAAAAGGACAGACAGTTTGCTGTTGAAATCTTCGGAAAATGGTATTGCTGCAAATACTGAAGACATAATTGAAACAAGTCCTCCCAGCAATTTTATCACCCCCACCCTGGTTACAAGGAGAATTGAAATAATGCATTATACAGTTGGGGCTGGAAGGGTTCATCTTATGAGTATGTGCCAACTACAGAAGAGAACACTTCTAGTACAATGGTTATCCACCTGCCTAGGCTGAAAGTCCAGGTTGGGCCATACAGGGCAACCTAATTTCTTGATCTTGCTGTTCTACAAACCCACAGGGTGAATACCTGACAACAGTACAGTTGCTATGGAATATTTTTGAGCAAAACATGACATCCCTTCCCAGCTTTGTGAACTTTCCAGTTACAGGGAAACTTTTAGAAAGTCAAATAAAGAAAATAATGGGTTTCTGGCAGATGGAAAGCAAAACCCAAGAGCACAAATCATCATGATGAAAAGCACAGACGATACTGATGTCTCTGAGATGTTTCTCTGGTGCGGCGTTACTCTGCAGCCCCCTTCTCTGCTCTATCATTGGAAATAAGCAGCCTACAAATGTCAATGAATGCAGCTTGTACGTACAGAGCTATTTTGTTTTCTTACAAGTAAGGAAAAGAGCAAAGCTCAGTGACATTACCGCATCCACCGTTGATGAGACAGGAGACAAAAAATCCTGAGCCTCTTGCTCTTCATTCAATGCCGATAAGGGTTTATGGCATCTTTAGTGCAAAATAAGAGTTTAAATGCCAAACACTTAAGGTAAAAACACTTGAAAAACTCGCCTTTTTTTCTTGACATTTATGTATATATAACATTTATAATGAAATGCAGAAACAAGGCATATAAACCTTTTTTCTTGAACGAAACAGCATTAAATCTGCCCCTTATCTGATATCAGCAAGCCAGTAGTCCCCTTTTGTAAAGTAGCAAGATGGCTGGCATAGTGCTGATTGTTACAGGAGAAACCTCTCGCATACATAAGAAAGTTCAGGCTTCCTACTTGAAAGAGCTGGGAGGTGTAATGGTAAACACTGATCATGCCACCGAGCAGCTCATGAGTGTAGCACAGGGATTTGTCATTAGCCTTTTTCAAGCCTTAAGGTGCCCATACACGGGCCAATTATAGCTGCTGATATCCGTCCCTTAGATTGATTTGGCAGCTTATCAGCCCGTGTATGGGCACTAACTATGGGCCTGCCCGACCGACATCTGGCCTGAAATCAGCCAGATCTCGATAGGGCAGGGTTAAAAATTAGTCGGATCGGGGGCTGCATCGGCTCGTTGATGCGGTCCCCAAACTGATGGACACCTATACCCGTCGTTCTAATTTGATTGTCTGGCCCCAGGACCAAACGATCGAATTAGCCCGATATCGCCCACTTCGTAGGTGGTGATATCGGGAGAAGATCCACTCGCTTGGCATGTAAGGCCACCTATAGAATTGGGACGGGGTTAGTTTTGGTTTCATGCAAAAATTCTGCCCTGTTCAATGCACTGAGATGGCGCCTACACACCAATATTACAACTTAAAAATACATTTGTTCGTTCAAGAAAAAAAATTGAAATGGCAGAGTGAATTATTTGCTATGTAGACAGTAAACATAAAAAGTACCCCATAAACTTCATGACAGTACCCCTTTAATAATGTGCTGTAGTTTAAACCACTCCCTTGGCTTTACATAAGTTAGCTAGAAGCCCTGTCTTCCACTTATAAGAACCTTTGCTCTATTTTTTTTATGCTATTTTACTTGGAATTTTAAGGTTGCAGTAGACCAATTGGAGAAACAGACCTAGGGGAGGGCAGTGTGGCCATCAAGCTTCTGGCCTCCCTGAATGCAGCTCTAAAGAAACCCCAGAGGGAAACTTTGGCCAAATCGAGGGAAAGAATTCCTGCCTAGCCGATAAGACCCTTTCCCCATTTGCGATTCTTTACCAGGGGGCTAAGGATAAGCGAAAATGGGCCTAATTACTCAATATACAATGTTCCTGTCTTGAATATGATAGAGTCTCTAGGCGCTGTGTTTAGAAAACTGGTCGCACGAAAGATCGTACAATCAGCCACAAACCGTTCAGGGCTGAATTGGCAGATAAGGAGGTAGAAACAATAGGATTTCTACCTCCTTCTGTCGATTTAGCGCTGAAGGCAGCTTCCTGCGATATCGGTCGACTCGCCGACTTGCCATACACGCACCGAATATCGTACGAAACGAGGTTTCGTATAACATTATCGGTGCGTGTATGGCCAGCTTTAGCCTGCAGTAAGTTGTGCAAAACATTTATTAAAGGTACATGCATCAGAAGGTGCTCTTTGCACTTCTTTATAATTGTGCTTGGCACAGTGCTGTTCTACCTATTCTGAAATAAGCGCTATTGCTTGCAGGATACGCACTTTGCCTAAGGCATAACACTGGTAAAACATGTAAAAGTATAAAGATACTTATAAATGGAATCCCTAATAACCCTAGCATTTAGTTGGGGTTGGGTGCAGGATAACTTTGTATTTATGAGCCCCAGTTAACAAGATCTTTCTTGATGAAATCCATGAAACGTATCAGAAGCCATCAATAAGCGCCGAGGAAAACATCACATTAGATATGACTCTATGTTTGATTAACCATCTTCAGAAAGGAATAATTAGAGGTTAGTGACTCGAAACTCTCCCAGTTGCGCGTCGTTATTCATTTAATGATCCTTCGTCGTCAGTCACTGAAGGGCTGCCTGCTCAGTTAGATAAATATCCATGTTTATTGGTGCCTGTGTAATTTGTTATTCCACTTCTCTCAGTTTTGGAGTATTAGCTCTCCTCTGCACTGTTTGCTTGGATGGAGTTTATTTTTATTTTTTGGTGCTTGGAAAGGTTTCTGAAAAGAAAATGTATTTTTTTGAAAGGGAAGTAAATCTCTCCTGCTATATTATTGCTGCCCCTGCCATATTATTTGGGTCTAGCAATATTACTGAGTAAGAGATCAGTTGTCTTCCTAAATCAGCCTTCTAAACCCTTGACCTCCCTAGGCAATCAGTGCCACCGTCCCTTGAGGAGACTCCAAAATTCATACTGCATACTAAGCAAAGAATAGAGATTTCATATTGGCTGTGGTATGGGTGGGCTCAGGCTATGCAGCCTTTGGCCCAATCTAGGGACAGGAAGGGGCTGTGACATACGCAGCGCCTTGCAAATTGCAAATTATATGCCATGCCCACTTTTTGACTTTCAGAGGCAGGGAGGCTTGGTGGGGTCAATCTTCCATGGGGACAGGGAATCTGAAATGCAGTTAGTCCTGAAATGAGGACTGATGGTAAGCTCACAATGGGAGATGATGTAAACTACAATACCATCACATTACTCTCCAGTGCCCTGGCCGCCCCATCTCCCATGAGTCTGCTCTCAGGGTCGGACTGGGGGGTGCAGGGTCCACTGGGGCTCCTGCCCCTGGGACCCTGCAGGTGCCCCCGCCAGACGCGTCCCCTGACCCCCCCCCCCCCGGTATTGGCTCCCCTAACCCCCCACAGGGTCCCCCACCCGACGTCCTCCCCTGAGCGCGTGTAAGTACTGTATAATGCATCAGGGGAGGAACAGTCGGGCAGGGGGAGCGCCGGCAAGGGTCGGGTCGGGTCTAGGCCCAGTCCAACCCTGGCTCCTCTGTTTGGACTGCGACATCTACCCTCCACGCTGCATCCCTATGACCTCTTTAAGTTTGAGGCTTTGAGTATGCTTCCCTGTCGAAGCCACCCTCTCCCCCAAACAAAGCCATCAAAGTTAAAAGGAATATGGCGTGGAGGGGTTTGGGGCAGACATCTGGAGGAGGGCCTTGGAGAGCCCCAATGATCCAGTCTGACACGACCAGTGGTTGTCCAACTATGGCTTGCAACATCCCTTTAACAGCTCCCAAACTTGGCTTCTCAAGAAAGAGTCTCAATACTCTGTGTGCCTGTGCTCACTTTAGATTGTAAGCCCTAGTGGGATAGAATGAGCCGCCATTCTCCATAATGCATAAATACATTAAACAAAATATATAAAAATATAAATAAAATATAATCAGAAAATCAGATCATTTTGACCCTTGGCTTTTGTCTAATTATAAAGTATCATTTGTGCAATTAAATGCAAGGCACGCGGTGTATATCAAGAAAAGCAGAACAATGTCAATAAAATGCATTCTGCTGCACATCCACAGGCTCAACGGGGATTAAATTATTAACCAAGATGAGAAATGGCCCTGTCCATTGAGAATATTCCCAACACCCTGTCTTGTTACCATGTTTATTTTATTAGCTACAACGTTAGTAATGGCAAACAAGAGACAGGCATTTCTCCCTCCTTACATCGGTTTTATTGTATGTAACACATACAGGGTCAGAGATTAATGTATGCTGTTCCCTCGTTTAAAGGGGCAGTAAACCCTCTTGTCGAGCATAAGTGCAATGAATAGATCTTGTACTGAATATACTTTTTGCCTATTGTTTTAATTACAAAGAAATCCAACAGGAGGGAAAAAGTAAAAACAGAAAAAAGATATATTATTTATTCCAATTAAACAGATATAAAACAATTCAATTGTCATTATTTTTAAGGCTAGCCTTCCCAATATCAGTACTCTAAATCTTAGAAGCTGTCCTGGCCTTATACATTATACAAGAATGGGACCTGCTATCCAGAATGCTCGGGACCTGTGGTTTTCTGGATCAGGGATCTTTCTGTAACCATACCTTAAGTTTACACAAAAATAAACATTAAATAAATCCAATAGGGTTGTTTTTCCTCAAATAAGGATTAATTATCATATTTGGGATCAAATACAAGGTACTGTTTTATTATTACAGGGAAAAAGGAAATAGTTTTTACACTTTAGAATTATTTGATTAAAATGAAGTCTATAGGAGATGGTTTACCTCTCTGGATAAAGGCTTTCCGAATAATGGATCCCATATCTGTAATCGGTAGGCGGCTAATGGAAGTACAGGTATAGGACCCGTTATCCAGAATGCTCGGGACCAAGGGTATTCCGGATAAGGGGTCTTTCCGTAATTTGGATCTTCATACCTTAAGTCTACTAAAAAATCAATAAAACATTATTTAAACCCAACAGGATTGTTTTGCATCCAGTAAGGATTAATTATATCTTAGTTGGGATCAATTACAAGGTACTGTTTTATTATTACAGAGAAAAAGGAAATCAGTTTTAAAATTCTCAATTATTTGATTATAATGGGGTCTATGGGAGACAGGCTTTCCGTAATTCAGAGCTTTCTGGATAATGGGTTTCCGGATAAGGGATCCCATACCTGTACTATAAATCACAGAGAACCAGTAAGTTAGACACATTCACCAACTGCTCACCCTTTGAGTCTCCAGCAAGGAATGTGACCAATGAATGCAGCCCATGTTGATAGGTAGGGGGTGGGAAGGGGACACCTATATGCCTCCCCACACACCTGTACATGATGAATACAGAGCTTTTGAACGTAGCACTGCATTTGTGAGATTATTATTAATATTTTAATCTAATTTCCTTAATAATAACATTGGTTTGAAGCATCATTTTTACCTGTAAAATACCACCCAAGTGGCAGCCAAAACCACCAAGCATTTCATCCTAATTCTATGTGCAGGTCTTGACTCCAAGGGAGCCACAAATGAAGAGGTTATTATCATCCGCTTCCTACCATCTCCTTGCTAAATACAGTTTTCTCTTGCCAAGTCTCTCCATACAGTCCCTTTTTATTTATTTGCAAGAAAATCTATTTATGGTTTGCTCTTCTGGTTGCCTTGGAAACCTGACACCTGTTTTTGGCACCTATTTTATGACTTAATGTAATGAGGAGCAAACTTGGGACTAAGAGCAGCTTTCCTTTCATCCCGCTTCTTAAAAACGTGCCTCTTTGATAACATCTGAGGAAGCAAAGGAGTTTGAGAGTATATGTATGTGATATTGTGATATTCTTGATTTTATCTCAAATTTTATTCCAGCGCTGGAAGTGAGCAGTGATCTGCCATTTCTTTTTTGTTTACTGTTATATTGCCTCCCGTCAGGCAAGAGATGGCGTTTCACTTTAGTATTTTGTAGTTAATACTAAAGGGTTTGTTTACGCTCTCTGTTATTGGACAGAGGAGAGCATGTGATTACTGGGGTCACAGTGTTATGAAATACTAGAGCCACTAAGACATGAAATTTTGGGGCGATTGTGTGATATGTTCATGGGGCTCCTGTGTAATGATATGTGGGGTCAGTGTTAGATCATGAAATGCTGGTGCCATATCCTTAGTCCAACATTCCATATTAAAATGTAATTATTAAAGCAGGGCATTGTGGGGCTGTGAGTGGATGGGGCCTAGTAATGGTTCCACCCTTCTAAATACATTACAGTGCTAGTTCCTGATATAATGGCCATCATTTTGGTTCCATACACAGTTCAACTTGGGCAAAAATAGCCAAAATTAGCAATTATTGACTAACTTTATTCCATTTCCAACAATGTATGTGCAGAGGCCCAAGCAGCCCCCCAACAACCCAATAAATAGTGAGTGTCTATGGCATCTTACAGCAGCCTCTCTGGCATTTGCCAGAATCCACAGATTGCCAGTCCGGGTTTACCTTTGACCCAACTACTTGTTTTGTTTTTATTTCAGCTCACCTTTTATAATGTCCTGTAATCACATTTACCCATCATTATTGACATAGGCTATATTAAATAAAATATATTAGCTCTTGACCCTCTGCCATTGGAGCTCAGTTGCAGCCTGTCTCATTTCACCTTTAATTGAATATATGGATGTCTCTATTTGGCAGCCATCAAATCACTGTGACGCCTTGCAGTAAAAGCAGCTACATTGTTATTCTGTGAATAGAACATGGTGTTTTTCTTTGATATTGCATCTTTCTTGTCCTTTATGTTCTTGCCAAAGGATTTTGCCATTTTACGCAGGAAGCTGCCTTGGCAGAGCTCACAGTGTGCAGTGGGAGTTGAGGAAGGTGCCAACATCGACTCTTGGGTTTATGAATGAAGAGAGTACAGAAAGAGGGAAATTCTGTTTAAAGCAACAACATTAAGTAATACTCACACTTCTAAACTGTGGTCTGTCAGTTGGACCCATGGAAAACCTTTTCCAAGAATGCAGTAATGATAACGATACTTGCGAGAAAGGGGAGAGATGGAACTCACAGAGCAATGGTGCAATTTATGCAACTGATAAAATAAAACAAGCATAAAAAGATTGTTTGGTTATCAACATGGATATCCAAACCTTGTAGGGGAGTCTGGGATTCTCTGCATACAAGCCATCAGTGGAGACACACAGCAGAAAGATAGCTAATATAACATATAGGGAAGAGCATAAAGGGAAATAATATAGAGTTGGTTATCATTAAAATATAAGTGGTGTTTGAAACCCGCTGCATATACCGAACTTACTATGAGAAAGAGATAACAGAAGGGGGTCTGGTACTAAATGTATATCAATAAGCATTTCTCGTAAGATAAAACAAAAGTCCCTCAGTGCCTAGGAAATAGACAGAACAGGAGCCGCAGCCTAACAAGGGGTGACTGACCGTGCCCAGCACAACAGCGAGGTCAAAAAGAACATGTTGTTTTCTGTGATTTCTATATATAAGTGGAATTCAATCTTGTTTTGAGCCGCCATCAGCTGATTCATCCACGCAACTCCCATGTGAGAGCAGAATAGGGCATTTAATAAAAGATGACAGAATTACAGTACACGTAACGGTCACATATAATTATATAGTATTCGAGGCTCAAAAATACATGTCCATGAAGTCCAAGATTTTCTTGAATTAAATCAGGCGTAGATAGCTCCTCGAGAGTATTTGAAATTCTAAATGCCCATCTTAAAGCCTCTCTATATCTTCATGTATGTCTTTTATGTATAAAAATATACTTTTACAGTAATTGTTACCCTCTTTATTAATGTTTTCTAGTTTCTGTTTTTTGTGCAGTTTAGGGTTTGCATAAAATTCCATTCTCTTTGGCTGACTGGGCTCATCCTTTCTTAGTGTCAGCCACCCATCTTAGTGATGGATGGCTGTCCCTAAACCACCCTTCCCAACCTGTCCCCCAGCTCCATGTGTATTTATAGACCCGCACCCACCCCAAACTTTACATCACGGAGGGGGGCTGGGCTTGTGCACGCCTACAAATAGGCGCTTCCAGAGCTGGATGCAGGGCTCAGTTAGTGGCGTGCGGGGAAGGACTAATCCATAGCCCTCCTGTGTGTTATATCCCCATTACAAGAAGCCTGAAGGGAGAGTGTACTCTGTTAATGTACAACAAACTCAGATTCTAAAGCTGCCCATACACGGGCAGATCCGCTCACTTGGCGATGTCAACAAGCAAGCGGATCTTCACCCAATATCCCCACCTACGGGTGGGCGATATCGGGTAACATGTAGGCGAATTCGATCGTTTGGCCCCCATCCAACTGAATTTTCTAACCTGGCCGATCGATATCTGGCCAATTTCAGGCCAGATATCGGTCGGCCAGGCCCCTCATTTCTGCCCCTACACGGGCCAATAAGCTGCCGAGTCGGTCAAAGGGACTGATATTGGCAGCTACTATCGGCCCGTGTATGGGGACCTTAAGTGAATGGGCAGCAATCTGGGTGTTCCTAGAGCAGATTTAAGCAGCCACTAGATTAGCATTGGTGTCAGAAGGTAAAGCAGTCATTTATGCACACATGTACATTCTTCATTTCAGACACCATCTTTATTTCCCTACAATGTAGTGCAGTGCTGTCCAACTGGCCCCCCTCTGTGTGGCCCCCCACCTGTCTGGCTGCTTTGATGACTTACCTTTGTGTAAGATTTAAATGGTATCAGTACTGAGATTAACTGGCCCCCTGCATGGTTCTCACCTCAGATTCAGGCTGTAATCCCTCTGTATTGTTTGAAAATGTAATCCCCTGTGTTTTTCACACCTTTTAATACCTGCATTGTTCTACCCCTGCAGTGTTCACACCTCAGGCTCAGGCTGTAATCACCCCCATTGTTCACTTCTTCACACCTCAGACATAGGTACTGTAGGCAGAGTATGGCACATACAGCCAGCATAGGGCAGGTAGAGTATGGCACACACAGGTAGCATATGTCAGGGAGGGTATGGCACACACAGGAAGGGTAGTGCAGGCAGAGTATGGCACACACAGTCAGGGTAGGGCAGGCAGAGTATGGCACACACAGGCAGGGTAGGGCAGGCAGAGTATGGCACACAGAGGCAGCATAGGGAAGGCAGAGTATGGCACACACAGGTAGCATATGTCAGGGAGGGTATGGCACACACAGGAAGGGTAGTGCAGGCAGAGTATGGCACACACAGTCAGGGTAGGGCAGGCAGAGTATGGCACACACAGGCAGGGTAGGGCAGGCAGAGTATGACACACAGAGGCAGCATAGGGAAGGCAGAGTATGGCACACACAGGCAGGGTAGGGCAGGCAGAGTATGGCACACACAGACAGCATAGGACAGACAGAGTGCTGCCTGTGTGTGCCATACTCTGATTGCCCTATGCTGCTTGTGGGAGGTGAACCTGGCAGGGGTTTGTTGTGGGAGTTTGTTAGCAGTTGGATGGTCCCTAAGGTGTGTAATTATGTACTGGGGGTTGCTCTGCTATCCACAGGGGAGGAGGAGGCATATGGAATTATATATGTATATCTTAATATGACATAATTCTTTCACATATGAATGATGGTTGATATCCCCACAGTAAGGACCAAGCATTTGGGATTTTGCTGTGCTACCACCATTGTGATAAAATAGGTGTGGTTTAAAGTAGGTGTGGTTTCAAAAAGGGGAGTGGTCAAAACTGGCTTCCATTAGCGGCCCTCCACCATGTACGCTAGAGAAATTCCGGCCCTCGGCACCGTAGAAGTTGGACAGCACTGATGTAGTGTTTTTTCCCATAACTCCAGCATGACCATGGGCATCGGCTTAATTGCACTTGTGTTTTGAGAGTTGGGGCTCTGTCACTGACCAATAAAAAAAAATAGTAAATGAGATAAGCATTAAATATGTTCAGATGTGATCCCCATGTACAGCTTACAAACCTTCTTAGGAATTGTGTCCATTTAAAATTGTCTGGTACTTTGAAGCGCTTTTCTGACTCCTGGGCAGAAGTTCTTATTTAGCTCTTCTTTCTTGGGTAGAATGAATAAAATAAAAGAATTTCCAGCATTTGGAAGATAAGAACAAATGATAAAAGCCAAGACTGTGGCTCAACCCCCCCCCCCCCCCCCCAGTTCCTGCTGCCTCGCCACTTTCCAAACATTCATTTTCTGCTATTACCCGACAATTTTTCCTACTCTGGCTGGAGATAAAGAAAAAGATAAATACGGTACTTTACTTTCTAAATATAGGTGCATTACTGCGGATGCACATTTACAATCCTGTGATTTTGGTTTGATAAAAAAAAGGGGTCTGGGCCCTGCAATTTTGGGAGAAAATAAGTGAAAATTGACAGGCGTGTGCATTTATGGAGAAATTAGCAGGAACAACGTTTTTTTCAGAATTCTATGCTTTTGGAGCAAGGAAGGCTAATTATATTACATTTTCTATTTGAAGATAAAAAAACTAGAAAATACACTTAACTATGTATAGAGAGCTGCATGGCTAAGAAGTGGTATAAAAATATATACATAAATACATATTATTGATTCATTAACCTTATCTGGAGAAAACAGCAGCAATACTGTGAGGGGCAGATAATGGGCACATTATGCCATGTTTCCTGTACTTTGCCCTGCAGGTCTCTGCACTCTGTCTTGGACACAGATGGCAATATTTTTGCTATGCTTTCAATATTTTTGGTCCATTTGGTTTAGGACGTTTGTTAAATCCACATCCCTGGTCTCTAGGTTTTGCCCCAAGCTGATTTATTTTGAATCATACAATGATTTTGTGACATTATTTTTCTACAGGATTTAACAAAACTGTGTGGCTAAGGGCTATGAGGAAAGGGAAATATGGAATTTGGGGTAAGGGCATTGACGCCTAAATGGGAGGCAAGTCAGGTTAGGGGGTTGATAAGGTAGGACCTTGCTATAATGCAGTCCTATCAGAGGGTCTAGCTTGCTTATGTTTCACCAATGAGGGTCTGAGTTGTTGGGGTATATTTCAGGGGCTCTAGTCAGAGCCACATACCATCTATATAATAGATTTAAAGAGAGTATAATATGATTGAGACATTTTGTATATTTAGATATCTCAAAAAGTTGCACTCATGGATCTGCAGTGATGTTCACAGGCACTATGTGCCAATGGTTGGGTTTTGCATTAGCGGTATACACTTATCTTAGCCTGGGTGATGTGCTGTGCTGTTAATGGCCTCATTGTCATAGATTTGGGTTTGGAACTATGTTCTGTAACATTCTCCTCTCTGCTTTTCCCATGCATGACCTTGGCTATTAGTGGACAATTCAGGTAACACACTCAATGACTAGGTAATGAGATTTGTCTCAATATGATCCAACGCCATCTGTAGGGTGCAAGAATAAGCATTTTGGAAGACCTACCATAACTAATTGGGAAAAAAAGGCAAAGCTGATGGGAGACCATATTTGATGTGTGTAAACCTGTTATTCACCAACCAACTTGAAGAAAGTGTAAATTTAAGTTGCAGTAGCACTTACAACCTGTGGTTTTGTTGTCAATAGCTAATAAATTCCACCCATATTTACACTGCTCTAGCCCTTTGTGCAATTGTATCTGTCTTCCTACACTCAAGTGCAGTTTGACTGTCTTCCTATTGATTTGGTTTTGCACCAGTCTACAAAAAATAATCACCTCTCTGGCAAGGTCAGTGGCAATGGAGAGGTCGGCAGAGTGAGAATCATAAATAGCTTGTCACAAACACTAATGGAGCCACTTATGCACGCTTGCTGGGGGAGGAATCCAGAAAAGCACTTTAGCCACATGCAAATGATGCACTTTCACTGTTACTACCAGGTCGGTGAGATTGTGAAATTCCCTCAGGTTTGACATTTTAAAACACAACTTTTCCTGCAAATTAAATACAATTAAAGAGCAAGGAACCCCCCCCCCCCCCCCCCAGAACCGAAGCAGTTCATTTTAATGAATCTCTGTCCCCTACAGTTAAACATGTTCTCGGCCAGTCTTGGTGTCCACTAGGTATTTAGGTCCAATGCCCCGTTTAGGCACCGGACCTAAATGCACCCCTCATGTTGTGGAAGTGATGTGGCTTGTGACGTCACTTCCTGCCTATGCTTGCTGAGGACCCCCCTACATCCCCCTGACTCTGCCATCAAATTTCAATAGGTTTGATCTGGTGGTGGTGGTGGCCGGGGGGGGGGTTCCAATTATGTAGGCACCACGAGGGCTGCCCCTGTGAAGCTGCTGCCCTAGGCACAGGCCCTTAGGTGCCTATATATAAAATACACCTCTGGTGTCCGTATGAATGACAAACCATACAGTTTTGGGTTTGTTATGTTCAATGGAATCTACATTTTCAGAATTTAGGACAGAAATCTATATGAAAACATTACAACACTGAAACGGTGGAGAATCTTCTCTACATCTAGTGAGCATTTGTAGTTTCAAATTATTGACACCTTTTTTTCTGCAAAACCCCCAGGTCCCAAGCATTCTGGATAATAGATCCCCTACCTATATTCTACATGGAAACCAGGATACCAGTAAGTGCAGAGTAATTGTAATGTTTTCCATTGCAGCCACTTTTTTGTATCCTGTCAACTTACTGATCCATCCTCCCACTGACCCAGTGCTGCCCAACTTTTTCCATTTAGTAGGTTATTTAGTCCCAATACCACATGTTAGGGGGACTTAATTTTTACAACGATGGAGGCCATCAAAATCCCTTTGAAGGCCACATCCAGCCTGAGGGTCTGTAGTTGGACAGCCATAGAGCACTGTTTGCAGCTCCAGGTTTTATGGCTTATCATAGACATATTGGTTGAAACCTTCAGCATATAAAGTAAATACAATACTGGTGCTATAGTAACAGCTACAGAACCCCTTTCTTTTCCCATCCAGCAACCCTTTGACTGCTCTCAGCCCCTAATAAGCAGCGAAACCATGAAACTGCAAGAAACAGGCGTTCACCTATAAATAACAATACACGTCGGCATTTGGAACTGGCACTGATAACCTTTAGAAGATTTGTTATTAACAGTCATTACGTAAATGTGTATTTAATGTGCATTTGTATTAAAGGGCATTTTTTCCCCTTCATGCTGTCAGAGTACCATGAAGATGATTAATGTAGGAATCTGAAATAGCTCTCTGCTTGATTAGTAACATTAAACTTGATTTTTCCTTACTGTGGATACAAACAATTCTCTAACACAGATTCATTTGGGCTATTCAGAACTATCACGTTTGCTGCCATTATGCTTAAAAGTAGCACTCCTGATTGGTTGTCATGGGTTCCCGACATGGGGCAGATTTTCCTTTCTTATATTATAATACCCCTTAGTGACTACACCAATCTCATTAAAACTTTAAATATAAATAAAGAAGACAAGAAATATTGCTATTAATCAAATCACTATCCCTTTATCTGGAGTCAGGTTACCTATAGATTACCATGCATTACACAATGATTGTAGGTAACCAGCGCATCAGTGTACTTAAAGGGGAACTGCGGCTTCCAAAACAAAATGTGTTAAAGAGCCCGCACAACACAGAAACCCTATACCTATCACTGTAATCTGTTCCTTCAAAAAGTAAGAATAAATCCCATTATATGCTGAAATCCAGCTGCAAAACAGTTCATCTCTTTTTGCATCATTTAAAATCCTGGCAGGGAAGGAGAGACTAAAACATTGATGTTACAAATTGTAACAACTTTCCACAGCTTGTAGTCATCATTCAGAACTACATAACCCACAATGCACTGCACTGTGATGTTCCGTTCCTTATTGATATCACGTGTGCAGGGAATTGTGGGATTTGCAGGATGCAGGCTGTAGACAGTCGACTTCTGTTCAGCAGGGGAACTAGGGGCGGGGCTTAGGGAACTGTTCCAAACCATATTATTACATTAATGAAAAGGCTGCATATTTTTTGATTGATATATATTGCAAAGTTGCTTGAAAGTATGTTTTTTGCAAAAAAAAAAAAAAAAAAAGCGTAAGTTGTGTTTGGGTGGAGTTCCCCCCTTAAATGCCCAGTACTGTAACCCTTGTAACTCCTTGTAAACCACAGTGTACATTTGTGGAGCCATTTAATACAATAACCCCTTTGCTCCAATCTCTAGAACTCTTGCTCAGTAGCCCAAGTAGCTTCATAGCCCATTCGTCACTTTGCTCCCATAGGTTTTTTATCGTATCTCCTTGGGGATAAGGCCTCTAGAACCGAGCACATTTTTTGAGCTCAACTACAGATGGAACGCATGTTATCTTTAGATTTGGACATATCTGACCATGTCCCGCCACCCAGTCCAGAACCTGTATACCAGCAGCGCCGGATTTCTTATCCGGGGGCCCCCAAATTTGTGCTGCCCTAGGCCCGGGCCTTTGTGGCCTCGCCACATATCCGGGCCTGTATACCAGTACACTTTATCCACCAGTGAATTCATGGCTTTGCCTCTAAACTTTAAATGTCCAACAGTTCTTTTATTCTTTAGAAGAACTGATTCCATTATGTTCCCTACTGCTGATGAGATTACAGTGTATCGACACCTTAGCTGGTTGACAACTCCGGTTTCCCAGGGGGGCGCAGCCATCGGCTGAATGTGATCTGAAAAGGACATGAACATGGCTGTTGCTCACAATCCTTCATTCTTTCTTTTGTGTCTATAAATAAACCCGTTTTCTCTGCCCACTAGGGGGGCAAGCAGGGCTGATTACTTACTACTTGGGCAATCAGTATGATACATTGTGTCCGTCACATTTTTTTTTCTCTCTGAATTCATTGATTTTTTTTTCCTTTCTGTTTCAGTCTGGGGATCTACATTTCCTTGTCGCTGATCTGTAAGAGGCAAAGTTAATGTGCTTTACACTTAAGGGAAAACACACACTATATAAAAGAAGCACTAACATAGTGCACTGACACTTGACCATAGTCTTCCTCTCCTGAAAGTCCCTGTGTATTGCAATTAATAGAACTGTCTGCTCCTACCATGGGCTGATATTTGTGCAAGGGATTCAGAGTTATGCATCTGATTAGCGCCAATGCCCATCATTTCAGTTGCCATAAGGTAACCTCAAGTAACCATGGCAATATCTTCTTAGCCCACTGACTCCTTTTTTGATTAAAGCATTACCATTTGGCCAGAGGTTAAAATCCCAAATTTCCCTCCAATTGACCTGCAAGCTCAGCTTCTAGAACAGTGATCCCCAACCAGTGGGGACCCCTTTTTTTACAAGTATCTAGGAGACCAAATAGGGATTCTACTCAAAAATCCCTTCCTGGCCTTCAGGCTGGGCCCCCCTAGTGGGACCAGACACACAATTTAGGAACCACTGCCTAAAGGTGGCCATACACGGGCTGATTGTAGCTGCCGATATTGTTCCCTTGGACCGTTTTGGCAGCTTATTGGCCTGTGTAGGGGTAGAAACAACGGCCATACCCGACCCATATCTGGCTTGAAATTGGCCAGATATCAATCGAGCAGGTTAAAAGAATCAGTCGGATCGGGGACCGCATCGGCTCGTTGATGTGGTCCCCAAACCGACTGTGCCATTGCCGCTGTTAGAATTCGATCGTTTGGCCCCAGGGCCAAATGATCGAATTAGCCTACATTTTCCCGATATCGCCCACCCGTAGGTGGGGATATCGGGAGAAGATCCGCTCGCGGATCTTAACGTGTATGGCACCTTTAGCCCCACTCTCTCACAGTCACTGAAGGCTTTTCCTCTCTATAAAAATGTATTGGGCCACTAGGTGTGTCCAACAGTTACGTTGGACAATAGTTGAGATCATGGCAGTTAAAATTCTTTCCTATATTTAATAATTTAAAGCCTGTTGAAACAATTCGGGACACAGCACTGAATACAAATAATGGATTCACTTTGTAATACTTTTCTTTGTTCCTTTAGAGTTTTGTTAATTAGACAGCCGACAAAAATCAACCCTGTGGCAGAGTCTCGGTGGCTCCTTTGAATATATTGTTCTGACAAACTGCTCCGAAATACTACAGAAAGGAACCTCTGGGGCGTTAATATGTTTTGTGATGGTTGTTGTGTTCCTGTAAATGGTTCACAGACTGGGAGCAATATGAATCATTCCTGTCATACTGAAATACACGATTAAAACACCTGGCTTTGTGTTCCTTACTCTGCCATTACTAGATCATTATGAACACAAATTCATTTTAGGAGAGATGTTTATTTAATGTTTAAGGGGCTCTGTATCATTTCCAGCTGAGCTGTGCGTTGTACCTATTCTGCCATAGTTTTATGGTATCTCTCTGTATTGGCTATGAGCAAACTTAGGGGGCTGTTCCTGCTGAATTGTGCTTATTACAGAGGAATACCTATGCTGCCATAGTTTTATGGTATCTCTCTGTACAGGCTATGAGCAAACTTAGGGGGCTGTTCCTGCTGAATTGTGCTTAGTACAGGGGAATCCCTATGCTGCCATAGTTTTATGGTATCTCTCTGTGCAGGCTATGGGCAAACTTAGGGGGCTGTTCCTGCTGAATTGTGCTTAGTACAGGGGAATACCAATGCTGTCATAGTTTTATGGTATCTCTCTGTGCAGGCTATGGGCAAACTTAGGGGGCTGTTCCTGCTGAATTGTGCTTAGTACAGAGGAATACCTATGCTGCCATAGTTTTATGGTATCTCTCTGTACAGGCTATGAGCAAGAATAACACTATGAAAGATTTTGATAGAAGTGAATCCCGTTTCACCATATTTGTTTGTGGTTGCACAGTACAAGTTGGGAGACTGCAAAATGTAAATGAAAAGAGAATGGGATGGATTTGCAAAGCATTCCCGCTGTGTTGTACCAGCTCTTCTTTACCAACACTCTGTAACCATTTGGGATCTGAGCAGCTCAGCTGATTTTCTGAAAATGAAATGTTTTCCCATTTTTGCCTGATATAGGATTTCAGCTTGGGGTCTCCTTTGTTGTATTTTTTCTTTCATAATGCACCAAATGGCAAAAACCTTGAGAAAAATATGGGGTTACAAAAAAATGGGGGAAAAGTCCAAATTGGGTAACTTGTGAAAAAATAGGGGGGTTAACAGCTGTGCATCCCTCAGAAATGTCCCCTAGCTTGTGTGTCATTGGGATGAACAGTGCCAGAAACCAAAGGGAACAATTATAATCCCCTTCAAGTGGTAGGTCACCCTAATTTAACGTTTAGGATGATATAGAAAGTAATATGAAATTGATCTTTGTGGTCTTTTTGTTGGCCAGCTCTCCAGTTTGGTATTTCAGCAGTTATCTGGTTGTTAAGTTCTTGTTTACCTTATTGCCCAGGCAAGGATTTGAATAAGAGATTGGAATAAGAAAAAGGTAATGGCCCAATAGGAAAATAAGTAATAAAAGTAATATTAACAATAAACTGTACTCTCAGAGAGCAAGAGATTTGTGTGCCAGGGTCAGTGACCCCCATCTGAAAGCTGCAAAGAAGCAAATAGGGTTGCCACCATGTTGGTATGTTACCTGCCAAGCCTGTAAAACACCTGCCAAGGCCAGGCCAGAGTCAGTATTACAAATTTACCGACAATGTAGTAGCCCGTAAATTTGGCCCCCTTAAGTCCCAGATCTGCCCATAACCTGGCCAAAACATACCCCTTCTCTTCCTCCTTCTCCTTCCCTAAGCCTCATCTAGATGTCCATGATGTCATAGCCCTGCCCCCTTTTTATCATCACCCTGCCATATTACATCACAGACCACTCTTTTTGCTGCCCCCTGCTGGCTGGTAAATGTATTTTTAAAAGTCGCAACCCAAATGGCAAATGAAATAGAACCCAGATTTTACCTTTCCCTGGGGGCTGTGTCAAAACAGGGTTAATTCGATAAAGATGTAATATCTGTGAAAAAAACATAACTTGTCTATGAGACCATGAAAATACGGCATCTATTCTGGGAAAACAAAATATCTAGGTAGAAAGAATTGGAGTTGTACTGTAATAAAAAGAAACTAGTAAGTGCATACTGTTACAATAGGAATGCCTGAATCATTGGGCTAAAAGGTACAGTAAGAAATGTAGTAATATGCCTTTAATATTATGTCCAAGTCAGAAAGCTGACCCACTGTTCCAACTGAAATAATCACTAGTGCTTCAGTGCATAATTCCCTCTGCCTTTTGTCCTAAATAATCATTTAAGATGAGGACAAAGCTTGGCTCAATAGAAAGCAATAACGCGGTTCTGTTGCAGTCTACGAATAAAGCCGCAGCTGGGCTAAACAATAGGGCAGCTCCCATTTCTATTTTCAAACAAAAAGAATGGTTCTGCACTCATACTCTCGTACTCTATTTTAGGGCACATAAATGAGAGATGAATCCCGGTATATCTGTTCCCCTTCATTAGCAAAGGTTTGATTGGGAGTTATTCCTCCTTCTCTGACTAATGATAATCAGATCAATGTAGCCAAGAGGAGAGAAAGACCAGATCTACTCCTTTAATCACTGTGAGTTCTCCTCTTCGCACTCCGGCACCACTGTATTAGGAGGTGGCACTGCAGGAAATAATGCTGTTAATAGCATGTGCTGGCAAAGGATGGGAGACAGTCAGAGGTGTTATTAGTGAGCTTGTGTATAATTCTGGAGGATGGAAATAAAAGCTTTTTATACAGCCTACAGCTGCTTAATTGCCAGCTTTGATGTACAGCGCAGGGAGATGGATTTGTACCATTGAACAAGAAAAGAACAATATTTCTGACAATAAAAGTTTCTGTAAAACTCGAGCCAATTACCTCTCTCTCCCCCGAGGCGCCTTTGTTTAAGTAATAAGACAATGTAAGACAGTGCCCCCCCTATGCTGGTTACAATTCCCCAAGGGCGTAATTGAAGTCAGTGTTACATACAGCACGGGCGGATTGTAGTTCGAACGGAAGGGAGTATTCTAGGTAACCTGGGGCCGGGGTTATCTAAACGTTCCGTTTCACAGTGTGTCGGCCCAGATGTGTATTTATTAAATTACCGGTAATAAAATGAATTTGTAGGCTATTTATTATTGTGCCAGTGGACAATCTGCCAATTTTAGCTGGAAGAAAGAATCGTTGGCTCATCATTAGTAGAAAAGTTCAGTAGTTACAATTTTTTCCCTTGGCAAGCCTGTCCCACTGACACATCTTATTGTACAGTGCTGCGGAATATGTTGGCGCTTTATAAATAAATGTTAACAATAATAATAATAATAATAAATCCTTACCTGTTGTTTAAGGGGAGCTCCACCCAACTTAAGCTTTTTGAAAATAAAACATAATTTCAAGCTACTTTGCAATATACATCAATTATAAAATATGCAGCCTTTTCATGATTTTTAATGTAATAATATGGTTTGGAACAGTTCCCTGTTCCCCTGCTGATCTGGCTGACTACTTGGAGACTCAAATAAATATAACAGTAATCGACTGTCCTCAGCCTCCTTCAGCCTTTATCCTCTTAATCCCACAATTCCCTGCACACGTAATGTCAATAAGGAAAGGAACATCACAGTGCAGTGCATTCTGGGTTATGTAGTTCCTGCATGCTGTCTGTAAACTGTGGAGATGTTGCTACAATTTTTAACATCAATGTTTTAGTCTCTCCTTCTCTGCCAGGATTTTAAATGATGCAGAAAGAGAAATCTGTTTTGCAGCTGGATTTCAGCATATAAAAATGGCAGTTATTCATACTTCTTGAATGAACATATTAAAGTGGTAGGTATATTAGGGGTTTCTCTGTTGTTTGGAGCTCTTTACCAAATTTTGGTTTATAAGCTGAAGTTCCCCTTTAAACTACAGAGGCCATATACCCAGGGCTCGCTTACAAATGCAGTTGCAAGTGCAAATGAAAATGCAAAATTGAGGGTGCATTGACACTATTCAGATATATATTCAGACTATAATTGCCATTGTGTTTGTGAATGAGCCTTCTGATTTGCTGTTGTGTTGTAGATGGAATCTCAGTCCAGTTCATCACAGACTTGACAATATACAGATTTGCTGGACAATGGGTTCAATTCCATTAATGGGATACTGTCATGATTTTTATGGTATACTTTTTATTTCTAAATTACACAGTTTACATAGCAAATAATTCACTCTATCATTTAAAATATTATTCTTGAACCAACAAATGTATTTTTAGCTGTAATATTGGTGTGTAGGCGCCATCTCAGTACATTGTGCCTGAGTCTGAGCTTTCAGAAGGAGCCAGCACTACATATTAGAACTGCTTTCAGCTAACCTATTGTTTCTCCTACTCCCATGTAACTGGAGGAGTCCCAAGCCGGACTTGGATTTCTTACTATTGAGTGCTATTCTCATATCTATCATTTCTCACATAACAGATTGTCCCATTGCCAACCCCATCATGATGAGTCCTCACCACAGAGCTATGACAGCATATGGGCCGGGTAGTGATGTCATAGGGGCAGGGCTATGACATGAGTGATCGGTGATTGGTTTTCCAAATTTGGAAAAATGGGCAGGCAGTTTTGAACTGGACAGCACTTTTGGAAACTGGGCTGTCTCGGTCAAAACCAGACAGGTGGCAACCCTACCTCACCAACTTTCCGTCTTCTTTTATGGCCTTTCCAGCCTAAGACTTTCCCTTTTTATTATGCATGGGAGGCTGCACTCAACATACAACTGTCCTTAGCTTTCATGATAAACAGCGTCGGACTGGGCCGACCGGAAAAAACCCAGGTGGGCCCCACTGACCCAGACCCAATCCAGACCACCTGCCCTGCTGATCTCTTTCCTCAGTCGTGGCAAAATTAAGTATAAGGTATGCGTGTGGGGGGAGGGACTGGCAGTAAGCGGGCAGCAGGGTCCCTGGGATAGTAGCCCTGGTAGGTCTCACACCCTCCAGTCTGACCCTGGTGATAAGAATATCACATGGGGGTCCAAAGGGCAATCAGAATAATTATCTTTCCTGCTATCGATCATATTTTTTTAAGAGCAGTCCACACTTTCATGATTGGTTCTGTGTGTAGGGCCTGCTATAGTGTATACTGGGTTGCTGCTGTTTAATGCCAAAACCTTCTGCGTACAGCTCCCTGCGTGATTTAAGTTCTTTTCCCATGAAAACTGGTGAATATGCAACAAAGATCTTCTACTACAAGGAACTTACTGGCACAGCGTATCCTCCGGTAATGAAGCTGAATAAGGGTAGGTAAAGCCAATCTGGCTGCAATTACGTGGGAGGGCAGTTTCTAGAATTGCCAGCAGCTAAATCAGAGCTAATTTATTTGATATTTTGTATGATGTTTACATGTTTTCCTACTAGGCTTAATGCAGAGAGATTAAACGGATGCAAACATGAATAAATGGATAAGGAAAAGAAATTCCTCCTCCGCACCGGTTGCTGTCAGGCTTTTTTCAGGTCAAGGCCAATCCTTTGGTCAGGGACTTGCTTAGACGCTAACAAGAATACAGATATACTATAGGAAAGCATTGATGTATCACCTGTTCAAGCATAAGTCAAAAAATATCTAGGGCAGTAACCCTATACTTTCTGTTCAAGTGTACTGTGCTTATTGCCAGAGGGTGCTGTGGGAACCCTGGAGCTACCACCTGGTCAGTAGGTGGCGGTAGTTCAAGGGTTTCCATGCTTCAATAGGCACAGAAGCACCCAATTTGTATAAGAAGACAAGAATGACTGAATGGCCAAGCACAACTATATAGGGAAATGCAAAGAGCACATTTTGATGCAAGTACCTGGTGCTTTTAAGCATAACTGACTGGACAGAGGAATAACAATAGAGTCATCAAACTCTGCAGCAGCTCAGAGGGGGAGACGTGACTAGGGCACAGCAGAACTCTGACTACCGCACAGTTTCAATACGTCTCTGTGAGCAGGTCGTCTTCTCAAAATATTTGGGCACCCTAAAATCCTTTGTGCCTTGAGGTCCAGTTATACCACTGCTGATGACTATGGGAAGCAGTTCAATGCCAAAAGAGAAATTAAAAGTCCTCTTTCCTAATGCCCCTGCATGCAGGAGCAGCTGTGCCAAAGGAGAAGGCTGGAAGTACTCCGGTGTCTATACCGCAGAGTACCTTTTACATGTAAAACAGCTAGCAAATTCCTTTATCTGATCCGAGATAAAAAAAAAATCAAGTTTTTCCCAAGACTGAAAGTGTCTAGGCATGTGCGCTCCCACCTTACAGCAAGCTTCTGTGCTAGAATATCAAGTGCCCCCCTGGGACCAAATCATTGTGTGACATTATTAAAGGTGGCATTTTCATAGAGCAGAATAATATTCATTTTGAAACATCGACATGAACAGAAGTAGAGAATGAATCATACTGTATACATTGCAAGGAGCACTTTCTGCTATGAAATATGATATAATGAGAAATGTTGTCACTAATGAGCTCTGACACCTGATTAGCTGTTGATGGGGGGCTGATGTATTTTGATCTTACATGATCCAGTAGACTTCCATCTGACAACCAATGTCTGCCTGTGTATGGCCAGATACTATAAAAAGGGCAAAATAGGTAACTGCCGGCTTTAATTAGCTTGGAGGTATCACCCATGCCTATTGGTGCTGGGCGTGAAGAGAACCCTGCTTAGGAGACTGCAGTAGCTCCAGGGTTTCCCTGTGTAAATAAATGCAGCAACATTGGCTAACAGTCCTGCAGTCCAGTTAGGGATCTAAAAAATGCCCCTACTGAGCACTATGTCCATGATATGGCTGACTAGCTTATTGTCTGTATGTGCATGATATAAAATCAACCAATCCTACATCCCATGCATATGCATAATGAGTGAGCTGGCAGTCATCACTAAGCATATGTCCTAATGGCCACCCACAGTGGAAGCTCCCTCCTGGTGCAGACCTCATAGTGTTCACCCTCCCCATTTTCTGGCCAAGATAGTTCCTCCAACAAGCGAACACCTCTTGTGGGAGAAAAATGTTTTGCTATTACAGTTGCCCTTTAAGGTGGCTATACATGGTAAGATCTGCTCTTTTGTCAAGGTTATCAAATGAGGGGATCTTTACCTGATTGGCCCCCAAGTCAGTAGGAGAAATGAGGATGACCCAATTGCTTAGGCTCAGGCGATAAAGCAGATCATAAAAGGGGCCTATAGAGACCTGTTGGGAGAGGACCACATCAACGTACCAAGCCTGTTCGTTTGTCATGTTACATAGTAAGGAAAGAGGATATATGAAAAGATTGGGGTTCATTGGCAAAGCTAGTTTATTGTAGAGATAAGCAAGAAAATAATAAGTAGATGATATTTTGATGGATGTGTATGGTCCTTCCTAATGATCTGACTGATTTGTGGCTGGCAGATATGGCGCAAGTTAAATAATTATGTTTAATAAAAATCACATTGGTGCATGGATGTGTTCCACTCTTGACGAGTCTGCTTGTTCCGCAGTATAATCTGATGGTTTGGGTAGGAGCTAAATGATATGATGGCTAGTTTACAAGTGTGGGGGCACAAGTGCAAGAACACTAGGGTGGAAGAGTGTACTGGATTGAATTTCCTACCTACCATTGGGCAGGCAGTATGTACAGGGCCCCAATGTGGGCCAAAACTCCTTCTAACTTGTACATGAAAATAAAGCACACATTTGGGGCGGGTATGGGGAGGAAGGGGTGGCACCTACATGTCTCCCCCCACACCCCCTTTTAATCTAGTGCAGAATAACGCAGGCCACACTGGATTCAAACAGTTTGCTGCAGATCCCTGCAGATATTTGCACAATGCCCATACATTAAACAAGGTGAGAGAAAATGGCTAATTGCAGTTTTTTTTTTGCACTTGTAAATGACCCCTATGGTCTGGTTCTGTGTGTAGGGCCTGCTATAGTGTATACTGGGTTGCTGCTGTTTAATGCCAAAACCTTCTGTGTACAGCTCCCTGCGTGATTTAGGTTCTTTTCCCATGAAAACTGGTGAATTTGCAACAAAGATCTTCTACTACAAGGAACTTACTGGCACAGCGTATCCTCCGGTAATGAAGCTGAATAAGGGTAGGTAAAGCCAATCTGGCTGCAATTACGTGGGAGGGCAGATTCTGTAATTGCCAGCAGCTAAATCAGAGCTAATTTATTTGATATTTTGTATGATGTTTACATGTTTTCCTACTATGCAGAGAGATTAAACGGATGCAAACATGAATAAATGGATAGGGAAAAGAAATTCCTCCTCCACACCGGTTGCTGTCAGGCTTTTTTCAGGTCAAGGCCAATCCTTTGGTCAGGGACTTGCTTAGTTGCTAACAAGAATACAGATATACTATAGGAAAGCATTTATGTATCACCTGTTCAGGCATAAGTCAAAGAATATCTAGGGCAGTAACCCTATACTTTCTGTTCAAGTGTACTGTGCTTATTGCCAGAGGGTGCTGAGGGAACCCTGGAGCTACCACCTGGTCAGTAGGTGGCGGTAGTTCAAGGGTTTCCATGCTTCAATTGGCACAACAACACCCAATTTGTATAAGAAGACAAGAATGACTGAATGGCCAAGCACAACTATATAGGGAAATGCAAAGAGCACATTTTGATGCAAGTACCTGGTGCTTTTAAGCTTAACTGACTGGGGAAAAGTGCAAGTTGCCCACCGTGCTTGTGGATGTAAATAAGCATTATAACTTGTGTGGCATAGGGCTACTGGCCAGAGGCATAACAATAGAGTCATCAAACTGACATGGGGCAAGTTAAATAATTATGTTTAACAAAAATCACATTGGTGCATGGATGTGTTCCACTCTTGACGGGTCTGATTGTTCCACAGTATAATCTGATGGTTTGGGTAGGAGATAAATGATATGATGGCTAATTTACAAGCGTGGGGGCACAAGTGCAAGAACACTAGGGTGGAAGAGTGTACTGGATTGAATTTCCTACCTACCATTGGGCAGGCAGTATGTACAGGGCCCCAATGTGGGCCAAAACTCCTTCTAACTTGTACATGAAAATAAAGCACACATTTGGGGCGGGTATGGGGAGGAAGGGGTGGCACCTACATGTCTCCCCCCCCCACACCCCCTTTTAATCTAGTGCAGAATAACGCAGGCCACACTGGATTCAAACAGTTTGCTGCAGATCCCTGCAGATATTTGCACAATGCCCCATACATTAAACAAGGTGAGAGAAAATGGCTAATTGTAGTTTTTTTTTGCACTTGTAAATGACCCCTATGGTCTATCAGGCAAAGAACCCATAGCAAAGAAAAATAAATTAGTATTTACTGGTCTAGTGAAGTCAGAATAAGCCAAAGACTGGTTGAATAAATGGGTTACAAATCTGAACAATATTACTTTATAACCCCCTGTGGCCTTCCAGCAGTTGGGTATCGAGGCATGCTGACTGATATAGTTGAACAACTCCTGGTGCCCCGTTCTGAGGTAGTAGCCTGTTACATGTTCCTCAGTCTTATATGGCAGTCAATAATTAAAAAATCACAAGAAGGCTTTATAATTTTCTTTATATCTAATTTTGACGAATCCCTTTTTTACTTCGGTGATTAAAAATATTTATCTCTACTCGATTTCATCGATTTTATTCTCTCTTATAAAATTAAGGAGAAGGGAAAAAAAACCTAATTAGCAAGATGGAATTGACTTGTGCGTCCGTTGATGGTTGAAGTTCTCTAGAGCCAGCTCAGACAGATCTATCCCTGGCACAGCTGGAAAGGACTCTAAATGTCGGTATCGCTGCTTGGGATGCGTGACGCGGCAACTCGCTATTCAAGAGCTCTTAACAATCAGGTATTTTTAGTAAGTCACTGTTCATTCCATATCCATAATGGGCCTGTTTATAGTCTTGAAAGTCTGGCATTTTGATTAAAACAGCCCCCTACCCCCTTTGTTACATGCTGACTGTTACTAGCTCAAGAGCTGCGTATCTGATAGCAATGCTTCTCTGAAATGGGCAGGTTTTTGTAGCCTATTGTACAATTGTTACTAATAAATACCTCTCTCTGGGTAGGTGAATATAATTAAACTATTGTGTTTGCTGCTGTTGATCTGTTCTCTTTTCACTGCTTCAGGTAGAAGAGAACACACTGCACTGACAAATAATGCTGTCTAATGGTGGCCATACACGTACCAATTCCGATCTTTCGTGCGACCATTGGTTGCATGAAAGATCGTTCCCACCCAATACTGACATTCAGGGCTGAATCAGATATGGAGATAGAAACAACAGAATTTCTACCTCCTTCTGCCGATTCAGCCCTGAACTTAGATTTTGCTCGGGAACCTTCAATGGCGCCTGATCAAAATCTTTTAACCTTCCCGATCGACGAGTCGACCAATATATGCAGCTTTTTGTGATATCGGTTGCCTTGTCGAGCCACCATACATGCACCGAATATCGTACAAAACGAGGTTTTGTATGGTATTATCAGTGCGTGTATGGCCGGCTTAAGTTCTCACTTCAGTTTTTATCTATGGACATCATTATTAAGTCAAAACTTTCTCTTATGCTCAAAAAAGCAATCTCCAAGGAGTTAAAAAAACACATGGCAGATAGTTATTTAATAGCTGTGGGTGCATTTGTGCCATCACTGTAGTATTAAGTGTCAATAATGTATCACCTATGCCTTGGCATCTACTGATTGTGAGGGGCAAAGGCCCTAAAATTTACACCTGCGACTATGCAGGCATTAACACCAGCCTTTTTTTTTCCCTCTGCACCCACACGCCCAAGAAATTGGGTATTAGGATGGCATGAAATAGCTCACAGCTTTGTTACAAACATTATAACAAGATTATGACAATTTACAAACACTACAAAGTGGGCACAGGAAGGAAACAGATGGGGCTATATGGTGGGCACAGGAAGGAAACAGATGGGGCTATATGGTGGGCACAGGAAGGAAACAGATGGGGCTATATGGTGGGCACAGGAAGAAAACAGATGCAGACACATGGTGGGCACAGGAAGGAAACAAATGGGGCTATATGGTGGGCACAGGAAGGAAACAGATGGGGCTATATGGTGGGCACAGGAAGGAAACAGATGGGGCTATATGGTGGGCACAGGAAGAAAACAGATGCAGACACATGGTGGGCACAGGAAGGAAACAGATGGGGCTATATGGTGGGCACAGGAAGGAAACAGATGGGGCTATATGGTGGGCACAGGAAGGAAACAGATGGGGCTATATGGTGGGCACAGGAAGGAAACAGATGGGGCTATATGGTGGGCACAGGAAGAAAACAGATGCAGACACATGGTGGGCACAGGAAGGAAACAGATGGGGCTATATGGTGGGCACAGGAAGGAAACAGATGGGGCTATATGGTGGGCTCAGGAAGGAAAAAGATGGGGCTATATTGTGGGCTCAGGAAGGAAACATACTCAGCCACACTATGGGGACAGGAAGATAACATACTCAGCCATAAAAACATAGTTATGCCCAATTTTTTTTACATTCTATTTAAACAAATTGCCTACTTTTACGCTAAATTTACATTCTGAATTTCTCGCTTACTTTTCCTCCTCCCTCTGCCATTTCATTTTCCCCTGTGTACACAAACACTTCAGTAGCTACGAATGAGGGATCTGTAAAAGCAAACCATAAAGCTGAAATTTTCCTCTAAGCTTCCTATCGGGCAGAGCAGTCAGGTTTGATCAATGAGTTTCATAAGCCTCGGCCACCGCCAGCCCCTCACCACTCTGCCAGCTGCCAAGCTGGGCACCAGACTAGTAGATTTCTGCTGGTTTATTGACAGCTACAGGCACTTCCTATGAACTTCACCTCCAAACCTCAAATCAGTTGGTTTAAAACATTAATCACAACCTGGTGATTGTCCTTATTCAGATTTAATGTTTAGCGTAATGGGGATAGGATGTTGTTCATGGCAGACCTGCCCGTAGGCAGAATGTCTACACATACAAAATAACAATCACAGGTTGCTGGATTTTCTGCCTGATGGGGAATGTTTGATTTTTTTCATCAATAGTCTCTGTCAGGAATTTCAAATGATTAGCTTTTTGGATGGCGTTACTATAGTTTCTGTGCAAATTAATCACCTAAATTTATACTTTTGAACTGCTAAACCACTAGAACTTAAGCCATAACGTCTGAACTGCCACTAACAGTGGGTATCAGATAGGATCTGTGCCACTGTGACAGAATGCTCTGTTATACAGATAGCTAGAATCTCAGCCATAAAGCAGGGCAGGACTGCTGCTTACAATGGGTATCAGATAGGATCTGTGCCACTGTGACAGAATGCTCTGTTATACAGATAGCTAGAATCTCAGCTGCTTTGAGAGGGATAAAGAGGATGCCCCCATGTGATTACAGCACCCCATGCAAGCACAAGTGGGTAATTGTTTCTATGAATCCAGTCTATTTTAAAGCAGAAATACAATCTTTATCTTTGAGAGAGCTCCCCTTCAAATCTATGTATAATATAATGCCACAGCTAGCAATTTTCTTTTGATAAAATACGAATTTTACCTAGTAAATCCACCACCATAAAATAAAAATGAACAAAAAAAAACGATTTTAATTTCAAATCAAGTATCTTTAAGCATCCGTCTCTCCCATTTTAATTTAGATTTTTCTGGTTTTCTAAGTCCTTAACTCCAAATGGATTTTTTGATTTACACCTGAGCAGCTGGAAGGACAAGTTGGAGAGGGAGGCAAAGTCAATAAGAGAGTCGGCAAGACCCTGCAGTTGCTCAGGTTGGGGGTTTTATGGAAATCCGGTCAATGTCTGTGCTTTATTACTTACAAGCAGGGGGGAATGGGCTATAAATTGAATTGGAAGTACCCCAGGTTCCTTTTGGATAGATTTTTCAGAAGACGCATTGCCTGACACGGGGAAGCTACGCATTGCAGGGAAGCACGGGCTGCAGAGAGATGTTACAAGTCTAAACTTCATACTGAGAATACTGATTACAGAGCACTGGCTGCAAACCAGCCATCTTAAAGGGACAGTACCACTCCTGCACATCCCTTTGTAATGTATTTCAGTTTACTGTATGTGCATTTCTTGTTAGCATTGGGCAGTTTTGTGCAGTTGAACATCCAGGCTGCATTATATTACACACTTTAAAGCTGGGCCCCACAGCGAAATCATTTCCTAAAATATAGTAATTCATATTTCTGCGTCTTCTGCTTTAAAGTCATTGGATGCACACACACTCACTATTAATGAATCCCTGTAAAAAAATAAATGGAGAAATAATGAGTGCAAAATTTTGTGCCAGATCTTGTAACCTCAGATATGTCAGCTCTCCTGTATTTTTTGCCAGTCCCTCAACCTCATTTGCCAGTTTACTGCCCATTTTTTTTTTTACTGCCCATCTATTTTGTATCCAGTTCTCTTTCCATGTACATCCTCTCTACAGAGAGATACCATAAAACTATGGCAGCATAGGGATTCCCCTGTACTAAGCCCAATTCAGCAGGAACAGCCCCCTAAGTTTACTCATAGCCTGTACAGAGAGATACCATAAAACTATGGCAGCATAGGTATTCCCCTGTACTAAGCACAATTCAGCAGGAACAGCCCCCTAAGTTTACTCATAGCCTGTACAGAGAGATACCATAAAACTATGGCAGCATAGGTATTCCCCTGTACTAAGCACAATTCAGCAGGAACCGCCCACTAGTGCTCACCTGACCGTGTGTGCTGCTGGGTGCTGATCGCAGGTTGTGTGGTGCTCGTTGAGCTCAATCATGAGCAATTGTAGCCCTGGAGGGTGTGGTGCGCCCAAGGATGCTGATCCAGGAAAGCCCCAGGCCTCATCTGAGTCACCTAGGCCTCGGGGTGCTTCTGCAGAAGGAGGAGTTTCTGAGGGGCCCCAGGCGGAGTCCCCAGTGCAAGTTGCGGGGTTTAACCCTGATATGCTGCCGCATGAACCGGGATTCCAGGAAAATCTGGCCAAGGGAATTCAGAAGTTTAAGGAGAAAAGGGCTGAGCTTGCGGCTCTGAAATCTCTAATAAAAACCAAGAGGTATGAGTGCGCTAAAGCCTACAGCCTGGCCCGGCCCCGCAAGAAGGTAGAGATTGCTGCCCTGTGCGACAAACAGCGCACTCTGGAGCGGGAGCTGGACTTCCTTGGCAAGGGAATCGGTGCGGTAAAGGAATCGTTTGATAATGCCGAACGGTTCCGGGAGATGGAGCAGAGGCGCCAGGAGGAAAAATACAGGGCATCGCTGAGAAGCAGAGCCATTACTGAGGTGTCCAGCGATGAGGAGCCTGAAAGCTCTGGGGCCCTCCAGCCAAACCGGCCAGCTCCAAAGTGCCAAGGAACACCCACTGGCACTCCTACTGGTACCCCCACTGGTACCCCCTCAGGTACACCGGGCCTCCTAAGGGAGATCAGGCAGGTGGAGTCTCCTTGCTCCCTGAGACCGCAAAAAATGGTCTTTTCTTTGGAAGAAATTGATGATATTGACCTCAAGGAAAAGGTGAAAGAAAAGGAAAAGAAACAGCAGCTGGAAGTAAGTAGCTTTGTCTACACAGAATCTGATTTCCCTGTCCTGCCCTCACCCCAAAATCAGCCTATGTCTATGGGTGTCTCCCAGGCTGCCCCTCAGTCAGCTGAGGATGTTGGGGTGCAGTCAGCCCCTGCTGCGTTGGCCAGTTGGGCACAAAAAGCAAATGCCAATGTGGCTGCAGCAGGGAAAAGTGAGAATCTGCCATCTGGGAGGAATGCAGGGCAGCCGGCGCAGAAAATGGCTGAAAGGGAGTCAGTTTGCCACACTGCTGCAAACATCGGTGCAGAACAACTAGCGGGCCCTGAGGGTGACATCTCACAGCAGCCAGAGGCCATTACATCCACTACTGTGTCTCTCCCAGACCAGGAAAAAGCCAGTTGTGATGGGAACAACTCGGAGCGGAACCATGAAGGCAAAGCTGCAGTCGCTGAGCAGCAGGAGGAACAGCGAAAGGGAAACAAGAAGAAGGAGACCAAGCCTGCTCCTAAATCTGGCAGGAAGAAGGCGGCTGCAAAAGACTCTGCAGCGGACTCTTGTAGTTCAGCAATTCCAACTGCTGCCATTTCCAATGGTGCAAGTGTGTGTGGGCGTGACTGCAGTGAGGGGATCGGTGAGCGACTGCCTGAGGCTGGTGAGTGCACTGGGAATGTGAATTCTGTGGGTGTAAATGTGTGTGGGGGGAAAGTGTTGGGGGGCTCGGGTCCAACTGTGCAAGGGTCAAATGCTGTTGTGCAAGAGGTGAATGTGGGTGCAGATACAAGTGCTGTGGGTGCAGGTACGAGTGCTGTGGGTGCAGGTACGAGACCTGTGGGTGCAGGTACGAGTGCTGTGGGTGCAGGTACAAGTGCTGTGGGTGCAGGTACAAGAACTGTGGGTGCAGGGGTGAATGACCCAACTGGTGCAGTTAATGCCACAGCGGCGGGTGTGAGTGCAGTGAATGAGGTGGCGGGAGTGAGTGGCCAAAGCTTTGCTAATATTGTCCGTGGCAAGGCTAAAGGGCCTGGCAGTGTGAATGTGGCGAAGGTGGCAGTGAGTGGGGCGCGTGTGAGTGACAAACCTGCAGTGGGGAATTACCCCCGACGTGGGAGGATCTACCCCGCAGACTCGGGGAGGCGCAGGAATGTGGTGCGGTTGCAGTGGGAGGGGGAGGGTCCCTTGCCTGAAGGAAATATTGTCGTTGATAAGATCTGTGATATGGGCTTCACTGCAAATGATATTTATTGTTTTGTGCATAACAAAGTATTCAAAGATTATACCATCAGCTTCATGAGGCCCCAGGAGCTAGACGAGTTCTGGGAAAAGTTTAGGGATGCCACAGGGATGTGGGAGGGGTTTCGGGCAGTGCCCGTGTCTAGGCCTGGGGTCTGCAAGGTCACCATTCTCATAGAGAACGAGTCCATCCCCCCCGCAGACCTTAAGATCTGGCTGAGGAGGTATGGGGATGTGATAGGGGAGCTGGAGAGGGACTTTGGGTACAGGGGGATATGGACGGGGGGCTGGCAGGCTAAGGTGCGCCTACGCACAGTAGGCAATGTCACCCAGCACATCCCCAGCTCCGCATACATTGGCCGGGATTTAGTCTGCTGCTTTTATCCCGGGCAGCCCAGGGAATGTTGGAAGTGCGGCTCCACCAGGCATTTCAGTATTAGTTGCGATGTACTGAAATGCGCCATGTGCCTTGGCGTAGGTCATGTGGCAAAGCACTGTCCCAAAAGCATCCGGTGCAACTTGTGCGGAGAGCTCGGCCATGCGTATGGTTCCTGTCCTATGTCGTGGCAAAGCATTGAGGAGGAATACCGCAAGGAAATGGGGGTGCTGGAGTCCGAGGCCACACAGGGTCAGGTGGTTGGGGAAGCTCAGCCTGTGCCTGATCCTGACCCGTTCATCCCCCATAATTCATCTCAGCCTCCCCAGGGCCCCCAGCCTCCCCAGGGCCCCCAGCCTTCCCGGGCCCCGCAGTCTTCCCAGGCCCCACAGTCTTCCCGGGCCCCGCAGTCTTCCCAGGCCCCACAGTCTTCCCGGGCCCTGCAGTCTTCCCAGGCCCCACAGTCTTCCCAGGCCCCGCAGTCCTTCACATCCGTTAGGGCAACACGGGGAAGGGGCAGAGGGAGAGGGCAACCTAGTGGACGGTCACTAATGTCCCAAAGGGTAGTTCAGGAGACCCCCCCTTCTGAGCGGCCTAGTGCGGCTAACAACACATTGGGGGATTGGGTTAAAGTAGGCGAACCCCAGAAAGCCACCTTGGCCAAACAAAAGGCTACCAACTCGAGTGGGGGGAATCACAGGAAGAAAGAGGAAAGGGCAGAGAGTGCCCATGCAAAGGAGGGGGCTGATCCCTTTCCTTTATCTGTAAACAGATTCGCTCCTTTATCTTGGGGGGAGAGGGCAGAGTTGGAGGAGGAGGAGGAGCTAAACAGGGAGCTGGCACGGTCTGATAACGCCAACTCTTCCTCTTCGGAATTTGAGTACATAAGTCCGGCTGAAGCTGAAAAGCTTCCATCTGGTCTCTCTGCAAAGAGGGAATGCTCTGACGATGATAGGAAGGTAAAAAGGAGGGTGGAAACCTCCTCATCTTAATCACCCTGTAAATGGCTGTTCCCCCTCCGATACGCGTCGTGACCATTAATGTCGCGAGCGTTAAGTCTGTAGGCGCAAGAGACACGGCCTTCTTTTTTCTCTCCCGAGTTGAGGCAGACATTTTATTTTTGCAAGAGACCAGATTATGCAATCTTCAGGTGCTCCATAGGGCCAAGAAGGAATGGGTGCACGGTCCTTCTTACTGGTCTCTTGCGGCCGAGATGTACAGCGGAGTGGCGGTCCTTTTTAAGACCAGTAAGGTAACAGTCAAACGGGTGATTGAGGTAGAGATGGGCAGATGTATGGTCTTAGACGTCCTGCTGAATGGGCAGAATCTTCGCCTTATTAATGTGTACGGTCCTCAGACCCTAAAGGCGAGGAGGGACCTGTTTAGCAGGATTAAGCCCTTTCTTTTTACAGCCCGGCCGATAATTTTTGGCGGTGACTTTAACACCGTGACTAGGCCTATGGATAGGGGAGGTGCCGCAGGTCGGCTGGGCTACGATAGCATTTACCTGAATAGCATAGTTAGTCAGGCCGGCCTAGAGGATGTGCACATTCGCCACTTCCCTGACCGCACGGGTTTCACTTTTTATAGAGGAACATGTAGAAGTAGGATAGACAGGTTTTTTGTTAAACAGGACTTCATAGTGTCTCCTCCTGAGGTGACAGCCGTGGAGTTCTCCGATCACTGTATGGTGAGTGTGTCCTTGAATGTTTCAGAGTCCCCTCAGAGGGGAAGGGGTCTTTGGCGCCTGAATTCGGCCCTCCTGGGGGAGGAGTGTGTAAATCAGTCCTTCAGGGAGTTCTTTCAGGCTCAGGAATCCTTATTAGATCTGTGCAACACTAAGGCGGAGTGGTGGGAGATGGTCAAAAAGAGGGCAGCAGGACTCTTTCGAGGCCTAGCAAACAAGATACAAATTGATAAAGATCGTGCCTACCAATCTCTCAGGAGAAAGTTAGACAGACTGGTGTCTGATGGGGCCAAGGTGGGGAAGTTGCCAGGGTCCGTGCCCTCATGAAGGAGTATCAGTATGACAGGTACTCTTCCCTGGTTTTGGAGAGGGACTACGGGAAGCACCACTCGCCCGACCCTTACCAAAACTGCCGGGAAGTGTTTTCCCGCAAGTCCATACACGGCTTGCAAAATGAGGCTGGAGTACTAGAGACTTCGGTCCCTGGTATTCTCAGAGTTGTTAAGAACTACTATGCTGAACTCCTGAAGGGGCAGGGGCTCTCCCGGGCCAGTATGTCTTCCTTTCTGGAAGAGACCCCTATTCTGCAAGATGAGAATATTTCTTTTGACGAATTGGAGTGTGAGATTGGAGTTGAGGAGGTCAGGAAGGCAATTGAAGGCTTAGGCCTCAAAAAGTCTCCAGGGCCTGACGGTTTAACAGCCGAATTTTATAAACAGTTTGTTGATGTCCTGGCCCCTCGTCTCACAGAGGTATTCAATAGCACCCTGGAAGAGGGCCTACTCCCTCCCTCTATGAGACACTCAGCTCTTATTCTCCTCTCCAAGGGTTTGGACCAGTCTAAGGTTGAGAACTGGCGCCCCATCGCTCTTCTCAATACAGACCGAAAGATTCTGGCAAAGGTCATGTTCAACCGCCTTTTTCCTTTTGCAGAAAGGCTTCTTTCCCCCTCTCAGCACTGCACAGTGAAGGGCCGCAGCACCTTTTCCGCTGTCCTTGGCATCCGGGAGGTCCTAGAGCGGTGCAGGATCTGCGAGTGGGGTAAGTATCTGCTGACTTTGGATCAGTCAAAGGCTTTTGATAGGGTAAACCACGAGTATCTCTGGTTGCTCCTTGACAGGTACGGTCTTCCGGGTAAATTTGTTAATTGGCTAAAGATTTTGTATAAAGGGGCCGAGAGTTTCCCACTTGTGAATGGTTGGTCCGGGGAGAGCTTTGGGGTTTCTTCTGGGGTCCGACAGGGCTGTCCTTTGAGCCCTTTGCTTTATGTATTTGCCATTGATCCCCTCATAAGGCGGATAGAGTGCGATGCATTAGCAGGGGTTCCTCTGTCTCCCGGGAGGGCCCTGAAGGTCTCCGCTTATGCAGACGATGTCACAGTAGTCGTGTCTAGTGGGGAGGAGGCAGAGACTGTGGCACGGGTGCTAAGGGACTACTCAAGGGCCTCTGGGTCCTTGATTAATCAGAATAAGTGCAAAACTTTCTGGATGGGGAAGGGAGATCCTGCCTTCGATCTTCCGGATGTCTTCCCAGTGGCCCAGCCCAAAATTAAAATTCTTGGTATCGAATTTGGCCATGGCGATTATGCCAAGCAAATTTGGGAGGGCAAGTTGGAAACCGCATCTGTTCTGGTGAACCGGTGGAAAGGGTTGAAATTTACCCTCAGAGAAAGGGTGGATCTTATCAAAACCTACCTGATTCCAATCTTTTTGTATCTCAGCCATGTGTGCCTTTTGCCAGAAGCTTTCTACGTTAAGATCAAAGGTCTCTTCTTCCAACTGTTATGGGGGAATAAGACAAACCTCATCAAAAGAAATATTACCTACCTACAAAGGAAGGAGGGGGGTCTCGGTATGGTGAACCCCGTTGTGTTCTTCGTGAACACCTTTATTAAGTATAACTATAACAACCTCCTGTTGGAGAAGCCTCCTTTGTGGGTGGAGATCTTCAGAGTTTGGGCCCTTCCTTTTCTTGAGTGTTGGAAGAGAGGCGGCTTGGTAAAGAGCGTGCGTGCTCCTCATGCCCCTCTCCCGCCTTATGTTGCCGTGAGTCTGAAGGTGATGAGGCGGTGGTGTGTGTCTGTTGGGGAGATCAGGGCTTCTCCAAGAAGGGACATCGATAGGAGAGTCTTGGGTTCCTACTTTCATGCATCACTGGCCCTGAAAGACTGTCCAGACGAGGTGTTGAGATCAGGGCTCTCTTTAGTCAATTCCCCAAGGGTTCCCCCGAAGCTCAGGGATGTCGTCTGGCGCTCCTTCCACGGGAAGCTCTATGTTAATGGGAATCTGAAGTACAGACGCACTGATGACCGTGACTGCCCACGAGAGGAATGCTCTGGGGAAGTGGAAACAATGGACCACTTCTTGCTTCAGTGCCCCTTTAACATAGATGTTTACAAACAAGTCTCTGCTGCCTTGGGCATTCCTTGCCTCTCTGGTTGTAATTACCAGGAGTGGGCCTATGGGGCATTCAAGCGACACAGGGGGTATGATTTGGGCACTCTTTTCTTAGTCAGCTCTGTTGTCCGCTTTTACACCTGGAACGCACGGTGCAAGGTTTCTCTCAGGCGTGAAGTCCTCCCCGGTCCAGTGGTGGTGGATATGGTACTGGGTGAGCTCGGGAAGATACGCTCTTTGGAGAGACAAAGGATGGATGGAGCAAGGTGGAAGGGTCTGTGGAGGGGCATTCAGTTTGACCCACCGTGAGTCTCTTGCTAATTCTGATGTCTCTTTGGTGTTGGGCTAGTTCTTTTCACCCCCCTTAGATTTTTGCCTTCGTCGTATTTTTCTGATGGGGCTTCATACAGTTTTAGGTGAGTAGCCCAATCTTTTGCCTTCCTGGAGTCAGAGCCATGTTTTGTGTATATAGTTGTTTATAGTAGGGTGGCACCCAGCCAAGCTGAGCCGCTCATTGAAGTTGAGTTAAAGTTGGAAATTGAGCAGCGTTGTATAGCTCAGGTGCGACTATACATCAGCTTTGTAACATTTGTACAGTTGACCACAGAGCAAGCGGATACGTTTATAGGATAAGCTAATTATGTTTACTGCATGTAAATCTATTTAATGCTTTTGCTTATTTGTTATGTTATTTTAAGCTTTATTGTATTAGGATGCAAGAACTCAATAAACAAAAATTTCCCCTGTACTAAGCACAATTCAGCAGGAACAGCCCCTAAGTTTGCTCATAGCCTGTACAGAGAGATACCATAAAACTATGGCAGCATAGGTATTCCCCTGTACTAAGCACAATTCAGCAGGAACAGCCCCTAAGTTTGCTCATAGACTGTACAGAGAGATACATAAAACCATGGCAGCATAGCTGTTCCCCTGTACTAAGCTTAAACTCTACAAGAAAAGAGAAGGTATGTTGCTACATGTTTCTTCACAAATAGAACGACAATATATCAGTAAAATAAAAGAATATTTCTTTCTGTTATACTGTACATCTGCAAAGCTGCTATTGGAAGCTGTAATAACAGGCCTTAATCTGTGACTTTCTTCTTTCCTTTTGTTTTGATGTTCTTATAAAATCATATGTTTTAGTGAAGCTGTCAAAATGTCACACTTCATTGTGTTTGCTTTGCTTTCCTTGGTTACTGGAATTCTCATCAGAATTGTTTTAAAGAGATCAGCACTATTTTATGTTTGTTGTTGTGGATGATTAATATGGATTTAAATTTGTGCTTGTTTTTTTCCATGTATTTTTCTGAGCAGAAAGGTGCATTCTGAAGACTTCAATGACCTCTCATAGGACCCTATGAAGTAAAACAGTAAGTAGCTTTATCAATGGATTTACCAGTATGTCTGACAGCAACCTTTGAAGCAATGCTATTTTCCAAAGATTTTAAATGAGGGCAAGGCTACCTGAAGTGAAGGTGTCTTAGATCATCTCTCTTCCCAGAGACCACTGCTCTCCCTACTGTTACTATAGGCACCATCTCTCCCTACTATACCTGCTATCCCACAGCCCCAGTCCTTTCCCAGAGGCTATTATCCCCCCACTGTTACTGTAGGCACCATCTCTCCCTACTATACCTGCTATCCCACAGCCCCAGTCCCTTCCCAGAGGCTATTATCCCCCCACTGCTACTATAGGCTCCATCTCTCCCTACTATACCTGCTATCCCACAGCCCCAGTCCCTTCCCAGAGGCTATTATCCCCCCACTGTTACTGTAGGCACCATCTCTCCCTACTATACCTGCTATCCCACAGCCCCAGTCCCTTCCCAGAGGCTATTATCCCCCCACTGTTACTGTAGGCACCATCTCTCCCTACTATACCTGCTATCCCACAGCCACAGTCCCTTCCCAGAGGCTATTATCCCACTGCTACTATAGGCACCATCTCTCCCTACTATACCTGCTATCCCACAGCCCCAGTCCCTTCCCAGAGGCTATTATCCCCCCACTGCTACTATAGGCACCATCTCTCCCTACTATACCTGCTATCCCACAGCCACAGTCCCTTCCCAGAGGATATTATCCCCCCACTGCTACTATAGGCACCATCTCTCCCTACTATACCTGCTATCCCACAGCCCCAGTCCCTTCCCAGAGGCTATTATCCCCCCACTGCTACTATAGGCTCCATCTCTCCCTACTATACCTGCTATGCCACAGCTATAGATCCTCCCTTAAGGATATTTATGCTCACCTCTACTCTAGGGGGTATATTTATCATGCATTAGAAAAAGTGGAGTGAAGCATTACCGGTGATTTTGCCCAGAGCAATTAATTCGATTTCAACAGTGATAAAACCAAAGCAAAGATCTCATTGGCTGCTATGAGCAACATCACTGGTAATGTTTCACTAACTTTGTACACAGCATGTGTAAATATACCCCTTGATGTTAGTATGATGTTTGTAAATTCAACATGTTATACTGTATAGTACATATGTGAATTTTCTCTGCACTCCGAGTGCCATTCTGGTCCCGCTTTTACCATGATCAGCAGAGAGGGTTAAGCAGCGAGATTTACCCAAACCTTCCCCCTGATATTAAGCAGCAGGAACACGACACATTCATCTTTTTAGATTTCCTGTTTGTGCCCTGAAGGTTCCACACCAGCCTGCTTGGGAATGTGGGTTTGATGGAAGGGGATAATTTGTTTTGATTAGCAAGGCAATTTGTCAAACAATTTCCAATAAGCAGAAATTGGTTTAAGCAGCAGATATGCAGAACATAGCAGCGCCCGAGTCCACAGCATTGTAATATGCCTCAATCCCTTGGCTTGAGTGACTTACATGTATCTCTTTGCTAGGGGAGCTGATAGAGAGTCAGTATTGCTGAGATGTGACCCCCCAACTGCCCTCAGCAATAGAGTTTCATCAGGTGCTTCTCAGCATGCTTGCAGACAGATGCACTCCCAGAGTCAAGGTTTACCTCATTGTTTGTTTGGTTTAAATGATCTTTCCATGCCAATGTGATTGCAATCCATGGAACAGAACTCGGCCCCATTTATATGTTTGTGCACATTTATTTAAGTGTACACACTGCATGGAAAGCTTTTATTCTCGGCACACAATAAGCTATACCCTCATACTGTACTGTCTAAGGGAAACAATATGGCACCTCCCTCCCATATGTATAAATACAAATATACAGAGAAGGAATGTTCTGGGCTCACAATAAACTATACCCTCATACTGTACTGTCTAAGGGAAACAATATGGCACCTCCCTCCCATATGTATAAATACAAATATACAGAGAAGGAATGTTCTGGGCACACAATAAGCTATACCCTCATACTGTATTGTCTAAGGCAGCAGTCCCCAACATTTTTTGCATCACGGACCAATTTCAAGCAACATTTTTCCAAAGTTCAGGCATATAATAAAACACAATAAACTAGTGAATAGTATATAATTTAATTATTACATATATAATCTAAATGTAATTACTACATTTTATATTATGCCCTTTATTTCTATTATTATTACATTGTAAGATATGAAATATAATACTCAGGTGGGAGACCTGAGCTTGTTTCCCTGCAGCTAGACATGCCCAGACCCTTGCTCTTCTTACTCCTGACATTCCCCGCCACTAAGTACTGAGCTTTAATTATTTTGGTCCTTCTCATGATCAGTATAAAGCTTCCTGGGCTTCACACAGCTTTTGTCAAGGCCGCAACAACAAAGATTTGTCGCGGGGCGACTAATCACCCTGTGTACCCCTGCTCTTATAGACTGCAGCTGGGACCAGAGGTGGCTTGGTTCGGCAAGCCCAGCACTAGTCTGCGGCATGGTGGTTGGGTCCCCTGATCTAAGGGAAACCGTATGGCAACTCTAACCCAGATATATTTATGCAAGTTAACAAATAAGGATTTTCTTCTGTATAAAATCTATACCCTCATTTTGCATTGTCAAAGCAAAACACATTGTTTACATCATATTTAAACAGTATATTTTACAGGAAATAAATATGGCGCTTACATGGACAGTCAGCTACCCTAAAGGAAGTATCTGGTATATCTCTGTTTATAACCAGGCATGGCTTGACTGAAGAGTGATATTTCATTTTAACTTTGTATCTTTTAATTAACAAACATGCTGCTGCTGCTCCAGTTAGTCATTTATCATCCTGCCTGCTACCAGGCTGCCTGCTGCCCTGTTGTGTTCTAGCCTTATTATTAATAATGACGTTAATATCACTGGCATATTGTAACCCAGCCACAGCTTCCTCTGTGTATCACAGACACCAGAACCTGCCACTTGCATAGATCATATAAAAGTCCAGATGGCAGAATTATGGCTGACCTTGTGTCAAATCCGTTTCAAGCCTGTAATATTACCCATATATTTATGATCATATAGATGTAAATCTCCATAGAACTATGATGATCCAGTAAAAAACAGTTAGACAATATGAACACATGGATTTATGCTGCATTGTTTCAGAACCAAAGACTAGAAAGGGACAGAAAGATGCTGCTCTCAGCTGCAATTACATTTATAGATAACTTTTAAATCATTGAAAATGTGTCATTAATGGATAATGGAAAGTTGCGCATTATACAAAAAATTATTATAGGGCGGAGATTCACGTTAAATAAAGATTAATGCACTTTTTGTTGTAGCACATTGGGAGCCACCATTTTGTTTCTCTTAGATCAGGGGTCCCCAAACTTTTTGTAACTGTAAACAACATTTACATATAAAAAAAAAACTGGGCAGCAATGCAAGCATGAACTAAGTTCTTTGGTAGCCGAATGTGGACTGGCAGTTTACAGGAGGGTCTGTTTGGTAGTACACCTGCCACTGGGAGTAACATCAAAGGGGTTGGGGAGCAACATGTTGCCTGCAAGCCACCAGTTGGGGATCACCATCTTAGATTGGTGTGCCCAGAACATTCCTTCTCTGTATATTTGTTTTTATACATATGGGAGGGAGGTGCCATATTGTTTCCCTTAAACAGTACAGTATGAGGATATATCTTATTGTGTGCCCAGAACATTCCTTCTCTGTATATTTGTATTTATACATATGGGAGGGAGGTGCCATAGTGTTTCCCTTAGACAGTACAGTATGAGGGTACAGCTTATTGTGTGCCCAGAACATTCCTTCTCTGTATATTTGTATTTATACATAAAAATATTTTTCCCCTTAGATTGGACAGTATGAGGGTATAGCTTATTTTGTTCCCAAAACACTCCTTGTATAAATATGCCATATTACTGACAGAAAACCTGGTAGAGAAAACACTACATGTGCCACGAGCCTACGGCTGAAATACTTTATTCTTCTTTACACCTATTTTGAAACCTTTCTGGAAGTGAGACAAATATACCAGCTGTGATTATGATATTTTCCTATTGTCTTACCCTGCAAACGAATGCAGCCATGAAACACAGCTGATACGAAAGCATTGTGCGACATATATAGATGACTTTGTTCTGTACCGGCATGGAACTGCTTGTTCTCTCCAATTTGTAAGAAGCAACGCCGAGCATCTCAAAAGGCTCTTCATCCGAAGGAAAGTATTAATTAGAACCTCCCGGACACATTGCTTTCTGCCTTTTTATTCTTTCTGTTGGGATTTCGCTCCTCTCTCTCTGCGGAGACAAGATACAGCCTATTATTTCTGTGTGTTAAATCCAGTGTTGTCTCCGGATGTAACATTTTAATTTCATTTAAAACATCTGTTGGTGTTTAATCTCTGACAGTGCCTCGGGCCTTAAAAATTACTGCAGAGATAGGGTGCTACTTGTTTAGTTTTGACCCATAAAGTTAGTCTTTTTATAAGGCTGTTCTGGTCACTATCTGTTGTGCCTTGTGATACCCAACAATAATCTGGGCAGTAACTGCCTCTGAAGTCAAGGACTTGCCCACACAAGGCACAACCACACCCCAAATGACATGACCCCACCCCCATGTCACTTCTTTGCCCCCAAGGTCATCATCCTGCCCTCTTGTTTGGGTTTTGTTAAGGTCAAACATGGCAACCCTATGCACAGACATATTGAAATGAAAAATAAATATAATTAGGTTAGGGGAGTTGTTGCCACGATAAAAGGTGCTACCGCTACTATTTGGGTTGTCCTTGGGCAGGGGCAGCTGCAGGAAAAGTTGCATGTACTTATCTATAGTGTGTGTGACTTTATGAACTCACTTCCTGTGTAAACAGGAAGTCTGATTTTTAGTTCTGTGTGAAGGCATTGTGTGTTCTCTCCAGAAGTTATATATATATTCAGCTCCACGCCCCAGCCTGGGGGTTACTAGGCAGTGACACACATGATACGACTGGTCTCTACCTACAGTAGGAGGCTGAATAACCCCCATTGATTGAAGTTGTAGTCAGAGCTTTCTAGGTGGCTTGTAAACAGGGGCAATTGCCATATTGGAACACCACAGATCATTAGCAGTGAGAAGACTGGGGGAGGGAGCGAGATGGAAACAGACACACTAAAACAAGATGGAGGCAGTAGGGTAACATGCCACCTTGCAGTTCTGGGGTAGATTTCAGCCTGGGCATTATCTGCCAGGAATCTGTATGGCTTCCTCGGCAGCACCTTCATAAGTTAGCATTGCTAAAGTTGTTTCTTTTCTCTCTCACACAGTGAATAAGGCTGTGCCCACAAAAGTGTCATGCCTGGCACCGGCGCAACCCAATATCAAAACAATAATGTGTTCTTTATATACAAACCCCAGTAACTCTCTGTTTCACTGCATGTTTCCGATTCTCCTTTCTTCACTGTAATTATTGCCTTGCCATTGCTACAGCCTAACCTGCCCCTGAGAACATTAGTAAGGATCTGCTCCCTTGCACACAGAGAAAGGGCTTACATTTTGCTCTCCATTCTCTTTTCAATTCACCCCTTATGTGCTGCCAAATTTAGCCTGTCAGTGCAGGAGGCAATAATGCCTGCACCTGTTTGAATCACAGGGGCTAATAATGGGTTTATTCCCACTCTAATAATAATGAAAGCCTTTGATTACATGACACCAGTGCTGAATTTACCCAAATTATTGAATGGGAAATAAGGTATATATGAATATAAATGCTACTGCAATATATTATTCCTTCCCTACTAGATTATATATGAATCTTAAGTGTTTCTACTGACATTAGAAATGTTAGATATTTGTTTCTTGAACTTTCAAATTCATATTTTTGCATTAGAAAAGTTACCCATCCAACACTTTCCCCTGTCTCTGCCCCTATATATTAGGTACCTATCTAGTGCTACCAACCCCTATTTCTGTAGGGAAATGAGAGCAGAGCAGGCAGTAACCCTTCCAACACTTTCCCCTGTCTCTGTCCCTATATATTAGGTACCTATCTAGTGCTACCAACCCCTATTTCTGTAGGGAAATGAGAGCAGAGCAGGCAGTAACCCTTCCAACACTTTCCTCTGTCTCTGCCCCTATATATTAGGTACCTATCTAGTGCTACCAACCCCTATTTCTGTAGGGAAATGAGAGCAGAGCAGGCAGTAACCCTTCCAACACTTTCCTCTGTCTCTGCCCCTATATATTAGGTACCTACCTAGTGCTACCAACCCCTATTTCTGTAGGGAAATGAAAGCACAGCAGGCAGTAATAACTTGTTCCTTTGGTCTATATATTTGGCAACTATATTTATCTCTAACTGACGTCTTTTGGCTTCCAGTGGACAATTATTTCAAGTGCAAGGCAGCTGTGACGCTTATCCTTTTGCCCGTCCAATTAAATCTACAGTTGTGTTATACAGAATCCTTCAGTGACTTCCTGGTACTCAAATCATGTAAAATGTGTCTCATGTAAAATTCCTCTAATTACATTTTCACTGTGGTTTCCTAATCAGAAGCTCTGTTGGCATTGATTGGCCATCTTCCACCCCCCGTTTTGGGAATTTCTTCCTCTGTTGGTGAATAGATCTAACATTTTTATTTTTTTTATTATTAGACTAAAGGTGGATTTTTGAGAATCCTACTCCATGGCTCCCAGGAGAATCAACCTTAAATAATCAATTATGGGTTAAGAAAAGCTTTCTAAATCATCACATAAATTATGGTTAGAAATTAAAAGCGACAATGCACTGCTATAGACCAGTGAATTGGCCAATGAGATGCCTACATAACAAGGTGCACATTTTGTTCACACTCACTTTTAAGGTCACCACTTTTTTCAGTATGTAATAATGCAAGTCACCATTAATATCACTTTTAAAAACACACCCTTTGGTATTCAAGCCATGGCCGCTTTTAAAGATCACACCCACTTTTGTATCCGCATGTGACTCAATATGTAAAATGTTTAGAGTCCCTGTCCTGTCTGAGCTATATACATGACCCCCAACATAAAATAACAACTGCCCTGCCCTGAGATCTGTGACCATTTTCCCTCCATCTCCATTAAGCAACAAGGCAAATAATGGCTTCTGCACCACTGAGCAGGGAAAAGTGAGTGACAGGGCGTTCATGGAATGCTCATTGGATATTTTTCAGTGATTTTACTGGCAAGTGTGGAGTTTATGGAGTGCTTACTGGCCATTATTCAGTGATCTTATTGGCTTGTCTGGGTTGAATGGTGTCCTAATTGGCTATTTCCACAGTGATTATACTGACAAAGCTGATTGTCAGTATAATCACTGTGGGCCCCGCAGCCCAGACCTGACCCTTGCCGGCACTCACCCGGCCGACTGTTCCTCCCCGACACGTTAAACTTACGCTCGCTCAGGGGAGGACTTCGGGTGGGGGACCCTGCGGGGGGTTAGGTAGGCTCAGCGGGGGGGGCAGGGGGTTAGGGCGGGTCAGCGAGGGCACCTGCATTGGGGGGTTAGGTGGTGCGGGCGGGGGGGAAGAACCTGCAGGGCCCCTGAGGCGGTAGCCCCGGTGGGCCCTGCACCCTCAGTTTGACCCTGATTATTGTAATTATTACTGATTGTAATTATACTGGCACGTCTAGGGTTATTATGTCATTATCTATTTTACTTAGAGATTATTTTGGCATGTTGGAGGTTAATATACTAATTATCCATTTTCTGTAGTAATTATACTGGCTTGTCTGGGTTATCTATAAATTTAATTGGCGTGGTATTTGGGGGTGTGGCCACAAAGTGGCTGTGGTCAAACAGTTGGATCTTTATCAAGGGCTCACCAAGGACTTAAATCGGCCCTGATTGGGTGTATAAGAATTTTTATAATCCAGTTGAATAGGCTGGGGCTGCACACAGTCCCTCATTTAATGATTTTAGATGTTTATTTATTTATATTTTTACTACTCATTATTCACCTGGCACTTAATTCATTTTTTAGGGTCTGGTGCAACAGACCTCTGGTCACAAGCAATGATTGGGGGGGGGGGATCTGTGACTTTTGTGCTCCTTTTCCCCCTGAAACCTGGCCCAGATGAAGGTGCATACTTTGCTGGGACCCTTTCAGAGGTCCATCTGTGTTCCTGACCCCTTATATACCTTCAGGCTGGAGGGGGAAGAAAAATGGGTTGCACAGCCCTGCAGCAAAGGGGGTCTCAAGACCCTTGCCTCCTGTGGGCCTTTTGGGTGGGGAAGTCAGGAATAAAGGGGCCCATACATTAAAGTACGATGGCCTCGATTATAAAAAATTCATTTAGTTTAGAACTGATACATTCGCTATTCCACAGAAAAGTCGTGCTTTTCGTACTTTGCGCAAGATAACGAAAGTTTCGGAATTCATTCAAGCTTTGGTATCGTGACTATCTTTTGGCCAGGTTGGAGCTGCAGAGTCCTATGGAAGGCTTCCAAAATCATGCATTGAAGTTTCACAGTTTTTCGCACTGTTTACGATCGTTCAGATACAAAAATTTTGTAACTTTTGTAACAAATTTTCGTAACATCAGAAATTATCGTTATTAATACGAATTTGTGCTTAGATCAATCCAAAATTCGTACTTTGATGAATGGGCCCCTATGTATATCTGTGAACTTGGAGAGAATTCGGATTAAATCATATCTGGGATGTAATCTTTGCATCTTATCTGCTTTAATTCTGCATGAGGTAAATATTCAGATTTTATATGTTGGTTTCTTATGTTTTGTCAACAGTTTAATTGTTTTTGTTTAACCTCAACTCAGGTGGTGCTTTGGGGACAGAGCGAGACGTCATGTGACCAGACATCATGTAGCCTTTCCTGCAAAGCAAACTGGCTGTTTTCCATTAGAACTGGCGTCTCTGGTACCAAAATAGCAGGACTATTATTGCCAATGGCCATTTCAAGGAAACTTCAACATTCTAATGCTCAAATTTAAACAAGATCAGTCAATACTGAGTAAACAGAGACAGTTTGCTGTGCGGGGAATGCCATATCCCTATGTTTCTTTCAAACACAATCAGTTTATACCAGCGCATTCACAAAATTAAATGCAGAAATTCTAGAATAAGAATGTACAGGTATTATAACCCCATTTACACGAATACATCTTCTTTCTCAGTTCGAAAATACAAGCTCATTAGAATTAGTTAGAATATGAATACAGAAGATTGAAGAAGACCAAATCAAATGACACAAATATATACTTATATATGTCACTATATATCAATTTTACCCTCTGCAACCATTAAACAACCTGACCCGGTGCTTCCAGATATTCATCAACCTACAATGCTGAAAGATGAAGAATCCCAATGGACTATACGGAGCAAATTGGCTTCATAAATAATTCTGCAATTAGAGTGCCCCATCTTTTAGCAAAGTAGTATAATATGCTTGTGTGTTGGGTGAAATTAGCTTTTGGTGAGTATAAGGCATAGCAGCCAAGTTTTAAATACAAAGACACCATGGGATACACTTACTTACTTTTTCCTGGCCTTGAAAGTGGTATAAACTCGACATGGTATTTATACATATGGGAGGGAGGTGCCATATTGTTTCCCTTAGACAGTACAGTATGAGGGTACAGCTTAATGATTGCCCAGAACATTCCTTCTCTGTATATTTGTATTTATACATATGGGAGGGAGGTGCCATAGTGTTTCCCTTAGACGGTACAGTATGAGGGTACAGCTTATTGTGTGCCCAGAACATTCCTTCTCTGTATATTTGTATTTATACATATGGGAGGGGGTGCCATATTGTTTCCCTTAGACAGTACAGTATGAGGGTACAGCTTATTGTGTGCCCAGAACATTCCTTCTCTGTATATTTGTATTTATACATATGGGAGGGAGGTGCCATAGTGTTTCCCTTAGACAGTACAGTATGAGGGTACAGCTTATTGTGTGCCCAGAACATTCCTTCTCTGTATATTTGTATTTATACATATGGGAGGGAGGTGCCATAGTGTTTCCCTTAGACAGTACAGTATGAGGGTATAGCTTATTGCTTCTCAGGTGGTGGTGTGCCCAAAGCTATTTGATTTCTACATACAGCAGTGCTGTTCTGTCAGTCTATGGAAGAGATTGGCCTCTGGATCGGTGAAATGTGGCACTGCAAGTTATCTGTGTACCACAGTAAATCTGAATGAACCAATGACAGACTCTTCATTTTAATGCACTCCACAAACTGCCATATGGTCCATTTTACAACCTGCAACCATAAAGCGAAAGTCAAGGCGATAATCTTTTATTTATAACAATGTTACTTTCCCAGATGGAGCTGTTTAGTCCACCCTTTCCCACTACTGGATAATTACCATTCAGCTGGCATTTCCATGTTGTCCTTGGCCTCCAAACTCCGTGTGTATCATGTCACATGACTAAGAAGTAAGCAGGCGCCTTGGTCGTTATCTGCAAGGAGGAAGGATTAAATATGAATGGGGTTCAATACTCTTATTACGGCATTCCGATTATCTGACACAAGCCTGGTGCATTTGTATCCAGAGGTAATTAGCCTCGCCATTAATATGTGCATTGCCATACCAGTTCCAGGATAATTAGTTACACTATTAATAACAACAAGCAAAGTCTTAGCGCAACGAGGTTGGAAAGAAATCGTCAATACCCTGGCGGCCACATGGAAATGAGCAGCAGTAATTACGACACGAGACTCTCATTATAATTATAGTGCGATCATTCCGCTCGTATCTACGCCATTGCTGTTTCTAATGTATCATTAGTATGGCTGCTTAGAGGAAATGTGATCTGAAAAAAAAGGGGGGGTAGACATTTCTACTCGATAAATGTGCTTTACTACATTGTGCTTTACTACATATGCTTATATATAAGGAGGCTGTATAGGAAACATGTACTGAGAGCAGAGAGGTTCAGATACATTAGACAGGTTCAAGAAAGGGATGGATGGCTTTTGTTCAAGTACAGGTATGGGATCCCTTATCCAGAAACCCGTTATCCAGAAAGCTCAGAATTACGGAAAGCCCATCTCCCATAGACTCCATTTTAATCAAATAATTTAGAATTTTAAAACTGATTTCCTTTTTCTCTGTAATAATAAAACAGTACCTGTACTTGATCCCAAGTAAGATATAATTACCCCTTATTGGGGGCAGAACAGCCCTATTGGGTTTATTTAATGGTTAAATGATTCCCTTTTCTCTGTAATAATAAAACAGTACCTGTACTTGATCCCAACTAAGATATAATTACCCCTTATTGGGGGCAGAACAGCCCTATTGGGTTTATTTAATGGTTAAATGGCTCCCTTTTCTCTGTAATAATAAAACAGTACCTGTACTTGATCCCAACTAAGATATAATTACCCCTTATTGGGGGCAGAACAGCCCTATTGGGTTTATTTAATGGTTAAATGATTCCCTTTTCTCTGTAATAATAAAACAGTACCTGTACTTGATCCCAACTAAGATATAATTACCCCTTATTGGGGGTAGAACAGCCCTATTGGGTTTATTTAATGGTTAAATGATTCCCTTTTCTCTGTAATAATAAAACAGTACCTGTACTTGATCCCAACTAAGATATAATTACCCCTTATTGGGGGCAGAACAGCCCTATTGGGTTTATTTAATGGCTAAATTACTCACTTTTCTCTGTAATAATAAAACAGTACCTTGTACTTGATCCCAACAAAGATATAATGACCCCTTATTGGGGCAGAACAGCCCTATTGGGTTTATTTAATGGTTAAATGATTCCCTTTTCCCTGTAATAATAAAACAGTACCTGTACTTGATCCCAACTAAGATATAATTACCCCTTATTGGGGGCAGAACAGCCCTATTGGGTTTATTTCATGGTTAAATGATTCCCTTTTCTCTGTAACAATAAAACAGTACCTGTACTTGATCCCAACTAAGATATAATTACCCCTTATTGGGGGCAGAACAGTCCTATTGGGTTTAATCAAGGTTTTATTGTTTTTTTTAGTAGACTTACGGTATGGAGATCCAAATTACGCAAAGACCCCTTATCCGGAATACCCTTGTTCCCAAGCATTCTGGATAACGGGTCCCATATACTGTATGTATAGGTCTTTTCTGCTACTGTGAGACATTCTGCACTGATTTCTCCCCACTAAACTGACGTCACTTCACTTTGTCTTAAACACTGCCTTTGGGTTTCCTTGCCCTGAAAGGAGCAGCACGCTTTCATCTTCCTTTTCATCTCGCACCTTGAAAAGAAGGCACATCGCTGCCACTGGGGTTCCCATTTAGGCTCTCATATCATCACCCCCATATGCTTTCTCGTCATTCCTCCCCCCCCCCCCACCGCCACTATATGACATTCCCCCTACGGCTTTCAAATGAGTCCGGTTGATAACAGAACCTCACATATTATGGCCCCCGGGAAAAGTATAAAAATGTCCCATGTGTGTGTCTGGAGTAAAGGGGATTCCACCATCAGAACATTCTATAGAACAGATAATTAATGCTACGTGATGTCACTTGTATAAATCATTGACATTTGGGGGGTTATGTGTATTTTGGGGTTGGAAAGGAGGGACGTATTGCCAACTGGCTGCCAGTTCTTATGCATGCCTTCATCTGGCTCAGCTTGCAGAGGGTTTTAGAAGGGTTAAACTTGATGCCCTTGTGTCTTTATTCATCCTTATTTACTATGTTGCAGATATTATATTATGATTTGCCAGTATTTAACAAATACTGTGTCTCATAATTCCAAGTGTCAGCTCAATAATTCCATATATGACATAATGCTGTATGATACCGCTGTATGGGGGTGATTGCACATTGACATTTTATTTCATTGTCTCCCCCTGGGTGCATTTAACAAATTACATTTATTTCTTTAAAGAGAATATTACTTTCCACCTTGTGAAAATGATTTGAATTTCTACTATGAGGCTTTAATGTCCTAGATGTCACATTTAATCCAAGCGTCTGTCTGTCTGTCCAAGTGTAAATACAAATTCTGCTGGTATTAAGAAATTTCTCAAACATAATTCTATTGGAATCCTTTAGCTTGCCTCGGCTACCTGCCCAGTATGAATTTGTACACAATTTGCAGAGCTTTTCCTTGCAGGCTTTTAGAGTCAGTAATATTATTAGTTGTTATTATTATTAACATTTATTTATAAAGCGCCAACATATTCCGCAGCGCTGTACAATAAGTGGGTTTCATACATTGGACATACAGAGTAACATATAAAGCAACCAATAACTGATACAAGAGGTGAAGAGAGCCCTGCCCAAAAGAGCTTACAATCTACAAGGAGAAGATTGAGACTAATATTGCAGGGTATTAAAAGGGTATAGACTCATGGAGAATGTAAGCTAATACAATTAAAAGCACTGGTTACCCCAATCTACAGCCTGCAGTATAGTTTTGGTCTCCAGTACACAAAAAAAGGACGTATGGAACTAAAGAGAATACCGAGAAGAGCAATTTAATTAAAAAAGGGAATACGGTATCTAAATTATAAAAATAAGGAAAAAAACGAGGCACATAAGGGGTAGATATTGTTACTGCATATAAAATATAGGGGAAAACACTGAGGGGTCTTGTTTATTAGTAGATATTTCCAGATTAAATCCGTTGGTTTCATTCTAAAGTATGGGCAGAGGGTTTTTTTTGTTTTTTTTTTACAGCAACACCTGTAAAGTCAACAAAGACACAATGAATAACAGAATTGAGGGTGTAAAGGGAGAAGGGACCCACACAGACACAGTGAAAACATATAAACTCCTTGCCGGAAGCGCCCTCACTGGAACTGAACCTAGAACCCCAGTCATGCATGGTGACAATTCTAACACAAAGCAAGCATTAAATGCAGAGTTTCGGAGCCTGTTGCACATCTTGGCCCCCCTTTATTCGTGATACAGAAGGAAGGTGTATATACGTTTCAGTGTCTAGACACAACATCCATGGGGCCAGGTGCATTGTCGGCAGAAAAATTGAGTTTTGCACCAGTACTGAGCACTTTAGACCCCTTTCTCCCTGTTAACAACCCTAAGCTTTCCAGTCTCTGGTGTACCCCATTTGGCATGTTAATTCTACATTTCTCTTTGAAGAATTTTCAGATTCAGTTTTTGAACTATCATGACAATGTACTTCCTTTGGCCCAAATATCTTTGGATTTTTCCCCTGTTTAAAGTGCAGGGAAATATGTTAATACCATTCAAATAACGGCTAATGATTTATTTCACTTTGTTCTCAGTTTCTCGGGGACTTAATTCAGACTGCTGAGAAGGAAATGTCAGGGTAGGATTATGTTATTAATTAGTAGCTAGAATATGGTCCTGTTGGCAAATGATGTCTCGGAAGCAAAAGAGTGAGATGTTCCATTGTAATTGACTCGGCAGGAGTAGTAGTATGTGATTAAGTTCAGCATATGGAACATAAACTGCCCACTGTTAACCTTCTCCCTATTTCCTATATCAGATAAACCAAGGTGTACACTGTCCGACTGTACTTTGTAATAGGTGTGGAAGTTCTGCAGATTTCAGCCTGCCAGTGTCTGCCTGAACCTCCTAGGATCCACAGAAAACCTGACATCTTTATATATATATATAGTTGTGGATACTGCACAACTTTTTCACATGCGTGCATCAATTTTTATGCACGTGCAACTTTTATTTCACTCCAAATATATTAAAGTCAATGGGAATTTTTTCTGCCGCTGTTTTATGAAAGAAATCAGCAATGGTAAAATGCGGAATTGAGCTGTGAATCCATGCCTTCCAAATGCACTCATCAACGGTCATAAGCATTTGGGTCATTTTTGGGAAACCAGTTCAATATGCTGTACTAGAAATGCAACAATTTTTGTCCACAACAGTCAGCACCCTCAAGCACCAGGAATCAAAAGCCCTTGGCTAAATGATATTGGGGACATATGGGTAGATCAAGAAATCAACCTAAATGAGGACATCAGGGTCATAACCAGGATACCAGGAAAACTCCTAATGGACCCAGGTGTCAGTGGGCGCTTGTATTTCTAGTAATTTGGAGAAATAAATGGAAGTGTAGATGATAGAATGTAAAGAGAAAAGGCAAGGAGAATAAAGAGGCTGAGGGCAGGAGAGAAAATTTGTGGCCTTATGGCTAAGAATTCTTGGTAGACCCTTTTCATTCCAGTCCATATAGGAAGCAGTCCCAATGGCTGAAGAGGCCATATTCACATCCTCTGGTATTCTGGCTGCCCAATCCAACCCTACCTTTGTCTTTAGAAATGAATGCTGTGATGTGACGCTTTGGCACAATGTGCCATGTGTACTGTGAGATGTCAGAACATCACAAAATCGTGCCGACCCAAACCTTCGATGAGGGACAACAGGAAGCTGTGGGCTATGGCATGGGCTGCTAACAGAGCCAGTTGAGCATTGGGCAAAGGGATTATTTTAATTTACACACAAGCCATATTCATTTTTTCCTCTTCTCTTACTATGTAAACAAGTGATTTGAATTATAATTACTTAATAAATCTTAAATAAAAAGCTCTTTTCCATATGTCACAGAGATTTTTCATGTCATTTTTCTGTGTCCCTTTTGTATTGTTCTAGTTAGATCTTCTGTCACTAAATCGAGCTGGTACCAGCTCGATTCAAATACACAGTGCGTAACAATGCAAGGCTATGAATTGATTTTAATAACAAATATATAACATCGCTCAAAGCTTGAAACTCACATTGTACAAAGAAACCATTGCAACCCAAGGTGCAGAACTCATAACTGACAAGACAACCCTACATTGCGCCTGAGATTTTTAATGAGGTTCTGAACCCCCCATAACAACAGGCTGAGAGAGTTACTTCCACCATAATATAGGAAATATTCATGAAATGACTGAGCACATTGTAAACACTGCAACTTTTCTTTCTTTCCTCGTCTTTAAGCCGCAGTCTGTTTGATAAGACAGTTCAGATCTGTGCGAGGGAAAGAGAGCTGTCAGAAAATGGAATCTATGAATTTAATAAAACTTTCGCACTTAGAACTGAAAGGCAAATATTCCAGATGCATTTACATTAGAAAGCATTGTGGGGCAGGTAGCGCAGATAGCGGGTACGGCGAGGAGCGATTTGACTGGTAAAATAGTACATGTTGTGGATCAGCTCTGATACACTTCCCCGGCTGACAGAAGAGAAAATGAAATGGATTTTTTGCCCCCTGGAATAATAGAATTAGAATTTCAAATAACATGGAATAAATCAAGTTGTAAATATATTTTAGAGATTTTGGAGTAGGCAGCAGGGAAACATGGATTTAAGAAAAAGATAAATGTGTACAGGTTTCTTATTTTCCTTTGCATTTCAGGTAAGTTGGGGGTGTATGATAGTTTTAGTAATTATTTGCCTTTGTTCAACCAACATTTAGGTTTGTGGGTTTATGATCAAGTTGTAGCCAATCAGAGCATAAGGATGTTCGCAAGGCTTGACCAACCTTTAGCCATTTAGCTCATTGGAACATTTTCAGAGAGTCACTAATGTAACCCGCTCTCACTGTCATTTGCACATTAATCCTTACATGCATGTGCCATAGAAAGTCATCAAAATGTCATCTGAAATCCTCCAGTTGGGGGGCAGAACAGGGGCATAGGTTGGCCGGGGATTGGCAGGCTGAGGCAAGATGCACCTGGATCAGTTGGGTTGTCATCTCTGCAGATCATCAGATCACGGCCTGTGGCAACAGAACTGGATGCTAGCAAGTACCAAAAAGTTGGTCAACTTTCTTCCTGCTTAGGCACTGACCCTATTAAGGTTCTTTATTGGAGAAGGTGAATCAAGATCTTTTTTGATCCTTTTATATAAAATTCTACCTCCCGTGATGCAGGCTTATGTGTAGGCAACTCCTAGGGATGGATATGAAATGCCCCTAGAGACACATACCTTCACTGCTTGTGTGTAGGCAACTTTACTCTTAGGGTTGGATATGAAATGCCCCTAGAGACACATACCTTCACTGCTTGTGTGTAGGCAACTTTACTCTTAGGGTTGGATATGAAATGCCCCTAGAGACACATACCTTCACTGCTTGTGTGTAGGCAACTTTACTCTTAGGGTTGGATATGAAATGCCCCTAGAGACACATACCTTCACTGCTTATGTGTAGGCAACTTTACTCTTAGGGTTGGATATGAAATGCCCCTAGAGACACATACCTTCACTGCTTGTGTGTAGGCAACTTTACTCTTAGGGTTGGATATGAAATGCCCCTAGAGAAACAAACCTTCACTAAATCTCCTGTGATGCAGGGTTGTGTGTAGGGAACTTTACTCCTAGGGTTGGATATGAAATGCCCCTAAAGAAACAAACCGTCACTAAATCTCCTGTGATACAGGCTTGTGTGTAGGCAACTTTACTCCTAGGGTTTGATATGAAATGCCCCTAGAGACACAAAGACACAAAAATTTACTAAATCTCCTGTGATACAGGCTTGTGTGTAGGCAACTTTACTCCTAGGGTTTGATATGAAATGCCCCTAGAGACACAAAGACACAAAAATTTACTAAATCTCCTGTGATACAGGCTTGTGTGTAGGCAACTTTACTCCTAGGGTTTGATATGAAATGCCCCTAGAGACACAAAGACACAAAAATTTACTAAATCTCCTGTGATGCAGGCTTGTGTGTAGGCAACTTTACTCCTAGGGTTGGATATGAAATGCCCCTAAAGAAACAAACCGTCACTAAATCTCCTGTGATACAGGCTTGTGTGTAGGCAACTTTACTCCTAGGGTTTGATATGAAATGCCCCTAGAGACACAAAGACACAAAAATTTACTAAATCTCCTGTGATACAGGCTTGTGTGTAGGCAACTTTACTCCTAGGGTTTGATATGAAATGCCCCTAGAGACACAAAGACACAAAAATTTACTAAATCTCCTGTGATACAGGCTTGTGTGTAGGCAACTTTACTCCTAGGGTTTGATATGAAATGCCCCTAGAGACACAAAGACACAAAAATTTACTAAATCTCCTGTGATGCAGGCTTGTGTGTAGGCAACTTTACTCCTAGGGTTGGATATGAAATGCCCCTAAAGAAACAAACCGTCACTAAATCTCCTGTGATACAGGCTTGTGTGTAGGCAACTTTACTCCTAGGGTTTGATATGAAATGCCCCTAGAGACACAAAGACACAAAAATTTACTAAATCTCCTGTGATACAGGCTTGTGTGTAGGCAACTTTACTCCTAGGGTTTGATATGAAATGCCCCTAGAGACACAAAGACACAAAAATTTACTAAATCTCCTGTGATACAGGCTTATGTGTAGGCAACTTTACTCCTAGGGTTTGATATGAAATGCCCCTAGAGACACAAAGACACAAAAATTTACTAAATCTCCTGTGATGCAGGCTTGTGTGTAGGCAACTTTACTCCTAGGGTTGGATATGAAATGCTCCTAGAGACACAAACATTCACTAAATCTCTAATTAGTAGTAGAGCGGCTTGGGAAGGAAGACTCATGCAGAAGATGCCAGTGGGTGTTTGGGCAGGGGACGATAATGGATTTCTGTGCAGATTCTCTACAGATTTTTTTGCAGGGGGGCCCAGTGCACACCATTTACATAACAGGTGAACATATTGGTGTGTAAGTATTTGGTGCTATACAAAATGCAGTTATTGCTTTATAGCATTGATAGCATTGCAGCCGGCTGTACAACAGGCAGCCAGGTTTACCCAAAGCAGGCAGAATTCTCATTGGAGGATCATTTTTCATTATGAAGGCTGGTGGCCCTGTAGTGCTGGGGAAAAGTTTTATGGGACAGTATTAGTTAAACAATCCATCCTTAATGTTGCTGTACTATAATATGTCGGGGAGCAGTCCAGCAATGTTTGAGTGGAACTAAACTATTAGGGGGCAGTTAGGAGGGAAGATTGGACTCTGTATATTGGACACACACTATAGACATAAATATACTGTAGTATAGAGAATATATATCACAATAAATATGCAATGTCTAAAGCCAGATGAAACAGTATAAGGTCTATATATGTCTATAATGTGTTTGTGCATGTTAGTTAGTATATGTATATTTTGAAAGCTCTAATTTTAAAGGTTTCCTTGACTTCAGTAACTACTGTATCTTAGTACTCATAGACTCATAGCAAGAGCAGGCAAGGGATACATTGGCTGTTATATGTTGGGGGTCCAAACTCAAAACATTCTGAAATGCAAACCTGACATTGTTGAACACGGATTTCTAAGGAAATGTTTTTTATTTGAATCAACAGTCTCCATTGTGGGGATTATCATAGGGTGATATTAATTTGCAGGAGCAGTGTAATATGACCTCTAACAGAATGTCATGTTGGACCCAGTGGGGGTTAAAAATTGCAGAATCTTGTAAGGTTTATGTCCCCTTTAAAATAGTAAGAAATGTGCAACTGCTACAATAATGTATTTGGCCTCTACTGCCTGCATATAAACAACTTTCTTTGCCCATACTCATTGAATGCAGTCCATTATATAGGCATGCAATAAAACACAAACCTGTATGCCTCCCAGAGTAAAATACCCCATTTTGCTTTACAAGAAAGCCTGTGAATCTGATAAGCACCCGCAGCTACAGATATCATGTAGATTGATGCTATAACTATATAGCTAAAAATGATAATAAAATGCACCACTGCTGCCCCCTGCTGCTCTGTACTTTCTCCTACACTGCACAAATAAACATAAAATCCGTATGGGGAGACAAAATTGCCAGCCGTACGGTATTCTCCCCGCTGGGTGTTTGTCAGCAAATTATCCCTACTGTCTGCGAAACAACTTCTGTTCCAGTTCCAGCAGTTTCATTCAGTTTTATTTTGTTTGCTGTGATGAAATGTAACCTGCTGTGATTTCCCAACATTAGTTCTCTTCTCTTTATTTGTGTATATGAAGCCATTAATGAGAACTAACCATGCACAGAGCGTTCCCTGGTACTGTGAGTCTCTATCCCATAAAGCGTGCAATTCAAGGGCCTGTTTTATAAGGCATTTGCCTTTATTTGTTTGGAGGAAATTCAAACAATATTAATGTTTAAAAATAATAATATTTTGTTAACCTGGTCATCTCAAGGGGCAGAGCTTTGGATCAAGGGAGTTGCTGTATGGCAGCTCTTTATAAAACCCTTTTACAAGTAAAGCTAATTCACCTCCTGCCAAACTGGAAATCGCTCGGGCAGGAAAACCCTTGGAATTGCCCTGTTACTGGCCCTCAATATAATTGCATCTTCCGTAGCCCCCACCAGGGGTAACCCTGTAGTATTACTGGTGGTTCAATGAGAGACACATGGTTCCAGGTGCAGGATTTGAACAAGGCCTCCCCCAGGCTCTGGACAGGTCCCCCACGGCCCCCCATTCTTTGGATATGTCTCCAACATGACCCATAGTAGGGTGTGCCTGCTGTACCCCCAGTAGTTAGGCCATTAGGTATCACATTCAAGAAGAGAGACTCCAAGCCCATAATCTGCACCCTGTTATACAGCGTCAGACTGGGCCGGGCAAAAAAATTGTGGGAGTGGAATGGTGATTTATATGTGAGTAGGCTGGGCGAGAGCGCAGGTGGATGGAAGGGGGACGTGCAACAACAGAGGTAACAGACCCGACAGTCCGGGCAGGGGAGCTGCTTCCTCTATTGTTATTCCACTGGAGAACCTGACCTTTAGGGCCACACTGCCACTGACTACCCCTTCCCCAGCTGCCACTGACCACCCCACCAATGTGGCTGATGCCACTCTCAAGAAACCCCATTCCGCTCTGTGCACAACTGCTGTCCCACGGATCCAGGGTGGTGGGGCCCTCTGTGATTTCTCCCAGTTTGTCATTGAGCCAGTCCTATGCCCAAGGCCGCTTTAGGGTACCAGTGGGCCCTGGTGTAAATTTCATTGATTAGCCCCCACTGCCTCAAGAAATTTGCGATAGACTAACACTCAAGCATATAAAGTTCAATATAGTAAGACAGGCGTCTGTAGGGCTCTTCCACTTAATTCAAATGAAGGGTCAGCCATTTCTGCAGGATGATTCTTCCAAAAGTTATCCTAGATGAAAGGTGTGCTAGTGCCCCCTATCATGGCGGGGCCCTGGGCAAATGCCCCTTTTTGTTAAAATGGCCCTGTCTGTGCTGCACCATACTAGCCACCCTATCTGTGACATTGTTTCTGGTGGGTGCAGAGGCAACAGTAAATAAGCCCCTTGCATACAAGCTAGAGGTGCTGGAAGCCAAAATGTTCCCCTCACCCTTTCCATAAACGTATGAGTTAAAGCACTTATTTTAATTAGCACTTTCTTTCCTCCCACTGCACTGTGTGATAGCGCCAGAATATTCAGCATCTCTTTTGGCACTTCTTGGAACTGATTCAATGAAGCCTGAAGTGACTATGAAATATTTCAATATTTCATTTAAATGCAAAGCAGGGATAACATGCAAGAGATGGAGACCCCAACAAGGCAAGAGGTTATTTGCTCATTAACAAGCAGTCAAAAGAGATCTTAATATAAAATGTTTTTATAATTATAAGGGTCCCAAATGAGCAGTCAAAAAAAGGGGCCAGTGTTAATGGGATATAGCCCCCAGATTAAAGGGCAAATTAAGCATCCATATCAAACAAGTATCCCATACTCAACACAAAGGGGCACATTTACTAATCCACAAACGTCCGAAAGCGGTTTTTCCGTAATGCTCGGTATTTTTGAGACTTTTTCGTCGCCGTCACATTTTTTTTTGTATTTTGCGCAACATTTTCGTTGTCGTTACGACTTTATCGTATATTTTCCCCGACTTTTTCGTCGCCGTTGCGAAAAAATCGGAATGGTTTTTCCGCTGTTTACAATTGGTCAATACGAAAAAAATTGCGACGGCGATGAAAAAATTGCGCAAAATACAATAAAGTCATAACGGCGACGAAAAAGTCGTGCAAAATACAAAAAAATCGCGACGGCGACGAAAAGGTTGCAAATCCAATTTTTTTTCCCATTTCGGATTCGAGGATTAGTAAATGTGCCCCAAAATATCAGTTTAAAAAAATCACATTTTTATTCAAATATCCATATTAAAAGCATACAGACCCCACAAAGTGCCGCCTTATGCGTTTTGTACCCATCTGGTACTTAGTCATAGGCAGTTGTGTCCCCATAAGTTCCAAAACACACATTTAAACACATAATTACCCCACTCCTTATTAAAAACAGAATTAGTTAAAGTGAGACACCGCTTCCCTTCATTCAAAACATTATACAAATACATCGACAGGGTTCTGTAGCATTTAAACTGTGAGCAGATATAGTAACGGGGTTCTGTAATGTACTATATCAAAGCCACCGAAAACTTCCTCCATTCGCTGTCCACAAGTCCCACCTTGCCCAACACCCATATAATCAGACAGTTATTTTTACTATTAGATATAAAAAGGATCTTAAGCCTCCATAAAAAATATCCCAATACACCCCCTTGTTACCCGAAATAATAAAATCTTAATTACAGATGCAAAATCAATGATATAGCTGCTTACCAGCGCTGCGTCTGCCATCTTTCATGTGGAAATTATCTATATTTCCATTCACCATTCACAAAATCAGGGGCAGAATTTTTTTTACAGGGGTCCCCATGGGTCTATATATTTTTATTATTATTATAATTTTTAATTTGTTAAGCCATGGGTAATATCCTAAAATGGGTGGAGCTGTGGTGCTCCAGTTCAGGTCTGACAATGGGACACGGTGGGGGCATGACATATGTAGACAGTGGTTTTTTTGCTTTGGGGCACAGTCTAGAGAACTCAGGAGACCATGAACTAATAATTGGGGGCCCCTGGGTGAAGGGCTCAATTACCAGAAATGGGCCCCTTGATTATTGATGGTTGCCCTGCTCCAGTCTGACACTGGTTTATGCTACCGTTATCTGCCTCATCTCCCCGAGGCTTTGAGCCACCATTATACATTGGCATTGAGGTCCCTAATACTATTTCTGTAGTAAATGTTCCCACCCCTGCAGGAGCAATTCTGCTGCCCGAGGCGGTATTCCTGATATCGGGGTGGGGACGGTTGCATTGTAATTGTATCTGCAATCTTTGCCATTGGATTTCCAGTAAAAAAATGGAATTTTGTTTCTTAGTAAAAGTTACCAGGTAGGTTTTTTTCCCACACATTGCCGCATAATGGATATCACATAGCCTTATGGCAGCTTCCACTCCCTGCAATAGTAACAGGACTTTAACCAAGACATGCAGGAGTTACAATGATGAATAATTATGGGACTGATTCCCATAATTCAGTCCCCTATTATGTTATTATGAGCCAACTGGCCATTTCTTGGATCTCCCAATTTTCACCTTGCAGGAAGCCAAAGCCGCAAAATCTCTATGCAACTTCATCCAAGTCTTGGGGTACCCTGTCTCCTTCTTTAAACAAATTTCACATATAAAAAAATACTGAATTACTATTTAGAATGATTTAACTGCAATGCTGCATGGCCAAATAGAAGTCAGTGCAGTCTGCAGCAGGCATAACTTGAATAAAATATACTGCCGTTATCACTGAAGCAGTAACGGCAGGAATGTAATACAAATGTATTCACATATAATGTCGCCATAGTCTGCACAATTCTGCCCAATCTCTTTAAAGTGGAGTACAGGTGTGCGATCCATTATCCAGAAAATCGTTAACCGGAAAGCTCCAAATTACGGAAAGTCCATCTGGCATAGACTACATTATAAGAAAATAATTCTAATTTTTGAAAATTATTTCCTTTCTCTGTAATAATAAAACAGTACCTTGTACTTGACCCCAACTAAGATATAATTACCCCTTATTGGGGCAGAACAGCCCTATTGGGTTTATTTAATGGTTAAATGATTCCCTTTTCTCTGTAATAATAAAACAGTACCTGTACTTGATCCCAACTAAGATATAATTACCCCTTATTGGGGCAGAACAGCCCTATTGGGTTTATTTAATGGTTAAATGATTCCCTTTTCTCTGTAATAATAAAACAGTACCTGTACTTGATCCCAACTAAGATATAATTACCCCTTATTGGGGCAGAACAGCCCTATTGGGTTTATTTAATTGTTAAATGATTCCCTTTTCTCTGTAATAATAAAACAGTACCTGTAATTGATCCCAACTAAGATATAATTACCTCTTATTGGGTGCAGAACAGCCCAATTGGGTTTATTCAATGTTTAAATGATTTTTAGAAGACTTAAGGTATGGAGATCCAAATTACAGAAAGATCCCTTATCCAGAAAACCCCAGATCCTGAGCATTCTGGATAACAGGTTCCATACCTGTATATATATATATTTACAGCTACAGTGCCTATGCAAAGACCTTCCTGCTTATCGGCCAATTGCGTATGACCTGAGTCTGCAAATGCAGCATCCATTGGATTAAGGTGGCCATACACGGGCAGATTCTAGCTGCTGATATCTGTCCCTTAGACTGACTTGGCAGCTTATCGGCCCGTGTATGGGCATTATCGATGGGCCTGGCCTGAAATTGGGCAGATATCGATTGGGACCGCATCGGCTCATTGATGTGGTCCCCGAACCGACTACGCCTATTCGTTGTTCTAATTCGAATTAGCCTGAATTAGCCCGATATTGGCCACCCGCCAAGCGAGTGGATCTCAGAGTGTATGGCCACCTTTAGGGCTTCACTGGGCCCCACATTTCCAAAAGTAACCAACGTGCCTCCTCCATAACAGGCTGCCTCTGTTCAGAAACCGTTCAGGAACTTTTATTAAAAAAACAAAACGAAACCTGTTTTCCCTTCTGACTTTGCAATCAAGTTGAGCAGCCGCTTGCATCACTTCCATTTATCCCCTAAACGTCTATCAGAGAACCAAGCGTGTGGCCCATCGCACAGAACCAATGAAACCCACAGTCGCTTGGGTAAAGGTCAGCTCCTACGCGCTCCCATTCTGTTTCCCTGTGCCCCGCAGAACCTAATCATTCCCGGACAACATGAGATCAAAAACAGGAGGAGGATTCAGTTCCGGCACAGTGACTCAGAACTTAATCAAATCCAGATAATGGGATGGGAATAGTGAGGGGGGGGACAGAAGTGAAGTTTACAGCAATGCCTCTGTATTTCCTTAAAGGAAAACTATACCCCCAGAATGAATACTTAACCAACAGGCAGTTTAGTGATCCCCAACCAGTGGCTCAGGGCAACATGTTGCTCCCCAACCCCTTGGATGTTGCTCTCAGTGCCCCCAAACCAGGTAGTTATTTTTGAATTCCTGACTTGGGGGCAAGTTTTGGTTGAATAAAAACAAGATTTCCTACCAAATAAAGCCCCTGTAAGCTGATAGGGTGCATAGAGGCCCCTAATAGCCAATCTTAGCCCTTATTTGGCTCCTCCATGAACTTTTATGGTGCTTGTGTTGCTCCCCAAGTCTTTTTACATTTGACTGTGGCTCACGAGTAAGAAAGGTTGGGGATCCCTGGTTTATATTATGTTAAAGAATTAAAAGAATTATTAAAGAATCTCGCCAAACTGGAATATATATATATCGGTAAATATTGCCCTTTTATATCCTTTCCCTTGATCCACCATTTACTGATGGGCTGTGTGCTCCCCCAGAGATCACCTTCATTTTTAAAATGGCACTTTTCTATTTAGGATTACCCAATGGCACATACTACTAGATAAGTATATTTTTATAAAAATGGTTTATTTAGATGAAGCAGGGTTTTACATATGAGCTTATGCAATATATTTTTATAGATACCTACATTGTTTGGGGGTATAGTTTTCCTTTAATAACCTTAATACAGAGACATACATACCAATTTATGGATATAGTGCATCATTCATATAATAAAAGAAATGTTTGCATTTAATCACCAATAGGAATTGGCAAAAATGAATCTTTAGTCATCTATGGAACAAGTCAAGCTGAGCATCAGATTCAGTCAGGGCTGTTGCACAGTAATCCCCCATTGTTTGATAACAGCAAGACGGCAGGGGTGGTTCTTATTGGAGAAGACTTTTGCATATATAATTGCATGTGCTGCCTACTTTGGAGAGCTAGGGGGCACAATTGAAGAGTTTTATAGAAGGTTTATATCTTGCCCCCTCCCCTAAGGAGAGTCCATTTCTCCTAACTGGACCAGACAAAGTAAGGCCGTATATATATATATATATATTTGTATAAATATCCTTTGCATGAAATGTGTCAGGGAGGTAACAAGCAATTGTCAAAACCACAATTTCTCACACCAAAACCCGACTTCCACACCCTTGCAATAAAACAGGACAACAGATTGATTTATGTATCTTTTTTGCTATATTTATAACCCACTTTTAATGTGACGCATAGATCTGTGACTCATTCCCTCCTCTTCGATTAGTCATCTCACACTGAGAGTCTATTCATACATAAACCTTTTAGCACATGTAAGGGAGGCTTCTCCGCTGCGCTTCTCCGGCCAATCACATCAGAAGCTCGTCCAGCAAACATAGCAGGGAAATTCCATTAGGGGGCCCTGAAAGACTTACAAACAGGGTCTAGGGGTATTCGATTCCTTTGTTAGTGAGTACTATAGGTTAGCAGATACCATGTGCAAAATTGTCATAGGGTCACAAAAGTCCTAAAGGGCAGTGTGTGATAATAGTGGCACAGGTCCTTCCCCCGATACCCATTGTAAGCTGCATTTCTGCCCTGCTTTATGGCTGAGATTCTAGCTATCTGTATAACAGAGCATTCTGTCACAGTGGCACAGATCCTATCTGATCCCCCCCATTGTAAGCAGCAGTCCTGCCCTGCTTTATGGCTGAGATTCTAGCTATCTGTATAACAGAGCATTCTGTCACAGTGGCACAGATCCTATCTGATCCCCCCCATTGTAAGCAGCAGTCCTGCCCTGCTTTATGGCTGAGATTCTAGCTATCTGTATAACAGAGCATTCTGTCACAGTGGCACAGATCCTATCTGATCCCCCCCATTGTAAGCAGCAGTCCTGCCGTGCTTTATGGCTGAGATTCTAGCTATCTGTATAACAGAGCATTCTGTCACAGTGGCACAGATCCTATCTGATCCCCCCCATTGTAAGCAGCAGTCCTGCCCTGCTTTATGGCTGAGATTCTAGCTATCTGTATAACAGAGCATTCTGTCACAGTGGCACAGATCCTATCTGATCCCCATTGTAAGCAGCAGTCCTGCTCTGCTTTATGGCTGAGATTCTAGCTATCTGTATAACAGAGCATTCTGTCACAGTGGCACAGATCCTATCTGATACCCATTGTAAGCAGCAGTCCTGCCCTGCTTTATGGCTGAGATTCTAGCTATCTGTATAACAGAGCAACTGTCACAGTGGCACTGATTCTGTCTGATCCCCATTTTAGGCAGACATGTTTGTCAGTGCTCTGCAGGGGACCAGGGGAATTAAATGGAGAGTGTCAGCCTAGGCCAGGTGAGGCCTGGGTGGGCAATTTCTTCCGATGAAGCCCAGGCCTTGGGGCCCATTTTGGAAGGTCAAAGAAGCACAAGGTCAGGAGGGAAAGGTCAGGAATGGAGGGCAGTAAGGAAGCCCAGGGCTACTTCTCTGGGAGGAATCCCGGCAGCCATGCTGGAGGAATGGAAAGGAGCTGAGAATGGAGGGGGCACAGCCAAGCAAAGGGAGGTACCTGTGTGTGTGCAGCTTGAGTGTGACAAGGGGTAGGGAGGAAAGTACCAGAAATGTGCAGAAAGTTAATGAAAGTGAAACAAGAGGAAAGTAAAACTGAAAGTAAAAAGCCAGAGAATAGGTGTAAAAATACAAATGCTGAGCCACAAGCCAAATCCCACAAGAAAACTGCACCTACTGATTCAGAAACACAGTTTATTGCCCATGCTGAGCCCAGTAAAGATGGGGGATTTGATGTGCCTTGTACCCAGACTCGCTTGTCTGTAACTGGTTCCCACAATGCTTTATGTCCCTATTAACCAATCATTGCTAAGATAACTGCAGAAGCTGGATAACCAGGGAAGAGCAAATTGGGGACATTTTTAAGTGGGAAAACTGTAGAACTATGGTGTAGTCTAACACTTTGCGTAGCAATGTAAGGGTTAAACTACCCCAGCAATTGGCTGATTTATCTGTAAGTGACCGGACTGTGAGTCTAATTGAATCGTGCTTGTTCATATGGCACCAGTAATCTATCACCCCCTCCTACAGGAATGCTGGGTCCCAGCACCAAATCAGTCCCCTGTGGAGATGCACGTTGGATATTCTGATTACTTCTATCTATTACACCATGTTACATCTGAACCCGTGAAAGGGATGTATGAATATTCCATTGGCAAAAGTCCAGTAATCTATAGGGCCGCGGGGCCACAGTTTCAGGCTTAAAGATATCTGGAAGGAGCAGCAAATGATGGATATTACGTGTGTATATGGTAGGGGTGCCCAACCAATGACCCTCACTGTCCCAGATTCCCAAAAACCATGATGTGACACAAACATTTCAAGCCTGTGTCATACGTTCCAGCCTTTGGCGAGTCCCGCGCTGGCATTTTGTAATGTTATTTGGGCACTGAGTCTGTGGCGAGTCCCGCGCTGGCATTTTGTAATGTTATTTGGGCACTGAGTCTGTGGCGAGTCCCGCGCTGGCATTTTGTAATGTTATTTGGGCACTGAGTCTGTGGCGAGTGCCGCGCTGACATTTTGTAATGTTATTTGGGCACTGAGTGTGTGGCGAGTCCCGCGCTGGCATTTTGTAATGTTATTTGGGCACTGAGTCTGTGGCGAGTGCCGCGCTGACATTTTGTAATGTTATTTGGGCACTGAGTCTGTGGCGAGTCCCGCGCTGGCATTTTGTAATGTTATTTGGGCACTGAGTGTGTGGCACTGCCCGGTACAAACATGTCCTGTAAGCCGGTGGGTTGCACAGCAGTGAGGCGCTACCTGGGGGACTGTATGAGCCATTTTCTGCTGAATAAAGAGCTCTGTGTTTCTCGTATGAGGCTTATACACAATGGGAGTCAGTGTGCTACACCCGGGCAGAACAGCTAGTGCAATCGCGCATTTATTGCATGGAGTCATTCAGAAAATATGCATCTGTCACGCTCTGATCCTACAGGGGATCAGCTGGAGCATTAATGGGGCACTTGTCACGCAATGACACCCCTTGAATTCCATGTAGTGTCTCCTACAATATTCAATATTTCTGTTTCACATTTCATATAATTATGTATTTTAAAAGCAAAGTGGCTTTGTTCGCTCTGCCTCAGCCAAGCTTATCTCTCCTACTTCTACTGCTAAATTGGACCAGGTCCACCCCAAGCAGCAGTGCAGTACATGAACCATTCAGATAAGGGGCAATTCATTCTGATGGGTGGTGCCAGTCTGGGCCTGATCTGTCACTTACCATTGCAGCCATTGGTTTTCTAGGCGACATTAGCAAGAAGCCAATCAGAATGGGTCTACCAAGAAGTCATTGATGACAATGAATGACAAAGCAGGGACAGAACTAGAAAGGCCCATGGCTTGGTCTATTGAAGTTGGAGAGGGGGAACAAGAAAGTGGATAGGAGCCGAAGAAAGAAAGTCATACTAAGCAACTTTTTAGTAAAAAATGTTTAACGCATTTTCAACAGCTTTAAACTTATGTGTAAATGGTGCTGAAAGCCGGGTTTTAAAATCCCTTTTTAGCCCTTTCTGGCCTTATTCTTATCTTATAATCAGCTGGCTTCTGCTGCATTGTTTGAAGAGCCAGAGAGGTACAGGTATGGTATCCATTATCCAGAAAGTTCTGAATTATGGGAAGGCCATCTCCCATAGACTCCATTATAAGCAAATGATTCTAATTTTTAAAAATGATTTCCTTTTCTCTGTAATAATAAAACAGTACCTTGTACTTGATCCCAACTAAGATATAATTACCCCTTATTGGGGGCAGAACAGCCCTATTGGGTTTATTTAATGGTTAAATGATTCCCTTTTCTCTGTAATAATAAAACAGTACCTGTACTTGATCCCAACTAAGATATAATTACCCCTTATTGGGGGCAGAACAGCCCTATTGGGTTTATTTAATGGTTAAATGATTCCCTTTTCTCTGTAATAATAAAACAGTACCTTGTACTTGATCCCAACTAAGATATAATTACCCCTTATTGGGGGCAGAACAGCCCTATTGGGTTTATTTAATGGTTAAATGATTCCCTTTTCTCTGTAATAATAAAACAGTACCTTGTACTTGATCCCAACTAAGATATAATTACCCCTTATTGGGGGCAGAACAGCCCTATTGGGTTTATTTAATGGTTAAATGATTCCCTTTTCTCTGTAATAATAAAACAGTACCTGTACTTGATCCCAACTAAGATATAATTACTCCTTATTGGAAGCAGAACAGCCCTATTGGGTTTATTTAATGGTTAAATGATTCCCTTTTCTCTGTAATAATAAAACAGTACCTGTACTTGATCCCAACTAAGATATAATTAATCCTTATTGGAAGCAGAACAAGCCTACTGGGTTTATTTAATGTTTAAATAATCTTTTAGTAGACTTAAGGTATGGAGATGCAAATTACAGAAAGACCCCTTATCCGGAAAACCCCAGGTCCCGACCATTCTGGATAGTGGGTCCCATACCTGCACTGCTTTCAGTTCATTCACTCCTGGGCAAACTTCATCTCTGGGGAATGTGCAGCCAAACAGAGCGCTTGTGTCTCGCTGAACGCGAGGATTCTGGATAACCTCATGGCACAGGGAGACACAGTGCAAATACCAGCCTGGTGAGATGTGCCCACCGCCTGACGTATCCAGCTCCCGGCTCAATCACTGAGTTCATTCACAAAAAAACTGCTGTTTCTCCCATTAATTATGGTCAGCAAACAGCCAGTTTCCTAGCAACCAGGAAGCATTACCGCACCGTCTGCTCCTATTGCTGTTTGTTTGGAGAGAAAAAGAAAAAGAAATTGCATCTGTTGGACTGGAGAGTGAAAAAAAAAAAAATAGAATTTGGTGGTTTCCTTGACATTTTTGTTTTGTGAGTGTCTCCAGCTGCAACAAGACCCCCCCAAAACTTAGACTCACTGGGTGCTATCAAAATGCAGCACCCTGACAGTAAGGCCATTGACTCACTTACTGACGTCACAATGGATATGTGTCTGCAATCAACATTCACGCTGGATTTGTTCTCTGACACGGAAGTCATTGTGGCCCCTTATCCCAGCAACGGAGAAATGTGCTTTCTGGGCATCCATCCTTCCCAAACAAACAGAATCTCCTTCTAACAGGATCCCGGGTATTTATAGATGTCACTGTGGTCAACAGATGGATGTTGGTGTGGCTACTAAATATGTATTAGGCAACTCAGGATCTGGACGGAGCTCAGATGTCGGATGTTCTAGGTCAATAAAGCTCTAACTCCCAGCTGCTTGCTCTACTTGTCTCACTTAGCCCTGAATGGCAGCAATTAATACATAATGCTAAGCAATCCTCTAGGCAGCTCCTTGGCACGCAGACCACATTCCCCAGGGGGCAGTTAGACTAAGTGGTGCTCATCTGTACAGCTGCAAACTCATGCTGAAGTTCCAAAGCACATTCTCATGGCTAGCACTGTGCAGCACTTTGTACATTGCACAACAAGTAGATTGCAAGCTCTGCGGAATAAATTGTTATTGTGTTTGCAGCTGCACATGAACACATCCATATATGCTCTTTATACTACTGCACCTTTATTCTGTAAGTTGCCATTATAGTGTTCTGTCCCACCCAATGCTTTAGTTACAGACTCCCTACCCCTCTCCCTGTAACCCCCCCCCCCGGAGTCAGGGTATGAAATGCAATCCTTACCTATAATCTCTTGGGGGTTTTCTTTGACATGAGTTGGCGTTACTATGTATGCCTGACATGTGAGTTTTTAAAGGGGAATTCCATGCAATAATTTTTTGGACAAAGAAAGCTAATTCTAAGAAATTTAACTATACACATTCATTATACATTTTCACTGGTTTTAAAGGCATTTGTAAATACGGTTGCTAAAGGTGGTATCTGTCTTGCTGAAACAATGCAGCAGAAGCCAGCTAACTAACAGTTTTAGGCTGGAATTCCCCTTTCAAATGTCACCCCCCCTTGACAAATGGAATAGTCTAAAACGCAAGCTCTGCTCCCCCCCCTCCCATATAAGAACCTTTCATTCAAACATTTGTGCAAAAGAAATAAGCTATTAATTGTAAAGTTCCTGCTAATACCACTAGATGGCAGTGGAGCCCTAGCTCCCAGGCAGGGATCACATTATTTCAATGCTTCATTTCTAACCAAGGCCATTCCATTCGCTACAGGTGTAACTTTACTGACAGATATATCTATGCAAATATGTCACTTGGTTGCTAAGTATTGCCGCCTCACCCACATTAAAGCCAGACGCATGAAATTTATACCCCTGAGTGACTACATAAGTGCAGTGCAGTCTGCAGCATGCAAATATGTTAGCTACTTTCACTGATGTCGGTGCAAAGGTGCAGTTCAGAAACAGCCAGCGAACCGCAGGCAGCAAATATCATCTCCTCCTTTCCCCCTCATGTCTGTCATGATATCTTGGGCACTAGAAGGCGCTTTTTCCTCAGAGCAAGGATTGGCTGGACAAGTGCATATAAAGGTTAGTTTTGGTCCCTCCTTGCAGCCAGACAATGTTCCTTCATGGCTGACCTGCTGGAAATGGCACTGACATTTGCCTATAAATACACACACACGTTAAACTGCTCCTTGTAATGTGCCATAAAGGGCAACTGTACTTTTTTTTCCCTTTGTATTTGCAAAATAGAAACTTTAAGTGGTGAATGGATATTGGAGATGCAAGAACCCAAGATTTGGAATTGACTTTATCATGTGATTTTTTTTGCCCTAATTTATATTAACAAATTATAGTTCGGATTGCCACTTATTTGGCAGAATCCTTCATAAAAGATTTGGCCAAATTGCTACATAGTGTATTTGGTGCGTTCCTAATGTATAGTAATTTACCTTTTGCTTTGTTTTCCTCCATTATCTATAAAAGAATTCTGTGGAGTTTTATGACCTGTAAAAAAGGGCTCAGCCTTTGGCATTGTGTCACAGAACCCTTCAGTGGTTTCTAATATCCTTATCATTTACAGAAGGGGGTACATTATGCCAGTGTCAGACTGAAGTACCTGGCACATAGTTACATAGTTACATAGGGTTGAAAAAAGACCAGAGTCCATCAAGTTCAACCCTTCCAAGTAAACCCAGCACCCACACCCTATACTTACCAATCTATACACTCACATACATAAACTATAAATACAACCACTAATACTAACTGTAGATATTAGTATCACAATAGCCTTGGATATTCTGATTGATCAAGAACTCATCCAGGCCCCTCTTATAGGCACTAACAGAATCTGCCATTACCCCATCACTAGGAAGGGCATTCCCCAACCTCACTGCCCTCACCGTGAAAAACCACCTACGCTGCTTCAAATGGAAGCTCCTTTCCTCTAATCTAAAGGGGGGGCCTCTGGTGCGTTGATAGTTTTTATGGGAAAAAAGAACATCCCCCATCTGCCTATAATCCCCTCTAATGTACTTGTACAGAGTAATCATGTCCCCTCGCAAGTGCCTCTTTTCCAGAGAAAACAACCCCAACCCTGACAGTCTAACCTCATAGTTTAACCCTTCCATCCCCTTTACCAGTTTAGTTGCAGTCTCTGCACTCTCTCCAGCTCATTAATATCCCTCTTAAGGACTGGAGCCCAAAACTGCCCCCCATACTCACGGTGAGGCCTTACCAGGGACCTATAAAGAGGCAAAGAGGCACCAGAAAATCTCACCCCACCAAACACATAAGCTCACCAGGCACTGCAACTGCTGCCCCTCCCCCCCATTATGAACATACACAAGCAGGGCTGTCTCAACAAAACATTGGGCCTACTGTAAAAGAGAAATCGCCAATGAGCATATTAACCCCAGAAATGGCAGTAATAAATGGACAACGAGTATATTGACATGTAAGTAATGATCATATTAACCCCTGACAGTAAGATCACAGCAAAAAATGTACAACAAACACATTAACTCCAGACATGCGAGTAAGATCAGTGCAGAGAATGGACAGCAAATAGATTAACCCCAGACATGCCAGTAAGATCACTGCAGAAAATAAAGATTGAAAGCATTTCCCACTCCTGCACAAGCAGATTTACACCAACTTCAATTCTTTCGTAAGCTGGCCAGACACGTACCAATATAACTGTATGAAACTACTTTTCGTATGATTTTCGGGCTGCGTGTGGGCATACCATGGTGAGTGGTCATTTAGTCAACCAGGTAAGAAAATATCTGCTTTATAACAATAAAATCTGTGTGTGTATTGTGTATCTAATGATATCTTCGGGGCCCTACAATGCATTTCTGGGGGGTTACTTTTTATACAGTTGGTGTCTGACAATTATTTTATCTTCAGAACCTCCTCCGACTTGTTATTTTTAGTATTTTATCCTACAATTTCAGTCTGAATGTTAGTTTTATATCGTTGCTAAATGTGTATGGCCTGCTTACGTCTCAGCGCAATTCCCCATTCCTTGCCACGCTTTGCCGCCTTTTAAAGATAGATACGCATTCCACAGTGGAACACACAGCCATCTTTAAACTTCTTTGTAACTTTCAGGACAGTCGGTGGGGGGCACGTAATTATGATGGGGAGTGCAGTGGTGGATCCAGTAGTCTGATGGGGAGGGCAGCGAGTAGGCCAGCAGTCTGGTGGGAAAGGTGCGTATCGGGGGGGTACATTATCCCTTATAATACATGAGTGATACTCAGAGTTCCCTGTATAACTCAGCCTGCAGCCTTGTGCCTTTATATGGGCACAGAACCCCTCAGTGACTTCTAATATCCTTATCATTTACAGTAGGGGGTACATTATCCCTTATAATACATGAGTGATACTCAGAGTTCCCTGTATAACTCAGCCTGCAGCCTTGTGCCTTTATATGGTCACAGAACCCCCCAGTGACTTCTAATATCCTTATCATTTACAGTAGGGGGTACATTATCCCTTATAATACATGAGTGATACTCAGAGTTCCCTGTATAACTCAGCCTGCAGCCTTGTGCCTTTATATGGGCACAGAACCCCTCAGTGACTGCTAATATCCTTATCATTTACAGTAGGGGGTACATTATCCCTTATAATACATGAGTGATACTCAGAGTTCCCTGTATAACTCAGCCTGCAGCCTTGTGCCTTTATATGGGCACAGAACCCCTCAGTGACTGCTAATATCCTTATCATTTACAGTAGGGGGTACATTATCCCTTATAATACATGAGTGATACTCAGAGTTCCCTGTATAACTCAGCCTGCAGCCTTGTGCCTTTATATGGGCACAGAACCCCTCAGTGACTTCTAATATCCTTATCATTTACAGTAGGGGGTACATTATCCCTTATAATACATGAGTGATACTCAGAGTTCCCTGTATAACTCAGCCTGCAGCCTTGTGCCTTTATATGGGCACAGAACCCCCCAGTGACTTCTAATATCCTTATCATGTACAGTAGGGGGTACATTATCCCTTATAATACATGAGTGATACTTAGAGTTCCCTGTACAGGTATCATATAACTATACACAAACACAAACATACATACGGGGATAAATAGGTGCAGGGATATCAGCTGTAATTGAAACAAAGAAGGTTTTACCATCAACATAGGAAAGAGGTGCTTTGCTGTTATGAGGGTGAGGATGGGGTCCTGTGACAGTAATAGAGGTGCATATCTGCTAATTGCTAACTGCCTCCTCTCCCCTTAAATTACCATCTCTTAATCATTAACATTTCCAGTGGATTTAACATTGTGTAAATATAAATGCTACTGAAAGCTATATTTGTCTTTCCTTTTTTTATTCTTTGGTTCTGACTTTTGCAACAAAGTAGCAGGCATCTGTTCTCCTTCAGGTCTGGCTTTCCAGTTTTTGGGTGGAATCCCCTATTAATGTTGCTGCCTGCAACAAACTGATAGAATATCAAAGTAGCATTAGCAATCATTGGGCTAAATCCCAGCAGCCTCTGCACTATAGCTCTGAGCAAACCTAACCAGCACCCATGGGTGTCTGAAGCTGCATTTGTGGCACAGCTTTATGCGCTCCATCTCATGGCCATGTAAGTGTTAAGTAAATACGGTCTTAAGGTGGCCATACACGCTAAGATCCGCTCGATTGGCGATACCCACCTACTGGTGGGTGATATCGGGCTAATTTGGTCATTTGGCCCTGGGGCTAAACGATCGAATTAAAAGACGTCCATCGGTTTGGGGACAGCATCAACGAGCCAATGGGGTCCCTGATCCGACTGATTTTTAAACCTGCCTGAACGATATCTGTCCGATTTCAGGCCATATGTCGATTGGGAAGGCCCCGTCTTTAGTGCCCATACACGGTCCAATAAGCTGCTGAATCAGTCCAAGGGACCAATATAGGCAGCAAGAATCGCCCCTGTTTGGCCACCTTAACTCTGCAGGTTGGCACCTTTTGGAGCGAACACCAATGCCAAACATAGGAATATTAATGAAGGCCTTTCATATAGCCACAGTATGAGCCAAATGTTGGCTACTCAGTGCCTGGGTGCTGTGTGCTCCATACTGAGGGTGGCAAATCGTCATTACATAGAGAAACAAGATAATAAAGATAATAAAAGCTGCACATCCTTGTAGAGATACAGAATATAAAATTTATTTATGTATAAAAAGAAAACATGCGGAGTTACAGTCTGAGAACTTGTAGAGCTGTACGGCAAGGCAGCGGCGGTTCTATACAATAAAGTGGCCACGCTGCGGAGCTTTGTGGCTTGTGCGGGGAATGGCTTTCATGTTGCACCTGGACATACATCAGGCAGTGCAATTTATTTCCCAAACTGCTCCTTCTCTGTCATGGAAAATGTCTTTGGTCCGTGTCTGAAGGCAACATCATGAGCAACAATTTTTGGTTCAAACAAATGACCCTGCTGCAAGGAGCTTACAATCTATCATAACAAAATTCAACCTTATAGGTTCCACATTTTGCAGAACTACAACTCCCTGAATCCTTCTTGCTCAGAGACAGTTGAAAGCCCTTCAGATGCAGTTAAATTAATTCCAAATAAACTACATCTGCGGTGCTTTCTACTGAAGGAGTGTGAGAGTTGAAGTTCTGCTATAGAGCCTATCTTTAATTAGCCAGAAGGCAAGGCGCCTGTTGGGTATCAACCTTTTGTGCCACTTTTCCCATATGTATAAACATACAGAGATTCATTTTCTGGCCATACAATAAGGTATTCCCCTTCTACTGTACTGTACTAAGAACACAATAAAAACCAACAATGTGCATTATACCCTATATAACTTATAATAGTGGGGTATATTATCCCTTATAATACATGGGTGATACTCAGAGTTCCCTGTATAACTCAGCCTGCAGCCTTGTGCCTTTATATGGGCACAGAACCCCTCAGTGACTTCTAATATCCTTATCATTTACAGTAGGGGGTACATTATCCCTTATAATACATGGGTGATACTCCAAGTTCCCTGTATAACTCAGCCTGCAGCCTTGTGCCTTTATATGGGCACAGAACCCCTCAGGGACTTCTAATATCCTTATCATTTACAGTAGGGGGTACATTATCCCTTATAATACATGAGTTCCCTGACCTGTATAAGGGGTACATTATTCCCTATATATTGCAATATGGTGCCAGTAAATACAGACAGCAGTGAGACACAGCTCTAGCTTTCTCTGGGCACTGCAATGGCAGAGGTTGAGCTTATGGAAAATACATTATATTTGCTCAGCCCCCAGACAATATGAATTTGGATTCTTTGGTACAATAACAGGAAGGCACAGTGGCAAGCGTTTAAGTTACCGAGGAAAGACAGCATTTCCTTGTGCAAATATGGCTTTTTTCCAGGGTAAGGGAGAGCATACTATCTCCTACTGAGTAACTGCCCTAACAGTACTGATGGGCTCTCAGCCTGGAAAGGAGGTTACTTTGGGGAGTGAAAGTAGCTGTACCCTCATACTGTACTGTCTAAGGGAAACACTATGGCACCTCCCTCCCATATGTATAAATACAAATATACAGAAAAGGAATGTTCTGGGCACACAATAAGCTGTACCCTCATACTGTACTGTCTAAGGGAAACACTATGGCACCTCCCTCCCATATGTATAAATACAAATATACAGAAAAGGAATGTTCTGGGCACACAATAAGCTGTACCCCCATACTGTACTGTCTAAGGGAAACAATATGGCACCTCCCTCCCATATGTATAAATACAAATATACAGAGAAGGAATGTTCTGGGCACACAATAAGCTGTACCCTCATACTGTACTGTCTAAGAGAAACAATATGGCACCTCCCTCCCATATGTATAAATACAAATATACAGAGAAGGAATGTTCTGGGCACACAGTAAGCTGTACCCTCATACTGTACTGTCTAAGGGAAACAATATGGCACCTCCCTCCCATATGTATAAATACAAATATACAGAGAAGGAATGTTCTGGGCACACAATAAGCTGTACCCTCATACTGTACTGTCTAAGGGAAACAATATGGCACCTCCCTCCCATATGTATAAATACAAATATACAGAGAAGGAATGTTCTGGGCACACAGTAAGCTGTACCCTCATACTGATTGTCAGTGGCTGAGCTCCTTTGCATAATATTGATTACTGTGTGAAACTGATTTATAGAACTTGTTCTGGAATGATGAGAGTAAAAAGTGGCACATGTTGATACCCGGGGTCAGACAACCTTGCCTTCTCACTATATTATGAGCAAATGCTATATACCCTCTGTCTGTGTACAAGGAATATATTGAAATGAAGCAGCGTATGGGATGGATTAAGGCTTAATGTGCAATACTGACTGTACAGTATGTTATAGGCTTATGGTTGGTGAGTATATGCATATAATATCCCCTTAGGCCAAGGCCTGGCTTCAGCTATAGCAAGGCATGGCAATACTATATATTTATTGTTTATACCAGAGATCATTTACAGATATAATGGAAATGCTTTATGTTAGTGCTTATATCAAGGCTGACACCCCCTTCTCTCTGTACATTATTGAAGAGTAACTTTGGTTTCTTATAGAAAATAAGACCTACTCAATGGAAATGGACCCAGAATCTACAGTAGGGATACAGATAAACGGATGATAATGTATATTTTGGGAATGATTCCTTAAGGGACTCTCTAGACAAACTGGGTTAATCTACACCCTGGTGCATTTAAAGAAGAACTAAAGCTTAATTTATTTTAGCAGAACTGTATATTAGTGAGTCTTACTGTCCTAGTGCTTGAGTTTGACTTAGAAGACCCTTGCCCAGTAAGCTGACATAAGTATGTAGTCCCGAGGGAGTCTGTGACTCAAGCACTGGGTTGGACTAGAATACTGTCATGGCAACTTACAAGGGGAGGGGCAAGGGGTCTGTAACTCAAACAGGGGTTGGGACGTAAAAGCATATAATAAAAACAGAGCAATTATGACTTTTTAGAAAATAAATCATGACTTTGGGGAGTCAAAATTAAGTCTTAGTTCTCCTTTAAAGCCTCTTTTGGAAATGGACTGATAGGATACAGTCTGTAAAAGAAACAGCCCTTGGTACCTCTATCAGATTAACCCACAATAAACTACACCTGAAAAGAAAAACAGTTCACCTCTCACAGACAGCATCGTATGTCACACAAATATACAAAAGCCAGTTATATATATATATATATATATATACTCTATAAAACAAGCAAATTAGTTACATTTATATCATTCTAAACATTTGATTAGACATAATAAATAACATATTTCCGCACTTTCTATTTACATCTGCTCTCGGAGATTCCCCCTGAGAACTCTAGTTACAATGGGAAAACCAGGGCCACTCCCGGCTGCTTTATGGTAAGTGCTCGTAAATGCAACAGGACAACAGTAGCAGCAGAGAGCGCTACAACTAAAGGTGCATTATGGAGACTACTTTTTTTTTTAATATTTACTTCCAAAACATAAAATATACCGATCTGCATAGTTTATCCTTTGAAAACAATAATAAATCTTTGGACCTCTCTTAAGAAATTCCAGCCAGATAATCTGGTTGCAGCACTGAACAGTATTCAGGCCTCCACTTTGGTTCTATTTCCTGCTTGTGACATAGGCCACGCCTCTCTCTCTTTACTCTGTTGAGTCAGAAGAGAATAAAACCCCCATTATCATTTTTTTTTTCAAGATGGTACTTGTTAGGCTCTTGTTGGACAACATCTGATGCTTCCTACCAAGCAGCTGCCCCTTGATAAGGCAGAGTATCGCAGCGGGGTTAATGGCTGCTATGTCTGACCACATCATGGCCGATTTGCCGTATCTGGCACCGACTGCTGACACCGCACATGCATGTTAATAATTGTTTAATATCTGTACTAATATGGCTTACTGTTTCTTTGGTTACAACCCAGAGGCAGCATGTCTCCTATACACTCACAAGTCAGATTAGTTCTAGAGCGGGGGCCCTAGGTTATAAAGCTAAAAAAAGCACCCCCTTTTCTTTAGGGTGGCACAAAATGGCAGAAAAAGGAACTTGAAAGATGCAGAATATAAGTGAAATTTGGGAACGGAATCATTTAAACATTACGGAATATCGAACCGCTGCGGCCTGCATCCTGTGTTACTTCCTATCATTTGACATTTGCAATTGTTTATAACCTCAGATTGTTCAGCCCCCCCCCTTGTAGTTTTCAAAGGACGATGGTTGACGGTTCCATAATGAACCCCCTTTTCTGTACAGTCCTCACCATTTATTTTTGCCCTCATTATGGGTTTATTATAAGAGAACAATTAGTCCTACGAGCGAATAGAGGAAGACAGTCCCCTTTGATGTGTACAGAAGCAACGGGCCGAGCCGCTATATATCGCCAAAAGCGAGTTGCGCGCCAGTATATTGTTTCTTATCGTGGTAACGGCCAGAGAGGAAACAGAAGGCAGTCAGGGGCAAGCGATGGAACCAGAAAGGTCACCGAGGAAGCGTTCAGTGAAAGGTGCTGGAGTCCTTCTAGGTTTGATTCCTGCCAGGGAAGCCTGAAAACTCCTTCCTGATTATTTCATTAACTGCGGACAAAAGAATAGAGAAATATGAGTTACAGTCCAACACCTCTTATTCTTGGCTGAAAAGAAAACTCTAATTTAAATTAGATTAAAGGAGAACTCCACCCAAACACTACTGTTATTTTCTTTTTTTTCCCAGCTTGAATGTCTGCCCCGTGGCTACACAGCAGCTTATTATAGTAGTCTTTCTAAAGACCAGTGTTACCAGTGCAGGGCAACAGTACATTATATTAAATTTAATTTTTTGGTGTTACTGTTCCTTTAAAGGTTTCATTCTTAAAGGAACAGTAACGCCAAAAAATGAAAGTGTATAAAAGTAACTAAAATATAATGTGCTGCTGCCCTGCACTGGCAAAAGTTGTGTGTTTACTTCAGAAAGTCTACTATAATTTATATAAATAAGCTGCTATGTAGCCATGGAGGCAGCCATTCAAAGGAGAAAAGGCACAGGCACATAGCAGATAACAGATACAACACTATTGTATTCTACAGAACTTATCTGTTATCTGCTATGTAACCTGTGCCTTTTCTCCTTTTTTCCAGCTTGAATGGCTGCCCCCGTGGCTACACAGCAGCTTATTATATAAATTATAGTAGTGTTACTGTAGCAAACACACCCGTTTTACCAGTGCAGGGCAACAGTGCATTATATTTTTATTACTTTAAAGCTCTTTAATTTTTTGGTGTTACTGTTCCTTTAAGGGTGAAGACACAAAGAGCTACTTAGTAGCAGCTACTTTTCTATGGCTACTAAATGCCAGAAAATCCCCTGCCATAGACAATACTGAGAATTGCCTCTGCTAAAACACACATAGAGACAATTATCAGTAAATGATCATCATTGTCTATTTTAGTAGCCACAACAAGTAGCTGCTACTAGTAGCTCTGTGTGTCTTCAGCCTAAAACAATGTAGCAGCTGCCTTCTGTTACCTTATGTCAGGAGAATATAAACAGGCAGTCAGATCCGGCATTCAGCTGCAATTATGTCTAGAAATAAACCCATTGAATGTTTTTAATGAATGTATATTGGGAACATTCTTAGAATGACATTGTCTTTCATTTTCAAAAAGAACACAAAAAAGTATTTTTGGGTGTAGTTCATCTTTAAGCCATGCCAATGTTATGTTCTGTATAAGATGCAATTTAAATTCACTGCTTCTGTTTGTTTTGCCTCCACTGACCTTTCTTATCTCTTCTACTTTTTAGGACCGTGACAGACAGGGAGATTAGTTGCCCGTGACAAACCTCCCTTGTCGCGGGCGACTAACCTTCCTGAAATGCCATCCCACCGGCTAAAATGTAAATCGGTGGTGGGATGGCATAGACGGTGCGGTGATTTGCCGCAATCGCCGAAGTTGCCTCTCGCAGCGCCGCGTATGGCATCCCGCCGGCGATTTTCATTCTAGCCGGTGGGATGGCATTTCGGGGAGATTAGTCGCCCGCGACAAGGGAGATTTGTCGCCCGGCGACTAATCTCCCCGTGTGCCACAGCCCTCATTGGTAAGTCAGACACAGGTATAGAAGAAAACATAAATACAGGGTTTCTGAGAGGCACTATCTAAATACCTGAATGTGTGGAGTGTGGAGGTAGAATTTCTATTATTTCTACCTCCATATCTAATGATTCAGCCCTGAATGTCAGTGGAGGGTAGGAACAATCTTTTGTGCACGAAAGATCGTTATTGCTAGGTTTATGGCCACCTTAAGCTCCACTGGGGCAGAGTCTGATAAGAATGTGATAGGGACCTTAGATTGTAAGCTCCACTGGGGCAGGGACTGATGGGAATAAGATAGGGACCTTAGATTGTAAGCTCCACTGGGACAGGGACTGATGGGAATGTGATAGGGACCTTAGATTGTAAGCTCCACTGGGGCAGGGACTGATGGGAATAAGATAGGGACCTTAGATTGTAAGCTCCACTGGGGCAGGGACTGATGGGAATGTGATAGGGACCTTAGATTGTAAGCTCCACTGGGGCAGGGACTGATGGGAATGTGATAGGGACCTTAGATTGTAAGCTCCACTGGGGCAGAGACTGATGGGAATGTGATAGGGACCTTAGATTGTAAGCTCCACTGGGGCAGGGACTGATGGGAATAAGATAGGGACCTTAGATTGTAAGCTCCACTGGGGCAGGGACTGATGGGAATGTGATAGGGACCTTAGATTGTAAGCTCCACTGGGGCAGGGACTGATGGGAATGTGATAGGGACCTTAGATTGTAAGCTCCACTGGGGCAGGGACTGATGGGAATGTGATAGGGACCTTAGATTGTAAGCTCCACTGGGGCAGGGACTGATGGGAATAAGATAGGGACCTTAGATTGTAAGCTCCACTGGGGCAGGGACTGATGGGAATGGGATAGGGACCTTAGATTGTAAGCTCCACTGGGGCAGGGGCTGATGGGAATGTGATAGGGACCTTAGATTGTAAGCTCCACTGGGGCAGGGGCTGATGGGAATGGGATAGGGACCTTAGATTGTAAGCTCCACTGGGGCAGGGGCTGATGGGAATGGGATAGGGACCTTAGATTGTAAGCTCCACTGGGGCAGAGTCTGATAAGAATGTGATAGGGACCTTAGATTGTAAGCTCCACTGGGGCAGGGACTGATGGGAATGTGATAGGGACCTTAGATTGTAAGCTCCACTGGGGCAGGGACTGATGGGAATGTGATAGGGACCTTAGATTGTAAGCTCCACTGGGGCAGGGACTGATGGGAATGTGATAGGGACCTTAGATTGTAAGCTACACTGGGGCAGGGACTGATGGGAATGTGATAGGGACCTTAGATTGTAAGCTCCACTGGGGCAGGGACTGATGGGAATGGGATAGGGACCTTAGATTGTAAGCTCCACTGGGGCAGGGACTGATGGGAATGGGATAGGGACCTTAGATTGTAAGCTCCACTGGGGCAGGGACTGATGGGAATGTGATAGGGACCTTAGATTGTAAGCTCCACTGGGGCAGGGGCTGATGGGAATGTGATAGGGACCTTAGATTGTAAGCTCCACTGGGGCAGGGGCTGATGGGAATGGGATAGGGACCTTAGATTGTAAGCTCCACTGGGGCACGGACTGATGGGAATGTGATAGGGACCTTAGATGGTAAGCTCCACTGGGGCAGGGGCTGATGGGAATGGGATAGGGACCTTAGATTGTAAGCTCCACTGGGGCAGGGGCTGATGGGAATGGGATAGGGACCTTAGATTGTAAGCTCCACTGGGGCAGAGTCTGATAAGAATGTGATAGGGACCTTAGATTGTAAGCTCCACTGGGGCAGGGACTGATGGGAATAAGATAGGGACCTTAGATTGTAAGCTCCACTGGGGCAGGGACTGATGGGAATAAGATAGGGACCTTAGATTGTAAGCTCCACTGGGGCAGGGACTGATGGGAATGTGATAGGGACCTTAGATTGTAAGCTCCACTGGGGCAGGGGCTGATGGGAATGTGATAGGGACCTTAGATTGTAAGCTCCACTGGGGCAGGGACTGATGGGAATGTGATAGGGACCTTAGATTGTAAGCTCCACTGAGGCAGGGACTGATGGGAATGTGATAGGGGCCTTAGATTGTAAGCTCCACTGGGGCAGAGTCTGATAAGAATGTGATAGGGACCTTAGATTGTAAGCTCCACTGGGGCAGAGTCTGATAAGAATGTGATAGGGACCTTAGATTGTAAGCTCCACTGGGGCAGAGTCTGATAAGAATGTGATAGGGACCTTAGATTGTAAGCTCCACTGGGGCAGGGACTGATGGGAATGTGATAGGGACCTTAGATTGTAAGCTCCACTGGGGCAGGGACTGATGGGAATAAGATAGGGACCTTAGATTGTAAGCTCCACTGGGGCAGGGACTGATGGGAATGGGATAGGGACCTTAGATTGTAAGCTCCACTGGGGCAGGGGCTGATGGGAATGTGATAGGGACCTTAGATTGTAAGCTCCACTGGGGCAGGGGCTGATGGGAATGGGATAGGGACCTTAGATTGTAAGCTCCACTGGGGCAGAGTCTGATAAGAATGTGATAGGGACCTTAGATTGTAAGCTCCACTGGGGCAGGGACTGATGGGAATAAGATAGGGACCTTAGATTGTAAGCTCCACTGGGGCAGGGGCTGATGGGAATGGGATAGGGACCTTAGATTGTAAGCTCCACTGGGGCAGGGGCTGATGGGAATGGGATAGGGACCTTAGATTGTAAGCTCCACTGGGGCAGAGTCTGATAAGAATGTGATAGGGACCTTAGATTGTAAGCTCCACTGGGGCAGGGATTGATGGGAATAAGATAGGGACCTTAGATTGTAAGCTCCACTGGGGCAGGGACTGATGGGAATAAGATAGGGACCTTAGATTGTAAGCTCCACTGGGGCAGGGACTGATGGGAATGTGATAGGGACCTTAGATTGTAAGCTCCACTGGGGCAGGGGCTGATGGGAATGTGATAGGGACCTTAGATTGTAAGCTCCACTGGGGCAGGGACTGATGGGAATGTGATAGGGACCTTAGATTGTAAGCTCCACTGGGACAGGGACTGATGGGAATGGGATAGGGACCTTAGATTGTAAGCTCCACTGGGGCAGGGACTGATGGGAATGTGATAGGGACCTTAGATTGTAAGATCACCGGGGCAGCACAGCTGAATAGGTCTGCGATATATAAATGAAGGATTATAATAATAATGCTTCAAACAGACCCAGATATCTGGCAAATGAACTGAGCCAACAGGATTATAAGAATACTTGCACTTTACTTGAAGGGTAATAGCAAACTCTCTACGAGCCCTGTGTGCCATTCCCCTAATGCATGCTTCCATTGGGATACACTGGATTCTTTCACATCAAGATAACTCAGTGTTATGACTCTAATTGCTGTACCCAGGAAATGAGAAGTGTTTAGATGGAAACATTGGCAGTGTAAAAATAGACCCAGGTAGGAGTGTTGGTGAGTGTGAGTGCTGCAAGGGCCACTTCCTCTCACAAAGTCGTCGTGCTGCATCTGTGTTTCTCAAGAGCAAAGCAATCTATATACATGCCTGCTCCTTGTATAAATAGCCCTATTCCCTTTCATAATATCATTGCATAAATTACAAGGTTCCAATAGTTTGTTATTTATTAATAGAAAATAACTGAAACCAGCGTCCGTCTGTCACTCTCTAGAGTGAAACCTCAATATTACAGACCCTCATTTTACATTTTCTCTCATTTTACAGGTATGGAATCCGTTATCCAGAAAGCTCCGGGAAGGCCATCTCCCATAGACTCCATTATAAGCAAATGATTCTAATTTTTTAAAATGATTCCCTTTTCTCTGTAATGATAAAACAGTACCTGTACTTGATCCCAACTAAGATATAATTACCCCTTATTGGGGGCAGAACAGCCCTATTGGGTTTATTTAATGGTTAAATGATTCCCTTTTCTCTGTAATAATAAAACAGTACCTGTACTTGATCCCAACTAAGATATAATTAATCCTTATTGGATGCAAAACACTCCTATTGGGTTTAATTAATGTTTTATCGATTTTTTAGTAGACTTAAGGTATGGAGATACAAATTACAGAAAGACTCCTTATCCAGAATAACTTTGGCCCCGATCATTCTGGATAACGGGTCCTATATCTGTACCGGTTTTTGGGGTTTTTTAGTGGTCCAATATATAATGCATAAAGTAGTGCTGTTATTAAGGCTGAATCTGACTTCTTCTTACAAGTCTGGCTGAACAGAATATATCACACAGTTCCTTTGTTAGTATCTGCCCCCATTCACATTAATTATATCAGTGCCAGAGTTAAAGCTGAATAGCGTGCGATTGAGCCGCCCTATTGTTTATCCCTTCGCAAAGGCATCCTCCATAGACTGTAATGGAAACATGTCGTATTTATGATAAATGGGGTGCTGCGTTATAGCAGTATATGTCCTATACCCATATTGTACTGTGGCAGCTCTCATGTAAAGACATGTAAAAATATAATTTTGTGGGAAATACTACAACTTAGAAATGCTTTTAGGTAAAAATGATTTAATTTTGTACCTTTCTTTATACCATATAATAACCAAGTGGTTTGCACTGACTTAATTTGACATCATTCTGGTTTCAAATGAATGATATGATTTTTGGGAAGGCTGTACAGATATTCACATTCTAATATCCTATGACATTTAGAGCTTAAATTCTGCTAACAGAATTTATTGCTGTCTTTATAGAGCTCGCGGCTGCCTTGTAAATGTCCCTAAATGACCCTTCCCAGTGCAGCACAGACTTTTAGACTAAAAGGTTCCAGCTGCCTTTTTCATTCAACATTTCGTCAGGGCCCCTTACAGTTATACAGAAACGTTGGGGTAACAGTCACCCTGCTATAGTTCCAGGGGTACCCAGGGCACAAATAAGCAGTCAACCCAAATCTCCCCCTAACTGGCCTTCAGGCTGGGCCCCCTTAGCTCATAACAAGGTTACAGATATATAGAAACACTGGGGTAACAGTCACCCTGCTACAGTTCCAGGGGTACCCAGGGCACAAATAAGCACTCACCCCAAATCTCCCCTTAACTGGCCTTCAGGCTGGGCCCCTTAGCTCATAACAAGGTTACAGATATATAGAAACATTGGGGTAACAGTCACCCTGCTATAGTTCCAGGGGTACCCAGGGCACAAATAAGCACTCACCCCAAATCTCACCCTAACTGGCCTTCAGGCTGGGCCCCCTTAGCTCATAACAAGGTTACAGATATATAGAAACATTGGGGTAACAGTCACCCTGCTATAGTTCTAGGGGTACCTAGCGTCGAATTTGTACTCCGTGCACCCCTAGGCCGCCCCTCTCCTCTTCCCCGAGCGCGCATGCGCTCAACACCCCCCCCGCGCGGCAGCGAGTGCGCATGCGCAACCAGAACTAACATATGGAGCAGTGGAGAGAGGTCCCCATTGCTCCGTACGGGGGCAAAATTTAAAAATTTAGTTGCGGCGGGGCGGCATGCCGCCCTAGGCCCGGGCCTTTGTGGCCTCTCCACAAATCCGGGCCTGGGGGTACCCAGGGCACAAATAAGCACTCACCCCAAATCTCCCCCTAACTGGCCTTCAGGCTGGGCCCCCTTAGCTCATAACAAGGTTACAGATATATAGAAACATTGGGGTAACAGTCACCCTGCTATAGTTCCAGGGGTACCCAGGGCTTCAGTAAGCACCAATAGCCATCAGCCTCTAAGGCACAGTATGGAATATTATGTAATAGTAACTTACTTTATACTGTAGCTTTAAACCTTTGCTCATTACTCCTCATACACCACTCAGAATTGCAGAATGGCTGGTGAGATGTCATGAGGAATAGTTAATAAGTGTTTCTCTGAATTACTGAGAATAGCTGGGATTTTGACTGACCGTGGGAACAAACTAGCAATAACCAGTGCTACTACGGGACCTTAAAAAAACCCTATTGTAGAACCTCCTCTGCTGAGATTATACAGTGAGACTTGCACAGGAGACAAATGCAAGAGTTTAGGATATACTCACTGCTAATGCTCATTCATAAGACAGTGGGTCGGTTTCAGCTCACAAGCAGAAAGAAAAGACAAACAAATCAATATGCATTGAATACTACAGCTACCTGTTTCTTTATTTAATATCTATCCTATCTGTACAAAACATGAAGGGAGGGGAAAATCCAAGAACATAAGGGAAGAGCAATGTATTACATGAATAACTCATTACAATCTTCCCTAAAAAAAATAAGAGAGCTGGCCTACTGAGTGTAGCAAACCAAAGCGCTCTATAGAGCCATCTGGTGGCAGAAGGAGATTTAGTACAATATTATCAACTGAACAGAACAGAAAGAGAAGATCTATTTTTGTAAGCAGGAAAGTCAAGTGCAAACGGGTGGAGAAAAGGGATTAAAATGCATTTACCTTGTACTGTCATTTCTTGCATCTTAGATCACTGTCCCTCTGCCTCATATTATGTTTTGTATCCAGCTAAGGTTTGTATCTATCAGCTCTGAAAAAGACGTGCAAAAACGAGTGTTGAGTCGGGGCGAAATAAGTGTGCGGCCACTGCTGATATATATATATAGAATATATTGGTTACCTTGAACCTTACATGTTTGCCAGTAGCTGTGGGTTTTATAGGGAGTGGTTTCATTTTGGGAGGAGCTCAAGGCTGGCAAAAGCCAGGGCCGCTGGAGGTTAGTGATCCAGTGGTGCCCCCCACCATTGCGCCCTAGGCTGGTACCACTTCTGCCCACCCCTAGTTCCAGCCCTGATATCATCTCCCTGACACTTTGTAGAACAGAAAGAAAACATCGCTAAAGGCAAAAGTGTCACTATCTAATGGCACCGGGGCAATTATAGGTCAAGAATCCAGCGTTATGATTGGTTAGAACTGTAACAAACATACATCACAATAGTGTCAAATTCAAAGGCACAGAATGACAATTAGTAATAAGTTCCATGCAAAATGTTTGGAATAAAAATATTCCATCTCTGGATCTTGGAAGCGGGGCTTCCCTTCTAATAGTATAATAATCATCTCCATCTCCCAACAGTGGAAGATCTGGCCAAGATACAGCGAGTTCCATATACTATAACTCCCACTGAACTAGAAGGGGGCTGAGCTTAGTGTAAAATGGGTGGGCAAACTGCATACTGACAGCATGGCTGCATATAATAATAATATTGTTATTGGATACCCATTGTAAGTAGCAGTCCTGCCCTGCTTTATGGCTGAGATTCTAGCTATCTGTATAACAGAGCATTCTGTCACAGTGGCACAGATCCTATCTGACCCCCATTGTAAGCAGCAGTCCTGCCCTGCTTTATGGCTGAGATTCTAGCTATCTGTATAACAGAGCATTCTGTCACAGTGGCACAGATCCTATCTGATCCCCATTGTAAGCAGCAGTCCTGCCCTGCTTTATGGCTGAGATTCTAGCTATCTGTATAACAGAGCATTCTGTCACAGTGGCACAGATTCTATCTGATCCCCCCATTGTAAGCAGCAGTCCTGCCCTGCTTTATGGCTGAGATTCTAGCTATCTGTATAACAGAGCATTCTGTCACAGTGGCACAGATCCTATCTGATACCCATTGTAAGCAGCAGTCCTGCCCTGCTTTATGGCTGAGATTCTAACTAGGATAAAGATGCAACTCTTATGGCGCTTTTAAAAGTGGTTATTTTATGAAAACAGCCAGAAAAGTGCCCCCTTTTAATTAGAAATGCTGAAAATGGAATACAATTATTTAAAAGAGGAAAATTGGCAGTGATAGTTCCCCTTTAAGCCTCTAACTTCTCATATGCACGAAATACCTATATGAGGTCTTGGTTCAAACCACAAAGTACGATTTGGTGCCAGAATATCCGAGCAGCCTGGGTCCAGGAAGCAATTAGGCCTGGAATAACAGTGCAGGTATCAGGATATCAGAATGTGCACTGTGGGCTCATTATTCTGCATAACTGACTTTTTCTAAAGCAAATTTTTCTGGCTGAGGTGCAAAGGCTCTTATAAAGAAAATCCATCTACTGGTGTCTCTCACACACTTACAGGGCCTGATCTTTGGGTTTCACAATCAGTGTGTTCTCCTCCTTTTTACTATTTTATTCATTTGTCACTGTTACCTAAAGTTTGGTACTTTAGAACTCTCCGTGGAGTCTAAAGACAGGTTTAGGTAATGGTAAGGGCACCTCTGCTGCAAAACCAATCAAACCAGCAGGGACAACAAGAGTTAACGCCACGTGCTATACTCATAAAGCCAGTTTTTGTAGATGACTTCAAGGCATATTATGTTTATATACATTGAATGTGTGTGTTTCACAGCATGTGCCATAAGAAGCAACACCTACCTGCTTTATGGCTGAGATTCTAGCTATCTGTATAACAGAGTATTCTGTCACAGTGGCACAGATCCTATCTGATACCCATTGTAAGCAGCAGTCCTGCCCTGCTTTATGGCTGAGATTCTAGCTATCTGTATAACAGAGCATTCTGTCACAGTGGCACAGATCCTATCTGATACCCATTGTAAGCAGCAGTCCTGCCCTGCTTTATGGCTGGGATTCTAGCTATCTGTATAACAGATCATTCTGTCACAGTGGCACAGATCCTATCTGATCCCCATTGTAAGCAGCAGTCCTGCCCTGCTTTATGGCTGAGATTCTAGCTATCTGTATAACAGAGTATTCTGTCACAGTGGCACAGATCCTATCTGATACCCACTGTAAGCAGCAGTCCTGCCCTGCTTTATGGCTGAGATTCTAGCTATCTGTATAACAGAGCATTCTGTCACAGTGGCACAGATCCTATCTGATCCCCATTGTAAGCAGCAGTCCTGCCCTGCTTTATGGCTGAGATTCTAGCTATCTGTATAACAGAGCATTCTGTCACAGTGGCACAGATCCTATCTGATCCCCATTGTAAGCAGCAGTCCTGCCCTGCTTTATGGCTGAGATTCTAGCTATCTGTATAACAGAGCATTCTGTCACAGTGGCACAGATCCTATCTGATACCCATTGTAAGCAGCAGTCCTGCCCTGCTTTATGGCTGAGATTCTAGCTATCTGTATAACAGAGCATTCTGTCACAGTGGTACAGATCCTATCTGATACCCATTGTAAGCAGCAGTCCTGCCCTGCTTTATGGCTGAGATTGGGCCTTTATGGGCTGATCAAAAGGATAATAATATGGTCACAAACTCTGTACAAGTCTAAAACAAAAGATATTTAACCCTTTCCTGTAATGCATTCATCCCTACCCCCAGGTGCATGTAGACTTGCTGAGTAAGTGGAAATGCAGCCATCCTGTATTTAGACAGGAGACTAATATTGTACCTCGCTGTGATACATTCTGATACTGTAAATGCTTTGATGGTTTGCACATTCACCCTTGCATAGAACTGTGATTTCCTGTTCTCTACCTGGGTTTAAAAGCTTTTTTTTTTTCTTCTTTCTTTTCTCTCTGCATCATTTCCTATCAAGGGATCTGATAACCTGAAAGCTTTGTGCCCACACTAATCGCCTGTAATAATAAACTGTATCGACCTGCAAGTGGGAGAGTGTGATTTACAATAAATGCCTAATGTACTTCCCCTGCATTGCTCCAATGAGCTTCAAACCCAAATTTTTAACTTCATGAATAAATAGTGAGGGGCTGCATCAAAACATACAGGCAGGTTAATTGGCTCCTGATAAAACTGCCCCTAGTGTGTGTGACAGTGATAGGGGCCGTAGACTGTAAGTTCCACTGGGGCAGGGACTGATGGGAATGTGATAGGGACCTTAGATTGTAAGCTCCACTGGGGCAGGGACTGATGGGAATGTGATAGGGACCTTAGATGGTAAGCTCCACTGGGGCAGGGACTGATGGGAATGTAATAGGGACCTTAGACTGTAAGCTCCACTGGGGCAGGGACTGATGGGAATGTGATAGGGACCTTAGATTGTAAGCTCCACTGGGGCAGGGACTGATGGGAATGTGATAGGGACCTTAGATTGTAAGTTCCACTGGGGCAGGGACTGATGGGAATGTGATAGGGACCTTAGATTGTAAGCTCCACTGGGGCAGGGACTGATGGGAATGTGATAGGGACCTTAGATTGTAAGCTCCACTGGGGCAGGGACTGATGGGAATGTGATAGGGACCTTAGATGGTAAGCTCCACTGGGGCAGGGACTGATGGGAATGTGATAGGGACCTTAGATGGTAAGCTCCACTGGGGCAGGGACTGATGGGAATGTGATAGAGACCTTAGATGGTAAGCTCCACTGGGGCAGGGACTGATGGGAATGATGTATAATCTCTGGAAAGACCTGTTGAGCTGAGCCCGAGTCCATAGATAAATGGGCCCTGTATTGGGGGGCCCTTCTGACTGATGTTGGGCTTGAAAATCCTGCCTTGTTTGGTGAGACATAAAGTGTATGCTCAGCTTTAGACATCAACCTGCAGTTGGTCTTGCTGGTTTGACCTTAGCAATGAAAGACAGGGCATTAAAGAGTATTAAAGATCCACGCAACAGATTTGGTTGCTGGGGTCGCTGACCCCTTGTCCAAACGGATAGGTTGGAGCAAGCAGAACAGAAGAAAATATTGAAGAACTGAAGAATAACTGCAGAGCTGCTTAATAGCATCTTTTGGTAGTTATGTGCCTTTTTGACTATTTTTTCTGACTACGACTGCCTGATATTGAGTTATCCGACCGAGTTCATGGCTTCTTTGCTGCTCCGATTAGTCATGAAATAGCCTTGATTCTAATATCATTATATGAAGCAAAGAGAAAGCTGTATTCTGGTGAATGAAACTAGAACCCCTGTTTATCTTCCGCCTCCATCGGTTCCATAGCCATGTGTTAGAGGTTGTGCTGCTGCTGCTGCTGCAACGGCTAATTTATTCCAGATGTTTTGCTGGAAACGTTTGTGATAGTTCAGAACGTATTTAAAGCTACACTTGCACCTGTAACCTACCAGCAAGACTGTAGGCCTGGCATAGAATTACCCCTAAATGAAGCAGACACGCTGTATGACTGTATGAGCCCAGTATATCTAACTGGCAAGCTGCATGGAATGGACCCAAGGCGGCTATGGCGATGGCAGGAATAACCTATCTTACATGTAGGGGTATAGAGGGTAACTAACTAAAGGTTATTACAGAGGTTGGAGTACTGCGCAGGGCTACAGTCTGGCTCCTAGGGCTAGCAACTGGCAGCATACGGAAGCCAGAATAGAAAATTAATATCAGAGGGAATGAATAGAAATTAAAAAAAAAGAAAACAGCGCCAATTCCATGTGTAATACCCCAGGAGAAATACAGTGCCAAATCTGTACATTTGTCCTTTATGCAGAAAACTTATTAGGGTTTGTTTGGAGGCGTAAATGCTCATTTATAGGTGAACTGGAAGGTGTGGCAATATAATATATATGAAGTGCTCCTTGTATCTTGGAGTTTGTGCCTTCACTGTTTACGTTATACCATGTGACACATACCAGATTGCGGGGTAAGTGGGTGGGGCCTAAGATGCCTCTCGTGTAATTCACTTACATAGCCCAGTCAGAGAGGGACTGATAAGTGGGCACAGTTGAGTTTGCAGAACACATGGACTGGTCAGAGAACAAGTGCAGAATTTCGCTGTATTTGTTCCACCCAGCTGTGCTTTTGGATACCTTCTGGGCTTACCCCTGTTTCTCACTTTACCAGCCTGGGAAAAGCACATTTTACTTGGAAAGGTTTCCCCATGTGCCTGTGTATTATTTAGCACATCGTGTGACAGCTGCGGAGCTGTGGGGGCCTCGGGAGTGCAGTGGAATCTGATGTTCTGCTTGGCCACACTCTCTGCATATCCTGTTTTCAGGCTGCGGCAGCCAAAACAGGTAACTGAGGCCTTATCAGCCCCACGGAGGGGTTCCTCTGGGCAAGCCGTCCACCCCTGTGCACAAAGGCAACCGATGAAGGATAAATAACTAGGGCTAAAGTGTGAGGCTCAGGACTCGATAGGAAGGATACACCTTCAGCGCTGTCCCACGGAGGGGCCGCAGGTGCCTTGTGTCAAGTGAAAGTGGATGATATACAAGCTTGTCTTTTCCTTCCTTTGTGTCACTGGCTGTCAGTGAGTCATATGTCAGCTCCTTCTGTTCAGCGGAATTCTATTTGTATTCGGACTATTCAAAGGCTCTTAATCAGCAGGACATTATAGGGTTAATCCAGTTTAATTTCCACTCTCTGACTATTTCAGTTCCTTAGCTAGTCTGACCATATGTATGCAAGGACAACTATCATGTCATGAGAGATGCTGGTCTACGGGTAACAATACAAAGCATGCCCTGATATTAGCACCAACCCCAAAAATTACAAATACAACGCCCTGCGTGCCAGGGGCTGCCTCCGTCCTACAGCCAGTCTGTACATATGTATGCAATGTCCAAATATCCCTCTATATCAACAACAGCCCCTATGTTTGTTCTTTGGCTTTCTAATACAAAGTACAAGGTATTGTTTAGATATTGTGCCATGATTAGCTCTTACTAACCAGTAGTAACTATGTGCAACCACTGCTACAGTCATGCCCAATCTGTTAACTACACCAATAATTCCCCTCATCCTGTAACAGCAGGGATACTGTAAGCTAACCAGCATTGGCTGAAAGCAACAAGACTGGTAAAAATTACCAGTCATCCATAAATATACAGAGAAAATGTATTTGGACTCTTTGTCTGTAAGGTTAGGGGGAGATTTGGGATGAGTGCTTTTTTATTTTTATGCTCTGGGTACCCCTGGAACTATAGCAGGGTGACTGTTACCCCAATGTTTCTATATATCTGTAACATTGTTATGAGCTAAGGGGGCCCAGCCTGAAGGGCAGTTAGGGGGAGATTTGGGGTGAGTGCTTATTTGTGCCCTGGGTACCCCTGGAACTATAGCAGGGTGACTGTTACCCCAATGTTTCTATATATCTGTAACCTTGTTATGGGCTAAGGGGGCCCAGCCTGAAGGCCAGTTAGGGGGGGATTTGGGGTGAGTGCTTATTTGTGCCCTGGGTACCCCTGGAACTATAGCAGGGTGACAGTTACCCCAATGTTTCTATATATCTGTAACCTTGTTATGGGCTAAGGGGGCCCAGCCTGAAGGCCAGTTAGGGGGGGATTTGGGGTGAGTGCTTATTTGTGCCCTGGGTACCCCTGGAACTATAGCAGGGTGACTGTTACCCCAATGTTTCTATATATCTGTAACCTTGTTAAGGGCTAAGGGGGCCCAGCCTGAAGGCCAGTTAGGGGGGATTTGGGGTGAGTGATTATTTGTGCCCTGGGTACCCCTGGAACTATAGCAGGGTGACTGTTACAATGTTTCTGTACAGCTGTAACTGTTATGACCAAATGTCAGACCTCTGGGGGGCTTGAACCCAGTGATTTGGAAAACCACTGTCCGTGATGAAAGAAATCTAAAACAGCTGGAATGGCACTGATATATATTTTTCCTTTTAATAGAACATTTTCTGTATGTGAGCACATACACAGAGATGTGGGCAGAATGGGGGGTTTAGTTAGCAGCTGTTTATAGAGGGAAACCCAATGTACTTGGTCCTGAGATTTTTTTCTCTGTTCTAATCCATTCATGGCTAAAATTTTCCATCTTCTACGGCCACTGAAAGTCTGTTTAGGAGACCCAGAGTGTTTGGAATTGAGCAGCTGGAATGGTGTGGACTTCACATTGGCATCATTTCTGGTATGGAAAAATAAAGCAGCGCTCTCTCCTAGGGACATTCCCACCCCCCAAAATATAAGCTTTACTCCTCCAAAGCAAACAAGGGGCCAAGATCAACAAAAAAAAAAAACAGAAGAAAAAAAAACGGCTTTCCCCAACTCTCTAGAGTGCCCGGACTCACACTTTTACAATGGTTTCCATAGAACTTTGTTTTGCTGTCATAACAAACTGGGTATATCCAAGCGCGGCAGAGCACACTGTTTTGCGAAGACAATCCATTTCCTGGTCTGTCGGGGTGCCAACGCATTTTTGTGCTTGTGCCAGAGAGAGGGGACTCCCTGGATACTGTTGCATTTGTCATAGCAAACCAGCATCAGTGTCATCATTCAAAGCCAAGTAGAGAATGGAGAAAAGAAACGTTTTTACAAAGGGCAGGAGGGTCTAATCTGCTCTATTTGTTTTTATTTTCTTAAGCTCTCACCTGTTCAACCTCTCAGTTTTGTTTTTGTACAGGATCCTAGAGGTGTGAGAAGGTGGTAATTAGGGATAACTGCTCCTCAAAATGGGTATCAGATAGGATCTGTGCCACTGTGATAGAATGCTCTGTTATACAGATAGCTAGAATCTCAGCCATAAAGCAGGGCAGGACTGCTGCTTACAATGGGTATCAGATAGGATCTGTGCCACTGTGACAGAATGCTCTGTTATACAGATAGCTAGAATCTCAGCCATAAAGCAGGGCAGGACTGCTGCTTACAATGGGTATCAGATAGGATCTGTGCCACTGTGACAGAATGCTCTGTTATACAGATAGCTAGAATCTCAGCCATAAAGCAGGGCAGGACTGCTGCTTACAATGGGTATCAGATAGGATCTGTGCCACTGTGACAGAATGCTCTGTTATACAGATAGCTAGAATCTCAGCCATAAAGCAGGGCAGGACTGCTGCTTACAATGGGTATCAGATAGGATCTGTGCCACTGTGACAGAATGCTCTGTTATACAGATAGCTAGAATCTCAGCCATAAAGCAGGGCAGGACTGCTGCTTACAATGGGTATCAGATAGGATCTGTGCCACTGTGACAGAATGCTCTGTTATACAGATAGCTAGAATCTCAGCCATAAAGCAGGGCAGGACTGCTGCTTACAATGGGGGGATCAGATAGGATCTGTGCCACTGTGACAGAATGCTCTGTTATACAGATAGCTAGAATCTCAGCCATAAAGCAGGGCAGGACTGCTGCTTACAATGGGTATCAGATAGGATCTGTGCCACTGTGACAGAATGCGCTGTTATACAGATAGCTAGAATCTCAGCCATAAAGCAGGGCAGGACTGTTGCTTACAATGGGGATCAGATAGGATCTGTGCCACTGTGACAGAATGCTCTGTTATACAGATAGCTAGAATCTCAGCCATAAAGCAGGGCAGGACTGCTGCTTACAATGGGTATCAGATAGGATCTGTGCCACTGTGACAGAATGCTCTGTTAGAATGTAGAATCTCAGCCATACAGCAAGGATTTGAGAAAGGAAGGAGACCTTTTAATTGCCATAAAAAAAAGTGTAACCTTTCCTTATACAGGTATGGGACCCATTATCCAGAATGCTCGGGACCAAGGGTATTCCGGATAAGGGGTCTTTCCGTAATTTGGATCTCAGTACCTTAAGTCTACTAAAAAATCAATAAAACATTAATTAAACCCAATAGGATTGTTTTGCATCCAATAAGGATTAATTATATCTTAGTTGGGATCAATTAAAAGGTTCTGTTTTATTTCTACATAGAAAAAGGAAATCAGTTTTAAAATTCTGAATTATTTGATTAAAATGGAGTCTATGGGAGACGGGCATGCCGTAATTCGGAGCTTTCTGGATAACGGGTTTCCGGATAAGGGGTCCGATACCTGTACAAGTTTTCAGGAACAGTGTTATATGATAGTGTCCCTTTAGCACCAATCAAAACCCAGGATTTGCTTTAAAACTTTTTTTCTAATATCACAACACCAATGATTATAAAAGTACATTATATTTCACGTAGGAAACACAATGCAGCCCCCAGTATTGTAGTGGTGGAATCACCAAACACCCACTCTCTGCGCTTAATAAGTCAGTGGGAGCTGCTCTGACAAGCACAGCCATTAAGGTGTGAAACTCACAAGAGGTTTGTTTGTGACTCATGGTTAGAGAGTATGAAAGTTTTTGTTCTTGGAATACTGAGTGTCAAAAAAGTGTTTATAATTAGCAATGGTTCAACTGATGGGTGCTGGGAAAATACCAGCTACAGGCAAAGGGGTTACACCAAATTACCTGGCATTAACATACACAACCTCAAAGAATAAAATACTGTACATTTTAAAGAGACATAAACCCAAGAAAAAGATAAATTGGATTATGAGAAAGGTAGAATGCCGGCATTGCTTACAGGTCAAAGCTCGGGAATAGAAGTCACTTGGGGACAAGGCTTTTATAAGTAACACCCACAGCGGCTGAACAATACCCAGTGTGGATTGGCCCCAGCTAGCAGGTTCTACAGGGAATGTTACTGGTGGTTTTGGCTGCTGTGGTTCTGGGGCTACTAGAATCATTAACACACTGGATAGAAGCCATACTCACACTCGTAATTATTAGTAAGCCGGGAAGTTACACGCTGGCAGGGTCTCTGTTTTAATTACAGTCTCCCGTGCCAAAAGAGGGGCCACACAGACATTCCTTATTCTCTCATCTGGAGCTTCAGCTCAAACCCGCTCAGCAGGCAGGTATGTAGGGACGCCACATTGAGCTTTAGCCATAAGGGCATCAGCAGGATGAAGATTCTTAAACTATGGCTCTAGCCTGAAGGCCAATTAGGGACATGGGAAAGGGAAAGGTGTCTATTTGCTCTCCTAGATAGTTCTGGGAGGTCAGTTGGACCAAGACTAGGATGAATGAAGGAAAAGGTGCCTATTTTCTCTCCTAGATAGTTCTGGGAGGTCAGAAAGTTCTGGGAGGTCAGTTGGACCAAGACTAGGATGAATGAAGGAAAAGGTGCCTATTTGCTCTCCTAGATAGTTCTGGGAGGTCAGATAGTTCTGGGAGGTCAGATAGTTCTGGGAGGTCAGTTGGACCAAGACTAGGATGAATGAAGGAAAAGGTGCCTATTTGCTCTCCTAGATAGTTCTGGGAGGTCAGATAGTTCTGGGAGGTCAGATAGTTCTGGGAGGTCAGTTGGACCAAGACTAGGATGAATGAAGGAAAAGGTGCCTATTTGCTCTCCTAGATAGTTCTGGGAGGTCAGATAGTTCTGGGAGGTCAGTTTGACCAAGACTAGGATGAATGAAGGAAAAGGTGCCTATTTGCTCTCCTAGATAAGTTCTGGGAGGTCAGATAGTTCTGCGAGGTCAGTTGGACCAAGACTAGAATGAATGCTTGTCCTAGATCTTGGAACTATGGCCGAATTCCTTATTTAGCAAAGTGGGACAGTGACCAAATGTAGAGCCTCAAAGCAGGGCTTGAGCCAAATAAGTCCACCAAACAGTGGTCTAGGCCATTATCATTTCAGTGTTCTAGGTCATTATCATTTGGCCCATTTGGAAGCATTTCACCATTGTGCCCGCTAAGCTGGACATAGCAAAATGCATAAAAACGCCTGTCAGCCATTGGCCTTTAGGAAGGCACGAGAGAGGTAGAGCCTGTTAGATAAGCAGCAAACTGGCAACAACTGAGTAATTTCCCCCCGAAACTGCACACATGGTTTCCCCCAAACTGTACCACCATTTCCTGGCACTTTCAGTTTGATGACGGTGTTACAAAAAATATAGCTAGTTTCAAATAAGGCTGGGTTTTTTTTTGAAAGAAAATGGTACCAGGAACTGAAGGGGTTGATTTACTAACATAGGTATTACCGGTCCCCAAATCAATTAGTCATTCTGATCAATCCAATACAAGTTAAAAAAATAAAAAAGATCCCCCTTTGTATCTCTGCAATTGTGAGAGGCCCTGTTTGGTCTTCATGGCTGCCATGAAATATGCTTTGTGGGCTATGAAACAAGATATCCATTGGCAGGGCTGCCATCAGAAATTATGGGCCCCGTACTATTAACAGGCCCCAATTAATAATTTTTTGTTCACTGGGCACCCGCCAACAAGTAAAATGAGGCCCCAAAAAAATAAAATGGCCCTTAAACACACAACTACACCCCTGATCATAATATAACTCCACCCACAACTTGCCCAAGTATGAGCAAAAACTATGTTCCTTAAGGTTGCATCATCCGCGCCTAAAGACTTTGGTGAGAAAAAAATAATTTATGGATATTGGCTATTTATTATTATTAGATCTTTTATTTTTTTACAAAAGTCTGGGATTTTTTTTTAATTGCAGAAATTCTAGCCACCCACGGACTTAAACCCACTTCTGGACAGGAAAATGAAAGGCTTGTATCAAGAGAGACCAAAATCTAATTTAGAAAATATCTGGAGAGGAAAAAAAAAAAAAGGGAAGATTGAAAGTTACTCTAAAATTCTGTTATTTTTGATCAGTGGCAGGAAATATCAGCTCGGCTGATCTGCAGAACGCACATTTTCCCTCTGGTGGCACAAAATGATCTTGGCCCTTTGGTGCTTGAATAGCACCCAAAAACCACTAAAAGATATTTCATAGTCAACATTTTTTTTTTTAAATAAAGCCTCTTAATCCAATCTATAAAAGGGAAACTACAACTGCTTTCTTATTTAGTTCTTTTAGTCTCTAAAGAATGAAATCTGCTGGGATGTTACCTTGAATGGCCCCAGTGGGTGTCAAAGAGTTAAAAGAATGACTTGCCCAGTGCTCCCCAGTTTGGTGCCATGGACTCTGTGTTTTTGGGCAACTGGTAGGAGCTGGAAGAGGCCACATTATGCTTTCGTTGCACATTCTAAATGGAACCACAAACGCAGAGCTTAATAAAATATTTCAGAGGTGCGAAAATATGTTATGGGTGTCGCCTTGCCAAAATGTAACATTCTAGCGGAGGTGATAGGAAGAAAAAAAAAAACCTGCGAGGAAGAGCTGGTGTTAACGGTTTGTGGTATGATGAGGCACTCCCGCCAACTGCGCTTACTCCTGGGAGGGTTTGTAATCTAGATAAAATGAAACCCATGTTAGGTTTCCAAAGTTGGTAAATTTTAATGTTTCCCAATGTAAGAATGATGGGCAAACACCGCTGCTTTTATTTTATGGAGCCACCCAGTATGGCACTAAGCCCCTCTAGTTGTGACATGAATTATAGAGAGGCTGGCGTATGGGCACTGAGACAAAGCGGGTGAGATGCAGCTGGTAATTCTTTTGCAAGACAATGTGACTGGAGAGAGTGCAGAGACGTGCAACTAAACTGGTTAAAGGAACAGTAACACCAAAAAATGAAAGAGCTTTAAAGTAATAAAAATATAATGCACTGTTGCTCTGCACTGGTAAAACTGGTGTGTTTGCTACAGTAACAATACTATAATTTATATAATAAGCTGCTGTGTAGCACGGGGGCAGCCATTCAAGCTGGAAAAAAGGAGAAAAGGCACAGGTTACATAGCAGATAACAGATAAGTTATGTAGAATACAATAGTGTTTTATCTGTTATCTGCTATGTGCCTGTGCCTTTTCTCCTTTGAATGGCTGCCCCCATGGCTACACAGCAGCTTATTATATAAATTATAGTATTGTTACTGTAGCAAACACACCAGTTTTACCAGTGCAGAGCAACAGCACATTATATTTTAGTTACCTTTATACACTTTCATTTTTTGGTGTTACTGTTCCTTTAAGGGGATGGAAGATTTAAGCTATGAGGTTAGACTGTCGAGGTTGGGGTTGTTTTCTCTGGAAAAGAGGCGCTTGCGAGGGGACATGATTACTCTGTACAAGTACATTAGAGGGAATTATAGGCAGTTGGGGGATGTTCTTTTTTCCCATAAAAACAATCAGCGCACCAGAGGCCCCCCTTTAGATTAGAGGAAAGGAGCTTCCATTTGAAGCAGCGTAGGTGGTTTTTCACGGGGGGGGCAGTGAGGTTGGGGAATGCCCTTCCTAGTGATGGGGTAATGGCAGATTCTGTTAATGCCTTTAAGAGGGGCCTGGATGAGTTTTTGAACAAGCAGAATATCCAAGGCTATTGTGATACTAATATCTACAGTTAGTATTACTGGTTGTATATATATAGTTTATGTATGTGAGTGTATAGATTGGTTAGTATAGGTTGTGTGCTGGGTTTACTCGGATGGGTTGAACTTGATGGACAATGGTCTTTTTTCAACCCTATGTAACTATGTAACTATGTAACTATGACTGCACGCATGGGCGTTAGGCAGAAAGCTGTGATGCACCATGAGCTTGCAATCAGTACATCAGAGAGAAGAAGGATTCACAAAAGACCTTTCTAGAACATTTCACACATTTTGGGTTTACTTGCCGCTCTAACCTTTGCAGTCTAACATTTGCTTAGGGCTCCCTTTATAAGGTTAAAGGTAAGTTAACATATCTTATCAGCACTCACTGCAAATTTTCACCCTAACCACCATTCAAACTGGTCCCCCTTGCTCATAACAAAGTTACAGATATATAGAAACATTGGGGTAACATTCACCCTTCTATAGTTCCAGGGGTACCCAGGAAACAAATAAGCACTCACCCCAAATCTCCCCCTAACTGGGCTTCAGGCTGGGCCCCCTTAGCTCATAACAAGGTTACAGATATATAGAAACATTGAGGTAACATTCACCCTACTATAGTCCCAGGGGTACCCAGGGCACAAATAAGCACTCAACCCAAATCTCCCCCTAACTGGCCTTCAGGCTGGGCCCCCTTAGCCCATAACAAGGTTACAGATATATAGAAACATTGGGGTAACAGTCACCCTGCTATAGTTCCAGGGGTACCCAGGGCACAAATAAGCACTCACCCCAAATCTCCCCCTAACTGGCCTTCAGGCTGGGTCCCCTTAGCTCATAACAAGGTTACAGATATATAGAAACATTGGGGTAACAGTCACCCTGCTATAGTTCCAGGGGTACCCAGGGCACAAATAAGCACTTACCCCAAATCTCCCCCTAACTGGCCTTCAGGCTGGGCCCCCTTAGCTCATAACAAGGTTACAGATATATAGAAACATTGGGGTAACAGTGACCCTGCTATAGTTCCAGGGGTACTCAGGGCACAAATAAGCACTCACCCCAAATCTCCCCCTAACTGGCCTTCAGGCTGGGCCTCCTTAGCTCATAACAAGGTTACAGATATATAGAAACATTGGGGTAACAGTCACCCTGCTATAGTTCCAGGGGTACCCAGGGCACAAATAAGCACTTACCCCAAATCTCCCCCTAACTGGCCTTCAGGCTGGGTCCCCTTAGCTCATAACAAGGTTACAGATATATAGAAACATTGGGGTAACAGTCACCCTGCTATAGTTCCAGGGGTACCCAGGGCACAAATAAGCACTTACCCCAAATCTCCCCCTAACTGGCCTTCAGGCTGGGATCCCTTAGCTCATAACAAGGTTACAGATATATAGAAACATTGGGGTAACAGTCACCCTGCTATAGTTCCAGGGGTACCCAGGGAAGCAAATGAACATTTGTTAAAACTGAAATTCGTTGACACCCCAGTTTTCAAACATGCAAGTGGGCGTATGAGCAAATTTAGACCTTTTTACATGGTGAATTGTGTTACAGACAGACACGAGGGAAGCTATTTTAAATTGGCATTGAGTTGGTATTGGTTTTGGCAGAATAAACTGGTTATAGAGATGTTGTTTTGAGCTTGTTAAAATAAGAATTGCGCAAGAGGACTGACCATACAGGAAGGCAGCCCGTTGTGGCTAAGGCTCCTTTTACTGACTAAGCAGACTTGCTTTTCTTACAGCAAGCTCTGTCTCTGGTTTTCCTATTACACAACATGCACCAATCAAGTCTATCGAAACACGAGTAAAGAATAAAAACGAAAGGATTTCACCAAAACACGAAAAGAGAAGCATGGAACAGTCATCAACCACCTTGGTTATTACTAATAAAGGGCCGTCACTGCTGGGACTTATGAAGAGTCAGAGATTGCCTTTAAATGTCAATGAGAAGAAAAGCATGAAAAAATGTTAAGGTTCAGTTGCACATTGTCTTGGAATCCACTGGCCACATGATGCCAAAGTGAATTTCTTGGTAATTTCTTGATATTTGGAAAGCTATGGAAATATATTAGCTGGAAGATATTTCCAGCTATGGAAATAATGACTTTCCAGTAATATATAATGTAAGAACCTACTATTTAACTCCATCTTACACAGGTGCCCAGGTGGGCTCTTCACATTGCAAGTGTTACATTACTAAGGTTGTAGTATTCCATTGAAATGCATCTATTTGGAGAGAAATTTGGCACTGTTGGTTTGCTGGTTCCCTTCTCAGTTCAGCTCCTATTTTGCTCCTCCTTGCTGGTACTTAGGTGCCTCCTGTTGACTCTCTATTTCTGACCCTGGACTCCTGTTCTGCTGCCCTGCCATTAACCACACCAGTGACTTGATTCTGCTTCTCTGCTGTCTACCCAGACCCTAGGCCATATACTAACTGCCTACCTAGTTCTTGATATGTAATCTACCTCTGCTATTTAACTTCATTATATCTGCGGAGGGATGTTTCGGAGACCCTATTTTCAAGCTCCTGCTCTACTCCATTTCAGCCACCTTGAGGTTTTGAAGTTCTACAACTGGTATTTTTGTCACCCTACTGTGTGAGAGGATGTAGAGCAGTCTACTGCAACACATCAACTTGTAAATCAGAGATGGCAAAGACCAAAAGGGATCCAAGTGTGTCTGCCCCAGCCTGCTCATGCCCCCAATCCACCAAGGCCAAGCCCACCAATCGTGCTTTCTGCTCCAGCTGCTTTTGAGAATTTTGGTGTAACTTCTTTGTTTTTTTATTGGTGGGACAAGCAAAGGGTCAAATTATTGACACTGATTCTGAAAATGTCCAGGAGAGGGGATGGGGATAAATCAATGTGACTGCAGTGGACACATTTGGTAATTTGTCAAGAACACTTATTGATAATTATGGTAGATACTTGTGTGGGTCAAATCAGATGAACCCACACTCGACCCACAGTGCCATATTTATACATCTGGGCCCATTTAACAATACAACTGGCAACAGTTGCATTATCAGTCCGACTTTTACCCCTTTGATATGATAAAACAGAATTAACATCATCTATGGGTGGGATGGTGGGAAGGGAAAGGTAGAAGCCTATTTCGTAAACTGCACACCTACCTGTAATTGGCTGCAACTTACCCAATAGGAACTATTGACTTAAGACGTATTTTAAACCTGAGTAACTATAGCATGAGGTTACATTTCTCTACAAAACTCAGGGAGGTCGTAGCTCCAACCTTGTCTGCCAATGAGCAGGTTTCTCCCTACAATCTCTAGACTCTCAGCACTATGGGGACTCAGTGTGCACCATGCTGCTTACAGTTCTCACTGCAAAACATTCACACTTGTGCTCTGCATTCCAAATAAAGAACACAAGTTGCTTGCATGCTTGAGATCCTATCTATATACACCTTACAACTTGACTCTGTTGCTGGCTTTATTTCTTTTTGTACAGAGGGGCGGCACACATTCATGGTTCTGCAATAAGTTGGGCATTGAAACGCCGTGATGAGCCATATAATCACTGAGTGCTGTATACTGGTGCCAGATGACTTTAGGCGGCTGAAGACAAATCCGGTCATTACAGAGCTGTTCTGTGTTATTTTTGTCCTCAGTAGAAAAAAAATAAAGACTTTTGTTATCAAGAGGAATGTTCTCGAACAGACATGTCTCCGGGCCTTCAGCTATCTATTTGCTGGCTGTAGTTATGTGTTTAAAGGACAAGTAAAGCTTATGTTCATGTGCCAAACTATGTTTAACATAAAGTATAGCGGTTCCATTTAACTAAAGATAGTGCCTGCTTCTTCCCTAATCCTGTGCCTCTCAGCTACTAGACTCCAGAAAATACCCTGCCATAGACAATACTGAGGAATTGGCTCTGGTAAAACACACATAGAGACAGTTATCAGTAAATTATCAGTATTGTCTATTTTAGCAAATGTGACAAGTAGCTGCTACTAGTAGCTCTGTGTCTTCACCCTAAGGCAGTCATTCTCAAACTGAAGGTTAGTTTGTGGTAGACTTTGGGGGGTCAGTGCATATTTACTTCCCTATATACAAATGAAAGCCCAGTAAAGGTTGTTTAGGGTGAGAACACTTTTCAGTCACTTTTCAGAACACTTTTTATTCTATTTGTGCCCTGGGTACCCCTGGAACTATAGCAGGGTGACTGTTACCCCAATGTTTCTATATCTGTAACCTTGTTATGAGCTAAGGGGGCCCAGCCTGAAGGCCAGTTAGGGGGGATTTGGGGTGAGTGCTTATTTGTGCCCTGGGTACCCCTGGAACTATAGCAGGGTGACTGTTACCCCAATGTTTCTATAGATCTGTAACCTTGTTATGAGCTAAGGGGGCCCAGCCTGAAGGCCAGTTAGGGGGAGATTTAGGGTGAGTGCTTATTTGTACCCTGGGTACCCCTGGAACTATAGCAGGGTGACTGTTACCCCAATGTTTCTATATATCTGTAACATTGTTATGAGCTAAGGGGGCCCAGCCTGAAGGCCAGTTAGGGGGAGATTTGGGGTGAGTGCTTATTTCTGCCCTGGGTACCCCTGGAACTATAGCAGGGTGACTGTTACCCCAATGTTTCTATATATCTGTAACCTTGTTATGAGTTAAAAGGGCCCAGCCTGAAGGCCAATTAGGGGGAGATTTGGGGGTGAGTGCTTATTTGCTTTCATTGATACTGCAGAAAGCCCAGCTAGAATCAATAAAGGCGATACTTATGTGTTGTCTAATATATTCCTGGAACTAAGGCTGAATAGCATGTATACCAAACCATTGGTACTGAAGTCCAACAAACTTAAGGATTTGTAGCATAACAACAGTACAGATATATGTTCACCCCAAATTTCAACCTAACTTGCCTTAAATCTGCCACTCCCCTATTTTGCTTTGCTTATATTCTGTTTACATTGCTTACTCCTGTCCATATTTCGTAGCCAAGCAATGCCCCTTAGGGACGACTTACAGGTACTGAACACACTGGCTAACTGATTAGTCACCCAAGCATTGCAGGAGAATATAAACTAGACACCATAAAGTGAATAATAGAGTTAGTGTATGCAGTGGCTCGTTTTGTGCCAGAACTGAGAAGTAATTAGGGGTAAATATACAGGGTTGAGTCATAGACATGTGTAGCTCATTCAGTCTCCTGTCACCTCCCTCCCCATCTGCCAAAGTCCTGCTATTTTCTCTTGCCTCCCAGGGAGAAGGGATTCACCATTTCCTCCTGGTTATAACTTTGTCATAGCCTTAATACATCCAGCAGGGCACTCAAGTTGCAGCAAAATGGCTGACTAAGCAGGCATTTCAACCAAGATGGAGCCAGTCGTATCAGAAACATAACATCCATGAGTGCTCTTGGGCCAAAGGCGGATTTGTTGCAAAGAAACAACATTGTTTGCCAGTCAATGCCCCTCTGTTCATGGGTACTGTTAAGAATATGTGCCCGGCAGCATTTTCTGTCCTAATCTCTGCAGTTACCAGTCTACATGAATGCACCAGAGATATAACTGGATGGTTTGTTTGATGCCATTTTTTATTGCTGACTACTGTTTAGATGAGAAACTGTTGCCATACAAGTAGTCTTTAGGGGATCCATGTGGAGATGACTGCACTGAGCCAAGTAGTATTTGCCTGGCCCACACACACACACCTCCCCCCCCAACAGCACCCCCCACAGTTTCACCCGAGGCTTATGCCTTTGCTATCTACCCCTAGTTACAGCCTGGGCCCCATCGATCTGGAAGCAGGATAAAGTGTGATAAAATGCAGTAGTGGTCCCTACATGTATATATTGACTCTGCAAGCTTAGACTGTGGGAAGAGAATTTATGGCTTTCTAGTTGGGCTTCTAGAAGTGTCTAGGAGAACAAATCAGCATTCTCACTAAAGCTTAACCTAAATGGTCTAAAAGCGACCCAACAAGCCGTTATTCTGCTCCTCAGCCCCACAGTTTGTGAACCACTGGACTATAGGGTGGAAGGTACAGTACAGTCCAACAAGCTTTTCCATCGGTTTTGCCCAAGCACTGTTACTTCAGCTGTTGTTGAAGAGGATAGAAGCTAGGGGTTGTTGGGGATACTGGAAGGTGTAGTACAATAAAAAAAAGCAGGCTGGAAAGCCCTACTTTATATCATGGATTTATAGACCAGACCAAATAATGTTGATGAGTGGCAAAATGAACATATCATCCATATAAGCTTTATATGAACACAGTTCTGTATTGAATGCCTTTTGTTACCCACACAAGCTTCCATATAATACACAAGTGATGATGACTGCACACCTCTACTGAAGACAAGTTCAGATGTTACTTACCATCATCTAGGTAAGCCTGGTCCAAATTCTCTTCCTGTTTCACCGTCACTCCGCCTGGGCCCATTTCTTTCTCATCTGGTCCAGAAGGACCATTTTTTGAAGCTCTTGGGCTGTTTGACTGTTGCTGGATCACACTCGGAAAGGGATTTGGGCTCATTCTCTGTGCTTGGCTGACCTGTGGCTGACTGGATCTCGTAGGACTAGTTGCGAAATGATCGGAGCACATTATGTGCTGGAAGTCCTGGTGACTTCCACGCCTCACCTGATGGTTGGTTGGAGAATAGTGAATTACAGGAGATGGCTGTGGATTGGCAGAAGAGTGGAGCACAGACTGGACAGGGGAACCGGCATGGACAAGAACAGATCTGTGGGCATCAGGAATTACATCGGGTATTGCAATCTGTGAGGCCATCAGTGGTGACTGATGGTAGCCGAGTTGGCTTGGACTCAAGCTTTTGCTTCTCTGGTACATAACAGTCGAGGGATTCTGTTGATGATACCGGGATTCCGGGGATGGAAGACTTGCTCGTGTCTGTTGACATGGCACCAAATTAGCCACCAAGCAAGAAGGTGCATCATTAGCCATTGAATGCTGAGAAAAGTAGGCCTGCGGCACTGTTCCTATGCCACCGTGTATGTTGTTTCCAACAATGGAGGAACTGTACTCATCAATTGGCTCTGTTTTGATAGATGGCACTGCAATGCAAACAAGAAAGCAGAGGCAATAGTTGAACTAGTCTGAATTCTCCCAAATAAGAGCAGATTATCTTACTTCTTTTTCTGTCCTCTCTACAGGTATAGAACACTTCATTTATAAATGAGTGAATAATGGGAATTCACCAGCTGTGAGTTTATAATCATATCTATTGTATAGAATTACATATACAATTAATTATATCTGTGCCCTTGTCCCTTTTAGGCCAGGCAGTAAGTCTCTTGTATACAGAGATATCAGTGTGGGAGGAAAATCATTTTCCGATCAAATTTCACCATAATGTAACCAGGCTCTAATTGCTGTAAACAAACAGAGTACCTTTACCTTACAAAGTAAAAGGGCGCTGAGTTCAGGTCATTTCAGTGCAAGTCACATCCAGGAACAACAAGAAACCACAGAGTGGCAGTTGCTGTTTCATATAGTCGACAGACAGGACTTCACATTTACAGAAACAGGAGCATCATGGGGCAGACTGATAGCAATGGTAAACCCCTAATTCCAGTCTATACAGAAAGCAGGCCTTTATTCTGTGCTATGTTCTAATTATTTAAAGTTTAAGATCCCCCTACCCCTTCTCCCGGAAGCAGCCATTACAGTATTTTAGTCACACCCACTTTTTAAGTTACAGACCCCCATGATCGTCAATAGGTTTGTAGCCCAGCCCACTGCTTGAGTTATACTCCTTGCTCCTCCCCTGAAAGCTGCCATCACAGTGTTCTAGTCCCACCTACTCCTTGAGTTACAGACTCCTGTCTCACCCCCATAAGCTGCAATTGGTGTTGTAGCCCAGCCCACTGCTTAAGTTATACTCCTTGCTCCTCCCCTGAAAACTGCCATCACAGTGTTCTAGTCCCACCTACTCCTTGAGTTATAGACTCCTGTCTCACCCCCAATAAGTGATAGCTTAGCCCACTGTTCAAGATATTGACTCCCTACTCCTTAACCTGTAAGTTGCTTCAGAGTGTTGAAGTCCAACCCACTGACTCCTTGAGCCGCCATTGGTGTGTTTAAATCCAGCCCTGTTTAAAGACCGCCCCCTGCTCTGGGGTATTAGTTCAGGTTCAGCATTACATTACTCCCCCCAACTCAGTGTTCTTGAATCCTATTGTCCCCAGTCACACCAACATACTAACTGTAGTGTTACAACCAACCAGTATATGCGAAGAGAAGAGATCAGCTGGCATACTGGTTGTCACCATTGGGTCTGTATAAGGGAACCCAACTAGGCTAGACAGGGGACTTACCTGGGTGATAGGTGAAATGCTGGGCCTGACTACGTTTTCTTTTCCCATTGATGACATAGAAGTTCACCTTCACAGGAGATGTGATGTGCTTGCTGCGATACTCAGGGACTTCCACAAAGAGCATGCTCTGAAACAGGAACACACAATCAGGCTTAACTGCTATAAGGGCAGTTACTAAATACTATCCATATTGCTATTCTTTAAATAATTCGACCTAATCGTGATGAATAAGTGATAAATGTGCAAATCAAGATGTTCCTGTTGTATCTCTTTCCTTAACTTCTATAAAGATGGCCATACACTTAAAGATCCACTTGCCTAGCGAGGTCGCCAAGCGAGCAGATATTCTGCCGATATCCCTACCTACGGGTGGGTGATATCGGGGGAATGTAGGCCAAGTGGCCGAATTATAACGACTGGAATAGGCACAGACGGTTCAGGGACCGCATCAACGAGCCGACGCGGTCCCCGATCCGACTGGATTTTCAGGCCAGATATCGGTCAGGCAGGCCAGTCATTTTTTCCCCTACACGGGCCGATAAGCTGCCGAATAGGTCTGCCTTGATTGTTAATTGGTATTATAACAATGTCCCCAGTAATGGTGTTTTATACAGCAACGTACCTAATAGGGTTTGTGTGCCACTTATAGTCCACCCACAATGTACCTGATCTCCTTCCATAGGGGGCTATAAGCCCATATATTGGCTTGTGTTTCATCCACTGGTAAACATGGCTGTTACATCCTATGTATAGAGATTGAGGCCTACTTTTGAGGGGTGTATAATAAGTTTTAATAATAACATGGCCTTTAATGAGTCTAATATGTCATATTAACTTCTTGTAGACAAGGGGAGCACTGTTATTACTCACCGGTTGGCTTTTGTCTTTATCTACTGTAGCCTCCATCTCCCAAATCTGTTGGCCATCTGAAATAAATTTCACACAAGGATATCTTCATTTGAATGCCACAGTTGGCCGGTCAGTCATATTTTTGTAAAATTGGACTACATGGGGGTTGCCACTGGGGGTGCCAATATGTTAGGTACACCCAGTTAATTGAATCGCTAAGATTATGCCCTGAGCTAGTGCTCCTTTTAAGAAAATTAACTGCACTGGCCCAGTTTATTTAGTAGCAATGGGCAGCCATTTTACTACAACTGTCAGGCTTGCCTAAGCTGCCATTGTCTCATAGACTGGTTGATCATAAACTCCCTTATACTTTCTTTTTAACCCTCCAATTGTGTTATAATTCCTAAACAATATCCGGGGAATGAGTTTTGACCACTGGCCAAGTAAGTGGGCATGGTCTGACAAATTTGGGTCATTGCAACTCAGTAACAAAAGCTTGATCATTACAAGGGGCAGCCCCTATTCTGATATGGATGCCATAAACTGTCCCAGCGCTGTAGCATAGTTCATCAGGAACAGCCTCCACAGTTTGCTCATAGGCTGTACAGAGAGATCCCATAAAACTATGGCAGCAAAAGTATTCCCCTGTACTAAGCACAATTCAGCAGGAACAGCCCCCTAAGTTTGCTCATAGCCTGTACAGAGAGATACCATAAAACTATGGCAGCATAGGGATTCCCCTGTACTAAGCACAATTCAGCAGGAACAGCCCCCTAAGTTTGCTCATAGCCTGTACAGAGAGATACCATAAAACTATGGCACATAGGGATTCCCTTTTACTAAGCACAATTCAGCAGGAACAGCCCCCTAAGTTTGCTCATAGCCTGTACACAGAGAGATACCATAAAACTATGGCAGCATAGGTATTCCCCTGTACTAAGCACAATTCAGCAGGAACAGCCCCCTAAGTTTGCTCCTAGCCTGTACAGAGAGATACCATAAAACTATGGCAGCATAGGTATTCCCCTGTACTAAGCACAATTCAGCAGGAACAGCCCCCTAAGTTTGCTCATAGCCTGTACACAGAGATACCATAAAACTATGGCAGCATAGGGATTCCCCTGTACTAAGCACAATTCAGCAGGAACAGCCCCCTAAGTTTGCTCATAGCCTGTACAGAGAGATGAACTATGAACTTATATACATTCCCTTCTGCGCAGTAACTAAGGGACCTGAACCTGTAGGGATTTAGACCCCTAAGTTTGCTCATAGCCTGTACAGAAGATACTATAAAACACAATTCAGCAAGTATTTAATGGTCCTGTTTACTCCTTATTGAGAATGAAAATAAACATTTATATTCCATAGTACAGGTAGGATTATCTGTTCCAACCCTCCCTGCTGGGCACGGTGAATAATCTGATATAATCTGATATGTGAAATACATAAAAGAGAAATGTTCTGTTGGCAGCAGCAGGCCCCGCAAGGAATGTGTTATCAGAAGACCCTGAATTGGATGAGATAAGGGTGCTGAAAGCTCTCCTGTAATACAATATAACTGTGCAGCCCCACAATACTCAGGATATAAGGGATTATTAAGTGATCGAAAGAATCACAGGCAGGGACAGCAAAACCCATTGGCTGTGACTGAGACAAGTGTTAAGTATTAGTCGAGAATCCCAGCATGAAAGGGTGGAAAATCAGCCTGTGCCATAATGCAGCCAAGATGCACGCGCTGCCCCTGCTCACGGCTTTAATCATAAACTGTCAGAGTAATGAGTTAGGAAATATTGGCACATAACTGCCAGGTACTTCAGCCTCCTATTGTACAAGTATGGGGAGAAAAGGTCATCATCAAGGAGCAGCAATTCTTTCCAGTACTTCAAAGTCCTGATTTATACGACACTAAACATTATGCAATCATACTTTCCCTTTAAATAGAGAGCAGCCATACTGATCGCCTCACTGTGTTAAGTCTGACATCCTACACAGACTGCAACAGAGAAGGAATGTCCTAGGCACACAATAAGCTGTACCCTCATACTGTACTGTCTAAGGGAAACACTATGGCACCTCCCTCCCATATGTATAAATACAAATATACAGAGAAGGAATGTTCTGGGCACACAATAAGCTGTACCCTCATACTGTACTGTCTAAGGGAAACACTATGGCACCTCCCTCCCATATGTATAAATACAAATATACAGAGAAGGAATGTTCTGGGCACACAATAAGCTGTACCCTCATACTGTACTGTGTAAGGGAAACAATATGGCACCTCCCTCCCATATGTATAAATACAAATATACAGAGAAGGAATGTTCTGGGCACACAATAAGCTGTACCCTCATACTGTACTGTCTAAGGGAAACAATATGGCACCTCCCTCCCATATGTATAAATACAAATATACAGAGAAGGAATGTTCTGGGCACACAGTAAGCTGTACCCTCATACTGTACTGTCTAAGGGAAACAATATGGCACCTCCCTCCCATATGTATAAATACAAATATACAGAGAAGGAATGTTCTGGGCACACAATAAGCTGTACCCTCATACTGTACTGTCTAAGGGAAACAATATGGCACCTCCCTCCCATATGTATAAATACAAATATACAGAGAAGGAATGTTCTGGGCACACAATAAGCTATACCCTCATACTGTACTGTCTAAGGGAAACAATATGGCACCTCCCTCCCATATGTATAAATACAAATATACAGAGAAGGAATGTTCTGGGCACACAGTAAGCTGTACCCTCATACTGTACTGTCTAAGGGAAACAATATGGCACCTCCCTCCCATATGTATAAATACAAATATACAGAGAAGGAATGTTCTGGGCACACAATAAGCTGTACCCTCATACTGTACTGTCTAAGGGAAACAATATGGCACCTCCCTCCCATATGTATAAAATACAAATATACAGAGGAGGAATGCTCTACTCTTTTCAAAATAATCTTATTTTCCCTGTAAATTAGGTTATGCATCTCTGTCTCTGTGCTCAGTTTGTGTTCTTGCTTTATTTATTTGTGTTTCTGATATAGTCTCATTTATTTCTGGCTCCCCTTCACACACAAACATGCAATTGGATTGTATTAAAGAGAGAGACAAAGTTCCGCCTTGCACTACAGAGCAAGACCCAGGTTTAGTCATGCTCAGAATCTGGAAGGCATGAGAATATACTTCTGTTTTCATGAACAATGTTTCCCACAGCCCAGCAGCCCGAGAGGGATTTTGCTTTGTGCCATGAAAGCCTGGTACAGCATGTATTGGTGCCACATGCTGCAGTACTGGAAATGAGATACTGTGAAAGTTGGAATAAACCAGACAGGCGACTTACGTTGCTTCTTTTTACAACCACTGTATTCTAAAATAGCCAGTCTGTGGATCTCCACCCTTGGATCTGTTATACAGACAGCTAGAATCTCAGCCATAAAGCAGGGCAGGACTGCTGCTTACAATGGGGATCAGATAGGATCTGTGCCACTGTGACAGAATGCTCTGTTATACAGATAGCTAGAATCTCAGCCATAAAGCAGGGCAGGACTGCTGCTTACAATGGGTATCAGATAGGATCTGTGCCACTGTGACAGAATGCTCTGTTATACAGATAGCTAGAATCTCAGCCATAAAGCAGGGCAGGACTGCTGCTTACAATGGGGATCAGATAGGATCTGTGCCACTGTGACAGAATGCTCTGTTATACAGATAGCTAGAATCTCAGCCATAAAGCAGGGCAGGACTGCTGCTTACAATGGGTATCAGATAGGATCTGTGCCACTGTGACAGAATGCTCTGTTATACAGATAGCTAGAATCTCAGCCATAAAGCAGGGCAGGACTGCTGCTTACAATGGGGATCAGATAGGGATTTTTATTAAGAAATTAAAACATAAAACAGAAAATCAAACTTTCAATTACATAACATCAAAATGAAAATTCAATTACATAACATCAAAATGACATTTTAATTAAATAACATCTGAAGATTGCACCCATGTGAAATCCACCTCCCTCCACAGTTTAGCATTGTCCTTGTTAATGCTAATCTCTTTGAGACGGATGAAATACAGTTCCCTCAAGATTCTTTTAACTGTTGGATCAATAGTTCCATCCTCCCCCCCGAAAGATTTACTGCACCTCATTATCCACAAAAAGTATCTAATGACAGTGAAAATCACAAAAAAGGTCTCATTATCCAAAGGATGCTTTCCCCTTACCAGCCCATACGCCCTTTCCCCATATGTGTGCCGACAGAACCTTCCAATTTTCAAAACTGACAGGACTTCATTATACAAAGCCCGAGATACCGAGCACTCTAATAAAAAGTGATTTGTGGTCTCTTCCACTTGGCACCCCCAGGGGCAGAGCCTGTTTACCACACTCAGATAGCTCAGATTGCCCCTAAGGAAGAGTTTCCCCTGGAAAGCCAGCCAGGCGTTATCCAGGAACTTGCCGGGGAGCCTATGGCCATTCAGGAACTTCAGGCAAGTTTTCATCTGTTCAGTTGTACAGTCTTTCAGGACTGGGGCAGAGATAAAAAAGGAATTCAATACAGACTCATATAACTGCTTCCTGGTAAGATTCCCTATTGCCCCAAAGTCCAAATTCCACTTCTTTATCAGCTTTAAGCCTAAAACTAAATGCTGTGGAAAGTACCCCCCCCTAATCCGGACCCCCTTCACTCTACCGCCCTCCATCCAGTCTCTGATAAAAGGCGAAACCCAGGACCTGACACAGTTCTCCCACAGAGAACACGTCCTTTGGCCCAGATTCCCAAAATTAAATTTCAGGAAAATGGTGCCAAAGAACGCGATTGGACAAACCATCCCTAACCCCCCCTCTTTTCTCTGCAGGAATGTGACCCCTCTTTTTACTGGGTTCAGTCTGCTCCCCCAGAGCATCTGAAAGAACAGACTGTAGAGCCGAGTAGAGAGAGATTCTGGCAGGGGAAACACGTAGGCAACAAAAAGAAACAACGGGATCAGAAAAGTCTTGATCAAATTAACCCTTTCTCTATAGGTCAGCTTCCAAGATTTCCAGCGCTGAACTTTTGCCAAACCAGCATCCAGTTTTTCTTCCCAATTTAACAGACCATTATCATTCCTCCCGAATTTAACTCCCAAGATTTTTACCTGCTCTGGGGCTACTGGGAAATTACCAACCTGAAAAGCTGGTTCCCCTTCTAGAACCCAAAAAGCTTCCGACTTTTCCCGATTGACAGAGGAGCCAGAGGCCCCCGAGTAACTTCTGATGCAATCAGTGACCACTTCAACCTCCGCCTGCTTAGAAACGATCACTGACACATCATCCGCATAGGCAACAAACCTGAGGGGCTGCCCGCCGGGCACACAGACCCCCTCCAAGCCTTTCCTCTCCAGCATCCTCAGGAAGGGATCCAGAGCGAATACATAGAGAAGAGGACTCAGAGGGCAGCCCTGCCGCACCCCGGCCCCAACCTCAAAGTCTTCACCTTGCCAACCGTTAATCAATGGGAAGCTTTTTGCCCCTTCATACAAAACTTTAATCCAACTAATGAATCTGCCCGGGATGCCGTATTTAGACAAAACAGCCCATAGATAATCATGGTTAACATTATCAAAAGCTTTTGTCTGATCCAGAGACAACAGATACTTACCCCAACCATGAGTTTTGCATGACTCCAAGGCTTCCCTTATAGTAAGGATCGCCCCAAAGATGCTCCGCCCCTTCACCGTGCAGAACTGACAGGACGATAATAAAGTGCCTGAAAATAAAATTAACCGGGAAAAAAGGATCTTTGCCAGAATCTTTCTATCGGAGTTGAGAAGGGCAATCGGCCTCCAGTTCTTAATCCTCTCATCATCCTTCCCCTTTGACAGCAGAATCAGGGCAGAGCACCTCATTGACTCACACAACCCACTCCCCAGACATCCATTAAAGATCTTTGTTAACACCGGGACTAACAGCTCCTTAAAGGTCTTATAGAATTCTGCTGTAAGCCCATCAGGCCCAGGAGCTTTCTTGTTGTTTAACTTATCAATCGCACCCTCCACCTCCTCTTCCCCAATATCTGCTGTCAAAGGGGAGAAATCCAAATTAGCTGTATCAGGTCCTGGGGTCGCCCTTAAGAAGCTTTCAGTCCTTTCCCTCTCCAAAGCCTTACGTCTGAACAAGCCGGCATAGTACGACCTTACAACTCTGAGGATACCCTCCCTGGATTTCTGCAAACTTCCCTCAGAATCAATAAGGCCAGTCACCTGCTTTTTCTTAAAGGTCTCTCTACAGTTCTGGAAAGGGTCCGGGGAGTTTTTTGCCCCAAAATCCCTTTCCAGAACCATAGAGTCCTGGCGACTGTACTGATGCTGCTTCATCAGAGTTTTCAACTGGGCAATTTTCTCCCCCACCACCCCGGCCGAAATTAAGGTTTCCAACTTCTTTCTCAGAGACTGGTATGTTCTAGATCTTATACCCTCCCTTTTAACAGATAGTTTTGTGAAGAAGGTTCGGATTTCTTCTTTCGTACCCTCCCACCACTGTTGGATTGAATCAAAGAAGTCCAGCTTTGACCACTGGGCCTCAAAAAAACTCTTAAAAGAGCCATTCCTTGCAGCTTCCTTCAATGACTCAAATCCAAGTCTCCACCACCCTCTACCCCTTCTCGGGAGCTCTGACATCCCATATTTAAAGGAAACCATTAAATGGTCTGAAAAATCTACCAATGTTTCCTTTACATCTGAAAAAGTATCTCTCTCTTTAACAAAAACCAAATCTATGCGACTACTACGGTTTGCACAAAAATAAGTATGGACACCCTTCCTCCCATTCCAGGTCGCCACATCCACCAGCCCCGCCTGCCTGATAATATTAGACAAAAAGGCCCCTTCATATTTATTATATTTACCTGTCCTGTCCCCCGGCTTCAGGACTTCATTAAAATCCCCAGCCAGAATGACAGGACAAGAAACACACAAAAAAGGTTTAATTTCGCCCAACAGTTCTTTCCTCTCTGCTATCGTATGTGGCCCATAAACATTAATCAGCCTAAACGTCTCACCCTGAAAATGAACATCTAGGAGTATACAGCGTCCTATTCTGATCTCCAAAAAACGTTTGATTTTAAGATCAAAATGACCTTTAAAAAGAATTCCCACCCCCCCTGCAGATTCCTCTGCAATAGACCAAAAAGAGGGTCCAAATTGCCATTCTCTTTTAGCATTAAATATTTCTGTCCTATCAGTTAACCTTGTTTCTTGTAAGAAAAGAACATCAAAATTAGATTTCCCTAAAAAATCATAAACTTTAGCCCTTGTTTTATGGTTCTTTATACTACACACATTGATAGTACAAAAATGAATCACTTGTTTTGACATTTTGGAGATTTAGCCAGCCTACCCTCCTTCCCCTCTCCAAATCTTTTATACTGAGGCTTCCCTAATCCACTTGAAGGGCCACCGTCTTTCTCAAAAAACCCATTCCCATCTATAGATTCCCTTTCCTCATCACTTTCTGTCCGACCTTTCCTTTTCTTCCCCTGATCCTCAGTTATCTCCATTTCTACATGGGAAGGGACCTGTTCTTCAATTTCACAATTCATTTCTTCTGTCACAAGAGGCAAAGAAGCCTTGGATTTCTTTTTCGCCTTCTTCTTTTTCTGCTTCTTCCCTGTTTCTTTCCCATGCTCCCTCTCTTCATCCTCCAACCTGTTTAACTCTTCCTCTTCTTCCTCAGCCATATCCCCCAAGATTTCCCATCAGGGAGTTCAAACCTATTAGAGGTTTCAATATTTGTTTGGAAAACCATCTTGTCTACCCTCTTCCTTGTTTTTCTTCCTACCTCCTCCCATCCTTCTTTCTCAACCTCCACTTCCCTTCTTATCCCTTCTCCCCCATCCTTCTCAATAGTCTGGGACAAAACTTCCCCACCTCCCTTCCTGTTAGTGATTTCCTCACATACACCCACCTCCACCCTGGGTACCTCCTCCTGAAAAAACTCTTTTTCGATTCTAGGGCATTTCTTTACAATATTGTGCCAGGCTTCTGGGCATTCCCGGTGCGTATGTCCCAAATCATTACAAAGGTTGCACCTTACCTTATTGCATTCCTTACTAACATGCCCCTGAGCCCCACATAATGCACAAATTTTGAGAGTGCAATCATTGGCCAGATGACGCTTTGAGCCACACTTGAAACACTGCTTGGGTTGTCCTGGATAAAAACAAACACCCCTCTCCTTTCCGATAAAGAAAGAGTTTGGGAGATGCTTAGTAACATTATTAGATACATCCAATCTCACTTGTACTTTCCATCCCACAATCCAGAAACCCTCCTCATTATATAACCTTGTCAGTGGCGCCAGGACCTTACATTGGCGCTTAAGCCAGACCAAAACATCTTCTGGGGGAATGGATTCATTTTTAAAAATGACAGTGACGTTCTTAACTTCTGGCTTTGAAACAGGTATGGCCCTGAAACCTTCCCACTCTGGGGATCTTCCCTTCTCCTGATAGAGACTCCAAAATCTATCCAAACCTTGTGGTAATTTAAAACTTACTTCAAATTCCACATCGGACACTGTTATGAAAGCATTAACATCAGAAGGTGTAAAACCCATTGACTCCTTTATCAAATTCCTGCAGATATACCTACTGCCTGGCATCTTTTCCTTCTCCCCATCCCATTTAATCTTAACTACATTTATCCTTTTAAACACAGGCCCATCAAAAAGAGTCTCTTGTTGTCTTGCAAAAAATCTTCTTTTTTCCCAAAACCCTTTACTTCCTTGATCCTCTCCCCCTGCATTTGACATTTCCATTGACTTAGTAGGATTTGCCACTTCATTTGCTTTACCCAAAACATCAGGAGTTACCAGCATATTATTCCCATTATCCACAGAACATGCAGAAACAATGGGGTTAGAAGGGTTAGAGGTAGGGGGGTTGGAGGTAGAGGGGTTAAGAGTGGATGGGTTAGAGGTAGGGGGGTTAGAGGTAGGGGGGTACAGGTAGGGGGATTAGAGGTAGAAATAGAATCAGAGGGTTTAGGTACAGACATAACAGCAGATTGCCCTTTCCCTGTTCCCTCCTCCTCCCCCCTAAGCACAAAATCCATATACATTGCTTCAAATGATTTCCCCCCTTTACCAGCCTGTTGCATTTCATCAAAACGAGTTCTGTTTTTAAACACCTCTTTCCAGGGTTTAATTAACAGCATAGTTTGCTCAATTTCCCCATCAGCCTCCTCCAACTCTTTATTTATTATAGCAAGCTTTCTTATTCCTAAAGCTCTAGCTTCCCCTTTAGCAAACTTAATGTTAGCAATCCCCCTCTCAATATCCCTCTCCAAAGCTCTCTTTTGTCTTTAAGAAAGTTCACAGTCCTTAGAGCTTTAGCAATCACCATAGGGTCAGGATTCTCTCCAGCAGCAAGTGCCTCGTTAGCACAATTAGTATCAGTCTCTTTACTCACAGCAGCAACAGTCTCTATACAGGCTGAAAATGTCTCTTTAGCAGCAGCACAAACAGTCTTTAAATCAGTAGAAATAACATTATTATCAGCAGCAGAAAGTGAGTCAGTAGCAGTGAGTGGATCAGCAGGAATAGTGGCCCCACCAGTAGCAGGAGAAGCCACAGCAGCAGAATAAGACATTTTAGCTTTCGCTATAGTAGCAGTTGGATTCCCAGCAGTAACACAGTCCTTGCTCACCTGCCCAAAGCCCCCTTCCCCCACCTCCACTCCAGGCTCCTCTGCACAGTCCAAAGCCCCCTCTGCCACCGCCATAGCCAGATTCTCACAGGCGCAATTAGCAGCATTTTCAGCAGCCGCATCAGCATTATGAGTGCCCTCCGCAGGACACAACTCCCAGCATGCACTGCTAGCCTCCCGATGCTTTAGCTCCACACAGACAGGCCCCGCAGGCACATTGCTGGATCTCTCTGCTCTCCCAGCTGCCATTACTTTACTTGCACCAAACTCCCCGCTCCTCCCGGGGGTCTCAGGTTCCACACTGTCACCCCCCAACAGGTCACTGGAGGATAATTGCGCAGGGGTCTCACACAACTGACTATTTGTGGCACTTTGAGGGGTTTCAGAGCCAGACATAGGGATGGGAGGCATACTCAGGGGGGGGGACATGCTTGTTTGTGGGTCAGGCTCATCAGGCAACAAAACTGGAGTTCTTTCCAAATCTTCTGATATTGTTTGTGAAAAGGATTCATTCATATTCTCCTCCTCCATGCTGCTTCCACTATCTTCCCTTCCTCCCACCTTCTTTCTCTTGGGCTTAGCTTTACTTACTTCACTTTCTGCCGCCATTTTCTGGCTTGAGCCTTTCCTTCCAGAAACAACAGCTTTCTTTTCATTCCTCACACGAAGAGAAAATCTTCTTTTCATTTTCCACAACAATAAAGAAAGTCAGTTTTTTGTTTTTCTTTTTAAGCCCCAAACCGGGAAACAAACAGCCCCCCAGACCCTTACAGGGCCTGGGGAAAGTTCACCTCACAGGAGCTCCCTCACAGCACCTCCACTCAGCACGAGAGTGTGGCTTACAATGAGGGATCAGATAGGATCTGTGCCACTGTGACAGAATGCTCTGTTATACAGATAGCTAGAATCTCAGCCATAAAGCAGGGCAGGACTGCTGCTTACAATGGGGATCAGATAGGATCTGTGCCACTGTGACAGAATGCTCTGTTATACAGATAGCTAGAATCTCAGCCATAAAGCAGGGCAGGACTGCTGCTTACAATGGGTATCAGATAGGATCTGTGCCACTGTGACAGAATGCTCTGTTATACAGATAGCTAGAATCTCAGCCATAAAGCAAGGCAGGAATCTCAGAAAAAGAAAAAAGACCCCGAAACATTATTACTTTTAATAAACATTACTTTTTTTGCTAGAAATACAAACTATATTTTTGATACTTATTTACTATTCAAGGATGAGTTGCGCAAAGAGCATAACCCCTCACCTGCTGAAAGGCATGATATAAAGCGTTGGCGGAGGAAGAGAAATTCCCTTCTCTCCCTCCTTAGTCATCGTCTCCCAGTGACTCATGTTATTACACGCTGCTTCTGGGTGAAATATTCACATGACCCGAAGCCTGACTTTCATTCACACCATTTGGGGGCCAAGTGACCGATGGTATCCCAGCTGCCTTGTCAATACAGAACTCGCAGGAGAGAGGCTGCAGAATCTTACTGCATATCATGAAACCCATAGGAATCCTTTTCCTTCCTTGCTTTTACTACTCCCATCATTTAAAGCTTAAATAGCGCCGTGTAGTTTTCCATTTCCTCGTTTCTACTCTGCACACTAAGGCAACGGGGGGAATGGAGTGAATGCCTTGCACATAATGGGGCCCACACAGAGTATGGTAGTAGGAATAGATGGAGTCAGGCCAGGATCGTAGACTGCTTATTGGGGTACTGATGGTTAACAGGCTCAGGAATACTTCAGATCATTCAGCTTTAAACCCCAGAAGTAGCCTATGGTAAGGGTGCCAGCGCAGCATTTGGCCAACTAACTGGCCGTAGAGTCTTTGTCTGACCCAGGGCACTTATTAGGCTTAATAATTGCTCCCTCCAGTCCGTACACCTTGGATGCAAATTGCAGTTGTGATCATGCATTTGTGGTTGGATTGTTGTGAGCAGGGAAATCACTTACTGTGCGGTGTACAATACACGGAATCATTAAGCGCAGAGATAGAGGCACCAGATAAGGTTCTGACCGCAGAGAGCAGGAAAGTGGAAATGGAGGAAACAGAAGTGAAAAAGAGCTAATTGGGTGTGATCGTTAGGCTGATAAACTGTCTTTAATCATGCAGAAGGCTTGTCTGTACTAACAGGGCTGCTAGACATGACTCTGAAGCTCAGGATGCTGCAGTCAGCAAAGACAGCCGACCCTATGTTAAGGGTAGGGAGAAAGAGTATCATTGCAAGATCCATTCTGACAAGCAGCAGTCCTGCCCTGCTTTATAACAGAGCAGTATTTTGATCATAATATAAATATAATATAAAGTTATACACTAAATGGTAGTGTGTTGGGGGGATCCCTAATTGGGAAGAATCTGGGGATTTTTGTAGATAACAAGTTGTCTAATTCCAGGCAGTGTCATTCTGTGGCTACTAAAGCAAATAAAGTGCTGTCTTGTATAAAAAAGGGAATTGACTCAAGGGATGAAAACATAATTTTGCCCCTTTATAGGTCTCTGGCCTCACCCTGAATATGGGGGGCAGTTTTGGGCTTCAGTCCTTAAGAAGGATATTAATGAGCTGGAGAGAGTACAGAGACTGCAACTAAACTGGTAAAGGGAATGGAAGGGTTAAACTATGAGGTTAGACTGTCAGGGTTGGGGTTCTTACGATCAGTGCTCCAGAGGCCCCCCTAAAGATTGGAGAAATGAAACTTTCATTTGAAGCAGAGTAGGGGGTTCCTCACGGTGAGGGCAGTGAGGTTGGGGAATGCCCTTCCTAGTGATGTTGTGATGGCAGATTCTGTTAATGCCTATAAGAGGGGCCTGGATGAGTTCTTGAACGAGCAGAATATCCAAGGCTATTGTGATACTAAAATCTACAATTAGTAATAATGTTGGTATATACTGTATGGTTTATGAATGTGAGTGTATAGATAGGTCAGTATGGGTCTGTATGTGAGTGTATAGATAGGTCAGTATGGGTCTGTATGTGAGTGGATAGATAGGTCAGTATGGGTCTGTATGTGAGTGCATAGATAGGTAAGTATGGGTCTGTATGTGAGTGGATAGATAGGTCAGTGTGGGTCTGTATGTGAGTGTATAGATAGGTCAGTATGGGTCTGTATGTGAGTGCATAGATAGGTCAGTGTGGGTCTTTATGTGAGTGCATAGATAGGTCAGTGTGGGTCTGTATGTGAGTGGATAGATAGGTCAGTATGGGTCTGTATGTGAGTGGATAGATAGGTCAGTATGAGTCTGTATGTGAGTGGATAGATAGGTCAGTGTGGGTCTGTATGTGAGTGGATAGATAGGTCAGTATGGGTCTGTATGTGAGTGGATAGATAGGTCAGTATGGGTCTGTATGTGAGTGTATAGATAGGTCAGTATGGGTCTGTATGTGAGTGTATAGATAGGTCAGTATGGGCCTGCATGTGAGTGGATAGATAGGTCAGTATGGGTCTGCATGTGAGTGGATAGATAGGTCAGTATGGGTCTGTATGTGAGTGGATAGATAGGTCAGTATGGGTCTGTATGTGAGTGGATAGATAGGTCAGTATGGGTCTGTATGTGAGTGGATAGGTCAGTGTGGGTCTGTATGTGAGTGGATAGATAGGTCAGTATGGGTCTGTATGTGAGTGGATAGATAGGTCAGTGTGGGTCTGTATGTGAGTGTATAGATAGGTCAGTATGGGTCTGTATGTGAGTGTATAGATAGGTCAGTATGGGTCTGTATGTGAGTGGATAGATAGGTCAGTATGGGTCTGTATGTGAGTGGATAGATAGGTCAGTATAGGGTGTGTGTGCTGGGTTTACTTGGAAGGATTTTTTCAACCCTGTATAACTATGTAAATGGAACATTTTCTAATTGGGCCAGTGTGGTTAGTGGAGTACCGCAGGGGTCAGTCCTTGGTCCTTTGCTTTTTAACTTGTTTATTAATGACCTGGAGGTGGGCATAGAGAGTACTGTTTCTATTTTTGCTGATGACACTAAATTGTGCAAAACTATAAGTTCCATGCAGGATGCTGCCGCTTTGCAGAGCGATTTGACAAAATTGGAAAACTGGGCAGCAAACTGGAAAATGAGGTTCAATGTTGACAAGTGCAAAGTTATGCACTTTGGTAGGAATAATATAAATGCAAACTATCTACTGAATGGTAGTGTGTTGGGGGCATCCTTAATGGAGAAGGATCTAGGGGTTTTTGTAGATCACAAGTTGTCTAATTCCAGGCAGTGTCATTCTGTGGCTACTACAGCAAATAAAGTGCTGTCTTGTATAAAAAAGGGCATTGACTCAAGGGATGAGAACATATTTTTGCCGCTTTATAGGTCCCTGGTAAGGCCTCACCTTGAGTATGCAGTGCAGTTTTGGGCTCCAGTCCTTAAGAAGGATATTAATGAGCTGGAGAGAGTGCAGAGACGTGCAACTAAACTGGTAAAGGGGATGGAAGATTTAAGCTATGAGGTTAGACTGTCGAGGTTGGGGTTGTTTTCTCTGGAAAAGAGGCGCTTGCGAGGGGACATGATTACTCTGTACAAGTACATTAGAGGGGATTATAGGCAGTTGGGGGATGTTCTTTTTTCCCATAAAAACAATCAGCGCACCAGAGGTCACCCCTATATATTAGAGGAACAGAGCTTCCATTTGAAGCAGCGTAGGTGGTTTTTCACGGTGAGGGCAGTGAGGCTGTGGAATGCCCTTCCTAGTGATGTGGTAATGGCAGACTCTGTTAATGCCTTTAAGAGGGGCCTGGATGAGTTTTTGAACAAGCAGAATATCCAAGGCTATTGTGATACTAATATCTACAGTTAGTATTACTGGTTGTATATATATAGTTTATGTATGTGAGTGTATAGATTGGTTAGTATAGGTTGTGTGCTGGGTTTACTCGGATGGGTTGAACTTGATGGACAATGGTCTTTTTTCAACCCTATGTAACTATGTAACTATGTAACTATGTAACTATAAAAAAAGAATAAGGAAAGTGATTAAGATCAAGTGCTCATCAGTTTCAAAATGTGTGGCTTTATGAAAAATGCATTTATTTAATAACAGAAAATGACACAGCACTAGATAAAAAACAATATTTTTCATAAAGGGAAGTCTGAGGGCTGATAATATTGCTTTAAATAAATGGTTGCTTAGCAGAAGAGCCAAGAGCAGGCTGATTTCCATGTGCGCCCCCATACAGACGGCTGTGCCAGAAAGCTCAGGCGAATAGTGGATTCCTCTCTGTTAATGAGGATTTACCATCTGTAAAATTCCAATGCGTTGTGTCATGCAGGGAACCTTCCAAAACACTGGATTCCACCCTGATTCACACAGTTTGTTACAGCTATGGTAACTGACTTGCAGGAGCTACATCTCTTAATCGGGGCTCTTAGATTTTTTCCTGTTTGGTCGTGTTTAGATGGGGATATCCCAGTGACCTCACGCCACGTAAGTCTGTTTGCTGTGGAACTGCCAGAAGTGTCGGATTCTCCCCCAGAATCCAAAACAGCTTAGGGGAAACACAATAACACTCGACTATAACAGTAAGAGGTCATGTCTGTAGCTAGGCACTTCCTTCTGGGGGCTGCATTGCCTGTGCCATTAAAGGTGCCGAGGGCAGGATAGGGGCAGAAGCAACTGCCCATGGCCCTGTATATCTTTGGGCACTTTGTGCAGGTTGGAAGAGTGTAAGAAAGCTCAGTAACATACATAAATGATATCTTAAAGAAGCATTATAAACAGTTATATCTAAAGAAGCACTGTAAACAGTTTTTGTTTCCTACAGCCATGATTGGCCAGTATAATGACCCTGTAAAAGGGGTATCTATGTTACCACCAGGGTATGATTTTCTGTGGATGACCCCCTTAGAGGGCCTTGAAGTTTAGGATCTTTTTTGGAATTTATAAAGCCCCTCATACTAAAAATAGGGGCCACTCTCACTACAGTTAATGAGCTAAAATTAAGGACCATTTAACTCATGACAGTGACTCAGGGAGGACTGTATTTCAGTTTGGTGCTGCCCCAAGGCATTGGACCTCAGCCAGCCCCCCCGCCCCCGTTCAATTACAACCCTTAGCTGGCGGTGAGGGGAGCTCATTTTTATTTATCACATAGGAACCTGAGGGCCATTAAGTTGCCACCCTAGTCATGGGCCGTCAAGTGCCTACATGGTAAGTATGGCCCTTCTTGTACTTAAATGCAAATTACCAATCCAATCATGTGGCCAAACTAATGCCCAGACCTGTAGCCCATTCTGCCCTAGATGAAGACCACCCCAGGTACCACTGTAGTAAAGTAAATAAGCCTTCTGAGACACTCCCTCTATATCTATACAACTTGTCATGCAGTAGGAGATAAAACAATCAGGGGTTATAATTGAATTCCCCTCTAGAAATACCTTTCATTTGCTCCTGACACCTTCAGCCAATTACCTACCTGAAGTCTTCTCTGTGAATACAACTTTGGACTCAGCAGTGAAATTCTGGCCACTGAGAATCATCTGTTGCCCACCATACACCAGGCAACTGTGCATATCCTGCCTCTCCACCAAGGGGAGCTCATGAGCAGATCTTTGGGCTGAAAATAAATATACAAACTTTTATGGTCAGAGTTTAAAGAAGAGAGCAGTTTGATATATTGCAACACAAATGTTTGATTATACTAATTTTTGTTTTATAAAATAAGTATAATAAATGACATCCAAACTAATAATAACTTAGTTAGCCTAGTCTCCTAATATTTTTTCCCCAATGCAAAATTAAGCCTCACCTAAATAAACAGCTATGGCCCTTGCTGACAAAAATAGGACATGTTACAGGGCCAACAAGCACCTTATTAGGAGATTTTCCTGCACCATTTAATTCAATAGACAGTTGGCCTAAATTACCTGCAATTACTATGGCACTTTCTCCCTAAGATGAGGAGTTTCACAGAGGGATGTCCTGTCCAGTCTGTACTCGAGGGAATGTCAACCCTTTTTTCTCTCTACGCCCTGAACAAGCAAGATATTAGGGGCCCATATGGCATACTGGACACATCTAAATATGCCTTTCAGTGGCCAAGTGCCAAATGGCAACTTGTTACTGTCCTGTAACTAACTTATGGTAGTTCTGTTAGCTTTGCAAGGAGAGGAAAAAGGAGCTGAGGGGTGAGCCAGAGCACAAGAAAAGAAAATTAGGTGGGGAAGAAAACGGGTGGGATAATAAAGTAGGGCAGGGGAGAATAAACAAAAGGGAGGGGGTGCAATAGAGAAGAAGAGATGGGGTTTAGTACACCTAGTTTTTCAGCACCCAAAATGTGCTGAAAAAGTCACCCTCGGCTTATACTTGAGTCGAGTGCCACGGGTCCCTCCAGATTAGCACCCTCTGTCCTTTGTGTGCAAATTAGGCCACCCGCAACCAGACCCTCCAGTGCCCTGGCCTGCACCCAAATTCATCTTTATCTACCATCCTCACCTGTCCCATTCTGCACTAGACATTGCACTTTATATTCTATATAAACTATTTATAGTTTTGAAGGATATTAGCTCTTTGTGTTTTAGCTTCATTGCTGATTGAGTACTCTACAGGTATCATTGTTGATAAAACATTTGTTTTTGTTGACCCTCCAATTGCAGAGCTAGTTTACAGTTTTTATTTGAAATAAATATTTAAAAACACCTACCCCACTGATGCCTCATTTAATGTAATTGTATTGGTATTTATTTTGATGAAACTTAGCAGTAGCGGCTGCATTTCCCACCCTAGGCTTATACTCGAGTCAATACGTTTTTCCAGCTTTCTTAGGTAAAATTAGGTACCTCGGCTTATATTCGGATCGGCTTATACTCAAGTATATACGGTACATTGTCATATAAGCCTTATCTATACCATTCATTGTTATACTGGCAAACTTACAGCATTCAATAGGGTTGGAAGCCACTTGCAGGGACACAATCCGACCATTTGCCTCTGGGATGTGGACTCGGAAAACTAAACGCACCCTTGTGTTCTTCCGGCCAATGTCAGTCTCTCCTTTCCTCAGCTCGATGTCTGCATTTTTTAATTTCAGGATCCCTGCGCAGTCAATTCTGTGGTAGAATTCAAATTTTTTAGGCAATGTATCTCTGACACCCACAAAATATAGAAAACATATATGCATACGGGTCTAGTAACCCATAGCAACTAATCAGACAATCACTCTGACTGGTAGAGTGCATTAAGAATAATGAAAGCAGACAGCAGACTAGTACAAGTTACTGAAGTGCTTCAGGAGTCAGAACCAGGCAGACAGATACTGCTTATTAAACCAATTACATTTACAAATGTGAAGTGCTGAATGCAGATTTTGTAGGAAAATAATTTTGCCAGTACAAATTTATGTTATATATGCCTGAGCTGTCTGTATTAGGAGTATAACAATTAACATAAAATAGTGTGTGGAAAAAACGTTTTCGGACAGTTCTCCCAAATAAGCCGTTAAGGTATTTTTCACAACTCCCCTTACATGTGCTATTAAATATGGCCGGCAGTGCTGAGGGAGCTGGGAGTCGTTACTCAGAGGGTATATAAAACAGGCACGCTGTTCGGAGAAGAGCCTGGAGTTTCGAGCTTTCCCTCTGGTCACTGTAAAAGGCAAACTAGCCGTGCATTCCCACCAGGCCACACCAATAAGATTACTTCTCCAGACCATGAATAAAATTCCATCTGCTTGTTGCAGAAGTCTGAGAAGCAGAGATTTTATGGGTAGGCAAATACCACAATAACATTTATATACTCTGATTCATAGTCTCATAAATAACCATGAAACTCAAGTTGTATTTCATTTAAGTTCTGTTTTATTCTTGGAGGGTATGAAAAGAATAAACATATCACTCTCTAGCTGGCACTGTTCCTCAACTTGAGTATTAACCACGTACAGTAGATATTCACTAGTTCCCCAACTTGAGTTTTAACTAGCTACAGTAGATATAAACTAGTTACCCAACTTGAGCATTATCTAGCTACAGTAAATATACACTTGTTCCCCAACTTGAGTATTAACTAGCTACAGTAGATATAAACTAGTTCCCTAATTTCAGTATTAACTAGCTACAGTTGATATACACTAGTTCCCTAACTTAAGTATTAACTAGCTACAGTAAATATACACTTGTTCCCTAACTTGAGTATTAACTAGGTACAGTAGATATACACTAGTTCCCCAACTTGAGTATTAACTAGCTACAGTAGATATAAACTAGTTCCCCAACTTGAGTATTAACTAGCTACAGTAGATATAAACTAGTTCCCCAACTTGAGCATTATCTAGCTACAGTAAATATACACTTGTTCCCCAACTTGAGTATTAACTAGCTACAGTTGATATACACTAGTTCCCTAACTTAAATATTAACTAGCTACAGTTGATATACACTAGTTCCCCAACTTGAGTATTAACTAGCTACAGTTGATATACACTAGTTCCCTAACTTAAGTATTAACTAGCTACAGTAAATATACACTTGTTCCCTAACTTGAGTATTAACTAGGTACAGTAGATATACACTAGTTCCCCAACTTGAGTATTAACTAGCTACAGTAGATATAAACTAGTTCCCCAACTTGAGCATTATCTAGCTACAGTAAATATACACTTGTTCCCTAACTTGAGTATTAACTAGGTACAGTAGATATACACTAGTTCCCCAACTTGAGTATTAACTAGCTACAGTAGATATAAACTAGTTCCCTAACTTAAGTATTAACTAGCTACAGTTGATATACACTAGTTCCCCAACTTGTGTATTAACTAGCTACAGTAGATATACACTAGTTCCCCAACTTTAGTATTAAGCACCTACAATAGATATGCTATTGTATAGTACCATACCTCCCAACATTTAAAAAAATGCAAGGGACAGAAAGAAATGGCGCATGTAGAATTTGATTGGCTCCAAATATCTATCTGTAAATATATTGAGCATCCACCAGTTACTAATTATTTCCCAGAGAGACTTAACTGAGTCTAGAAAACTAACTTGAGCATCTACTAGTTATAGTAGATCACCTTAATAGAAAGCAATAGAAAGGTTATAGATTCATAACAGCTGTTTTATACAGATACACTTACTACTACTTACATTGCCCTCATATTGGTCTTGGGTTCCAGAGGCATCTCCAGGACTTTGGTGTTGCCAACGATTTTCTCATAGCTGGTGGTGGTCACGGTCTTTCCGGTGATGCGGTGCACTTGATAGAAAGCATGAGGCTTCAGGATTCGTTCATCTGCTGTTCCAATGAAGATCTGAAGGCCCAAAGGCTTATTTTCCATATAGCCATTAAGCTGTGGGGGGGGGGGGGGAATACAAACTTAATTGTTTCAGAAGCACAAAGAAACATTAAAACATTTGACAGGCTTTGTTACCGAAACATGTATGTGACGTGTCATAAGAGGGACATGCAACATTTAAGGTGGCCATACACGCACCGATATTATCGTACGAAACCTTGTTTCGTACGATAATCGGTGCGTGTATGGCATGTCGGCGAGTCGACCGATATCGCAGGAAGCTGCTGATATCGGCAGACTCGCCGATCGGACCAGTTTGAAAATTTTGATCTGGCGCCATAGAAAGCGCCTGACCAAAATTCTCCCTTCAGAGCTGAATCGGCAGAAGGAGGTAGAAATCCTATTGTTTCTAGCTCCTTACCTGCTGATTCAGCCCTGAATGGTGTGTGGCGGATCTTACGATGTTTCGTGCGACCGATGGTCGTACGAAACATCGTCAGATCGCCACGTGTATGGCCACCTTTAGTGTTTAATGCTATCTAAGCAACTTTGTTATCATCTCCTCTTGTTTATGTGTTTGCCTTTCTGTTTTTTTGTTGAGAAGGGACTCTACATTGATTCATCTAATGGATAACTATTGAACTCTTTCTTCTACACCCCAGGCCTTGATGGGGGTTATTGATGAGTGAGCCAGATATATTTTATCGTGAACCTGACCCAAACCTACTGCTTACTTAGCCAGCCTGAAGACCTCTTCTACTTTATGACTCACTCAAAACCCGACTCTGCTCTGATGACTCATATCAGCCACCATAGGGGAGGGGTCACCACTATCAGCAAGGGAAGGGGCCCTGCTTGAAGTCTGACCTGCCCCCTGCCCATACCTGTACCTGGGACTCACGTTCTTGGTCAGAACTTACCCAACTCTAGGGATTCAACTCAACCTGCCCATCACTGGCAAGGGGAGTGCTTATAAAATTGTTGTGGACCCTGGAATTGAGTTTCTCTGATAGGACCCTGATTTCCTAGTGCAATTCTGGTCTAATACTCCAGTCAAAATGCCCTCAACCAGCAGTGCAGGTACCAAGCTTGCCATACACTGAAAGATCCAATCATTGCCAAATGAGCAGATCTTAGCCCCTATATGCCCACCTTTATGGTGGGAAATATCGGATTGATCCGATCGTTCGGTCCTTGAGCTGAACTTTGTATCACACAGGCTGTCGCGGAGAGGACATCATCGGCTGACAATTTTTGGCCATATATTGGTCGTTTGGGCCTGTCTGAGGCCCATACAGGGGCAGACAAGCTTTCAACTCTCAGCAGCTTTTATCAGCCCATGTCTGGCCGCCTTAAGAGCATCGATCACTTAAGAAATAGCAAACACAATTTCTGCTGTCCTAAATCTGCTCGAGAAATTAAATTGCCTTTATAGCCTTTAGGGCAAATCTTTCATACATAAAATCCATACCATAGACGGCTGTTTATGTAACAAACAATAAATTCAACTGCCAGCACTTCTACGGACTGGAAAAATGTGATCACCTTGCAGTTTTGTGCCACTTAGGACACGTATTTCAGTACATTTGCCCGTAAGTATAAAACATGACATTCCAGTGCATAACCAATATTCAGCATATTCAGTATATATATTTTTTTTTTACTCCTCTGCAGAATTTGGGGGCTGATTTCCCAGCATTCGGGGCTGATTTCCAATGCTCACTGGGTAAAAAAAAAAAAAAATGAAAGAAAAAATAACCGCTTGACTGTAGTATTGACACTGATGCATTGTGCTCTGTTCCAGACAGTGTTCATTCTGCCGTCGAATATTGCTAGTCAGGAAATGTCGCTCTTTCCATAAAAACAAATTAACCTGAATTTCAATAAAACACAAAACCAGCCCTGCTGCACTGACATTTATTTAAGAGAATCGCCTAGAGACGCACTCCTCTAATGAAGTGGCAGATGTTCTCATATTTACTTTTTTTTTCAAATGCATATTAAAAAATACCCCCGCCGCTTCTTTTAGTTTGGGGCGCGGAAGAGTAGTGCTACAATGTCTTCCTGTGCCAGTCACCTATGTCGGAAATGGCTTTGCTTGTCTGTCTGGAAGCCGAGGGGAGTTACTGCTGACCCACTGGCAAAGACTGGTTAAAGGGATACAATCTTTTTCATTGTTAGAAAGTGAGGAGTCTTGATGTGAAGGGGTGGAGTCGTTGCGTCAAGGGCCTAATCAGGAGGAGATCTGGTGATTTTAAGGGGATTCTGTCATCATTTTTACAGTATAGTTTTTATAACTATATTACACTGTTGACATTGCAAATAATTCATTCTAACATTTCCATTTTTTTCTAGAACCAATACATGTATTTTTTAGCAGTAATATCGGTGTATAGGCAGCCATCTCAGTGCATAGATCCTGTGCTTTTAGAAGGAGACAGCACTGCACAATAGAACTGCTTTCAGATAAGCTATGTTTTTCCTACTCAGTGTAAATGGTGGGAACGGGAGGGTAAGAAATGGATCCTGGAGCAGTAGATGGTGGGAGCAGGAACTGAGGGCTTAAAAGACTGGGTTGGGTAGCAAGTCTAGGGTTGCAATATATCTCATTAATTTTCTGGCGGGTTTACAAGGGTAAGGGGAGGGACAATGAGGGGTGGGGGAAAAGACTCATAAGGGCATAGTAAATATGTAAAGGAACAGAGTGGGCAGAGGGGCAGAAGTGGAGAAGTCTCCTGAAAGTTGGGAATGAAGGGAGAAAGTCAGAAATGACAAATTTACTTGCAAATACATCGCATATTGCATTACATTTGGGTCCAGTTGGATTGAAAATTAGGTGAGTTGGTCAGAGGGAATGGAGTGGTAGTTGAGGTCTCCTAAAAGTGAGGATTGGGGACAGGCTGGGGGCAGAACATCAGGTAAATGCAAATTTACCAGCAAATAAGGAGCAGAGGCATATATTATTTAACTCAAGCAGTGGGAGGGATTAAAGCATGGATTCATTATGTAAGTAGTATGTTTGACTAATACATGTATATGGTATTTTAGAGGAGGCAGGGAGTATTTAAGTCACAAAGAAGGCAGGACTAGAATGTTATGATGGCAGATTAAGGAGGCGGGAGGAACAGGAGATTATTCAGAAACACCTTTGTTTTAAAGCACTGGGGAAGGTAACTCCTGCCAACACTCTCATCTGTAGAAAGATAGAAAGATGAATTACTTTCTCCTTAAGTTCTTCAAAGACATTTATTTTATAAACAGACCCTCTGGCTGAGCAGAAAGCAACCGTGAAATGCTGACCGTGGAAATGTGGTCGATTCACACAACCACAGAGAAATCATTGTGGGAGGCCCTGCCAGCGAGCGAGTAGCACCCAAAGAAACACTATCCACACCACATGGAAACGGTGTTACACCTCAGAGTAAATCTTTAAGATGTAGTTCAGCTTGTACTTTAATCCTCATAATAAATAACCTAAAGGCAAAGTCAGAATTAACTTTCTTCTGCATATTAAAACGTATTTCCTGGAGATATCACGTCTGAAAAAACAGTACACAAGTGATATATACTGTATGGTCTAAGCATATTGGAATGAATCAAGCACCACAGGGCTCAAAGCAGCCCAAACTGGAAACCATATTTTCCCAGTCCAAAAACCCACATCTGCAATTGGAACGGAGTATTCCAAATTTTCATATTCAGTGATTCTCAAACTGGGGGACTGGCTCCTCTGGGAGGGGCCTAGAATAGTGGCGGGAAGGTACTAGATACTCTTGGTTTCCAACAAATGACCAGTAAATGCTACCAGTTTGACACTCTCTGGTTCTCTGCTGGACTCCAAGTGGCCCAGTCTGACACTGGTCAAATCACTTACTACTTAGCTGTTTCTGAGCCTTGGCCCCCAATGTTCTACCCAACAGTCCCTATCTTCCACTATAAGGAATAAAGTCTGATGGGAGTCTTCAGCCAGCGACACCTGAAGACCGAAGGCTGAGAAACTATTGTTGAGCTATTCTGAGGAATGCCAACTTGCTGCTGCTGACGTCTCCAGTAGGCATATTTGGAGATAAATCTGAACACCTTGAACAAAGATTGCCAAATATGGGCTCCATTCCCTTGGCATGCTCTCTGTCTACTCTTTTATGAAGCTTTAGCCCAAAATTTGCCTGTTTCACCTCTGGGCAGACAGGAGACCAAACAAATCTGGAACTTAGAACAGCTGAATCTTTCTGGGGACCTCCTCAATGCCTCTCAACATTTCCTAAAGGAAAATCTTGCGTTTTTATCCGATCTCTAAATAAACATTGTACAGATAGGTCAGTGGAACAGAGGCTTTAGAGAGAAATTCTTGCATGTGTACTTGTAATGTGTATTTCTCTTTCCAAGAGGTATAACGTTCCATAGAGCTCTATAAAACCAACCAGTGTTCTACCATTGTTCATAAGTCTTGCTAACCATGACCTCTTTATAGTAAACACTGTCAATGATCAGACAGGAATCATGCAACTTTATGCAGAGGATGAATGGTTCATTTATGGTTGGACACGTTTGCATGCTTAGTTCGGATTTGGGGACTTGTAGTTTACTCCTGCAGGAGGGAGGCAAGTATTAAATCCCGAACCCTTGGCCTTCATGCTGCACCATTTGGCCAAACGATCAGGCTGTACCATAGTTTTTTTCACTGCTGGTTCTTAATCTTAGTTAGTTAGCTCACCTGCAGCCAATAGGCTAATTACCATGATGCCTTGCACTCTCCTTCACTGGAAGTTGCACCTTGCTAACTGATGGAAGGTTGGGAATGCATGGGTCAGGATAGGGTCCTAGAGCAGTACATGGTGGGAGCAAGAACTTAAAAGGCTGGGTTGGGTAGTAGACCAGGTCTAGGTTTGCCACTTTCTCATCCCATGGGTTCAAAAGGGTAGGGGGTGGGAAAGTGAGTGAGAGGTGGGGTGATGCTGTAGAGGGGTCAGGACAATGACATAAAAAGACATGATGTAAAGGTGATTACGTAAACGGGCAGGTCATTACGGAGCAAAAATTTGGTGACTTGGGCTGAAGGATGGGAGAGGAGAAGCCTTCTAAAAGTGAGAACTGAGAGCGAAATATCAGGTAATTACAAATTTACTTGCAAATACATGCTGGTAAGTGTGTAATACAGGCCTTGGCCTTGCTGGGTAGCAACCTCAGCTTCAGCATCACAGTGACCCTGCCTCTTTATAACTACATAGGGGGAACTGCAGAAAAGGACCTTGAGTTTAACGAATATTCTATATTTCTTTTTTTTATTAAAAAAAAAAGCTGCTAAAAATGTTAAGACACAGAATATTTTCCCCTATCATATTTAAATAAATTTCCTGTGTATCTCCTAAGTAGATTTCCTTAGCTCCCCTCCCTAACTACCTGCCATCCTGGCACCTGAATAGAAATCAAATCCCCCAGCAGGAAATAAAATTATCGAGACCCCGGCTGAGCCACTTGCTTCCTGGCTTTATAAGTCTATATTCAGGCAAGTCTCGGGTTTATATTGCTTTGAATAAAACTCCCCCACGAAATAACAGAGAGATTTGGAAAGTGGTGGAGTCACTAATAAGACAGTGCACACCTGCAAAGGAAATTATTTGCATTAAAAAAAAAGTTGAGCGAGTCACAATAAAAGGCCTATAAAGCCGACGCACGGCCCAGGCTGGAGCTAAACCAACTGCTTTGAGTCACATTTACCATACAAGCAACGGGCCAGACGTAGCGTCTGTCTTTCCGAACTCTATTTTAGGATTTAAAGATCATATTTTTTTTAGCTTGAAAAAAAAAAAAGGTTCTTAATCTCTTTATTTAATTGCCGTGATATTATGACCCCGACCAGACGTGTTTAGTTTGGTCTGTGACGAGAGGGAGCGAGAGGCACTTTGGCCAAACCCTTCCCCCTTCCACTTTTGCTGAAACAAGGAGACTTTTCTTTTGCACTGCCTTTTGCTAGCAAGATTGTAATCTACGTTTATTTAAAGCTGCTCTTAAAGGAATAGTAATGCGTACATTCACTTCTTTCACTTATTCCTACTTAAAAATGTCCCTTGCCCATAACTTAGATGGTGGGAACACACACAACATACTGTGCAATTAGAGAGCAGACACATCTTTAATTGGGGATGCAAGTAGGTTCCTAACCATAAAGTGTACTGTCTGCAGTCCCCTGTATACAATGGCACTTGAAACACGACCTGTAATGCCTTAGCTTAGCCAATCATTCAGCATTCCCTTCAGGACATGGTAATATGTAGGTTATCCAGGGCTAGACTTGGCTGTTGGGGCAGCAACAGGAATCCAGGTAAGCCCCACCGCACCTGACCCACATTGCCTGCCCAGTATCTTCACGTGGGGGGTAGGGTTTGCCCAATGCGGATATCAGTGCCAGGCAGTGGTAGTGGGTAGAAGAACACTGCAATGGGTTCATAAAGCAGGTTTTTCAGTTGGCCCAGATACCCAGTCCAAAATGAAACAATATATCCAAAGAGAGAGAAGAGGGTTGTGCTCCCATTATCCCCGAGTGCCTGGATCTCCTCCACCTTCTGTTTTTGCTCTAATATACATGCCCCAGTCTTGCCCCTTGTAGGCCTTTCTTGGCACTTGATACTCTGCAGGAAAGTGCAAACTCTTCTCATTCCCTAAAGACATGATTTATAATAACACAAGATTCAGGACTGGATAGAATTGATAAGGGTTGCTCCCTCCAACTGCATCCAGTTGGCACCAACAAGCCTTCTAATTTCCTTTCTCTGTTAGGGATGCTTCCTTCCTTGGATGAGCGCAGGCACCTACAACACAAGCACTCAAGACTTCTCTGTGCTGAAAGAGGAAATTAATGAGCCTTCCGGTGTTCAGCCACATCTTCCTTAGCCTGGTACTTGACATACCTCAAAATGTCACTTCAAATAAACACACGTACAAAAGATATGGCTCAACTCCCTGCACTTTGCTAAAAAAAAATGTTATGACTTGTCTCCTTACTGCTTCACACAAGTACATACCCTTATTTTCCTAGTCAAATGCAGGCCATCATATCAGGCCCAAACCGTTTTGCAGAAAACATTTTATCTTATGCCTTATACTGTTTAGGAGAAAGCACAATTTGCAGTATCATCTTTGTTCCTCTTTCACCCTCAGTTCATAGCAAGGTTACAGATATATAGAAACATTGGGGTAACAGTCACCCTGCTATAGTTCCAGGGGTACCCAGGGCACAAATAAGCACTAACCCCAAATCCCCCCCTAACTGGCCTTCACGCTGGGCCCCCTTAGCTCATAACAAGGTTACAGATATATAGAAACATTGGGGTAACAGTCACCCTGCTATAGTTCCAGGGGTACCCAGGGCACAAATAAGCACTCACCCCAAATCCCCCCCTAACTGGCCTTCAGGCTGGGCCCCCTTAGCTCATAACAAGGTTACAGATATATAGAAACATTGCGGTAACAGTCACCCTGCTATAGTTCCAGGGGTACCCAGGGCACAAATAAGCACTCACCCCAAATCCCCCCCTAACTGGCCTTCAGGCTGGGCCCCCTTAGCTCATAACAAGGTTACAGATATATAGAAACATTGGGGTAACAGTCACCCAGCTATAGGTTTTAGGGGTAAACAGGCCATAAATAAGAGCCCTTCTATTTAGACTGGACCCCCCTTTATATTTAGCACCCGTACGATCATGGGTCTTAAAAGGGGGTGTGAGTAATGAGAGAGTGAGCAGAGATCAGGCAGATGAGGGCTAGTGGTTTGGCAAGTCTTGTAAATTGGGGGAATATAAGAAGGCTGACAGTTTTAGTCTCATTGCACTGCTTATTAAAGATGAATTTGGTGACAAGACAAACATTGTGTTTTATTATTGCCACAACTGTGGGTTACATTGATTCACACGGATCAAACTGGTGTGTATTTCAGGAAGTGTGTCAGTGATTATCTTACGGATATATCTTCAATATCTGCACGAATATCTTAAAGGAAAGGAAAGATAAAAACTAAGTAAAGCTCAGTATTTGATTTGTACTAATGCTGAATTTTGATGCAATGTTGAAAACTTAAATAAAGAGTTTAAAAAAAAAAAACTAAGTAAACTTTATCAGAAATGTACAGCCATAAGCCCTTACAGAACAGCTGAGTCCTCCATGAAAAGATACACTACATTTCTTTCCTTCTATTCTGTATACACGATCTTCTGTGTAAGACTTCCCTGTCCAGTTTGCTTCTCTCTACCCCTCCTTCAGCCTGAGCTAAGAGCTGGTCCCTGCCTGCATACTGCTGCCTGGAAGTGAAGTCAGACCAAGCTAAAATGGCAGCTGCAATCTTTAACAAACAGAGGGAACTTGTAGGGCTGTTTACCCAGGTATGGTGAAGCATTTTGCAGAAAAAATTGTGTTCTAGCTTGCACTATTATGACTAATCTATTGGCAATAAAATGCCCGAGTAGCTTTCCTTCTTCAAACTGAGTATTTGGCCTGTTTTATAATGGGAAAAAAACAAAACATAATTTGCATGCTTCTCAGTTAGCAGGGCCCTCCCCCTCAGCAGGCCCGAGTTATAAGCCTCCTACCCAACCAGCCCCCCCCTTGGTTATTGGTTCCTGCCAACTCAGAAGAACAATGGAAAACAAAATGCTCACCTGCAGCTGCCCAGGCCCAATTAGACTTATGATGATCTTAAACCCAAATCCCTGCCCTTTTGAAGTCCAGCCCCCTTCAGGGTCCCTTTTACCACTCACACCTGTCCCTCCTAACCTCCTAACCTAGCTGGAGAGCCTGAGATAATGGTATTGTAAACTAAAGGATAAGCCAATAACTCTTGGAAAGTAGCAAAGGGGTACAAAGCAACAGTCAGGTCTAATATACATAAGAATATATATATATATATATATATATATATATATATATATATATATATATACAGACCCTGCTTTAAAGTACTTGCCATTGGCCAGCAATGTAAGCAACTACTTTATAGAATTTGTAATAGTGCTGGCAGGAAACCCAGTGGTTACTTGTGATAGTGGCGAGCCTAAAATAAAGAGAAAAGACAAACGTAGAAGACTTTTCAGCTGCTCGGGGTGGGTGGGGGGAGCCTGATATTTTTAGCCTGAGCCTCAAAGGCCGTCTGCTGGTTTTCTCTGTCTAAACAAAAGACTGTATATTGCCCTTGGTTTGGCTGAGTGCTAGGAATCAGCTCTGCGCTTATACAAATAAAGTCCATCAGCGCTCCGCTTTATCCGTAACTGCACCTGTCTGCTGCTGCTGCGCTTACTGACTGCCTTAAGCCAACAATAGCAGATCATTCATCCGTGCTCCCAAACACATTTGTTTATTAAAAAAAAAAAAAAAAAAAAAAGTCCTAATGAACAGGATAAAGGAGACGGTCCTCAATAAACAAATTGGTAGGATGTGGTGAGCCTAAGTACATCATACCTACAATTAAGTCCCATTTACCACCATAGGCTAACATTGGCCTGTGGGCTGACTGGGGCCAGAGGGAAGATTTCCTCTTTAAACCCAAGTGAGGACATTCCTATACGTTTTCTTCAGGCAGGAAGATGAGTATATAAACACTCATCCTATCACAACAGATCTTTCCATGCTTGGCCAGTCTCAGTGCAGCACCATTTCTTCTCCATCTTTAGCAAAGTGTGGGGCATGTTAAAGGGTAAACAGAACAATCTACAAGGGTGATCCCTAACCAGACCCACTTCAATGTTGCTCTAAATTATCCCAAATAATGTACTCATGTTTAATTGCCTAGCTTTAAGGCAAATTTTGGAGGCACAAAAACACAGGCTTACTCAGATGGTGGCTGCCCAGATGGGGCTAAGAAACAGCCAATTACAACCGTTATATGCTGAATGTTAATGCTGAATGTTAATGCTGAATGTTAATCACACCGGTGTTGCTCCCAAAGACTTGCTACATTTAAATGTGGCTCAGGACTACAAAAGGTTGAAGATCTTCAATCTACAGTATAGTCTCTAATGGTCCATGAACAAGCCACAATACTTTACAATTAATGATATCTCTCCTGCTTCTCTATGCTACATGTGCAGGGTGCTTAATACACATCTATTTCTGCACCAATACCTTGAACCCCAAAATGCCAGATTCTGCATTCTACTTCCTCTGAGCAAAAGAGAAGGGCCAGCAGGTGACAACAGCCCTAGAGACTTTGGGCTGCTGAATAATTATGTTTCATTATAAGGATGTTTTGTTGGCAAAGGAGTCCTAGAATGAAACACCTTTTGTTTGGAGCAGTAAACTTGGACAGAGTCTTACCTGAACCACCGGATGACCCCCGTTAGGTGACTTTACAGCTCCCCGACTCCCCTCTGTCTCATAGTGTGCACGATGATGGGGCTTAGGCTGCATTTCTATTTGAAGCTCGTAAGACCCTGCCTGATTTGGCAAGGGCCACTCGAGAGGAGGAAGCGAGGTGACAGGAATACTGTGTGGGAGAAATAAGATATGGAACATCAGAGCTTATCTTTTACTGTAGAATGATATCAACATAAACAGTCAGTTACAACTGGCTTGGGGGCTTGAGATGAATTATAGGCATTTTGACTTTTGGTTTTCAGTACAGAAGGGCGGAGACTGCAAGATTCATAACTTAACAATAGTGGAGAATTTTATATTTATTATTATTTATAGATATTTTGAATTAGTCCCAAGAATTGTATAAAAACATTATTCCAGTACTCATTACTTCCCCTTTAAAAAACAATACAAATATCACATTTGCATGCACTTTTGCTTGGTGGAATGCTTTTTTTTTCTTTGTAAAAACTTTAAAATATTGGAGAAAAGCACCATGTTTTCCCTAGAAGATGCCCAGACCCCAAAAAAGAAGCACCCCACCATGACTCCTACACCATTATAATATCCTCTAGGGATAGGTCAACCATAAGGATGGATTTACATCCCGGAGAACTTTCAGCTGGGCACTCATGCCAAACACAAGTAACACCGGAAGCTCAAGAACAAACAGGTGAATGCCCTACAATTTGGGTGCAAAGGCATCATTCAGTTAACCTGAACAATAAGGAGTGGATAATGACTGATAATAAAATGTAGCATAACTTTGACAAAAACAGAACAGTTGGAAGTTTCCTCATGTCTCATAACCCAAAGCAAGCAATCAATGTTTATATCCACAGAACAGACCCATTAAATGATTGTTTGCTGATTGGTTGCCATTAGTTACTAGATCTTGAGGAATCTTTGCATTGGTTAGTTTATATGCTCAACAGATATTGGCAATAATAGATGGAAGAGATATTTAATGTACCTGTAGTAGGGCATGGCCGGAACCAGTTGCTTTGGCCATGAAGGTGGCATCAGTAGGATTGGTCCAGGATCTGCATTTGGTCTCTCCTCCTTATCATAAGGGCCCAAATACTCCGTAGGCTGGTAAATATGGCAGGGCAGATTCTTATGGGAAGCCACTGGAGATGGTTCTGGACTAGTTTTCCATATTTTCGGTGGCACACCACATGAATGATCTGCAGCAAGGCTATTCATGGCATCCATAAGTGTTGAAGCGGAAGAGTGAGAAAAACCCAGGCTTGAGCTATCGTCCCGTAAATGGACCTGTGGTGAAGGCTGTGGAGAAGGTGACCTTCTTTTTGAGCCTGGGGATGATGACCGTGATCTGGGGCGAGACGATGGAGAATGTGGTCCCAGGAAGGTGTCCTCTGTCATGCTTTCTCGTGGTGACATTATTGGAGAAGCTCTAGGAGAATAATGAGTATGGATGTTTTGAAACTGTGGACACAAGTCATCATTAGGCCCATTGGGTGAGACACATGGTGATGTGTAAGGAGAGAAATTTGTCTCTGAAATGAAGCTGGTGGAAGAACCACTGCTAGCAGGGCTCAAGCAAAGCGGTTCTCTGTAGCCCTCAAACCCAGGGACAGGCAATGTAACCCTTGGACTAGTAGCCGCTGAGTTTGAGTGGAATTCTACAAATATATCTGATTCTCTGCTGCGACCACCTGATTGAATGAGTTCATGAGATGGAGTGATCTCAATCCTTGGACTCAAAGCTGAAGCCCCAGCAGCCTTCAGAGGGTCGAAGCAGTATTTGGACCCTAAGCTATCTGTCTGTTCATAAGTGCCCATGGCATCCCTATGGTATGGCAGGGTACTGTATGACTTGATGAATAATTCGCCATGAGAATACGCAACTCCGGGTGGTGGGCTGATGGTTTTATGTGAAGGATTCGTGTCTTCTGGAAAAAAGAAGGCTCTCTTTAGGACTAAGTAGGAACACATCACTGACAATTGAATAAATTGGTACTGGATATAACAATTTCTTTAGTATTGTGCTTCCATTATGCATAAATGCTATATTTGGGTTTATATCCCCTTTAATACAATTTATAATTCTTATGCACGCTTCAAGAGCTACGGCACACCTGGCATGCTGACCACTTTGGCATTGCCAGCATCTGCCATAAGCAATTCATTTTCCATTTAAGTGTGTTATGATCACCATGGTTTCTACTTGAGGTCAGACTACCTGGTGTGCCCAAGTCTAATCGTGTTATTTTCTATCACAGAGGTTCATATATACTGTATGGATAGTTTATATGCTCGGTGCTGTTGCTGCCTCAGCTAAGCTTCCTTACTATTTTCCCTCTCATTCTGAAATCAGCCACAGGCATCAGTGTCGTAAATGTTCATAAACCTTTAAGATAATGGGTAATTGATTCTGCTTTATTTTGTGGGTAAAATGGCAAGATCGCCCCTTTAACTGGGAATGCTTAGTTTTTGAGATTAATTCTAATGGAATTCCTGCTTGCAGGCTGAATATCATTAGTAACCCCCAATTAACAGTTATCCAGTCAGCTTATCCTTGGGATGCTTGCTCTGGCCCTGAAAGTATAGCTAGACTCCATGTTGTATGGCAAGACAAGCCTGTATGATAGGTCTTTTTCTGTATTAAACACCATTCAGTGGCGCTGTTCTGTTGCAGCCCTATGGAAACAAGTAGCAATTGGCTGATACTGGTAGAAAGTGGTACTGCAACACATATACCCATAAAAAAGCTAATTTAACTACATCTTTCAGAAATTGAGAAACTTTCAAGTGAAGTTATCACCAAGCAATGGCTAAAAGAGCTAATAATCTGTGTGTTATGGCAATCAGATGCAATGCAAACTCTACATTCTCTTTGAGGCACAGAACAGAAATCCTCTTCTCCTTTATTTTTCATAAATGGCAATGATAGGGCCAGATGGACATAGTAGGACACAATGGAGACAGTAGGACAAGACTAAGGGTGGCCATACACTTCAAGATCCACTTCTCCCACCTAAGGTGGGCGATATCGGGCTAATTCGATTGTTTGGCCTTGCGTGCATAGGCACCGCCGAACTGAGGACCGTATCAACGATCCGATGCTGCCCCGAACCAACAGGAAATCAAACCTGCCTGATCAAGATCTTCCAAATTTTAGGCCAGGTCTGGGTCGGTTGGGGGTACCCATAAAAGCCAGATAAGCTGCCAAATCGACAGGGAAAATCTGCCCATGTATGGCCACCTTTAGACCAAGGAGAAAGATGGACAAAGAAGGGCCAGTTGGACAAAGTAGGGCCAGATGGACACAGTAGGACAGGATGAAGACAGTAGGACAAGACTAAGAACAAGGGAAAAGATGGACACAGTAGGGCCATATAGAGAAAGTATGGTCTGATGAAAAAAGTAGGACAAGATTGAGGTGGAGATGGTAAGCTAGATAAACACAGTAGGAACAGAGGCAGACAGTAGAAGAAAATGGGGACCAAGAGCAAACATGAGGACACATGGACACAGTAAGGCTAGATGGATATGGTAAGATGAGATGGACACAGTAGGGCTAAATGGACATGTATGGCTAAATGGACACGGTAGGGCTAAATGGACACGGTAGGGCTAAATGGACACGGTAGGGCTAAATGGACACGGTAGGGCTAAATGGACACGGTAGGGCTAAATGGACACGGCAGTGCTAAATGGACACGGTAGGGATAAATGGACACGGTAGGGCTAAATGGACACAATAGGGCTAAATGGACACAGATGGATGATATGGGCACAGTAAGGCTAGATTCAAATGGAACGATCAGATGGGCACGGTAAGGCAAATGGAGACAGTAGGATAAGAAGACCACAACAAATGGTGACAGCTAGGTACAATAGCAACAGTGCATAGCATTGCCCAAACTGCAGATCTTCAATTTGGATAGTAAACCTCTTAGCATGGGGGGGTCCCTATAGTGGTAGTCTAACAGCTGAAGGGCTATAAGTATAACATTCCTTGTGGGGCCACAGAAAATCTGTTTGGTCCTAGGCTGCTCTTAGTCATGTTGATCATCAGGCAAAACACTTTGTGGCTGCATCATTAAAAGGTGAGTAAATTTAGGGATAAATTTGTCATTTTTGGTATGTTTTGTATTTTGTAAAATGTTAGGAAAGACATTTGTAATAAAGCTGTGAGCCTCCTAATGGGAACACTGGTATTTACGGCAGGATGTTATTCGGTTTACACTCAGTTTCTTGTACTTGCAATAATGAGTTTTTTTCCTGTTTTCCCTGCCTGGTACATTATATTGCATAGTTGCCTGCCAACTGCCTTTGTTACCGACATTCCAATCCCGTCCATAGCAACCACATGTACTGTCACCGGCCGTCAGAGTCCAAAGACATCTCCCCTTCTAACGAAGGGCTGATTTATTCCTATATTTAGTATGACTGCCCACAACATTCACACATTAATCTTTAAATTTGTACTGTAGGAAACATTAAGGCACCTCCCTCCCATATGTATAAATACAAATATACAGAGAAGGAATGTTCTGGGCACATAATAAGCTATACCCTCATACTGTACTGTCTAAGGGAAACAATATGGCATCTCCCTCCCATATGTATAAATACAAATATACAGAGAAGGAATGTTCTGGGCACACAATAAGCTGTACCCTCATACTGTACTGTCTAAGGGAAACAATATGACACCTCCCTCCCATATGTATAAATACAAATATACAGAGAAGGAATGTTCTGGGCACATAATAAGCTATACCCTCATACTGTACTGTCTAAGGGAAACAATATGGCATCTCCCTCCCATATGTATAAATACAAATATACAGAGAAGGAATGTTCTGGGGACACAATAAGCTATACCCTCATACTGTACTGTCTAAGGGAAACAATATGGCACCTCCCTCCCATATGTATAAATACAAATATACAGAGAAGGAATGTGATGGGCACACAATAAGCTGTACCCTCATACTGTACTGTCTAAGGGAAACACTATGGCACCTCCCTCCCCTATGTATAAATACAAATATACAGAGAAGGAAGCTATACCCTCACACTGTACCGTCTAGGGGAAGAGGTGTCTTGCTTTCTTAACCACTAAAGCGTACGTGAGTAGATTATAGTTCAAACAAACAGTTATCGATTATAAAAGTAGAATGACCCCTGTATAGAAGTAAATGGTATGCTCAGCTCATTGGGACAGAGATAAGGACAGAATAGTATGTTTAACCTCAACTGGGCACAGGTGTGACTTACTGACTCATTCTCACCCCTGCACACACAAGGCTATGCCTATTCAGCACTTCTAGGGTAAGGGGAAGATTGTGTTTAAGGTGCTTATTTATTATCTTAGAGGGAAAAGTACACATAAACTATAATCAATAACAACCGATCACACAGTTTCTTTCACAGCAATACACAACATAGAAAATGTAAGGCAAAGATTGGAGGTTTGGTGACAGAGACAAGGCAAAAGTGTTGGAGGATTACTGCCTGCTCTGCTCTCATTTCCCTACAGAAATAGGGATTGGTAGCACTAGATAGGTACCTAATATATAGGGACAGAGACAGGGGAAAGTGTTGGAAGGGTTACTGCCTGCTCTGCTCTCATTTCCCTACAGAAATAGGGGTTGGTAGCACTAGATAGGTACCTAATATATAGGGACAGAGACAGGGGAAAGTGTTGGAAGGGTTACTGCCTGCTCTGCTCTCATTTCCCTACAGAAATAGGGGTTGGTAGCACTAGGTAGGTACCTAATATATAGGGACAGAGACAGGGGAAAGTGTTGGAAGGGTTACTGCCTGCCCTGCTCTCATTTCCCTACAGAAATAGGGGTTGGTAGCACTAGGTAGGTACCTAATATATAGGGACAGAGACAGGAGAAAGTGTTGGAAGGGTTACTGCCTGCTCTGCTCTCATTTCCCTACAGAACATGAGTTGGCAGCATTCGCTTGGCACCTAATATATAAGAAAGAAGCTCTCTTACAGATTCCATTCTGAAACTGCAAAACAAATATTTCAAAAATCTAAAATTCAAATAAATCTTATGGAAACTAATGAAAGCAGCTGGCACATATCTAATTATCTTGTTAATTAAAGTTTGCTTGTTGTTTGCCATCAGTTACTGCATATGTTGACTTTTGCATGGGCGCTAAGAAATAAGCCCCGGTATGCCATATATCAAATATGTGGAGAAGCTCAACCATGTTACCCCCTTCCAAATTCTTTAAAAAAATGAGCAATTTCTTTAATCATGGTTCATTAAGGAACACAGATGCCCCAGCGGTTAGTACTTGGCAGGCAGTGTTGCCCAGAGAGCGGCACAGCTTTGTTACTGTGATGCTAATTATTTCCATGCTGGTGGCAAGTACAGATAATTTCATTATGGTTTCTAGTTACTTTGAACATGGGAAGGGAACTGTATAAAAATGTCCTCATGCCGTACCAGCCCTCTCTCCAGAGATTCCGCGAGATAGCCCAAAAGCTACACAGGAAAATGCAACTCAGATCTATTTTGTTCTTATTGGCTCATTTCAGTTGCATATGGGACACAGTTGGAACCTCAATTCTTTAATTTTGAACGGGTGAATGGATGCCCTCAGCCTCTGCTGGAAGCACCTACTGGTTACATAGGGTTGAAAAAAGTCCATCAAGTTCAACCCTTCCAAGTGACCCCCAGCAGACACAAACCTATACTGACCTATCTATACACTCACATACATAAACCATATATACCAACATCAGTACTAACTGTAGATTTTAGCATCACAATAGTCTTGAATATTATGCTTGTTCAAGAACTCATCCAAGCCGCTCTTAAAGGGGCCCTCAGTACCCTCACCGTGAAGAACCCCCTACGCTGCTTCAACAACCCCTATCTGCCTATAATTCCCTCTAATTTACCTGTACAGTGTAATCATGTCCTCTAGCAAGTGTTTTTTTTAAAGAGAAAGCAACCCCAACCCTGACAGTCTAACCTCATAGTTTAAATCTTCCATCCCCTTTACCAGTTTAGTTGCAGTCTCTGCACTCTCTCCAGCTCATTAATATGCTTCTTAAGGACTGGAGCCCAAAACTGCCCCCCATACTCACGGTGAGGCCTTACCAGGGACCTATAAGTTGGCAAAATGATGTTCTCATCCCTTGAGTCAATGCTCTTTTTATACAAGACAGCACTTTATTTGCTTTAGTGCCACAGAATGACATTGCCTGGAATTAGACAACTTGTTTTCTACAAAAATCCCCAGAGTCTTCTCAATAAAAAAAACCCCAACTCACTACCATTTAGTGTGTAACTTGCATTTGTATTATTTCTACCAAAGTGTATAACTTTGCACTCATTTTCCAGTTTGCTGCCCAGTTTTCCAATTTAGTCAAATCGCTCTGCAAAGTGGCAGCATCCTGCATGGAACTTATAGTTTTGCACAATTTAGTGTCATCAGCAAAAATAGAAACAGTACTGTCTATGCCCACCTCCAGGTCATTAATAAACAAGTTAAAAAGCCAAGGACCAAGGACTGACCCCTGCGGTACTCCACTAACAACACTGGCGCAATGTTCTATTTACCACCACTCTCTGTAATCTATCCTTCAGTTCTCTATCCAATTAAAAATATTATGTTTCAGGCCAATATTCCTAAATTTTATCATTGACTTTCTGTGAGGTTCATCAAAGATTTGCCCAACTTAGTGCTATTAAGGATATAGGTAGTCTGCATATGTATAAATCCACCTTACATTTACCAACATTGTATCTCATCTGCCACTTAGCTACCCACAATACATATGATGAATGGGTGCTTTCCAGATTAGGAAGGCTAAGTGCACCCATTTTCACTATAAGAACCCAGTGGTTTGTGTTTTTGCTTATTCAGTAAATGAGATGAGGAAACCTCATGTAAAACATCTTAATGTATAAAGTTCAGGCCTCTGTCACTGTGTCCTTCAAGAGGAACTACATTCAATAATTATTGAAATGAAATCACGAGATTTTAACTTTGTGTAACACTGAGTAGAGTAACCATAAACATGAAATAGATATAGCATTCATTTGCACCTTTTCCAAAAAGCAAGTTTAGTGTAAAAGTTTTTGAAAGAACATTCTGTGGGTCCATAGCAATCCCTATGCTGCCATAGTTTTATGGTATCTCTCTGTACAGGCTATGAGCAAACTTAGGGGGCTGTTCCTGCTGAATTGTGCTTAGTACAGGGGAATCCCTATGCTGCCATAGTTTTATGGTATCTCTCTGTACAGGCTATGAGCAAACTTAGGGGGCTGTTCCTGCTGAATTGTGCTTAGTACAGGGGAATCCCTATGCTGCCATAATTTTATGGTATCTCTCTGTACAGGTTATGAGCAAACTTAGGGGGCTGTTCCTGCTGAATTGTGCTTAGTACAGGGGAATCCCTATGCTGCCATAGTTTTATGGTATCTCTCTGTACAGGCTATGAGCAAACTTAGGGGGCTGTTCCTGCTGAATTGTGCTTAGTACAGGGGAATCCCTATGCTGCCATAGTTTTATGGTATCTCTCTGTACAGGCTATGAGCAAACTTAGGGGGCTGTTCCTGCTGAATTGTGCTTAGTACAGGGGAATCCCTATGCTGCCATAGTTTTATGGTATCTCTCTGTACAGGCTATGAGCAAACTTAGGGGGCTGTTCCTGCTAAATTGTGCTTAGTATAGGGGAATCCCTATGCTGCCATAGATTTATGGTATCTCTCTGTACAGGCTGCATGAGATGTTTATTCAGTTGCCGCTATATTTATATAATTTAATTTTCAGCCTGATACCCCTAATGAACACACTCCCTTACTTGAAGGATTATGGCCCAGACTAATACTGAGGATGAGCATTGACACGTGGAACAGCTGCAAATGTTTTGCCATAAGCCATCCAATGAAAATCATACACAAGGCAAAGTGCTCTCAGTTTGCGATTAGAAACATATATTTTCCTTAAATTTGAATAAAAATGTGGGTGCAATAATTGTGAACAATTAAAACAGTTGTGACTGCGTGCACTTAAATAAATTCCCCCTCCCACAGCCTGGATCCGGCACAGTACGGCAGGGTTTAAAGGATAACTCTGGGCCCGGCTCAGGCGTGTAAATGACTGTGTCTCTTTCAGATGTGCTGCACTTCTAACAATGCACAGAACTTTCCCACACCACATCCTCTGTCACCCACCCACCCAGTGGTGCTCTGATAATCACACTGACACGGGCTGAATCTACAGGCCAGGGGGTTTATTCAACTCCTGCCAACTCACTCTCTGAACCCTCCCTGTTCACTCTCCTGCCCAGGGTCGGACTGGGGGGTGAAGGGCCACCCTGCAGGTGCCCGCAACGCCGCCCCCCCCCCCCCCCCACAGGGGCCCCTAACCCCCCTCGCAGGGCCCCCCACCCGATGTCCTCCCCAGAGCATGTAAATTTAACGTGCCAGGGTAAGAACAGCCGGGCAGGGGGAGCGCCGGCTATGGTCGGGCCTGGGCCGCAGGGGCCCACTAGAGCCGGGCCCACCGGGATTTTTCCCGGTGTCCCGGCGGCCCAGTCTGACCCTGCTCCTGCCTCTTGATCACTCCAATCCCTGCCTCTCTGCCCACAGAGAAGGGTCCTGTACATGTCCAGTTGGGTAGACCGTGCACGACCCAGACCCAAAACTTACATAGTAACATAGTAAGTTGGGTTGAAAAAAGACATACGTCCATCATGTTCAACCATAATGCCTATATATAACCTGCCTAACTTCTAGTTAACTTAGGTAACTTAACCCAGATCTGCTACCTAACCCTACCTGTAAGGGGTTGAACCAAGAACATCCCCTGCACATTAATGGAACCAGGGACATTCTGGCTGAACCCCAACCTTGGAGCAGGTACCCAACCCACTGCAGGACCCTACCACACACAGCTCTATCTGCCCAACCCTAGTGTGTGTGTGCGCGCGTATTTGTTACACGTGACCTCGTATTTCTAGTGAAACCCAGTCGAGGCAGAACAGCAAGATTCTTGAAGGTTTCCTCTGCACCACAGAACAGACACTAAATACACAGAGATACAAAGCTCAGCACAACACCCAAGTTAAGGCTGGGGTTGGTTACAAATATACTCTCTCCTAAAGGTTAAACAAGAAAAACAGAACTTTTGTTGGGGCTGCCTGCACTTAGCACGCTGGCCTCTGATTAAAGGGGAACTAAGCACCTTCTTAATATACATTCATTCCACATTGAATATGTGCAAATATTATTGCTGATAAAAGTGTCTTTCTGTCCCTTTATACAGTATTCCCAGATGAGGTCTTATGGGATAAAATAATTTTTTTTTAAAAAAAATAGCGTAATAGAGGAGGGCGCTCCAGAGTATTATTGTTTAAACCAAAGCACAAGGTATCACTTTATTCACACTAAAAAATCATTTTGTTCCTTTTTATTCTCTGGTCCTGACTCTTGAAACAAGTTAAAAAGTCAGTTTTCCTCCAGCTAGTTTCTACTACATTGTTCTTGGAGTCAGAACCAGTAGTACAGAGAATATAAACAGCCAGACAGATTCAATAGCAGTGGTCTGCGGCTGGGGCACTGGGGTACCAAAAAAAGAACAGCATGATACACAGGAAACGAGATACACATCACTTCCTGTTTCATCGACCTCTGACACCAACTTATAACACAAGATATAGAAGTGCATACCCCATACGCAGAGTTGCAACCAGCCTATCACTCTGTACATTGCTTCCACTATTCAGCTATTTCTATGTGTCTAAAATGCAATTTCCCACAATGTGCTATTCAGAGAATCCATTCTTCATTGTAATTCTTCTCTAATAATCAAACAATACTTTCTCATAACTCCATCCCTCCAGGGGGCCCCAAATATTAAGCCGTTGTTTACCTGGGCCCCGGACAGAGTGTTCCACCAACTAGTAGAAGGGAATGGGGTCCCAGTGAAAACAAAATGGTGGACAAACAAGTGGACCCTGATTTACCTTAGGCATGTGCCATAATGTCACCCAGGCATGTTCCACTCAAACTGTCCTGCAAGCCACCCTCTTTATGAGGGTGCATATTTGGGGGGGGGGGGGGTGCCCCTCTACCATGAGGCCCCTGGTGACAGTACATCCTGAACTCTTCTTAATGGGAGCCCCAAATAGGCATCTGTATTCCTGTTTAGGTATCTTACAATGAATCTAACTAGCAATCAGCACAGGCATTTAGTATGAAGCACCTGCTATTAAATACAATGATAATACTGCCCATGCAGCTAGGCTCAGGGGCTATGACAGACAATGGAGAAAAGTGAAATTACAGAACCATCTGGTTGCTAGGGTCCTTGTCCTAAGTAACCAAGAGAAGATGGATAACAAAGCTAGATTTTTATTCCTAATTAGGATAAAAGTTATTTATAAGGTGACTCTGAACCATCTAATTGTGCCCGAGCCAATATTAAGCCCCAGTGAAATTTGAATGGCAGGCAAATAGTTTATAGCTTTATCGCCGATGCTGCTGTAGTGGCGTTAGTTCTGCTTTTCCTGCAGAGCAACCGCAGGGTTAAAGCCGCCGGCCTGACGTGCAGTCATCTGTAAATACACAGCGTATCTGCCGGTCTGCATAGATCTGTTTACAGAGAGAGGACAGAGTGCCAGAAACAAGGATAGGTGCCATCTGTAATGGGCATGCAAATATACTGTTGGCTTAGAGTATGCAAAGGCGCAACAACAGCCTGTCCTTCATGCAAATGTGTGCCCCTGGGGTTGGCATTTACCCATGTAAGCTATATGGCATGCACCAGGCTGCCTACAGTGGTGTTGGGGCCCAGGGCAAAACTGAGGGCGCTCAAGGGCTGGTAAGTCGGGCAACAATGATATAAAATAGAGTGTTATATTCACCATCTTGCCCCTTGGCATGGTATAATCACCTGTATATCACTAAGTGATACACACTAGGCTAGAGGAACTATGCAAAAGGTTGTCAAACTGAGAGGTTGTCTGATCCAACATTGGGGTCCCCCGTAGCAAGTTTACAGATATATGAACAACTCTGCTACTTTAGTTCTGAGGAAATCCTGGGCACAAATAAGCACTCACCCCAAATCTCCCCTTAACTGGCCTTCAGGCTGGGCCCCCTTAGCTCATAACAAGGTTACAGATATATAGAAACATTGGGGTAACAGTCACCCTGCTATAGTTCCAGGGGTACCCAGGGCACAAATAAGCACTCACCCCAAATCTCCCCCTAACTGGCCTTCAGGCTGGGCCCCCTTAGCTCATAACAAGGTTACAGATATATAGAAACATTGGGGTAACAGTCACCCTGCTATAGTTCCAGGGGTACCCAGGGCACAAATAAGCACTCACCCCAAATCTCCCCCTAACTGGCCTTCAGGCTGGGCCCCCTTAGCTCATAACAAGGTTACAGATATATAGAAACATTGGGGTAACAGTCACCCTGCTATAGTTCCAGGGGTACCCAGGGCACAAATAAGCACTCACCCCAAATCTCACCCTAACTGGCCTACAGGCTGGGCCCCCTTAGCCCATAACAAGGTTACAGATATATAGAAACATTGGGGTAACAGTCACCCTGCTATAGTTCCAGGGGTACCCAGCGCATAAATAAGCACTCACCCCAAACCTAACTTTCGTTGCCACCCCTTTCCCCAGGTAGATCACCTGTATAAATTGGCTCTACAAGGAACCTGCTTTATAGCAATAAAGCAAAGAATATTGTGGATATGAAGATATTAGAAATAAACCGATATATCAATAATTTTTAGGAATATAAATCTGACGCTACCCCAGCCAATACACAAGCTGGTTACAAACCCAGTTTCTCAGTTTTGCCATAATACTTGGGAGTTAAAGAGTTAATTGTGTGTTCAGGGCTTATACCTTTGCTGCCTGCACACAGACTATGGTTTGGTTACCAGGGTTGAGTTTTTAGTTGCTGCAGCGTCATTAACACTTTGCTCTAGGGCTACATTGCTCTATTATGTAGGGCAGAGAGGTCAGTCAACTTGGGAGCCCCTTGGCCCCTTAAAAATACCGATAATTTCCTCTTTAAGATTCTGCCCTGCCTTCTCTCCATTCGTTAAACAGTTAACCCATGCAATAGGTTAAATAGGACTGACTCTACACTAATCATTTGCACCCCTGGTGTCACCCCTCCATACTGACTGACAGGTTTCACCCTAGGTCCCTTGCACCATATTGTTTTAACCCTCTCAGAGCCTCAAGCACGCATCCTTTTTCACTCCCGCCCAACAAACCTTCTGCAGCATCTGGATAAACAGTATCATAGTCAAAGAGGTCGGAAAAGTTCAGCTCGACTTCGTGGCTGGCAGTATCTTGGCTGCACCCCTCGGGTGGGATGGAGTCCTGAAGTCGGTCCACGTAGCTCAGGTCCATTGTGAAGTTTTGGGGTACTTGAGATCCAGGTGGGCTTTTCAGGGCTTTCGCTGCTCTGGGATGGGAGGCGAATTCCTGGAAAACTTTTCAGTCCCCGTTAAAAATAAGCTTTCAAGAACATACTGATGGACGGAGGGAGAAACAGTCGAGGTGAAGAGGGCAATTAAAGGGTCTCCTAGAATCTACCCCTGAAGGTGCCTAATGAAAAGGTGCCGTCTGCCTGGTAGCTGGAAGACGAGCGGGGATGAGAGAGTGTTGGTGACAGCAGATCACAAGTGCGTGAAATTAGCAGCCAGGCACGACAGCCACCCTTACTTCCTGCTCTGTGCAGACACCTGCTACTAAGGGGGGGCGGGGCTTCCAGCCACAACTGGGGACAGATACATTGTAGCAAGTGAGCAAACAGCTCCAGCAACGCAGCACGAACAGAAAGCGGAACCAGCCCAGTGATTCCATTCTCTCTTGCTTCCCACTTCGGTACAGGCCAACAAGCATCACTGCTGGCTCCGTGTAACAGCGAAATCCAACCGAACACTTTGGGATAATGAAAGAAAACTGAATTCTAAGCAACTTTCCAAAGTTTCAGTGGTGTAAATGTAATTGCTCTTCAGTGCTTTTATGCCTTTCTGTTCTGTAGTTACAGAACCATTGTAGCAAAAGGTTTGTTAACCAGCTAGCCTCTGCTCTGTTGATTCAGAAGTCAGAACCAGCAGTGAAACTCACAGCTTTCAACCACATTTACACTTCGGGGCAGATTCATTAAAGTACGAGTTCGAATCCCGAAATGGGAAAAATTCGGATTGGATACGATTCTGATGATCGCAAATATCACGAAAATGCTTAAGAAAAAATCGTATTAGTCATGATAAAATCGTATTGGCAATCCAAATGTCACTAAATGTTCGTATCCGAACGATCGGAAACGGTGGGAAAACCTTTCAGACTTTGATCCTTCTGTGCATGATTTTGGAAGCCTCCCATAGGGCTCATTGGCACTCTGCAGCTCCAACCTGCCCCAAGGAAAGTCTCCCATAGGGCTCAATGGCACTCTGCAGCTCCAACCTGCCCCAAGGAAAGTCTCCCATAGGGGTCAATGGCACTCTGCAGCTCCAACCCAGCCCAAGGAAAGTCTCCCATAGGGCTCAATGGCACTCTGCAGCTCCAACCCGGCCCAAGGAAAGTCTCCCATAGGGCCCAATGGCACTCTGCAGCTCCAACCTGGCCCAAGGAAAGTCTCCCATAGGGCTCAATGGCACTCTGCAGCTCCAACCCGGCCCAAGGAAAGTCACCCATAGGACTCAATGGCACTCTGCAGCTCCAACCCGGCCCAAGGAAAGTCTCCCATAGGGCTCAATGGCACTCTGCAGCTCCAACAAGGCCCAAGAAGAGTCTCCCATAGGGCTCAATGGCACTCTGCAGCTCCAACAAGACCCAAGGAAAGTCTCCCATAGGGCTCAATGGCACTCTGCAGCTCCAACAAGGCCCAAGGAAAGTCTCCCATAGGGCTCAATGGCACTCTGCAGCTCCAACAAGACCCAAGGAAAGTCTCCCATAGGGCTCAATGGCACTCTGCAGCTCCAACAAGACCCAAGGAAAGTCTCCCATAGGGCTCAATGGCACTCTGCAGCTCCAACCCGGCCCAAGGAAAGTCACCCATAGGACTCAATGGCACTCTGCAGCTCCAACCCGGCCCAAGGAAAGTCTCCCATAGGGCTCAATGGCACTCTGCAGCTCCAACAAGGCCCAAGGAAAGTCTCCCATAGGGCTCAATGGCACTCTGCAGCTCCAACAAGACCCAAGGAAAGTCTCCCATAGGGCTCAATGGCACTCTGCAGCTCCAACAAGGCCCAAGGAAAGTCTCCCATAGGGCTCAATGGCACTCTGCAGCTCCAACAAGACCCAAGGAAAGTCTCCCATAGGGCTCAATGGCACTCTGCAGCTCCAACCCGGCCCAAGGAAAGTCACCCATAGGACTCAATGGCACTCTGCAGCTCCAACCCGGCCCAAGGAAAGTCTCCCATAGGGCTCAATGGCACTCTGCAGCTCCAACAAGGCCCAAGGAAAGTCTCCCATAGGGCTCAATGGCACTCTGCAGCTCCAACAAGACCCAAGGAAAGTCTCCCATAGGGCTCAATGGCACTCTGCAGCTCCAACAAGGCCCAAGGAAAGTCTCCCATAGGGCTCAATGGCACTCTGCAGCTCCAACAAGACCCAAGGAAAGTCTCCCATAGGGCTCAATGGCACTCTGCAGCTCCAACCCGGCCCAAGGAAAGTCACCCATAGGACTCAATGGCACTCTGCAGCTCCAACCTGGCCCAAGGAAAGTCACAATACTGAAGCTTGAATGAATCCGAAACTTTTGTACTTACTTATATCATCTCAAATATGCAGATTCTTGTGCCAGTGTCACTTGGTTGCTCAGCGTCTCTCTGCCAATGATTGCGCAACGATTAAACAAATGTAGAAATATGCGCAGAATGAAATTCTTATTATTCTTATTCTTATTTGTCTTATTTGTCTTATTTACATCCACAAGTGCAGTGAGAAAAGTACAGTTTCAGCAGATGCTATGTTTTTTTCCCACAAAGCAGCATTTCCCAAGAATTTCGGCATGACTGCAGGCATGAACAGGCGATTCTCTTGACGCAATTGTCCTGCACCTACCGCAATTGGTTCTGATTCACCAGAAACCGCGCCAAATATTTTTTAAGTCTGACTGGTATCATTTCTGATTTCTGTCAGTGTAACCGAACTGTGCCTATTGATTCAGAGCACTGGGAAAACTGAAGCTTGGGCCTGGTCCAGAGGTGGCAGTAGCTCCTGGGTTTCCCTGCTTCAATAGGTGCAGCAGCGTATGGTTCAGGATGACAATTTGTGCGGTCAGGCCCGGATCTGTGGAGAGGCCACAAAGGCCCGGGCCTAGGGCGGCAGAAGTTTAGGGGCGGCATGCCGCCCCACCGCAAGAAGATTTTTAAATTTGGCTCCCATACGGAGCAGTCGGGACCTCTCCCCTCTGCTCCGTATGGGAGTTTAAAGGAGCGCATGCGCACTCGTGGCTGCGGGGGGGGGGGGGGGGTTGCCGCGCACGGGGGACACACCAACAGGGGCAAAGGGAAATCTGGCCCTGTGTGCGGTGCCCATTACAACTATAGGGTTTTTATGTTTTTTTTTATAGGAGCAAGGAGCGTATTTTGATACAATTGCTGCGGGGGGAAAAGTGCAAGTTGTCCACTAGCTGAAACCGTTCTATTTTTACATTTACATTTTGCTCACAATTCTTTAAATCCTAGGAGTGCTGCCCTATGGTCTTGATAAAGGTCTCAGATACAGACCGAAACGTTGGCCTGTCGTGTAATGTATTTATTATAATAAAAGTTATGTTTTAAATGATTCCCGGTGTGCACCAATATTCACTAGATTTTTATATATAAAATAGTCCACACGACAGCACCACACTCCAAAATCCGCTGCTCTGCAGCTACCCCTGTGCACGGGATATCATATAAATATCAAAATAAAACAGCCAGCACCAAGGGTCTTTGTGTTTCAAAAAATCTCTTGTGTATTATAATTGCATGTACAACCGACGTCCCAAAAGGGGCCGAAACGTCGGTTGTACATGCAATTATAATACACAAGAGATTGTTTGAAACACAAAGACCCTTGGTGCTGGCTGTTTTATTTTGATATATATATATATATAGTAACGGTGGCATTTACTACCTGCAGGGTGCTGTGCAAAGTGCAAAGACCAGATGCAATCGACCATGTGCTTAGATTTAAAAAAGGAATTCCCCCAGGTCTCTGTAATCTGTTTCAAGGTGCAAAGACATACAAGGGATCAGCAGGCAGTTCTGTATTCGTGGGGTGAATGTGTGTGTGTGGGGGGGGGGGGGAGTGGTGGCAAGAAGGTAACCTCCTTTTTCCTAACTAGGAAGTTAGAAAAAAATTAAATAATGACTTGGTATAACCTGGACTCACAGCTCTGGAAAATAAATGAACCCAAGACTTTAAGCAGAAAGGAGCCAGGGATATCCCTCAGTGACTAAAATCTCTCACTTTTTCCCCCAAGCAGGTATCCCTTTGTGCCGCTCAAGCCCCGCTTGAATCAGCGCAAGGAATATGTGGGAGTGGGGAAAGACACAGCAGAACAGCGCTCAGTACACCGGCCTGGATAATTTTATAAAAACGAGATGAATTGGCCTGTAGTAAAAGATGAGGAATTTTGGGGACATTTTAAAGTATCATTTTCCTGTAAGAAGGTAAAAGCTAAACTCCCTGCAGTGTTGTGCAGCCGGGTATTCAGTATACAGGTAAATCCTGTTCCACCAAAGTCTTTAAAACAAAAAAAGTGCACATTCCCTTTCATCTGAAAAGTTGCACAACAAAGGTTTGAAGAGGAAGTAACATGTAGTATGTTACAGACTAAAGTCATGTAAATATGTGCTCTGTGTTATTCGCTATACATTATTTGCCTTTATAGTCTTTAACTTTCCAACATGAAAAATAAGTTAGTAGTTGGTTGCTATGACCAGTGACCTTGGGAACCATGCTGTCAATTAATTGCAATGGTAGATCCTACTTGTTATTACAATAAGATATCTTGCTATTTCGACCCTTTCCTATTCATAGTCCGAATGACAGAATGAAATAAGTACTGGCATCCTGTGACCCCCCTCCTTTGTATGCCCCCCCCCACCTGTGTGCCCTACTCTGTCTGTGTGTGCCATACTCTGCCTGCCCTATGCTGCCTGTCTGTGTGTGCCATACTCTGCTTGCCCTATGCTGCCTGTGTGTGCCATACTCTGCCTGCCCTATGCTGCCTGTGTGTGCCATGCTCTGCCTGCTCTATGCTGCCTGCCCTACCTGTGTGTGCCATACTCTGCCTGCCCTATGCTGCCTGTTTGTGTGTGCCATACTCTGCTTGCCCTATGCTGCCTGTGTGTGCCATACTCTGCCTGCCCTATGCTGCCTGTGTGTGCCATACTCTACCTGCCCTAAGTTGTCTGTACCATGCTCTGCCTGTGCTACCCTGCTTGCTTGTGCCATACTATGCCTGCCCTGTGTGTTCCTTACTCTACCTGTCCTATGCTGCCTGTGTGTTCCATGCTCTGCCTGCTCTATGCTGCCTGCCCTACCTGTGTGTGCCATACTCTGCCTGCCCTATGCTGCCTGTGTGTGTCATACTCTACCTGCCCTATGCTGTCTGTGTGTGCCATACTCTGCCTGCCCTATGCTGCCTGTGTGTGCCATACTCTGCCTGCCCTATGCTGCCTGTGTGTGCCATACTCTGCCTGCCCTATGCTGCCTGTGTGTGCCATACTCTGTCTGCCCTATGCTGCCTGTGTGTGCCATACTCTGCCTGCCCTATGCTGTCTGTGTGTACCATATTCTGCCTGACCTATGCTGCCTGTGTGTGCCATACTCTGCCTGCCCTATGCTGCCTGTGTTTGCCATACTCTGCCTGCCCTATGCTGCCTGTGTGTACCATGCTTTTTTTGTATTTTATTTGATTTTGTATCATGTATTCTTATGCTGTGTAATCAAAAGCTATTTATAAACCTTATCATACATCATCGTTCTACTGAAAAAAACTACAGTATTGAATTCCATGAGCTTATAAAACAGTTTAAAAGGAAGAACAATCTCCTTTTGTCCTTTTGTAATAACAGTGCTAAGATTTCTTTTTAAGTAATGGCTTGCTGTATTTGACAGTAGCCTCACAACAGGAGGGCTTCAGCAGCATCCTGCCCTACAATATGTAAAAAGCCTACTTTCTCTTAAATAGCATCTGATACAATATGGCATATCTTAAGTGAATATTCACTATACAGAGAATAAATTTCAAGGATATTAGAAGCATCAAGGAGCACAGGCTGAATTATACAGGGAACTCGGAGTATCACTCATGTATTATAAGGGATAATGTACCCCCTACTGTAAATGATAAGGATATTAGAAGTCACTGAGGGGTTCTGTGCCCATATAAAGGCACAAGGCTGCAGGCTGAGTTATACAGGGAACTCTGAGTATCACTCATGTATTATAAGGGATAATGTACCCCCTACTGTAAATGATGAGGATATTAGCAGTCACTGAGGGGTTCTGTGCCCATATAAAGGCACAAGGCTGCAGGCTGAGTTATACAGGGAACTCTGAGTATCACTCATGTATTATAAGGGATAATGTACCCCCTACTGTAAATGATGAGGATATTAGCAGTCACTGAGGGGTTCTGTGCCCATATAAAGGCACAAGGCTGCAGGCTGAGTTATACAGGGAACTCTGAGTATCAGTCCTGTATTATAAGGGATAATGTACCCCCTACTGTAAATGATAAGGATATTAGAAGTCACTGAGGGGTTCTGTGCCCATATAAAGGCACAAGGCTGCAGGCTGAGTTATACAGGGAACTCTGAGTATCAGTCATGTATTATAAGGGATAATGTACCCCAACTGTAAATTTAATGTACGCCATAGCTGAGATGGTTCGGGTCAGGAAAAGGAAATGAACTCGAAACAGCCAGAGGAACTGTTGAAGTCTCTGCATCATTAATACCCAGAAATAATTCACATCTATGTTCCATGGAATATAGATGTGAAACTACAGAATCAGTCAAATTCAAGGAAATGCCAAACCAAGACTGTTTCAATTAGTACAGAAATCTGATCTTCCTGGTACTTCTCTCGATAAATATGCCAGTAACAGAACAGAAGCCTTGGCTAAGATTTACTAGGAAAAGGAATATGGATGGATTTAAGCACCATGACCCCCTAGCCATTTTATAACATTGAATGTAAATTTATAATTGATGAAATGGGGGGGGGGGACTACTGAATTGGGGTATTGGTTACTACTGGCAACTGCACTGGTTTACTTTAGAACCCATGTTAGCTAATCACCCCTTATATAGCAATTATGATATGGAATTATGTTTTTTTTATTATTTTTTTTGTCCTACTTTGACAAATTTGTAACATTAACATTATCATTGGCCAGAGAATTTAATTTGATTTCTTTTGTCAGCCTCAACTACTATGTTACAAAGCAAGTCATGTTGGGTTCAGCTCCTGAATGTATGGGTAGTCTTTCTCCAGAACATCTTGTCTTCTCATTGGGTCTTTGTGCTTACCCTTATCTGAGTTCTGTTGTTTGCTGGGAAATGCTGTCCAACAGGTTTTACTAAATACGCCAAATTTTGTTTCCAGTAACTTGAAAATTTTGTTTCCAGTAACTTAAAAATCAAAGAATCCAGAGATGTAGTGGTGCTAGGTTTTCTGTGTAGAAATAGATCACAATACTATGTCAACAGCACATGTCAGCAGGAACAGCCCATTGAATGTGTCCGTAGCCTGTACAGCAGGGGTCTCAAACTCGCGGCCCGCGGGCCATTTGCGGCCCTCGGTACAGTATTTTGTGGCCCGCACCAACGCCTTCTCAAAAGCAATGAATGGGTCGCGATTTTTATTGCGATTCAAGGGATAATGCAAGGCACGGCGGGAGCTGCTGATTGCGGAAATGACATTATGCCACCATAACAGTTATTATAGGAAGACATTCTGTGTGCACAATTAGCTGCTAAGGAGCTAATTGTGCACACAGAACGTCTTCCCATAATAACTGTTATGGTATAACGTCATTTCCGCAATCAGCAGCTCCCGCCCGCCGTGCCTTGCATTATCCCTTGAAAGCCAATTTTTTGTGAAATCCCTTATGCGGCCCAGCCTCATCCTGACTTTGCCTCCTGCGGCCCCCAGGTAAATTGAGTTTGAGCCCCCTGCTGTACAGAGAGATACCATAAAACTATGGCAGCATAGGTATTCCCTGTACTAAGCACAATTCAGCAGGAACAGCCCATTGAATTTGTTCATAGCCTGTACAGAGAGATACCATGAAACTATGGCAGCATAGGTATTCCCCAGTACTAAGCACAATTTAGCAGGAACAGCCCCCTAAGTCTGCTCATAGCCTGTAAAGAGAGATACTATAATAGTATGCCAGGGGAGGTATTTTCCTGTACTAAGCACAATTCAGCAGGAACAGCCCCCTAAGTTTGCTCATAGCCTATACAGAGAGATACCATAAAACTATGGCAGCATAGGGATTCCTCCGTTCTAAGCACAATTCAGCAGGAACAGCCCCCTAAGTCTGCTCATAGCCTGTAAAGAGAGATACTATAATAGTATGCTAGGGGAGGTATTTTCCTGTACTAAGCACAATTCAGCAGGAACAGCCCCCTAAACTGCTCATAGCCTGTACAGAGAGATACTATAATAGTATGCCAAGGGAGGTATTTTCCTGTACTAAGCACAATTCAGCAGAAACAGCCCCCTAAGTTTGCTCATAGCCTGTACAGAGAGATACCATAAAACTATGGCAGCATAGGGATTCCCCTGTACTAAGCACAATTCAGCAGGAACAGCCCCCTAAGTCTGCTCATAGCCTGTACAGAGAGATACTATAATAGTATGCCAAGGGAGGTATTTTCCTGTACTAAGCACAATTCAGCAGGAACAGCCCCCTAAGTTTGCTCATAGCCTGTACAGAGAGATACCATAAAACTATGGCAGCATAGGGATTCCCTTGTACTAAGCACAATTCAGCAGGAACAGCCCCCTAAGTCTGCTCATAGCCTGTACAGAGAGATACTATAATAGTATGCCAAGGGAGGTATTTTCCTGTACTAAGCACAATTCAGCAGGAACAGCCCCCTAACTTTGCTCATAGCCTGTACAGAGAGATACTATACCATAAAACTATGGCAGCATAGGGATTCCCCTGTACTAAGCACAATTCAGTAGGAACAGCCCCCTAAGTCTGCTCATAGCCTGTACAGAGAGATACCATAAAACTATGGCAGCATAGGGATTCCCCTGTACTAAGCACAATTCAGCAGGAACAGCCCCCTAAGTTTGCTCATAGCCTGTGCAGAGAGATACCATAATAGTATGCCAGGGGAGATATTTTCCTGTACTAAGCACAACTTAGCAAATAAATATTTGAATAATATGCCTTTTAAATTCATTTATTTGATTTCTGCTCTGGTTAAATGGTGAGGATGGGCAGAGTAATGACAGTATTAGGAGGCTGTTCAGTGGTTCTGTTATGTTAGACTTAATGCTTTCGCTTCAGACATTTACAGCCAAGAAAAATCAGCGACTGCTTAATCGATTGCCCCGTAACCTCCCTGTGCTGTTATTTAATGGAAGCGCCTATTGATCGGAAACAGGGTTCACAGTACAGAGGAAAGAATAATGTAAAGAATACTTTGCTAACCCTCCTAAGGACCCGCAGCCCTTTACTGTGATAATTACAGGTAGATCTGCACTTCCTATAGTGCAATGTTCTAGATAGAAAGGATGGAGAATCTTGGCCTAGTGCAGGATTTCCACCAACAGCAGAAAACTGGTGCCAATTGGCTGCCACAAAGGCCACAAGGGTCGACACAAACATCATTTAATGGGCGGGTAGACTCCTCCTAATTGGTTATTAGCATGGTCCCCTCTGCCATGATAATCTTAGGGCTGCGAGCCATTAAAATGTAAGGGGAACTGGAGAGCAACACAAGCATAAAAATGTTCCTGGGGGTGCCAAATAAGGGCTGTGATTGGCTGTTTGGTAGTACCTATCTGGACCTGCAGCCTACGGGAGGCTCTGTTTGTCAGTGCACCAGGTTTTTATGCAACCAAAATTTTCCCTATATACAGTATATTTTATATCATGTGAAAAAAAATAGAATTACCATTTGGACGAGGAGACAAGGGGCCACTCCAGTAAGGGTTTGGGTAAGGCACAATTTTCCTGCCCAGAACAAGCCAAAGTAGGATATTTAGAGTAAGGCTTTCATCTTTCTTGTTTGGTTAAGCTGTGAATGGGCACAGTGTCTCACACTCAGCCCACAGCATGGTCGCAAAAACAAGGCGCGGCTCCCAGAATGCCAGCTCTGTTTCACCCGAGGACAATCCTCTGCTTTACTGGTGTCGGGACATAACGGGAAAATATAATTTTAAGAATGAGTTGAGTCACTTGCACTTTACTTGGCAGTGTGCCACAAATTCCAGGGACATTGCCTAAGATGTTGATAAACGAATTCCCCCCCCCCTCCCCTGTTCATGACATATACATCACCATATCTAGAAAACATGCTGAACTGGGCATTGTGTATAGTAAGGGAAACAAAGTAGGTGGCGACCCGTGCTGAATCGGCTACTTGAGCATTACATCATACTCCAGTGCCGCCACAGCTCTGGCCATGCACAAAAGGGGTTTATGTAGCAGATTGAGCAACGGTTGGCCCAGTCAAGTTACCCATAGCAACCAATTAGATGTTTGCTTTCATCATTGTAACTGCTGTAGGCCAGTAAAATCTAATTGCTTATTGGTTGCTATGGGATACTAGACAAGGCTAACTTTGTCCTCCGTACAACTGTTAAATTAACTCCTTATTTATTCCAGAAGTAATAATGTAAAATATATTAAAAAATAAGTAAAATTGTATATTATATACACAAATATAATTTATATTAGTCACTTGCTGATGCAGTTAAACAGGGCCACCATCAGATACCATAAAGTCCCATGCTACTTTTTGGCAACCCATTTTTTATCAACCCATTTCCTAGCCAGCAGGACAAAAACTAGGGCCGGGCAGAAGAGGCACGTGCCTAAGGCACATACCCACAATATACCCTAGTCACCCGAATTATGCCCAACCATGCCTGCCCAAAGCCAGCCTACTCCCCCAAAAATTTGACCCCTTTTTTACGGTCCTGGAAGGGGGAACATTGTAGTGGCAGAGCCCTGCAGTTTTACCACATGCCATGGAGACTTGCTGTAAATAAAATAAAAATTAAACTACACACACCTATTACACCCAAAGCAAAGATACCCCTGACCTCAGAAACCAAGCCCACTACTCAAAATATGAAATTAATTCTAGTAATTTCCTTTCCATGTTACTGGATTACTGATGAACTCTGATATAGAGCTAGTCTTACTAATAACTTTCAGTGGACACAAAAAGGCATTCCCAAATACATTCATCTCATCCCGGTCTAAAGTTCATGTTTTCCCCCCCTCAATCTAGTCTTCTGCGTTCCTATCTGTCAGACAGAGATCTCCCTGCCGTACGACATAGCCTGCCTGTTATTACAGCTGCATTCCCTGCCGCTGAAATGAAAGAATAACAGTGGAAGAAGGTCAGGGAGATAAAGAGGAAGATGGAAGAACCTTTATCTAGACAATTGTTTAAAGAATAATGAATATTCACTGGCTCAGATTTGTCTTTCAGTGACAAGTGGAGCTCTCTCGTCTCCTTTGTCCCCTGAATATTATCCTGAAAGGGAATGCTACTCATTTGTCGCAATCCTTCTGCTGCTACAGGTACCAGAGCCCTAATGTCCAACGTGTGCCACTCAACACATCATCAACCATAAACATCTCTTGAAGGCCAACATCAGGCATGAAAGGTCCTTCAAAGAAAGGCAGGTTTCTCTCCCCAAACAGTAAATGGAAGTTTCTTAGAACATCTAACGTTGCATGGCAAGTGCATATATAAGGCTAGAATGGCTGAACCATGGTTTTATATATCAGTACCCCTTCTATATGGAAAGGGGTTGCCTGTTTGAAAGCCGGACTAAGATACCAATCTAACAATCTAGGGTCCTAGATGTTATAATCAAGCCTTAAGGTTGTGCACAACCAGCCTGAAACAATGGCAGCTTTAACAAAAAAAAAATAGGGAAAAACCAATAGGGGAGTATAGCTCTTTATATTTCCATCAGACACATACCAAGGGAATGTTATAAATGTACATGTCCATTTCAGCAGAACCAGCACAGACACTAACCGCTATATGGCAGATAGCAGCCTGCAGATGGGTGACTGGTTTTTCCTTTCACAATCATTCATGTTATATACATTTATTACAATCCTGGACAAAACGCAGCAGGAGAGGCAGAGGGAGACATGCTCTGGGCTGAGGCCCAGACATGAAATTAATCAGAGACCAAAAGAAGAATTGAGGGTCCAGCAAAGGAACTACAACTGTAACCTTCTTCAGGCTGGTTTATAACTGTGTCGGCTCTGTGTGACGGCTTTATTACTGACTGATACTTTATTGTTTCTAAACGAACCCACACAGAGCATGGGTCACATTATAGCGCTATCAAATATATGGCTCTCCCTATTGCTCCATCTATATCTATCTATCTATCTATCTATCATCTATCCATATATATTTTCCCTCCCAAACTGTGTCTCTGTGTAAGTCCATGTCAGTGTTTTTTTAGACCAAGAGATAAATATTGAGTTATACAATAAGCTGTACCCTCATACTGTATTGTCTAAGGGAAACAATATGGCACCTCCCTCCCATATGTATAAATACAAATATACAGAGAAGGAATGTTCTGGGCACACAATAAGCTGTACCCTCATACTGTACTGTCTAAGGGAAACAATATGGCACCTCCCTCCCATATGTATAAATACAAATATACAGAGAAGGAATGTTCTGGGCACACAATAAGCTGTACCCTCATACTGTACTGTCTAAGGGAAACAATATGGCACCTCCCTCCCATATGTATAAATACAAATATACAGAGAAGGAATGTTCTGGGCACACAATAAGCTGTACCCTCATACTGTACTGTCTAAGGCAAACAATATGGCACCTCCCTCCCATATGTATAAATACAAATATACAGAGAAGGAATGTTCTGGGCACACAATAAGCTGTACCCTCATACTGTACTGTCTAAGGGAAACACTATGGCACCTCCCTCCCATATGTATAAATACAAATATACAGAGAAGGAATGTTCTGGGCACACAATAAGCTGTACCCTCATACTGTACTGTCTAAGGGAAACAATATGGCACCTCCCTCCCATATGTATAAATACAAATATACAGAGAAGGAATGTTCTGGGCACACAATAAGCTATACCCTCATACTGTACTGTCTAAGGGAAACAATATGGCACCTCCCTCCCATTTGTAAAAATACAAATATACAGAGAATGAATGCTCCGGGCACACATGATACAATTCAAGTCAATAGAATAAAATCCCTACCCTATAAACAGCACATATTTTCCCTTTAGAATTAGTTTTAGAACTGATACTTTGGTGCAGGATGGTGACCTGGGAATCACAGTGTTTGGCCCAGAGATATGGACTCCAGAAAGTTAAAATTATGATCGTTCCAGGCAAGCACTCCTATTCTCTAGATGGACATTTTGGATTTTTTTTTTTATTCTTTCTTTTATTATTTCTTACTTAAATCTGGAAAATGTAGGCATTTGAGCAGTCTTGCCATTAGTAGACTGACTGGTCTTAGCAAACAGGCATCCACCTGTCACACTGAATGGTGAGACAATTTGCAGTGGATCTTTGCTGTATTTTCAGCATTTTTTTGTCAGCTTTCTCCCTGACCCTTTTACCCATTTTTATACTATTACTTATCTTTTGATGTTTTTTTCTTATTCACTCTCCTGCCTGTTGCTTAGACCCAAAACAATTTAAAAGAGATGATAAACAAAAAAGCTGCAGTTCAGATTACAATTTGCCTCTGAATACCAACAACTATAGTATAGAAAACGTAAGGGTTCATTTCTTCTTTAAAGTCTGTCATTCTGTCTCTTTTCCTGCCCATTAAGGTTTCAGGATTTAATGCCAATCCAACAGCTTGGGCACAGTTCTAATTCTCCAAGTGCGGCTGCTCCGTAGCACTTCTCTTGCAGCAAACTTGCTTTCACTCCAAACAGCAAAGGGTTAATTGACCTCTATGACTCAGGTATGGGATCTATTATCCAGAATAATTGTGGTTTTCTGGATAAGGGGTATTTTCTTAATGTACAACACCATGCCTTTTGGGGTTTAAAAAAAAAACAAAACCCTAAAACCATAATAAACTCCATCTTATCCTGTGTGGATCCAAGTGTTGCCCGTTCCACTGAGCCAGTCGTTCTTATTGATGCTGGGGTATATTACGGTTTTAGTGTTTCTTCAACAGCCAAATGGTATGGTGTTCCACATTAGGAAAATACCCCTTATCCAGAAAACCACAATCATTCTGCATAATTTCCAGATAACAGATCCCATACCTGTACAAACCATGTGTTGCACGCCATTTCCCATTTCGGCCCGTTGCTCTTTATAACCCCAGTGAACTGGGAGGTAAAGGCTTTATAATGTAATGTACAAACACTGTGATGGACTCAAACTCTAATGCAGTTACAGGCAACTGCTCCTCACTAGATACTGATAAACTACAACTCCCAGCATTGCTGTTTCACTGCATCTGGAAGGGTTAGATATGATATCAATTATTGGGTAGGCTTTTATTAATAGTATGTCTTATTTATATACCCCAGAGCTTACAGTAAGATTTCTCCGCCACGGTCACATACTAGGGTCAGTTTTATCAGGAACCAATTAACCCGCCTGGGCTGTGGGAGGAAACTGCAGTACCCTGAGGAAACCCACACTGTCGCCATGCAGAGTGCAAAGCCCTGTGCTATCATTTAAAGCTGTAGGTGGCAGCTAAGCCCCTGCTCTGCCTGATTAAAACCCACACAATGTCTCCCTTAGTCTGACAGTGACAGCAGTTTGAGCTCACAGGATCTATAGTGCCCTCTGCAAGAAAGATGGAACTCCCTTATGTAACGCTGCAAACCACAATCAGCATGGGTGTCAGCTGTCATCCATAGAGGATGCTCCTCATTAATCACCAACTACGGCGAGGAAATATATTGTATGCGGGTATCGTGTGGTAACATTAAGTCACTAACCATATACATAAAATCATTATTATTGTATTTAGATTAAGGACGTACAAGCATACTGAGCATAAGCCAATTACATAGGTGCCTGCACAGTTATCTGCAGTTCGGCTTGGGATTTAGACTTCTGGTCCTAGTTATGCTCCTGCTGTTTCCTAGGGGAATTCTAGAAGATATTTCTAAATATAAATATACCCTCACACATGTACAGCTACAGGTGTATAGAGTAAAGGGGAGGTAAACCTTAAATCTAATGAAAGCAACTCGCCAACAAACATTCATTGCACATTTGTGCATAGTTGTGTATAGTTATTTGTAAATGTAATAGCCGTCTGGTGGGCAGCTGGTTCTGACTTTAGAAACGATGTAGCGACAGCCAGCTGATTAACAGACCTTGAAAGAAGAAGCAGGCAAGGCTGACTTCTGCTACATTGTTTCCAAGGACAGGACCAGCAGTGCAGAAAGGGGCAAGACAGGCACTGCTTTCAATAGCTATTAGATGTACACATAACCATTAAACTTCTAAAAAATGTATTAATGACTTTATATTGGGAAGTTGCTTAGCATTAACTTAACATTGTCTTTTATTAGACAAAATGTCATATCCAGGTTTATATCCCCTTTATGTGCTATATGTTGAACAGGTAGGTGTTTATTTCCTTGAACGTAAGTGTGTTTTTCTATATATGTCACTCTGTGTAAGTCCTTGTTTTCAGGTGTAACTGCTTATGTGTTGGTATATTTAGTAGCTTGTAAGCACGTGTGTTTTTAAATAAAAGACAAAAACGTCCAGACTTACGTGATGAAAGAAAACTTTACTGCATCGTGCAGATCAAATACAACGTAACTATACATATATATATATAATAGTAGTGTGTATATATATAAATATATATACGGACCTTTTTTTCAAATAAACTTTTCATTTTTTTGCAAAGTTCTGGCGTGTGCGGCTCACTGTCTGTATAATATATATATATATATATATATATATATATATTAGTAGTGTGTAAACTCATGAGGAGTGTGTTTGTGAGTCTAGGCTGTCAGAGTACAAGTGTTTATATATATATAAGATACAGTATTAGTGCTCGTTTGTTATGATGTATGGGTCCATATAAATAGCCTCTGCTCCTGTGCTGCCCCCTATTGTTAGCCACAGCAATACCCCAGCCTCAGGTACCCCACAATGACTCCAACACCCCAAGCTGCTCCCAGCAGAAAGTTCTCCATACCTTGATCCATAGACCTCATGATGCGCTGGTGGTACTGGGTCAGTCTGCAGGCTGCCTCTCTCTGCATTTGGAGACAAATTATAATTACCAAAAAAAAAAATAATCAAAAAAAGCCCCAAGTTGTGTGGATCATGTTCAGCCAATGCTGCTTGTCAGAAGTTGATTAAAAAAAAAAAAAGGTGTAGGGAGGGAGTGGGGTGCAGGCAGGGTGGGGGCGGGGGTCTAACAGTTAAGGACCCAAAGAGGAGCAGTGAGGAGCAGTAGCAGCCGCAGGGCTCCAGGCTGGGGATGCAGTGAGGCTCTGCTCTGCCTGTGATCTGGGTTAGTGGAGTGGGAAAGTCGACTTCCTTCCCTGCTCTGAGTGTTTATAGTGTTTGAATGCTGTAAAATAACGGGATTCCCTCACTGTTTCGTCCTGTTTATCCCATCGCTATGGGAACCCTTGGATCCGATCCATCTCCTAAACTGAGGGCTTTCCTGCAAACTTCTCACTCAGGAATCTCTGACGTCTCCGCAGCCTCGGCCAACATTGCTCTGTGGCTTTTTTCAGCCTCGCAGTACAAGCACTTAATTGTTGAGCGCCCGGGCTACGAGGGGAAAAAAGATGGAATGATATTTATGAAAAAGAGAGAGAGAGAAAGAAATGGTGCTAATATAAAACTCCCAGGCACAGCGCAGCTTCTGTTTAGCTCCATTAGCGCTAGCGAAAGAGCAATGACATCACTTGTAGGCCGCTATTAATACGGGGTTAAGTAGTCAATAAATTGCTGTGAGCAGCAGGGCGGCTGTGCACTGACTGGAAGGGAGGTAAAAGCTCCTTACTGGCAGACATATCTAGGCCTGAGCCTTTACTGGGGGCCGCTGCAGGAAAAATATGGGGCCTATCCCCTTCAATACTCTCCCAGTAAGCTCCATGAAGCACACTGCTAATAGGTGTATATGGGTAGTGTCACAAGGGTAGATTTACCCTATACAGGAAGGGGCAAGTGATCATTAACTCAAGCAGGCCTAATACTCTCTGATTCTGATCACTAGAGGCAGAGCTATACGTTTCTAACTAAAGCAGTGGGTGGGATTATAAAACTATAATGGCAGCTTACATGGAAAAGGGTCCAGAAGTATTTGATTTTAGTTCTCTATTCAAGTCCAGGGTGAAAAGGTAAAGATTATACTCCTGAAGGGCACTTGATTTCTGAATAGGCATGAATTGGGGCGGAGCAATTCAATTACAAAGGAAGGTGAGGAATGTTCCTGTCACTCCCTGGCACCATATACATGGCTGTGAGCGACACAGGCACAGATATATAGAAACATTGGGGTAACAGTCACCCTGCTATAGTTCCAGGGGTACCCAGGGCACAAATAAGCACTCACCCCAAATCTCCCCCTAACTGGCCTTCAGGCTGGGCCCCCTTAGCTCATAACAAGGTTACAGATATATAGAAACATTGGGGTAACAGTCACCCTGCTATAGTTCCAGGGGTACCCAGGGCACAAATAAGCACTCACCCCAAATCTTCCCCTAACTGGCCTTCAGGCTGGGCCCCCTTAGCCCATAACAAGGTTACAGATATATAGAAACATCGGGGTAACAGTCACCCTGCTATAGTTCCAGGGGTACCCAGGGCACAAATAAGCACTCACCCCAAATCTCCCCCTAACTGGCCTACAGGCTGGGCCCCCTTAGCTCATAACAAGGTTACAGATATATAGAAATATTGGGGTAACAGTCACCCTGCTATCCAGGGGTACCCAGGGCACAAATAAGCACTCACCCCAAATCTCCCCCTAACTGGCCTTCAGGCTGGGCCCCCTTAGCCCATAACAAGGTTACAGATATATAGAAACATTGGGGTAACAGTCACCCTGCTATAGTTCCAGGGGTACCCAGGGCACAAATAAGCACTCACCCCAAATCTCCCCCTAACTGGCCTACAGGCTGGGCCCCCTTAGCTCATAACAAGGTTAAAGAGATATAGAAACATTGGGGTAACAGTCACCCTGCTATAGTTCCAGGGGTACCCAGGGCACAAATAAGCCCTCACCCCAAATCTCCCCCTAACTGGCCTTCAGGCTGGGCCCCCTTAGCTCATAACAAGGTTACAGATATAGTAAGTGCAAGTTGCATGCATGTTTTAGGATTGTGGTGAATAGCACACAATGCAGCTTGAAATCCAGGGTGAGAAGCTTGTGTGTGTGTGGGTGTCAGTGGTACCATAAATTCAGTTTGTGAGGAGAAGAGAAGGGCAGAGCTTCCCCTTTAGGAACCATTTGGGAATGAGTGGCAGGAAGGCAGTACAGACAGGGAGGGAGGGTTACAATGCTGCCCCAGGGATAGGAGGTTCCCAGCACATACACAGACTGTCAGACTGAGTGAATGGAGCTCTCTGCATACCCAGCTGTCCTTCCCTGTTCTCTGGATTACAGCTGTTCCCTACTGCAGCCTCCCCTGTCCCCTTAATACCACAGCTGTGCCTCCATACTCCATGTGATCCAGCTGTGCCTCCATACTCCATATGATCCAGCTGTGCCTCCATACTCCATATGACCCAGATGTGCCTCCATACTCCATATGACCCAGATGTGCCTCCATACTCCATATGACCCAGATGTGCCTCCATACTCCATATGATCCAGCTGTGCCTTACTGCCTTTTCTCAGGAAACATTGTGTATAGTAAGGCAAGAGGGTACTGGCTAAAGGGAGCTGTAAATATAGCATAATGTGTATAATTAGGAAGATGGTATCAGTACCACCCCATAGGAGAGCTTCCAACCTGCCTAAAACTCCCAGAAGTGATTGATAATTCAGTTAGAGCTGCAGGCTGCTTTATAAATAACATGGCCCTATTTATGAACCCCACAAGCATGGCAGGTCATCCCTTTGAGCCTGGGCCCCTATAAGGACACCTGTTGCACAACAGTTTAGCAGTTGGCTCAGATACAAGTTGCACACCTATGGTTTCCTGGCAACAGAAGAGACAGGTAATCAGACACGCAGCATGAGGATTTTATAGGCGTCTTGCTTTATAATGATGATCTGGCAAGACACGCACCTGTAACATGCATGTTCTTCCCCTCTGATATGTCCATATACACTGAAGGCTACAGGCTAGAGCAGATTTACAGCCCCCATTGATCTGTACCCTCATACTGTACTGTATCCGGTTACCACTATAGCAGCTTCTCCCATATGTATAAATACAAATATACAGAGAAGGAATGTTCTGGGCACACAATAAGCTATACCCTCATACTATACTGTCTAAGGGAAACACTATGGCACCTCCCTCCCATATGTATAAATACAAATATACAGAGAAGGAATGTTCTGGGCACACAATAAGCTGTACCCTCATACTGTACTGTCTAAGGAAAACAATAGGGCACCTCCCTCCCATATGTATAAATACAAATATACAGAGAAGGAATGTTCTGGGCACACAATAAGCTGTACCCTCATACTGTACTGTCTAAGGGAAACAATATGGCACCTCCCTCCCATATGTATAAATACAAATATACAGAGAAGGAATGTTCTGGGCACACAATAAGCTGTACCCTCATACTGTACTGTCTAAGGAAAACAATATTGCACCTCCCTCCCATATGTATAAATACAAATATACAGAGAAGGAATGTTCTGGGCACACAATAAGCTGTACCCTCATACTGTACTGTCTAAGGGGAACACTATGGCACCTCCCTCCCATATGTATAAATACAAATATACAGAGAAGGAATGTTCTGGGCACACAATAAGCTGTACCCTCATACTGCACTGTCTAAGGGAAACACTATGGCACCTCCCTCCCATATGTATAAATACAAATATACAGAGAAGGAATGTTCTGGGCACACAATAAGCTGTACCCTCATACTGTACTGTCTAACGGAAACACTATGGCACCTCCCTCCCATATGTAAAAATACAAATATACAGAGAAGGAATGTTCTGGGCACACAATAAGCTGTACCCTCATACTGTACTGTTTAAGGGAAACAATATGGCAGCTCTTCCCATATGTATAAATACAAATATACAGGCAAAAATGTACTGCGCTCACAAAACTCATGTACTTTCTTAAGGAAACAGATGGTGCCCTCTACTTATAAAGTCTATGCACCCCCCCCCCCCTACAAGAGACATAAATAGGAAGAGAGAGGGTTTATTTCCGAGTGAGGGCACTTGTCACACTGGCAATTAAATGACTGTTTGTTACTGGGGTCAGTGGGGATCCCAAGCAGGGACAGAGGGTGACTCACTGTTACTTTCTTACAGATGGGTTTGAACTTAAGCGCCATTGAGCGTTGCTTGGCAAACAGCCTCCTTTCCATCTCCATATACCGACAATGCAGCTTCACATCCGTGACTGTCACTCTCTGTGCTCTGCGGGGCTGTCCATCAGTTTAGAAAGTCAAGTACAGCCATTTAAATACCCTCTCACTTAATGATCTGAGTGCGACTGGGAGGGACACGAGTATGGGGACTGGAAATGAACCATGAGAGATATTGGTGGTTCTGCTATGGGAGATTATTGACTAGGCCCTTTTATTGCTCATTGCTTTTTAATTACATAGCATTGGCATATTCCACAGTGCTTTACAGAAAAGATACATTATTTCAATCAGTCCCTGTCCCAATGAAGCTTACAATCTAAAGTCCCTATCACATTCACATCAGTCCCTGCCCTAGTAGAGCTTACAATCTAAGGTCCCTATCACATTCACATCAGTCCCTGCCCTAGTAGAGCTTACAATCTAAGGTCCCTATCACATTCCCATCAGTCCCTGCCTCAGTGGAGCTTACAATCTAAGGTCCCTATCCCATTCCCATCAGTCCCTGCCCCAGTGAGCTTACAATCTAAGGTCCCTATCACATTCCCATCAGTCCCTGCCCCAGTGAGCTTACAATCTAAGGTCCCTATCAAATTCCCATCAGTCCCTGCCCCAGTGGAGCTTACAATCTAAGTTCCCTATCACATTCCCATCAGTCCCTGCCTCAGTGGAGCTTACAATCTAAGGTCCCTATCACATTCCCATCAGTCCCTGCCTCAGTGGAGCTTACAATCTAAGGTCCCTATCACATTCCCATCAGTCCCTGCCCCAGTGAGCTTACAATCTAAGGTCCCTATCAAATTCCCATCAGTCCCTGCCCCAGTGGAGCTTACAATCTAAGTTCCCTATCCCATTCCCATCAGTCCCTGCCCCAGTGTAGCTTACAATATAAGGCCCCTATCACATTCCCATCAGTCCCTGCCCCAGTGGAGCTTACAATCTAAGTTCCCTATCCCATTCCCATCAGTCCCTGCCCCAGTGTAGCTTACAATATAAGGTCCCTATCACATTCCCATCAGTCCGTGCCCCAGTGGAGCTTACAATCTAAGGCCCCTATCCCATTCCCATCAGTCCCTGCCCCAGTGGAGCTTACAATCTAAGGCCCCTATCCCATTCCCATCAGTCCCTGCCCCAGTGGAGCTTACAATCTAAGGTCCCTATCACATTCCCATCAGTCCCTGCCCCAGTGGAGCTTACAATCTAAAGTCCCTATCCCATTCCCATTAGTCCCAGCCCCAGTGGAGCTTACAATCTAAGTTCCCTATCCCATTCCCATCAGTCCCTGCCCCAGTGTAGCTTACAATATAAGGTCCCTATCACATTCCCATCAGTCCCTGCCCCAGTGGAGCTTACAATCTAAGGTCCCTATCACATTCCCATCAGTCCCTGCCCCAGTGGAGCTTACAGTCTAAGGCCCCTATCCCATTCCCATTAGTCCCAGCCCCAGTGGAGCTTACAATCTAAGGTCCCTATCACATTCCCATCAGTCCCTGCCCCAGTGGAGTTTACAATCTAAGGTCCCTATCACATTCCCATCAGTCCCTGCCCCAGTGAGCTTACAATCTAAGGTACCTATCACATTCCCATCAGTCCCTGCCCCAGTGGAGCTTACAATCTAAGGTTCCTATCACATTACCATCAGTCCCTGCCCCAGTGGAGCTTACAATATAAGGCCCCTATCACATTCCCATCAGTCCCTGCCCCAGTGGAGCTTACAATCTAAGGTCCCTATCACATTCCCATCAGTCCCTGCCCCAGTAGAGCTTACAATCTAAGGTCCCTATCACATTCCCATCAGTCCCTGCCCCAGTGGAGCTTACAATATAAGGCCCCTATCACATTCCCATCAGTCCCTACCCCAGTGGAGCTTACAATATAAAGTCCCTATCACAGGAGCCAATTAACCTGCTTGTATGTGTTTGGAGAGCGGGGGGAACCCAAGTGCCCAGAAGAAGCCCACGTTGGAAGGGGGCCCTGCCTGGAATTGAACCTGAGACCCCATTGTTGTGAGGCAGCATTGCTGATCAAGGCATACCAACTCCCTATAGTAGTAAGATAGAAATAACAGGGCTCACACACTCTCCATACTTCGCTGGCACCACCTTGTTGTATAACACACACTATCTACAGTTACAGTTTATTTACAAATAGACACAATGCGCCAATGAGCAGGTTCCCCCATGGGTCCGTGGGGATTTGCAGGATCAGAAAGAGAGGGGTTTTCCCCGTTAGCTAAGCAACTAAAAAATAACATGTTTCTGCCAAGCCTTCCAGTTTCACAGCCAGAATCACTGTGTATGGAAAAAACCCCGGTGCAGTCCCTTGTGGAGAGGGGTCGGCCGCCCAAACAGCCAGGGAGTCCCCTTTTATCTTCCAAGAGAGCCGTTCTCTTCCCACATCTTCCAGCACACTCAGCCTGGATCCCATTACCTTAAAGTAAACTCACCCTGGCCAATGGAATGTCACATGGGCTGTTTCCGCAGAACCCAGCCAACTGCTAATATTCTGCATCTCAACACAAAGTTCATCCTCTAATAGGAAATAAGAGACCCCGAAACCTGCTACTATGAAGCCCTAGCAAATTCACTTCTGCTTCAGCCCCCCAAGCAAACTCAGGTATCTTTCTGTTCAGGCTATGAGCAAACTTAGGGGGCTGTTCCTGCTGAATTGTGCTTAGTACAGGGGAATCCCTATGCTGCCATAATTTTATGGTATCTCTCTGTACAGGCTATGAGCACACTTAGGGGGCTGTTCCTGCTGAATTGTGCTTAGTACAGGGGAATACCTATACTGCCATAGCTTAATGGTATCTCTCTGTACAGGCTATGAGGAAACTTAGGGGGCTGTTCCTGCTGAATTGTGCTTAGTACAGGGGAATACCTATACTGCCATAGCTTAATGGTATCTCTCTGTACAGGCTATGAGGAAACTTAGGGGGCTGTTCCTGCTGAATTGTGCTTAGTACAGGGGAATACCTATGCTGCCATAGTTTTATGGTATCTCTCTGTACAGGCTATGAGCAAACTTAGGGGCTGTTCCTGCTGAATTGTGCTTAGTACAGGGGAATCCCTATGTGCCATAGTTTTATGGTATCTCTCTGTACAGGCTATGAGCAAACTTAGGGGGCTGTTCCTGCTGAATTGTGCTTAGTACAGGGGAATCCCTGTGCTGCCATAGTTTTATGGTATCTCTCTGTACAGGCTATGAACAAATTCAATAGGCTGTTCCTGCTGACATAAGCTGTTGACATAGTGTTGTGATCACTACACAGAAAACCTAGCACCACTCCATCTCTGGATTCTTCGATTTTTAAATTACTGTGAAGGAAACCAAATTTGACTTATTTAGTAAAACCTGCTGGACAGCATTTCTCAGCAAATACCAGAAACCAGATAGGGGCCTCTCAGTTTGTATTTCAGACCCAGCATGCCCTGCAGATATGGAAGATCCTTAGTATCAAGGCAAAACAAGCAAGCAACTAGGGGTAGGCAGGGTGGGAGGAGGCAGGTACCTCTTCTAGCTCCGGGCATTGTCCCCCTCACTACAGCTCCCATGAAAGGGTGAAATGTAAAAAAAAAAAAAGTGAAAAAAGAAAAGGTTGCTAAATAATAATAATAATAAAAGAATATTCTGTACCACAGGCTAAAGTTAATTCAAGGTGATAATCTCCTTTAATAATGAATAGGCATCAAATCTCACAGCCTGCCCATAGCCCCCCTCTACCCCCTGCTGAAATGCTCACAGGTGCCTGTATGGATTGACTGTGACTATGTTTGCCTACAGGCACATAGATTTATGGTGTTTATGTTGATTCAAATATCTCCTCATTCCCAGGCTGCACTGCTCCAGTACCAGAGACATACACTCTGGGGCATATTTATTATATTGTGTAAGCCAACATCACCAATGATGTTGCCCATAGCACCCAATCAGATCTTTGCCTTTGTTTTCTAACTTGTAGGTGTCTGTTGAAATCTAATTGCTGATTGGTTGCTATGGGCAACATCACTGGTGATGTTGGCTTACACACTATAATAAATATGCACCTCTGTGTATCGATATAGCCCCCTGCATACATCTTTATAGGCGAAACTTCACCCAAAAACAGTTTTTTTTGTTATAATGAAAGAAAATATAATTCTAAGCAGCATTTCAGTTCTAAAGCCGGCCATACACGCACATTATTGTAGGAAACTAGGTTTTGTATGATATTCGGTGAATGTATGGTGGATTGACCAGGCGACCGATATCGCAAAAGCCTTGGAATATCGGTTGTCTTGTTGAATGGGCGCCATTCACTCAAAGCGGAGGTTAAGCTTTCTTTGCTTATATGCTATTGGCTGTGTTTTTGTTGGGAGATGGAAACTGGAGGGGGTTGGACCAGGAAAGACTTTTCTGGGGATGGTGAATTGGTTGGGAGGTGGTGAAAGGAAGCCGTATGGACAAACACAAGACTTTGCAAACCGGCCTTTGATTTGGTGTGTTTGGTGGGGAGTTGCCAATGGACAGACGGATGGACTCTGCGGGCTGGAGGGATATGGGTGGGTTTGTGGGGTTTGTTTTGGTTATGTTTTGTCATGATCTGTGAAATGTGCATGATTTGTTGATTATTCATTGTAAAGTGATATTATAAATAAAAAAATCCTATATATTATGAACCTATCTAGTGCTACCAACCCCTATTTCTGTAGGGAAATGAGAGCAGAGCAGGCAGTAACCCTTCCAACACTTTCCCCTGTCTCTTCCCCTATATATTAGGTACCTATCTAATGCTACCAACCCCTATTTCTGTAGGGAAATGAGAGCAGAGCAGGCAGTAACCCTTCCAACACTTTCCCCTGTCTCTGTCCCAATATATTAGGTACCTATCTAGTGCTACCAACTCCTATTTCTGTAGGGGAATGAGAGCAGAGCAGGCAGTAACCCTTCCAACACTTTCCCCTGTCTCTGTCCCTATATATTAGGTACCTACCTAGTGCTACCAACCCCTATTTCTGTAGGGAAATGAGAGCAGAGCAGGCAGTAACCCTTCCAACACTTTCCCCTGTCTCTGTCCCTATATATTAGGTACCTATCTAGTGCTACCAACCCCTATTTCTGTAGGGAAATGAGAGCAGAGCAGGCAGTAACCCTTCCAATACTTTTGTCTTGTCTCTGTCCTGTTTACCCTATTCATATAAACCATCCTAATTCAGACAGCCCCTTTCTTGATCCCTTCCGTGTTTGTAGAAAAATTGTATCAGAAGTATAGGAGCATTCTAATTGGCTTTCCCAACGTTAACATCTTTTTCACCAAAATTCATTGAATGATCTGTTATACAGATAGCTAGAATCTCAGCCATAAAGCAGGGTAGGACTGCTGCTTACAATGGGTATCAGATAGGATCTGTGCCACTGTTACAGAATGCTCTGTTATACAGATAGCTAGAATCTCAGCCATAAAGCAGGGCAGGACTGCTGCTTACAATGGGTATCAGATAGGATCTGTGCCACTGTGACAGAATGCTCTGTTATACAGATAGCTAGAATCTCAGCCATAAAGCAGGGCAGGACTGCTGCTTACAATGGGGATCAGATAGGATCTGTGCCACTGTGGCAAAAGAGGGGGACATTTAGTGCTGCTACTCTTTAAACTAAGGCAGGGATCCAAATTAGCATGCAAACCAGACTCCCCCAATATCAGAGCTTAACCAAGTCACAGGCAGACTTCTCCTTTAGGCCTGAGGCTTTATGGAGTTTGGATTTAGAAAGTAAAGGTGCTTGACATTAAAACTTTCATTTCTGAGCTATAAAAGCCCAGCAACCACCCCAGAGCTAAGGGATTAAGTGCATGGAGCACACGAGGTATGAAAAGTCCCCTTAACCCTGCACGGTTTTGCCTGAAGAAAGCACTATTATATGCCGGTGTTACAGTGGATCCAGATGTACTCGGGCTGCGCAGCTCTGCAAGGTAACCCCAAGGTGCTGAAAGATATATAGCGTTTGATATAAAGCGAGTGGGAACATTTATATGCTTAAAGTCATTTAATGACTCTATTAAAAAATACCCAGCGCACAAACACACACTGCGAATGTTTCCCTGAAATAGTAGGGGTTTTCACAGCGCCATAAATCACCTCCACTGGCTCTGTCTTTCCACCCCAGAGGTCTTATACGGCGTGTAATATTGTGTCCGGGAACATTTCCAAAATGGCCTATCCAGGCTTGGGCCCTATACTGCGTGAAAGAAAACACATTCTTAAAGGCAACCAATGGAATCAGCCGTAATTCGGTTATACTATGTGACATGTTCAAAAAGAATAATAGGAAAGTTGTTACAAGCATTTTGTATGATATATCGTGCCCTGCTGTCCATCCTGCTCCAAAGGGTGAGCGACATGTGTTATTTTGACCCAGTCACTACTTTGCTGCGCTGCTGCTCCCATCTTGCTTCTACAGGTCGGGCAACTGTGAGATAATGAGTAGTGATGGGGGAAATGTTTCGGCAGGCATGGATTCGCGGCGAATTTCCGTGTTTCGCCATTAAAAAAAATTGCAGCGGAAAAATTTGCTGCGTGTCCAAAAATTGTCGCAAGAATAGTTGCGCGTCCAAAAATTGTCTCAAGAATAGTCTTCAAAAGAATAGTCACGAGTCAAAAGAATAGTCGTGGTCGGCAAAAAAATAGTTGCGCGTCAAAAGAATAGTTGCGGGCGACAATTTTTTTTTTTTGCCCCGTGACATTTTCGCCGTTTCGCGAATCTTTCAAAAGATTTGCAAATTTTTCAGCAAAGCGAAACAGGACAGATTCGCTCATCTCTAATAATGAGTTATGCGCTCACAATAGATACATATTGCCCTACTGGCTCCATTAAAGCCCTACGGTCTCCATCCTGCTACAAAGGGTGGGCAACAGTAGTGCAGTGTGTTATGCCAACCCAATGGCTACCATCTTGCCCTGCTATCTACATCATGTCCTATTGTCTCCAACCTGCTACACTCTCTCCATGTTGCTAAACAGGGTGGCAAGACTGATATAATGTGCTATGCTTGCCCAATGGCTACCATCTTGCCCTACTATCTAAATCATTTCCTATTGTGTACAACCTGCTACACTGTCTCCATCCCGCCCCACTGTCTCCATGTTGCTGAACAGGGTGGCAAGACTGATATAATGTGCTATGCTTGCCCAATGGCTACCATCTTGCCCTACTATCTAAATCATGTCCTATTGTCTCCAACCTGCTACACTGTCTCCATCCCGCCCCACTGTCTCCATGTTGCTGAATAGGGTGGCAAGACTGATATAATGTGCTATGCTTGCCCAATGGCTACCATCTTGCCCTACTATCTAAATCATGTCCTATTGTGTCCAACCTGCTACACTGTCTTCATCCCGCCCCACTGTCTCCATGTTGCTGAATAGGGTGGCAAGACTGATATAATGTGCTATGCTTGCCCAATGGCTACCATCTTGCCCTACTATCTAAATCATGTCCTATTGTGTACAACCTGCTACACTGTCTCCATCCCGCCCCACTGTCTCCATGTTGCTGAATAGGGTGGCAAGACAGATATAATGTGCTATGCTTGCCCAATGGCTAACATCTTACTCTACTGCCCCCATTGTGCCCTTTTTTCTCCATCTTGCTTTTATACCTTCTGCTACCTGGCCTTTCTACCAACAACTAATATTCTGCTGGGCACACATGGGTAGCACCTAGGGTGTTCAGCACCTATTTGAATCCCCCCTAAAGACAGCTTTGCCCCCAACCCTTTTACACAAAGGCAGGGAGACAATCACCCACCCACCTATCCATGGTCTCGTCTCATTTGCCCGTAGGGGCCAGTTCATAACTGGTCGCGTCCCTTTCTTGTTCCCCAAAGAACTCCTGACTGGATGCGCCCGCCCTTTCAGGTGGTAAAAATGCAGGTTTAAAGGTTTTAAAGTTTTGCAGCTGGGTGCATCGCTGGAATCCGTGCATTGCAGGTAAAGGGAGTATATTTAACCCCTGGATGGCAACAAGGTTCAATTTGGGTAACCCCATTATGTACAATACAAGCAGTCTGTGCTGCGTATGGGAAAGGAAGCTGCCATACTGATGATAGTATATGTATTACTCTTTGGTTTCCAGTGGATGGATTTACTACTGTGCCCTAATGTACAATAATCTCGACAATCCTGTGCCACCTCCTAAGGGCGGAAGTGCATGGTCAACCCTGCCCTGCCCACGCTGCCCTGCCCACAATGCCGCTTTCCTTAATTTAAACACACTGCTGGGGCTACGAGAGGCAGGACAGTACATTTTGCTTTCTTACCTGGTAAGAGCTGAACTTCAAGATTAAAACAGCTTTTAAAATGGCAGGTGTTCCTTAGCAGTGCAGGGGTCTCTTTGCTGCCTCTAGAGGGGGGCACCTGAATTGCAGTTCTTACCTTTCAGAATCAGGAAGTAATAGACAGGAACAGGAAACAGGTAAATGACTGCAGGAAACATATAAACTTCTTGTTCTATTTACTACCAATGAATTAAACTCATAATTACCCCATATCATTGAATTGATATATTAATTAAGGTGAATAACAATTCTTCATCCACCGGCAAAAAATTGTTAAGGAAGGTGAAAAAAAGGGCAATAAAGGGGCTTATATTATAAACACACAGGCTGTGCTGTTTTTACTCAGGTTCCATTACTTTGGGCAACATATAGTTGTATTCTCTGAGCATAAATATTTATACAGGGATTAGGTAGGACTGGTGGGCGGCTCACCCTCAAAACTCCATTTAACTGCAAGTGTTGAGCTCACCCCCCGAGCAGAACTACTGAGTCGCACCGAGTCAAATCAAGAGTCAGGTTTCAGCCTCCGACACTGGAACAGACCCTCTAAAGGAGGGATTTATAAGCAATGGAAAATAACTGGGGAAAAAAGGAGGAAGGGAAAAGGAAAATAAAGTGGAGTTCTTGGGCTGGGGATACCCTCTTATTTTCCAGCACTTCATTTTATAATATATATTATATTTAACTTGCCTTCCTGTAGCAACTCTACTAATGCTATAAATATCACACTCCTACCAGGGCCTTCATAGTAGTAATGGTTTGGCTTCAAAGGTCAGCCTGTTACACTAAGAATTATGGGAATTTGTCATTGTGGTCAGCATCTAGCCTAGAATAGGGCAGTTAACTAGATGGCCCTGATAAAGAACTTGACAACTGGACAAAAGCAGCCTCAGTCCTATGTAGAGTCTATGCCTTGTTGCAGATTTCCTGAAGGGGATGATGGAGCAGAAGAACTATAATATATTGGGACAGAGACAGGGGAAAGTGTTGGAAGGGTTACTGCCTGCTCTGCTCTCATTTCCCTACAGAAATAGGGGTTGGTAGCACTAGATAGGTACCTAATATATAGGGACAGAGACAGGGGAAAGTGTTGGAAGGGTTACTGCCTGCTCTGCTCTCATTTCCCTACAGAAATAGGGGTTGGTAGCACTAGATAGGTACCTAATATATAGGGGCAGAGACAGGGGAAAGTGTTTCCCATTAAATACATGACCATAAATGCAGATTTAGACAGCCACCCCCCCCCCCTCCCCAGATGGCAGAGGCTTGGAATTGAGGATGGGAAGTGATTGTCAGGAAGGGATCAGTCATTGTGATAGAGCAAATTCATTCCATGCTGCAAAATTAATAAGGATTGTATAAAAGATGAAGCTGAATGGGTCTCAGTAATGTTGGTCAGTAACAATTTTGATGATATATTCTCCCCGGTGAGGGGCCTCTGACCTGAGCAAGCGCCTATCCTCATATTTATCATTTAGCAGAGACAAATCAATGCATTTTATGGAGCAGAACTAGCCAGGAACATGGTGTTAGCCCAGGTCAGGGTCAGATAATGGGGGGGGGGCAGAACTTTACAAAGATTATTATTTAAATGGGATGTTGTGCTCACAGTTAACTTTTATTATGATTTAGACCAATTTCATTTTGTGTTTTAATTCTTTTTTCCTGCATTTTCCTGGTTGCCAGGCTTACTGAACTTAGCAACCTGGCATTTGTTCACTAGACAGGGCTTGAATCGACCCGTGGTCTGTAATAACAATACAGAAATAAGGGATAATTTATCATTGCATCAGGTGCAGGAGAACTAAGGGGTGCAGTTAGGGCCAATGCACCTATCGGTTTCTGTAGTTGGTTAAGGTGGTTCACCTTACGGTTAACATGTATTGTGTTAGAGAATGGCCTATTGTTAGCAACCTTTAATTGGTCTTCATTTTTGAATTTGTAATAGATTTTGAATTATTTGCCTTTTTCTACTACTGACTCTTTCCAGCTTTTAAATGGGGGTCACTAAGCCCAGCAGGCAAAAGGCTATTCCTCTGTGAGGCTCCTATTTTATTGCTACTTTTTATTATTTATTTTTCTGTTTTTCTGGCCCTCCTCTATTCATATGCCTGTCTCTCTTTCAAACCACTGCCTGGTTGTCAGGTTAAATTGGACCCTAGCAACCAGATAACTGCTGAAAGTACTGGAGAGCTGCTGAACAAAAAGTTAAATGATTTAAAAAACACAGATAATAAAAAATGAAGACCAATTGCAAATTGCAAATCAGAATATTAATCTCTATATCATACTAAAGGTGAAGAGCACAACACAGCTGGGTGCAAGGCAGACCTGGGGGGTAGCACCTTGCTCCCATTGCCACTCCTACTTGTGGGCAATCTAATGGCCATTAAAGGGGACACTTTTGAACTACCCCCCAACCTACCAAACTCTCTCACCTCTTAATTCATGGGGAAGGTGCCGGCCCATTCTGGAGTACAGAACCCATGGGCAAGATGAAGAGTGTATAAAACATGGAATTTTGCACCCTGCCATTTGTAAATGGGCCCCCTAGCTCTCTGGTTGCTGGGATGACTGGCCTTAGCAACAAGACAGAATTAGGAGCGTACCATACAATCTAATATTTAGAGCGTTTAGCAGAGCCAATGTCACTTTCCCATTAATTTGTTGCCATTTATACCCCTGCCTGGTAGCTAGTATAAATAGTCCCTAGCAACCCAATTATCCAATAAAAAACCAACAGCTTTCCCCATACTAACAGCTCATTTTAAGGGAAACTAACCCCATTTAATGCTGCTTTGGAAATCCATCTATTTTGTCAACGAGACTTCAAACTTTTATGACCTCAGAAATCAGGAAAATCCCGGATTCTCACTTTATGGATACTTATTTCCCTGGAATCGAGAGAGCTGCAACGCTGCATTTTTATGTGGAAAGAAAAGGGAACAAACGATTCCTGGAAATGTCTCAGGCAAAGAAAAGGTGCACTTAATACCCCTCGGCTTATCTGTGAGTTGGGCCCCGGCGCCGCCGGCGGTGTTAAGTGAAAATATCAATCCCTTTGTTTCTCTAACCAGCACCTTCTTGGAGCTGGGGGTGCCGGGTGTTGCTTTTATTGATCAGCTGGAAGCTAAACAGAACATATTGGAGCAAAGGGTTGAACTTGATTTCTATGTTTGTTTTCAGCCTCCACTACTATGGCACCACGTGTCGCCTTTACGCTTCTCGTGTCCCACAATGCTTAGTGTGCCCGGGGGCACGGCAAGCACCCACGTGAGGCTACACCTGCCCTACAGGAATGCAGGAACCACCCATCAGATCCCTGCAAGTTCTGGCAGTGCCAGGAGACAGCGGGGCTTCAGACGAGAGGAGGAATCCCAAAATAAACCTCATTTTCTCCCTATTAATCATCATCCTACAGAGATGACTCCTGTGTCTGCTGCCTGTTCCCTTACAAACTGTCTGCAAATAATAGTTTGACAGATGGAGCATAATGGGCTTAGCATGTGGGAGGCGCTGGCAATACCTTTGGCTTTCTGATTCCCTATGGAAAGGGAAGGGGTCCCACTATGTAATCTGAGATTTAGAGACTGCTAACCATTCTTTCACTCTTTCTCTCTTCCCTTCATCTCCTATACTTTCTCTCTCCTTGCCTGCTTCCTTAGCTCTCGTCCTCTTTTATTCTCTCCTATGCTTGTCCTGTCCACTCTTATCCTACTTTTTTCTATTTTTCTCATCGTTTGGCCTTACTCTCCTTAATCCTCCTTTGTCTCTCCCCTTCTATATTTCTCCTCCCTTCCCCATTTATCTCTCTCAACCTTAAACCCCTTTCCCTTATCCTCTCCCCTATCTTTTATCCGGTCTCCTTTCCTCTTCTATTATCCTCAACTGTTTGGCCTTCTATATTTCTGTCTTTCTAACCCCCTTCTCCCCAGCTATTTGGCCTTACTCTCCCTCATCTTCTCTCTTCTTTCCTCTTCCGTGTGTCTCATATTTTCTCCATTTGTCTCTCTGTTCTCTAACCCCCTTTCCCTTCTCCCCTCTCCCTTTGTTTCTCATCCCCATCTCCCCTTTCCTTTTCTATTCTCCTCCAGCTGTTTGACCTTACTCTCCCCCGTCCCCGCTCTTCACTCCCATTCTATATCTCTATCTGCTCCCCATTTGTCTCTTTGAAAGGGTAACCCACTTTTACCTTGTGCTTTCCTCTGTCACTCCTCCTCTTATACTATGCCTTCTCTCTCCCCATTTTATTCTACCTAGTTCCTCAGGAAGGGGTTACAGGGGGCGCTACTGCCCCAAGTCATGAATATGTATATGTCAAAATATCCACTGACCACAATAGACTTGAGCAGGAGAGTAAAGTGAAGTTAGCTTGTAGATACCCCATCCCATACCAGAAGCTCAGGGATCTGCATTAAGTATTATTAAACCCTAGATCCTGGAATTTAATGGGGTGTCAGACTAAAGCATCACTGCTTTTGGTGCTTCTGCAGGAATTGGGTGTGGATTTGCATTGTTCCATATCTAGATTTGTAATAATAATATAAGTTCCATGTATTTAATAACCATCTGTCCCCATTTTTAGAGTGTAAGCTTTTTTTGGGCAGGGTCCTCCCTACCTTTTGTATAGGTTTTTGCTTGTATTTGTATGTAATCTGTATGTTCAGTGTATCCACCCATTTAGTATACAGCTCTGTGGAATATGTTGGCGCTTTATAAATACATGATAATAATAAGAATAGCAGTGAGCAATGTCTGCCTGACCCAAGCAAAGGTGAAAGCCAGTGCTCTGGCTGTAGTACAGTTACACATTGGATCATCTCATATGTTGGATTTACTCACTCCTGAGCTGTTCTGCCAAGTGCATGGAGCTAATCTCCAGGATTTGCCTTCAGGTTTAACAATCATACACTTTCTGGCCTGACTTTATATCTTACAGTTATCCTTTAGTATTAAAGCACAGGCATTTGCAGAGACTGTTTATTATTCCTATTAGTCCCTGCACCAGAGGAGCTTACAATCTAAGGTCCCTATCACACACAGCGATGGCTGCCAGGAAGGAGGGAAGTCCTCTGGTTGCAGCAGAATGCTGTTTACTATAAACCAGGGAAGTATCATGCACATACACTCATACAATACACCCAACAACAATTGCAAATGACTTTTGTGTTATACTTCCCCTTTAAACAACACTGTGCATCCTTATTTCTTATGGTGACAGACTCATTTCTGTGCTTCTTACAGTCACATACAAATGGTGCAGTTTTACAAACATTTTCAGCAGAATTACAAAAATCCACAGTGGGGTGAGATGCCGTGGCACTAACGTATATGCCAGTGACACGACTTCGCTTACGGCTCAGTCTGCAGCGGTTTTGCTATAATTCATGAAGCAGAATGTGCAGGGCTGGTCAGATGAAACGCAAGCGCTGGAAGCAGGTCTGGGTGACTTGGGAACTCTGGGGTGTTCTGGTTAGAAAAGTCAAGCTATAAATTCCCATGTACTGATGGCCAAGCGCCATCTAGTGGCCGGAGCTCAGATCAGGAGTAACTCAGAAGAGGAGTAACTATAGAGGTTGCACTAGGTTAGGGTCTTGGGTCCTAAGGAGATTACTACAGAAGCAAAATAATAGAACCGGACGGATAAAGACGCAGCATGCAGCCTTCTGACAGGCATGTTGTATTGCATGCAAATCTTTCATTTAGTTTACAAATCAGATTTTTGTATCAGTCCCATTATATTTTAACCCATGCAACTACATGCCTTTGCTGTCTAAAGTCCCATAGAAAATACCTGAACCATGTGGCACCAGAAAGTGGTTTTAAAGGGGCGACTCGTTATAAAACCGCACATCATGAAATCCACGTGTGTGTGTATATCCATATTTATTTAGTGCTATTTGTATATGCCCACTAAAGAGTATTGAAATGCACACTGCAGGGCTACAGAGAAATCAGAAGTGCAGCCCACAGCATGCTATTTAGCCATACAGGATATAGATTTGATATGCCTCCAGGTTAAAGGCATATATAGATATATATATATATATCGGCATCGACATATATAGATGCTAAACCCCTGGGTACCTACAGCAGCCCTTAGGTTTAGGTTACCTTGTCTATATATGTTTCATCCTGTGCTTAAACGAGAACTAAAGCTAGGCTTAAATGGAACATTTTATGGTAGCCTTTAGCAAGGAAGATCTGTGTCTCCAGAGATGCCCCAGTAGCCCCCTATCTTCTTTCCACATGCTCTGTGCTGCTGTCACTTACCTGAGCTTAGGGACTGACTCACAATATACTGTATATTTACAGTATAACATTTACAATACAGAACTGATTAATAATTAGTTCAGAGTCACATTTCATAGCAGCATAGAAATCAGTGCAGTCTGCATCAATATTTAATAACCAGCCCTGTAGCATCAGCTCCTATGACAGCTGTAACCTAATGGTTGATTCCCATGAGCCCTTAGCACAGCTTTTTAGCAGCAGCCCAGAGCCCACTGAGCATGTGCAGTGCCATTGGCACACAAATGACGGCCTACTGAGGTCGGGGACTACTTTGAAGGCCTTGATCATTACAGTTATAGGGCTGTTGAACCTCTGGGCTGGTACAGTCAGTACAGTAAATACAATACAGCATTTGTATCTATGTTAAACTCTGTTCCTGTTACCTGCTGTTATTGGTTCTATAGATGTGAAGCAAAGAGTACCTGTGCGATGGAGGGAGTGTGTGTAAGGATACCTATGAGCCCATATCCTGGCATATAAGTAACCTTTATGGGAGGAGACCTGACCCGGAGACTAAACGAGTTGCGCCAATAAGAACCAAACACCAAACTGCATAAAGTCACTTTAATCTTCTGCAAATCTCTTTTCCGACTGTCAGACAGGCTGAGTATGTTACAGCACAGGACAATAAATAAACAATATTCATATTGGCGTCCGATATATACATCATCATCATCTAAACAATACAGATCTGAAAGCAGGGAGCCAGAATTTACGTCCAAGCCCCAATAATTAGAATGGGGGTGCAAGTGTTTCATGCTTTTGTTTTTTTATTGTACTTAATTGAATGCCAAGGGTATTATGGAAATCGCATCCCGCCTTCCCTTTCCTTCCATTCAGAACCAGAACATAAAATCCACAATGAAGAATATCATTTTCCTATTTGAATTTGGTTATTTGGATTCACAAGCCCCCATTAAAACAGCGGCCCATGAATATCTAAAGAATCAGACATTAAACAGGAATAAAGCGGAAGATGGAAACAATCATGTGACTCTGGAGTTGCCCTAATAATGCTGCCCTAACGACCATGGCGGGCGATCGTAGCGCAACAGCCGAATCAATAGAGGCAGAGTTAATATTACAGTAATAAGCCCTGTTACAAAGGAAGGCTTTGTTTAAATGGAGTGGGGAAAATGGCACCAATATTGATCACATTTTGAAGTACAATTAAAAAGAAAATCCATGGACGCTAATTTTGGCACCTCATAATGCAGTTCCAAATAATTTATTATGAAGTAGAGACAAATAAAGAGACAGTTTCACATAAATACATGGCACTTGGCATAAAAGTGCAGAGCTGGTTCCCTTAGTGCCCAGAGAGTGGTGTAGTTGTGCAAGTTCCCTGCTGCAAGCTACAGACCCAGGCCAGTGAGTCACGCCGCTGACCCAGTGCCAATGAGTGGACACGCCGGCGGTGAGACACAGCGTGAGTCATTAGGTTGCACCAGAGGGAGGGGGCACGGTAATTAACATTTCATATCTTAAAACAAAGGCTATGGAAATGATGTTATTAATGATTTAGCATTGATATACATTTATAAAGAGCCAAAGGTTAGGCTTTTACATGAATTTCCAGATTCTTATCGCGCCGCGGTGGAACCTTTTTACAGCCAGTTCAGTTTGGGTTTCATACCTGGTAAAGCTGCAATAAACATTAAAAGCAAATTTAAAAGAACAAAGTCTGCCTTTAGCCTGAAGGAGCGGAAATAAACGCATGGGGGTGAAGTTTACGGGAGGTTGAGTAACCCTTTGCAACCAATCAACACGTAGCATTAACTGGTTAGCTGTTGGAAGGCAAACATCTGATTGGTCACTGTGGATTGCTACATCTGGGCAACCATTGTCCTTTTAATTATATTAGCCAGTATTATATATTAAATATACTTTTAATTCCAGCCTTGATTCATACACAGACACTTCACCTTAGAACAACTTTTTAGCATGTGGCAGACAGTTGCATCCAAAGACAATAAGACAATTTGGATTTGATTGTCCCTCTATAGCTCTTTTGTTCTGTGACCCAGCTTTGGGCCAAATGACCCTGTCAGTCTAGTGACAAACATGCCACAATATGGGCAGCAACTCCCCAGCAGAATCGTTGGGTTTGGATGCCAAGTCCCAAACCTTGAGCCAAGGGGAGCGGCCCATCATAGGACTGGCAAGTTTATAAGCGTTGGGCACTTAGCCTACGACTGAATGCCCCAGGGCGTGAAACGCACATAGTCTTTTGTGCTAGTTGAATAAAACCTTTTGTACGATGGCCTGTTGGTTGGAGTTATTGGAGTTTCAGTCCAGTTAAGTTCTTTACAGTGTTCCACTCCCAATGGCTGAAGGTTTGTATCTTGGCACCCAAACCTACTGCCGAGCAGGCCTACTTTTCAGCATAGCAGAGGTTAATTTTCTTTACGGTATGGGTTTTACTGACAAGCTCACATCTGACAAATATTAGAGTCTTTTCAGAGCATTGGGGGATTTTACTCTTCTGCCTGCTACTATAGGGAGTCAATGATGCCCTGCGACACTTGGCAGGAAAGCAAAGTACCCTGAGCTGGGCAGCTTGTTGTGCTGGAGACTATGCACCCTAGTTTGGCTACGCTTTCCCTTTCCATTGACTCATATGGACCCCCCTTCCTGGTTGTACCAATTCAACTGCTCCTTCTATTGTAGATGTGGCCTTATATTGTGCCACCCAAGACCCAGGCCTATCCCCAGTTTCCTTTTAACCAACCATAGCTTAGTAGTAGATGGAGCTCCATGTTTACAAAGTCTAAAAAATTTCCCGGCCCAACCCATAAAAGTGACTTGGTGTATCATGTATTTCTTCACATCTTGGGGTGCCTGGGGGGCAGATATGGATCTACTAACTCCCATCAAAGTCCCATAGCTGCTAAGTGAAATCATCTACCAACCTCTACTTAGTCTAACTGCACTAGATCCGTAAAAACTACCTGCTCATCAGTTGCTATGGGTTACTAGCCCAGGTTATAAAGTTGTCAATATAGTTATATTCACAATCTCTTTAAAGCCAACAACATAAACTAACAAGAACATGCGGATTATTTCTTCTGCCCCTGGCACTTTATTGCTGAATGACCAGACGACCACGCGGCCATGTTGTCTGTTGCAGCGATATTCAAGTAAAAGCTACTATCCCATAATGCTTGTGAGATCTATTTCTATTTAGTCGAGTGGCATGTAGACTGCGTTACCCTTGATCATCATAGTAATAAATTAAATTACTGCATGTTAATATCAGTGATAGGAATTAGAAAAAAAAAAATAATTTGCTGAATTTCTGTAAACACAATGTTCCCCTCCGGTGGCCATATTTGTAAGCCCCAGGGATATCTGCCTCTGTAAGGCCACCGTGCACTTCAACAGACTATGGTCATTGGCTTTGATTTGTGAGATTTAAAGGGGTTGCAGAGGAGGCTGTGAAATGTAATAGAATAGTTTGGTGTTAATCTTTATCTCTTTCTAGTTTCCACAAATATTCCCTTTTTCTGGGAGAACAGACACCAGAAACAACAAAGTAATGCTAACGAGTCATGCCTCCAGTGATCTGATTGGCCCCAGAGCTTCTACGACAAAGCCCCGGATCCTCTTCTTTCTTCCGAGAAGGAATCATTGTTCATCACCGATTGACATTCTGTTCCAATGCCCAATATCCCTTTTGTTCATAAAAGCAGCATCGAATATTGGCTAACGGCACAATCCACATGACAATCCAACTAGGTTGGCAAATTGTTCTTCACTGTCCCTCCATTAGAGTTTCGGTAGTTAAGAGTCTAGGATGTCAGCTTGGAGTAATTGGGAGGTGAGAATTTCCTTCTCAGATACTTGAGAACATAGAGGGGCAGGCAACTGACCAACGTGATTGAGGTGACTTTCCAGAGGAATGACAATGTAGCAATGAAGTAGACATCTAAGGGGGACAAGATAAAATGTTTAAGACTTTTTGTGTACATTTTGACTGGGGGAATAATTAACTTATAATAAGGCTATAGATATATAGAAACATTGGGTTAATAGTCCCCCTGCTATAGTTCCAGGGGTACCCAGGGCACAAATAAGCACTCACCCCAAATCTTCCCCTAACTGGCCTTCAGGCTGGGCCCCCTTAGCTCATAACAAGGTTACAGATATATAGAAACATTGGGGTAACAGTCACCCTGCTATAGTTCCAGGGGTACCCAGGGCACAAATAAGTACTCACCCCAAATCTCCCCCTAACTGGCCTTCAGGCTGGGCCCCCTTAGCTCATAACAAGGTTATAGATATATAGAAACATTAGGATAACAATCACCCTGCTATATATATATACCTACTTTATATATAAAGAACTTATAAATGACAAATTATTATTAAATATAGAATTTACACAGTTTCCGTCAGTGCAGGCAACACTACAATGAATATTCCGGAAGGTAGAAAGGCCACAGGCTATGAGAAGTACTAGTAAGTATATGTAGGGAGGATAGCCTTTTCACATTGCGTTTGATGTCAGGAAGAGACAGGACATCCCCTTTTCCCTAGCAGGATACACAATTCACATTGTGTTGGGTTCCCTCCACCTCAGGGCTGAAAACCAATCTATCCTGACAGCCTCTTATGCTGTATCAAAGTGCCACAATGATGTAGGGTGACAGTTGAATCAACATGAAAAGAAGTTATTGTACAAAAAATAAATACAGGAGATTGCCTCAATGAATTGTATACATGCAGAAGAAGTTCATTTCTAGTTAGTTCATTAATTATATAAGGGAGGCTAAAGGGGATCTATCGTATATTGATTCCATGTAACCTTTGTATTAAAGAAATGTATTTTAATCCAGCTAATTCCTCAACAAGCCGACTTACCTATGAATTCGTGTAAGAAGACCAAAGATGCCACGTAGCAGGAAAGACTGAGGAGCTCGGCAACGATCATTAACCAGTGCCATGTCTGGATGGTCAGGGCCACCATGAGAAGCTCTGTGAGTATTAGAGATGTGAAGGAAATGGCCACGATGTGGACAAACTCTGACTCAAACAGAAGTAATGCCCCATACATGATGATACTTCCTGCAAAGGAAAAATAGATGCCTTATTGCAAATAGCCAATGATTCTTCAGTCATCATACGTCACAGACTACTGTAGTGAAGGAAAGCCTCTGGGGCAGTGCTGTCAAACTGGTGCCCCCGTCCCCCTTCTGTTGCACCCCCATTAAAATGGGGCTGTCTGCCCTATACTGTCTGTGTGTGCCATACTCTGCCTGCCCTATGCTCCGTGTGTGCAAATAGGCCCACTACAGTAGATATTTCTGTCCAGATGGAGAACATCTGATTAAATATATTTAATGGACTATATGCCACATTCTGTAGGTTCTACTCAACCATGATCACTTCACATCCCTTGAAAAGAGCTGCTGGTCTACTGGCACCATTGATAAGCATTTGGATCACAGGTGGAAGATGTCAACAAGTAGACTGGAAGTGGTCCTGGGTAGGTATCAATATTTGGCTGCCACCACAAGCACCGCCAATTCAAAATTCCACATGTGCCATAGACCTTAGACCTCAAAGCACGCTTACCTTGATAGATACTGATCAAAACCCAAATGAGAAATGTTTTGTATGACAAAGGTCGGCCCTGGAAAAGAGTTTGGAAAGAGGAAAAAATGTCAGCAATAGAAATGTCAGGTCCCAGCCGGTTCCCAGCTTTGCATACTATGGCCTTGGCCGACTGCGTATTACTCAACATAATTCAATATTCAGTGTTGGTTTATAGATCTTCACCTATGTTTACAATCTTCTATACAAGAGAGGAACACACTTACTTTAAGTAGGTCTTTGTAGAGTTCGGGATACAACATTGCGACTTCTGATTTCACATCTTTGTCCAAGACCAGGGAAAATACTGGGAACATTGTATAGATCGTAGAATATCTACAGGGTTACAAACAATATAGTAAGTCACTGACTGCTTGCTGAATCTATTTTTGTAACCACCTCCATGACTTCATCTGTAGATCCTTACCCCAATAACTTGGGATACTCAATACTGATCTGGCTGCTCCCTACAATGGAGATACCATAGCTCATAGATCTTTTGTGATACATTTTGACGGGCACCATGAACTCATTAGGAATACAGGGCTGCAGTCAATTAATAGACTTGATTGTGTTGACCATGAACTGAATGCCTTCAAAAATAGTTTTGGCTTTAGTACTGGGGGGATAGTCTTGGCTATAAACCTTAGACACAGAATGCTGACTCATAAATCATAACATTGTTATTAAGTCATGTTGGATTTTAAGTGCATCCACCTAAATTAACAAGGAAACTTAGCAATGCTGTGAAGAAATGATATAAATCCATTTAAATGAAAGTTGTGCTACATGCTTTGTCTGCTTACTCTACTACCAGTCAAGTTCTTTACTACCTAACAGAATCTTGGTTGGTAGGTGGATGATCTGCACTTACAAGACTAGCAACCCTGTATAACAGACTAAATATACAACTAGTCCTAGTTTCGGGCTATAGACTTGTTCTTCCTGATTCAGTTCCCACAGAGCAGGAATCGTGCCTAAGTCAGACAGAGGAGTTGTTGGCCACACACCAATACTCCATCCGTTTCGGATCGCACAGGGCCCCATGAGGCCACAGATTTACAGAAATCTGCTGTTAGAAAGAGCTGCATTAGGGTGGGGGGCCGGACTCTCAACCAAGCTAACATAAAGGGTCGGCGAGGAAGGGTGGAATAAAGGAAATTGAAAATAGTAAGCAATTAATCTTCTAACTGCTTCCTTATTCCTTCCCTGTAACACAAGTGAAAATAGCATTATTGGGATATGGGAATTGTTTGCACTTAGGTCTCCACAAACTTCTCACAAAGTAACAAAACTAATGTAACGGTTGGTCTTTAGACTGATTTCCAGCTCAAAACCCTGAATCCAGACTCATTGTGAGAATAAGGACTAAATGCCTTGGTCATAATCACCCTATAGGTTGCACCCACTTTATCACATGTTACTGAGGAGACACTGGCTCGTAGGCTTATGCTACATGGGGTGATTACTGGTATTGGCCAAAGCATACAAATACATTGTTAAACCCCCTAAATAGTGCTCTGCCACCTACTATTGTGATGAATCACATTCAAGTGCTAATTCAGGTGTAGAAGAATTTTTCGGGTCAAAATTGGCTGAAATTTGAGGTTTGTGGTGCTTTCACCCAATTTACTTTGAACACAGTGGGAGGCAGCAGGGGACAAACTAAGGGATGGCAGAAAAACACAATTTGATGATGACTTATTACTCTTTCTTTGCATCACTTCTGGAATAAAGACAAGACATTCCTTCCTTGGAGAGAGTATTGAGTAAAGCGTAAAGGACTTTACAAGTTTATTCTATATTTTCCTCCTATGACAAACTGTAGGCAGAATAAATACCACTGCTGAATCCCACTGGAACTCACAATGTGCACAAAGAAGTGGCAGAAAATCAAAGTACTCACCCAATAATAAGGAACCCTTGGTACAACGGCACAGAGGCAAAGTAAAATACAGATGAGAAGACGGCCTGAAAAAAATATCACATATGCCATTACTTCATAGATTCTCATGGGTCTGCAACAGTAGACGTTTCCCAGTCCCCTTCCCTAACTACATGTTTGTTTGGCTCTTTGTGTGACGCCGTATAACGTTATGGGTAGGTCTTATTGTCTTATTGTGCCCCTTTATGATTAGATTGTACAGTAGGAACAAACTGAATCTAATAAAGGGCACCAGTATGTTAAGTAGGGTTAGACTGGCCTTTCTGAATTTCATGAAATCTCCCACTGGGACCCACTGTATGACAGATCCATTCTGCTCTACATTTTATATCTACTGGTACAAAGATTAGACCATAGATGTCAGGATTGTTGCTAAGCCCTAAAAGGCTAAGTCTGACACTGATGCTAAAGGGAATTTTAAAAACTGCTTCCGTGAAAGCAATAGGTCACAGCCTTCTGGGCATATTACTGATGTACACACTTAGTAGGTTGGCTTCATTATTATCTTAAATGGGGAAAACTGAGTTACAGATAAAATAAACTTCCTAATTAAATTACCACTGTGTGGGCTCCTGGTAGCTTTAGAATTCAGAGTATCACTCATGTATTATAAGGGATAATGTACCCCCTACTGTAAATGATAAGGATATTAGCAGTCACTGAGGGGTTCTGTGCCCATATAAAGGCACAAGGCTGCAGGCTGAGTTATACAGGGAACTCTGAGTATCACTCATGTATTATAAGGGATAATGTACCCCCTACTGTAAATGATAAGGATATTAGAAGTCACTGAGGGGTTCTGTGCCCATATAAAGGCACAAGGCTGCAGGCTGAGTTATACAGGGAACTCTGAGTATCACTCATGTATTATAAGGGATAATGTACCCCCTACTGTAAATGATAAGGATATTAGCAGTCACTGAGGGGTTCTGTGCCCATATAAAGGCACAAGGCTGCAGGCTGAGTTATACAGGGAACTCTGAGTATCACTCATGTATTATAAGGGATAATGTACCCCCTACTGTAAATGATAAGGATATTAGAAGTCTGTGGCACAAGGCACAAGGCTGTTATACGGTCAAATATCATTCCCTATGGTGCACCAGTGATCAACAGGCAAAAATAGGTTTTCTACACCTATGCCCTCAATCACCACCTGTTTCTTAACCAATTAACCTCTGTCTACTATGGGATCTCCTCTTCCACTTCCCAAACCCTGACAGCCCATAAGCCTTAGGCAGGAAAAGAAACAGACAGTTGCCTGTGCAGTATATACGATAGCAGTGAGTTTATATGAGGTGACGGGGCCGGCGTAGTACAACAATGACCCGGGGTTAATGTTTACCCTCCAGAGAGGAAATATAAGCTGGAAGTGTAAAGTATTGTATAGTACCAGTAATTCTGGATATCCTGCGTTGAATAATATGCCATAATTCATGCCCTGGAAAACTTTGCATTTGGCATTTCAAACAAAACATAAAAAGCTGAACAGAACAATTGCCTGAAATATGAAATTCATAGTGTAAAGATGATGGATGGGGCCACAGTTATATAATGGAATAGAGCCCATTCTCTGGTAGGCTACGTGTTTAAAGTGACCCTGCTGCCTTTTGAAATGTACACAAAGATCCTTTACATCCATTTTCCAATTTCTGTCTGTCTGTCGTCTATCTGTCTCTCTCTCTCTCTATTTCTATCTATCTATCTATCTGTGTGTGTCTCTCTCTCTCTCTCTCTTTGTATCTATTTATTTGTGTGTCTACTTATCTGTGTATCTATCTATCTATCTGTGTGTCTCCCTCTCTTTGTATCTATCTATCTATCTATCTATCTATCTATCTATCTCCCTCTCTATGTATCTATATATCTATCTCCCTCTCTATCTATTTATCTGTGTGTCTCCCTCTCTTTGTATCTATCTATCACCTATCTATCTGTGTGTCTACTTATCTGTGTGTCTCTCTCTCTATGTATCTATCATTTGTATGTCTATCTATCTATCTATCTATCTATCTGTCTATCTATCTATCATCCATCCATCTATCTGTGTGTCTATCTATCATCTATCTGTGTGTCTATCTATCTATCTATCTATCTGTGTGTCTCCCTCTCTTTGTATCTATCTATCACCTATCTATCTGTGTGTCTACTTATCTGTGTCTCTCTCTCTATGTATCTATCATTTGTATCTATCTGTGTGTCTATCTATCTATCTATCTATCTATCTGTGTGTCTATCTATCTATCTATCTATCTATCTATCTATCTATCTATCATCTATCTATCATCATCTGTGTCTATCTATCTTCTGTGTGTCTGTGTGTCTCTCTCTCTTTGTATCTATCATTTGTATGTCTAGTATCTGTGTGTGTCTGTCTATCTATCTCTCTGTGTGTCTACCTCTCTTTGTGTCTATCTATCTCTGTGTGTCTACCGATCTGTGCGTCTGTCTGTGTGTCTGTCTACAACAATGGTATTTTATTCCCTAACGAGGCTTTGTAACAAAAACCTGTTCTAGACTGTCACAGGGATATTAAACCTCACACCCAACAGAAGCTAATCAGAATTTAGCTCTGATCTGTCTTTTGCAGTTAGCATGAATGTAATTGTGAGGGAAGCAAACCTGCAGCTGCTTGGGGGCCCGCAGAGAGAGGGGACACAGGAAGTATCTGCGCCCCCCAACAGCACTTCTTGCTATTCCCTTCTCTCCCCCCCACCCTGTATTTAAATGTAGTGATGAATAAAAATGGTCTGCTTCGCTTCGACAACCTCAAACCAATGTTTTGATGCTATTATCTATTATAAATCTATTTATAAAAAAATAGGGAGAGCATATGCCATAAATGAGAGCACTGATGGATCCAGAGCGCCCTCTACTGACATTCAATGATCCCTATGAGGGTGAAACCAGCAGCAAATATATTTTCCAGTCCTGCTGCCTGTGTTTAGCAAGGATAGAAACCCGCTATAAACACCAGATGTAGGTTTTATTTTACGGTTATATAGTAACATCAAGGCTCAAGAAAGGTACATTGCTAATGACCCGGCAAAGCCCTAGATATAAGAAATGCTCTTTTCTACTCCCAAAAAGACAGCTTTTTAAATAAACGTCAACAAAAAAAGTTTTATTTTTTAATATCAGCTACGTGGAACCTATTTGGAATGTTCAGCGCCAGCGGATTTGTTTAGCTTGTACGACATTGTTTGAAGAAGAAAGTTATTTCCTTCAATTAAACTCTGTGAGTCACCGCATAAAGCTTCTGTCACCACTTCAATTGTGCCGTTTCCTTCTGTTTACTAACTTGGCAGTTTGGAGAATATTTGTAAAGTGCTTACCCCCCAAAAACTCACCCATTCCTATTCTTTTTCTTCATCTTAAATTGGCCACAAAAGAGAAAGGAAGAAAATGATATAGCCTGTCCCTTAAATCACTAGACTGTGACTCAGGGAATGACTGTGTTTCATTACGCGTACCATACAAAAATACAGATTATGTGCCCAGAACATTACAATCTGTGAGTTTGTATTTATACTCATGGGTGGGGGTGTGCCATATTGTTTCCCTTAGACAGTACAGTATGAGGGTACAGCTTATTGTGTGCCCAGAACATTCCTTCTCTGTATATTTGTATTTATACATATGGGAGGGAGGTGCCATATTGTTTCCCTTAGACAGTACAGTATGAGGGTACAGCTTATTGTGTGCCCAGAACATTCCTTCTCTGTATATTTGTATTTATACATATGGGAGGGAGGTGCCATATTGTTTCCCTCAGACAGTACAGTACGAGGGTATAGCTTATTGTGTGCCTAGAACATTCCTTCTCTGTATATTTGTATTTATACATATGGGAGGGAGGTGCCATATTGTTTCCCTTAGACAGTACAGTACGAGGGTATAGCTTATTGTGTGCCTAGAACATTCCTTCTCTGTATATTTGTATTTATACATATGGGAGGGAGGTGCCATATTGTTTCACTTAGACACTACAGTATGAGGGTACAGCTTATTGTGTGCCCAGAGCATTCCTTCTCTGTATATTTGTATTTATACATATGGGAGGGAGGTGCCATATTGTTTCCCTTAGACAGTACAGTATGAGGGTACAGCTTATTGTGTGCCCAGAATATTCCTTCTCTGTATATTTGTATTTATACATATGGGAGGGAGGTGCCATATTGTTTCCCTTAGACAGTACAGTATGAGGGTACAGCTTATTGTGTGCCCAGAACATTCCTTCTCTGTATATTTGTATTTATACACATGGGAGGGAGGTGCCATATTGACAAACCTGCATGGTGCTGATGCACAGGCTCCTGTGAATGACAAACTGGCTCAGTCCTGCTGATCTCTTGTAGCTGTTACGTCCGTGCACCATTAGCAACCTGCCCAAATGCTTAAACTGGGTGACGGAGAAGTCGGCAGCTAAAGATGCTTGCTTCCCTTCCTGTAACCCAAAGCAAATGTTTTTGGTGGAGATTAATGGCATTCTGACAGCTTCCATTATACATACTATAATATAAAAACATGTCAAGTTTGCTAAAATACCTACCTTTCCTTCAACTCCAACTCCACAGTCGGCTTCTTGGATCATGCTCACATCATTACCTCCGTCTCCTGCAATCCAGATAGGATATGCACTTAGTAAGTACTTTCTGTTGTTGGGGATCATTAGGTTTATTTCCAGTGTGCCAAGAATGATACAGATCTCTCCTAGCCATGGAACAGTCACTGGGGTTAGCAGTTGCCTTTCTTACCAACAGCACAGGTGAGTTTTCCTGTCCTTTCCTGCAGCAGCCGAACAATCTGAGCCTTCTGGGTGGGGGCACAGCGACAGCACACAACAGCGGGACACTGGCACGCAAGCTCCATAAACTCATACTCGTAATATTTCAGACATACCTAGTGGGATAGGTAATAAAAATCATGTTATAAGGCATACACTTTGGTTTGTAGAAGGTATTACATACCACCTCCCAATCAAAAACAAATATCTTTACTGGCAAAGTTACTGTCTCCCAAATTAGGATCTATTTGGAGCCCCCCCACGCACTGATAAAAAGGATTTCTTGAACTTTTAAAGAGTCCTTAGGACCAGAAGGCATGAGTAGAAGAAAGCATATTAGTAGGGGAGCTTTAGAATTCACATGAATCCTCACAGGTGGAGCCTATGGCAAGATCAGCTGTGACATCATATAAACCTATGTGCTAGCCCCACCCCTGCAGAGCTTTGCAGTTTAACTTTTGTTCAATCACCGCCAGATTAAGATAGCTAATGTGTCTTCCTTTATATTCCATAAATATTTCTGGACATTTAAATACCTCCAAGGAATCGCCAGATATAACTAAGGCACAGTCGTGCTTTCTCCGAAACGCATTTAGTTCCAGATGGGCTTCTCCCCGATTTGTCACCTGTAGAAAAAGAAGAAACATTTTTTAACCAAAAGATGATAATGCAATCTACAACTGGTAATATATTTAATATTGGAGTGTGGAATTTTGTAAATAGATCTCAGATAATTACTCACAGGTCGGAAAACATGAATATCCTGGTTCCTTGTCACCAGATGTGCATTCTTTGCCGTACAAGTAGCCGTCTCTAGTTTGTCTCCTGTTAACATCCAGACCTGATTCAAAACACAAACACTCTTGTGAAACAGCACAAACACACACAGATACAAGGCACCAATAGGACTGTATGTAGGAAATGCTTTAAACCAACACTGAACTGCTGAAGCTGAGTTGGTGCAATTTTGCAATTCTGCTACATTTTAAAACCTTTAGTGTTTGTGTTTTCAAATCTATGGCCTGTATCCATGGCTAATATATAAGATTCTGTATGGAACTATAAATACTTACTCACAGGGTGAGTGAGTAGTAGGGTGTAGTAGGAGGAGGCACAGAGACTTAAGAAGGTGCAAGGAAGAAAGACATGAAAAAGATTAAAGGAACTGAGGGTAAGAAATTGGCATATAAATCAGGGATGGAGCAGGAGAAAGAGTAGATGAGAGATCAGTGTAGGAGGAGAGGTAGGGGAAGTTGGCATGTAGATCAGGGAAGGAGTAGGAAGGAGAGAGTAAGTGGGCAAGTAGATCAGAAAAGACAACATGGAGATTAGTGTAGAAACAAGGGGTTGGGGGAGGAGAGTGTGGGCATGGAAATTGGGAAACAAGTGACAAAATGGGGGATAGGGCATGGAGATCAATGAAGGTGTGGAGGCAGGGAAAAGAAGGTACCAAGATTAGAGGAGAAGAAGAAGAAGGAAGAAAGCATACGGAGATCAGTAAAGGGACAGAACATAGGGGTAATGGGCAGCTAGATAAACTAATGAGAAGGTGGAAAGGAAAGATAACATGGAGATCAGTGGAGGGGCAGGGGAAAAGGCAGTAGGTAGGGAAGGAGGAAGTGGAGAGGACATAAAAAAAAGAAGTGATGTGGAGGAGAAGATGACCCAGAGACTGGAGGAAGAGTAGGAGGCTCAGTATTCAAAAGGAGGAGGCAAGAGGGGAGAGTGCATAGAAATCAGGAAAGGATGCAGAGAATCCATAGATAGCCAAGTCTCAACACAACCTTCATGAAAACATGCCTTTGTCTCAGTAATATGATTATATGCAAGTGTATTGGGTCTTTACTTCAACCTGTGATCATTGGCTGCTGTTGGTGTGTCAGCGTTCTAGTTTACAAACAGCTGTAACACCACAAGCTGAAGATGAAGATCAGCTGAAGAGTATGAGAGGGCAGAGATTCACTCTGCAATATTGGTGTTCATCATACCTTCATGCCAGCATTCCTTAGCATCTCAAGGGTAGGCCGTACGTCCGCTTGCAGTTGGTCTTCTACTCCAGTTAGGCACAGAAGCTCCATCTCCATCTCCAAGCTCTCTATCACTGTTGCTACTTTAAGGGAACGATCATGGACACTCAGCTTTGCCTGAACATACCGAGCCTTGGAAATGTGAGATGTGACAAAGGGATTGACCGGCCATTCTACAATTTATTTGATAATATCTTAATAAAGCATTGAGAACTCAATATTGAAAGGTGTTCCATCACTCATGGCTTCCCGTGGTCTATTTTATCTCCAGAGCCTGTGACTCCAAGAGAGTGTACTGAGATTTTTTTTGCATTTATACCAAAGACCCCAAGTCCATAAGGGTGTAAATATCACTTTAAGATCTCTAAAACTCCCATTGTAGGGGCACATTGCATTCTGCAGAGGTTTCTACCACTGATATATACAAATAAAAACTGCTGCAACACTACAGTGACTTGCCATAGAGAGTGTTGCAAGCTTTATATATAAAACTTACGAAATATTCTGAGTATTAGCTCAATAACCAATCAATAATACTGTAGGAATATTTGGTGGAAACTCACCTCAAAATCCTGATATTGCTCCTCAGTCAATGACTTTTTGGCCACGACAAGAACCCTTAACCCTTCTCGAGCCATATTCCCACACTGGAATCCAAAAAAATTGGGGGGGAGGGGAGGTTAATTTGAAGACCTTAAAAGAGTCACTCTAGTCAAACATAAAAGAATACTATGTCTTTAGATAAACCATAATAGAAACGGTACTGTAAAATGTTAATGTCTTTTACAGTATGGAGAAAACTATTTCAGGTATGTATTATAATAAGAAGAAGGAAGTAGCTGTAACTGCTTCCTTCCTGTTGTAAAAAAAAGTCATGCTTTAAGATGGAGGTGGCTGTTAGGTCAAACCAACTGGTTGTTCCCTTCAGGTTATGGCACCTAAAGGTTACAGAGGGTTCCAACGTCACTTTAGAACTGACAAGCTTCCCTTCCTTAGGCTTCAGCTCCCAAACCTAAACATGGAACTTATCAGATCCCCTAATTTCACGAATTCACCAGAGCTGATCACTGCCTTAAAGGTGTAACTATAATGATCCCTTGATAATGATCCCTTGGTTGGTCTGTTGGTCGCTCAGATTCTTATCCTGCTTCCCTTGAGACCCAATGAAGATCCACATTTGTGGTCAAATCACTCATGGTCCTCTCTTTGCAGAGACTGAAAGACCATTTGCCATTAGCCACTCACAGGTCTAACTTGTTGACCTCTGTCCCATTGGTCCTTTGAGATGAAGAGTATAAGAAGAGGCCTCCATTATTTCAAATGCCAATGTTGCGCCATACGGAGGCCATGTTACTCACCTCTTCCTCCAGCCAGTCATTATACTGCACAATGCCGGCCATCACCACGTCGGCTCCTTTCATGTAGAATGTAATTTCCCCTGTAGAGTCCTCCTGAGAAAATGACAGAGCACATGGAATATGTTCATTTATAGTGTAATGTTATAATGATGAGCTCCTACAGTTGGATATGGGGACCCCCCACTTATACAGTAGAATGGGACCACAGAACCAAGGGCTAGGAAGCTGAATCTTCTGCACTGTCCCTTAATCTAACCTTTGGCTGAATGATCTCCCATCACCCTATGGACATCCCTTAGACCACAGATCATGGTTATGTGATGCTTTGCCGATATCTGTGGTCTACAAGAGGTTAAAATAGCAGCCATACAAACATGGGCCGATTTAACGAATGCCCTTTAATGAATGAATGCAATCAACCAAATCATTTGTTATTCATATAAAAGATGTATAAAGGGGCCCAGCGCAGGAAATGGTGAGCAATCTGAGCTTCCCGTGTTATAATACCGGCCTTCACAACCGCACGGCCCTGCGTCCAATATAAATAATTCTATCAACTGTCTCTTTGCCTGACTCACTTCCTCCCCGCGGGTTCAGAGCGAGGTTAGAACTTTCTCATGTTCTATTGCGGATGGTCCTGCTGCATATGAGCGTGCTGAAGATGGTTAACCACAGGTGCGCATTTAGCTGCAATATGGGGACTCACAGCACTTTTTCTTTTAGTTCTGTGGCAGCAACGATATGTGTTTAAAGGGTTACACCACCCACTTAATGAAAGAAAATGCAATTTTAAGCAACTTCCCATTATAAACATTAGCCATTTTCAACAGTTTGCAGAGGAAAGAAGTATCTGTCTGGTTGCTTATATTCTCTGCAATTATGGTTCTGACTCCTGACACAATGTGGCCAAAGCCAGCCTATTAACAGACCTGGAGAAGAACTGACTTCTACTAGAAAAACCTTCTGCCTTCAGAGTCAGGACCAGGGAAGAGAAAGGGATGGACACAAAACTTTACAACCTTGGAAAACTTGTAATTGGTGTATATTGGAAAGCCGCTTAGAATCATCTTTTATTCTCTGGGTGGAGTTCTCCCTGATACATCTAATCTCGCTATGCACACTATTCCATACCAACCCCCCACATCATCTGGCCTTACTGTACTCACTATCCCACCATTAAAGCACCTTTTTAGCAATAGTTTGGCCATCCCTATATATAGAATCCTTACCCATAATAATAGCTTTATTGTACACTGTATCCCATAGTTTCAGTCTTCCTTAATACACATTATTTCACAATTACCACTACGTCCCCTTTACTTAAGACTTATGATGACAGAATAAATGTAATACATGTGCCAGACAGTAACAATACTGGTTAAGGTCTACACAGACTTACTCTGACAATAATACCCATGCGCTTGCTTTCATAAGTGAATGGAAAGATCTGCAGGATTGAGAAGTTCAGTATTTGCCCACTAGGTGTCCTCAGTTGCATAGAGGATTGATCGCGACCAACCAATGAGAGCCCCACGCTTTCTGTCCACTGTACCAGGGCCACCTGCCATGCAAAAGGTTTCCAGGGTCAAGATATGGAGTAAATAAGTTATATATCTTAATGAGCAAATGGTATTTTCCATTTTTATGACAGATATATGACAATCAGCACTTCACGGACAGTCACTAAACCACAGAGCTTACAATCTATGTTTGGTGTATCATTTATATTGGGATTACAGGAACTTAGAAGGCAGGATGGGAAGAGCTGTTCAAGAACAACTGAAACGGGTCTATGAAGTGAAGCAATATGGACAACCATACTGTGCAGTCTACTGACTTGATGCTCTACAAGGAGATGCATTTTGCTCATTGTTTTATCAACACAAGACTTTTTTTTATAGTTTGAGGTGTGAAGGTGAATGATATTTATATGATATCTCTCCCTGTACAGGCTATGAGCAAACTTAGGGGGCTGTTCCTGCTGAATTGTGCTTAGTACAGGGGAATCCCTATGCTGCCATAGTTTTATGGTATCTCTCTGTACAGGCTATGAGCAAACTTAGGGGGCTGTTCCTGATAAATCATGCTTTGTAGAGGGGGAATAACTATAACAAAAATGTTCTGGCCTCATTTACAGTCCTATGAAATATGAATATAATAAACCTACAGGAGAGCTAAAGGGGACAATACCTAAGGATATACACTGAGAAATATTACTTTTATTTCACTATTTCTCCAGGATTCTGGAGTAAACTATAGTAACCCTAATCTCCTACATGTATATGAAGAGCTGATAGCGACCTTGATACTATGAAACAGATTCACTTAAGGAAACATGAACAATTTAGTATTTTACCAAAGTTAATCCCTATTGTAATTTCCTCCCTAATGTACGGTTTCTAAGCACGAATGGGCCAAATGAATGCCACATGGCTTTAGCCAATACATAAAAATGCAGGAAACATTTCCAAAAGCCTCAATAAATGTCTCACCTAATTTTTAATACACTCCTCTCCTACATATCCTATCAGAGAAAAATTCCCATTAAAGCATTTGCCACTCTTTGAATTGAAGCTAATGATTAGTCGGTAATTAAAAACACATTTTTTTTGGAGATCTGCGGTGAGTTCCATTTCCCAAAGTTCTATTTTTTTCATTAAAGTAATAACGAGAATTAAAGTTAATGATTCCTGGCTTTTGACCTTTGCGAAGAATAGACCCTTATACCATTAGGCATGTAACTGAACATAGAGGCCACTAGGGGGCCTAAACTTGTTAACTGTTCCATTATGTAATTGTTTTCTGTTATTCCTGACATTGCTATTGTGCCATAAGAAATATAGGTTTCCCCGCTATATGTATATCCTTATGAGGTGCACACAGCCTCTGGGAAGGGACTGTGGCTGTGGGATAGCAGGTATAGTAGGGAGAGAGGGTGCCTATAGTAGCAGTGGGGGGATAACAGCCTCTGGGAAGGGACTGGGGCTGTGGGATAGCAGGTATAGTAGGGAGAGAGGGTGCCTATAGTAGCAGTGGGGGGATAACAGCCTCTGGGAAGGGACTGTGGCTGTGGGATAGCAGGTATAGTAGGGAGAGATGGTGCCTATAGTAGCAGTGGGATAATAGCCTCTGGGAAGGGACTGTGGCTGTGGGATAGCAGGTATAGTAGGGAGAGATGGTGCCTATAGTAGCAGTGGGATAATAGCCTCTGGGAAGGGACTGGGGCTGTGGGATAGCAGGTATAGTAGGAAGAGATGGTGCCTATAGTAGCAGTAGGGAGATAATAGCCTCTGGGAAGGGACTGTGGCTGTGGGATAGCAGGTATAGTAGGGAGGGATGGTGCCTATACTAACAGTGGGGGGATAATAGCCTCTGGGAAGGGACTGTGGCTGTGGGATAGAAGGTATAGTAGGGAGAGATGGTGCCTATAGTAGCAGTGGAGGGATAATAGCCTCTGGGAAGGGACTGGGGCTGTGGGATAGCAGGTATAGTAGGGAGAGATGGTGCCTATAGTAGCAGTGGGGGGATAATAGCTTCTGGGAAGGGACTGTGGCTGTGGGATAGCAGGTATAGTAGGGAGAGATGGTGCCTATAGTAGCAGTGGGGGGATAATAGCCTCTGGGAAGGGACTGTGGCTGTGGGATAGCAGGTATAGTAGGGAGAGATGGTGCCTATAGTAGCAGTGGGGGGATAATAGCCTCTGGGAAGGGACTGTGGCTGTGGGATAGCAGGTATAGTAGGGAAAGATGGTGCCTATAGTAGCAGTGGGGGGATAATAGCCTCTGGGAAGGGACTGGGGCTGTGGGATAGCAGGTATAGTAGGGAGAGATGGTACCTATAGTAGCAGTGGGGGGATAATAGCCTCTGGGAAGGGACTGGGGCTGTGGGATAGCAGGTATAGTAGGGAGAGATGGTGCCTATAGTAGCAGTGGGGGGATAATAGCCTCTGGGAAGGGACTGGGGCTGTGGGATAGCAGGTATAGTAGGGAGAGATGGTGCCTATAGTAGCAGTGGGGGGATAATAGCCTCTGGGAAGGGGCTGGGGCTGTGAGATAGCAGGTATAGTAGGGAGAGATGGCACCTATAGTAGCAGTAGGGGTATGAGAAGGGACTATGGCTGTAGGATAGGGAAAGATGTTGCCTGGAAATCCAGTTATGTTTAACAGTTATAAAGTATGAATCCTACTCTGTTTATCTCCAGTCTTCCAGTATCCATTTCATCCACCACCCCCTGCTATTTACTGTAGGCTGAACAGCTTTGGCCTGGGGCTGTGACTGATAGCTCAATAAGAAACTTCTGAGTCAGGACTAAATATTCACAGGAAACAAGTTTAGGAAATCCTGCTTTTTGGATTCAGGAAACAAATAATACACCGACCGGTCAAAATTTGAGAGTAAGAAGAGACAAAATAAATAAAATCTCCCACATAATTTGTAGTCTTGCCTTCCGGGTTATGGTAATATAGGATTTCTGAAGCCCTTTATCACTACTTACATCTTTAAGGACCTTTGAATAAACTGAGGAAATTGCCTTAAGAGAAAAATGATGCTTTGGGTAAATTTTTTAAAATTCACGTCTGGGTTTAGAATTCTGGGTCAGATTTTGACAGTATTTGTTATTTTAAAAGTCTGTAATGTGTTGGGTTGAATGTGAGTGTGTGGCAGAAAGAGAAAAGGAACACAAGAGCATGCTTGAGTTTCACACACTGGCCATACACAATAAGATCTGCTTGTTTGGCAACGTCGCCCAGATATGGTGGGCAATATCTTTCTAATAAAATTGTTTGGCCCTAGGGCCAAACGATCACATTACAATGAAGGGGATAGGAGCTGTCAGAGCGAGGGCCACACTCAGGGTCAGACTGGGGGGTGAAGGGCCCAACGGGGCCCGCGCCCATAGCCTCCCCCCCAAGGGGCCCCCTAACCCCCCTCACAGGGCCCCCCACCCGACGTCCTTTCCTGAGCGCATGAATTTAACGTGTCGGGGCAGGAGCAGTCAGGCAGGGGCAGCGCCGCAAGGGTCGGGTCTGGGCCGCCGGGGCCCACCGGGATTTTTCCCGGGGTCCCGGTGGCCCAGTCCGACCCTGGCCATACTGATGAACCAAAACGGTCCTCGATCTGATGGGAAAATCAAACATGGCGACAGACTTGGACAGATAGTGGTCAGGGAGGCCTCCCAGAGAGCCCCATACAGGGGCAGATAAGCTGCCAAATAAACTGAGGAAATTGCCTTATTAAGAGAAAAATTATGCTTTTGGTAAATTTTTAGAATTCTGAGTCAGGCACAGATTTTGATGGTATATGTTATTTTAAAGGTCTGTAATGTATTGAATGTGTCCAAAGAATTCCTCATGTATTCACAGAATGGCTGAATATGCATTGATTTGCATTATGGGTTTGCATTGTGGCCACCAATAACTTTTGGTCTGTTCCTTTGAAACCAGCCATTAACCCTATGGCAGGTAAGAAGTGCTGTACCATGGTGCCACATTGCCGTCATGTTGCTTCCTGTTATACCCCTGGAGCTCTGGTTGAACCAATTTTTTAACTGTAATAGTGGGGCTTGAAGTCGAAAAGTCTACAAACCACTGCCCAATTCTGAATTTACGCCCAAAGCTATATTAGGTGCATGCCCAAAAGGGCTACAAGGCAGTATGGCAGTTATTCACAAACACCCAGTGGGTCTTCAGAAAGAGTAAAAAAATTACCTATTTTGGCAGCAGTTGTGCCAGTTGGACTGTACGGCACCTTTTTCTCACAGCAATCACTGCCCAAGCCGGGGATCCCGCCGATTTAACCCTGCTTGGTCTGCCCTAAAACTTCCCTGTTAATTTAGATTGCACTATTTACCTCATCAGGGCTGGAGGCCTGATACACCCTACAGGAATCCTCAAACTGCCTTTCTGCCTCAGCTTGGTCAGTCACTCCGTTGGACTCATAAGAAGGTGTCACATTATGGCAAAGAGCGATGGCTTTCACTGCCTCATACACACGACTGCTCATGGTTTTCCGTACTTTGGTGGACATGCCCTTTTGGGACGGAGGGTCCTGTGCCGGCTGGAGGAATACAAACAAACATTACCATCTACACAGTACTTTCTCTCAGTGAAAAAAGATCAATAGATTTAATATTTACTATTGCATTTTCTGATAAAATATTTTCAACCTCATATAGTTAAGCCTTAAGACGGTGCCATGGTTTTGTTTTCTATAACTAACAATGCTCCTGAGTGTGTGGCAGAAGGAGAAAGGGAACACAAGAGCATGCTAGAGTTTCGGATACTGCAAGACTAAAGCTGGCCATACACTATCCAAGATCCATTTATTTGCCAAACGAGCAGATCTTTTCCCAATATGCTCATGGTGGACGCTCTATGGTGGGCAATATTGTTCTAATTCAATCATTTGGCCCTAGGGCCAAATGAACATGTTACAATGAATAGGATAGGAGCCGTCAGAGTGAGGGCCACATCAATGAGCCAAAGTGGTCCTTGATCCGACCGGAAAATCAAGCCTGCTTATCAACATCTGGATGATTTTTGGACAGATCGTTCGGTGAGGCCTGCCAGCCATATATGGGCAAATAAGCTGCCAAATCAGTCTTAAGGACCCGAATCGGCAGCTTAAATCTGCCCGTGTATGACCACCTTAAAACAGGTAAGTACTTATACTTTTTACATGCATATTTTTGAGTATGACACCAAAACAGACTGAATAAAGCATATGCAGTGTCAGGCTGGGTCTCTTAGGACCTAAAAGGGGACTTGATGCCCAGGGCTCACGTTTATTTTACTTATGTATAGACAGTGCCAAATGATAAAAGTTATTTATAGGCCCGTTGGGCTGAGGCCCACCAGGAGATCCACTAATACTCTGCTAGGCCAATCCAACTCTTAACATGAGAGCAAAAAAGCACAAGTGTACAAGAAAGCCAAAGCGCAAAATAGTGCCATGAGGAGCAGGACAGACCAAAGACCAAAGGAAGCGAGAGTACCACATTAGAGTGCTAGAAAGCATTAAAGTGCAAGATCATGGGAGCAAAGTATACAGACACACATAAACCTTCAAGAGTAGAGTAGAAGACCAAAATAGTGCAAGAAAGAACATGAAAGCAACACAGTGGCAGAAAGAGAAAGAGTGCAAGACCATGACATGAAACCAGAAAATAACAGAACAAGAGAACAGCAAGAGAATACAAGTCTAAGAGGGTACAAGGTTGCTCATTAGCAACACAATATAACAAATCTGACTGAGCACATGGGACTGTGGGGCAATTAGTTGGACACTACTGAATTGGCCACTGCATTAAGAGAGCTGGGAGCAATAGTATGCATACCATGAGAAGTAGACTGAGAACGCAACAGCCCATTCAACAGAATTAGTGCCCCAAGGGCCACAGAAAAAGCAATTAAACTCAGGAGTAGAAATTAAGAGCAAGCAAGAGAGCAATACAGGAGAGAGCAAAGCAAGAGAGCAATACAGGAGAGAGCAAAGAGAACAAAACAGAAGCAAGGGGAGTCTGTAGAGAGTGCAGTTCAGTAACAGAAGCTCAGTTCCATATTCATACAAAAGAAATCTGAAAGGTTATGGGTTCCATTAAAAACACATTTGACTGAACAAAGCCCCAGCGCCCTTCTACTTGGGAATGACTTGCCCTTTATGGATATGATTAATGGAAATTCAAAACAGATGCTATTTGGGAAACTACACTACAGCTCCCCGTGAAATATGATGGGACTATTTTTGGGACCGGCTTCAAACCCCCCGCGGCGCAATGAGACAATTAGTTAATTAGACTGGTCACACAGCGGACACAGGGGTTTTGCTTCCTTCACCGTTAACCTCTGGTGTCAGGGAGAGAAACCCTTTCACTTCCAGGTCAAAAGGGCTCAGAATGGAAATAATAATTGAAGCAATGAATCAGAACTACAGTTGCACAGAGGGTCACAAATGCTACTCATTATACAATAAACAGATTGGGGTTTTGACTGAATTGTCCCCATCCAGGTTGTAGAGCGAGGAACACATTGTACCTGTGTGTATACGCTGAAGATGTGACTCTGCACTTCATCCATAGAGTCTGTGCCATAAGCGACTGTGCCCAGATGGAGACGTTTGAACACCATCTCATTCTGAGTAAGGGTTCCTGGAGGATGAAAAAAAATAAAGGAATACTATTTTTCCCCCCTCTTTTACAGTCAACACCCATAAAGATCCTCTATTTCTGTTTACTAGAGGTGACACCAGGGAGAGGGCTGACCAAGACACAGGGATTTACAGAGGACATCTCCAAGACCATGGCCTACCTTGTGATACCATCAATGCTGTATTTAAAAAATACAAACCAACTAAAAATCCTACCAGTTTTATCTGTGAGTAAGTAGGAGATGCGCCCCAGCTGCTCCGGAATGGTGCTGGCTCTGACCACAGTGCCTGGAATCTTGGGGTCTCTACGGATCAGCCAACTGTAAACAATCTTCCCCATATCCAGGTTTACCCTTAAACTGCAAAGCATCAGTGTTATTCATATTCTCTCTTATCTCTCTTTTCAAAGGGCAATATACCCCTATTTATTCCAACATAGGCATAAAAACAATAGGATAGAATACATTTAAAAAACTTGAGGTTGGTCTGGCTTGCCATGGCTTTGGTGCAGCCACTTACCTGATAGGAATAATACTTGAAAAAAGCAGGAGGAACCGGATGATCTGCAGGTACCAGCGCCCGGCAAAATGTTGAAGAGCCACCATGACAAGAGACACAACAATCAGGGCGCTGAACAGAATCTTTGTGAGACAATTCAACTCCAAATCAAAAAGCCCAATCTGAAAGCAGAAATAATAAATGTATAGCCTTGGTCTAGTTCAAGTACATATAAAGCCCTTCCTATTGCTCCTGTTGCAGACCCTCCCAAACATATATACATGTAATCATTAATTTATACATTAAAATCTTGAGATAGGGTATTTTTCACAGTGATAATGTGACAATGCATGGAACAAAGGCAATAACGCTCAAATGACATATGAATATCTAATTACAGTATATACCATATAAATGGACTGAAAAAAATAAAAGGTGAAGTAAACACTTTGCAGAATGCAAAAAGAAAAAAACCATGCAGGTCTTAGCAGACCACTCTACAGGACAGTGATCCTATGTAGTTGGTTCCATACCTTGCTCCTTGGGTTTGAGGTGTTCATGACACTGCGCTGCTCGCGGCCGGTATAAACAACAACGCCTACGACTGTACCTGCAATGTAACCAAGTTAAATATAACGTTAGTGCTTAGTTAATTACATGGGAATCCCTTACTCCCCTTCCCAGGAAGTGGTATCAAAGGTCACACAACAGGGATTACAAACTAAATTGTATACAAACATCCAGAGAAGAATGCCCAGTACACAGAGCTTATTTTCTATATAGGAAGTCAAGGGCATGATCCTAGGGTGTCAGCTTTAGGGGGCCGATATAGAAATTATAAATTTGTTTTTGTTTAGTGTTTTTTTTTTTTAATCCCCCTGCTCACCGCTAGACAATTGTCGCTAATTCTGTTTTTGGAGCTGGGGATTACCCCTGTCCTAGGTGATCACTACATATGCACAAACTTTCCATTTATACATTTTGGCCTTAATTAGTGCGCCTTTCATGAACATAATGGCAGCACTCAAATCTAACATAATCTTTTGTCTTTTCTGTGACCAAGGGAGAAAGGTAATTAATAATTCACAGGGGACGGACCCCCCCAGTCATTGTGAATTCTCATTGTGAATAAATGCCCTAGGGATGACTGTCAGATCTGCTCCCTCACGTGTCAACACAATTTGAAAAATTTACATTTGTTGCTAATTTTCTCAATGACGGACAATTATTTTGAATTACAGATAAACAAAGGATCAAATTGTTAACATGCACTTATTCATGGCAGGAAAAAAAATGAGTTTGTGGTTACCTGATGCAATGACAGTGCTCGCCCATAAAGTGTTTTCGATGCTTAAACTTTCATTCGTTGGAGGGTCACTGTCCTCCTGGAGGAAGAGAAAGAAAGGAAATCCTGTGCTTTTAATTTCTTAAGTTATTATTTCTATTTGACTAATATTTGCATTAAAAAATTACGCAGGTTTCTGTTTCATTCTTCCCTAAATCTCCATGGTCTTCTACTGGCTGACCAAAGCCTTCGTTACCTCCTCCCAAAGTCTCTTCTAAGGAATAATCCCCTTTACATGAGGGCAGACTTTTGGCATGGCCTAGTGGGCCAAAGGGCTTGGTTTGTCATTACAGGAGGAATGAACAGCCAGTCAAAATCAATAATAGAATGCTCTAGCTTATGCTACTCTGTATTGAGTCTAAACTCTACAGTCCTAAATCACCCTCAGCTTAGAGAGGCCCATACAATAGCAGGGGGGTGTCAGCCATGATAGAAGTTAAGTACTAGCACAGCAACAAATTTACCATGATAAGACACTATGCAACCCCTGAAATAACCAGTGGAGAGGTGGGAGTAAAGTCCTGCAGCGGACTGGGTATCCTTGGGTACAAATAAAAAATACAAGTATTAGGCAGGTAAATGTGGATATAAATGGGTGGTATGGGGCTCCCAGGTCAGCTCTGGTAAACATTTACTTTAAAGCTAGCCAGTTCATGTAATCTGCTGATGCGCAATTTTGGCCAATGCATGAACTACAGCAGATGAGGAAATAAAGAAAGGCCGCAGCTTCTATTTACTTCTGGTATTCAGATTGTTTGGGTTGTCAGGCCAAATAACCAGACCAGAAATATAAAAATATGACCATACCATGTATGGCCCCTCGTTTGGTGTCCATCTGTGTGTGTGTTCTCTTCATATAAACTAATACAAGTAAATATAAAGCTACTCACTCTTGTGAAAGTTCCAGCAAAATTATGAATGTCAATATTTGGTTCTTCCGCATAAATGTAAGACCGGATTTGTAAAAGGTCCTGTAAAATAATTTCAAATATGATCAACATATCTATGAATTCAATGCCATTTTAAATTAGTGTGGAGGTCACCTTTAATGTTTTTCAATCTTTTTAACCTAATTTCTTTCACTTTTAATGTTTGCCCACATTTACATGGATACAACTTTCTGAGGTAACATTAGTGCAGTTTTATTTCTAAATTCTAATTATAAAAGAGCAAACTATGTGTTTCGGACAGGAAAAAATATAGGCCAAGTGTATCACAAACTATTTAAAGGTTATTGTATTAAATTAACATTATTATCAGGACAACTTACCCTTAAGGTGGCCATACACGGACCGATTCTAGGGCTAAGATTAGCTATTAGGCAGCCTCTATGCACACTATCAGCTTACAGGGGGCTTTATTTGGGAGTAAATCTTGTTTTTATTCAACCAAAACTTGCCACCAAGTCAGGAATTAAAGAATAAACTCCCTGGTTTGGGGGCATTGAGAGCAACATCCAGGGGGTTGGGGAGCAAAATGTTGCCCCTGAGCCACTGGTTGGGGATCACTGTATTAGGATATGGCACCAACAGTATGGCAAGTTGGAGAGTAGTGATGGCAACAGTGATACTTTATATTAATATGCTGCCCTTCATTTGTAGTTTATATACAACCCCAGAACTTATTTTGGCCATAGTGTGGACTTACCTACTCTATCTAAAAAAATGATGGTCTAGTTTACGGTAATATACTTTTTAGTGACAGGGGCTTAGAGAGTCGGGATGGGGGGGTGGGAAAAGTCTCTAGCAATATGAGACATCTGAAGGGCCTGCAGTGATGAGATGATTGCTGACAGATGACGTTATGTGGAGTTGTGATTAAGACAATGCTCATGGGTAAACTTAGCACTGGGTTAACAGAATAGCACTTGGGAAAACAAATGAAGGATTTCAGAATTATGTGCAGATTTGGCTACCGGTACAAAAGCAGAATCTTTTGGAGAATGCATTGGAAAATCTGCAATTTATTGACATTTTTATATTCTGCTATAATGTGTGCTGCATGATGTCAAAAGAAAACTTTGCTCCATCTGTTGAAAGACAGAGACAGAGGGAAATCTCAAGCGAAACTTACAGCAGCCGTGGGCAACCTCTGTGTGCAGGCTACAGGCAACCGCAACTTCCAGTCTGTCTCTCCATCCAGCTGGTCCGTGCGAAGAAAGCAGGACCCTGGAAAGCATTGCACTTCATTGTTATCACTGTTTTCATATGATATGGTTATATTTCAAACTTTTGGCTAGACAATATTTTGTAGGACCCCAAGCCTCTTGCTCCAAACAAAAAATCCACCCTAACAATCCTATCCAATGTTTAACATCATATCCTCAGGACTCTATCTTATCCTATCTATTCTGCAGCCTTTATTAATATGACATTGTGCAAATTATCAGCAATTTATCTGGAAAGGTTATGTAAAAGACTGTACAACCTACTTAATCCTGTAATACTCTTACCCCCTCCAAAACAATTGCCAAGAGGAATTGGAAACAGATGTTTTACCGTTCTTTTCTGACGTCCTCAGGAAGATCATGTCAGCAGGAATTCTCTGATTCTGGATGATAAAGAGATCCTTATTAGATGCATCGCCTCCAGTCAGCCCTACCAAGCACATTCACGTCTGTCTGCACGGATTAGCTGCTGAGTTTTTTTTTTTTTTTTTAAATAAATTACTTTTCCAATAATTAATTATCAAGGGAACTTTTGGTATTACTCTTTAAAGAATTCATCGTCACAAACTCATATTGCTTTGTATAGAGGTTTACATGTGTCAGTGAATATTAGAAATAATGTTCCGCATACACATAAATGAATTCAGATGAAAAATGGCAAAGATAAAATCTGCTTGATACACATAAAAAAATACAGACAGATAAAATGATTTTAAAGGAGAAGGAAAGGTAAAAACTAAGTAAGCTTTATCAGAAAGGTCTATGTAAATACAGCCATAAGCACTCACAGAAAAGCTGCACTTTTTCTATCAAAACAGAGGATTTCTTGTCTCCTTTTTTGTAAACATGTTCTTGGGTATCTGACTTTCTCTCTCAGAAAAATCCTTCATTCCCAGGGCCAGAGTCTGCGCAGTTCTCTCCTCTCTCCTGCTTCCCCCTCCTATAAGAATTCATAAAACTCACTCCCCCTCCCTTAGGAATGTCTAATCTGAGCTATAACGGCTGCAGCTACAGCAGGAAGCTATGAAGACCAAGCTAAAATGTCAGCTGCAATCTTGAACAAATGAAGGGAGTTTCTAGGGCTCTTTACTCAGGTATGGTAATGCTTTCTGCCAAATATAGCGTTCTAGGTGGCACTAATGTGGCAAATCTATAGGCCAAAATGACTTTCCGTCTCCTTTATATTTCTAAAAAAAAATAACAAACCTTTTCCACTATAACGAGATCTCCAACTTGAATATTTGAACTTCTCACCTTTACCGTACCTATGAAAATATAAAATGAAAATGTATAAAAAATGTATTTATTCTCTCTGAATATCAATTCAGAAAAGTTAATTCTAAAATAGAAGAATGTCGCCGATCACTTAGGAAAGCAACGAGCCAGATGGGGCAAAAATCTTCTGCTTTTAAAATACTTGCCACAGTCTTATTGTAGAAATCACAGAAAAAACATCATGGGAGCTTTTTATCAACTTTTTTTTTTGCTTATCAAGTTTTTTGCATGAAAAAACTACAATTTCTGATACTCACTAAGCAAAAAAAAAATTGAAAAACACGTTTGGTCATGTAGAAGTAAATTGGAGCAGTCAATTACATTTTTTAAAAATGTTTTCGAGATGTTTAGATGCCCAATTACTCCACCTGCCTTAGGGCTCTGGCACACAAGGAGATTTGTCGCTGGTGATTTTTAAAAGAGCGATTTGGCGACAAGACGCCAATGCTAAACCAATGGAAATCGCCAGCGTCAAAACATACGAGGCTACTATGTTCAACTGCTGTTTCAAATCGCACACAGACCCTTTTCTGAGCGACTTGAGTAAACATGTGGGAGGGGTAACTGTTGAGTGGTACCATGGGTAGCAGATCGCCTGGAGCTCAACTCGTATGAAATCTCTTTGTGTGTATTGTTGTGGCGACTTGTCGCCAAAGCGCCGGGGGGAAAAAACGCAGGCAACAAATCTCCTCGTGTGCCAGAGCCCTAAACCAGCAGAAAAAAAATCTGCCCTTCTTTCTGCTAATTTTAGGAGCTGTCAGCAGAATGGTGTCAATCTAAACCCCCCATTGATAGAGCAGCCCCCCAAGGGAAAGCCATCAAGTCTGTTCTTAAAAAAGGGGAAAGGGTCTGACCTCTGTTTGTGAGTTTGCTGTAGATCTGCGAGTTTACTTCCTTGTCACGTACAAAACATCGGATCTCCTCCACCGCCTCTCGAATGATGGTGACCAACAAGACGAATCCCTTGGGAAAGCATGAGAATAAACGCAGAATAGAATTATAAAGACCCTTCAAAAAACTGCTAAGTTGTTTTCTGGCTACAGGATACACAATTGGTATTATCATTACATGATAATCGTACACTGGTCATTGGTCTCTTGTTCCAAATACAGGTATGGGATCCCTTATCTGGAAACCCGTTATCCAGAAAGTCCCGAATTACGGAAAGGCCATCTCCTATAGACTCCATTATAAGCAAATAATTACATTTTTTAAAAATGATTTCCTTTTTCTCTGTAATAATAAAACAGAACCTTGTACTTGCTCCCAACTAAGGTATAATTAATCCTTATTGGAGGCAAAACAAGCCTATCAGGTTTATTTAATATTTAAAATGTTTTTTAGACAATTTATGGAGATCCAAATTACGGAAAGATACCTTACTTGGAAAACCCCAGGTACCGAGCATTCTGGATAACAGGTCCCATACCTGTATACGCTGGTCACCGCTAGTCTTCTTGGAGGACACTGCTCTCCATGTAGCAGAAGCAGACCAGTTGGTCCAACTAAACAACCCCATTTGGGTTGCACCTTCTGTTCCCCAATGTCACCTGCAGATTTCTCTCAGCCAGCCGTGTCCCATGGCTCTCATTGGATATGCTCACCTCACTTGCCCATATATTCCAGATCTACTTGTTTGGTGAGATCTGGGCCCAATCTGGCCACCAACATTCAGGGCTGATCCGACTGTTGGCCCTGGGTCCATCAGTCGGATCATGCACTGGGACCTACAGAGACTGATCACTGATGAGACAAAGTGCCCAACAAATAGCTTTTTATTGCCACTAGGGTTGGACCGGGGTGTGCTGGTCTCACCGGGTCTGCCACCCTTAGGGCCCCCGCCACCTGCCCAACCCCCTCTGAGCATGCATAACTTATACCCTAACTAAAATGGTGGAGGGAGTTCAGTGGGGGACCGCCAGTGGGGGACCGCCAATGGGGAGATCATTGGAGGATGGTCAGCAGGGATCTGCTCTTGGTTGTCCGGGCCCACCAGGTTTTTCCCCAGTGTCCCGCCAGCCCAGTTCAAACCTAATTGCCACGAACAGGAATCACTTTGGGCAAAACCTGAAAACAAAAACTGAATATTTTACAGTGATTCCCATTTGTGTCACTGAATAAATATTTTTGGGTGCTTTGTCGCAGACAGGGATAGTGTTTTTTTCTAATTATTATTAACTTGCATTTATAAAGCTACAACATATTCCTCATCGCTGTGGAACAAATTAATCTAAAATTTTAAAATGAAAAAGATAACCTACATAAAATATAATTCCTTTACTTACCAGGGGTACCCAAAAAGTATAAAGAGGGCCAAGGCGCATTTCTGGTACAAACTGGGTACAGGCCAGAACCAGGAAATAGAGGTTGAAAAAGTATTTAAACTGGTTGTAAAGGATCTGAAAAAGAAAATAAGTGTGCAAAGCTGAAACGTAGGAAGCCAAGTGTGTTCCCTTGCCCTTTATTTTCCCAAACAGAACTAGAAAACCGTGAAAGTTGAAAACACTGATTTTATGCTATAGTCAGTCCATACATTGTGTTGCCTGAGCACTCAGCATCTGTGCAATGGTGGTATAGTGGTTAGCAATGGTGCCTTGCAGTGTTTGGGTTAAATCCAACTGTCTATCTGTGTTTTCCCTGTGTCTGTGGGTTTCCTCTGGGTACCCTGGTTTCCTCCCACACTCCAAACAAATACAAGCAGGTAAAGATAAAGCTGCCCCTAATGTGGCTCTAACTAAAATACTTTTCCTAGTCAAAAAATCAATATGAAAACTGAGCCATTTTCAAAAATACGAAGACATTAAAGGGGAAATGAAATTTGTGTCCAAAAAAAGGCCAACAGGTCAATATTAATTAAAGTTGTGGTTCTCTGACACACGCCAGACTGCAGGCACAGAGGACTGGCCCAACATATTGTATAAATAACAAATCTATATGGCCAAATTGTATATAACAGCTGTGTAAATCTGCAGATGGAATACCCAGCATGTAACCACAGATGGCTATTTAGCTGCAGGGGATTCATTATTTGACATCAGGAACCTGCTGTGGGGTCAGAGGCAACAGGAAAACAGAGGGATAAAGTGACCTCCTGTTGTAATGGGTATTTATAGTTACATTTGGGTATTATTACCACAAAAGCCAAGCCATACATTGTCAGTGTCACCCCAATAAACAGCCCAGGTTTATAGGAAAAAGGTCCAATGAAATTAGGGAGGTATAAGAGCAGCTATCTTCCTATTAATTCCTTTTCATTTGAAATATTTTTTATATATTTCAGTAGGAACATTCTGAGCATTCTAAATTCAGAAAGTTATGGGGCCTGCTTCCTTATAGGAACAGGAAGTGGTGTCAAATTACCCAGAAGTGATGGAGTGCTCCCAGCCCTTGTGGGAAAAGTCACTTACCCCTGGAAGGAATGTGAAGAAGTTGTATTTTTGATTGTTTATGACGTTTTTGGGGTATCTCTGTTCCCTTTTCTCTGGGTGCCCAAGCCAGACGGTTCGTGGCCTCAGCTCCCGACGACCGCAACATCCTACACAAGGGCAACATCTGTGGAGAAAAGTCCTAAAAGGTTACAATAAACTCAGGGTATCTAGGAACATCTTTCCCCCCTTTTAATTATTTGCTTGAACTGAAGAGCTTGTAAATCTGATAACAATCTAGAAATGGTTTAATGTATATATTAGACAAGCCCTCATATGTAGCACTAAGATCGCTTATGTGTAGGTAACCCTTCCAACACTTTCCCCTGTCTCTGTCCCTATATATTAGGTACCTATCTAGTGCTACCAACCCCTATTTCTGTAGGGAAATGAGAGCAGAGCAGGCAGTAACCCTTCCAACACTTTCCCCTGTCTCTGTCCCTATATATTAGGTACCTATCTAGTGCTACCAACCCCTATTTCTGTAGGGAAATGAGAGCAGAGCAGGCAGTAACCCTTCCAACACTTTCCCCTGTCTCTGTCCCTATATATTAGGTACCTATCTAGTGCTACCAACCCCTATTTCTGTAGGGAAATGAGAGCAGAGCAGGCAGTAACCCTTCCAACACTTTCGACTGTCTCTGTCCCTACAGGGTGTAAATCGTTTTGATTTTCCATCGCCCTCTTCCGGAAATCCACAGCAAAATCATAGACTCTTCCCAGGACTGAGACTGCTTTTGTCCATATGTCAAGATCTTCATCAGGACATTTGGCCAGTGGACTGGGGGGGTGAATTTTAGTTGTAATTATTGGCCGGCATGTCGGTCTGAGTTCTGTTAATTCTCTTTTGTGAAGTTTTTAATAAAACCACATAAAAACCCTATATATTAGGTACCTACATGGGCGTCCACAGAAGGGGGCAAGAGGGGGCACTTGCCCCCCCCTGGAAAAGTAGCAAAAAAAACAAAAATCTTACTCCGTTTCTGCACTTTCCCCTCAAGCCCGTTTTTGCTGTGCTCCGATTGGATCTTTCTTCTTCTGGATTCACCAATCAGAGCACAGCTTCCTTGACAGACAGTAAAATTGACCAATCAGAGCACAGATGCACACAGGGATCGGGAGATTTTGCAAACTGGAAATAGAAATAAAGACTGAAAAGATGAATCTGCAGCTGTAACTTTACCTAAGAACCAACTCTCAACTTTTGCTGCAGTTTTCATCCCACAGGTACTATACAGTTCTAAAGAATCACTAGCTGACATTAAATTGTTTAATTTATAATCTATCCCCTACCCTAACACATGGAGGGTAAGTTAACTCTTTCCCTCTGAAAAAGCTCATTGTGTGTTTATATATGTGTTGTTGTTTTTTGCACTATTTTTTTTTTTTTTTGTCATTGTTTTGTTCATTTATAGTAAGTTACAGTGGGGCCAATGTTGTGTATCAGTGCCAGTGTTATAGTGCCAGGGCCTGAATATCTGCCATCTGTACCCACTGCTCCTCATGGCATATAATGTGCTGGGTTTGTAACTACGGACTGCATCTCACTGTATATAATGGGGAGTCAGTACCCACTGCCTTTCTTGCTATAAAACTAACATAAACACATCTAAAGGGGTGGTTCACTTTTAAGTTAACCTTTAGTATGTTATAAAATGGCCTATTCCTAGCAACTTTGCAATTGGTCTTCCTAATTAATTTTTTTGAATAATTTGCCTTTCTCTTCTGCCTCTATACAGATTTCAAATGGGGGCCAAAAAATATTGCTCTGCGAGGCTACAATTTTATTATTATTATAATTTTGTATTACTTATTTTTCCAAGTAGGCCCCTTAACTATTCATATTCCCATCTCTTGTTTAAATCACTACCTGGTTGCTAGGGTAAATAAGACCCTAGCAACCAGATAGCTGCTGAAATACCAAATGGAGAGCTGCTGAACAAAAAGCTAAATAACTGAAAAACCATTAAAAATAAAAGTGAATTCGAATGCGAACTACCCCTTTAAGCTAACTGATCCCAAACACAAATGTTTGCAGATCCCCTAACAGAAGTGCGCGTATGAATACTTTTACTACTAATACTAAACATTTTAGGGTAAAAAAAAAAAGCACCCCCACCCGCACTTTTGTACAGTATCCCTGGGAGTCAGTGGGAACGGCAAGAGGTAGTTGGGAGGTTAACTTTTTACGTCAGCAGTGAATCCACTAAGTGTCACATTAGCTGTAGGTCAGTCTGTGTATGGGCCATATTTAGCCTCCCCTAGTATCATCCTGCAAAAAAAAAAAAATATATATATATATTTATCTGTTGCAGGATGATGCTAGCTTACTTGCCCCCCCTTGGAAAATTTTCTGCGGACGCCCATGGGTACCTATCTAGTGCTACCAACCCCTATTTCTGTAGGGAAATGAGAGCAGAGCAGGCAGTAACCCTTCCAACACTTTCCCCTGTCTCTGTTCCTATATATTAGGTACCTACCTAGTACTACCAACCCCTATTTCTGTAGGGAAATGAAAGCAGAGCAGGCAGTAACCCTTCCAACACTTTTACCTGTCTCTGTCCCTATATATATATATATATATATATATATATATATATATCATTTATATAGTAATACATTATTGCTGTAGGAGAAATTCAAGTATAGAAAGTATAGAATAAGATAATCTTTTGTAAATAGGCCTGGATTTGTAGCTGAACCATAAATGTAGATTGATAAATGCAGATTGACAAACTTGTGTTAATATTTTGGACATGTAACTCCAGCCGTGAGCAAGTGGAACATAATGGGTTGGGCGTTACGGAATCTTTGTCTTCCATTGCTGGGATTATTTACACTGTGAGTTGGCAGACGATGCGTCCGTATACTAAAATCAACAATGTGTCCCCAAGTCTTTCCGTATGAAAAAGCTTTTTATTTTGAGTGTTCAGAAACCATAACTTCAGGATAAGCAAGCAAATAACATCCTTGTTCTTAAAGGGATTCCTGGCAGTAAAGTCACTGACCTATGTGAGGTAGATTTTATCTGGGAATATGGGGGGGTGGTAGTTGCTATATTATTTCCCTTAGACAGTACAGTATGAGGGTATGGTTAATTGTGAGCCCAGAACATTCCTTCTCTGTATATTTGTATTTATACATATGGGAGGGAGGTGCCATATTGTTTCCCTTAGACAGTACAGTATGAGGGTACAGCTTATTGTGTGCCCAGAACATTCCTTCTCTGTATATTTGTATTTATACATATGGGAGGGAGGTGCCATATTGTTTCCCTTAGACAGTACAGTATGAGGGTATAGCTTATCGTCTATAGTGGGGTATGGCTTTGAAAGTCCCACCTCTGTGCATAGTTAAACATATATGCCCTGATTGTTCCAGCCTGGTCAGGAAGCCTGTGACACGTGTGCTGGTTGTCAGGCCTTGCGGAACCAGTGCGGGGGTTACATTACAAACAGTGCTACCGGCAGGCACAGAAGGCAACAAGAAAATCCAGTTTTCTGTAAATACAGTGTGAGCGCTACCAATATAGCATAAAGGAAAACAAATAAAATTTGTCTGTTTTACTGAGGGAACACCATTCTGTCTAGGAGGTTCCATGTCCCCACTACTGCCTAGGCACACTCCATGCAAGGGGGACTTGCACTTCATGCACAGGACATCATTTTACCACACTGCTGTAGTTTTTCTATCAAAAAAATATCAATCACCATTTTTTTATCAGAATTAATTTTTCTTTTAATAAAAGCGGTTTTCCACCTAAAATAAGCAGGACTAGTATTTTGCAAACTTAATCTTTCAGCGCCTGAATCGACCTTCAGGAGGAAACGATAAGATAAGAAGTAAGCAGCAGTGAAGTGATTCAGTCGCTCTTTACTCTGCCATGAGTGCTCCTGTAGAGCTCAGCACTGCGGCTCTATGGGAACATTCTAATGCAGTGCTGTCCAACTTCTGTGGTACCCAGAGCCAGAATTTTCCTGGCCTAACATGGTGGAGGGCCCATAATGGAAGCTAGTTTTGACCACTCCCCTTTTAAACCACACCCACTTCAAACCACACCCATGTTATCACAAGAGCTTTTAAGACCATCCCCACATTAATGGTGGTAGCACAGCAAAAATCCAAATGGTTGATGCAGGGATATCACCCATTTGTCATATTAGGCCACACCCTTAAATCCAAATGCCTCCTCCCATGGATAGCACAGCAACCCCCAGTATATAATATACACCTTAGGGACCCCTAACAACTATTTCCAAATGCTAACAATCACCCAGAACAAACCCCTGTCAGGTTCACCACCCACAGGCAGCATAGTGCAGGCAAAGTATGGCACACACAGGCAGCATAGGGCAGGCAGAGTATGGCACACACAGGCAGCATATGGCAGGCAGAGTATGGCACACACAGGCAGCATAGGGCAGGCAGAGTATGGCACACACAGGCAGCATAGGGCAGGCAGAGTATAGCACACACAGGCAGCAAAGGGCAGGCAGAGTATGGCACACACAGGCAGCATAGGGCAGGCAGAGTATGGCACACACAGGCAGCATAGGGCAGGCAGAGTATGGCACACACAGGCAGCATAGGGCAGGCAGAGTATGGCACACACAGGCAGCATAGGGCAGGCAGTATATACAGTGACACAATGCTGGCACAGCTTCTACTGTTTGTCTGAGGTATGAGCAGGCATATCAGCAGCCAGATAGGTGGGGGTGGGTCACAGGTGGGCTGCCAGTTTGACAGCACGTTTCTAATGGATCCCAGTTTGTTCCTGTTAGTGTAAAGTGACCCTTAGGTCAGGTGGGTAAAGTTTGAAATTTGGGTGACAATTGCGAGTTCGGGTCTGGGTGCGCATCAGACTAGGGAAGCTCCTTATGTTTTTCCCTATTAATAGCAGTGGCACCAAACAACATTTTTTGTGTATGTGTATGGCCAGTTTTAAATGTCATGTGACCCATGGGTTTACCTTCAAGTTCGATGGCTTTGGCCAGTTTTGGACTGATATCCAAAATAGGCCCTGGCATTTCATGTTCACAGAGGCCCTAACAGCCCCCACCAGCCTAATAAATAGAAACTGTCTATGGCATCTCACAGCAGCCTCTGGAATTTGCCAGAATCCACAGATTGCCAGTCCAGGCCTGACTACGGCTGTAAACTACAGACTATGCACGAGTTCAGGGTGGTCATGGGTCAGAATTCAAACAGTGCCCTCCCCTTCAGCAACTTCAGGCCATACATGTTAAGATTTGCTCGTTTGCCCAGTGGGAGGTGGGTGATATCAGGCTAATTATGCCAAATGATTGAATTAAAACTGGTGATGCAATGTGGTCCCCGATCCGATAAGAAAGTCAAACCTGCCTGATCTAAATCTGGCCAATTTTAGGCCAGATGTCAGCCCTGTCAGCCTGTAACGGGTGCCAATACACAGGCAGATAAGCTGACAAATTGGTCTGAAGGACCCTAATTGGCAGGTGAAATCTGCCCATAGACAGACTCAGTCCTGCCCATTTTGTGATATGCTTGGGTCAGACGAACCTCTGGGTCAGATCAGCTGTATTGGTTGGCTGATGGCGCTATTCTGTTGCAGCCGTATGGAAAATATTGTCTCCAGGCTTAAAGTGGTGATAACTGGTACTGCAGCAATTCATTTATTCAACTATATATTTTCGTTATTTTGAAACGAATGACCCAATTCCTAGAGATGTAAGAGTCATGTACATAACATCTGTTCTGAGAATCAAATTCAATTGTTTGAAAAGAGGAGACACAGCCACTTTAACAGGGATGTAAATCCAAATATGAAATACACAGTGAAAGCAAACTTTTCAATATAATTACAGTACTATTGTAAAACTATTTGTAAATGTAGCTGCTCTTGAAAGCAGTATTTGTCCGTCTCTTTCTATTTCCTGGGCTTGCTGGTCATGGCTACATACAATGTTGCAGCAGTCAGCTCCGTACGCTTCTGAGATTCTTCCCCCTTACAGATATGCTAAATGTAGAACATGCAAGGCATTGTGGGAAATGAAGTCTTGACTGGAGGAGAGCTGATTGCTGCAACACCGTTTCAACAGTACATGTAGTCAGGATCAGCAGCGAAGGGAATAGAAAAGGACTATCATTTACTGCTTTCAATAGCAACTGCTTCCATAATGCTAAATGTACCTTTAACCATCTGTTTAAGAAGAAGATAATTGCTATTTATAAATGTATTATAATTATATTTATATTTCCTTTTCAAGGGCAAGGTCTGATCACCTCCCACATGCTATATTCCCAATGGCCAACCTCAATGAAAAGTAGCCAGGCCAGAAATTCAGGCTGTCCCACTGCAGAGCTCAGATCAGCCCAAGGCAGACAGAAGCCTTCTCACTATCTCAGCTGGCTCCCAGTTAAAGCATTCCTGGGGCATGTGTCCTGAATATACAGTATATTGTTATATAGTTACTGAGGTTGACAAAGGACACGTCCAATAAAATAAATGTATGTTTTAGATCTATTGCAGAGGTTCCCAACCTTGTAATGTGATTGCTAGGGTTCTACTTTGGTAACAAGGTAGTGGTGTAATGACAGCCAGAGGGGCTGAATTTAAACATTAATAGTAAAAAAATATATATAATAATATTAATAACAATGAAAAGCTACCATTTGAATGCTTCTAATTTCTGGCTGATGGGTACTGCTGACACAATATATAAAATATATGACAACCACTTGCAAACTGTCCAAATTATCCTTGCTTTCCCCAGTTAAATGGATTATTCATAATTTATTGAAAAATCGGAATAGTTTAGATCACGCCCCATTTATCCCAGACAGACCCAATTCAGACAGGATGCTTCCCCAATCCACACAGGACCACACCCACTTCCTATTGAGCCCCACCTTATTTGGTTTGCACAATTCAGTATTGTCCTTCATATACAGGGGCAATGGGGAGTATGGTTCTTACTGTTGGAAAATTTCATATTCCCTAATAATGACAATGTTTCAGCAGAATGCCAACAGCGCAGAGCCTACAAAACATAACCAACTCTCTCTCTATCCACATCAGCTAAAGAACAAGATTTCTGACCAACTGAATGAGCTGGCGTAGCCACACCTCGACTGCAATAAGCCACCTGTGTCTGCAATAAACACCTTCTGCAAATACCAGGAAACATTAACAGCAAGTACAACCAATTACATAGTCCCAGTGGTTTCAGTCAAGTTCCAGGGGCCCTGCTACACAATATTGTTAGGGCCATCCCAAAACAGGAAAATGACCCGTTGTATGCAAAAATATATCATGAAAATGCACTTTATTTAGGGCTCCACTGGGTCCCTATAGTTAGAGATTCTGTTTTCCTTATCATTATATCATCATAGTTTAAAGGAGAAGGAAAGGCTAAGTCACTTGGGGGTGCCAAAATGTTAGGCACCCCCAAGTGACTTAGATCGCTTACCTTGTACCCTGGGCTGGTGCCCCTGTTAGGAGAAAACAGCACCAGCCCAGGGCACCTGTAGGAAGCGCTTCCTCCTTCCTTTTTCTTCTGCCGGCAAAATCCGTCGGCCGGCGCATGCGCAGTAGAGTGAAAAGCCGACTTTCTTGTTTAAGTTCGGCTTTTCACTCTACTGCACATCCGCGCGCAAGCGAATAGGAAGTAGAAAGCGATCACTGCTACCCCTGGCTGGTGCTGTTCTCTTCGTACAGGGGCACCAGCCCGGGGTAAAAGGTAAGCGATCTAAGTCACTTGGGGGTGCCTAACATTTTGGCACCCCCAAGTGACTTAGCCTTTCCTTCTCCTTTAATGCACAATGGATTAAGTGGGGAGGAGATGCAGACCAGGCCCAAACTGGCAATTTTTGGATTCTGGCAAATACCAGAGGGGCTGCTGTAAGATGCCATAGACAGTCACGTTTAAGTGGGCAGATGGGGGGTTATTTGGGCCTCTGTGTATTTTAATGCCAGGGCCTATTCTAATTCCCAGTCTGGACCAGTATGAACAAGTGCGTAGTGTAAAGAACCAATGGGTTAATGAAATAATAGACGTAATGTAAAATGTGCCCAGGTTCTAATGACCTAAAGGGCCCAATCCTCAGGTGGTATTTACTGGACTGAAAGCAACCTTTTGATTGGTTGAAGTGTGATACTAGACCCCGTGCAAATTAATTTTGAGTGTCCAGTTCAGAATTGAACTGGTGGCAACTAATACATATGCACAAGGTCTTGTAACACACATCAACCAATCAAATGGTTGCTTCCAGTCCAGTAAATACCACCTGATGGCTGAGCCCCTTAAGTCATTAGAACCAGGGCACATTTTACTTTACATCTGACAATCAGATATTTGTATTTAAACAGCTGACAAGTTGCATGCTTCTTTGTTGCTATTGGATACTAGTCCTGGTCCAAGTTTTGCAACTTTTATTTCATTACCCCAATAGTTTGGTCATAGTCTATCAACAACTTGGCAGAACTGAGTTAATTTCTATGTAATCTTCTGAAAGAGAACCCTGAACTGCCCACCCACAGGGCCAGGGGTAGAATATGGCCGTCCACTGTCTATTATGGCCCTTCTCCTGGCCAGAGACATAAACTTATGTTACAGTAAGGACCCTATAGCCATGGGGAGTGCCAGCTGTGTTTCTCTTAGCAACTCCCAGAATACTCCTAACACTAAGACACAAAGTAAAAGCCTAGATACAAGGAACACCTCACATAAACTACTTGTTGCAGGCTCTACCCACATACCCATCATTTCATTTGTGTGTGTCACATGGCATCACTGAATTCAAATCACACTTAGATATGAGGAACACCTAATAAAGGTACATATTACGCGCCACCCACTTACCAGCACTGTTTTCGTGGGTGTCACATGGTATAATCGAATCCGTGATGGCAAAACACTTATAAATGTGACACACAATTCATACTCATATAAAAAATACTAGTTACAGGCCCGGACTGGCAATCTGTGGGTTCTGGCAAATGCGAGTGGGGCTGCTGAAAGATGCCATAGACAGTCACTATTTATTGGGCTGGGGGGGGCTGTTTTGGCCTCTGTGTATTTGAAATGCCAGGGCCTATTTTGAATCCAGACCTGCATCCAGCATATACATTCCACACTATGGCAACAACTCTCCTCTGTCATGTTTTATTAGCATCTTCACATTACTACATTCTATATGGGTCTATTACAGCATTCAGTATGGCAGCTCAGTAAGGAGTTCTGTAACCATATAAAGGCTGCAGCTGAGTTATACAGGGAACTCGGAGTATCACTAATGTATTATAAGGGATAATGTACCCCTTACTGTAAATTATAAGGATATTACAAGTCACTGAGTTCTGTGACCATATAAAGGCACAAGTCACAAGGCTGAGTTATACAGGGAACTCTGAGTATCACTCATGTATTATAAGGGATAATGTACCCCCTACTGTAAATGATAAGGATATTAGAAGTCACTGAGGGGTTCTGTGCCCATATAAAGGCACAAGGCTGCAGGCTGAGTTATACAGGGAACTCTGACTATCACTCATGTATTATAAGGGATAATGTACCCCCTACTGTAAATGATAAGGATATTAGAAGTCACTGAGGGGTTCTGTGCCCATATAAAGGCACAAGTCACAAGGCTGAGCTATACAGGGAGTATAACTTGTGTATTACAAGAGTAATGGAACTCTAAGGTGACTTATGCATTATTTCTTATAATACACAGGTTTTGTGTGACATTAGTGGTAACACTAAGCACCAATAATAACTGATAACATCACTAAGCAAATTAGATATTTTTGGAGGTCATGGAACACCCCACTGACTTCATAATGGTAAGCAGAATATATTTGACAAAAAAATAGGCTTTTGTGTGTTTAAATGATCTTAGTGATACTATCAGGTGTAAAAAACACAAATAACAGAAGAATACATGAAGTTTGGGGGGATCTGGTATTTCTAACTGCATCTGTTACATTGCAGGGAAAGAATAATGATGTTATTTTCTCCCTTTCTTATTCACTACATTTTTGTCCCTATTTTAATGCACTTCCATTAATTGCACCAAAAAGCTTTGTATAATAATATGGTTTTCATATAACTCCCTCTAATAATGGTGGGACTTGAACACAGGTTCAAGGTTCATTTATATAAAGCAAGACCACCCAAGCCATTATTACGCCACTCCCAGCAGCCCAGATGCTGTGGGTGATGGGAGTCGCAAGTCAACAAAAGCTGAAGGGCTGCCAGCTGGGCAACCCTGGCTATAAGTGTTACTGCTGCCATCTTGCCCTGCCATATTTCCTACCCCCCACTCTTCGTACCACTGCTCTGCAGTGTCCTGGGTGCTCACCCCAGTTTGGGCCCCTAAACACAGCTCAGCCTAAAACAGGTATAAAATGCTGGGGCCACATTTATATATCAGCAAAACAGCTTATGGTTCATGTGCCCCAACCCCCGAAACACCTTCTCTCCAATATAGCAATACAGTTCTATTTAAGCTGGAATCCCAGTGCCGCCCCCCAGGATGGGGCGAGGGGTGGGGGTACACAGCATTTGCCTCTGAATGCCACCTGCAGCTTACACACAGCTACTGGCTGGAGGGGAAGGAGGCAGTTCCTCTGTATTGAATGTACAATGCATTCTAACCCCCAGCCCACTCCCATCCAGGGCACTGTGGACATCACAGGGCCGCAAAAGGCCCCCCTTACCCTTTCTTGTGCTTGCTGTCCCCTCGTTTCTTCTGCCTTACAGGCTGTAAGGGGATATTGTCGGTCATCTTGGGAGCTGTGGGGCTGTGGGTGTTGTTGGGAATGTGTGTGTGTTGCAGGAGGAAGGTGGAGCTTCCCTTTATTTCCCAGTCTGACAGCCAGGGTAGGCTCTGAGCTCATATAGGATCAGCCAGTCCCACATTCACTTACACACACAGCACAATGGCTGCACCTACATTAACCCTTTGTGCGCTAGCTCAGAGCAGCAGCATCAAGGAAAAGCAGCACCAAAGCCGTGAAATAAACAGCTCACCATGCACAAATACATACAAAAGGGTGACCATTTATACAATACATTATATTTTATTCATTTTATATGTTTTCTGACAGAAGATTGACACAATGTTTCCTCCATACACCTCACTTCCTGGTCAGAGGACTGTACTGTGCTGGTAGATTGGGCAGAAAATGAAGACAAATGCCCCCCCCCCCCCCACCAAACATTTGTAAGGAAATAATATTAGTTTATAATGTTATAATAGTTTAATATTAGAACATTAGACTATACAGTGTTTAACAGTATATATATATATATATATATATATATATATATATATATATATATATATATATATATATATATATATATATACTGTTAGGTTGCAGACAAACCTAATTCCTTATGTGTAGCATGTGTTATCATTATACATATATATTGTCATATTAATATAATATAGATCATACACATGCTCTATTATCCAAATTCTTGGGACTTTGGGACTTGAGGTCTTCTGGATAAGGGGTCTTTTTGTAATTTGGATCTTATATTATAGATATTATTAGATTAATAACACATACGACACATTAGTAGCATGTGCGAGTTTATGTGCAACCTATGGGACCCGTGGGTCTACTCTTAGGACAGGAGGGTTAGGGTTGAAATTTGGGTGACCATTGCACGTTCGGGTTGGGTGAGAGTCAGACTGTGGCTTTTTCTGCTCCTAAAGTTTCCCTGTCTTGGAATCTAAAGCGCACGCAGAAGTAGTGTACAGAAAGCATAGACGGGTTGGGTGCAGGTTCTATAGGGTGCCACCTTCTGAAAACCGGGCTGTCCTGGTCAAAACTGGACAGGTTGCAACCATGAGGTCCTATAAAGGTCCTATAAAGTCAACATTTTGCAGGTTAGGGTTGGGTGGGGGTTATGGTTTTGTGGGTTAGGGTCGGATGCAGGTTGAGTTTTTCCTGACCTGCACATTACTACATGTAGCCCACTTATAGACTATATATCTACTGTATAAGAGGTTTATGGTGACTTTATTTCCCTAGAAATATTCCCAGTAATTTCCCAGAAAAAACATAGTTGCTTAGGACATTGTACGAAGAGACCCTTAGTTACCTGTCACTGGAGTAGCCATCATTATACCAGGTAGCCCAGACAATAGACTGTTGCCAGGAACATGGCAGAATGCTTGCTCGTCTGGCAAGCATTAAGCCTCCAATTGACGACCAGAAAACACTGGCAGGGGTGGATTTCTGTTCACCACCCCATGACCACAAACTCACAGGTCACTCATGACCCCCACCTGTCTTTTCTGGGACCCCTGTTCCCTCAGGCCTCATCCTCTCCCTATAATTATGGCACTGTTTGGAAAGATTTATAGGTTTTTTCAGATGCAGAGTTGACATGGACCTGGGGTAAAATTATAGAGAGCAGGAGACTGGGCCGTTACTGTGGGAAAAGCTACAAAATTAGGATTAAGGGCATACTGTAATTATTTAATTGGAGACATACTGATTTTTTTTATTTACTATAATTTCAGTTTATAAATTCAGCTTGCCATATTACCAAGCAATGCTCACCTGACCCATGACTGCACGGTGTAGGAACACATAGAGGAGCAATTTGTAGCATTTTGCCACCCACATGCTGAGGTGGAAATCACATGGGCAGTAAAATGTTCTTAGTTGCCCCATTTGCCTGTCATGGCTCCATGTTCATCAGCCAGCACGCTTGCCATTTAATCCCATCAGCAACAGTGACACATTGACACTACCATTTTATCTGCCACACGACCACCTGTTTTCTGCTGGATGGCACAGGCCGACAGATTGCCATATGTGCCCCTAGCCAAATGGAAGAAACAATAAGTAAATACCTAGGGGCTGATTTACTTACCCACGAACGGGTCGAATGGAGTCCGATTGCGTTTTTTTCGTAATGATCGGTATTTTGCGATTTTTTCGTATGTTTTGCGATTTTTTCGGATTCTTTACGAATTTTTCGTTACCAATACGATTTTTGCGTAAAAACGCGAGTTTTCGTATCCATTACGAAAGTTGCGTAAAAAGTTGCGCATTTTTCGTAGCGTTAAAACTTACGCGAAAAGTTGCGCATTTTTCGTTTTCAAGTCGGAACTTTTCCAATTCGGGTCGGATTCGTGGGTTAGTAAATCAGCCCCTTAGAATTACATCCATAAAGGAAAACTGGACTGCATTTCTACCAGGAAAAAAGCAGAAAGAGCACCTGCAATCACTAATTTCACATTCACATGCATACACTATTGGGGCCTACTGCCTGTTAAATTATTTTCACTGTTTGTGAGTTTCTTCTGTGCAATAAAAATCGCATACGGCATAAATTACATTTTTTCCTTTTTTTTTTTATATTATTTTTCACATTCACGTTCTAATGTTCTATTTTCTAGCATGATATGGCCTGACTTGCTCAGCTCTGAGAAATATGTTGGTGTGCAGTGCTGGATTTGTAATGCAGGCGCCCCGAGGCTCCCCCCCCCCGTGTGCATGTGTGAATCGCCAACCCCGCCCCCCAACACAGCGAGCACATGCGTGAACCCTCCCTCCACGTCAGCTGCGCATACATTTCATCTCCCATACGGAGCAGTGGGGAGAAGTCCCCATTGCTCCCTATAGGAGCAAAATTTTAAGATTTTATTGCGGCGGGGCGGCATGCCGCCCCTAAACTTCTGCCGCCCTAGGCCCGGGCCTTTGTTGCCTCTCCACAAATTCGGGCCTGGATATAACGTGATAAACGTTACAATTGTCAGACAATACCACCAGTGTCACATGGGCTCAACTGGGGTAAAAACCAAGATGCCCCTGTTTAGTAGGTCATTTACAGCAGCTTGGGGTTCAGTTACAACCAGTTTTCTTGCGATATTTTACTATTGGTCTGTCCAAACTGAAAGAATTCCTACTTGTCTATGGAGGGGATGGAGCAGATATAGATGGGAGAGCAGCTGAGAAATTCAGCTTCAGTTCTGTTCACTTGCAGATCGTTGCTATTGCATGGTACCAGGCGGTTTTGGTCAATGATCAAACGTTTGACAAGATGTTCAGCGCATAAACAATCACCTTAAATCCTCAAATTTAAGTCAAATAGATGTGTACATTTTAGCATTAGCCAACATTAGCAACTTTTCACCAGGCCTTTGTATTATGGCAAAAAACAGGCTGTTGAATTTACACTGTTTACTACAGAGAAACAACTTAAGGAGCCCGAGAAAGATCATTGCCGATTTGCATGCACTTATATTATAGTATGAAAGAAAGTAAGTATCATGATACTCGGCGTATGTATTGTGGAAGACAATCCTTGGATTTTGGTTGCCTTGTTGGTTGAACAGGATGGAAAATTATCAGGTGCCAAACATTAGTGTTAATGATGAATTGTCAGATATGCAGGTAGAAACAAATGAATTCTACCCCATCTGCCGATTAAGCTAATGTCCCACATGGAGATTTAGTTGCTGTGATCTTTAAAAAGCAAGTTCCAGCGACAAGTCGCTTGTTTTGTGTCTACATAGAGAAGAAAATAAATCACCAGTTCATAAACCGACGATACTACTTCAAATAGCTCATCGCACCGAATGATTATGAGACCCATTTTCTAATTTTGGGCAGGGAATAACACCTGAATTTGTGGGAAATAGAATCGCTCTTTTGTTGAAATCTCTAGTAATCACTTGTTAGACAAGCGACTTGTTGCTGGAACTCGCTTTTTAAAAATTGTAGCGACGAATTCTCCCTGGGAATTGGGACATCAGCCTTAAGGTCCCATATAATGGCAGATCTGCTCGCTTGGCGATGTCGCCAAGCGTGCGGATCTCCTCCCGATCTGACTAGATTTTCTAACCTGCCTGATCGAGATCTGGCCCGTCGGAAGCGCCATACACGGGCCGATTAGCTGCTGAATGGGTCCAAGGGACTGATTTCAGCAGCTACTATCAGCCCGTGTATGGGGACCTTTAGGCTCCAAAACACCAGATGGATTATCACAGGGGATCTATAGAGACCCATAGGGGTACCAGACAGATGCTTGGCAGAGGTCGATATCTCTTGACAGTTTTCATTAAATCTATAGCTGCAGTAAAATCGGACCCACATTCTGAACAATATAGGCCAGATGGCATGTTGACACAAACTATTTGCATGCTATTAGCCTCACTCTTTCCCAGTTCAGCGAGACATGAATTTGGATATAATACAGCGGATATTATAGACTTGTACATGGAGAAAGGGTGACCCCTAAATGATGCCCCAACTCTGAACACGTTCATACCTATAATACAGGCCTTCATATGTACTTGGAAAGAAGCAGTGTAGAAAACCCAAGTGTCAATATAATTTAGTTTACAATGGAATGAAGATTAAAATTGTGAGAAAAAGGTCATCCCAAAAATTTATTCTCTGAAACAGAAAAAAACTCAACCCCCCCCTCCCCAACACTTAATACATTCAGTAGATGCTCAAGAAAGAAAAATTTCAGGTTCCTAAAAAGGCATACATTCACATTGCAGAAACATGGCATTGGAACGCAGTCTTCCTTCCGACATTACACTGTAAACAGGAAAAATTTGTTCAAGATTTCCAAGTCCATCAAGAAAGGCACAAAATGGCAATGACATGAATTATTTCAGGTGCAACTACAAGGTATATATAATTTTTGGTAGGTTTGCAATTTGGTTAAGAAGTTTTGTTTTTTTTTGGCCTTTCGTAAACAAAGTTACAACTCTTCATTTTTCAAATGCAAAAAAAGTACTTTCCCCTGTTTTTATATACAAGAAATGAAATAAATTTACGTCCCACACAGTAGTCGAAGACTTGTAACTTCATCCAATATGAAAATAAAAAGTAACAGTGCTCAGAGTCCTTCCAGTACCAGTTTACAGTAGAATTTAGGGAAGAGGGAAAAAAAAAAAAGTTAAAAAGTTATGAGGTAGATAACATAAATTCACTAGGCTTTGCTGAAAAGCGATTGGTCTGTGCGGTTAAGGTCAGGAAACCAGGATATAACTTAATACTGCTCTTAGATTCCAAGTGACAGCGAAGCAACAGTCTCCAAATGTCCTATTGCAAAAATAAAAAACAGATGGGGGAACAGGGAGAAGATGAAAAATAAATAAGTGACAAAGCCACCAAGTTCTCTACAGTTATTCCAACAGTGACAGATAAATACTGGATTGTTAGGAGTGTAAAATGGGTAATGCAGCGGCAAAGTATAAACCGTGGAAGTAGAAATTTACATTCAAAGAGTTCTGACGCAACAGCAGACAGTTTTTACTAAGTAAACATTTGACCTTTAGAAACAGGATGCCACAGTTTTTCAGCTTTTTTTTCTCTTTGTATTTATAGTTGTCCAGTATGGCCTGCGTCAGAGAATTTTCACGTTTTGGTTTAGAAGTTGCGATTGTTTTCGGAGGAATATCATTACAAAAAAAAAAATATATAAAGACTGCTGAAAAACCATTTCATGACAGCTAATGGTAAAAACCATGGTTGTCCATTACACATTGGCCCGTCTGCTTGATTTTAGTTCACCGCAATATTTTCCTCCATAAAGTGTGAAAACTGGTGTTTTGGCACACTCTCCGCAGCAGAATCCCCAATTTCGGGCAAAGTCTGGGCAACACTCGCGGCAGATACGTCAATATTGGTGACAGTAGCCGTGCTGAGCACAGGAGCAACGCCATTGCTAACGGGCAGTGCAGGGACAGCACTGTTCTGTATAACAGATATCTCGTTCGTCTTCAGAGCCAAGCCATTACTAAGGGCTGTGGCATATTGGTTCCACATGGTAGGGTCGATGCTGACTGTAGGAGGCACAATGAACTTTGGAAAGATTTCAGCCACTTTCTTGGCATCAGTTCCCAATGCAGGAATTTGGTTATCCACAGATAGTCGTCTTCCTCGCCGAGCAGAATTATTCCACATGTGGGTTCCAACATGGACCTGTAAAAGATAGAGGACATTAGAAAGTGGTTTACAAACCAATGAATCTTATACCAACACTACACTTTCCTATTATGTAAATCAAAAATACTTAAAGTCTGAAGTTTCCATGACCATACCAAGGCACAGTGCATTATGTTACGCTCATGACCTACTGTTTTCCGGATAAGGGGTCTTTGGATCTCCATACCTCAAATCTACTAAACCACCAACAACTACTACTACATTAAACCCAATAGGATTGTTTTGCCTCCAATAAGGAGAATTAATAACATCTTAGTTGGCATCAAGTTAAAGCTACTGTTTTATTAGGCAATCATTTTTAAAACATGAATTATATGGAGTCTGAGAGATGGCCATCCTGCTATTAGGAACGCTAATGGGTTTCTGGATAACCGATCCCATACCTGCACTGGTCACCAAAGCGGATTAGAACCATACAATAAATAAGAGTTTATTGCAGCCCACATTGTCCCCCACATCTGCAACTATAATAACTATATTTTGTAATGTTACTTACCTTAAGATTCCCCTTTGTGGTGAATGCCCTCCCACAGATTGTACAAGCAAATGGCTTCTCTCCGGTGTGTGTCCTTTCATGGATCTGTAAGGCACTTGCTGAGGAAAAGTTCTTCCCGCACGTGTGACAGATATGTTGCTTTGCCGACCGTCGCTGAGGTACAATAAGAGGGGTCAGTCCCGGCGACAGGTTTGGGGGCCCGAGGAACTGGGCTGCACCTGCCATGCGATCAGAGGATACTTCCATTTTAATCAGTGCTGGTGGGGCACCTACATACATATTAGGTGACCTGCCTGTAAAGACATACTAATGTTAGCATTTAAGCTAAAAAAAGTGAATTTCTGGATTGTAAACCCCAAGAAGAGTTACCCAGTCTGGGTGCATTGCTATAATATTGCATGGGAGAACTTTATTTTGCCAAATATGCTCTACAACTCGTCCCTACTGATAAGCAGACACACACACACACACACTATGTCATCCAATCAGATGTAAAAGATACTTGCTGATTTGGTAAGCAAACCTGGTACAGACCCTGCAACTTAATTGCATAACTGCTTAAGTTTGAAATGAAAATAACTTTCCTGGACTTGTTTTAATCTGACTATATAGTCCAACCTAAGTAAAATGTGCCGTTCTTCATCTAATAGTCAGAAACCAGACTAAGTTAAAGATTCACGATGTATTTTAGGTGGTCTTCAAACTTATGAAAGCTTGGGCCACTAAAAGTACCGTCATGAAGCCAATGTGTGGTATTAAATAAAAGGTTTAAATAGGTTGCTACTGCTCTTGAACCAGTCAGCAGGTTATATTTACAGGTCAGCTTTTTAGTTGCTATGCTACTGGACGTCGGCAAAATACTTGTCGTTTACATTACCCTGGAAGGATCTAGCAAAGCAAAGTTAATAGCAGAAAACACACAACACCTATTCAGTCACCTTTAAGAAAAGCAACAGCACAGTGCAGCGGTGTCAAGGCTACATTCAGTTACCTAACGCCAAGTCATTTTCTATTGCCCCTCATGGCAGACGTCTACTGGTTAGCAAACAAGTATATCCCAAGCAGAGTCTCAGGTGCTCTAGATGCATGGAAACAACCATCCCATCCAACTACCCACCAAATAAACTAAAGGGCCACAGATTAGTAGTATTTTAAAAAGGATTCTTACAGAGCCATTTTTGATAGGTCAAACTTTCCTGTAGTTTTTGTTGTCACCAAGCTCAGTTGGTTAAAAGGGGCAGTCAACCATGTAACCAGCAATATAATAATGCAGACGGATAGTTACATTTATCTATATGAATTTCAGTTTAAACAAAAAAACAAAACAAACAAACAAATAGCCAATAAAACATTTTGCATGAAAGTTATTTACCTAGTTCTCCATTCTGCAGTAAACCTGGTTCTTCCTTGATCTTCCGGGTAAAGCCGCCATTCGTTAGATCCAAGGCACCATCCCCATCAGGATTTAGGGAGCCATTCTGAGAATGCTCATCCTTTGACAGCAACCCTATGTCATCCAGTCCATTATAGGAAGGGGGCGACTTGGATGCAATGCTGTCAGACTGGCTATTGGTTGGTGAAAAAGTTCTGGCTTCAGACTGTGTGGGACTCTTGCCATTGGGATATTCTTGATCCCCTACAGAGGATGAATCATTGGTCAATCCATCACTTTCCAGAGAACCATTTTCACTTGATTTCACACTATTTTGCCTTTGTAAGTTTAATGCCGATGGCAAAGCAACCTGATTGTCCTGGCCTGTTCCACTAGAGAACGGCATAGCAGGGGATTCTGCTCTTGTCTCACTGTGTGGTGTTGGTGGCTTTGAGCCGGATGCGTTTTCTGCCAACTCGTCATCTTCCATATCGATATCATCAGGGTTCTCATCAGTGAAACTGTTGTTCAACTCTCCATTCTTCTCATCCATCATAGAGTCAATATCAAGGTCATCACTGGCATCTTCAGTCACTGGTGTGTTTGGTATCTGCCCACCCATATGCATTCGGATATGTTGCTGCAGCACTACAGCGTTTGTAAATTTCTTCTGGCATATTGGGCAAGAATGTTGCAGTTTCAAAGGCGTATTGGCCCTGTGAACACCATAATGGGTTTTGAGGTTACTCTTTGTTGAGAAAGCTCTTCCGCAGATCTTGCATTTGAATGGTCTTTCGCCAGTATGAGTGCGGTAATGCATTTTTAAGGAACTAGGACAACTCAGCACTCTGTGGCATATTAAGCACTCATTGGTTTCTGATCCATTCTTGTCCAAGTTCTCCACCAGCTGTTGAAGCTTAGTTGTTTCTGACCCTTGTTCACTTGATCCGCTCACAGGGGGAGAGTTTAAACTCTGGTCTGTGCCAGACTCCTGACCTACAGCACCAGAAGAAACAGACTCCCCTTCACTACCAGGAGATGGCCTAGACTGCATATTAAGTGGAAAAGCACCTAGAACAGTTTCTGTAAGGCTTGAGAGGTTGGTTGCATTGGGAAGGCCAGCCACACCAGATTTTGTATCCACAATTACATTAGACTCATCCAACGGAACAGACATACCATATGGAATTCCACTTGTAGTAGGAACATTGTCCAAATGCTCCGGAACAGGGTAAGGATTCATCTTGATGTGTGGATACTTATCTTTATGACGCTGGAAGTGCACCTTCAGGTTTCCTTTTGTTGTAAACCTGTTCCCACAAATGTTACATTTGTAGGGTCTTTCACCGGTATGAGAACGTAGATGGATTTGTAAAGCGCTATCATTGCCAAAGACTTTGCCGCAGAACTTACACTTGTGCCTAAAGAACTGGTCCTCACCCCCTGGCTTCGTCTCAGGAGTTGTTACACTTGGGAACTTCCCCTTGAGCTTTTTTGAAGGATCCAGAGCATTGATGGGATTTTGGAAAATGACTGTGCCTGGGGAATGAGGTAAGGCAGGGTTGGGAAACCTTCCAACAGCAGTGGAGAGCCCCAAGCTAGGCTCTTGCTTTAGGAGAGATGTGGTAAGGGCAAGAGGTACAGTACCAGCAGTAGGCATGGCCACAGTGGAATGAGGTAGCTTGCTCTGTTTTAAAGACTCAAGTGAAAGGCTTTGCGTTCCAGCTTTCTGGCCAATCAAAGCAACAGCTGCAGAAAGTTGCTGAGATAAGTGTGCACCAAGAGCCTTAAGCGGATCTGTGGCAGCAGCGATAGAGGGATGCAAGGAGTTCGGGGCCATCATGGCAATCTGGATGCGAATTTGCTCAGTTAGCTGAATCTGCTGCAATTGTTGCTGCTGCAAGCACACTAGTTGTTCAAGGATCATCGGGATAGCATTGGGGTTAGACTGCGATGTCGCAACCCCATCTGCAGCATGTTGATTAACAGCCACTTTAGTACTATTGATGGTCTGTAAAGTCACATTAGTGTTGGACAGCTTTGTTTTTGACACGTAGCCAAGGCCATTAGTCTTAGGAGTGGACTGAGGGACAGTTTTTTTTGCAGAGTCTACTTTCTCTTCCATCTTTTCCGGAGACACAGAGGAACTCTTTGGCTGAACATTGTCTACAGTTGGCACCTCCAGAGGCTCTGCCTCGGCACCTTCCGGAGAGTCCTCTGCGTAACCATCATGGGGCATTGCCCCTTCGCTGTCATTCATAATGAGGACAGGAGGGTTTTTAGTGCAACTCTTTTTGTGTTCAAGAAGATCAGAAAGCTCGAAGAACTCCGCACAACATTTTTCACAGATGTGGGTCTCTTCCATCCTGCATCTTTTCACAGCTCTCTCTCCATCGGTATTGCTTGGGCAATCCTTCTGTTCAGCTGCAAAAGAAAAAAAAAAGACAAATTAACCATATGCTCTTTGGCCAATTATTCCCCACAAATTGTCAGAACATACAACACTAGATCAGAATCTTATCCAAAAACAGATGATCCAAGTGCTTATTTACCCACAGGAGGTGCCAAAGTGCAGCAACCACATTTGCTACTACAAGAAAATAGATTATCCTGGTGGTTGCTATTGGTAACTGCACTGGCACAATTTAGCACCTACATTCATAAATCAGCCCCCCTAGACACAGCAGAAATACATCTGCAATAGCAAATACCGGCTCTAGTATTAACATTGCTACAGAAATCTACCCCAAGTACTAAATGCTAAGGTTCACCAATAGTTTTAATTAATTTAAAAAAATAAATCAAAACCCACACTTTATTCCATTCAATTACTCCTGCAGTTACAGTGCTACAATTGGCAAATAACAGTGAAATAAAAAAAATAAATGAACACAATACGTAGGGGTGTGGGGTAGGAAATGTGCCTTTTCATATAATGCTAAAAGCAGAGAAATGGGACCGGAGCGCATCTCCATTTCTGAATCTCAGGAATGTTATCTCTCAGCATCTATTTATCTAATAAGTTAGAAGAATGCAGTGAAGTCAGCAGGGGTTTAGATTAAATCACTAACAAATGCATTGGGGGTGGTTTGCAAGCCTATTGTTAATTATGTTAATGTCCTCAAAAGTGATTGAAACCCTTCCAAGCCAAACATGCAAAAACCAGAATCATACAAAGGAACTGCACCCTTTCCAGGTAAACAAAAAAATTATATGTTTTCTGGTAGTTCACCAGACACCTTAAAACTCCCAGCAGCCTCAAACAGCCAGTGCTGGGAGTATTTGGCTTTAGTGAAAAACTTAAAAATGAGAATATGACTATGAAGATTTTCATTCATACAGGTCATGGTATATCTAGGATAAATAAATCTATAGCAACTGGACTTAAGTAATCATTGAAGACGTTTCACTACTCATCCAAGCAGCTTCTTCAGTTCAGTTAAAAATGAGAATTGGCTAAGCCACTTACCTATCTCCTAGAGAAGAAGCCAGTGACACTGGACAATATTCTATTCACAGCTACAGTCAGTTCTTTTTTCGGATTCACTCATGCAGTATTAGTGCTCAGCATATGTATGCCTTAAAGCCACATAGGGGGTTATCCAAGGAGCAAATGAGCATACACAAAGTCAAACACCGATGTTTCCTGTAGCACAGATTAAAATGCCCTGTATGCCAATACCGCTATACCCATCAACTTGGGGTACAAGCTATCAAAATCCCACCCTGCACCGGGGGAAAGGTACACAAAATGGCATAGAAGGTAGGGAAACACAGCAAAAAGTCTTGTAGATTGTAAGCTCTTTTGGGCAGGGTTCTCTTCACCTCTTATCAGTTATTGATTGCTTTATGTTACTCTGTATGTCCAATGTATGAAACCCACTTATTGTACAGCACTGCGGAATATGTTGGCGCTTTATAAATAAATGTTAATAATAATCATAACCGAAAAATAGGTACAATATTCTTTGTATTTTGAGACCCCACATGGGTCCATGCTGCCTACCTGTGTCCATATTACTCAAGGAGGTTTTTCGTGAAGCAATTGCCCCTGAAGTCAAAAACCATTAAAGGAAAAAAGGCCAGCGTTGTTCTCGACTCCAAGATCAGAGACAAAAAACAAGTCACCAATAGACACACAATAGGCAAGAAACAAATTCTACCAAGGTCAGAGCTAACTGTAAGCTTGACACTAACTAGCCACCCACACAAAGGAGCCAAAGGTTATACCAGCAGGCCCACCAGCGACTTCCACTGCACAAAAGGACATCTCCAAAAGCCAGTTTGGCCTTGTTTAACCCTTCAAACGTGACAGAGATAAAGATAACGCATGTGTGTGGTTAAACTAGTGGCCACAACAAAATCCCAGCTGACCCTTGGCTAAAGAAAAACCCAAGGACACCATCTCCACATGCATATGCTCAGTGATTACACAAGGGGAAAATATACAAGTATTATATAAATATAACAATAGTGCATTTGTTATAAAAGCCTCCAAAAAGTGGTAGAAGTAGTAAAAAAAAATTAAAATAAAATACAATTACAAGTGTCACACCAAGCTCCTGACTGTGTTGTTGTAGCCATCTGGCCCCACTGACAGCCCCCCCAACCCCTGCTGTGATGAATTAGCTTTGTTAACAGCCCTGCCAGGAATCAGTTTTGTTGCAGGTCACTTAATAGAAATAAAATCGTTTATGCCTCTACTTAAAGAGCTGCATTTAAAAAAAGGGCAGAAGGGCTCCAAAAACCAAGCATTTTTTTCAGAAAAATAAAGTTATTATATATAACAAACGCATAAGAGAAAAGTTCCTTTTGGAAATATACACCCAGGGCTTTGTTTTCGTCAATGGCCCCATCAGCCATTTAAGATGGGACCGTTCGACACCACGTTTTGTTGAACTGCAGCTTCCATGCTTTGGCTGTCACAAGGCATCATGAGTTGTACTTCGACAAAGGCCCCCGCTGTTTGGTGAAGTTGGAAGGATATCCATGTTGCCAATCTACAATGGTCGCCCTGTGTCTCCACCTACACACAGGGACCTATCAAGAGTCAAACCCTAACTAGGCAAGTAGTGTTTATAATAGGACAAGGACAGATGTGTGTCTTATTTCAATCTCAACTACTATGGTAAACTCCTAGTAATACCTAACTGGAGATGATAAACCCCAAATACGTATAATATATTGTATTAAATTTTATAGATTATATATTATTAAAGTCACAGTAAGAAAATATATTTGTAATTTATTAGGTAAAACACTATAATCAAATGGAAGAGTTTAAGTAAAAAATTTAAAGAAATTTATGTTTAATTGTCTAGCAACACTAAGTGGAAGTCTTTGAAACCTTCAAGATTATCAGGGGCGATTCCAGTATCTGATGATAAACAGAGGCATTGGCAACCTCTTTGTTTATATGATAATTTACAATATGTAGCTTTGTACCTTCAACTCCCCCACCTGCTGATTTCCTGGATTGTTAATTAGTCACCAAGTACGTTCAGAGACAACAAAAATAAAATTGCATTGTATAAAGGGGAGGGAGTGACATAGAATTGCTAATTAGATTTGTAACTGTAAGTGGGAAGTGAATACAAACAATAGAGGGCTAGATTATATTATATTATCCAGTGGGGAGAAAAATATTCTAAACTAAAAAATTCTAGTTAGTTTGTATAAAATATAAATAAGAACCCCAAAGCTGCCATATATACTGATCCAACACGTGCTCTTCCGCAGGGAGTAGCCAATTCCAGAAGGTGGCGCTAGTGTATAAGTTCAGAGTTAAAAAAAATCACACCTACTGTTAAGTATCAAATTGAACAGTGATGGAAGAGTGGAAGAGGTGGGTGGGGGATATATAACACCAAAACATGTTTAAATACAAAGGTCTCAAAAAAAAAAAAAAAAAAAGTTTTCACTATAATGCCTTGTGGCCATGAAATCCTGTGAGAGATTAACAAATTCTGCAGGGATGTTTGGAAATAACAGATAGTTACACACTCGCTCCAGAGCTGCTCATATTGTTTGTCAATTACACAAGAGATTAGCAACAAGTTTTTCAACAGCAATGTTAAAATTTTATATATTTTATTTTAGTATAAATAAAATTTTATAATATTATATATATATTTTTTTTTTTCATATAAGGGGGCATATATAATTCATAGGGGATTTTTCACCTACAAACAGCATGCTGTTGAGATTTACATTTGGGAACAGCATCCAACAACCCCCCCTTCCCTACAACCCTTCTTCCCCCCTCCCTTTCCCAAACCACCATATGCACAAAGGAAAACAGTCATGCATTAAACATGGCATTTATAGCCTGCTGGTCAGCGTATTTCTGAAGTTAATAGTAACTGACCCTAAAAAGAAAATAGGCTGATTTGGAGCCCAGATAACAGCATGTGCCTACATTTAGGGAAAAGGGCCAAACTCCATGCCTCTCCAGCAGTTGGTTGCACTTAATAAACCTTGTTATAACTTGTATTTAATTAATTAGGTTGAGTATTAACTTATTATTACTTATATTTACAGCGCTATAGTCTCACACTCACAGCTTAAAGAACAAACATTACAAACATAAACAAGACACCCCCACATAAGTATATGCAAGGAGTTCTCAATCTACAGATGTATAAGAGTAATAACTAGGACAGTGTAACCTTTGAGATTATGATTTTTTGTAAGTAGAACATTTCAATGTAACCCCATGTGCTATCTAGATAACCAGAATTTAGAAGCAGGTACCCAGAGATAAAAATACATTAACCCCCCTTGTCCCCATAATAACATCATAGAGTAAATACATAAAGTATTTCCTACCCAGCATGGATACAGAGGCTGCTGCTGGTTCTCTCTGACCCACAAGCAAAAGAGAATATTTTGGGAACTGAGATGGGAAATGCCTAAGAAGAGGATGAAGGATGGAAGGGAGGGTGGGAGTGAGGGAGGGGAGGGGTTGAGGGGTGACTAAGCAGTCACCCCCATTTTCTTCCATTCCCTACTTTATTATACACCCAGAAATTAGAATTATATTAATAGGGGGTTAAAAGAAATGCCCCCAACAAAGCAGTAATTACAGCCACAGGTGCTGCCTATCACATGGCCCGATTAGCCCCACAGGTGGGGGAAATATACACTATATTTGTTCCGATTAAATAAAGAAACTTATGGTATAGAGAGAAAAGTGCAAAAGCAGGAGGGTATAAGCCACAGGGCTGAAGCGAAGGAGATCCGTAACGCTGCAGGCTGGGAGGGAAGACAATACAGCCCTGTACCCGTTCACCTTAGTCGGTGGGACAGGACGGAGCGCAACAACCCACGTTGCTTTCAGGTTTAAATGCCCCATAAATCGCCCCCAGGGAGGGAGAAACGCTCAGTGCGACTCACCAGACGCGTCCAGGAGCTGCTCCTCCGAGTTGAGGTGCTGGGGGTTCGGCTGCTTTCGCCTCGACATGGTCCGACCATCAGGAGCTCAATAAATGCCAATTATTCCCTTTCTCCACCACCAAAAAATTCCAAGAGTTGTGGAATTGAACCCCCCACCCACCCCCTTTCAAGCGTCAATGCGCATGTCTAAGTAATTATGATTATCACTAATGCATTGCCATTTATCATGAGACCCTGACAGCTGATTGGACTGAGTCCAAAAAACTCACAGATTATTCAAATAAGGGCCTATTGATCAGAAGGTGGGGAGGAGTGCGGCGCTCTGATCTCTGGGAAATGTAGTCCCCCCCCTCTGCAGCTGTGGCCACTGTGCTGATGAATGTATTAAACACACACAAAAATGAAGTTTTGTGAGTCACTGCCCCTGCCCCCCGGCCAACCAGAAGTGCTTTTTTTTTTATTCCAAGTAAACACAATAGGGGGAGATTGTTTGCAAGTGAAAAGAGAGGAAAAAAAACTGATTTCAACAACAAAATGAACTTAGATTCCAGTTTGGGGCAAATTCTTACCAAAAAAAAAGACAAAAATAGCTGACAGTTTACATTTAGATCCTTGTTAATTGTCTTCTTTTATTTTCTATTTTACTTCATATATTTATTACTGTAGATTTAATCATGCAATATTTCACCTGGAATAAAACTTTTTTTTCTCCATTGTTTCTTGACGCAAAGTCAAGAAATATTCAGTTATTATAGTTGTACCCAGAGAGAGGTGAATTCATATAATAGTATAATAATGCCTATAACACAAGGGTGCAAAAAAAGGCATTGCAAGGCATTTCTGTGGGGCAAGAAATATCTCTAAAGTCATTGTTTTCTCCTTGGAAGTCAGCAAACAGAGAGAAGGCATTAATTAGATTATGTTAATTTTGTTGAATGAAACCATTCATGTATAATTAGAAGGAGGGTATTTTTTTGGGCTGGGGGGTGTCAATTTACATGTGGCAAGATAAATAATGTTTATGGGGGAAGCCTGAACTCTGGATCTTTCCTGAACCTAAATAATACAGATATATTGAAATAGCCATATATATATATATATATATATATATATATATATATATATATATATATATATATATAGCAAGACAGTGAGCCGCACACACAGGGACTTAGTTAGAAAGCAAAAAATGTATTAATAGAAAAAAATCCAACGTTTCGAGCACTAACTGTGCTCTTCCTCAGGGACAAACCATAACTATATATATATAGAAAATAATAATCATCTGTGGCCAGCACACCCTTCAATGCTTTATCAAAAATTTATTGAAAATATATTGTTAAAACCGACGTTTCGGTCCTCATTAGGACCTTTCTCAATGAGGACCGAAACGTCGGTTTTAACAATATATTTTCAATACATTTTTGATAAAGCATTGAAGGGTGTGCTGGCCACAGATGATTATTATTTTCTGTATATACATAATTTTGGCTATGCACCCCGCAGAATATTGAGCCTTGGAGTGCGGACACCATTTGGATTGATATATATATATATATAGAGAGAGAGAGAGAGCAAAAATGGAAGAATGCCGCACTCACAGGGCTTAGTGTAGAAAAATAGAGTAGTTTATTCAAACAAAAACCTAATGTTTCAGCTGGGACCTCAGCCTTTTTGTTTGAATAAACTACTCTATTTTTCTACACTAAGCCCTGTGAGTGCGGCATTCTTCAATTTTTGCTCTCTAAACTACAACTCTAATACTGCACCCAGGCGATCTGTGATTCCATCAGACGTGAGTGCCTGTTGCTTGGACTTCTATATATATACACAAGAACAAACAGAGCACACCCTATAGATGTTAAAAATGCCCTGGGTGCTGGCAAAAAAATAATTATAAAGACAGTGAGCCGCACACACAGGGACTTTGCAAAAAATAATACGTTTATTTGGAAAAAAGGTCCAATGTTTCGAGCACCAACTGTGCTCTTCCTCAGGGACATATATATATCTCAAAGTAGGGGATCTTCAAAGTCTGTGAACAATCAAATCTTTTTATTGACCATATATATATATATATAAAGCCAAAATCTCACAGAAAGAACCGCACTCTCAGGACTTATGTATAACGAAAAAACTTTTATTGGAAAAAAACAAAAACTGACGTTTCGGCCACCCAGGCCACCTACGCTACTATTTCTTGAGTGCGGACTTTCCTGTGCTTTATATATATATATATATATATCTTTGATTAGCAGCCTTAATAAACACTGCACAGAGATAAGTTGACACAAACAGGTTAGGTAAATAAGGATGGTTTGGGGGGATTAATTCATATACACACTGGGCTGGGTTCATACTGAGAGGTGACTCGTGTCCTATGGGTCATGGGTTTAGAATTTTACATATAACAACTGGTGGCTTCCAGGGAACTGGAATAAACAGGTACATGTGAGTCAGTGTGGTGTTATATACAAAATATTTACCCACCAGTCCATAGAGCAGCCCTAGAGAAACTAGTTTTATAGTAGTACAGCATGTTGCAGTGATGTAGATAGGATTCCTCAGGCCCCACAGCAAAACCATTTTAGGGCCCATTAGGGAATAAGACATTAGCCATAAACATATGGCGAAGCTGCTTATCAGTCAGTGCCCCACTGGGCCTCTATAAACTTCCAGGGCCACCCTGCAGTCCCAGGGTCTGCTCACTTTCCCACTGTTGGGGAAGGTTGAATATAAGATATTTTGATGATATGTATATATTAGTAAGGGATTCAGGGTTCCAGGCTCTAAGATATATCACATTGTGTGACCATGATGATGAATACATTATATGTTGTACTTTTAGGGCCGTGGCACATGGGGAGATTAGTCGCGGCGCAACAAATCTCCCTTGTTGTGGGAGACTAATCTCCGCTAAATGCCATCCCACTGGCAAAAATGTGGGATGGGATATGCGGCGGCGCGATCGACGAAGTTGGCTCTCAAGGCAATTTCCACAAAATCGGAGCGCCACGTATGCCATCCTACCGGCGATTTACATTTCGCCGGTGGGATGGCAAATCGGGGAGATTAGTTGCCCACAACAAGGGAGATTTGTCGCGGGCGACTAATCTCCCCATCTGTTCCGGCCCTTAAGGTGGCCATACCAAGAAAAGCTGCCAATGGTATGAGTCACCAGTTTATCTGCCCATACCCTCAGACGGGCCTTCCTAACCAATATCTGCCTGAAAATTGGGCATACAGTATGTTGATTGGGAAGGTTTAACTATCCCATCGGGAGGAGAAGTGCAACGTCCATTGACATAGTCCTTGTTTCGACGGCATTCATCCTGGCAATGTGATCCGATATGTCCACCTCAAGGGGAAAGATCTGCTCATTTGAAATCCTCACAAACTAGTGGATCTTTTAGTGGCCACCTTTATTCTACTCTGCTAAAGATGGAGGTTACAGAACTGTGTGGTTTGACCTAAGGCACTGTACTGGGGCCCTAAATAGAAGAATATATAGATAAATCACAGATTAAACTATAGAGGTTTGGTGCAAAATCAACCCAAAAATTGTATCCCCATATAGGATACCAGAAACACTGTATTTAACATAAATAAGGGCTTGCACTCAAATAATCACTACCACAGTGATAGTATTAAACAATAATTGTCTTTTATATAAAAAGATTACACTAATCAATTTTAATCAATACAGTCAATTTCACATGATTAAATAAAATAATATATACTACACTAGGGGGCTGATTTACTAACCCACGAACGGGTCGAAATGAGTCCGATTGCGTTTTTTTCGTAAAGATCGGTATTTTGCGATTTTTTCGTATTTTTTTCGATTTTTTCGGCATCTTTACGAATTTTTCGTTACCAATACGATTTTTGCGTAAAAACGCGAGTTTTTCGTAGCCATTACGAAAGTTGCGTAAAATCTTGCGATTTTTCGTAGCGTTAAAACTTGCGCAAAAAGTTGCGCTTTTTTCGTAGCGTTAAAACTTACGCCAAACTTCGCACCTTTTAAGTTTTAACGCTACGAAAAAGGCGCAACTTTTCGCGTAAGTTTTAACGCTACGGAAAAATCGCAAGATTTTATGCAACTTTCGTAAAGGCTACGAAAAACTCGCGTTTTTACGCAAAAATCGTATTGGTAACGAAAAATTCGTAAAGACGCCGAAAAAATCGCAAAACATACGAAAAAGTCGCAAAATGTTCGTTTTCAAGTCGGAACTTTTCCAATTCGGGTCGGATTCGTGGGTTAGTAAATCAGCCCCAAAATGTACAAGTAGAAAATAGGAAACACAGGTAAGCGGATATTGATAGGCATCATTTTGACCCCCTTAAACAGGCCAGTAATCTGCTGAGGTTTTGATACTGGACCAGTACTGAAGGTGTTGTTTGCCTTTCCCTGGAGTCTGGATAATATGATAGACTGGTGTGTGGCAATTTCTTTCCCTGCCACCATTGGTCACTGCTTTGAACCCATGACTAAATCATACGGCAGCGAATGTGTCAACACCTCAGCCACACAGAGTACAGGACATGCAACTATGTAATTCAATGGGCACATTCTCAGAGGTTTATTCCAGGAAAACTTTTGAGATTCATTGCAAATATGTGAGTTTATTACAATATCCCACTTGAACGTACCGTAAAACCGCAGGTCCAGAAGTCGACAGTTTTAATGAAGACGGCAGCTGCCTGCATCCAGGTCTATCAGCTCACAGACACCCAGTCAGGCTCACTTTCATGATTTTTTTTTTTCCAATGTAGTCTGATTTTTATAAGTGATCAGGGGAAACTGTAAACTGCCTACATTCTATACATGATTCATCCTATTCAGTGTCTTTATAGCTTAGCCCTGCAGGGAAGGAATGTGGCAAAAAAGTGTAAAATGTTATTATTAAAGAGAAACTCTTTATTACCAACAAACTGAACAATTTAGGTGCCAGATTGTCTGATATATTCTATGTGGTGCAAAGGAACTGAAAATACTTGTGCAGTCCAGTGAGAATGCTGGGAGTTGTAGTTTACTATAGTATATATCAACTAGAGTAAATAAAGTTTGGCCAGGCAGTGATCAAACAAATCCATAAAACAGGCTGTGGTTTGGGACAAAAAAAACTACAAGACAGTGAGAAAAGGGTCAACTGATTATTTTGGTGTCAAAATAAGTTATGATGATGCTGACATGATGTTTCCATGCTAGATGGGATACCCCCTTTCATAGATGCTTCCAACCAGGAGGCAATCACTGTTGGTTCATCTCCTAACCAGTAGCTTAAGGAAATGCCACCCTGTTGAACGCTGACATTTGCACTGCTACCGTATATACATGGTTAGATATGGTTGGGCAGTTTGGCTGATGGCAATTTGGGCATGTACCTCACCTTCTGGAGCGGGAGGATTAGACAGACCATTCTCCAGTTGGATCTCAGTTTGTCTGTCTAGACTGAACATTTTCAATGCGACTTCTCAGCAGGTGTAATAAGGCAGGGAGATAAGCAAAATGCTTGTTAGATATTCTCATAAGGGCCCTTACCCCCAAAAAATGGAACAGTAGCATTTGGCCATCACCATGGAGGCCTAAATTACTCGGTATACATGGTGTATTTAGCGTCAGAGTGCCTCAAGCCTTCATACATACCACCATGACTGTTACACCTATCCACCTAAATCAGGCAATGCTCATTAAAGTCCACCCTGACTCTTCTAATGGGGTTTTTGTAGCCTTCAAGGTCTATATCAGAAGGAGTCAGAGTGTTGCGTTATTTTGCCTGACATTAGAGGTTCAGATATCATAACTGTGTATTTCAAAGTTCAGTGGCTTTAGTTACTTTTTTAGAAATGAGATATGTGCTGTATTTAAACTTATTATAACAATATCCCTTTAATTAGCCTAAAGCAATTTAGTCAGCCCAACTTGTGATTTTATGTGAACTGCTCTGCAATATGCTGGTGCTATATCAATAATGGATAATAATAATCCTGCTCTTGCTAATTAGGCTGATTGCTGGCCTGCATAGGATGCTGGGATTTGTTGGTTAGAAAAACCCTGTAAGCTACTATTATTGCTCCGGTACAGTAAATCCCAGGATAATGCTGATTCAGAATGGCACTTGGTTTGAATATATTCAGTTCTGCATTCCTCAAAGCCACCCATTTGTAGCAGGAAATTGTGTGAATGACAGGTAATGTTACTATTTTCTGTGTGTCGGCACATTTCACGGATGTGCATTCTGAACGAGAAACCATTTTTTTTTTAATCTCAATCCAAAATTACAAGGGAATAAAAACTATCTTGCTTCAGTCTCTTTGTTTTACCATGACCCCTTGTCATACAAATAGGATGTTATATTCTATTAGGAGGTCTAAGTAACACAGGTTTTTACTAGGGCTAGGAAGGGGTCCTATATCTAGATCTAGATCATTCTAGAGCACTGCTAACTTTCAGTTGATGTAAAAGGTGAATATTGGAAAAAAAGTGGGTAAAAATTTACTCCTAGCAAATCAGAGGAGACCAGTAGTCACAATACATGGTTTAATACATAGATACAAAAAATATGTATGTACCGGGACCTTCTGTCTTGTTCACTGACACACCAACATGTTACTCACCACCCCCATTGATGGTGCTCCCAGTGGCCTCAAAATAGGTGCCATTTTTATATTTCTAGCTTGGAGGCAAGTTTTGGAAGCACATAGACACAGTTTTACTCCAAGCAGAGGCTCCTGCAGGCCAGCAGTCCACATGGGGCTACCAAATAGCCAATCAGAGCCCTTATTTAGCATCCTCAGGGGACATTTTTCAAGCTTTCCAGCTGAGTGTGGCTCACAATAAAAAAGGTTGAGGATCACTGCTCTAGGGGGTTTGTGAGACTGGAAGTCACCAGCAGGTAGGTACCAATTGATAGACTGGAGACCAATCAATCCTTTTGGTTCCCTTTAAAACAATTGCACCTCCATTTCCAGTGTATGTTGGCCATTATAACATTTCAACTAATTTCTAAGATCACTAATTCTAGTTTCCAGGCCACTGTTTGAGTAACACACTGTAATATCAGCAGTAAAATGTCTGAATTAAAAAGTTAAGTAACAATTTAAATGTAATAATTGTGGTTGTTGGGGCAATAAAATTTAAAAGGAAAATATTTCTGCTGTTTCAAAACAAAAGAGCATTTGCTTTGATCACTTGCGTCTACACATTACTAATCATTTTTAAGTGAACCCATGGTTTTGCTGGCAAATAATTTCCAAAAATCAACTTAATAAAACTACTTAATACATTCAGTTGCTTAAAAATGTTTTTTCTACACCCCCCAACAATGTTCTTTTAGAAGTCAGTACATGCAAACCAGCCCAGAGCGGAATATTGTAGAAAAATTCTAAATGGATAATGGCCAGCATTGTTGGGAGCTGGGTATAATCTTACCCGAGGAGCCTTTATTGCAGACTGATTAGAATTTCTAATTTATGGGAAAAGTATGCATGCTAATCCACCTCAGAAAGGATAGTGTGGGGGTCTATGTTAATAGCCAGTCTCCTGCAATGTGCAGTAAGAAAAGTGTACTTGTACAGCTCTCAGGGATGTGTTTAGTAAATGTTAAGTATGAAAGACTTCCATTGGGACCCTCACATATTTGGGCCCTAGAGAGCAACCGTAGAAGGTAAAGAGATTGTGGGAAAGCTCAGTAATGTGCACAATTTCAGATTTTAACTGCTCCGCGTAGTGGAGCAGCACCTGTAATGTCAGTGGGATAATAGCCTCTGGGAAGGGACTGTGGCTGTGGGATAGCAGGTATAGTAGGGAGAGATGGTGCCTATAGTAGCAGTGGGATAATAGCCTCTGGGAAGGGACTGGGGCTGTGGGATAGCAGGTATAGTAGGGAGAGATGGTGCCTATAGTAGCAGTGGGGGGATAATAGCCTCTGGGAAGGGACTGGGGCTGTGGGATAGCAGGTATAGTAGGGAGAGATGGTGCCTATAGTAGCAGTGGGGATAATAGCCTCTGGGAAGGGACTGGGGCTGTGGGATAGCAGGTATAGTAGGGAGAGATGGTGCCTATAGTAGCAGTGGGGGGATAATAGCCTCTGGGAAGGGACTGGGGCTGTGGGATAGCAGGTATAGTAGGGAGAGATGGTGCCTATAGTAGCAGTGGGGATAATAGCCTCTGGGAAGGGACTGGGGCTGTGGGATAGCAGGTATAGTAGGGAGAGATGGTGCCTATAGTAGCAGTGGGGGGATAATAGCCTCTGGGAAGGGACTGGGGCTGTGGGATAGCAGGTATAGTAGGGAGAGATGGTGCCTATAGTAGCAGTGGGGATAATAGCCTCTGGGAAGGGACTGGGGCTGTGGGATAGCAGGTATAGTAGGGAGAGATGGTGCCTATAGTAGCAGTGGGGATAATAGCCTCTGGGAAGGGACTGTGGCTGTGGGATAGCAGGTATAGTAGGGAGAGATGGTGCCTATAGTAGCAGTGAAGGGATAATAGCCTCTGGGAAGGGACTGGGGCTGTGGGATAGCAGGTATAGTAGGGAGAGATGGTGCCTATAGTAGCAGTGGGGGGATAATAGCCTCTGGGAATGGACTGGGGCTGTGGGATAGCAGGTATAGTAGGGAGAGATGGTGCCTATAGTAGCAGTGGGGATAATAGCCTCTGGGAAGGGACTGGGGCTGTGGGATAGCAGGTATAGTAGGGAGAGATGGTGCCTATAGTAGCAGTGAAGGGATAATAGCCTCTGGGAATGGACTGGGGCTGTGGGATAGCAGGTATAGTAGGGAGAGATGGTGCCTATAGTAGCAGTGGGGATAATAGCCTCTGGGAAGGGACTGGGGCTGTGGGATAGCACGTATAGTAGGGAGAGATGGTGCCTATAGTAGCAGTGGGGATAATAGCCTCTGGGAAGGGACTGGGGCTGTGGGATAGCAGGTATAGTAGGGAGAGATGGTGCCTATAGTAGCAGTGGGGGGATAATAGCCTCTGGGAAGGGACTGTGGCTGTGGGATAGCAGGTATAGTAGGGAGAGATGGTGCCTATAGTAGCAGTGGGATAATAGCCTCTGGGAAGGGACTGTGGCTGTGGGATAGCAGGTATAGTAGGGAGAGATGGTGCCTATAGTAGCAGTGGGGGGATAATAGCCTCTGGGAAGGGACTGGGGCTGTGGGATAGCAGGTATAGTAGGGAGAGATGGTGCCTATAGTAGCACTGGGATAATAGCCTCTGGGAAGGGACTGGGGCTGTGGGATAGCAGGTATAGTAGGGAGAGATAGTGCCTATAGTAGCAGTGGGGGGATAATAGCCTCTGGGAATGGACTGGGGCTGTGGGATAGCAGGTATAGTAGGGAGAGATGGTGCCTATAGTAGCAGTGGGGATAATAGCCTCTGGGAAGGGACTGGGGCTGTGGGATAGCAGGTATAGTAGGGAGAGATGGTGCCTATAGTAGCAGTGGGGATAATAGCCTCTGGGAAGGGACTGGGGCTGTGGGATAGCAGGTATAGTAGGGAGAGATGGTGCCTATAGTAGCAGTGGGGGGATAATAGCCTCTGGGAAGGGACTGTGGCTGTGGGATAGCAGGTATAGTAGGGAGAGATGGTGCCTATAGTAGCAGTGGGATAATAGCCTCTGGGAAGGGACTGTGGCTGTGGGATAGCAGGTATAGTAGGGAGAGATGGTGCCTATAGTAGCAGTGGGGGGATAATAGCCTCTGGGAAGGGACTGGGGCTGTGGGATAGCAGGTATAGTAGGGAGAGATGGTGCCTATAGTAGCAGTGGGATAATAGCCTCTGGAAAGGGACTGGGGCTGTGGGATAGCAGGTACAGTAGGGAGAGATGGTGTCTGTGGGTGGGTGGTATAGGACAGTGAGATGACATTTGCTGTGGCTCAATTCCAACTGAGGGCCCTTAGGTTTGACAGTACTGTTTTATATTAATAAGGGGGTTACAGCACCTGTAGTGTCCTATTCCCACCAAGGTGGCCACAAAGGTTATGTTAAAAGGATATGTGTGTTGTTCAATGAGAATGGAAAATCTTGAGTTATTTTTTTTGTGTTGAAATCCGATGAGAGCTTGTGATGCATTTCCACTCTAGATGGAATGTTTTACCATTTTAATGCAAAAAAAGCAGATTGGTTGCCATTAGCATGTGAATACTGCACGGAGACTTCTATGAATTGAAATTCTTTGCGCTCTTTTCTACAGGAAAACACTCGACTTTTTTTTTCTTTCTTTTATTTTTCTCAATTTCCTGTCTGTGTGCTGCTGTGTTTTTTTTTTTTGTGAAGGTGCTAAACCCAAGCAAGGAGTGTAATGTACTGCATGTCTTTGTCAAGTTAATTAGGTCAAACCAGAAAAAAAAAAGATACTTATCAAAAACAATGCAGAAAAATCTCAAGGGTTTGGTTTATTTTGGGTCAACACAAAAGGCAGTTTGGTCAACTGAAAAATTCACAGAAATAGGTTTATGCATTTTAATCTCATCAGATATTTATTGCTCTAATTCTGGTGACAGATTTGTTTTAAAGATACAGTATTCTGTTATAATCACCATGTCTGTGAGTACAGAGTAGGAAATAGTATTATTTTTATGGGTTAGGTGTCAGGGACGGATATAGATAATAAATAATGTCTGTAAAGCACTGCAGAATATCCACCTTATATAATAAAGAATAGTTATAAATACTATTATATTATAGTGTTTTAGGAAGACAAATAGACATATATAAATAAAATACATTATTAACAATTGTTTAACAATTTTACAATATTCATTGTTACAATTTAAGTATCAAAATTAAAATATATTTTGTGCATATTGTGTTTTACCACTGAGATTCTGTCTATCATTTTAACACAGGGTGCTCTCTACCTTAGGCAGCCACTGGTGCCACAGATCCTATCTGATATCCATTGTAAGCAGCAGTCCTGCCCTGCTTTATGGCTGAGATTCTAGCTATCTGTATAACAGAGCATTCTGTCACAGTGGCACAGATCCTATCTGATCCCCATTGTAAGCAGCAGTCCTGCCCTGCTTTATGGCTAAGATTCTAGCTATCTGTATAACAGAGCATTCTGTCACAGTGGCACAGACCCTATCTGATACCCATTGTAAGCAGCAGTCCTGCCCTGCTTTATGGCCAAGATTCTAGCTATTTTTATAACATTATTCTCTCACAGTAGCACAAGCCCTGCTGATACACCAGCAGAGTCCTGTCTCGTTTACACCCTGACAGGTATAGTATTATCCAGTCAGCGCACACACAAGGCAAATTTTAATGCAAAGACATTTTGGCACTGCTGTTCCCCCCCGTGTGGGCAGTGATGGGCTGATGCTGGCCCTGTCAGTCTGCATACAAGATGGGGTGGATGGCAGCCTGTGGTGCTGTATAATAATGGTTATACATTTGATAATGCTTTTCTATGAGCCAGTATTTTATATATTATATAAGATGTAATATATACAATATAAATGTTTATATTTATTTATATTTGTATAAATATATCTCTAGAGCAGAGCTCCCATTTCAACCCTGCAAATCCTTTGTTCCACTTGTGTGTACACTGTCCTGACTGAATTCTGACCCCTTGTGTGAGTAAATATCCCTCCCAGCAACAAAAAACAAATCAAAACAAAAGAATTTTCATCTCCTCTGTAAGCTTGAGAAACAAACAAATGCCCAGGAAACCTTCACACCTGTTTGCCTGCTTGAGATCAGGAATGATCGTTGTGACCAGGTGATCACTGACCAATCTGGTAAATCAAGGACCTCCATGTATTTGTGAGTGGGGTCCCTCACTGCTGTGGCCCTGTGTGTGTACAAATATATCCAAAATAATTACTAAAGATCAATACTGAACTTCTTACATCAGACATTCTGAGAATCTGCTTAATAAGATACAGAATACACAGTAGTATTTGATTTAGATAGTGTCCTTGTTTCTTGTGACGTAGACAGGTTTAAAAATTGCTCGGTTCAAGGCATATTGGCCATTGAATACTTTTTACAGTTGAAAGCACTAAAGAACAAAACGGTTTTTTTTATAAGATCTCTTACATTTTATTCTTCATTTTATGTATTTCACCTTTGACGACAAGTATAATTTATAGATGTAGGGAATGGCCATGGAAGCCAAATGTGCACCATTGTTGTTAGCATGGTGGGATTTCTGAGGATTTATTGCTGTACACCAGTAATGTATTTATGTATGTATATCTTTATAAAGCACTACTTATGTACGTATCGCTGTACAGTAGAATACATTAATACAAACAGGGGGTTATTAAGATAATAATAGATAAATACAAAGTATAACAATAAATACAAATAACCACATGAGCAACATGTTGCTCACCAACCCCTTGGATGTTGCTCTCAGTGCCCCCAAACCAGGGAGTTATTTTTGAATTCCTGACTTGGTGGTGAGTTTTGGTTGAATAAATACAAGATTTACTACCAAATAAAGCCCCTGTAAGCTGATAGTGTGCATAGAGGCTACCTAATAGCCAATCTTAAGGTGGCCATACACGTAAAGATCCGCTCACCTTGCAAGGTCGCCAAGTGAGCGGATCTTCTCCTGATATCCCCACCTATGGGTGGGCGATATTGGGGGCATTTAGGCTAATTCGGTACATGCGGCGGCGCGATGGATGGCCCTGGGGCAAAAACGATCGAATTATAATGACTGGAATAGGCACAGTCGGTTGGGACTGAATTTTTTAACCTGCTCGATCGATATCTGGCTGATTTCAGGCCAGATATCGGTTGGGCAGGCCAGTCGTTGTTTCCCCTACAAGGGCCAATAAGCTGCCCATATCACCAGCTACAAACGGCCCGTGTATGGCCACCTTTAGCCCTTATTTGGCGCCGCCATTAACTTTTATGCTGCTTGTGTTGCTCTCCAAGTCTTTTTACATTTGACTGTGGCTCAGGAGTAAAAAATGTTGGGGGCCCCTGCTTTACACTTATATAGAAATGTGTTGATGTGCTTTCGGATTTCCGATGCCTGCCACCTACTCTAATTCTCTCCTACTCCTAGAACCACTGCCAACTATGATCAACTCTCCTAATTGTCAAGTGAGCATTTGGAAATGATGCCCCTGAGATTCAAAAGCCCCCCACCAGCACACTAAATAGTGACTGTCTGGCATCTTACAGCAAACTAAATATATGTATAGTATAAAACATACTTACTATAACCTAAGTTTTTTTTAACCAAGAACATAAGTTCTTTTTAACCAAGTTTATCCCAAATTCATAACTCCATATTGACCAAATCGAGCTCCACTATGCTGCCCCTGGGGAGTCAATGTAGGATACAATGTAAAAGGGTACTGTTCTGTATTTAGAACATGTATGCTATAAAAACCTTCAAACGTTGAAGCAGAAAATATCCCTTCAGGAAAGGAAGTTCTCTCCCTTCATTCTCTGTCCCTGCCAAGGGACATCTTGCAGAGCTTGGAGTCTGTATCCCCAATCGAAGGAGGAAATGCCAGAGCTGAAAGGAGATTTCGGCACCAAGGTGAATCACAACCGTAGAACAGAACGGAAGTGACTAATCCTGAAGTGGTTTAATCATTAAAACATAAAGCATTTTTCATGTTTTTCTATGAGCTCATCCATGTCTGCTGGAATCTTCTTGTGTTTACAAGATGGATTTATGGATTGTGATTTGCTATAACTAGCTTTCTGTAATTACTAACAGGTCATTAATGTAGAGATCAATTAGCATTGAAACAATTGGAAATTTAATGTGATTTAAGTATTGATCCTGGGTAGGGCAGATGATTTAAATGGGGAATTGTCATAAATACATTGCACCCACAATGTAAAGGTAAAATCTGTTTCTACAATAGATTTCAGTATTTATTCTCATGTTTTTTCACATAGGACTTTTCGTTCCATAACTTTTACTTTCCTGTATGAGTGTTAGTAACATTGCAATACAGCGCTGTGGTGCATTCTTTCTCTGGAAAGGATCACCCAACAGGTTAATGGTTTTATTGGGGGGTACCCAACAGGTTTCACCTGAAAACCATGGAACCTGCAACCTATGAGCTATGGTTATTCTCTTTGCCAGTGTATTTAGCCAGTACTTGAAACTGCCCCCAAGTTCAGATTGATCTGCTATAGTACCAGATGGTATCCTAGTGGTCCCAAATTCCCATAAGCCCTTACATATTTCTGTCATAAGCCTTAATAAATATTTGGCACTGTCTCCATCCAATTATTGTGAGAGTGAACCCTGGATGTCGGGCATTGGGCTCTAAGGGCTCTGGCACACAGGGAGATTAGTCGCCTGCGACAAATCTCCCTGTTCGCGGGTGACTAATCTCCTGAATCGCCATCCCACCGGCGACAATGTAAGTCGCCGGTGGGATGGCACACGCTGCGCAGGCGATTTCGGCAAATCGCCGAAGTTGACTCGCGAGGCATTTTCAGCAATTTGCCGAAATCGCGCCGCCGCGTGTGCCATCCCACAGGCGACTTAAATTGTCGCCGGTGTGATGGCAAGTGATGGCAACTCGGGGAGATTAGTCGCCCGCGAACAGGGAGATTTGTTGCGGGCGACTAATCTCCCCGTGTGCCAGAGCCCTAAAGGGCCCAGTCTGACACCGACTGCCCCTGCAACTTCTGACTGTTGGCAGAAGCACTTATTATCAGTTAAGGTGTCCATACATAAATTGGAAGTTTATTGGCCCAATTATGGGGCAAGATATCTGATCTAATTGTTGGCCCCAGGGGCAATGATCATATCAGCTCTATCTGACAGTGTATAGCCTGCTTAAGCTGCATGCTAAGGAATTACTGTTCTTTTATCTTCCCGCTATTCCTGCCAATACTTCATTTCTGCTGCTTACATCTCCCCGCATCCATCGCTACTCATATTCTACTATGCTAAGTGACCTCAACAATACCTGTTCCAATAATTACCAGCAATTTACCATTGCCGTGTTGCTTCTCTGCTTATTCTCCTGTCTTATATTTTTTTCCATCATAATAAAGACTTGGTTATAAGGGTGAAGACCCACGGAGCTACTTAGTTGCAGCTACTTTTCACAGCTACTAAACACCCAATACTGAGAATTGCCTCTGCTAAAACACACGTAGAGACAATTATCAGTAAATGATCAGCATTGTCTATTTTAGTAGCCACGACAAGAAGCTGCTACTAGTAGCTCTGTGCGTCTTCACCCTTACTGTTCTTACAGTCTACTATTGGGACCTAATCCAGCAGTGTTTCTGGTCTCTAGGGAAAAAATAGTTAAATTCCCATGACTACAGGTGCTGGGATGGAACTTCTGCACGTATGTTCATGCAAGGGTATCTGTATCACTTTATACCTCCAAATCCAACCAGAACTATAATCATTATTGACTCCCAGCTTAGCCTGAACCTGACACACATCTCCATTAGTATTGCTAGAACTCCTTGCTTTGGGTTTTGATGTGGCTCTATGTCTCCAGCGCTCAGGAAATGAAACCTACACAGTATCAATTTGTACATCATCATTCACCATGGCTTCGCTTTATATTTCACTATTATTAAAATCAGCTTTCCCCCCATGAGCAAGGGGCACCAGAAAGTGATCATTTCTTCTCTAATGAGAGAGATCCTGCCCCGGAGGCCAGTAACTGAGAAAGGATGTGGAAACTGCTTCACTAAACTGAACTTTTTATGACATCGCTACCAGATTCTCATCTGGAGAATGAATTCCTTAAAGGGAAAATGAAGTTAAAAAGATGCGGCTGCTGAAAAGAATAACACGTGGCCATAGTGGCAGATATGGATGTCATATTTTCCATATGTTCATTATATATTTTATATACAGGCTTCCTCTCAGCAAAGTGGGGGAAGCTATTTCCATTGCGATACTAGACATACCTATAGTCTCACTTCCTGGAAGTGAGGTTACTAGTAGGACACTTATTCCTCCGTCTATTAAAAGCTACATAGCTCTAATATTACAAGCCAAGTCATAGAAACATCTTTATGTTCTGTACATGGACATGTATTTGTGTTCCGTATAGTTTATACTTCCCTTACATTCAGAGTATCAGATTTTCCAGTCTACCATGGAGTCTTGTACAAGACTGAAACTGTCAGCGGAGTCCAGGGAAACTAAACCAAGAAAAACAATATACAATGCCCCCCCCCCATTATTCATAATAAATAAACAAAATGGCTCACTACAGAACAAGGAGAGAAAACTACCCCCCCATAAACAAACAGGGCAGATGGAATTTACACCCACCTCCATGCAAGCAGAAAGGAATGTGTCCTGCTGTAAAAGACCCCATAGATAATCATTTTATCACTTTGGCTTTTTAGCAGAGGGGCCTGTTCGTCGCTGTGTATCAGGTTTATCCGCTGATGTATCTGGGTGGAGCCAGGACATATGATAAATATAGGTAATCACATTATATATAGTATATATAGATAGTATATAAATATAGACAGTATATACTGTATATACTATACAAAGTATAGTATTCATAGATATTTGGTGCAAAAAAATGATTTCATAATATCATGTTATTTTCTGTATTTTTGTGATAAAAATTGACTGTTGTTAAACCTTTTGCATATTATATAAAGGATAACTATTTTCTAATACTACCACTGTGCTTGTGATTATTTGTGTCTATTTGTATTTGGAGCCAGGACATATGTCAGAAGTAAACCTAGAACCCCAGCACTGCAAGGCTGCAATAGTATCCACTGCACCTCTGAATGTTATCTCAAACTTACCCCATATATTATTATTATTTACACTATAGGGGTCACACACTATCTGTAAGGCAGGGTGCAAGGAGCAAAAAAAAAAAGTTTAATTTGGTTTTTACACTTTGCACCCTGCTTTATTTCAGAGCACAGTGATCTACATGTGCCCAGTGGCATAACCATAGAGGAAGCAAACTCCCTGGTCGCGGTAGGTGGCCTGGGGGATAGGGGGCCCTGGATCTGCTTTATCTCTAAGGTGGCCATACACGTAGCAATAGCGATCTTTTGTGCAACCATTGCACCCTCCATTGACGTTCAGGGCTGAATCGTCAGATATGAAGGTAGAAACAATAGAAATTCTACCTCCACCTGGCGATTCAGCCCTAAACATTAATTTTGTTCAAAATCTTTTAACCTGCCTGATCAGCGAGACGACCAATATCCGAAGCCTTCGCGATATTGGTCAAATCGTTGAACTGCCATATCGTACGAACCAAGGTTTCGTGTATGCCCAGTGCGTGTATGGCCGACTTTAGTCATAGAAATCCCCCCTCCCCAGCTGCACTTACCTACACAAGTGCGAGCGAGCAGGGAGTGGGTGGACGCAATCGATTTGGTAGGAGGATGAAGAGAGAGCTGGGTTAAGTCTGTGAGCGCCGGGCCCCTCCGAAGATTTTTTCAAATAGTTGTTATGCCACTCCATTTGCCCTATGGATACAGTGCTATCTGCAATTGGCAGGACTGCATTTATGGGGGGTACATAGGCTTTGAATGAGGCACTATTCTTTAAGGGGATGCTGGGAGTTGTAGTTTACAAAATAACTGCAGAATGTCAGGCTTAGCATTCCTAGTTTTCCTGCATTGGTTCCATGGTCCCTTTTATCTGACTCTGCCCCTGCATATTTAGAAACAAAACATTTATATCCCAAAGTTTGTCTAAAACAAAATGTTTCCCTGTCCCACGAAACTGAAGCCTCATCCAATTTTCCATTGTCTGTCAGTAGTATGTGGCTGAAGGTTGGTCATTTCTTTTCTTTTTTTTTTTTTTTGGAAGTAACATAATTCCTCATAAAACGAACATGTCTTAAATTATCCACTTTTCCTGGATCTATCCAAACATTTGGAAACATTTAAGGTAGTGTTTATCGACTCTCTTGTGCGGTCTGCGAGACATGTCATGTTAAAATATAGGTTTAGATTCACAAATTCCATATTAAGAAAAAAGAAAAAAAAATGGAACATCAGCATTTTTTTTTTTCAAAGAAAAAGTTACTAAGATTTAGGAAATAAATCCAAAACAGTTAAAATAATATAGAATTTTATAAAATGGAGTTTTGAAAAATATGTATAATTGTAATAATAATTATTTATTAAAATCATCTTTCTCCAAAGAAATCAGTTTAAATATAACATGATGTCTCTTGATTTCTCCAGTTACCCTGCTATAGTTCCAGGGGTACCCAGGGCATAAATAAGCACTCACCCCAAATCTCCCCCTAACTGGTCTTCAGGCTGGGCCCCCTTAGCTCATAACAAGGTTACAGATATATAGAAACATTGGGGTAACAGTCACCCTGCTATAGTTCCAGGGGTACCCAGGGCACAAATAAGCACTCACCCCAAATCTCCCCCTAACTGGTCTTCAGGCTGGGCCCCCTTAGCTCATAACAAGGTTACAGATATATAGAAACATTGGGGTAACAGTCACCCTGCTATAGTTCCAGGGGTACCCAGGGCACAAATAAGCACTCACCCCAAATCTCCCCCTAACTGGCCTTCAGGCTGGGCCCCCTTAGCCCATAACAAGGTTACAGATATATAGAAACATTGGGGTAACAGTCACCCTGCTATAGTTACAGGGGTACCCAGGGCACAAATAAGCACTCACCCCAAATCTCCCCCTAACTGGCCTTCAGGCTGGGCCCCCTTAGCCCATAACAAGGTTACCGATATATAGAAACATTGGGGTAACAGTCACCCTGCTATAGTTCCAGGGGTACCCAGGGCACAAATAAGCACTCACCCCAAATCCCCCCCTAACTGGCCTTCAGGCTGGGCCCCCTTAGCCCATAACAAGGTTACAGATATATAGAAACATTGGGGTAACAGTCACCCTGCTATAGTTCCAGGGGTACCCAGGGCACAAATGAGCACTCACCCCAAATCTCCCCCTAACTGGCCTTCAGGCTGGGCCCCCTTAGCCCATAACAAGGTTACAGATATATAGAAACATTGGGGTAACGGTCACCCTGCTATAGTTACAGGGGTACCCAGGGCACAAATAAGCTCTCACCCCAAATCTCCCCCTAACTGGCCTTCAGGCTGGGCCCCCTTAGCCCATAACAAGGTTACAGATATATAGAAACATTGGGGTAACAGTCACCCTGCTATAGTTCCAGTGGTACCCAGGGCACAAATAAGCTCTCACCCCAAATCTCCCCCTAACTGGCCTTCAGGCTGGGCCCCCTTAGCTCATAACAAGGTTACAGATATATAGAAACATTGGGGTAACAGTCACCCTGATATAGTTCCAGGGGTACCCAGGGCACAAATAAATACTCATCTTAAATGCCCTAACCCAGGTATTGAGCTTCCATAGCATCATTGAGGTAACATATGCAAAGATATATACATTTAACCCTTTAATTGCCATTGTTTCTTGTGGTATTTTTTGAAAATAAGAGTTATGAAAGTCACCCTGACTGTAGAAAATCAAACAAACATTCAGTTCATTTTATTTGCCTATGTGCTTTCATTCTGTCTGTGTGTACAAACAGGCAATGATATATTGATTTTTTTTTTTAGATTTGTTCAGACTGTAAAGGGATAAAAGAAATATAAAAATTGCTTTTGTTGCTTGGGTTGAACCTTAGAGCCAGAGATTTAATTATTAATAAGCCAAAACTGAAATTAAGGAATTAATGGGTGGACACATTTTTCTATGGAGGTGGAGGTTACACTACAGTAAAGCTGCTTGTATCAGACGCCATATGGTGAGTTATATAGGCCTATAGACAGACTTGCAGACTGTAAGAATACAAAACAATAGTCTAAAAGTCATGATAGAACCATCTTTAAACACACACTAACGTACTTTGTGCAACTAACGTTCTTTGTGCAACTATTGCTTGTTATAAGCAAATCATTGAAGGCAGTCACATGTAGACATGAGGGACCCCTCTATAAATAAAGATGATCATTAGACAAGAACTTTGTTTTTGCATTTTAGATGCGATGTGTCTCTGTCATTTTAGAGAGAGCAGTATGTGACTGGGAGCTGGAAAAGGGCGTCCCTCTCCACCCATTGTTATTGTCTGTCTTTGACAGCGATTGGGCCCAGGGGCAGTAATTGAACTTCCCAAATAGTTAAATGTAGTGTGACTGTTTGACTTGGGGTGCCAATAAAAGCTGCTGACTCAGCCCAATATTGCCCAGCTCAAGGTGGACATACCGGGGAAAGATCCATTCATTTAGCAACCTCACCAATAGAGCAGATCTTTATGTGTATGCCCAGCTGGGGCTTCAGTTGCAATACTTCGACAACCAAATACCCCCCAAAACAGACCCGGACTGGCAATCTGTCGATTCTGGCAAATGCCAGAGGGGCTGCTGTAAGATGCCATAGACACTCAATATTTATTGGGCTGCTGGGGGGATGTTTGGGTCTCTGTGTACTTGAAATTACAGGGCCTATTTTAAATATTGGCAGTCAGTTCAGTTGTGTGTCGGTATGCCGACCAATGTGCAGTGTACTTTGCCATCAATGTTGCCCCTATGTTGGTGACACCATTCTGCCACACATCCATGCCAACATCCCCTTAGCCACCATGCCCTAGGATTCATCATCACTGTATCTCCTGATAAATTTGCCCTAATCAATCCCATCCCTCAGAGGTACAGTGGGCTCTTTCTTTAGAGCTAGGAAAATATTAGTTCCATTACAGTAACAGAGTATGGTGTTTTTACTCAAAACAGCACCCCCATAGATACTTGTACCTATAATTTAGTGATGTCATAGATGATGTCAAAGTCATGTCAAAACTTGATCCGTCTGATCGATCAGACAAAAGCCACAGGACCAAGCAACCTCACGCTGTGGCCAATTATGGTCTCTAGAGACCCATATATTAAATTAAAATAATTTTTGGAAAAGTCTGGAAATTGCTAATTCTGACCATCCATTCACTGATCTCAGGACACTTAAGAGGTTAAACCATTCTGGTGTCAGGGCACACACTGAACATGAAAACCATTGTCTGCCTCAGTAACCCAATCAGTTACAATAATTACCATTTTCAGGAAGCTTTTGATGACTAAACAAAAAAAATGCAAACTTATTTGCCTGAGGCTTAGAAAAAAGAAAAATCTCCATTCCACCCACTGTGCACACAGAAGGGCCACATTCACGGGAGATAATAGGAGTGATGTAACTTTTTTTTTATGTATTGCCATTTATTACAGGTATTATTTGTCTCTTAAAGACATTTTGACTCTTTTGTTAATCACATCACTTATTTTGCACAGGCTTAAAGGTCATGGGGTGACTGTATGTAATATTATTATTGCAACATATTGTGATACAATGATACTGTAATGCCGAATAAGTGTTACAGGTAGTGTCTGGGTGTATAACTGTATGCATGGTTATTATACATTATGTAAACTAATCCACATGTTGGGCTAAATCGGTTGATCAGATCTTTGATCAACCCAATTCCCAAGGCCAGGGATTACTATAGGCCTGTAGGCCAGATTTGGCCCTCAAAAGGGTTTTTATGGCCCCCTCTCTGCTTGAATACTCCATAGACTTCATTGTATGACATCATCATTTTCTGGCCCTTGGACATGCTCTATAAGAAATAATTGGGCCACTACATGTAATAAGTTGGACAGCACTGCCCTAAGCCAATGATTGGATGATCAATTGGGGCTGGTAAAGACATTGTACCAATTCACTTCTTGGTCAATAGGATTTTAAAACTTGCAAAATTGATTTCGGGCTGATTTCTGGGAAGACTTTATTCTGCTGTAAATCTGTATCTATGAGTCGGAGCTGACACATACAGCCTGCCTGACTTTATTCTGCTGTAAGTCTGTATCTATGAGTCGGAGCTGACACATACAGCCTGCCTGACCTTATTCTGCTGTAACTTACAGCAGAATAAGGTCAGGCAGGCTGTATGTGTCAGCTCCGACTCATAGATACAGACTTACAGCCTGTAAGTCTGTATCTATGAGTCGGAGCTGACACATACAGCCTGCCTGACTTTATTCTGCTGTAAGTCTGTATCTATGAGTCGGAGCTGACACAGACAGCCTGCCTGACCTTATTCTGCTGTAAGTCTGTATCTATGAGTCGGAGCTGACACATACAGCCTGCCTGACTTTATTCTGCTGTAAGTCTGTATCTATGAGTCGGAGCTGACACAGACAGCCTGCCTGACTTTATTCTGCTGTAAGTCTGTATCTATGAGTCGGAGCTGACACATACAGCCTGCCTGACTTTATTCTGCTGTAAGTCTGTATCTATGCATTTGAGCGGACACATACAGCCTGCCTGACTTTATTCTGCTGTAAGTCTGTATCTATGCATTTGAGCGGACACATACAGCCTGCCTGACTTTATTCTGCTATAAGTCTGTATCTATGCATTTGAGCGGACACATACAGCCTGCCTGACTTTATTCGGCATCTATGGTTTGGAGCTGACACTTAAACTGTAAATTATTTTTTATTGTAGGATTTTCACAAGGGTAAAAAAAGAGACATTCCTATTGGTACCAAGAAATACAGTCCCCCACACAAATATAAAAACAGACAATATTATAGTTTTTTTTTTACAATGCAGTGAGACTTTACACAACATTAAACAATGTTTGCAGTTTTGATGACAGTATCTCTTTCACCCCAACCTTGTGTAAACACCCCTCCTGTGTATCCAAGGGGCAGCACTAAAGCTAAATAGTCTATCAATTAACATAACCCTGAGTGCCATTTTCAGCTGTAATCTGAGCACATGAATTCTGCAGGATCCAGAAACAGGAGTGAACCATCAAACAAAAGGCTTCTGGAATGGAGATCAGTCAAAACCTTGATATATTTTACCATACAATGGGCAAGTTCTACAGCCACCCCCACAGGCCTGCTTGCTTTTCATTACTTGGAAATTACAAAGTGTTATCAGCCCATCAGGAGATGGTGATAGGGAAGAGGGTAGAGAAAAACAAAAAAACAAAACAAAAAAACAGTTCTCCAAATTGTGGGGCTGGCCACTTAAAATTCCTTTTAACTGGATTCATCTGAACTGATCTCGTTTAATAGATTTTTTTTAAAAATGTATTACATTGATTAAATAAGTAAAAAAGTAAAATCTTTCTCTGACTGCCTACCATATGAGTTATTATAAATGTATAATTCAGTATAAATAGAATATCAGCAGTGTGTTCCATCAAACAGATATTTATGTAGAAATGTGTGAATAGTCATTAATTATAAATAAGAGGTAAATAACTAAATAATCATTATATATATATATATATATATAATAAAGTGATGAATATAGAAAGACTTTTGGGAGGCAATAAAAGTAGGAATAGTACAAGTTGTGCTAATAATAAAGGAGGCACTATGTCAAAATATTTAGTTTTTTGGGCCAAAAAAAACAATTATTATTTACCCATAATTAAATGGAAAAACACTTAAATATTATTTATAGATATACAGGTATAGGATCAATTATATGGAACGCTTGGGACCTGGGGTTTACTAGATAAAGTATCTTTCTATAAGATAAAAATCTTTAAAACATTAAATAAACCCACTTAGATTGTAAGCTCTACGGGGCAGGGACCTCCTTCCTACTGTGTCTCATACCACATGGCACTTATATATATATATATATATATATATATATATATATATATTGTATTTATTTATTATATCGCTTGTCCTCCCTGTGTGTAATTTTGTATTCTGTGAGATTGTACAGCGCTGCGTACCCTTGTGGCACTTTATAAATAAAGTTATACATACATACATACATACAAAAGGATTGTTTTGCCCCTATTTGGATTAATGCAGCTTAGTTACCATCAAATACAAGGTACAGGTATGGGATCTGTTATCTGGAAACCTGTTATCCAGAAAGCTCGGAATTACGGAAAGCTCGTCTCCCATAGACTCCATTTTAATCAAATAATTCGAATTTTAAAACTGATTTCCTTTTTCTCTGTAGTAATAAAACAGTACCTTGTAATTGATCCCAACTAAGATATAATTACTCCTTATTGGGGGCAGAACAGTCCTATTGGGTTTATTTAATGATTAAATGATTCCCTTTTCTCTGTAATAATAAAACAGTACCTTGTAATTGATCCCAACTAAGATATAAATAATTCTTACTGGATGCAAAACAATCCTATTGGGTTTAATTAATGTTTTATTCTATTTTTTTAGTAGACTTAAGGTATGGAGATCCAAATTACGGAAAGACCCCTTATCTGGAATACCCTTGGTCCTGAGCATTCTGGATAATGGGTCCTATACCTGTACTGTTTTTTTGTTACATAAAAAATATATAATTATTTGCTTTTATTGGCCAAGATAAGACTTCCATAATATGGACATTTATATATATATATATATATATATATATTTTTTTTTTTTCCTATCACAATTCTGTATCTATCATCCAAGTATGTATCTATCTGTACCTCTCCTGTACCCTATAGCTATCTGTAATGCCCCATGAATCAAACAATTGCAAGCTCTCTGCCCCCCATGGTATGCAGGGCAAGCACAGGGATGTAAGAGGAGATGGGATCACTCAGCAGATCCCAAGCTGAATGTTTATGGCCTACCTCACTCAGATACAAATAAATCAGGCCTTTTGTAAATGCAATAAAACTATTGTTTAGTCTGATTGTTTCATACCTCAGAGCTGGGCTTTTCTGTGTTTCGGGCTTATTGCAGCAATAAACTGTCTAGACAGCAATTAACAAAAGTGTTTTCTTTTTAGCTGTTTGATGTCTTATGGAAAGGGGGAGATTGGTTATTTGCCTATTCTGTTCTGTACACACAGATACACAAATATACATGAATGCACCCACACACACACACACACACTGATTGTTAGAAAGGAAGTACTGTATGTTTTAGTCTGCATTCTGTAAATTAGCAATAATACATGTACGTCTGGCAAATATAGGTGCTATGGGGCCCCCACTAATATGCATAAGGTGAAAATGAGTGTTTAGGGATTGATTGCACCCTAAAATATGACCAACTGATGGAAATCAGTGTATGCTCTGCAGTACAAACTTGACCATTATCCCTGTTCATAAAAAAGAGAAAAAAAAAAATTAGAAACATACAAACAATGTTATGTGCACACAATAAGCTGTACCCTCATACTGTACTGTCTAAGGGAAACAATATGGCACCTCCCTCCCATATGTATAAATACAAATATACAGAGAAGGAATGTTCTGGGCACACAATAAGCTGTACCCTCATACTGTACTGTCTAAGGGAAACAATATGGCACCTCCCTCCCATATGTATAAATACAAATATACAGAGAAGGAATGTTCTGGGCTGTACCCTCATACTGTACTGTCTAAGGGAAACAATATGGGACCTCCCTCCCATATGTATAAATACAAATATACAGAGAAGGAATGTTCTGGGCACGCAATAAGCTGTACCCTCATATTGTACTGTCTAAGGGAAACAATATGGGACCTCCCTCCCATATGTATAAATACAAATATATAGAGAAGGAATGTTCTGGGCACACAATAAGCTGTACCCTCATACTGTACTGTCTAAGGGAAACAATATGGCACCTCCCTCCCATATGTATAAATACAAATATACAGAGAAGGAATGTTCTGGGCACACAATAAGCTGTACCCTCATACTGTACTGTCTAAGGGAAACAATATGGCACCTCCCTCCCATACGTATAAATACAAATATACAGAGAAGAAATGTTCTGGGCACACAATAAGCTGTACCCTCATACTGTACTGTCTAAGGGAAACAATATGGCACCTCCCTCCCATATGTATAAATACAAATATACAGAGAAGGAATGTTCTGGGCACACAATAAGCTGTACCCTCATACTGTACTGTCTAAGGGAAACAATATGGCACCTCCCTCCCATATGTATAAATACAAATATACAGAGAAGGAATGTTCTGGGGACACAATAAGCTGTACCCTCATACTGTACTGTCTAAGGGAAACAATATGGGACCTCCCTCCCATATGTATAAATACAAATATACAGAGAAGGAATGTTCTGGGCTGTACCCTCATACTGTACTGTCTAAGGGAAACAATATGGGACCTCCCTCCCATATGTATAAATACAAATATACAGAGAAGGAATGTTCTGGGCACGCAATAAGCTGTACCCTCATACTGTACTGTCTAAGGGAAACAATATGGGACCTCCCTCCCATATGTATAAATACAAATATACAGAGAAGGAATGTTCTGGGCACACAATAAGCTGTACCCTCATACTGTACTGTCTAAGGGAAACAATATGGCACCTCCCTCCCATATGTATAAATACAAATATACAGAGAAGGAATGTTCTGGGCACACAATAAGCTGTACCCTCATACTGTACTGTCTAAGGGAAACAATATGGCACCTCCCTCCCATATGTATAAATACAAATATACAGAGAAGGAATGTTCTGGGGACACAATAAGCTGTACCCTCATACTGTACTGTCTAAGGGAAACAATATGGCACCTCCCTCCCATATGTATAAATACAAATATACAGAGAAGGAATGTTCTGGGCACACAATAAGCTGTACCCTCATACTGTACTGTCTAAGGGAAACAATATGGGACCTCCCTCCCATATGTATAAATACAAATATACAGAGAAGGAATGTTCTGGGCACACAATAAGCTGTACCCTCATACTGTACTGTCTAAGGGAAACAATATGGCACCTCCCTCCCATATGTATAAATACAAATATACAGAGAAGGAATGTTCTGGGCACACAATAAGCTGTACCCTCATACTGTACTGTCTAAGGGAAACAATATGGCACCTCCCTCCCATATGTATAAATACAAATATACAGAGAAGGAATGTTCTGGGCACACAATAAGCTGTACCCTCATACTGTACTGTCTAAGGGAAACAATATGGCACCTCCCTCCCATATGTATATAAATAATGTAAATAATATAAATTGTTTGTGACCCCTTAAAATGATAGATTTGCCCAGCTCCATAGTATGATGGTACTCAGCACTAATACTTGAAACAGATCCAGAACATAAACCTCCAGCACACACAGAGCTATTCCCGTTCCCATGTGCTGAATCTCGGCCCCATTTTTGTTGTTTATTCCATGCAGTAGTTGTGCCCCCTCCCTTCTGCCTATGAATCCTTCTCACCGCATTAAAGAATCCAGGCCTGAATGATGTTGCAGCGTTACCAGTTGTCCCGGTGACAGGGCACTGGAAGTCCATTCACACATAGAACTAAGGACAAAACCATAAAAAGGCCTGTATTGTACTTCCAAAGTACACTCCTGCCCATCTGTGCTTAATGGTTCACTCATTTTCATAGAGAAGGGCAGTTATTAATTCACAGTTAAGAGAGGAAAGAGAAAAATACTTAGTGGGTTCCCATAATAAAACAAACAAATTATATATATATTTAAATTGCAGTTTCAGCAATCTTAAAATGAAATAAAATGTAACTAGAATACAATAAAATCAAATAGAAAACTAAATACTTTGTGCTTATAATTTACTTTCTTTACAAATAAAAATGCATGTAAAAGAAAATCTAATCCTAATTATTAAATTATTTACTATACAATTATTATTATCACATATTTATAAAGCGCCAACATATTTTGCAGCACTGGATAGTGATGGGCGAAAAGTTTGGCCAGGCATGGATTCGCGGCGAATTTCCGCGTTTCGCCATTGGTGGATTGTTTCGCAAAACGGATGAAAAATTTCGCCGCGGAAAAATTCCCCGCACGTCCAAAAATTGTCGCCGGCGTCAAAAAAGAATAGTCGCGGGCGACAAAATAATAGCCGCGGGCGACGAAACAATAGCCGTGCGACAAAACAATAGCCATGGGCGACGAAACAATAGCCGCGCGACAAAATAATAGCCACGTGCGACGAAACAATAGCCGTGCGACAAAACAATAGTTGCGGGCGACGAAACAATAGCCGTGCGACAAAACAATAGCCGCGGGCGACGAAACAATAGCCGCGCAACAAAATAATAGCCGCGCGACGAAACAATAGCCGTGCGACAAAACAATAGCCGCGGGTGAGGAAACAATAGCCGCGCAACAAAATAATAGCCGCGTGACGAAACAATAGCCGTGTGACAAAACAATAGCCGCGGGCGACGAAACAATAGCCGCGTGACAAAATAATAGCCGCGTGCGACGAAACAATAGCCGCGCGCGACAATTTTTTTGTCGCACGACATTTTCGCCATTTCGCGGATCTTTTGAAAGATTCGCAAATTTTTCGGCGAAGCGAAACAGAACAGATTCGCTCATCACTAGCACTGGACAATAAATGAGTGTATAGATTGAATGTACAGATGTACCGGTATGGGATCTGTTATCTGGAAACCTGTTATCCACAAATCTCAGAATTACGGAAAGTTAATCTCCTCTATTTTAATCAAATAATTAAAAATTTGAAAACACGTTTCTTTTTTCTCTGTTACAATAAAACAGCACTTTGTATTTGATCCCTGAGATATAATTAAATCTTATTGGAGGCAAAACAATCCTATTAGGATTCTTTAGTAGGCTTAAGGTATGGAGATCCAAATTAAAGAAAGATCCCTTATCTGGAAAACCCGAAGTCCCGAGCATTCTGGATAACAGGTCCCATACATAGAGCTGTCACCTTTTGGAAAAGAGTATGCGGGGGATTTTGCATAACGCTTTCTGCGAACGCTTTCTGTGCATGCAGTAATTTAACGAGGAATACGGGAGATTCCACAAAAACTAGGAGAAATGCATTGGGGAGATCCCAAAAAATAGAAGGGGGGATTATCAGCTCTGCATACCTGTACAGGCAAAGCAGTCAATAACCTATACAAGAGGTTAAGAGGGCCCTAGACCAAAACTAGCTTACACTCACAAAAGAGAAGGGGTTGAGACACAGGGTGGGAGATATAACAATATCAGTATTTATACATCTGTACATCACAACAAATATGCAGTATTCCAGTTGTTCTGTAGTCAAAACATACAGCAAATGGATATCGGTCAGGATTGGTGGGCCACCATATACACGCAGAGGACAATCTCATACAATTCTATCTGTGCATGAAATGTCAGCTACACAGCAGAGCAGAAATACAGTAGGTATATATAAATATATATATATGTTCATAGGTAGACAGATGCACACTGGGAACCTTTAAAAATTGCTTTTATTGAATTAATACATTACAGACCAGGTCAACGTTTCGGTCTCCTTCTAAGACCTTTATCAAGACCACTATAATAAAAGCAATTTTTAAAGGTTTCCGGTGTGCACCTGTCTACCTATAAACTTGTATCTAAATGCTCATTCGGTAGCACCCGGGTCGAATAGTTATTGGTGTGGGAGGGCTGAAATTGTCTGGATTTATATATATATATATATATATATATATATATATATATATATATCATCATACATCTTCTTGATGACGATCCTGTGGTGATCGAAACGCGTAGATGGTATGCTGAATTAAATCACTGACTTGATTGACGCTATAGCTGTGAGTGCTTTCTACTGTTGAGTTTTATATAGTTAAAAAGCCATACAGTAGAACAGATAAACAATAGCTAACCTATACATTAGACTGCCACATGTGCCATTAACCATATACAGTAGCTAAGCAATACAGTAACAATAAACAGATGTACAGTAACAACTATACAGTAGCAGGGGTACAGTAGCTAGGCTATACAGTAGAACAGATGTACAGTAACAGCTATACAGTAAAACAGATATACAGTAGATAGGCTATACAGTAAACAGATATGCAGTAGATAGGCTATACAGTAAACAGATATGCAGTAGATAGGCTATACAGTAGAACAGATATACAGTAGATAGGCTATACAGTAGAACAGATGTACAGGCAGAAAGAAAGTAGCTAAGGCATACAGTAGAAAAACTGTACAGCTTAACAGATATACAGTAGAAAAGCTATACAGTATAAAAAATTTACTGTAGCTATGCTATACAGATACAGAACAACAGCTGTACAGTAGCTAAGCTATACAATTGAACGTCAGTGCAGTAGATCAAAATATACATTAGCTAAACTATACATTAGACCAGCTATACAGAATTACACTGATAACTGAACCCAAGGATCCATGTACCCAAGGATTCCACAAATATTTAAGTGCTCATTGGGGTGAGTATGCTGAGTGTAAATGATAAACAGACTGCATATTCCCATTAGCCTACTTTAGAATATAAAACAATATACATGTATGGGATCCCTTATCCGGAAACCCGTTATCAAGTTCCGAATTATGGAAAGGCCATCTCCCATAGACTCCATTATAAGAAAATAATATACATGTACTATGGATAAAGGCAATTTGTGGATCAAGCAGGGTTCAAACTAACATCTACAGATGCACCATGTTGACCAGTATATGATACATCAGCAAATAAAGGAGTCAAGACCGAAACTGTATGGCCCCACATTTACTCTCTGTGCATTTAATTACATTTAGCGCAGAGTAAAGGGTAATACAGGTATAGGATCTTTTATCCAGAATGCTCGGGACCCAGGGCTTTCCATTTGGATCTCTATACCTTAAGTCTACTAAAAAATAATTTAAACATTATTTAAACCCAATAGGATTGTTTATCCTCCAATAGTTATTCATTATATCTTAGCTGGGATCAATTACAAGGTACTGTTTTATTATTACAGAGAAAAGGGAATCATTTAACCAATAAATAAACCCAATAGGGCTGTTCTGCCCCCAATAAGGGGTAATTATATCTTAGTTGGGATCAAGTACAGGTACTGTTTTATTATTACAGAGAAAAGGGAATCATTTAACCATTAAATAAACCCAATAGGACTGTTCTGCCCCAATAAGGGGTAATTATATCTTAGTTGGGATCAAGTACAGGTACTGTTTTATTATTACAGAGAAAAGGGAATCATTTAACCATGAAATAAACCCAATAGGACTGTTCTGCCTCCAATAGTGATAAATTATATCTTAGTTGGGATCAATTACAAGGTACTGTTTTATTATTATTAAAAATTGGACTTATTTTCTTTTAATGGAGTCTATGGGAGACGGCCTTTCCGTAATTCAGAACTTTCTGGATAATGGGTTTCTGGATAACGGATCCCATACCTGTACCATGTTCACAGAACAATAAAGGAAAGATTTATATTTAAAATTTTCATAGGCAATTTTGTCTTGTTTCTTTTCTTTTGTGTTTGTGGAATAAAGCAAATCTATGCTGAGCGGCTCAGTGGTCTGGGCAGATTTTGCCTGCATTATTTATGACCCCTTAACTGTTTACAGTTATGCAGTGAAATAAGAGGAATTCACCCAAAGAGCGCACATTCTGTTAATGCAAGTAAGAGATTTTATGGCAATAAAAAGTGTTTCTCCTTAATGGGAGGTAATACTTATATAAATACATTTACTCCTTTCTCTACTTTACATAAATAGCTCAAAAAGAGAAGCAGCTCATATTTCCCTGACACAATACAAGCAGACCCGGCTAAATGCTAATCCCCCAGCCCAATATACATATACTTTGTTTCATCCCAGAAAGGCAACAATAAGGCAGAACTGCACATTTGTTAAGGAAATGCTTCCAGGACAAGAATTCTCTTAGGACAAAGGGAAAACAGATGTGGAATTTGCGTGGAATTAAAACGCTCAGATAAGTGCAGATAAGGCAATGGCAGGTAATAGATACAGGTGCAGAAAGGCTCAAGAGTTCTGTTCTCAAAGTTTAGCAATATATTAAATAGAGCAAAATATCACGGAATAACACAGAAGGTGATTTTGTTCAAGGGTTTCCTAATTTTCTGTATAGGAGGTCCTAGTTCTTCTTGCAGATTCTCTCTTTCCTATCATTATTTATTTTCCATTCCCCAAATCCACCCAAATCACCTGCCACCAATCTCTGGTCAAACAGATCCATAGCAACAAGGCACATAGCCAAATGGCAGAGGGGATGTGGATTTGTACAAAACAATATGCAACCAGCTTTAGTGAAATGACTTGGCAAATACCAAGTGAGTTAGCAAAAGGAACAAGCAGTCTAACAAAGACACCTATTTTACTAATTACAATATAAAATGTGAAAAGCTATGTTATCTTTGCAAAGCAATTCTCTGGGAAGGGACTGTGGCCGTGGGATAACAGGTATAGTAGGGAGAGATGGTGCCTATAGTAGCAGTGGGGGGATAATAGCCTCTGGGAAGGGACTGGGGCTGTGGGATAGCAGGTATAGTAGGGAGAGATGGTGCCTATAGTAGCAGTGGGGGGATAATAGCCTCTGGGAAGGGACTGGGGCTGTGGGATAGCAGGTACAGTAGGGAGAGATGGTGTCTATAGTAGCAGTGGGGGGATAATAGCCTCTGGGAAGGGACTGGGGCTGTGGGATAGCAGGTATAGTAGGGAGAGATGGTGCCTATAGTAGCAGTGGGGGGATAATAGCCTCTGGGAAGGGACTGTGGCTGTGGGATAGCAGGTATAGTAGGGAGAGATGGTGCCTATAGTAGCAGTGGGGGGATAATAGCCTCTGGGAAGGGACTGTGGCTGTGGGATAGCAGGTATAGTAGGGGGAGATGGTGCCTATAGTAGCAGTGGGGGGATAATAGCCTCTGGGAAGGTACTGGGGCTGTGGGATAGCAGGTATAGTAGGGAGAAATGGTGCCTATAGTAGCAGTGGGGGGATAATAGCCTCTGGGAAGGGACTGGGGCTGTGGGATAGCAGGTATAGTAGGGAGAGATGGTGCCTATAGTAGCAGTGGGGGGATAATAGCCTCTGGGAAGGGACTGTGGCTGTGGGATAGCAGGTATAGTAGGGAGAGATGGTGCCTATAGTAGCAGTGGGGGGATAATAGCCTCTGGGAAGGGACTGGGGCTGTGGGATAGCAGGTATAGTAGGGAGAGATGGTGCCTATAGTAGCAATGGGGGGATAATAGCCTCTGGGAAGGGACTGTGGCTGTGGGATAGCAGGTATAGTAGGGAGAGATGGTGCCTATAGTAGCAGTGGGGGGATAATAGCCTCTGGGAAGGGACTGTGGCTGTGGGATAGCAGGTATAGTAGGGAGAGATGGTGCCTATAGTAGCAGTGGGGGGATAATAGCCTCTGGGAAGGGACTGGGGCTGTGGGATAGCAGGTATAGTAGGGAGAGATGGTGCCTATAGTAGCAGTGGGGGGATAATAGCCTCTGGGAAGGGACTATGGCTGTGGGATAGCAGGTATAGTAGGGAGAGATGGTGCCTATAGTAGCAGTGGGGGGATAATAGCCTCTGGGAAGGGACTGTGGCTGTGGGATAGCAGGTATAGTAGGGAGAGATGGTGCCTATAGTAGCAGTGGGGGGATAATAGCCCCATGGAAGGTACTGTGGCTGTGGGATAGCAGGTATAGTAGGGAGAGAGGGTGCCTATAGTAGCAGTGGGGGGATAATAGCCTCTGGGAAGGTACTGGGGCTGTGGGATAGCAGGTATAGTAGGGAGAGATGGTGCCTATAGTAGCAGTGGGGGGATAATAGCCTCTGGGAAGGGACTGTGGCTGTGGGATAGCAGGTATAGTAGGGAGAGATGGTGCCTATAGTAGCAGTAGGGGGGATAATAGCCTCTGGGAAGGGACTGTGGCTGTGGGATAGCAGGTATAGTAGGGAGAGATGGTGCCTATAGTAGCAGTGGGGGGATAATAGCCTCTGGGAAGGGACTGGGGCTGTGGGATAGCAGGTATAGTAGGGAGAGATGGTGCCTATAGTAGCAATGGGGGGATAATAGCCTCTGGGAAGGTACTGGGGCTGTGGGATAGCAGGTATAGTAGGGAGAGATGGTGCCTATAGAAGCAGTGGGGGGATAATAGCCTCTGGGAAGGGACTGGGGCTGTGGGATAGCAGGTATATTAGGGAGAGATGTGCCTATAGTAGCAGTGGGGGGATAATAGCCTCTGGGAAGGGACTATGGCTGTGGGATAGCAGGTAGAGTAGGGAGAGATGGTGCCTATAGTAGCAGTGGGGGGATAATAGCCTCTGGGAAGGGACTGGGGCTGTGGGATAGCAGGTATAGTAGGGAGAGATGGTGCCTATAGTAGCAGTGGGGGGATAATAGCCTCTGGGAAGGGACTGTGGCTGTGGGATAGCAGGTATAGTAGGGAGAGATGGTGCCTGTAGTAGCAGTGGGGGGATAATAGCCTCTGGGAAGGGACTGTGGCTGTGGGATAGCAGGTATAGTAGGGAGAGATGGTGCCTATAGAAGCAGTGGGGGGATAATAGCCTCTGGGAAGGGACTGGGGCTGTGGGATAGCAGGTATAGTAGGGAGAGATGGTGCCTATAGTAGCAGTGGGGGGGATAATAGCCTCTGGGAAGGGACTGTGGGATAGAAAGCAGCACAAAGCATGTCTTGCCCTTGACCTCTCCACTACTAAAATGAATGCTTCCAAGGTAATAACAATATACAGTTTATTTCTTGTGTTATTGTAGCCTTTGCACCATAGGAAGTGATTACTTTACTAATATTATGTTTTCTCATCCTCCCGTCCCACAATTGTCCCAGGAAATATGCCTATATCCTGTTATATCATGAAAGCCACAGAACAGATTAAATTCGGATTAGGAAGTGCATGGAATAAACCTTTCTGAGGCTCCATTGGAGTTTTATGACTTCGGAAACTTGACCCGTGACCCCAGTTTCTATGATGATACAAAACTCTTTAGAAGCCTGTGACAGATAGTATTATACCCTCGTCCAAATATCCCTAATCCCATATATCACCCTGTTATGGTGCGAGGGGGCACTACAGACTTTTCATTGAGAAGTCGACAAAACTGAATATGAAAGTAGCGGACTTAGCTGCCCAGTGACTTGATGAATTAGTGGGCCCAGGAGTCAGGATTTTCACTATGGGTTATTTTTTTTGAGACAATGTCACAGACTGATGTACTGCAAGTGGCAGGAACAAACAGCGGACAGAGGGTATAGTACAACTACACACCCCTTAGGTTCTTTCAGTTCAATCTGGGTCTGTTCTTCCTGGTAAATTTGCAAGCTTTTCTTGATTTGTAAACCCAAAACAACAAATCCAATTGGGCAATGTTCTAAGAGTGATTTGGCAACTTATCTGCCAGTGTATGGGCACCCTGACCGACATCTGGTCTAAAATTGGGCAGATCTCGATCGGGTAGGTTTGATTTTCCGTTGGATTGGGGACTGCATCGGCTTGTTGATTCAGTCCTCGATCTGTCGGCGTCTGTGCCCACTGCCATAGGGTCAAACGATCAAATTAGCGTTATATCACCCACCTTTAGGTGGGCATATCGGGAGAAGATCCGCTTGTGTGGCGACCTCCCAAAACGAGCAAAACTTCCCGTGTATGGTCATCTTTACTTGGCACATGTACAGAGTAACTGGCCAACTTGAGTCGGTCCCTAAGCTCAGGTAAGTGACAGCAGCACAGAGCTGTGAAATTAATCAACAAAAAAGAAAATGGGGAGCTACTGGGGGCCTCTCCAGCGGCACACTGTGCCACTGTGACAGAATGCTCTGTTATACAGATAGCTAGAATCTCAGCCATAAAGCAGGGTAGGACTGCTGCTTACAATGGGTATCAGATAGGATCTGTGCCACTGTGACAGAATGCTCTGTTATACAGATAGCTAGAATCTCAGCCATAAAGCAGGGCAGGACTGCTGCTTACAATGGGTATCAGATAGGATCTGTGCCACTGTGACAGAATGCTCTGTTATACAGATAGCTAGAATCTCAGCCATAAAGCAGGGCAGGACTGCTGCTTACAATGGGGGTCAGATAGGATCTGTGCCACTGTGACAGAATGCTCTGTTATACAGATAGCTAGAATCTCAGCCATAAAGCAGGGCAGGACTGCTGCTTACAATGGGTATCAGATAGGATCTGTGCCACTGTGACAGAATGCTCTGTTATACAGATAGCTAGAATCTCAGCCATAAAGCAGGGCAGGACTGCTGCTTATGGTGGGTTTCTCAGGCATAAGTAAATATTTTTATGTTTTTTGACAGTGAGTGTACCTATAATTACATGTTATGGGATCCATTATCTGGAAATACGTCATCCAGAAAGCTCTGAATTATAAGAAAGCCATATCCCATAGACTTCACTTTCATCAAATGATTCACATTTTCAAAAGTTATTTCCATTTTCGTTGTCATAATAAAACAGTACCTGTACTAAGATATAATTACCCCTTATTGGGGGCAGAACAGCCCTATTGAGTTTATTTAATGGTTAAATGATTCCCTTTTCTCTGTAATAATAAAACAGTACCTGTACTTGATCCCAACTAAGATATAATTACCCCTTATTGGGGGCAGAACAGCCCTATTGAGTTTATTTAATGGTTAAATGATTCCCTTTTCTCTGTAATAATAAAACAGTACCTGTACTTGATCCCAACTAAGATATAATTACCCCTTATTGGGGCAGAACAGCCCTATTGGGTTTATTTCATGGTTAAATGATTCCCTTTTCTCTGTAATAATAAAACAGTACCTGTACTTGATCCCAACTAAGATATAATTACCCCTTATTGGGGGCAGAACAGCCCTATTGGGTTTATTTAATGGTTAAATCATTCCCTTTTCTCTGTAATAATAAAACAGTACCTGTACTTGATCCCAACTAAGATATACAGTAATTACCCCTTATTGGGGGCAGAACAGCCCTATTGAGTTTATTTAATGGTTAAATGATTCCCTTTTCTCTGTAATAATAAAACAGTACCTGTACTTGATCCCAACTAAGATATAATTACCCCTTATTGGGGGCAGAACAGCCCTATTGGGTTTATTTAATGGTTAAATGATTCCCTTTTCTCTGTAATAATAAAACAGTACCTGTACTTGATCCCAACTAAGATATAATTACCCCTTATTGGGGGCAGAACAGCCCTATTGGGTTTATTTAATGGTTAAATGATTCCCTTTTCTCTGTAATAATAAAACAGTACCTGTACTTGATCCCAACTAAGATATAATTACCCCTTATTGGGGCAGAACAGCCCTATTGGGTTTATTTAATGGTTAAATGATTCCCTTTTCTCTGTAATAATAAAACAGTACCTGTACTTGATCCCAACTAAGATATAATTACCCCTTATTGGGGCAGAACAGCCCTATTGGGTTTATTTAATGGTTAAATGATTCCCTTTTCTCTGTAATAATAAAACAGTACCTGTGCTTGAGCCCAACTAAGATATAATTAAGCTTTATTAGAGGCACAACAAGCCTATTGGATTCATTTCATGTCAGTAGACTTAAAGTAGGGTTATCCTAATCACAGAAAAACCCCAGTACCTGTAATAAATATCATATAATAAGGTGCAGCATCCAAGCAAGGATACTGGTAGCATAGTGGCTCCTTAGCCTTATGGTTTATGAATCAATGAAAGACAGTAGGGTTAAACTGGGAATGGCCCTTGCTTTCATGACTGCTGAGCCTTAACATATGGGCAGCTATGTGGCACAGAATTCACTTTATAGCTCTTCCTTTGGGGAGTTTACAAGCAATCGTCTTGAAGTTTTAATGGTTGCTTTGGTGATTAATCCGGTCTTGAGAGTCAGTGCTATTTGGAGGGAATCAGTTCCCCAGCTCTTTGCTTTCTTTTATTATAAAAACCTTTAATCTTCCTTACAAGATTGCCCCCATCTACCATAAATAACCTCATTATATGGCCACACAAAGAAAATGGTAAGAGTTCTCATGTACGCCTCTGCCTTCAAATAACACTTTTATGGGCCGTTCCGAAGTTTACAGCTGGACTATGTAAAATAGCACGTCATTTTTTTTTTCTTTAAAAAGATTAAATGTGTTCGTCTTAAGAAATACATTTATATATCTTTTTATTTTTGGAAAAAAAAGCTAGAAACACCAAGACTTCATTAATGATTTCAGTAACTTGGAATTTTTTTTTACTAACTATTTTATGAGTAATGACCAATTAAATAGATATCCCTCCTTTGGTGACAGGCATAAGACACTTTCTAAGGGCACACTTTCATTAAAAATAAAGGCTGTAGTTTAACGGGGTAGTTTTACTGTCACAGTGGCACAGATCCTATCTGATACCCATTGTAAGCAGCAGTCCTGCCCTGCTTTATGGCTGAGATTCTAGCTATCTGTATAACAGAGCATTCTGTCACAGTGGCACAGATCCTATCTGATACCCATTGTAAGCAGCAGTCCTGCCCTGCTTTATGGCTGAGATTCTAGCTATCTGTATAACAGAGCATTCTGTCACGGTGGCACAGATCCTATCTGATACCCATTGTAAGCAGCAGTCCTGCCCTGCTTTATGGCTGAGATTCTAGCTATCTGTATAACAGAGCATTCTGTCACAGTGGCACAGATCCTATCTGATACCCATTGTAAGCAGCAGTCCTGCCCTGCTTTATGGCTGAGATTCTAGCTATCTGTATAACAGAGCATTCTGTCACAGTGGCACAGATCCTATCTGATACCCATTGTAAGCAGCAGCCCTGCCCTGCTTTATGGCTGAGATTCTAGCTATCTGTATAACAGAGCATTCTGTCACAGTGGCACAGATCCTATCTGATACCCATTGTAAGCAGCAGCCCTGCCCTGCTTTATGGCTGAGATTCTAGCTATCTGTATAACAGAGCATTCTGTCACAGTGGCACAGATCCTATCTGATACCCATTGTAAGCAGCAGTCCTGCCCTGCTTTATGGCTGAGATTCTAGCTATCTGTATAACAGAGCATTCTGTCACAGTGGCACAGATCCTATCTGATACCCATTGTAAGCAGCAGTCCTGCCCTGCTTTATGGCTGAGATTCTAGCTATCTGTATAACAGAGCATTCTGTCACAGTGGCACAGATCCTATCTGATACCCATTGTAAGCAGCAGTCCTGCCCTGCTTTATGGCTGAGATTCTAGCTATCTGTATAACAGAGCATTCTGTCACAGTGGCACAGATCCTATCTGATACCCATTGTAAGCAGCAGTCCTGCCCTGCTTTATGGCTGAGATTCTAGCTATCTGTATAACAGAGCATTCTGTCACAGTGGCACAGATCCTATCTGATACCCATTGTAAGCAGCAGTCCTGCCCTGCTTTATGGCTGAGATTCTAGCTATCTGTATAACAGAGCATTCTGTCACAGTGGCACAGATCCTATCTGATACCCATTGTAAGCAGCAGTCCTGCCCTGCTTTATGGCTGAGATTCTAGCTATCTGTATAACAGAGCATTCTGTCACAGTGGCACAGATCCTATCTGATCCCCATTGTAAGCAGCAGTCCTGCCCTGCTTTATGGCTGAGATTCTAGCTATCTGTATAACAGAGCATTCTGTCACAGTGGCACAGATCCTATCTGATACCCATTGTAAGCAGCAGTCCTGCCCTGCTTTATGGCTGAGATTCTAGCTATCTGTATAACAGAGCATTCTGTCACAGTGGCACAGATCCTATCTGATACCCATTGTAAGCAGCAGTCCTGCCCTGCTTTATGGCTGAGATTCTAGCTATCTGTATAACAGAGCATTCTGTCACAGTGGCACACATCCTATCTGATACCCATTGTAAGCAGCAGTCCTGCCCTGCTTTATGGCTGAGATTCTAGCTATCTGTATAACAGAGCATTCTGTCACAGTGGCACAGATCCTATCTGATACCTGTTGGGGATGACTGAATATTATTACAAAATGTTTTATGAATGATAGGATCAGTATAACATTTTATCATAGGCAGGTACTCTAGAGAATCCCAGTTATTTGATCTCTTGCTGGTTTTGTAAGGTGAGGTGAATGGGTTTAATAGACACTACAGTGTGTTTATAAGAAGGGCTGCCATAACATCTGCTCGCTGGAGCGCACATTTTACTCTTTCAGTGGGTGATATGTTGGGGTGAGGCTTTTCTTCTCAAACTGAAACCATTTGCGTATCAGGGCAAGGCTGGCAGAGGAGTTGGCCTGTGTCACTTTATTTGACACGCAAAAAAAAAGGGAGTGAGAGATGAGATTTATTTCTGCCATTTGTAATATTGCTCTGGGACATGAATGATAGGTACAATTAAAAAAACATAATGCAGATTTCTCAACTGGGTAATTACGGGGGTGAGGGCAGCCGGTATATAATGGGTCAGCACTTGACTCTCTTGGTTTTATTTCCTGAAGCTCAATGGGTATGGGGGTGGCATAATAAAGGCCTACTGTGCAATTATAGTATTATATCTTTATCTTGTGAAAATATCATGTGGTGAAATCATAACCCTTTGCTATGTTTCTTTATTTAACTTCTATCAAGATTTTACTGGCAGTTTCAGTTTTGCCTTAGCTGTCATTGTCCCTGAGGGTGTTTATCCACAGCACCCTGGGGTGTGACCAGCTACACTGGATCATACAAGGAACCTACATATCCCAAAATGTAATATCCCATTACTATGTTACTATATATATACTACGCTAGTGTAGCACTATTGTGGCAGTGGGCTCTTACTGTTACTGAGGTCACTGCTGATTTGATTCTTGTCAAAGGCCTGGCAGAAAATGTAAATAAATATGTCATATAGTGTTTTCTCCATACAATCTGCTGCAGTAATTAACACGAATAGCTTGTGTTCAGCAGTAAGTGAGGAAATGCTTAAATTGCCCGATCAATAGAACATTCTCACTGCAACGTACTTGGGAAATACCAGCAAAAACTAATTATCTTCATATGCAGGAAGAAAACAGAAAACCTCACAGTCTTCTCTCATTAGTGACACTGATTGAAACAGAGAGCAGGCTTAGCCCAAGCGAGGGGGTAACGCATAAATGTAATAGGAAGGAAATTGCCAAGAGCGTCACCGAGACCCTAAAGTGCAATGGTGATTGGCAGTTTTTATTGTATTTAAATACTATATTATATGTCTCCCATCATCTGTGTAAAAAATACTGAACATTCCTGCTTTTATATATATATATGTGCCCAGAACATTCCTTCTCTTTATATTTGTATTTATACATATGGGAGGGAGGTGCCATATTGTTTCCCTTAGACAGTACAGTATGAGGGTACAGCTTATTGTGTGCCCAGAACATTCCTTCTCTTTATATTTGTATTTATACATATGGGAGGGAGGTACCATATTGTTTCCCTTAGACAGTACAGTATGAGGGTACAGCTTATTGTGTGCCCAGAACATTCCTTCTCTGTATATTTGTATTTATACATATGGGAGGGAGGTGCCATATTGTTTCCCTTAAGGTGGCCATACACGAGGCGATTTCGCTCGTTGTGCGATGAACGATTATATCGACAAACGATCGTATGGCGATCGAGTTCCCATACGATATGCCATCCACGGGCAACGATAATTCGGGAAAGATTTCGTCGCATCATTATCGTAAAATACGTACGATCGTACATCTACGTACGATCGAATGTCGTTGACTTCCGCTGCTGGCAATCGTGACATGCGCAGAGAACAATCGTTGAAAGACAAATGTCTGACACTCACACCAACTGGCAGATTTTATCGTTAAACGACCAAAATTTTTAAACCTGGCCGATCGATTTTGGGGACGATAATGTCGGCTCGTTTAGTGGGCCGACGATCGTTCGTACACCACCAACTATACGATAACTTAACGATAGCATCGGATTGTTCGGGAATCGGTCGTTTGTAAGTAAAAAATCGGTCCGTGTATGGCCACCTTTAGACAGTACAGTATGAGGGTATAGCTTATTGTGTGCCCAGAACATTCCTTCTCTGTATATCTGTATTTATACATATGGGAGGGAGGTACCATATTGTTTCCCTTAGACAGTACAGTATGAGGGTATAGCTTATTGTGTGCCCAGAACATTCCTTCTCTGTATATTTGTATTTATACATATGGGAGGGAGGTGCCATATTGTTTCCCATAGACAGTACAGTATGAGGGTATAGTTATTGTGTGCCCAGAACATTCCTTCTCTGTATATTTGTATTTATACATATAGGAGGGAGGTGCCATATTGTTTCCCTTAGACAGTACAGGATGAGGGTACAGCTTATTGTGTGCCCAGAACATTCCTTCTCTGTATATCTGTATTTATACATATGGGAGGGAGGTACCATATTGTTTCCCTTAGACAGTACAGTATGAGGGTATAGCTTATTGTGTGCCCAGAACATTCCTTCTCTGTATATTTGTATTTATACATATGGGAGGGAGGTGCCATATTGTTTCCCATAGACAGTACAGTATGAGGGTATAGTTATTGTGTGCCCAGAACATTCCTTCTCTGTATATTTGTATTTATACATATAGGAGGGAGGTGCCATATTGTTTCCCTTAGACAGTACAGTATGAGGGTATAGCTTATTGTGTGGCCAGAACATTCCTTCTCTGTATATTTGTATTTATACATATGGGAGCATGCGCGGGAAAAAGACACGAAAAAGTCCCAAAAATGTCAAGTTTTTCAACTTGTTGCACGATAAATACAACTTTTTTGCATTGTCACACAAAAGCCAGTGTCAAGTTTGGAAAACCCCTGGTCTGATATGACTTTCCCTTTGTAAGCTCTACGGGGCAGGGACCTCCATCCTCTTGTGTCTTTGTCTCTTATCTTATTGCAACTGTATCTTGTATTTATTTGTGCTTATTGTAATACTTTGTATTTTTCTATTTTAATACCCCCTGTTTATATTAATGTATTCTACTGTACAGCGCTGCCTACATAAGAAGCACTTTATAAATAAAGTTATACATACATAAATACATACATACAACACTTAAAAACCAAATAAAATATTATTGAATAAAGAGATCTTGCTAATCTAATAAATGTACATGAAAGGTCACAATCACGGTAGGAAAACAAATTTCTGCTCAGCAGCTTTGGGGCAATCACATGCATTCTCCCTGCTGTAATTATTAACTTAAATATCATTTTCTGATTGGATAAATTAATTGTTAACTACAACCCCCTGTAATCAACCCATGGGGGTCACACGTGAATCGGTGGGAAGGAGGCACGAGCGCGACTTCCACCGATTTAGCGCCCTATAAAACTCTCCCAATTCCACTGTAACAACAGCGTCTGGATTAAATATTAAGTTTGAGGAAAATCAGAGTACAACATGGACTTCTGTTTCCCTTGATTTGGGAATGCAAGAAAGATTAAGAGATTAGTGTGGGGCTTGTTTAAGTAATCGGACACAAACAGATCAGATTTCACTGTATTTCCCCCCCACTATGTGAAATGTGCACATTGTGACTTGTGTTCTATATGCCCCTATAAGGCCACAATGGGTAGAATCTATTAACAATTCCAGCCAGAAACATAAATTTGCGGTCATATGAATCTGTGTTTGCCCCAAATGTAAACAGAGGTAGAACATTTTGTATTTAATGGCTACACACACACACACAGAGAAAAAAAAAAATATATATATATATATATATAGGTTATGCACATTTGTTGTGATTTGTTGGCTGGGATGAAATACAGATTCTGGATTACTTTCTACAATGTACGGATCAATAACACTTCCACTATTCATTAACTTTAATTAGCCAGAGAGCGATCCCACACCGCCACCTTTATTTTTCTGGCAACAAAGGGCGAATACGATTATCCATTGTTAATAATAGTCATTCATTCAGGGAATGATTACCATTTTTGCATCAAGAAAGGAGGCCCCCACCCCCCCATCAAGGGGTTATATTTTTAGGGAGTTTTTTTCAAAGGCTGAACTTAGTGCACATATTTATTCAACCAAACATCCCATTATCTGACCATATTGGAAATAAATGGCTTTCATAAGGCTTTGTAGCTTTGTACAGGGTCAGACCAGCCTACCAAAAGATCTCCTGGTTGGCCGACATCTTAGGCATTTCCCATCAGCCCCTTCTTATTTCTACCTAAAGCCTATATAAGAAACTCTGAAACATTTGGCAGTATCTCCATATAAATGTTGTGAGAGTGGGGCCTGGATGCCAGGTTCCCTGGTGGGCCCTTGGTAGCCTAGCCCAAACTTGAACGTAAATAAAGGTAATACAGGTATTGGACCCATTATCCAAAATGCCCGGGACCAAGGGTATTCCGGATAAGGGGTCTTTTTCGTAATTTGGATGTCCATACCTTAAGGGGCCCATTTACTTACTCACGAACGGGCCGAATGCGTCCGATTGCGTTTTTTTCGTAATGATCGGTATTTTGCGTTTTTTTCGGAAAATTATCGCGACTTTTTCGTTACCAATACCAACGCGAGTTTTTCGTAGCCATTCCGAAAGTTGCGATTTTTTTTGTAGCGTTAAAACTTGCGCGAAAAGTTGCGATTTTTTCGTAGTGTTAAAACTCGCGCAAAACATCGCGCCTTTTAAGTTTTAACGCTACGAAAAAAGCGCAACTTTTCGCGCAAGTTTTAACGCTACGAAAAAATCGCAACTTTCGGAATGGCTACGAAAAACTCGCGTTTTTTCGCGCAAATCGTATTGGTAACGAAAAAATCGCGATAATTTCCGAAAAGTCGTAAAGGCGCCGAAAAAATCGCAAAAAATACGAAAAAGTCGCAAAATGTTTTCCAATCGGAATTTTTCCAATTCGGTCGGAATTCGTGTCTTAGTAAATCAGCCCCTTAGTCTACTAAAAAATCAATAAAACATTAATTAAACCCTATGGGATTGTTTTGCATCCAGTAAGGATTATTTATAATCTTAGTTGGGATCAATTACAAGGTACTGTTTTATTATGACAGAGAAAAAGGAAATCAGTTTTAAAATTCTGAATTATTTGATTAAAATGGAGTCTATGGGAGACGGGCATTCTGTAATTCGGAGCTTTCTGGATAATGGATCCCATGCCTGTACCTGTATAAATAATATAGCTCTGTCATCCAATTGGCAACCAGTTAAATCATTATTTTTTTCCTTCTACTAAACACAAAATATCTTCCAACTTCAGACATCTAAAGGGTGAGCAACAAATGGTGGAGGTGATAACATTGACTGACTAGGTGACACCTATATGAAACCACATGTTGTCTCTTTCTGTGTCTTTAATAAACCTACTAGCCATATATTGTCTGTGTGTATAGTCAGAAGATGACTTTGGGGAAGCCCAGAGCTTAGAATAACAGCGTCTGGCTCCGGGGGGCTGGAACCTCAGAGCCAAGTGTGAGATGGGAGTTTTGTCTGTGTAAATATATGAAAATGGGAAGGAAATATCTGTCTTTCTGTTTGTAGAGTGTATTCCACATTTATGTACATGAGCAAATGAGGACTGGTTTATTTGCATCAACTGAACAATGAGCAGCGGATCAGCGTGTTCTGGTTAATGTACAATGTTGTGTCATTAGACCTTAGCAAACACATTTGTATTAGTACAAGTGGCCGTGCTTTAGGCTAACGTCACATGAGAGTAATGTCTGCTGGCGTCTTTACTCTGCCCCAGAAATGCCATAAACTGACCATGGCGCTGCCATTGTGTCCAACCTTGTAGAAAGCAAAGATACTAGTTTTCCATTAGGGATTAGGTAAATTCATGGTGCGTCTGTGCAGGTAAATAATGTTTATGTAGGAAAATCGGACACAAAATAAATGACGCAAACAGCACTAAGTGGTTTGGCCAGTCTGGTTTGTCAGGAACGTCTCAGCTCTTAATAATGGTGGAGGAAAGCCATAGGTTAATTAAAAGGACTTCTGTAAATAACAAGGACATTTAAAGTCACTGAGGAGTTCTGAGCTGCGAGCTGAGTTATATGTGGAACTCAGGGTATCACTTGTATACCCCCAACTGTAAATTATAAGGATATCAGAAGTCACTGAGGGGTTCTGTGACCATATAAAGGCACAAGGCTGCAGGCTGAATTTTACAGGGAACTCTGAGTATCACTCATGTATTATAAGGGATAATGTACCCCCTACTGTAAATGATAAGGATATTAGAAGTCACTGAGGGGTTCTGTGACCATATAAAGGCACAAGGCTGCAGGCTGAGTTATACAGGGAACTCTGGGTATCACTCATGTACTTTGTATTATAAGGGATAATGTACCCCCTACTGTAAATGATAAGGAGTTATACCTTATTAGTGTATAGTATAGTTTTACAAAATCAATATTCATAAAAAAACAAACTTAATAGACCCCCTAAAGAGGGAAATACATATAAATAATAACAAAGATGTCAGACTGATATATTACAAAAGTAAACTAAGGATGTGTATGTGTATGCTGATCAAATAGCCTGTTCTTGCATTAATTCAGTATGGAAATAAATGCTTCTAATTCTTCTTTCTCTTGAAAGACATGCCATTACTCACAAGGGTTTAACTCTATGGCAAAATGTTCTGATGGTACATCCACAAGTGCCCCTTTAATTCACTTAGCTGCTGTAATGAATCACTGGTTCAACTTTATGATTGGGTAATCAGCCATGTTCAGCCATGACATCAGGTAGAAAGGAATGCAAACCCATTGAAAGAGGGAATATTAATAGAATAGAATCTGTGAGCCCCCCCCGGCCAGAATAGAAAAGAGAAATCAGGAGACAATCTGTTGGTTGATAGCACTTGTCATCCTCTATGAAAAAAGTAGAATATTGTTATATTAAACTCCCCGTCTGTTAATGTTTTCAAACCTCGGACTTGTGTTCATTTAGCGTGTCATGAACCGTGGCCTAGATCCCAGGTTGAGATATAAAGGCATGAAAGCTTGCTTTGTCTGGGCTAATTTAATGTATTTAATTTAATGTATTGAAGGAAATCAAATCTTTTTTGTGGCAGAAAAAGTTTATATTTCAAAACTCAAAACATGCTATTATCAACAGGATTCCCATCTTATAATATTTTGTTTATTGTTAATTATACACTTGTACTTAGTGCCGGACAATTTCCTGTTACTAAATATATTGTGTTTTCATCAAATTACATCTTAAAAGTGCAGTGAAACTTTATTTACCTAAGCACTCACCCCAAATCTCCCCCTAACTGGCCTTCAGGCTGGGCCCCCTTAGCCCATAACAAGGTTACAGATATATAGAAACATTGGGGTAACAGTCACCCTGCTATAGTTCCAGGGGTACCCAGGGCACAAATAAGCACTCACCCCAAATCTCCCCCTAACTGGCCTTCAGGCTGGGCCCCCTTAGCCCATAACAAGGTTACAGATATATAGAAACATTGGGGTAACAGGCACCCTGCTATAGTTCCAGGGGTACCCAGGGCACAAATAAGCACTCACCCCAAATCTCCCCTAACTGGCATTCAGGCTGGGCCCCCTTAGCTCATAACAAGGTTACAGATATATAGAAACATTGGGGTAACAGTCACCCTGCTATAGTTCCAGGGGTACCCAGGGCACAAATAAGCACTCACCCCAAATCTCCCCCTAACTGGCCTTCAGGCTGGGCCCCCTTAGCCCATAACAAGGTTACAGATATATAGAAACATTGGGGTAACAGTCACCCTGCTATAGTTCAGGGGTACCCAGTACACAAATAAGCACTCTGGTACTCTGTCTGCTCAGTAGAAAAAGCAGAGGGAGAGGTTTAGGCTCTGGATAATTTTGGCAGCACTGGGTGGAATGAAGATTGAATGATTTAGGATTTTGTAAACAAAGCTTTCAGCAGCTTGTCCCAGTCTGTCAAAACACAAGAGGAACTTCATTCATTAGAACTAAGTACAAAAATCATTTCCTTGTCAATTACCCTTGCACTCTTTGCTCTATTGTTGTACACAATGTATCATATCTATGAGAACATATTCTCTTTATATTACTAGTGTTGCTGCCTTCCTTAAGAAAAATGAAAAAAAGACTAAAATATGAATGCAATAGTAATATTTTGTTTATTCTCACATTTCATTTATTTACAGAAACGTGACATTGATTTTAAAACTGGAAAGCCAAATGAATTTACTATATGCAAAATATAAAGGTACATTTTTGCTTGGCTGTTTTTCAGTGAGTCTATTAAAGGATAAGGAAAGCTGCCATAGAGGTTTTGTGCTATTTTCCAGTGTGCTAGGGCTGCTGCTCAATACAGAAGCTACGGGATCACGGGATGTCCCACAGGGTAATTAGTCGCCCGCGATAAATCTCTCCTTCCAGGCGAATGATCTCCCCGAAAAGCCTTTCCACCTGCAATAAAGGCAATCGCCATTGGAAAGGCCTACGCATCGCTTTGGGTTGCCCCTGGTAGCAAAGATTTATCAAAGGAGTAACTAATTGCCCGGTGGGACATAAGCCATAAGGTGGCCATATATGTTCAGATTTTAGTCTTTGAAATTTTCGAGCCTGGCCGATCAACTAAACGGCCGATCGCCATGGTATGAAAATTATTGGAATGTTTATGGCCAGCTTTATACTCTGAATAGCTCATTTACAAATGCAGCTAAAATAGATGTAATTGTTGGGCAAACTGAAGCTATTCATTAAAGGTACTTCTGCCCAAAAATGCCCATTGCAATTGTAGTGTATTTGCACCAAATGCTATTGCTCCCTCTACATTTATCTGATTAATCCCATGCAAGTGTGCCTCTTGATACAGGGGGGATCTGGAGCTTTCACCACCCTGAAGATGGCAGAAATGATTGGGTTTCCGGTGCAGGCTGCGTCAATAGGTGCAGCAGACTTGAGCCTAAAGAATCACGTCATTTTGATGCCAAGCACCAAAAACATCACAATTTTGACTGCAACTTGTGTCGTTTCATGAAAATACACATATGCAACTCTGCGTGTAGTGCCTAGGCAGAGGCACCTGCCTAGGGTGCAACAATGTGGGGTGCCAGGCAGGTACTTCTTCTGCCTACTGCTAGTCCGCTCTCAAGGGGGGGGGGGGGTGTGTGTGGAAGGGTGCTGGGGTTGCTTAGGGTGCCCTGTCGGGTTGACCCGCCCCTGAATCATGGGAAACTGCATTGTTTGGTAAAATGCATAGGGGGTTATGTAATAAAAGGCACCACATTTGCATAGGAGCTGTAAGCCATAGCAACCAATCAGCAGGTAGCATTTACGCGTCTCCTGTTTAAAGCAAACATCTTACTGGTTGCTAAAGGTTACTGCTACGGGGCAAACTTTTTTACATATGGGGGATATTGAATTATTTCTGAAATTGCACTTAGTTATAAATGACCCCTGTAATCTTGAACCCTAAATATTGCCCCAAAACACTGAGATGAACCTCTCTCCCTGAGTGCATGATCTGTCCCTGCAGGGCTTCCATAGTTTCCAAGTTGCGCTGAGTTCATTTGTATCCCTGCTTGCCTGATATAGGGGTGGCACAGATATTTAGGTGGCAACATGGAACATGTGATATTGATTCTTTATACAAGTTGTACAATGTAATTTGTTAAGGATATGTCAGATGATGACTTATTTACCAAACAGCCCTATGTAAGTCGAGTTTCTGATTAATACAAAGTTCTTTCCCAAAAAAAGGCAGAACTTATGTAACCCTCCCACTAATAATAGACCCCTATCATTAGAAATGGCACAACATATTCTGCGGCATAAAAGCACGTTGTATTGTTATTAGACAAAAGTTGTGTTTTCCTGCCCATGAAAAGATACAATTGGTTCTCATTTCAATAAAAGCATTTTGGAACAATGACACAATGTATCTGAAACGTCAGCAACATAAACAGAGCAGAGAAAATGTTTCCCAGCTCAGCAGAAAAATAGAACGGACCATTTCATATCTGTAATATGGGGCTGTTATGTTCTCGAAGCGTGTGTGTGATTGTGTGACAATGTGTGTGAATGAGAGAAGGTGTGTCAGAGTGTATTCATGTATGTATATATATATATATACTGTATATATATATATACAGTATATATAAATGCAAAAATAGCTGCACTCACTTATTGGAAAGAATGCCTGGGTGCACACTGCAAAAAGTAATACGAAACGTCATACAAAGCAGGGCACTCATGTGGCTTTAACGTTTTGTTTAAAATAAATAAAGTTTATTTGTTATTCTAACATTTGGGTCTTCCTTGAGACCTTTGTCAAGGTAACAACAGAGTGAAAACATCTGTAAGTGGCAAAATGCACCCATTGCACTACCCTTATGGACCATCCTAACAAGGGGCAGTTGATAAGGATTAAATGGGCAAAAACTTGGGGTGACACAGGGTGACAACAGAAGTGCAACCTGTGAATGCCTATAACCCCCAGAAGATACACAAATCTGGGTTAGCAGTGCTGGACCAGGTGATAATAGAGAAATTGGGTGGTTGCTAAGTGATGCAGCCATAATAGAGTTGTGCCGTTGGTAGGGGTTCTTACCCTTGTGAGACCCATCCATGTTTATTGAATAGGGAGGATGGTGGTCCATTCCGCAATTAGTTTATGATCCAGCAGCCCAGTGCATTTCGGGAGCGATTGCGCCTAACATGAGCCTTGCAGCCTTATAGTAGTCCAGTGTACACACTTGTTAAATTTGTAAATTAAGATTTTCTTATATTTTTATACTTTGCTTTGTTTTTAGGATCTGGCTAAACTGAATGTAATCACCTACAAGCATTCAGTGATATGATCCCCTGGAACATGGAGAAAATACAAGCTCAAATATGCTTTTGCTACTAAGATCAGGCAATTTATTACATCCAGTTTGCTTCTAATAATGTATCTTCTGTCTCTTTAATCTTAATAGACACTGAGACTTTCACTTTTATCACTTTTTTTGTGGTTTATCCCTTTTAATCTGTCCTGTCTATGCCAGTATAATTTACTGCATATGGCTTTTTGACAGGGGAAAGTGTTGGAAGGGTTAATGTCTGCTCTGCTCTCATTTCCCTACAGAAATAGGGGTTGGTAGCACTAGATAGGTACCTAATATATAGGGACAGAGACAGGGGAAAGTGTTGGAAGGATTACTGCCTGCTCTGCTCTCATTTCCCTACAGAAATAGGGGTTGGTAGCACTAGATAGGTACCTAATATATAGGGGCAGAGACAGGGGAAAGTGTTGGAAGGGTTACTGCCTGCTCTGCTCTCATTTCCCATACAGAAATAGGGGTTGGTAGCACTAGATAGGTACCTAATATATAGGGTTTTTATGTGGTTTTATTAGAAACTTCACAAAAGAGAATTAACAGAACTCAGACCGACATGCCTTCCAATAATTTCAAGCTACAACTAAAAATTCACCCCCCCAGTCCACTGGCGAAATGTCCTGATGAAGATCGACAGAGACAGGGGAAAGTGTTGGAAGGGTTACTGCCTGCTCTGCTCTCATTCCCCTACAGAAATAGGGGTTGGTAGCACTAGATAGGTACCTAATATATAGGGACAGAGACAGGGGAAAGTGTTGGAAATGTTACTGCCTGCTCTGCTCTCATTTCCCTACAGAAATAGGGGTTGGTAGCACTAGATAGGTACCTAATATATAGGGACAGAGACAGGGGAAAGTGTTGGAAATGTTACTGCCTGCTCTGCTCTCATTTCCCTACAGAAATAGGGGTTGGTAGCACTAGATAGGTACCTAATATATAGGGACAGAGACAGGGGAAAGTGTTGGAAATGTTACTGCCTGCTCTGCTCTCATTCCCCTACAGAAATAGGGGTTGGTAGCACTAGATAGGTACCTAATATATAGGGACAGAGACAGGGGAAAGTGTTGGAAGGGTTACTGCCTGCTCTGCTCTCATTTCCCTACAGAAATAGGGGTTGGTAGCACTAGATAGGTACCTAATATATAGGGACAGAGACAAGGGAAAGTGTTGGAAGGGAACTTACTGCCTGCTCTGCTCTCATTTCCCTACAGAAATAGGGGTTGGTAGCACTAGATAGGTACCTAATATATAGGGATAGAGACAGGGAAAAGTGTTGGAAGGATTACTGCCTGCTCTGCTCTCATTTCCCTACAGAAATAGGGGTTGGTAGCACTAGGTAGGTACCTAATATATAGGGACAGAGACAGGGGAAAGTGTTGGAAGGGTTACTGCCTGCTCTGCTCTCATTTCCCTACAGAAATAGGGGTTGGTAGCACTAGATAGGTACCTAATATATAGGGACAGAGACAGGGGAAAGTGTTGGAAGGGTTACTGCCTGCTCTGCTCTCATTTCCCTACAGAAATAGGGGTTGGTAGCACTAGATAGGTACCTAATATATAGGGACAGAGACAGGGGAAAGTGTTGGAAGGGTTACTGCCTGCTCTGCTCTCATTTCCCATACAGAAATAGGGGTTGGTAGCACTAGATAGGTACCTAATATATAGGGACAGAGACAGGGGAAAGTGTTGGAAGGGTTACTGCCTGCTCTGCTCTCATTTCCCATACAGAAATAGGGGTTGGTAGCACTAGATAGGTCCATAATATACAGTGGTGTGAAAAACTATTTGCCCCCTTTCTGATTTCTTATTCTTTTGCATGTTTGTCACACTTAAATGTTTCTGCTCATCAAAAGCCGTTAACTATTAGTCAAAGATAACATAATTGAACACAAAATGCAGTTTTTAAATGAAGGTTACGTTATTAAGGGAGAAAAAAAACTCCAAATCTACATGGCCCTGTGTGAAAAAGTGATTGCCCCCCTTGTTAAAAAATAACTTAACTGTGGTTTATCACACCCGAGTTCAATTTCTGTAGTCACCCCCAGGCCTGATTACTGCCACACCTGTTTCAATCAAGAAATCACTTAAATAGGAGCTACCTGACACAGAGAAGTAGACCAAAAGCACCTCAAAAGCTAGACATCATGCCAAGATCCAAAGAAATTCAGGAACAAATGAGAACAAAAGTAATTGAGATCTATCAGTCTGGTAAAGGTTATAAAGCCATTTCTAAAGCTTTGGGACTCCAGCGAACCACAGTGAGAGCCATTATCCACAAATGGCAAAAACATGGAACAGTGGTGAACCTTCCCAGGAGTGGCCGGCCGACCAAAATTACCCCAAGAGCGCAGAGACAACTCATCCGAGAGGCCACAAAAGACCCCAGGACAACATCTAAAGAACTGCAGGCCTCACTTGCCTCAATTAAGGTCAGTGTTCACGACTCCACCATAAGAAAGAGACTGGGCAAAAACGGCCTGCATGGCAGATTTCCAAGGCGCAAACCACTTTTAAGCAAAAAGAACATTATGGCTCGTCTCAATTTTGCTAAAAAACATCTCAATGATTGCCAAGACTTTTGGGAAAATACCTTGTGGACCGACGAGACAAAAGTTGAACTTTTTGGAAGGTGCGTGTCCCGTTACATCTGGCGTAAAAGTAACACAGCATTTCAGAAAAAGAACATCATACCAACAGTAAAATATGGTGGTGGTAGTGTGATGGTCTGGGGTTGTTTTGCTGCTTCAGGACCTGGAAGGCTTGCTGTGATAGATGGAACCATGAATTCTACTGTCTACCAAAAAATCCTGAAGGAGAATGTCCGGCCATCTGTTCGTCAACTCAAGCTGAAGCGATCTTGGGTTCTGCAGCAGGACAATGACCCAAAACACACCAGCAAATCCACCTCTGAATGGCTGAAGAAAAACAAAATGAAGACTTTGGAGTGGCCTAGTCAAAGTCCTGACCTGAATCCTATTGAGATGTTGTGGCATGACCTTAAAAAGGCGGTTCATGCTAGAAAACCCTCAAATAAAGCTGAATTACAACAATTCTGCAAAGATGAGTGGGCCAAAATTCCTCCAGAGCGCTGTAAAAGACTCGTTGCAAGTTATCGCAAACGCTTGATTGCAGTTATTGCTGCTAAGGGTGGCCCAACCAGTTATTAGGTTCAGGGGGCAATTACTTTTTCACACAGGGCCATGTAGGTTTGGATTTTTTTTCTCCCTAAATAATAAAAACCCTCATTTAAAAACTGCATTTTGTGTTTACTTGTGTTATCTTTGACTAATAGTTAAATGTGTTTGATGATCAGAAACATTTTGTGTGACAAACATGCAAAAGAATAAGAAATCAGGAAGGGGGCAAATAGTTTTTCACACCACTGTATATAGGGAATGTTTTTTACCCTTTACAAGCCAAAGTCCTTTGATCTGGAATCTCCATCTGTTGCCAGGAAACCTGCAGTACAGCACAGATCAAAGCAGAATCCTGGAACATAGAATTTATGCTGTGTTGTTGCTGCCATGAGTTAAGGTAAGACCAGAGACAATATTACTAACCGCTGTGCTGAACAATGGAAGGGACAGTTGAAACTGCTACTTTTTTTTATTCTGTAGTATGAAACATCTCTGAGTCTGTTATTTATCAAACCAATAAGAAGACGCTGATTCCTGAACTTACGCTTTTCCCTCTCCCACCTTCTATAAATTCATCTTTCCTGATCTCCAGAAGATTTCACCCAAACTGAGATGACTTTATGGCTCAATAAAAGCAATTTATTCCTCCAGCATTTCACTTGTCATCTGAAGATTTATCACCTGTGCCAGAGAGGCCTCAGCTTTGAAATCAACACCAGCGTTTATTCCCTGACGGAGTTTGGAATTCTGTAACAAAAATAACACCTAAACCCTGCCTTATTAATTAAAGAGATCCCGCCCTGGGTGCAAAAGGCCTCTTGGCTTTATTGCTGCCTATTATATTTTTATTTAGGTTTAGTTAGGAACGTGCGCTAATCCTAAATGGGCAAAGCCTCATGTCCTCATGTTTATATATATATACATATATGTCGTAGAAATCGGCACTCACCAGTTCAAAGGGCAACGGCTGGGTGCTAACCCAAAAAATGCATCCAAGATAAAAAGTGCTTTCTGAGTGCTTTCTATATCTTGGATATATATATATATATAGCATTATTGTATACACAGCACTAATATACAGTAATAGTACAAACAAATGGGAGGGGACATTACTATAAATAAGAATAAATATAAGTAGCAAAGACTAAGTGGCACAGACACAGGAAGAAGAGGTCCCTGCTGTTAGAACTTACAGTACATCTAGAACTATATCTAGAATCCCCGGTGCCTAATGGGCCTTTGCTGGTCCTCAAAATTACATAACTGATTTCACCAAACTGGGCTGTAAATGAGCTCTACGGGGTGCAACTTTGTGCCAAGGGAACTTATTAACAGACCCTTTAGACTTAGGTGGCCCTCTAGTTATCTAATATTTAATTTGACCTCCAGATCTGTATATTTAAAAGACAATGTGCTCCAAAACCATATCTAGTTTAATTCTTCTACATGTGTTCGGCACGGTTGCACAGACCAGATCCATTTGGGTGCTTTAAAGAACTGAATCGCATACAATTGCCCCTCTTGGGTGCAAAAAGGGTTCTGTATTTTAGACCACAAGAGCAATGGTCAATGGTCATTTAAGTCAGTAACTTTCAGACTTGCTTGTTTCAAGACCCCACTTGGAAGTCCAAACTTTGAGTATGGCCATCAGGGACAGGGCCAAGCCGACCAGGCACCCTGGGCAACGGGCACACAGCCCAACGCTGGGCTTCCAGAATTATTTTGTAAATCTTTTCTTATTTATTATCTAACTGGCTTTCAGGTTGGGCCCTACCAGGCCCCATGGTTTGGATTCCTCTGTTTTAAGCTCCTCAAATCTGATTGGATGAAATGTGAGTGTTTCAGAAAGATGCTGGGATCCCATGGGGATCATTTTGCAAATCTCTTAGCTTGGGCATTGGCCATGTTAGATATTCCCTATAGTGTGTTTCAGCATTTCTAATAATATTTTTGTCCCTCTACATGGGCCAATAGTGAAGAGTAACCTGTTTGGCCACTTAAATCTATTGTACCCGTGACAAATACACAAACATGTGATGGGTGCCACTGTAACTAAGAACAAAGTCATAGAAACTGTCAGCCATACCCTGCCACCGAATCCAAACTGCACCGGGGTTGTATTTCCCTCCGTAGATGCACATTATAACACTTGTTACTGTTACATGCATTAAAATGAATTAAGCCTGAGTTATGTTTGAGGCATTACTCCCTTTAAGTCTAGGTACAATGTTAATCCTATGCTATGATTTTGCGTAAAATACAAAGGGATTTTCCTGGTTCTTGAAATAATAGGATTATAGATTACAGATATGTATTCAGAATGGGCTTTTTAACCATTGAGCATAATTTGTATTCCTATTTCTATTGAAAAGAGATGTTTTAGTGGAGCTTATAAAATAAACAACATAAAAACACATATTGAGCATCTTCATCATCATCATTTATTCATATAGCGCCAGCAAGTTAAGCAGCACTTTACATTAATTTCTAATGAACAATTTACAATACAATAATTTAACAAACAATGGTTACAGAGTAAAATTAGAGCTCAGTAGAGCTTACAATCTGAAGGTTTGCTCATAGCCTGTACAGAGAAATACTATAAAACTATAGCAGCATAGGTATTCCCTGTACTAAGCACAATTCAGCAGGAACAGCCCCCTAAGTTTGCTCATAACCCGTACAGAGAGATACCATAAAACTATGGCAGCATAGGTACTCCCCTGTACTAAGCACAATTCAGCAGGAACAGCCCCCTAAGTTTGCTCATAACCTGTACAGAGAGATACCATAAAACTATGGCAGCATAGGTATTCCCCTGTACTAAGCACAATTCAGCAGGAACAGCCCCCTAAGTTTGCTCATAACCCGTACAGAGAGATACCATAAAACTATGGCAGCATAGGGATTCCCCTGTACTAAGCACAATTCAGCAGGAACAGCCCCCTAAGTTTGCTCATAACCCGTACAGAGAGATACCATAAAACTATGGCAGCATAGGTACTCCCCTGTACTAAGCACAATTCAGCAGGAACAGCCCCCTAAGTTTGCTCATAGCCTGTACAGAGAAATACTATAAAACTATAGCAGCATAGGTATTCCCTGTACTAAGCACAATTCAGCAGGAACAGCCCCCTAAGTTTGCTCATAACCTGTACAGAGAGATACCATAAAACTATGGCAGCATAGGTATTCCCCTGTACTAAGCACAATTCAGCAGGAACAGCCCCCTAAGTTTGCTCATAACCCGTACAGAGAGATACCATAAAACTATGGCAGCATAGGGATTCCCCTGTACTAAGCACAATTCAGCAGGAACAGCCCCCTAAGTTTGCTCATAGCCAGTACAGAGAGATACTATAAAACTACGGCAGCATAGGGATTCCCCTGTACTAAGCACAATTCAGCAGGAACAGCCCCCTAAGTTTGCTCATAGCCTGTACAGAGAGATACGATAAAACTATGGCAGCATAGGGATTCCCCTGTACTAAGCACAATTCAGCAGGAACAGCCCTCTAAATCTGCTCACAGTCTTAGGAGTATTGACATTATAACTATAATGTTTACACAAATATAATATTATGTATTGCTTCCATGTAGAAATATGCATTTTTGTAATGCAGATGTCCATTTAATTTATGGGGGGGGGTCTACCCTCTGACCCCCGTGTGTTCACACTCCATTGCGAATCTGACAGTTTGTTTGGACACCTTGGGGGTTCTGGCATGCCTTGTTCATTTCACTATTACTTCCAATACATTAAAGGGAGCCAATGAGAGAGGAGCTAACTGGATTTGTATATTTGACAATAACAATGGTAAACACCAGTCTCGCCATTCCTCCGATATAATCCTGAATGTAATGGCAGAATGTACCTTATTATAAAGCAGCCATGTGAGAATCCTTCAGGGATACAGAAATATCCTTCACACACTAAACAATAAAACAATTTTTTTTGGCCTGAGGAATGTCTAATATGGTGCAGAAGAAGGAAATGATTAACATTCAGGTAGATGATCTACGGGAAGAATCATTCCGCTTTGCTTAGCTCAGTGCAAAATTGTATCCGTTAAATTGGGAATCTTGTAGGAGATGACAATAAAGGGCACATTTATCAAAGCACGACTGTGTACGATTAAGAAAAATGTAAATTTTTTCTAATTTATAGAACCGTGCATATTTTCCCACAATATTTTTGTTAATTTTCTCTACTTTTTCGTGCTTTGCGTCAATTTGTGTGTCAAAATCATAATTGTTGCAACGACTACGAAAGTTTCGGGTTCATTCAAGCTTCGGGTTGGAGCTGCTGAGTGCCATTGAGCCCTATGGGAGACTTTCCTTGGGCCGGGTTGGAGCTGCAGAGTGCCATTGAGCCCTATGGGAGACTTTCCTTGGGCCGGGTTGGAGCTGCTGAGTGCCATTGAGCCCTATGGGAGACTTTCCTTGGGCCGGGTTGGAGCTGCAGAGTGCCATTGAGTCCTATGGGAGACTTTCCTTGGGCCGGGTTGGAGCTGCAGAGTGACATTGAGCCCTATGGGAGACTTTCCTTGGGCCAGGTTGGAGCTGCAGAGTGCCATTGAGCCCTATGGGAGACTTTCCTTGGGCCGGGTTGGAGCTGCAGAGTGCCATTGAGCCCTATGGGAGACTTTCCTTGGGTCGGGTTGGAGCTGCAGGGTGCCATTGAGCCCTATGGGAGACTTTCCTTGGGCCGGGTTGGAGCTGCAGAGTGCCATTGAGCCCTATGGGAGACTTTCCTTGGGTCGGGTTGGAGCTGCAGAGTGCCATTGAGCCCTATGGGAGACTTTCCTTGGGCCGGGTTGGAGCTGCAGAGTGCCATTGAGCCCTATGGGAGACTTTCCTTGGGCCGGGTTGGAGCTGCAGAGTGCCATTGAGCCCTATGGGAGACTTTCCTTGGGCTGGGTTGGAGCTGCAGAGTGCCATTGAGCCCTATGGGAGACTTTCCTTGGGCTGGGTTGGAGCTGCAGAGTGCCATTGAGCCCTATGGGAGACTTTCCTTGGGCCGGGTTGGAGCTGCAGAGTGCCATTGAGCCCTATGGGAGACTTTCCTTGGGCTGGGTTGGAGCTGCAGAGTGCCATTGAGCCCTATGGGAGACTTTCCTTGGGCTGGGTTGGAGCTGCAGAGTGCCATTGAGCCCTATGGGAGACTTTCCTTGGGCCGGGTTGGAGCTGCAGAGTGCCATTGAGTCCTATGGGAGACTTTCCTTGGGCTGGGTTGGAGCTGCAGAGTGCCATTGAGCCCTGTGGGAGACTTTCCTTGGGCTGGGTTGGAGCTGCAGAGTGCCATTGAGTCCTATGGGAGACTTTCCTTGGGCTGGGTTGGAGCTGCAGAGTGCCACCGAGCCCTATGGGAGGCTTTCCTTGGGCCGGGTTGGAGCTGCAGAGTGCCATTGAGCCCTATGGGAGACTTTCCTTGGACCAGGTTGGAGCTGCAGAGTGCCATTGAGCCCTATGGGAGACTTTCCTTGGGCCAGGTTGGAGCTGCAGAGTGCCATTGAGCCCTATGGGAGACTTTCCTTGGGCCGGGTTGGAGCTGCAGAGTGCCATTGAGCCCTATGGGAGACTTTCCTTGGGCCAGGTTGGAGCTGCAGAGTGCCATTGAGCCCTATGGGAGACTTTCCTTGGGCCAGGTTGGAGCTGCAGAGTGCCATTGAGCCCTATGGGAGGCTTTCCTTGGGCCGGGTTGGAGCTGCAGAGTGCCATTGAGCCCTATGGGAGGCTTCCAAAATCATGCACTGAAGGTTCAAAGTCAGAAAGGTTTTTCGCCGTTTAAGATCGTTCAGATACGAAAATTTCGCAACTTTCGGATCGTACCACAACATTTTCGTACGACCACAATATGAATGTTCGTGCAATGAACTCACATCCGAAGATATCGTATTTGCTCCGAATTTGTGTCATTCGTACTTTAAAATAGCCTAAATTCGGACTTTGATAAATCTGCCCCTGAATGTCACAAAATGCAAACTCGTCGCCATAGTGCAGTGCAAATTCCAGTGTAAATCCGTATTTATTATAAGCTACATTTGACTGAAATAAAACACTTTTTAAATATAATAAATTAAAAATGTATTACTTTTCACCCTCCCCCTCACATCATCTGTCTCTCTTCATTCTCTCTTCATGCAGTAGGTGGAGTCAGGTTTTGATTGACAGTTTGGTGTAATACATTCTTTACGGGGTTGTACCCTTTGCCTAGAAGAGGTATCAGAGCAGGGTTGGACTGGGGGGTGCAGGGCCCATCGGGGCTACTGCCCAGGGGCCCAACACCCCCCAGGGTGCCCCTGCTGGCCGCATCCCTGCTGCGCTCCATCCCCCGATGCCGCCCCCCCAACCAAGCCCCTGCTGGGGCCCCCTCCCGACGTTCTCCCCTGAGAGCTCCTAAGTGAAACGCGTCAGAGGAAGACACCAACAGCTAAGTGAGTGACAACAGGAATTGGGCCCAGTCCGACCCTGTATCAGAGCTCACTCTTTCCAAAAAACCAGCTTTGGCAGAATTTCTGTTTCTCTACATGCAGGGTTTGTACCAAAGTTAGTTATTTTGTTTGTGCTGGAATCAGTTATTTACACATCTGCTAGGCGAGGAAGTCCCCCTAAAAGAATTATTAGACCTATGTGTCAATCAAAATCTGACTCCAACCTCTGCATGAAGAGAGAATGAAGAAAGACGAGTGCGGTGATGGAGTGGGTACCCATGCAAGGACGAATGGGGAGTGCGTTTACAGTGCGCAATACTTATGAGCAGGGACTCCCCACTTGTCACCATCCTACATTGTCAGGCAATTTCAGTTCAGCTGAACTAGGGGTGCGCACTTCTGCATACATCTAGTTCTGACAGTGATTAAGCTGATAAAAACTGTTTGTGCAACAGCTTAGATTATAAGGGCGAAGACACATGGGGTGATTAGTCACTGTGACTTTTTGAAAAGTCACGGTGACTAATCTGCACAGCGAAAACTCGTGAGCATTTAGTAGTGGCGACTTCTATTATAGTCTATGTAAAAAAAATCACTGCGATTAGTCGCGGCGACTAATCGCCGGTGTGTTTTCGCCCTAAGCCCCACGGGTGCAGAGAATGCTGTGAGTAGTGATAAGAGAAATTATTCCCCAGGCATGGATTTGCTTCAAATTCCCACGTTTTGCCACTGGCAGATTTATCCACAAAACGGGAAACAAATTGTTGCATGCGTTTTTGGTGCCCATCATTTTCTGCATTTCGCAAATTTTTTGGCATTTTGCGAATCTTTTCAAAGATTTGTGTATTTTCCGGTGAAGTGAAAAGAGACAGATTTGCTCATCGCTTGCTGTGCGTGATAAAACATAATCTCTATGTAACATGACGGCCCTACAATGATGACAACACTTCTCAAAATATAAAGATTATTTGCACCTTTCTAAAAAAAAAATCAGCTCTGTCTACATCCTACTTGAATTGAATTTTATTATGCACCAATGTGTAAGCCTTTGCCGGATTTTACAAGCTGAGCGTAAGCGTGACTATATCGCCGATTGCACCAGTTCTATTAAACTAAAGAGAAAAGTGTGTGACTACAAAGTTTTAATAAAAGGAATAATCTTGCTGGGGTGCATTTCCTTTTCCAACCATGTGAGCATCATATAGCGTTCAATAACAAGGTCGTAAAAGCATTTTATTCAGTGGAATTCCTTCCCAGAAGCCCACAATAACTGGTGCCTTCCCGTAAGTGACTAGTGAGCAGGGCTGGGGGGCTGGGAGAGCAGCAGTGTTGATGATAAGAGGTTAGGAAAGATTAGTCAGACAAGGTTTGCTCTGTTTATTTATGTGCTCGAGTTTCACTGTATGCATCTGACATTTGAAAGCACTCATTCTTTAAGAGTGAACAGGAGGACAGAAATCACCTACCACATTTTATTTGGATTAACTGAGTGCCCCTGATATGACTTATATTACACCTTGGAGATTGTATGGCCTTCATAGGAGATGCTATAGCAGATAGTTATAGAAAATGACGCACGAATGAATTGATCACCCAAGAGCACAGGTCCATATGTGCCCCAGTTTAACATTAAGGACCGGTTGTATCAATACTTATCCAGTGTGCTTGTATGAGCACCTAGGCCAACCAGGGTTGGACTAGTCTGTAACAAGACCTAATTCCACCATAAGCCGATTTAACTTCTATAGTATTTGCCATTGGCTCCATCTAATTGTTGTGAGAGGCTAAGCCCTGGATGTAGGAGATGTAGGAGATCCAGTCCAATACTGTGGTCATCAGCTTGTGAGACCATCCTGTGAACTCCTTGACAATCCGGTCTTCTGATGTTTCTGCTTGGTGCATGAATTGGGCATTACTAGATGAAGAAGTAAGAGGAGCCATGAGTTCTTGCTGGGCTTTGAGCCAGACACACGGGTTAGTGCTAATTGGTTGACTGTCAGCTCATATATATATATATCTGCTTTAACTTGGAGCTGAAGTCCAATCTCCAGCTCTTACAAGAAGTCTGTGTTGCTCAGGCTGTGTCCATTTCCAGGGCTGAAGGGCAGTAGTATAGGGTGCCTTTTTTGTCTAGACCCAAAGTTACTCTTCAAGTATCCATTAAATAAAAAATCTTTTGCTATGCATTTATTAGAGTTAGGGTTCTCTCCATTTGCATTCGCTGTCAAGCTTGCCCTCTTCCTGACCATTAAGGCTGAAATGGACATACTGGGCTTTTGTTTAAATTGAAAGCTTGCTAAAGACCTAATATTCTTTTGTGCTTAGGCAAAGAGATGCGGGGAAGGGAGGGGGGGGGGGGTTGTGTAAACAAAACTGAGGTCAAATACCATTCATTTTTATGTACACAGCCATATGAGTGACCACCACCAATACAAAAAAAAAAAATAGTAATCCGGAATGAAATTAAATGTCTTTTTGTAACTGTCCCTTTAGGGCCAAAGGCACAACAGTTGGTTTGAGTCACCTGTTATTTCTTGTGAGTCCCATGTTATGTAATCTTCTGCTCTTGTTTCCTTAAAGCAATGGTTCCCAAATTGTTATGTAACACATAGGAAAAATATTTTATACATAGAATTGGCTCTGAATTTATCCTGCAATGTGTTCTGGGGTATTATACATAGAATTGGCTCTGTATTTATCCTGCCGTGTGTTCTGGGGTATTATACATGGAATTGGCACTGTATTTATCCTGCTGTGGGTTCTGGGGTATTATACATAGAATTGGCTCTGTATTTATCCTGCCGTGTGTTCTGGGGTATTATACATGGAATTGGCACTGTATTTATCCTGCTGTGGGTTCTGGGGTATTATACATAGAATTGGCTCTGTATTTATCCTGCTGTGGGTTCTGGGGTATTATACATGGAATTGGCACTGTATTTATCCTGCTGTGGGTTCTGGGGTATTATACATGGGATTGGCACTGTATTTATCCTGCTGTGGGTTCTGGGGTATTATACATAGAATTGGCTCTGTATTTATCCTGCTGTGGGTTCTGGGGTATTATACATGGAATTGGCACTGTATTTATCCTGCTGTGGGTTCTGGGGCATTATACATGGAATTGGCACTGTATTTATCCTGCAATGTGTTCCGGGTATTATACATGGAATTGGCACTGTATTTATCCTGCCGTGTGTTCTGGGGTATTATACATGGAATTGGCACTGTATTTATCCTGCCGTGTGTTCTGGGGTATTATACATGGGATTGGCACTGAATTTATCCTACAATGTGTTCTCGGGTATTATACATGGAATTGGCACTGTATTTATCCTGCTGTGGGCTTTGGGGTATTATACATGGGATTGGCACTGAATTTATCCTACAATGTGTTCTCGGGTATTATACATGGAATTGGCTCTGAATTTATCCTGCAATGTGTTCTGGGGTATTATACATGGAATTGGCACTGTATTTATCCTGCAATGTGTTCTCGGGTATTATACACGGAATTGGCACTGTATTTATCCTGCAATGTGTTCTCGGGTATTATACACGGAATTGGCACTGAATTTATCCTGCAATGTGTTCTCAGGTATTATACATGCAATTGGCACTGAATTTATCCTGCAATGTGTTCTCGGGTATTATACATGGAATTGGCACTGTATTTATCCTGCAATGTGTTCTCGGGTATTATACATGGAATTGGCACTGTATTTATCCTGCAATGTGTTCTCGGGTATTATACACGGAATTGGCACTGAATTTATCCTGCAATGTGTTCTCAGGTATTATACATGCAATTGGCACTGAATTTATCCTGCAATGTGTTCTCAGGTATTATACATGGAATTGGCTCTGTCAAATTATGAATGAATTAGTGCCAAAAATGTTCCAACTAGCCTCCCCTATGCTTTTTGTTCCATGTGCCATTGCCCTAAGCTCCTGCTAGCAGGGCTCTCTCACTATTGACAACTATCCATACGGAATTAGAAGTGGGCATCAATTCTTTCTATGTAAATAATAACAATACATAAAGCCCATCTTGATGGTCAATTAGAGGAAGATTTAACAGTTATTTAAGTGATATTCTTGAAACTATGGCTTCATGGCTGAAATAGCATTGCTTTCTAATGGTAGTAGCCTTGTTATATAAGAAGGTGAGCCCTGAACAAATATTGTGCCTCAAGTTGGGATTTGAAATAAAGAAGTTGAAAAACCACTGTCCTAAATACAGACCTACCTGTGCACAAGGGACTTGCTATACTATTTGGTAACTACATACAATATTAGATATTGTCTGCCCATGATATTACATCACATTTCTCATACGTATGTATAGAAACCTCTGTACCTGTTTTTTTCCTTGTAATAGAGAAACCACAATAACAGCCTTCACAGAAACAGTGCCTAACCCAAGCAGGCTTCAGATGCGTGTGGTATAGTGTATACTGCCTATGCCACATCAGCCCTGCCTTATTATATAGATGTGGTTCCACAAATTAACCTGCTGTGTTTGAACAGCTGCCTATAAAGAAGATTCATCCTTAGGTTTATTACACTTGGAGAGACTTTTCACATAACAGACATGTCTGGAATTGTCTCGTCATGCGAAATCTTGAGGAAGTTGATGGTACTGAGTTTTATTATTGTTTTGGGAAAAATCAGTTTAATTTTGCACTTTGCCCATTGGCTTTACAAGTGCTCACTCAAAATGCATGCACTCACCGGGTTTGGCCAATGGGCGGAAGAAGCAGCCTGCTAGTCAATATGCCAGTATTTTCTGCCCACGTCTGCTCCATAAATGTATTGCATGAATGTTCAGCTCTTTTAACACCTTAATCACATAAACTAAAAATATATATAAATTATGAAGGACCTTTAACCCCAGTTAAAAGCTTTTAATCAGCCTTTTCACACTTGATAGCAATGAGTATTGATGTGCTGTCATATCTGTAAGCAGGTAATGAGGAATAGGTTTTGCTGATGGCTGACGCTGTTAACAAGGTAATTGAATTAAAATACAGAGAATATAAGCAAAGGAATATATATATATATATATATATATATAATATTGAGATGTTTTATACCAGTAAAACCAAGGTTCCAGGCTTTATACACTCATGTAATAGAGTATCTAAGCCAGAATATAGCATGGCATTTCCCTGTACATACTTTTAACACATTTAAGGGACTGTTTCAGCAAAATTGTATATTGAATAGGCGAATAACGGTATTGAACTTGAATAAGGTAACACCAAGCCCACCGGACAGGGGTATTCTTTTAAAAACTGGTCTTTAATCGTCCATTTAAATATACAAAGCCTGACGCGTTTCATGCGCGTGCGCACTTAATCATAGGCTGCCTATGATTAAGTGTACACGCGCACGAAACGCGTCAGGCTTTGTGTTTTTAAATGGACGAATAAAGACCAGTTTTTAAGAGAATACCCCTGTCCGGTGCACTTGGTGTTACTTTATTCAAGTTTGCTATTCATCCCTGGCTACGGGTTCGAGGCCCTGAGCCTGATGATGGCCTGATGATAAACCTGCCCGGGCCAAGCCATGTCAAACCCCACTCCCTTGACCATTGGACCAAACTTTCATGCTTTTCTTCTGGTAAAGCTTTATCCAATCGTTTTACCTGTGATCCCGTGATTAGATCACAATATGATTCTATGCAATCCTCACCAGATGGTGATTACTAACCAAATATCATCTGGGCAGGCCCTTGTTTGCTGCCAACTGTGCCAGAAGCAGCTGAATCAATGGCCAGTGTTGGTCTGTCTATGGCAATGGCAGCTTAGCAAGGCCTACAAAGACACAGGGATGGGGAAATTCTGCAAAAATGGGCTAGTTTGTATGATCCTAATGGTCTGATCCGTATATGAAGCCATGGGGAAATCCATGCAGCTATTTAGAAGATTAGGACAAGACTATGGGCACAGACTGCATTCCATCTTTTATATCTTTGGCCTCATGTTATTTCATTGCCAGCAAACATTACTTTACATTGGCCAGAAGGCAACAGTATGACTACATGCTTAAAAAAAAGCATCATCTTTACCTGTGCTGGAAAATAGTGAGAGCTACGTAGGCTTGCCCACCCAAAAAGAGACCAATTGCCACGGTAACCTATAATTTAAAGCCTTCTTATCCATAGCAACTTACTCCTGATTTTTTGCCTTTATAAGTATCCCCCTTACTATGCGACCAGATCAGTTTGCTGCTGTGTTCCTTTTGAAATGTTGCTTTCTGTAGTGCAGCACTTTTCTAAATAAATGATGATGATTAGATGAAGATCATGGTGTACACAGAGAGCTTTTCAAATATACACTTATAAGTAGAGTGCTTTTATGACTATCTGAGTAAACAGGAAAGACCATTTCATATGTACAATAAAGCGCAATTATATATATATATATATATATAAAAAATATATATATATATATAATTTTTTTTATGTGTGTGTGTTTTTGCTCCATTCCAAGTGAGTTCATAGTTGAGAAGGCCTGGGCGTTGCTCTCTTCTAGTATGCACCATTTAATTGGCTGCTAACAATGCAACTAATTGTTTCATGTTTCACCCCCCCCCCCCCCCAGCTCTGTTGGCGGATTTCAATAGGTTGGATCTGGTGGAGGCTGGGGAAACTTCATTTATTTTTTTTAACATTTTTTTCAATTATGTAGGCACCTGAGGGTTGTCCCCCCAGGGCCCCTGCAGACAAAAAGTGTAATAATAACAAGAGATAATGTATATCTTGTTTAGTTTGACATAGGCAATGAATCACCAATTCATTTTCATAATAAAATAGAAAGTTAGAAAATGAAAGCTACGGTCTGATTGGTTGTTATGGCTAAACAGCTGAATGGAGCAAACGGACCCACTGTGTTGCACATCAACAAAACATTTAGAAGAGCGTTATATCTTTAAAGGGGTTATGTAATAAAAGTTTCAATATTTGCTACAGATCTAGTAACCCATAGCAACCAATAATCAGGTACCCTTTACTGGCCAAGTTAAAGGAATACAGTCATGTTATATCATGTTTTTGTTTTTTTAAATCATTTAATAGAGCTTCTCCAGCAGAATCCTCCATTGAAATTCGTTTTAAAAAACACAAACAGAATTTTTTTATATTTAATTTTAAAATTTCACATGGGGCTAGCCATATTCTTCATTTCCCAGGGCGCCACAGTCATGTGACCTGTGCTCTGATAAACTTCAGTCACCCTTTACTGCTGCGCTGCAAGTTGGAGTGAAATCCCCCTCTCCTCCCAGCAGCCAATCAGCAGAACAATGGGAAGGGAGCAAGATAGCAGCTCCCAGTAGGTATCAGAATAGCACTCAATAGTAAGAAATCCAAGTCCGGCTTGGGACTCCTCCAGTTACATGGGAGTAGGAGAAACAATAGGTTAGCTGAAAGCAGTTCTAATGCTTTGGACCTTTTCTTGCATTGTATACATTTCAGTAAATCACGCCCCATAAAGAAAATGTTTGTGAGGGCTAGGAAAAGTTGCCAATGACTAGCCAAATACTGTATTATACACACCTACCTGCCAATGAAACCAGAATTACAATTTCAGCAAGCTTCACATATTTCAATAGAAATTTCAGCAAAACCAATATTTTTTCACTCCATTCCCAAGCTTATATATCACCCAAGACATTTTATTTAACGACTGAATCCTACATCTGTATGTGAGTGTTGCCGTTGCTTTAAGAAAGAATTGCATGCAGCAAACTGTAACGTTGAGTAGAAAAAGTTTCACATGATTATAACCCCCCAAAAAACCCCATTTGGTGCTCGGAGTCTGGAGAGGAATGAAAACATCTCACTGAAACTGAAGGTTTTTATTATCAGGTCGTAAATGAACAAATGACATCTGTCAATACAATGAGACTTTTTGGTTGGGGGGGGGACAGGTCTGCAGAGGAAATAACTTCTATAACACACAGAGCAGGGGTCCTAAAGGGACAAACTGCTTATTTATGAAAGTGTCGCCTGGATGTGCCGCTCCCTCCCTCCTCTCATTTATTTTATTTTATTATTTTCTATTTGCACATTCACTCTGCAGCACAATTACCCCGCTGTAAAATTGCCCCTTTAAAGCCATTTCTTCCACTCTTGTATTAAGATAAATACAATTGCTAGCCCTTTCTTCCAACTTAATAGCCTGGGAATACAACAAGCTGCTCTGTTTGTCCATTTATTTATTTTTTGTTCCGGCCAGGGAATTTCTCAGTTGCCGACGACTCGGTGCTGTGTTTATATTAACCCTCAGCCCACTAGCGCTTGTCCTACTTGGCTTATAAAATATTTCAGTGCATTGGTAAATGGTTTGGGTGTTTATGGCTTTCGGGAAATATTTACAGTGTGAGCATTACGGCACAAATACCATTATTGCTATTATTTTTCTTGGAACCGGGATGAAGCCTTTTCGCCGGCTGCTTTGGGGAGTTGGAAATCTCATGCAAAGGTTTAACTGCTCAGTAGCTGGAAATTGCTCAGTACAGGTATGGGACCCATTATCCAGAATGCTCGGGACCTGGGGTTTTGCGTATAAGGGGTCTTTCCATAATTTGGATCTCCTACCGTAAGTCTACTAAAAAAATGATTTAAACAGTAATTAAACCTCAAAGGATTGTTCTGCCCCCAATAAGGGGTAATTATATCTTAGTTGGGATCAAGTACAGGTACTGTTTTATTATTACAGAGAAAAGGGAATCATTTAACCATTAAATAAACCCAATAGGGCTGTTCTGCCCCCAATAAGGGGTAATAATATCTTAGTTGGGATCAAGTACAGGTACTGTTTTATTATTACAGAGAAAAGGGAATCATTTAACCATTAAATAAACCCAATAGGGCTGTTCTGCCCCCAATAAGGGGTAATTATATCTTAGTTGGGATCAAGTACAGGTACTGTTTTATTATTACAGAGAAAAGGGAATCATTTAACCATTAAATAAACCCAATAGGGCTGTTCTGCCCTCAATAAGGGGTAATTATATCTTAGTTGGGATCAAGTACAGGTACTGTTTTATTATTACAGAGAAAAGAGAATCATTTAACCATTAAATAAACCTAATACGATTGTTCTGCCCCCAATAAGGGGTAATTATATCTTAGTTGGGATCAAGTACAGGTACTGTTTTATTATTACAGAGAAAAGGGAATCATTTAACCATTAAATAAACCCAATAGGGCTGTTCTGCCCCCAATAAGGGGTAATTATATCTTAGTTGGGATCAAGTACAGGTACTGTTTTATTATTACAGACAAAAAGGAAACAATTTTTAAAAATGTGAATTATTTGATTAAAATGGAGTCTATGGGAGATGGCCTTTCCATAATTCGGAACTTACTGGATAATGGGTTTCCGGATAAGGGGTCTGATACCTGAATATAAAAGGTGTGTGGGGGAGGAATAACAGAATAATATATTGGGACCTCTGGACTACCTATCTAATAGAATATTCTACTTAACTAGGTTATTATTAAAATAAAAAGGGTTTTACCTGTGCCTGGAAATAATGTGCAATATTGCATGTTGCAAAATGGGAAAAAAGTTGGGTTTTTTGTGCTTGCATATCTGCAACAGTCCTGTCTTACTTTATGGCAGGGGGTTTTACACCATATATAGGGGCCCATTTATCAAAGTCCGAATTTCGGACATTAAAAAGCACAATAGGAAAAATTCGGATCATATGCGTTAATAGCGTGAAAATTTTGTATCGTGGTTGTTCGAAAATATTGTGGTACGATCCGAAAGTTCCGAAATTTTCCAAATGATTGTAATCGGTGCGAAAACCTTTCTGACTTTGATCCTTCAGCAGCTCCAACCTGGCCCAAGGAAAGTCACGATACCGACGCTTGAATGAATCCGAAACTTTTGTATTAGTTGCGACAAATACGATTTTGTCGCACAAATTGTCGCAAAGTACAAAAAAGTTGCAGAAATGAAAGAAAAAATCATAGAAAATACTCACAGTTCTAAAAGAAAAAATATATATTTTTTCCATTCGGACTCAAACGTACTTTAATGAATAGGCCCCATATATATCATTTATCCCAAATGCTTATTAATACAGTGCATTGTCACAGGGAGGGAGATTCTATTTATTTTTTTATTTTTTCCCCCAGTTTAACATTTACTACTAACAGCTCCAGTCATGCCGTGTCAGTAACATATTGCTAATTGCTGACTCATGCTGGGATCGGCCAATTAGAGCAGGTGAAATCTGTCAGCGACTCACAGCATGAGTGTTGTTTTTGCAGCCTGGGGGGAAAAAAAACTAGGTTGAAATGCAGAAATAAATCATGGACTGCATAAATAACTGCAAGGAAACTAAAGACTTTAAAGGGGTAGTTCACCTTTAAAGGAACTTTAATTATAATGTAGACATTAATATTTTATTTTTCTGTGTTTTTTTTTAGTTATTTAGCTTCTTGTTCAGCAGCTGTCAAGGTATTTTAGCAGCCATCTGGTTGCTAGGGACTTATATACCCTAGCAACCAGGCAGGGGTTTAAATAAAAGGTTGGAATATAAATAGAAAAGGGCCTGAATGGAAAGATCAGACCCCCCCCTGAAAAGAGGCAGAAGAGAAAGGGCTAATAATTCAAAAACTCTAAAAAAAAAAAAAGAAATAATGAAGACCAATTGAAAATATGCTAGGAATATATAAAATCAATACAATTTATATCAATATTATATCAATATAATTTATACAATATAAACATTTTTAAATGAGTTTCAGAAGAAAAACAATCAATTTATTCTAATATTAGATTACTAATAAATTTGCCCCCCCCTGTGCACTACAGATCAGTAAATATTTTTTTATAATAGCAAAGGTTCCCCTATAATCATTTTCTTTGTAGCAAGTGCAGGGCCGGATTTCTCTCGGAGGCGCCCCGAGGCCGCCCCTGTGGGTGTCCCCCTCTGCGCATGCGCGAACGCCACCCCCAGTGCGCATGCGTGAACGCCACCCCGTGTGCATGCGCAAACGCGCCCTCTTCCCAGTACGCATGCGCAAACGCTCCTTTAAACTCCCATACGGAGCAGTGGGGAGAGGTCCCGACTGCTCCGTATGGGAGCCAAATTTAAAAATATTCTTGCGGTGGGGCGGCATGCCGCCCCTAAACTTCTGCCGCCCTAGGCCCTAGGCCTTTGTGGCCTCTCCACAAATCCGGGCCTGAGCAAGTGTTCTGTTGTGAAGAGAGCAGAGAAACCTGTTTCTAGTCACTGTAGGTACAAAAAGCAGTTGCCACCCTCCTTCTATGGCAGAATCCATAAAAATATAAATAATATCATTTATGTTTGTATCTAATGCTACAAGTGATCTATAGATTGTATCTGAGGGGCCAATCACCTGAGTGTCATGCCGATGCATGAACTGACCAGTCTCCACAGTACTTGGGTATCAGATGGGATCAATGGGCCGTAACACAAACATTGCATGGGTTTGTTTCATACAAATGTATCAGTATGTATATGGTAAGATCATGGGCCTTATTTAGAGTTGCCACCTATCTGGTTTTGACCCGGACTGCCCTTTCAAAAATTGGGTTAAAACCTCCTACCTGGTTTCCCAAATTAGGAAAACCGGGCAAGTCTCAGTAACATTGACACGGTGATTGGGCAATCACTGATCGCCATGTCATAGCCCCACCCCCATGATGGCATGGCCCCACCTCTCCCCCCCCCCCGGGATGTCACTCCAGGGTCAGACTGGGCCACCGGGACACTAGGAAAAACCCGTTTCACTTATCTGCGTTCAGGGGATGACGTTGGGAGGGGACCCCTGCGGGAGGTTAATGGGGCACTCAGGGGATGGAGCACGGCCGGGGGGGCACCTTGGGGGGGTGCAGGGCTCCTGGGGTGGTAGCCCTAGTGGGCCCTGAACCTCCCATTCCGACCCTGCGCCACCCCCTAAGAAAGCCGTCAGAGGTGGCAACCCTAGGCATACAGGTATTTATCAAAATTCAGATGTATGTATTCTTGGAGTTTATTTTTCAAACTGCCATTTTTTAAAAAGTATGATTGTTTCTATATTTATTAAATAAATACAGCTATAGAATGTACAAACGGATAAAAACACGGAACAAATAAGAATACTTCAAAATAATTGTTTTCCGTAAGAATTTTTCTGTCATTACAAGTGAATCCCCCCCCCCCTGAAGTAAATACATATTTTACAATTTGCTAAGATGGACTCCCATTGACTTCTACATCACCTCTCCAGCTTTTAGATTTTCTATTAGAGTCTTTCATGGTTTTTACACCAAGTTTTTGGTTGGAATTCCAACTGAGGGACTTGAGTTCATAGACAGAACTTCCAGCATGGCCTTTTTCTCCTTTTCTGCTGGGCCCTTGAAAAAACAGGGACCAGGTCAACCTTCTAGTTGGCACCTCACCTTCGTACCAACCCCACTGTGGCCATTACCTTCCCTCTTATTAGACAACCCCACAAGGAACAAGAGCGAACCATTGCCTGCTACAGGAATAGGGGAACGTTTCCCAGGGGGAAGAGCAGATGACAGTGGGATTTAAACCAGCAAGCTCAGCAAGTGATCTCAGTCCCTCAGCCAATGGCTACCAGGGGATGGGTTGAGAGTGGAAGGGATGAGTTAAAAGAGATCTGGTTCTAATAAAGGTAATACATGTAATTTTCAATTATTCATTTACATTAAAGACATAAGTCTCTTTTATTTCCCAAACACGCAACCGCTCATCGCTGTGGTCAAAAATGTAAAGCACTGGAACTATAAAAAAGAATACAGATTCCATCTGTGTCCCTCTTGTGCTCTTCATAGCGCCATAAAAATATCTTCTGGAACTACATAAACAATTAGACGATTAAATGGGTTTTCCATGACATCATTGCGGGAGCTTTAAGGAGTGATTTCACTGACAATTTTCTCATCATGTGCCTTTTTTTATTTGTCGGGGTTGGGGGGGGGTAAAGGGTAAGAAGACATCTGTAATACAATGAGAAAGGAAAGGCAACAATGTGCGGTCTATGGAATAAACTCCAGCTGTGTCACATGGTGTCTCAAACTGTAAGAGACCCCCAGGTACAGTAGGTGAATAGGGATTAATATTCCATTTATTAATAAAGATTATCCCATATATGAAACTGCAAAGAAAAATAGCGCTGGCTAAATGGTTTCTAAAGACATAGAAACAGACATACAGCTACTGTGTTGGGTTACCGATTAAATCTATAATTCAGAAGAATTATAGTACAGGTATAGGATCCATTATCCAGAATGCTCCGGACCAAGGGTATTCCAGATAAGGGGTCTTTCCGTAATTTGGATCTCCATACCTTAAGTCTACTAAAAAATCAATGAACCATTAATTAAACCAAACAGGACTGTTTTGCATCCAATAAGGATCATTTATATCTTAGTTGGGATCAATTACAAGGTACTGTTTTATTATTACAGAGAAAAAGGAAATCAGTTTTAAAATTCTGAATTATTTGATTAAAATGGAGTCTATGGGAGATGGGCTTTCCATAATTAAGAGCTTTCTGGATAACGGGTTTCCAGATAAGGGATCCCATACCTGTATGTATATATATATATATATATATATATGTTATCATTTTTAACCTGAGCCTCTGGTCCTATGAGTTGGCTACAGGAATTATAGGTCCTTATATAGTTGTACTCCTCTATATAACCCTTTAGAGTTGCTTTGTTTTCAGTAGCTATATAGGAATAACAGGAATAATGGGTTGGGAAAAAGAAGGGGGGATAAAAAAAGAGTTGAAATAAAAGATAGGGGATTAAGAACAAAAGATGAAAAGTGGAAGGAGGTTAGAATGTGTTGACAAATATGGTATAGGACCGGGGTGTTATAGTCTTGTCACTGAGTTTTTTGGGGGTACATTAGCTTCAAGTGTCTGGAGAGGAGATAATATTTATTAAAAGCTAGCGGAAAGGGAAAATGGGTCAAAAAAGTTAGGAAGCAAATAACAGATGAAGAAAGAAGAAGGGAGCAGACAGGAGAGGATACAAATAATAACACTGGAAAGAGATGATAGGATTGATCAGAAGAAGAGAATGGATAGTAGGCTCCATTTTCTGCTGTACCCCCCGACACCCCCAGCCCATCAGCCAGTAAAGGCTCAAAAAATCATACAAAACAGGCTAATAGGCTTAATAGGTGGTCACAACGGCAATCATCTGCTGTCAGATCCCATGTTGTTCTATAGGAAGGTCCTGAAATCTCGCCTTCTCTTTCCTCCAAGTCTATTTTATTTATTTATTTATCTCATTTTTTTTTTACTCCATTTTTATTTTTGTCAATAGTGACATCCAAGCAGAGGGAATATATTACCTCCCTTTGTGCGCCCGGAGCCCCCGCTCATTTATTATGTCTTGTGAAAGCATCAAGATGTAATTGAAAAGCCTTAATGTATTATGAAAACAGGGTCCCTTTGTAACCGTCACAAAACGCTGGCTTTTCATGGGTTTTTCTCTTTCCTTAGAATCCCATAAGCTGTGTGGACAAGGCGGCTTTTCCCCCCGTTTTTTTCCCCCCAGAAACATAATGAAAATTCTAATTGAAATTGCGAGATTGCCCGAGCCAAAAATACAGGAGTTCAATTATTGTTGATATGAAATTAGAGAAGGGAATGACAAGCCCTGGAAAAAATAAAGAAGAAACGTGATGAGTCTGTAGCTGTTAATAGGCATTAAATGTATGTATATCTTTATTTATAAAGCCCTACTTATGTACACAGCGCTGTACAGTAGAATACATTAATACAAACAGGGGATTATTAAGATAATAATAGATACAGTGGAGGAAATAATTATTTGACCCCTCACTGATTTTGTAAGTTTGTCCAATGACAAAGAAATGAAAAGTCTCAGAACAGTATCATTTCAATGGTAGGTTTATTTTAACAGTGGCAGATAGCACATCAAAAGGAAAATCGAAAAAATAACTTTAAATAAAAGATAGCAACTGATTTGCATTTCATTGAGTGAAATAAGTTTTTGAACCCTCTAACAAAAAAAGACTTAATACTTAGTGGAAAAACCCTTGTTTGCAAGCACAGAGGTCAAACGTTTCTTGTAATTGATGACCAAGTTTGCGCACATTTTAGGAGGAATGTTGGTCCACTCCTCTTTGCAGATCATCTCTAAATCCCTAAGGTTTCGAGGCTGTCTCTGTGCAACTCTGAGCTTGAGCTCCCTCCATAGGTTTTCTATTGGATTAAGGTCCGGAGACTGACTAGGCCACTCCATGACCTTAATGTGCTTCTTCTTGAGCCACTCCTTTGTTGCCTTTGCTGTATGTTTTGGGTCATTGTTGTGCTGGAACACCCATCCACGACCCATTTTCAGTTTCCTGGCAGAGGGAAGGAGGTTGTCGTTCAGGATTTCACGATACATGGCTCCGTCCATTTTCCCGTTAATGCGAATAAGTTGTCCTGTGCCCTTAGCAGAAAAACACCCCCAAAGCAAAATGTTTCCACCCCCATGCTTGACGGTGGGGACGGTGTTTTGGGGGTCATAGGCAGCATTTTTCTTCCTCCAAACACAGCGAGTTGAGTTAATGCCAAAGAGCTCTATTTTGGTCTCATCAGACCACAGCACCTTCTCCCAGTCACTCACAGAATCATTCAGGTGTTCATTGGCAAACTTCAGACGGGCCTGCACATGTGCCTTCTTGAGCAGGGGGACCTTGCGAGCCCTGCAGGATTTTAATCCATTGCGGTGTAATGTGTTTCCAATGGTTTTCTTGGTGACTGTGGTCCCTGCTAATTTGAGGTCATTAACTAACTCCTCCCGTGTAGTTCTAGGATGCTTTTTCACCTTTCTCAGAATCATTGACACCCCACGAGGTGAGATCTTGCGTGGAGCCCCAGAGCGAGGTCGATTGATGGTCATTTTGTGCTCCTTCCATTTTCGAACAATCGCACCAACAGTTGTCACCTTCTCTCCCAGCTTCTTGCTAATGGTTTTGTAGCCCATTCCAGCCTTGTGCAGGTCTACAATTTTGTCTCTGACATCCTTGGACAGCTCTTTGGTCTTTCCCATGTTGGAGAGTTTGGAGTCTGCTTGATTGATTGATTCTGTGGACAGGTGTCTTTTATACAGGTGACTAGTTAAGACAGGTGTCCTTAATGAGGTTGACTAATTGAGTAGAAGTGTCTAACCACTCTGTGGGAGCCAGAACTCTTAATGGTTGGTAGGGGTTCAAAAACTTATTTCACTCAAGGAAATGCAAATCAGTTGCTATCTTTTATTTAAAGTTATTTTTTCGATTTTCCTTTTGATGTGCTATCTGCCACTGTTAAAATAAACCTACCATTGAAATGATACTGTTCTGAGACTTTTCATTTCTTTGTCATTGGACAAACTTACAAAATCAGTGAGGGGTCAAATAATTATTTCCTCCACTGCAAATACAAAGTACAACAACAAATACAGATAAATACAAAATAAATACAGTTGCAACAAGTTAAGTGTCAAAGACACAAGAGGAAGGAGGTCCCTGCCCCGTAGAGCTTACAATCTATATGGGAGGGTAACTTACAGACATAAATAGGCAAAAATGGCCTAGAACAATATAAATACAGTCATTCTAATGACAATTGGAAAACTTTTACTGGGCATTAAAACCATAATATATAATATTTTTCTTTAGTCATAATAAGTATATATTGAAATGTGGCAGATAGAAGATGGTAGTGTCCATTATTTAATTTAGTTATTCCCCCCTTTGTTTTGCTGAGTGCTAAAGTGACTCTTGGATAATATCATTAGTATTAACACATATTTATATGTCAACATATTCCACAGCGCTGTACAATAGATGGTTGTATACATTATATTTATACATTACATGCAAAAATATATTTTTTTTTATGAAGGACAATAAGCCAGAAACCTGTCAGGCCTGTGTGTAAAATCACCGCTTCTCATTTGCCAAAGTGCCATCTATCAGTTGTGTAAATATTGGGAGTGCCCTTGGCAGAGAACCTGGAGGGATGGGGCATGCCGAGTGCTTGGAGGAGCTATTGCGCAAGTCGTAGAGGTTGAGTCTTGTGTGGCTTCTTTTTTCTATAGATATAACTAGTAAGAGGTCAAGTGAGCTTATTATCAATATATAAACTGTATTTGTTCATGAAGTCTATTAAAGAAAATAAATGCATTTACTTGAACTTGCATTTGTTCTCTCACAAAGCAGCAGTCCTGCCCTGCTTTATGGCTGAGATTCTAGCTATCTGTATAACAGAGCATTCTGTCACAGTGGCACAGATCCTATCTGATCCCCATTGTAAGCAGCAGTCCTGCCCTGCTTTATGGCTGAGATTCTAGCTATCTGTATAACAGAGCATTCTGTCACAGTGGCACAGATCCTATCTGATCCCCATTGTAAGCAGCAGTTCTGCCCTGCTTTATGGCTGAGATTCTAGCTATCTGTATAACAGAGCATTCTGTCACAGTGGCACAGATCCTATCTGATACCCATTGTAAGCAGCAGTCCTGCCCTGCTTTATGGCTGAGATTCTAGCTATCTGTATAACAGAGCATTCTGTCACAGTGGCACAGATCCTATCTGATCCCCATTGTAAGCAGCAGTTCTGCCCTGCTTTATGGCTGAGATTCTAGCTATCTGTATAACAGAGCATTCTGTCACAGTGGCACAGATCCTATCTGATCCCCCCATTGTAAGCAGCAGTCCTGCCCTGCTTTATGGCCAAGATTCTAGCTATCTGTATAACAGAGCATTCTGTCACAGTGGCACAGATCCTATCTGATACCCATTGTAAGCAGCAGTCCTGCCCTGCTTTATGGCTGAGATTCTGTATAACTGAGCATTTTGGCATAGTGGGTAAAATGCTATAACCAAAAATCAACACAAATTGCAGCATCACTAAGGGCTATATGAAATGTTGTCAGTGAATCTGTTCCATTTTGCCTTGCTGAAAAAGGACATTCCCTAACATTTCTTTATCTGATTCAACAATAAGGACTAATGTACAGAGCAAAGAGTTAACCTGTCCTTAACATGTCACCAAAAGTAGGTGTTACGTAATATATAATATATAATAACATTTTAAAGAAAATTGGCATCCATGAGGAATGATGAAACCCTTGTATTCAATACAACACTGATCATTTTTATATCAGGATAGCTATGGTAGCAGGACCTAGAGGTATAATAACTTATCTAATCAATAATGTTCTTTTGTAAAAAATTCCCCTAAAAAAAAATTCAAAACATGAAAATAAAATCTAAATCCTCAGTAACAAAGACAAGAAACAGAAGATGGATTGATGTAGTAGTAAATTTACTGCTGTTTAAAACGCTATTCCCTATTGTGCCTGTGCGAGTATCAGTTGAAAGTAGGGAGCAGAGATAATAAGAATCTCTCAGTGCTGCCATTATTGGAATGATTACGGCACTGTTACACAGATATATTGATGATGTGCTGCCTTTCTCTTGCAAAGCACCACCTATTAAAAGCTCTGGCCTCTTATAGTCCTTAAGGGGGCGAGTCTATTTGATCAAAGGAAGATGGAAATTATAAATTGTGACTATAGGATAATCAATCCTGCACTGCAGTAGAAGATATTTTTGATACCTAGTGCAACATTTTGTCTTATTATGGGGATTTTAACCCCAAAATTGGTTGAAGGATGCCCCCCCATTTCCACTAAAACTGTTTTTGCTATGGCCATTGGTTACCCTATTTTTTGACTGCTCTTTGCCTGATTTTGACGCTAGCTACCTGGCCTAATCTTTGGCTGGATAAAGGCTCTGCTAATCTCTGCCTGCCTTGACCTTTGGTTTGGACACCAGCTACACCAGGCATTCTAAAGGTCTCCATACACGGGGCGATTCTAGCTGCCAATAAAGGGGCCCCGTAATAAAGGAGGCACGAGTGAGGGCACGGGGCCATGATAAGGTGAGGAAAGGGCCCGGGGGGGAGTGTTAGTGAGAGGCATTATGGGGGATGTAGTCCAGAAGGAAGAAGGAAGGAAGAAGACAAACCGGGAGGAGCGCGGAGGTGAGCAGCCATTTTGTTTGCAGCAGCTGAAGAGGAAGGATGGACGCGCAGGACCTGATGACGGGGATCCAGCAAGCCATGGCAGGACACGGCGGCGACACGTTCAGAAGGGAGCTGATGGCGATGCTGTCCAGACGTGACGGAGGAGAGGCAGCGCCACCGGGACCAGCAGTCGCGGATCAGGAGCCAGCAGCGCAGAGGAGGCCCACGAGGCGCACCAGGCCCCCAGAGAGACTCAGCCCGGGATCACCGCGGGACCGGAGGCGAAGGAGGAGCGCGTCACCAGCGGAGACGGCGGGACGCGTGGCGACGGCGGGACCGGGACCGGCACGCCGAGGAGGTCGCAGGAGAGGGAACCAGCCAGAGGCCGGAGCAGGAGGCACCAGGCAAGCTGCGGGCCCTGGGACCAGGCGCGCTACCACCAGGAAGGTGCCGGCAGGAAGGCGCGTGGGAGGAGAGGCAGAGGAGCGGAGCGGGGGACAGAGCGCAGAAGGAGGGCCCAGCACGCGAGAAGCAGGTGGGACACAAGGAGGTGAAGGGGAGAGGCCGGAAATACAAGATGTGGGGGCTGCAGGGGAGCAAGAAGGGAACACCCAGGGGGGGACCACCAGTGGCGGCACACCAGGCCCACGGGGGTTAGGCAATGAAGGCGGCAGCCCAGGGTTGGCGGGGAGGAACCCCGGAGCACGGCCTACAGGGGACAAAGGAAGGAGAGGGGGCCAGGAAAGGATGAGAGAGAGTCAGGACAGAGAGCAGACAGAGAGGCACAGAACAGATGGCACCCCAGGCGGCGAGCAAACACGGGGCAGAGAGTCCAGGAGCAGGAGACGGTCAAGGAGTAGAGAGGGGGAGAGGAGATACGGCCAGCCAGGTGGCCGGGAGGGATACCCAAGCAGGAGGAGCCCAAGGGTCAGACGGACCACATCCAGGTCCAGGGCAGCCTACTGGGACAGGAGGGAGAGACGAGGCCTACGGGACAGGTCCCCCAACAGGAGGTCGCATAGATCGTGCAGCCGGTGCATGTGCTCACCCAGGTTGGCAGGACGCGATAGGAGGAGTCAGGACAGAACAGCAGGGAGCAGCAATGCAGCCGGGGGAACAAGGGGCAGCCAAATACGGGACACCACCCGGGAGACAGCCAACCTTGAACACCAAGGACGCCTGGGAGACAGGCGGCTACAAGATCCGATGCGGACGGCCCCTGGACACGAGACGGCCAGCGCGTCAGGAGCGGGTAAGACTGGGGCAGGGAGCGGCACAGACATACTAAGGTGCTTGAGAGAGCTGCTGGACAGGTGGGAAAACCCCAGCCCAGGAGCAGGGGGGGCGACAAGAGTGTGGACAGGCATTTCAACGGCCCTAGGCCAGGCCGAGGTGGCAGGAGCAGCGGGGGGAACGGGCCCCACCCCACAAGGGGACGGTAGTACCACAGGCAAAGGGGGGGAGGAGCCGGGAACGGCGGAGAGGGAAAAGGAAAAAGAGTCAATGACGGGGGGGGTCCCCGACACGGCCAGGCAGAACGCATATGTATCCTTTGCAGGGCCCTTAGGAGCCCACCTAAAGAAGGAGGTAAGGGAAAAGATAGAAAAAGGGGAGTTTGTGGAAATATTTTCCCTTCTCCCTTTGGAGGAGGTGGTGGAGCTCAAGGAGGATGACAAAAAGGATGGGAAAAAAGAAGAGGAGGAGAGGGCAAAACGTTATAGAAAAATACCAAAAACCTTTGGGAACTGGCTAAGAGCATTTTGCATTTTGGCTAGCGTCACAGGAGAAAAGCACCCTGAAAAATGCTCAGCGCTGTTTTGCTACCTGGAGGGTATATGGGATGCGTTCAGGGTCTACGGCGGGTTAGCATGGTGGCGATACGACGAACAGTTTCGCCAACGACTCGCCGTCAACCCCGGGATGAGATGGGACCAGGTTGACATGACCCTGTGGATGAGGCTCATGATGGCGCAAAAATCATCCCCCTTTCCCAGGCCCGCCAGCGGGGGACAGGCGGCAACCCCGCCGGCGGGTTACAGAATGGGATGCTGCTGGCAGTTTAATGAGGGGCAGTGTAGGTGGGGCACGTCCTGCAAATACAAGCATGAATGTGCAGGCTGTGGGGGGACACACCCCTACAACAAATGCTTCAAGAAAGGAAAAGGGGGCACAAAAGGCACTGACACTGGGAAAGGGGAAGACTCCAGTGAGCTTAGGCGCGATGCTGCCTTGGCTAAAACAGTACGGTAGGCGGGGGGATGCGGAGTTCCTAAGAAACGGCTTCCAATTTGGCTTCAGAATACCCTTTAGGCCCCGGGAGGGGGGAGGCACACATGGGAACTTAAAATCATTAGGGCGGAACCCAGGCATTGCGCGGGAAAAAATAACCAAGGAGGTGGCATTGGGGAGGATGGCGGGGCCATTCAAGGACCCGCCATGGGACAACTTGAGGATCTCCCCCTTGGGGGTGGTCCCCAAGAAAGAACCGGGCAAGTTCCGGTTGATACACCACTTGTCATTCCCGAAAGGCGAGTCGGTGAATGACGACATCGACCCGGAGCTATGCTCTGTATCATATACATCATTCGATAGGGCATTGACGGTGGTTCAGGAAGCAGGGCAGGGGGCCCTAATGGCTAAGGCAGACATAGAGTCGGCTTTTCGCCTGTTGCCCATACATCCAGAGTGTCACCACCTGCTGGGTTGTGAGTTGGATGGCGAAATCTACGTCGATCTATGTCTGCCTATGGGCTGTTCAATTTCTTGCTCCTACTTCGAGAAGTTTAGCACCTTCTTGGAGTGGGTGGTAAAAAAGCGAACAGGGTCCAGGAACCTAGTACACTACTTAGACGACTTCTTGTGCGTGGGGCAGGCTTCTACGGAATGGTGCGCATTCTTGCTGGAAGTCCTAAAGGAAGTGACAAGCGAGTTTGGGGTACCATTGGCACCTGACAAGACAGTAGGGCCGGTCACCTGTTTGAGCTTTCTGGGGATAGAGATCGACACAGAGGCGGGCATGACAAGATTACCTGAGGACAAACTAAAAGACCTGGGCACTGGGGTAAGCGAGATGGTGGGCAGAAAGAAGGCAACAGTAAAAATGGTGCAGTCGTTGCTCGGCAAGCTCAATTTTGCATGCCGGGTGATCCCGATGGGAAGGGTGTTTTGTAGGCGTTTGAGTGCATTATTAAGAGGGAGTAAGGAAGGGCACCACCACGTGCGCTTGACAACAGAAGTCAGGGGAGACTTGAAGATATGGGCCCAATTCTTGGAGCAGTTTAACGGCAAGATAATTTTCCAGGGCAAAGAGGTTTTCAACGAGGAAATTCAATTGTTCACGGATGCCTCCGGCAGTGTAGGTTTTGGGGCCTACCTGGGTGGTAGCTGGTGCGCTGCACCCTGGCCGAAGGGATGGGCCGAGGGTGGCTTGTTAAAAAATTTGTGTTTTTTGGAGCTTTTCCCAATCGTGGTGGCAGTTTTCCTATGGGGGACACAACTTGCCAACAGACGGGTGGTATTTAGATGCGACAACCTGGGGGCAGTACAGGCCCTCAATAAGCAGTCGGCCACTTCTCTGGAAGTGGTGCGGTTACTGAGAGCCCTAGTACTGCAGTGTCTTCAGATTAATTTGTGTTTCAGAGCAGTACATGTGCCAGGTGTCGCAAACGTGGTGGCTGATGCTTTGTCCCGCGCTCAGTGGGAGCGTTTCCGACAGGTAGCACCAGAGGCGGATTTGTGGGGAGCCCCCATGCTGGCTGGTCTGTGGCAGCTCGGGACCGGAGACTTGAAGGGATGGTGAGGACATCAATAGCAGACGCTACCTGGTCAGCATACGGTAAGGTCTGGAAGGACTGGGAACAACTGATGGCTTGGTCGGGGGGTACGTTTGAACCAGAAGAAAGGATGGAAGCATTACTTTGGTGGGTTTATTGGAAAGTAGAGGAGGGAAAAGGGGCAGCAACCATAGAGAAAGGAATGGCGGCGTTAGCCTTCCTCTTTAAACTCAGGGGATGGGAGGATATAACAAAAAGGTTCGAGGTGAGGCAAGCGGTGTTGGGTCTAAAAAAGGAAAGGGCAAAGGAAGATAGCAGGAGGCCCGTGTCAGTGGAATTACTACAAGGGTTGCAAGGGATACTAGTCGAGATCTGCAGGTCTAACTACGAGGTGAGACTATTCCAGGCGGCCTTCACACTGGCATTTTTTGGGGCCTTTAGAGTGGGTGAATTAGTGAGCCAAAGCAAAAGGAGGCCAGGGGGGCTTGATATCAAGGAAGTGACCGTGACGGACATGAACATCTGGGTATGGCTGAGAAGGTCTAAGACGGATAAGTGGGGCAAAGGCCGCCAAATAGAATTGGCAATGCTAGATGGGGGCGAGATTTGCCCGTGGGGATGCTTAAGAAGGTTTTTGGAAATACGACCTAGGTCCACGGGCCCCCTGCTAGTCCATGAAGATGGACAGCCATTGACGCGATACCAGTTTACCGCAATACTTAGATCAGGCCTAGAAAGGCTAGGCAAACCCCCCAAGGAATATGGCACGCACTCATTCCGAATAGGGGCAGCCACGGAGGCAGCTAGGGCGGGCCTGCCGGAGGAGTTAATACGCAAGATAGGGAGATGGGAGTCGCGTCGGTTCCGCAGCTACATCCGACCGGCGCTCTTATAGAAGCGGGAAGAAAGGGGGGAGCAGTAAGTTCGCAATGTTATACATGTTGGTTCTAGTTTATTATCTTTTAAGGTCCTGAAAAAGTGGTGTGGCTGATTGGACACTCCTACATCCATTGGGCAGGCCAAAGAGCAGCGGCCAGGCATGCCGGGAAGCAGCTGGGAGTTCCGGAAGGCCGAGCGAAGGTGAAATGGTTTGGGTTTAGGGGCTTACGATGGCCAGATCTGATGGCCAGGGTGATGGAGATAGTGGCAACGGAGGCATTGCCTGTGGCGATGGTGATCCACGCAGGAGGCAACGACATGGGCCTCGTGGCACAAAAACAGTTGGTGAGAATGATGAAACGTGACGTAGACATACTGCGCTCACGTTTGGCGGGGGTAAAGATAGTATGGTCAGAGATCGTGGGGAGATTGCAGTGGAGAGGGGCCAGAAACCAGGTAGCGATGGAACGGAGTAGAGTGAAGGTGAATAAACTGATGAGTGCGTACATTAGGCGCCTTGAGGGAACCGTGGTCAGGCACAAGGAGTTGGAGGGTAGATTACCGGGATTTTATCGCAGGGATGGAGTGCACTTGTCACCCGTCGGCCTGGACATGTTCAACCTGGGTCTGGCTGATGGGATAGAAAAGGCCTTGCAGCTGGTGGTTGGGCGGGCGCGTCCGGCGTAAGGGGTTACCCCGGAACGCTAGTGGCGGAAGGTTAGGCCTGAGGATAGGGATTACAGCCATAGCTCGGAGGAAAATGGGGGCTGTGGTGGAGAGAGAAAGGGGTTTCTATCCTCAGGGAACTGTTTACGGTGGGGGGCAGATACAGCTGCCACAAAGCAGCCTTCAGCGGCTTAATGTTATTATTGTTATTATTGTTATTATGACTAAGTTATATTGTTTAATGTTATGAGTGTTATTGTTAAACAAATGTGATACTGTTGCAATAAATGGGCTGCGGCCATTTTCTACCCAAGAGATTGTTGTGTGAGTGCCTTGGTGGGGAGCAAAGTAGGTAGAGAAGGTAAGGGGGTTGGTAGAGAGGGCCACAGAATTGACGCTGCCATTATCAAGGGGCCCCGTAATAAAGGAGGCACGAGTGAGGGCACGGGGCCATGATAAGGTGAGGAAAGGGCCCGGGGGGGAGTGTTAGTGAGAGGCATTATGGGGGATGTAGTCCAGAAGGAAGAAGGAAGGAAGAAGACAAACCGGGAGGAGCGCGGAGGTGAGCAGCCATTTTGTTTGCAGCAGCTCCCACCCTCCCTCCCTTAGTTGGGGGAACAAGAAAAGAGGGTCATAGGGTACAGGGATCAAGAGTGACATAGTCGCAGCCGGTTGGTGGCAGGAACCAAGAGGAGAGGGCGGAAGGTTAGGCCTGAGGATAGGGATTACAGCCATAGCTCGGAGGAAAATGGGGGCTGTGGTGGAGAGAGAAAGGGGTTTCTATCCTCAGGGAACTGTTTACGGTGGGGGGCAGATACAGCTGCCACAAAGCAGCCTTCAGCGGCTTAATGTTATTATTGTTATTATTGTTATTATGACTAAGTTATATTGTTTAATGTTATGAGTGTTATTGTTAAACAAATGTGATACTGTTGCAATAAATGGGCTGCGGCCATTTTCTACCCAAGAGATTGTTGTGTGAGTGCCTTGGTGGGGAGCAAAGTAGGTAGAGAAGGTAAGGGGGTTGGTAGAGAGGGCCACAGAATTGACGCTGCCATTATCATGGTCCCTTAGACCGATTTGGCAGCTAATCGGCCTGTGTATGGGCACTACCGACGGGTCTGCCCGATCAATATCTGGCCTGAAATCGGGCAGATCTCAATCGGGCAGGTTAGAAAATCTATTCGGATCGGGGACCGCAACGGCATGTTGATGCGGTCCCCGGACCAACTTTTCCTATGCCCGCCGTTATAATTCGATCGTTTGGCCTCAGGGCCAAATAATCGAATTATCTTGGATTCTCCCGATATCGACCACCCGTAGGTGGGGATATCGGGAGAAGATCCGCTGTCTTGGCGATATCGCTTTAGTCTATAGGTCAGTCCCAAAAAAATGGGCGCCCATACTTTTCATGTTGGGTCACAGTGCACCTCCTGAACACAATGAAACATCTTTATACAATACAAAATAGTAGTTAGAATGAGGTGTATAACTTGTTTTCCATTAATATTTGGTCCAAAGGTGTTTATTTGGGTTCCTTGAGAAAAAGGTTAAGAAAACACCCGACTACACCTTGCATGTTCCTATTTGACCACCTACACTTCTGATCTCTTGGTCTTCTTCTGTTTTCTGAAAGCGAGTTGAAGCACTGTGTCGTCCAAGACAACTAAAAAGGACAATATTGAACCCTGTCTTTAACTTTGGCATCCATTAGAGCAGAGGTAGCTTCTACCCTGGATCCAACCATTCCAGTGTTTTACATTAACACACATTCTTGTATGCATGCTTTATTGATGGTCTGCCTTCTGAACCATGGGCATGTAGTCATGATTGGTTGGCTGAAATGTAAAAATGATGTGGCTGTCCAATGCCACCCCATCCTGATACTGAAGGTAGATAGGGAAACGGGGGGGGGGGGGGGGGGCATTGGCTGATACCCAGGAGGCTGCTGTATGGAAGAAATTGCTAATCACCTTGGCAGTAGGACTTCAAAAAGGACAAGAACACTTTAAAAACCTTGATACTTTATGACAAAAGAAGTTGTATGAAGATCTGTGAAACCCTGGCTAAATTTTCGCATTGATTTTTAAGAGGGGCGCTAATTTTTTTCTGCTAGTATCGAACAATAGTGCCGTAATAAATGCAGTCTTTTTGATTGCAAAATAATTGACTGTTTTCTTTGGGTTTGGATAATATTTTCAGAGGGGTTGCCTTGTAATTGGAACAGCAAGCAAAATCAATTTGTAAGAAGGAAAATAAACAGACACAAGATAACCTGCAAGCGGTGGCCGAAAACACCCAGCTGATATTTTTGTTTGTATTTCTCAATGTCATGTTATGGGAATGGGAGGTGTAAAAGGTTTCTGTACCTAAAGTGATAATGATTCTCTAGTAGCCTCTTGTAGGACCACACATATAACTAATGTTTTTACATGTACACATGACACGTGACCAGAAGACTCTATGTTATGAAGAGGACTTTGGGTGTACCCTCCTCACCTTGCAGAATTGGTTTAGTCCCCTCACTTTGGTCATGATACATACATTATAGTCATAACAGCCATTGTGTTATTTATCTAGAACAGCAAATAGCTCTAAAGATAAATATTAGATTGGTAAGTATAGGTTGTGTGTGCTGGGTTTACTTGGATGGGTTGAACTTGATGGACTCTGGTTTTTTTTCAACCCTATGTAACTATGTGACTTCTGGCCCCAACGTGCAATTCCACAGATTTGTTTGCATGCTATAATGAGTTGGATATAACTCAGTCTTTGAACATTATGCCTCCTGGACTGATATCACAGCCAATGAGTCTCAGATTTCAGATAGGCAGGAGGTGGGCTAACATATGATGCAGACTCTGATCATCTATTGGCTTCTGGGTAAAATAAATAGTCAAATCTGTCACTGCATGATCTGCACAGGTATGGGATCCATAATCCATAAACCCATTATCCAGAAATTTCTGAATTATGGAAAGGTAATTTCTTAAAGACTCCATTTCAGTCAAATAATTCAAAACTTCTAAAGCATGTTTTCTTTTCTCTGTAATAATAAAACAGTATTACTGGGGGCAGAACAGCCCTATTGGGTTTATTTAATGGTTAAATGATTCCCTTTTCTCTGTAATAATAAAACAGTACCTGTACTTGATCCCAACTAAGATATAATTACCCCTTATTGGGGGCAGAACAGCCCTATTGGGTTTATTTAATGGTTAAATGATTCCCTTTTCTCTGTAATAATAAAACAGTACCTGTACTTGATCCCAACTAAGATATAATTACCCCTTATTGGGGCAGAACAGCCCTATTGGGTTTATTTAATGGTTAAATGATTCCCTTTTCTCTGTAATAATAAAACAGTACCTGTACTTGATCCCAACTAAGATATAATTACCCTTTATTGGGGCAGAACAGCCCTATTGGGTTTATTTAATGGTTAAATGATTCCCTTTTCTCTTTAATAATAAAACAGTACCTGTACTTGATCCCAACTAAGATATAATTACCCCTTATTGGGGGCAGAACAGCCCTATTGGGTTTATTTAATGGTTAAATGATTCCCTTTTCTCTGTAATAATAAAACAGTACCTGTACTTGATCCCAACTAAGATATAATTACCCCTTATTGGGGGCAGAACAGCCCTATTGGGTTTATTTAATGGTTAAATGATTCCCTTTTCTCTGTAATAATAAAACAGTACCTCGTACCTGATCCCAAATAAGATATAATTAATCCTTGTTGGAGGAAAAATAATCCTATTGGGTCTATTTAATGTTTAAGTGATTTTTTAGTAGACAAAGTATTTAGATCCAAATTATGAAAAGACTTCTTATACAGAAAACCCAGGTCCTCAGCATTCTAGATCAGTGCTGTCCAACTTCTACGGTGCCGAGGGCCAGAATTTCTCTAGCATACATGGTGGAGGGCCGCTAATGGAAGCCAGTTTTGACCACTCCCCTTTTTGAAACCACACCCACTTCAAACCACACCTATTTTATCACAATGGTGGTAGCACAGCAAAATCCCAAATGCTTGGTCCTTACAGTGGGGATATCAACCATCATTCATATGTGAAAGAATTATGTCATATTAAGATATACCCTTAAATGCCATATGCTTCCTCCTCCCCTGTGGATAGTAGAGCAACCCCCAGTACATAATTACACTCCTTTGGGACCATTTAATGGCTATTTCCAACTGCTAACAAACTCCCACAACAAACCCCTGCCAGGTTCACCTCCCACAAGCAGCATAGGGCTGCCATACTCTGCCTGTCCTACCCTGCCTGTGTGTGCCATACTCTGCCTGTCCTACCCTGCCTGTGTGTGCCATACTCTGCCTTCCCTATGCTGCCTCTGTGTGCCATACTCTGCCTTCCCTATGCTGCCTCTGTGCCATACTCTGCCTGCCCTACCCTGCCTGTGTGTGCCATACTCTGCCTGCCCTACCCTGCCTGTGTGTGCCATACTCTGCCTGCCCTACCCTGCCTGTGTGTGCCATACTCTGCCTGCCCTACCCTGCCTGTGTGTGCCATACTCTGCCTGCCCTACCCTGACTGTGTGTGCCATACTCTGCCTGCCCTACCCTGACTGTGTGTGCCATACTCTGCCTGCACTACCCTTCCTGTGTGTGCCATACTCTGCCTGCCCTACCCTGACTGTGTGTGCCATACTCTGCCTGCACTACCCTTCCTGTGTGTGCCATACCCTCCCTGACCTATGCTGCCTGTGTGTGCCATACTCTACCTGCCCTATGCTGGCTGTATGTGCCATACTCTGCCTACAGTACCAGTCTGAGGTGTGAAGAAGTGAACAATGGGGGTGATTACAGTCTGAGCCTGAGGTGTGAACACTGCAGGGGGTGAACAATGCAGAGATTAAAAGGTGTGAAAAACACAGGGGATTACATATTTAAACAATACAGAGGGATTACAGCCTGAATCTGAGGTGAGAACCATGCAGGGGGGGCAGTTAATCTCAGTACTGATACCATTTAATGCTTACTCAAAGGTAAGCCATCAAAGCAGCCAGACAGGTGGGGGGCCACACAGAGGGGGCCCGCGGGCCGCCAGTTGGACAGCACTGTTCTAGATAATAGGTCCAATATCTGTATAATGAATTTGAGGTCAAGTATGGAGAAGCTGCCTATATGATAGATCAGCAAAGTAACCAAATGGAGGTTCAGCTTTACACGTTACATTCTGTACCACATGGCCAAACATACTAGGGTGAGTTTTATCTGGAACTCAATAACCTGCCGGTAGGTTTTTATGCTCTTAGACTCTAAGAGGAACCAGAGCACCTAAAGGATTCCCCAGTCGTGTGTACAGGAGTGGCCCAGCTTGGTCTCCCTATATCTTAAGATATCATATCGCTCCACCCATAGGTGGGCATATTGGGAGAACATCTGCTCAATTGGTGACCTCGCCAAACAGACGGATCTTACAGTGTATGGCCACCTTAACCTCCTCCTTTGATCTCCAGCAAATGGACAAATACAGCTACTGATAAGGATGGTCATTTCCTAGATCTGATCCTTTCCAAAAATCTAGATCTCTCTGCATTTACAGTGAGCCTTTTCCTCTTTCAGATCATCATCTTATCTCTTTTTCTCTCTTGCACACTTCTCCTTCAACTAACACTCAGCCTAAAACCCTGATTTGCAACACTTGAATGGTTGATATAACAGCTCTCTCTAACGCTCTCAGTTCTAACCTCTCCTCCTTCTGTGCTTCCTCTGATCCTTAGTTACTGGTAAATACCTACAACTCATTTTTATCATCCTCAATAAACCCCATGCCCCTCTGCAGCCGTGACGCAGTCGTTCCCACAATCCCTGTTCTTGACTTTACTCTCAGACCTGATTTCTGTGCATGATCTGCTGAGCGCATGTAGCAAATCCTGTGCAAAAGGAGACTTCCTCCAATATAGATTTAGTATGTCCTATCCCAGGCCAAGCTAGCATACTACCATACACTTGTAAATAATAGAGATGTAGCGAACTGTTCGCCGGTGAACTAATTCGCGCGAACATCGGGTGTTCGCAAGTCCGCAAATTCGCGGACTTTTGCCGATGTTCGCCATTTTGGGTTCGCCGCGTTTTTATTTGTGCTGCGTTTTTTCGCCTCGGTTTTTTCCGCCGCGTTTTTTGCTTCGTTTTTCCGCCTTTGCGTATACAAAGTATTTTTCAGAGAAATTTTTGCCCTTGATCCCCCTCCTGCATGTCACTGTCCAGGTCGTGGCACCCTTTAAACAACTTTAAAATCAGTTTTCAATTAGGTTTTAAAGTTCGCCTTCCCATTGAAGTCTATGGGGTTCGCAAAGTTCGCGAATATTCGCGAGTTTTGGCGAAAGTCCGCGAACGGGTTCGCGAACATTTTTGGCGATGTTCGCTACATCCCTAGTAAATAATAATAAATCCAACCCCCAACTCTCATTTTCCATATTCAAAGTCACTTCTTCATCCTTCACCTAATGAATCCCTTGCATCTCAACATACCCCCCAGGACTATGCTGACTTTTTTAAAAGCAAAGTTGATTCTATCCGCAAACAATCTCAACCTTCCTAAATATCCTCTTTCCTTATTCAGCTCCTTTGATCTTGTAAAAGAGTCTGAAGTTTCTGAGCTTCTCCGTTTCTCTTTGCCTACTACCTTCTCACTGGATCCTTTGCCCTCATCATTATTACAACAGTGTGCCCCTGCCCTAACTCCAACTCTTACTCACATATTTAAATCCTCTCTGGTTTATGGTACTTTTCCCTCTCTATTCAAACAAGGCTGTGCCAAGCCCATTTGTAAAAAGGCAACAATGCACCCATCTTGCTTATCTAACTACCGTCCGGTCTCTCTCCTGCCCCTAGCCTATAAACTCCTGGAATGTCTTATCTTTTCTCGTGTCACTAACTTTCTCTGCACCCATAATCTGCTGGACCCTATGCAGTCTGGTTTCCGGCCTGTGCCCCCACTGAGACGGCCTTATGTAGAGTTGCAAATGATCACCAGACTGCCAAGGCCAAAGGACACTACTCTGTTCTCATTTTCCTGGACTCATCCAAAAATCTGTGCAACGGGTTATAAACAAGCAAATCTCTGTCCTTCACTCTTTTTGCCATTTTTAATCTTTTTTTTTTAATTGCAGCTGGAGCCAATTAAAAATCAAAATGCAATTAAAGGAAAATTAAGAAGACACAAAGGCTTGCACTTTGCCTTCTCATCATATTTAAAAGCCTAAAATCAATTTTATTGGCTCTGCTTGTAGATGGTGTGTGGTGTGTGTCAGGGGGACCCTAACAGCTTTGGAAATTCTCTTACACCCGTCTCTCTCTTTTGAAGCCTGTGGAGTATAAGTACATGAGAAGCGACTGTTAATAAGAAGTTCCTCTCTCCTTTGAAATGGACATCTGGATGGGTTGTGTTATCTAAAACTTGCTAATGCTGCTTCCTGAAGCTATTGATAAGGGAGCAGCAAGAAAGCAATCCATCATTTCCACTATAAAAACCATTACAGGGTTTGGAGTGAAACATGGAAAGGAGGCATTTATATGATTCTGACCTTTGCAGAAATTAGCTGAATCCTACCCAGAGGAAAAAAAACTCCCCTTGGAGGACATCTTCTGTAATAGAGCTAAGCCTCTGCATTATCTCCAGAGAAATAGGAACACGGGAAGTACAGAGGGTGTCAAACAAATGGTAGAAAGTAGGATCTAATTGGTGATATAGAATATAATGTGAATAATACTAGTCACTGAGGGGTTCTGTGCCCATATAAAGGCACAAGGCTGCAGGCTGAGTTATACAGGGAACTCTGAGTATCACTCATGTATTATAAGGGATAATGTACCCCCTACTGTAAATGATAAGGATATTAGAAGTCACTGAGGGGTTCTGTGACCATATAAATACACAAGGCTGCAGGCTGAGTTATACAGGGAACTCTGAGTATCACTCATGTATTATAAGGGATAATGTACCCCCTACTGTAAATGATAAGGATATTAGCAGTCACTGAGGGGTTCTGTGACCATATAAAGGCACAAGGCTGCAGGCTGAGTTATACAGGGAACTCTGAGTATCACTCATGTATTATAAGGGATAATGTACCCCCTACTGTAAATGATAAGGATATTAGAAGTCACTGAGGGGTTCTGTGACCATATAAAGGCACAAGGCTGCAGGCTGAGTTATACAGGGAACTCTGAGTATCACTCATGTATTATAAGGGATAATGTACCCCCTACTGTAAATGATAAGGATATTAGCAGTCACTGAGGGGTTCTGTGGCCATATAAAGGCACAAGGCTGTAGGCTGAGTTATACAGGGAACTCTGAGTATCACTCATGTATTATAAGGGATAATGTACCCCCTACTGTAAATGATAAGGATATTAGCAGTCACTGAGGGGTTCTGTACCCATATAAAGACACAAGGCTGTAGGCTGAGTTATACAGGGAACTCTGAGTATCACTCATGTATTATAAGGGATAATGTACCCCCTACTGTAAATTATGAGGATTTTGCAACCATCAAGCAAAAGTTCTAGGAACTGTCTGTGAGTAAAAGGAGAAAAAAATCTATGCCCCCTGCTGAAGTGAAATTAGGAGTTTCTACTCATTATTAATGGTTTTGAGGCAGACAAAAGAAAACCAGGTCATAAGCATCTGAAGAGATTGCAGCAGATAGGGGGAAATGAGCTCACCAATGCTGCTTATTAATGTGGAAACAGTAGCATTGTAACAAGTGTTGTTTCAATAGCTGAGATCAGATCTTAACTGTCACATGTGTGGGTTTCCATTGCTTCTGCAGAGAAAGAGAGACAGATAGAAATCGGGCACACCTGTGCTAGGTGCCATATGGCAGCAATGCTATTGTAGCAGTTAAAACACTTGAAAAATACAGATAAAAATAAATCTGTTCAAATTAATGGAACATTATCAGCAACCAATTCATTTTATTTCTAAGATAGATAACAAAAGAAGATTGAGTTGCAGTTTATTCAACCGTATAAGTGCTGTATAGGGGGGCCCCAACGTTTTTTTACCCATGGGCGACATGGGTAAGCATGCAAGCATGAAAAAGGTTCCTAGGGGGTGACTTATACAGGTTGTGATTGGCTATTTGGTAGCACACAGTGTACTGACAGACTACAGGAGGTTCTGGTTAGCAATACACAGGGGTGTATTTATATTATTGCACCCAAGGGGTGGCCCTCGAGCGCCTATATTTTCTTTTTTAAAAAAAAAAAGGATTTATACATATAGGTGCGAGGTGCCATATTGTTTCCCTTAGACAGTACAGTATGAGGGTATAGCTTATTGTGTGCCCAGAACATTCCTTCTCTGTATATTTGTTTTTATACATATGGGAGGGAGGTGCCATAGTGTTTCCCTTAGACAGTACAGTATGAGGGTATAGCTTATTGTGTGCCCAGAACATTCCTTCTCTGTATATTTGTTTTTATACATATGGGAGGGAGGTGCCATAGTGTTTCCCTTAGACAGTACAGTATGAGGGTACAGCTTATTGTGTGCCCAGAACATGCCTTCTCTGTATATTTGTATTTATACATATGGGAGGGAGGTGCCATAGTGTTTCCCTTAGACAGTACAGTATGAGGGTACAGCTTATTGTGTGCCCAGAACCTTCCTTTTCTGTATATTTGTATTTATACATATGGGAGGGAGGTGCCATATTGTTTCCCTTAGACAGTACAGTATGAGGGTAGAGCTTATTGTGTGCCCAGAACATTCCTTCTCTGTATATTTGTTTTTATACATAGGGGAGGGAGGTGCCATATTTTTTCCCTTAGACAGTACAGCATGAGGGTATAGCTTATTGTGTGCCCAGAACATTCCTTCTCTGTATATTTGTATTTATACATATGGGAGGGAGGTGCCATAGTGTTTCCCTTAGACAGTACAGTATGGGGGTACAGCTTATTGTGTGCCCAGAACATTCCTTCTCTGTATATTTGTATTTATACATATGGGAGGGAGGTGCCATATTGATTCCCTTAGACAGTACAGTATGAGGGTACAGCTTATTGTGCGCTCTAATGGAATACAACACTGTTTTAATCCCTGATACACTGAAGAAGAGAGAGAAGGCCTGCAGGCCTAAATATCAGATCAGAATGAAAAGAACATACTTTTAAACAAACAGGCTGGGGATATTTTTCTGCAGTTGCTTTCAAGGTCTCTATATCACATTCTATATTATTTTATTCCCTCTGTACCCAATGAACCCCCTTGCCCAGTTGCAGCTATAATTATATCTGCTTTGAATTCATAATTTCTCTTGTATTAAACTGGAAATGGGAATAAGCCCGACAAGCAAACAGACAATGCCGTATATTTCAGCGCGTGTATTTATTTCTGCACTTTTGCTCCATGTTTCCCTGTAATCATGAGCAGAATAAACAGGATCTTAAGGGCCCATTATATAAAAGAAACGCCGACGTGCCTGGTGAGGGTGAATATCTGAAGTGCCTTTCTTCTTCCCTGCACCTGCATGTACTAATTGCCCACAACAAAGCTCCTTATAAATACACCATGCGAGAGAGAGCGAGAGAGAGCGAGAGGGGACGGAGACAGAGACCCATTCATGTTATCCCATTTATACGCTCCCTCCATGGCAACATATCATTTGTCAAGAGGAAACATCATTTTTTACCCTTTTCAGATATTCTCCAGCAACGTGCGTCGCTTTTATGGAATAACCGCATTATGCGCTCTCTGTATCATCCAATCATATTCATATTTATTCCCTTTGTTTCTGCTGCATGCAGCCCTTGATTTAATCAGCTTTTTGTTGCTGTTCTGGGTCCCCAATGAATTACGCACGGCCCTGTTCTGAACGTAGTCTCGTGTGTACAATGTAGAACATTCTTACAATAATGTTTTTAATGTATCCGACGTGGCCTTTTAATATGTAAGCACTGGCTTTATGTCTATGGGAATAAGAAGGAATCTATTTGTTTTCCATTTAAATTGATATAACTTCTGTAATGTCATACAAGCCTGGGCTGGGATTCAAAACAAGCCTTGGTAGTACAAGTGCACAGAGGCCCAAACAGCCCAATAAATAGTCACTGTCTATGGCATCTTACAGCAGCCCCTCTGGCATTTGCCCGAACCCCCAGATTGTCAGTCCAGGCCTGAATCTATAGTTCCCTTATACAAATCCAGCAAAAGGAGTATCTTTGCACTTAAACATGCATTAGAGGTGTGCCCAGCCAATATTATTTGCCACTGTACCATAGCATTACTATTTGAATTGTGCTTAGTACAGGGGAATCCCTATGCTGTCATAGTTTTATGGTATCTCTCTGTACAGGCTATGAGCAATCTTAGGGGGCTGTTCCTGCTGAATTGTGCTTAGTACAGGGGAATCCCTATGCTGCCATAGGATTATGGTATCTCTCTGTACAGGCTATGAGCAAACTTAGGGGGCTGCTCCTGCTGAATTGTGCTTAGTACAGGGGAATCCCTATGCTGCCATAGTTTTATGGTATCTCTCTGTACAGGCTATGAGCAAACTTAGGGGGCTGTTCCTGCTGAATTGTGCTTAGTACAGGGGAATCCCTATGCTGCCATAGTTTTATGGTATCTCTCTGTACAGGCTATGAGCAAACTTAGGGGGCTGTTCCTGCTGAATTGTGCTTAGTACAGGGGAATCCCTATGCTGCCATAGTTTTATGCTATCTTTCTGTACAGGCTATGAATATATATATATATATATATATATATATATATATATATAGTATAAAAGTCCACACGACAGCACCACACTCCGAAAGTTGCTGCAATGTAGCTGCCCCTGTGCACGGAATACCAAATAGATACCAAATCAAACACAACCAGCACCAAGGGTCTTGTGGTTCAAACAAATATTAGTGTATTATAATTGCATGTACAACCGACGTTTCGGTCCCTTTTGGGACCTTTTTCAAAAGGGACCGAAACGTCGGTTGTACATGCAATTATAATACACTAATATTTGTTTGAACCACAAGACCCTTGGTGCTGGTTGTGTTTGATTTGGTATATATATATATATATATATATATATATATATATATATATATATATATATATATATACATATATACTATAGCAAAAAAGGGAAAGTTGTGCTTAACTACTACATTTTAAACTATTAGGCAGGGTTGCAATGAGGTTGTTACCACAAAATTCATCAGACAACAACAAGAGATCCTCTGCACTCACCCATTATCAATATATATAGGACATTAAGGCATTCTGTGAATTAAGGTACCAAGTGATGCCCTCCCCTTTAAGCAAACCAGGGATTGTGTGCCCATATATTCCCAGCTACAGTCAGGTGATCCCAGTGGAGCCAATAAAGGGCAACCATATGGGAGTTTTAAACTTGAAAGCAAGTAAGTTGCAGATGAAAATCAGTCCCTTTGTAAAATGTATATTAAAGCAGTAGAATTCTTAATGAATCAGATAAAAGTGAGTGTAGGACTGGCCAGACCAGGGATGACTTAGACGCAGTTGTTGGATTTGGGGGATTTCTTGTCTTCATTCCATAGCAAGTTTATTGATGGCATAGGGCTAAACATAATCAATAAGCATATTTATCTATAATGTTATGTGTAAACAGGAGAAATGACTGGAGTAGCAGGATATTTAGTGTAATCGTTATGCCAATAAAATCAATGCAAATGAATAAACCGAAATGTTTATTTATTTTTTATTTATTGTCCCCAAATATCTTGTGGAACCCCTCATTTAAAATGCATTATTTCTGACACCCCTCATTATATTGACCCATTATACATATATATATATATTTTTTTTTTAAATGATGGAATTGTGTCCATTTGTTCAAGGCTCTGTGTAAGGAAGGGGGAATGAGGTATAGGAAAGGAGCGTGGCTAAGAGATATATCATTATTCCCCATATTAAACCCACTGTTATGGAATATAATTTGATTTAGTTATTTGGCTCCAGTCATAAAATGCCTGTCTTCCAACTGTAGATTCAATTACATGTGTGGAATCCAATCAAGGACTCCATATACTAACAGATAATGAGACTCAGTTCACAAAAGCTTGTCTCTATTATAAAAATATAAAGAGGCTTGAAATATATGAGACCTGAAGGAAAATAGCACTGTATATATATATATATAAACACACACACAAAAAAATACACATACATTACAAAGAACTAAATAGCATGTCTGCAGTTGCTAAAATGTTGTCATCATCTCTTTTTTTCCGGGCAGAGTCCATCTATGGTTCCTTATTGTCTATGTGCCCCTCACCTTCCCCTCTGTCTGGGCAGGTCCCTCTGTGATTCCTCAGTCTGTATGTGCCCCTCACCTTCCCCTCTGTCTGGGCAGGGTCCCTCTGTGATTCCTCAGTCTGTATGTGCCCCTCACCTTCCCCTCTGTCTGGGCAGGGTCCCTCTGTGGTTCCTCAGTCTGTATGTGCCCCTCACCTTCCCCTCTGTCTGGGCAGGGTCCCTCTGTGGTTCCTCAGTCTGTATGTGCCCCTCACCTTCCCCTCTGTCTGGGCAGGGTCCCTCTGTGGCTCCTCAGTCTGTATGTGCCCCTCACCTTCCCCTCTGTCTGGGCAGGTCCATCTGTGGTTCCTCAGTCTGTATGTGCCCCTCACCTTCCCCTCTGTCTGGGCAGGGTCCCTCTGTGGTTCCTCAGTCTGTATGTGCCCCTCACCTTCCCCTCTGTCTGGGCAGGGTCCCTCTGTGGTTCCTCAGTCTGTATGTGCCCCTCACCTTCCCGTCTGTCTGGGCAGGGTCCCTCTGTGGTTCCTCAGTCTGTATGTGCCCCTCACCTTCCCCTCTGTCTGGGCAGGTCCCTCTGTGGTTCCTCAGTCTGTATGTGCCCCTCACCTTCCCCTCTGTCTGGGCAGGGTCCCTCTGTGGTTCCTCAGTCTGTATGTACCCCTCACCTTCCCCTCTGTCTGGGCAGGTCCCTCTGTGGTTCCTCAGTCTGTATGTGCCCCTCACCTTCCCCTCTGTCTGGGCAGGGTCCCTCTGTGGTTCCTCAGTCTGTATGTACCCCTCACCTTCCCCTCTGTCTGGGCAGGGTCCCTGTGTGGTTCCTCAGTCTGTATGTGCCCCTCACCTTCCCCTCTGTCTGGGCAGGTCCATCTGTGGTTCCTCAGTCTGTATGTGCCCCTCACCTTCCCCTCTGTCTGGGCAGGGTCCCTCTGTGGTTCCTCAGTCTGTATGTGCCCCTCACCTTCCCCTCTGTCTGGGCAGGGTCCCTCTGTGGTTCCTCAGTCTGTATGTGCCCCTCACCTTCCCCTCTGTCTGGGCAGGGTCCCTCTGTGGTTCCTCAGTCTGTATGTACCCCTCACCTTCCCCTCTGTCTGGGCAGGGTCCATCTGTGGTTCCTCAGTCTGTATGTGCCCCTCACCTTCCCCTCTGTCTGGGTAGGGTCCCTCTGTGGTTCCTCAGTCTGTATGTGCCCCTCACCTCCCCCTCTGTCTGGGCAGGGTCCCTCTGTGGTTCCTCAGTCTGTATGTACCCCTCACCTCCCCCTCTGTCTTGGCAGGGTCCCTCTGTGGTTCCTCAGTCTGTATGTGCCCCTCACCTTCCCCTCTGTCTGGGCAGGGTCCCTCTGTGGTTCCTCAGTCTGTATGTGCCCCTCACCTTCCCCTCTGTCTGGGCAGGGTCCATCTGTGGTTCCTCAGTCTGTATGTGCCCCTCACCTTCCCCTCTGTCTGGGCAGGGTCCCTCTGTGGTTCCTCAGTCTGTATGTGCCCCTCACCTTCCCCTCTGTCTGGGCAGGGTCCCTCTGTGGCTCCTCATTCTTTGTAAAGGAAAAGATAAGGAGGGATGAAGCCAGTAAAGGTCCCCATACACGTGCCGACTACAGCTGCCGATATGGGTCCCTTGGACCGATTCGGCAGCTAATCGGCCCGTGTATGGGCAGAACAGAGCGGCCTGGCCGACCGATATCTGGCCTGAAATCGGATTATTTTTTTTAAAGTTACTTTCTACCCGATATCGCCCACCCGTAGGTGGGGATATCGGGTGAAGATCCGCTCACTTGACGACATCACCAAGCGAGCGGATCTTATAGTGTATGGGGACCTTAAGTCATAAACAATGGACAATAAGCATTCCTTAATAGGAACTTTGTTCTTTAATATTTCCATTAAAGAACAAAGCTTTAAAATAATAGTAATAATAATAATAATACTTGGAATTTCTGAGCAGAATCAGGTAACTTTGTGGGAGGAAGATCCATTCAGTATTGAGCAATGGCCAAGGGAGAGCTGGGAGCTGAGGAAGATGCTATGTTTAGAAACAGGGTCATTTTTATTCCCAATCTCCGTGGGCAGTGTCAAAGGTGCTGCTAGCCCCTCCCTCCCTGGCAGTTAGAATCTCCCCCAATGACTTGTTTATATAATCAGCCGAACATTAGTGCAAGTCAGATGTTTATTGTTCCAACTTAAAGGGGAAATTATCGTTACAAAAATTGATTATTTACATGAATGTGTGCAGTTTATTTGAAATGTCTGTCCCTTTATGACAAACGTCTAGTTTATAATTTAGAAGAAATGATAAAGGGCCACAAAACCTTCTTCTCTTATTTCTGTGTCCGATACAAATATGAAATGTGGATGTATTGTGTTTTTTCTTTTTACCCTCTTGCTTTATTTTACCCCAAGCTTGGAAAAATAAGTGTTACTGATTCAACCGTCAGTTTCAGCCTTTCTTAAATCTTCATTGTTCACTAACTCTATAAATGCATTTTTGTATATTACCTTGATTGGCTTCTTCCTTATTACTTTTCCTTACAGGGGATTAGAAATAGACTTATCAGATCAAGGGGTGGCATATTATGTCATTGGGGGGATTGCCTGTCAAACATTTGTGATAATAGAATGCTCTAGGCACAGCAGCAACAAACCTCATTCTCTTATAGCCTGTATAGAGAGATACCATAAAACTATGTCAGCATAGGGATTCCCCTGTACTAAGCACAATTCAGCAGGAACAGCCCCCTAAGTTTGCTCATAGCCTGTATAGAGAGATACCATAAAACTATGTCAGCATATGGATTCCCCTGTACTAAGCACAATTCAGCAGGAACAGCCCCCTAAGTTTGCTCATAGCCTGTATAGAGAGATACCATAAAACTATGGCAGCATAGGGATTCCCCTGTACTAAGCACAATTCAGCAGGAACAGCCCCCTAAGTTTGCTCATAGCCTGTACAGAGAGATACCATTATAACTATGGCAGCATAGGGATTCCCCTGTACTAAGCACAATTCAGCAGGAACAGCCCCCTAAGTTTGCTCATAACCTGTACAGAGAGATACCATAAAACTATGGCACATAGGGATTCCCCTGTACTAAGCACAATTCAGCAGGAACAGCCCCCTAAGTTTGCTCATAACCTGTACAGAGAGATACCATAAAACTATGGCAGCATAGGGATTCCCCTGTACTAAGCACAATTCAGCAGGAACAGCCCCCTAAGTTTGCTCATAGCCTGTACAGAGAGATACCATAAAACTATGGCACATAGGGATTCCCCTGTACTAAGCACAATTCAGCAGGAACAGCCCCCTAAGTTTGCTCATAGCCTGTACAGAGAGATACCATTATAACTATGGCAGCATAGGGATTCCCCTGTACTAAGCACAATTCAGCAGGAACAGCCCCCTAAGTTTGCTCATAACCTGTACAGAGAGATACCATAAAACTATGGCACATAGGGATTCCCCTGTACTAAGCACAATTCAGCAGGAACAGCCCCCTAAGTTTGCTCATAACCTGTACAGAGAGATACCATAAAACTATGGCAGCATAGGGATTCCCCTGTACTAAGCACAATTCAGCAGGAACAGCCCCCTAAGTTTGCTCATAGCCTGTACAGAGAGATACCATAAAACTATGGCACATAGGGATTCCCCTGTACTAAGCACAATTCAGCAGGAACAGCCCCCTAAGTTTGCTCATAACCTGTACAGAGAGATACCATAAAACTATGGCAGCATAGGGATTCCCCTGTACTAAGCACAATTCAGCAGGAACAGCCCCCTAAGTTTGCTCATAGCCTGTACAGAGAGATACCATAAAACTATGGCAGCATAGGGATTCCCCTGTACTAAGCACAATTCAGCAGGAACAGCCCCCTAAGTTTGCTCATAGCCTGTACAGAGAGATACCATAAAACTATGGCAGCATAGGGATTCCCCTGTACTAAGCACAATTCAGCAGGAACAGCCCCCTAAGTTTGCTCATAACCTGTACAGAGAGATACCATAAAACTATGGCACATAGGGATTCCCCTGTACTGTCAGCAGGCCATTGGAGAGTACAGATGAAAATCAAAGGAACATGTGTTAAATCCTATGCAATCATCTTGGTTTAAAAATAAGGTGATTAAAGAAACAGTACCAAAATATCTCAGATTCTCAGACACAGGATGAATTAACAGCACAAACAAAAGAATTCTATATTGCTCATGCAAAACAGTTTACGTCCCCGGCATGGCTAACTCATACCAGATGATGTTGTAAATAAAGTTCCTGTCACATAGAAATGTGCAGCGGGGCCTTTATCAGCATGACTGCATATTAACAAAATGTTAACAGGCTTTTGTGTTTGGGAGGAAGGTACATACCTCTTGGAGCCAGCAATATTATACGTCTGCCCCAATTTGTTTTTTCTTTTTCTTTCACTCCTCTGAGGTGCATATTTGAGGTTGGATTAACAACAGTGTATATATATATAATGCACTAACTTAGAGAAATATATTAAGTTCATCATGGGGGAATCATGGGATACTCAGAGGTAACATTTCATGAACATATAGAAGGTGTATGTTGAAAAGTAAATATATATATATATATCAATGCTTATTGCATTGCATTGTATCACTTGGTAGAGTTGCCATATTGTTTCCCTTAGACAGTACAAAGAATATAGCTTATTGTGTGCCCAGAACATTCCTTCTCTGTATATTTGTATTTATACATATGGGAGGGAGGTGCCATATTGTTTCCCTTAGACAGTACAGTATGAGGGTACAGCTTATTGTGTGCCCAGAACATTCCTTCTCTGTATATTTGTATTTATACATATGGGAGGGAGGTGCCATATTGTTTCCCTTAGACAGTACAGTATGAGGGTACAGCTTATTGTGTGCCCAGAACATTCCTTCTCTGTATATTTGTATTTATACATATGGAGGGAGGTGCCATATTGTTTCCCTTAGACAGTACAGTATGAGGGTACAACTTATTGTGTGCCCAGAACATTCCTTCTCTGTATATTTGTATTTATACATATGGGAGGGAGGAGCCATATTGTTTCCCTTAGACAGTACAGTATGAGGGTACAGCTTATTGTGTGCCCAGAACATTCCTTCTCTGTATATTTGTATTTATACATATGGGAGGGAGGTGCCATATTGTTTCCCTTAGACAGTACAGTATGAGGGTACAGCTTATTGTGTGCCCAGAACATTCCTTCTCTGTATATTTGTATTTATACATACGGGAGGGAGGTGCCATATTGTTTCCCTTAGACAGTACAGTATGAGGGTACAGCTTATTGTGTGCCCAGAACATTCCTTCTCTGTATATTTGTATTTATACATACGGGAGGGAGGTGCCATATTGTTTCCCTTAGACAGTACAGTATGAGGGTACAGCTTATTGTGTGCCCAGAACATTCCTTCTCTGTATATTTGTATTTATACATACGGGAGGGAGGTGCCATATTGTTTCCCTTAGACAGTACAGTATGAGGGTACAACTTATTGTGTGCCCAGAACATTCCTTCTCTGTATATTTGTATTTATACATATGGGAGGGAGGTGCCATATTGTTTCCCTTAGACAGTACAGTATGAGGGTACAACTTATTGTGTGCCCAGAACATTCCTTCTCTGTATATTTGTATTTATACATATGGGAGGGAGGTGCCATATTGTTTCCCTTAGACAGTACAGTATGAGGGTACAACTTATTGTGTGCCCAGAACATTCCTTCTCTGTATATTTGTATTTATACATATGGGAGGGAGGAGCCATATTGTTTCCCTTAGACAGTACAGTATGAGGGTACAGCTTATTGTGTGCCCAGAACATTCCTTCTCTGTATATTTGTATTTATACATATGGGAGGGAGGTGCCATATTGTTTCCCTTAGACAGTACAGTATGAGGGTACAGCTTATTGTGTGCCCAGAACATTCCTTCTCTGTATATTTGTATTTATACATACGGGAGGGAGGTGCCATATTGTTTCCCTTAGACAGTACAGTATGAGGGTACAGCTTATTGTGTGCCCAGAACATTCCTTCTCTGTATATTTGTATTTATACATACGGGAGGGAGGTGCCATATTGTTTCCCTTAGACAGTACAGTATGAGGGTACAGCTTATTGTGTGCCCAGAACATTCCTTCTCTGTATATTTGTATTTATACATACGGGAGGGAGGTGCCATATTGTTTCCCTTAGACAGTACAGTATGAGGGTACAACTTATTGTGTGCCCAGAACATTCCTTCTCTGTATATTTGTATTTATACATATGGGAGGGAGGTGCCATATTGTTTCCCTTAGACAGTACAGTATGAGGGTACAACTTATTGTGTGCCCAGAACATTCCTTCTCTGTATATTTGTATTTATACATATGGGAGGGAGGAGCCATATTGTTTCCCTTAGACAGTACAGTATGAGGGTACAGCTTATTGTGTGCCCAGAACATTCCTTCTCTGTATATTTGTATTTATACATATGGGAGGGAGGTGCCATATTGTTTCCCTTAGACAGTACAGTATGAGGGTACAACTTATTGTGTGCCCAGAACATTCCTTCTCTGTATATTTGTATTTATACATATGGGAGGGAGGAGCCATATTGTTTCCCTTAGACAGTACAGTATGAGGGTACAGCTTATTGTGTGCCCAGAACATTCCTTCTCTGTATATTAGTATTTAGTGGGGGAGCTGCCATATTTCCCCACAGACACATGCAAGGTTATGTATAGAGAGCTGTGTGTATAGCTGGAAGCCATCACTACAATACAATATAATTAGCAGCCCTTTTTGAAGATATGGATAACAGAGTATATATAGCTCTTTGCAGTATTTTAGGGACAGAGTCCGTATAAGGAAACAAAGTGCTTTATTATTTCCGCACATTTCGTGTGTAGCGGTTACATGGGCCAGAGCTCGCTTCAGATGCAGCACATCCATCTCAATTACAAATATGGCATAACCTTTCACCCTGGAGTCCGTCACCAAATAGGTCCCTCATTTTAGCACGCTGTTGACAGAACAGCATTAATCCAGTCACATAGGGGGAGTTCACGCAATGTGCACCCTGAGCCGTGACACCTGAGTGACTTTATCGCGGGGTCCCAATCTACGCGGTGTCCTTTAGCGGCAGGAAACTCTGATCACTCACTTTATCCATTGATAATGGAGGGAGATAAGCCGCTATTGTTTCCTGCAGGATCCCACGGCCAAGCAAAACATCAGCTCCCTCTAGCAGGAGGTTCTACATCAGTACTTACATAATGTTCTCTTTGCTCAGCTACTTTGTAGCCTGCCCTGGTTTATTTGAGTTGGTTAATGATTGATGGGGACAATCCATTCAGACTAAATTTAGGCACTGGTTCTCCTTTTACATCATTTATCCTGGTATTTAGAGTGCTACGTTACATATGTTTGGAATCTGCCAAAATCCATCCCTTTCCTTCAGCTGTAACAGCCAGGCTGCTCATGCATGCTCTCATCCTATCCCCACTAGACTACTGGAACCTGCTACTAACCGGCCCCCCTAACTCCCATCTATCCCCCCTACTGACTGTCCTAATTACCAGAATTCTCCTCCTCCCATCCAGGAGAGTTCAGGCCCTTCCTTATCATGGCTTCCCATAAAAACAAGAATATCTTACAAACTCCTTCTCACAACTTTCAAAGTCCTCTGTTCCTCACCTCCCTGTATCTCTTCTCTTGTGTCTCCATATGTTCCTGGCCGACTCCTCTGCTCCTCTCAGAGCAATTGCTTGGTTGCCCCCCCCCCAAATTAGTGCTGTTTAACCCTTTCCGCCTTGCTGCCCCTCACATTAGAATGCCCTCCCTGAATTCCTCCAGAGAGAATCCCCCCTCAGTCTTTTCAGAGCTAAACTCAAACACTCCCTCCTGGAGCACCTGATCTGGTAAGTGGCACTTATATTGCAGTGTCACCCACTGTCACCTGCAGCACTAATATCCTCCTATTTGTGTCTGTAAGTTTGTAAGTTACCCTCCCATTTAGATTGTAAGCTCTATGGGGCAGGGACCTCTATCCTCTTGCCCCTTTGACTCTTAATTTATTGCTACTGTACCTTGTATTTATTTTTATTTATCATACTTTGTATTTACCTATTATTGTAATAACCCCATTTGTTGTATTAATTTATGGTTCTATTGTACAGCGCTACATACATACGTAGCACTATATAAATAAAGATATGCATACACACAGACATTATTATTAACATTAACATTACATCCAACCTTGTTTTTATTATAGTTTTTTTTTATATAGCAGCTTCATATTGGAAATTATACATAATTCCGAACAGTCTTTGCCCCAAGGATGTTAGAATCTAAGGTCCCTATCACATTCCCATCAGTCCCTGCCCCAGTGGAGCTTACAATCTAAGGTCCCTATCCCATTCCCATCAGTCCCTGTCCCAGTGGAGCTTACAATCTAAGGTCCCTATCACATTCCCATCAGTCCCTGCCCCAGTGGAAGTTACAATCTAAGGTCCCTATCACATTCCCATCAGTCCCTGCCCCAGTGGAGCTTACAATCTAAGGTCCCTATCACATTCCCATCAGTCCCTGCCCCAGTGGAGCTTACAATCTAAGGTCCCTATCACATTCCCATTAGTCCCTGTCCCAGTGGAACTTACAATCTAAGGTCCCTATCACATTCCCATTAGTCCCTGCCCAGTGGAACTTACAATCTAAGGTCCTTATCACATTCCCATCAGTCGCTGCCCCAGTGGAGCTTACAATCTAAGGTCCCTATCACATTCCCATCAGTCCCTGCCCCAGTGGAGCTTACAATCTAAGGTCCCTATCACATTCCCATCAGTCCCTGCCCCAGTGGAGCTTACAATCTAAGGTCCCTATCACATTCCCATCAGTCCCTGCCCCAGTGGAGCTTACAATCTAAGGTCCCTATCACATTCCCATCAGTCCCTCCCCCAGTGAGCTTACAATCTAAGGTCCCTATCACATTCCCATCAGTCCCTGCCCCAGTGGAGCTTACAATCTAAGGTCCCTATCACATTCCCATCAGGCCCTGCCCCAGTGGAGCTTACAATCTAAGGTCCCTATCACATTCCCATCAGTCCCTGCCCCAGTGGAGCTTACTATCTAAGGTCCCTATCACATTCCCATCAGTCCCTGCCCCAGTGGAGCTTACAATCTAAGGTCCCTATCACATTCCCATCAGTCCCTGCCCCAGTGAGCTTACAATCTATGGTCCCTATCACATTCCCATCAGTCCCTGCCCCAGTAAGCTTACAATCTAAGGTCTCTATCACATTCCCATCAGCCCCTTTCCTCAATAAATGGGGTATATTTATATATATAACTAGTCTTGACTACACATAATTGATAGAGAAAAAGGGACATCATTAATGATTTCCTATATTTTGTCTGTGGTTTTGGACATATTTATGAAACAAGGTTTATCACAATCACATAAAGTTGTGGGAAATGCATTTTCAAACTGACTGAAAAATTGCAGCTGGTGCAAAACTGTAAAACTGCAGCAAAAAAACTTTAGCCACCTAAAACCAGATAAGATTTGAAGCCAATGCAGTCAAGTGAGCCAAAAATCATATATATATATATATATATACAGTATTTTTTTTTTTTTTAAATCCCACAAAATAGTGGATCTTAAATTTTCTAAATTTTGGACGGAATTATAGCAAAGTAATTGACTGACAATAACAAATGTTAGAATTAGCAATGAGCAAATCTGTCCCGTTTCGCTTTGCCAAAAAATGTGCACATCTTGCAAACGTGCTGCAATTTTTTTTAACTCACAACAAATTTTTTGATGGAATTTTTTGTTCCATGCCAAATTTTTGACGAAATGCCAATGCCAATGCCGAAATGCAGAAATTCGCCATGAATCCATGCCTGTCTAATTATTTTGCCCATCACTATTAGGGGCACATTTACAAAAACACGAACGCTCGAGCGTTCATGGGAATGCTCCGAGTGTATTTTCGCCGATTTGTTCCGGCGTCCAAACGACTTTTTCGTACAGCGCACGACTTTTTCGTACACCGCACCACTTTTTCGGACGTTTGCACGAAAAAATTGGAAAGGTTTTACCGCTGTTTACAATTGTTCGGTACGAAAATTTCGTGACTTTCGGATCGCCAATACGATATTATCGTGACTAATACGATTTTTTCGTAAGCATTTTCGTGATATTTGCGATCTTCTGAAATTTTCGTTTCCCATACGATTTTTTCCCATTCGTGATTCGGATTCGTGGATTAGTAAATGTGCCCCTTAGTGTTGACCGAATCTGTCCCGTTTCACTTTGCCTAAAAATGTGCCCATCTTGCAAAAAATTTGCGAAATGGCGAAAATGTTGAGCGAAACAGCGAAAATGTTGAGCGTTATAAAAAATTTGTCACACGTGCAACAATTTTTTTATTGAACACCGAATTTTCCAGGGGCCAATTATGTTGTCCTTGTTTTACTAAACAATCTGCCAATGGCGAAGCGCGGAAATTCGGTGCAAATCCATGCCTGCCAAATTATTTCGCCCATCAGTATTAGTGAGGAACGAATCTGTCCCGTTTTGCTTCGGCAAAAAATAAGTGAATCTTTTAAAAGATTTGTGAAATGTCACGTGACAAAAACAAAATAGTTGCGCACGTCAAAAAAATAAAAAATTACGTGCACGACAATTCTTTTTGTGCATAACATTTCTTTACGCGCACAACAATTTTGTTTTGATGACAAATATTTGTCACGTGGCAAAATTTCCTGTGCCGAATTTTGTTGCCCGTTTGGCGGAAATTCTCCCTGAATCCATGCCTGGCGAATTATTTCGCCCATCACTTGTTAGAATGCCTATTTACGTTTATGAAGCCCCAGGTTTTGAACCAACCAACGGAAATACCGTATATTCTGGCGTATAAGACGACTTTTTAACCCCGAAAAATCTGTGCCAAAGTCGGGGGTCATCTTATACACCGGGTACTCTTGCTTCATATGTCCGGCGCATATGGTGGGGGGTGCCAAGCGAGCACTTACCAAGCCTGTGGGCTTCAACTTCCGCGTTGGAGTTTATCCAATAGGAAGGCGGTGGGGCGTGGCATGGAGCGGCAATAGCTCAGCGCTGGATGCCAGAGGCGTGGGGCTGAGTTTTGTAGTGGTACCTGGATCGCAGGAGCCCGGGAGGGGGGTCGTCTTATACGCCCGGTCGTCTTATACGCCGGAAAATACGGTAGTCGCCTCCCATCATTGTTTGTTTCATAACTTTTGGCTCTCAAAGATCAAGGGCATTATTAAGATTTCTATTATTTTGCAACGTTTTTATGCGCAACTGTCAGTTTTGGGGAACTTAAAAACCTTGTACAAGTTTCATTTCATTCATTTCTGCTGCCCAAGGCGCGGAGAGAGATAAAGGGACAATCTGAAGGTCACAGGAAACTGCAACTCAAGCTTCCGTAGGTCAGAGTCCAGAGTCACAGTCCACTAGGCTTCGTCTAATTCTGATCTCTGCTTTAGAAATAATTGATTTCAAATGCTTTCATGAGTTCCTGTACGACTATGAAGCCAGTACTGGAAAAAAAAAAAAAGTTCATTTATTTACTTAAGAAAACTCTGATTTTTTTTCTTTGATCCCTAAATTGTTTATGAGTGGGTTAAGACTGAAAAATATATATATATCTGATAGGGCAAGTAGACAGCTCTTAATGAGTTCCCTAGGATGTGGTGTGTGCATAGCACATAATTGCTAGCAGGCTGTAAAACATTTGAGGATGGCATAAATGTTCAAATCTGACCCCTGAGGGTCAAAGTAAAACTAAATATTTTTGTCACAGTTCCCTCCAACATGAAAACCGAAGCCTCAAATTAACCCCCAACGTGCCCAAGGAACAGAACGACAGATTGTCCCAGAGATTAACTGTCAACTTCTTTAATGAATCATTTTGTGCTTAGATTAATTTAAAAAAAAAAAAAATATATAAAGAAATATTCATTGTAATCAGGAAAAAAATTGCAGCATTTGTAACATTAACCCCTTCTTAGTTTTGTTTTCAATGCATATTTCATGGAATATAGGTATCAGACCCCTTATCCGGAAACCCATTATCCAGAAAATTCTGAATTACGGAAAGCCCGTCTCCCATAGACTCCATTTTAATCAAATAATTCATATTTTTAAACATGGTTTCTTTTTTCTTTGTAATAAAACAGTACCTTGTAATTGATCCCAACTAAGATATAATTACCCCTTGTTGGTGGCAGAACAGCCCTATTGGGTTTATTTAATGGTTAAATGATTCCCTTTTCTCTGTAATAATAAAACAGTACCTGTACTTGATCCCAACTAAGATATAATTACCCCTTATTGGGGCAGAACAGCCCTATTGGGTTTATTTACTGGTTAAATGATTCCCTTTTCTCTGTAATAATAAAACAGTACCTGTACTTGATCCCAACTAAGATATAATTACCCCTTATTGGGGGCAGAACAGCCCTATTGGGTTTATTTAATGGTTAAATGATTCCCTTTTCTCTGTAATAATAAAACAGTACCTGTACTTGATCCCAACTAAGATATAATTACCCCTTATTGGGGGCAGAACAGCCCTATTGGGTTTATTTAATGGTTAAATGATTCCCTTTTCTCTGGAATAATAAAACAGTACCTTGTACTTGATCCCAACTAAGATATAATTACCCCTTATTGGGGGCAGAACAGCCCTATTGGGTTTATTTCATGGTTAAATGATTCCCTTTTCTCTGTAATAATAAAACAGTACCTGTACTTGATCCCAACTAAGATATAATTACCCCTTATTGGGGGCAGAACAGCCCTAGAAGAATCATTTCAACGCAAAAACCACAAAAAAAACCCATTTTACCAATAATAAAAAATAAAAACTAACTTCATAAATAAAATGCATTCAAAAATAATAATAATATAATATTAGAAAAATAATTTAGACACAAAAATCACAGAACAATTAAAAATAAATGAAAACGAAAAGTAAATTCAGCTTTTTTTATTTTTTTTTTTCATTTGAAAATGAAATATCGCGAAACGAGTTAAAATCAAGAAAACTAAAACGAACCCCAAATGTTCTGTATTTTTTATTTCTTCAATATTCAGTATCAATTACATTTTTAATTAAATATATTTAAATTAAAAAAAAACATTTAATCCTATGACAAATGATGAGGTTTTTATTTGCCATATTTTTTTTAAAAAAAACATTTTGAAATATTCACTTCCAAAGTTGGCGGGCAGGATTTCGCTTTGACATTTTATTTTCTTTTAAATGAGTTTCTTTAGGTGCAAATAAAACCACTTAAACGCACAGGGGGAAATGTGCCTCAGTGACAAAACAAATTTGCCACAAATCATTTTACAAAAGAACAGCAGGACTCAGCAGAGAGCAGAGGAACTGTTTCCATTCATTATCCATTTGTTTGGAATTCTCCACCCTTCTCCTGCCATGTTTAATATCCAGTTGGCATTCTGACACTTTAGAATAGTCCACATCTGCTGCGGGGCTGGATGTTGGGGGCCTTTTCAATGCTTCAGTCAAACTCGACGACGTCTATTAGAGTTGAAATGCAGCGAGGACAACAGGCCGCCACAGTTTACCTATTTCGACAGCTGGTTTGCAGTTAAAAAAAAAAACAAAAAACCCCCCCAGAAAAGGCGCAGTGACACGGATGAACGAGATTATTAACGAAGGCTGTGTGTGATGTAAGAAGTAAACATTTATAACTATAACAGAAATAAAACCAAATTCAATTATTTCGGATTATTTCCCCCGGCGCAGCCTCTTTGATTTCTCATTTTATACCAAGAAGAAAGAATTATTGTCAAAATTAAAAGAAAGAAATTTAAAAAATCAGTACAAATGGAAAGAAAGGGTAAGCTCATGGGGTACAAATGATAACACTATCAGGACTAGGGGGCGACAACAGTGCCCTCGCTGGCCAGGTCCCCCCCTGAGCTTGCGTAAGTGTAACGCGCCAGGGGAGGGACAACGCGCCATAGGAGCACCGTCAGGGGTTGGATTTGGGCCAAAAAGCACGAATATTCGCAAACTTTGCGAACCCCATAGACTTCAATGGGAAGGCGAACTTTAAAACCTAGAAAAGCCATTTCTGGCCAGAAAACTGATTTTAAAGTTGTTTAAAGGGTGCCACGACCTGGACAGTGACATGCAGGAGGGGGATCAAGGGCAAAAACTTCTCTGAAAAATACTTTGTTGACACAGCGTTGCGTAAAACCGCAAAGGCAGCTGGCAGACCTAGCGGAAATACGCGGCGTTTTTTGCTATTTCGCACTATTAGTACCATGGAAACGGGATTTGCTTACACCAGTACTAGGCTGAAAAATGCCATGTGTGGCTTGTGCGGCGTTTTTAGGCCGAGAAAAAACGCAGCGGAAAAAAAAACGCGCGAACCCAAATTGCGAACATACATGAAAAGTTTGCGAACTTCCAAACTTGCGAACACCCGATGTTCGCGCGAATTAGTGCTCCGGCGAACAGTTCGCTACATCTCTACTGGGCATATATTACTTTAATCAGTTTTGGGTTTGGCCAAATACCGTATCTACTGCAAAAAAACTCACCCAATCAAATCTGCAAATATTAATGCAATTGCACTCAAGCTTCACTGTAAATCAGTTGTTTTAAAAGTTTTCCATGTCCGGCTGACATCCAGAGGCCAGTGGTGGTACATTTTGGGAGGCGGACCTTTTTTTTAATCTGTCAATAACCTAGCTGGGGGATCACACTGCACTTGTGCAGTTCCATTGAGGACCAAGTGGGCTCCTTGCTCCCCAAATATGGATCTTGACTTTAGATTTTATACCAGAATGTTCTGGTTTTGGTTCATAATAAAAACATTGCATTCTGGTTGCAAATTTGTTTACGGAACCTGAATAAAATTGTATATAATCATAGTATTTGCAGACACCTGTTCCCCTGTAATGGTTTGTGCCATTATTTAAATCTGCTAAAAGAAAGCATTTAAACATCAAAGAAACCCAAAAGGATTGTTTGGCCATCAACGTTGGGTCAACCCTCGAGGACAGTGCACCCCAAAAGACTTGGAGAGCAACACAAGCACCATAAAAGTTCATGGAGGAGCCAAATAAGGGCTAAGATTGGCTATTAGGGGCCTCTATGCACCCTATCAGCTTACAGGGGCTTTATTTGGTAGGAAATCTTGTTTTTATTCAACCAAAACTTGCCCCCAAGTCAGAAATTCAAAAATAACTCCCTGGTTTGGGGGCACTGAGAGCAACATCCAAGGGGTTGGTGAGCAACATGTTGCCCCCGAGCCACTGGTTGGGGATCACTGTTCAAGGACAAGGTATAGGTATGGGATCCCTTATCCGGAAACCCATTATCCAGAAAGCTCTGAATTACGGAAAGCTTGTCTCCCATAGACTTCATTTTGATTAAATAATTCAGAATTTTAAAACTGTACTTGATCCCAACTAAGATATAATTACCCCTTATTGGGGTAGAACAGCCCTATTGGGTTTATTTAATGGTTAAATGATTCCCTTTTCTCTGTAATAATAAAACAGTACCTGTACTTGATCCCAACTAAGATATAATTACCCCTTATTGGGGCAGAACAGCCCTATTGGGTTTATTTAATGGTTAAATGATTCCCTTTTCTCTGTAATAATAAAACAGTACCTGTACTTGATCCCAACTAAGATATAATTACCCCTTATTGGGGCAGAACAGCCCTATTGGGTTTATTTAATGGTTAAATGATTCCCTTTTCTCTGTAATAATAAAACAGTACCTGTACTTGATCCCAACTAAGGTATAATTAATCCTTATTGGGGCAGAACAGCCCTATTGGGTTTATTTAATGGTTAAATGATTCCCTTTTCTCTGTAATAATAAAACAGTACCTGTACTTGATCCCAACTAAGATATAATTAATCCTTATTGGATGCAAAACAATCCTATTGGGTTTAATTAATGTTTTATTGATTTTTTAGTAGACTTAAGGTATTTACAGAAAGACCCCTTATCCGGAATACCCTTGTCCCCGATCATTATGGATAACGGATCCTATACCTGTACAAATTTAATATTACTGATAAAGAATAAATCCCTTTAGGATAGGACCCTATGGGAAATAGCCCTTTGGGCTTTCTGGATAACAAGCTTCCAAATAATTGGTCCCGTGACTGTCCATGTATTTCTAAAAATCATGAATCCTAAAATTAGGTGAATAGTGTCGTTTACATGATATATATATATATATATATGTATTGTATCCATGTTTAATGAAGATCCATTATTAAGTGGCTTTTATTAAAGGTTCTTTTTTTGTCAAAACAAGACAAAAGATTTACCATATGGCCCCTGAGTTTGTTCCAGTGGAAATTCAATATTTATAAAGAAAATGAATGAAGTATTATTTGGGAATGTCACTGAGGGTTTTGTGGCTGGGGTGGGGGGGAGGCTGCAAATCTAAAATCCTTTTGAAAATGATTGTAATGGTGCTCTGATTTCATTAGGTTCAAAATCCCCCAGTTTGTAGTGTTTAGCGAAGCGGATAAAAACTATACAGGATATCAACCCCCCCCCCCCCCCCAGAGAACATCCTCCCCCTGCCACCTCTGAACTGGAAACTTTATGCAGACAGCTGCGAGGTACAGGACAGAAAACTCTATTGTATTTATGAAGTTGGGCAGCTCGGCTCTATAGAGTTGTGTTATCCCGTCCCCGGCCAGTAATACCGGGAAGAATGACTAAAAACAACAAAACAAGAAACAATTGTTACCATGGAGCTGGAATCTTCTGCATAGTCTTATCCCTCCCTGTGCCTTTAGACTGTAAGCTCTTGCAACTAATGATGCATGCATTAATATTAACAACATAACTTCATGTGCTCAGCGAATGAGGTAGAAAAACACACTTTAGGCACTATAGTTAGTGATGGGCAAAATAATTCGGCAGCCATGGATTCGTAGCAAATCTCCGTGTTTCGCCATTGGCGGATTTCTTCACAAAATGGGCGACCAAATTCAGTGTGTAAAAATTCACCGGACAACAAAAAAAAAATTGTCATCCGCGCTAAATAAAAATTGCCCCGTGCGTAAAAAAAATTACATGCAACGTAAAAAAACGACAATTTTTTTTTGACACGCAACATTTTTCACTGTTTCACAAATTGTTTGCCGTTTTGCGGATTTTTGGAAAGATTTGCACATTTTTCGCCGAAGCAAAACGGTACAGATTCACTCATCACAACTTTTTAGACAATAAATAATACAAAAATGACAGTCACGAAACGGGCGACAAAATTCACTTTTTTTGACAAATCTTTTAGATGAGCGAAACGCAACAGATTCACTCATCTCTAACTATAGTAGAATCCTGTTCCGGGTTGGATACCTAACAGTACCCACAGGTGACTGCACAGGTGCTCCATGGGAAGTTGGACAGGATGTGTGCTGTTTAGTGTTGCCATGATTTTTTTAATGTGATGTCACTTCCAATTTTGTGATGTCATTATTGGAATCACCTGACTCTTGATTGGGGGGTATGTGAAAATGTAGCCTATGTTTTCAGTCCGATAACTAGGTCCAGGTTGGAGCTTTGTAGTTCTGGGTAAGTGCGGCTCTGCTGAACTAGGACACTATACTCAGGGCCCTACACTGCAGCACTGACTCAATAAAAAAACCTGCAACTGAAAGTTTTCTTAAAGGAACAGTAACACCAACAAATGAAAATGTATCAAAGTAATTAAAATATAATGTACTGTTGCCCTGCACTGGGAACACATAGTTTATATTAAATACCCTGCTGTGTAGCCAAGGGGGCAGCAATTCAAGCTGGAAAAAAGAGAAAAGGCACAGGTTACATAGCAGATAACAGCAGTGGCGTAGCAAGGGGGGTGCCGAGGGGGCCATGGCCCCGGGCTGCGCATCAGAAGGGGCGGCGGCGGCTCCTTCTCTCTTACAGGCAACAGGCGCTTTTATAAGGTTGCGCCCGTGCGTATGACGTCACACGTCAGCGACGAGGTGCAACCTTATAGAAGCGCCTGTTGCCTGTAAGAGAGAAGGAGCCGCCGCCGATGGTCTGTTGGGGGTATGTACTATGGGGGAAATTGGGGGCACTGTGTGGGGGCTACTGTCTATGGGGAAATTGGGGCACTTTCCATGGGGGGGGCCAGGTCTTTGTGGGGTATTGTGTATGGGGGCACTGTGTATGGGGCAATTGGGGCTCTGTGTATGAGGGCACTTTCTATTGGGGGGCAAGGTCTTTGGGGGGTATTGTCTATGGGGACACTGTGTATGGGGCAATTGGGGCACTTCCTATTGGGGGCACTTCCTATTGGGGGCACTTTGTATGGGGCAATTGGGGGCACTGTTTATGGGGGCACTGTGTATGGGGGAACTTTCTATTGGGGGAACTGTGAATGGGGCAATTGGGGCACTGTGTATGGGGGCACTTCCTATTGGGGGCACTGTCTAAGGGCAATTGGGGGCACTGTGTGGAGGGGGCTGTCTATGGGGACACTGTGTATGGGGCAATTGGAGGCACTGTCTATGGGGAAATTGGGGCACTTTCTATGGGCAATTGGAGGCAATGTGTGTGGGGGGCACTGTGTATGGGGCAATTGGGGGCACTGTTTATGGGGGTACTGTCTATGGGGCAGTTGTATGGGGGGACCGTGGCCAGAATAGCGTTAGGGGGGCCTGGCCAGCATAGTGTTAGGGGGCACTGTGGTAGGGTGACCCTAATACTTTTTATGTCTGTGTGTCCTGTACTGATGGGAGGGGCCCCGTGATTTCTGATGGCAAGCCATGGACGCACAGCTGAATCCACTTTTGACAATTATGACATGCGCACCGCATTTCAAATTCAATCAAAAAAAAAAAAATTTTATGCTGCTTTTTTTATTTTGTCTATTTTTTTTAAGAATAACTAAATAGAGGGGCGGCAAATTTCCGGTCGGCCCCAGGCGACGAAAGCCCACGCTACGCCACTGGATAACAGATAAGTCCTGTAGAATAAAATGTTGTTTTATCCACTATCTACTATTACTGATGTGGGAATCTGTCCTGTTTCGCCGGAAAATTTGCAAATCTTTCAAAAGATTCACGAAACGGCTGAAAATTTGCGCAACTGCAATTTTTTTTTGACGTGCGTCATTTTTTTATGCATGCGATCATTTATTAGACGCAAGCAACAATTTTTGATGCGGGAGACAAAAATCCGCCACTGACGAAATGCATAAATTAACCGCGAATCCATGCCCGCCAAATTATTTCGGCCATCACTATCTGCTGTGTAACCTGTGCCTTTTCTTCCTTTTTCTATCTTGGATGGCTGCCCCCATGGCTACACAGCAGCTTATTGATTTTTTATTGAATTTTTTTCGCATTTCGCCATTAGCGTATTGTTTTGCGAAACTTGCGCAGAAAAATTAGTTGAGTCATCAAAGAATGTCGCAGTCATGTCAGACAAAGTCGCAGTTGCGTCGAATTGGGTGTGGTCATGTCAAATTGGGCACGGCCGTGGTAAAAAAGAAATGCGTGGCAAAAAAGTTGCGCGAAACGCGTTTCGCTGATTTTTAGCCATTTTGCTAATTTCCCTGTCCTTATGTACATTTTTCAGTGAACCAAAACAGGACAGGCATGGATTCACAGCGAATTTCCACATTTCGCCATTGGCGAATTGTTCCGCGAAACATACGGAAAAATTAGCTGCGGAAAAATTCATCTCACGTCAAATTGGGCGCGGTTGCAAAAAAGCACGGGCGACAAAAAAAATAGTGCGACATGCGTTTCGCAAATTTTTTGGCGTTTCGCAAATTTTCTTACTGTTTCGTGAATTTGATGGCGAAGCAAAACGGGACAGATTCATTCATCACTAATCCCTACAGCTAATTTATATAAACTATAGTAAACTTTCTAAAGCAAATAGACCAGTGTTAAGCTGGCCATACACGCACCGATACTATCGTACAAAACCTTGTTTCGTACGATATTCGGTGCGTGTATGGCATGTCGGCGAGTCAACCGATATCACAGGAAGCTGCTGATATCGGACGACTCGCCGATCGGGTGGGTTAGAAAATTTTGATCGGGCGCCATAGAAGGCGTCTGAGCAAAATCTGCCGTCAGGGCTGAATCGGCAGAAGGAGGTAGAAATCCTATTGTTTCTACCTCCTTATCTGCTGTTTCAGCCCTGACTGTTAGGGATGTAGCGAACCTAAAAAAAAAAGTTTGCGAACATGTTCGCGAACTTACGCCAAAACCCGCGAATATTCGCGAACTTTGCGAACCCCATTGACTTCAATGAGAAGGCGAACTTTAAAACCTAGAAAAGCCATTTCTGGGCAGAAAACTGATTTTAAAGTTGTTTAAAGGGTGCCACGACCTGGACAGTGGCATGCAGGAGGGAGATCAAGGGCAAAAACTTCTATTAAAAATACTTTGTTGGCACAGCGTTGCGCAAAAAACGCAAGCTATTCTAGCGAAAATACGCAGCTTTTTTGCTATGTCGCGCTAAACACCATGAAAACGGGTTTTGCGGAAAAACGCCATGTGTGACTTGTGCAGTGTATTGTACAATACTTTTGCAACGATAAAAAACGCGGCGGAAAACGCGGCGCGAACCCAAACTGCGAACATACGCTGAAAGTTCGTGAACATACGCGTTCGCGAACACCAGATGTTCGCACGAATTTGTTCGCTGCTACATCTCTACTGACTGTGTGTGGCAGATCTGACGATGTTTCGTTCGACCGATGGTCGCACGAAACATCATTAGATCGCCACGTGTATGGCCAGCTTTACCAGTACATTGTACATTAATTACTTTAAAAGACTTTTATATTTTGGTGTTACTGTTCCTTTAACGTTACAATTTGTTTCTTTTTCGCTATATCGCCAGCATTTACAAAAAAAAAATACATTACATTTATTACAATAGGAAAACAACAGATTACAATAAGAATTACACAGTTCCAGCTGTACTTCTAGCTACTGCTGATTTATATGGAAGATGGTTTCGGTTTGGAAATTTTGTCATTTGAATCTTCGAGATTTTTTTTTTTCTCTTGTTAAATTCCAATAACGGGTAACAATTGGAGATGGCAGACGATTCCGGTGGTATCCCAACTATAGTTAATGAGGTTGAATAAAAGCATGAAATTTGTTTCTTTGGGGCCAGTATTAAAATGAAGTAAAAAAAAAAAAAAAAACCCCATAAAAATGTCAGAATGCCTAAAAATGCAATTATATCTTGATTAGTATCTCATTAACTTCTCCTGCATATTAGAGCGCTGCTGTTAAGCTTTCCGGCTAGCGTATAATGAGTTTCCTGTTGAAAACATGAAGGCATAAAATACATTTCTAAAGTTTAGGCTCACTTTAAGCAGAATACACTTCATATGGTATTATTTCCAATCCGGCGGTATTATGTTGCTTAGCGACTCATTTACTTCCACCACTGCCTTACTGATCTAGTTTTATCCCCCAGAAAAAAATTATAAATGGAGAAAAACACCTTGAAAATCACAGGCAAAAAGGAAGCGTGAAGTTAAATCCTAAAATGAACTAGATGAATAAATATCTTGAGAGCTCAATGTAGGGGGAATATAGGGGGAGTACCTGTGCCGCCCCTAGAGAGACCGGCACCTGTGCCGCCCCTAGAGAGACCGGCACCTGTGCCGCCCCTAGAGAGACCGGCACCTGTGCCGCCCCTAGAGAGACCGGCACCTGTGCCTCCCCTAGAGAGACCGGCACCTATGCCGCCCCTAGAGAGACCGGTACCTGTGCCGCCCCTAGAGAGACCGGTACCTGTGCCTCCCCTAGAGAGACTGGCACCTGTGCCACCCCTAGAGAGACTGGTACCTATGCCACCCCTAGAGAGACTGGTACCTGTGCCTCCCCTAGAGAGACTGGCACCTATGCCGCCCCTAGAGAGACCGGTACCTGTGCCCACCCTAGAGAGACCGGTACCTGTGCCACCCCTAGAGAGACCGTTACCTGTGCCTCCCCTAGAGAGACCGGTACCTGTGCCTCCCCTAGAGAGACCGGTACCTGTGCCTCCCCTAGAGAGACCGGTACCTGTGCCGCCCCTAGAGAGACCGGTACCTGTGCCGCCCCTAGAGAGACCGGTACCTGTGCCTCCCCTAGAAAGACTGGTACCTGTGCCGCCCCTAGAGAGACCAGTACCTGTGCCGCCCCTAGAGAGACTTTCTTACACTTTGTACCCTGCCCTAAATGACCCACAGGATCTGGTGGTTGGGAATACTGACCCCCATTAATCAAAAAACATATTGACCATACGGGTCCAATTTGACTTTTATTCTTACAAGAATTGTATTTCGCTGCATTTGAGTTGTTTTTTCATGTCTTTAGCATCTGAGTTTTAGAGTTTGCAATTTTCTTCTCAATAAATAAGAGCACATTTATTTCGCCTCCTCCTGTAACATTAATAATTGTCAAATGTAAAGTTTTGTAGATTATTAACTGGTACAATCTGATTTCCTTCCCTGACAGACAAAATTGATGCCTAATTTGTCTCTTATTTTTCCAGTTGCCAGACATTGACGAATGGCTCCATTTTATGTTTCCAATATATATATTTTTTTAACTTGACAGCAATAGGGAGGGCTAAGAAAAGAACCTTATTTGCCAAAGATCCCTCTAGCTTCCCAGACAAAAGTCTTGAGTTCCATTCATTATTGTGTAAGTGACCTAACAAAAGCAAGAATTTATTGTATTGGTCAGTGGAATTTCAAAGCTCTTCAAAGTGATGTAGGTTCCCATCTTCCATTTTTGTCTCCATTGTTTTCTTTTCTTTAGATAATCTTCCTCTGATGGATACAGGTGGCTTCAGGCAACATACAAACTATTTATTTAATTTTGACAATAGATATTAAAAATAGTTTGTAGATATCAATAGATATTAAAAATGCCTGTATGTGTTTGGCGTGTGGGGCAAAAACCAAAGAACCTGTAGGAACTAACATTGACTCCGAACAGAATATACCAATTCCTTAGAAGTAGTGTTCAGGTCAGAAAGCAACTCCAACTATACATATGCAGCAGCACTCAACAAGACTAGTTGCTTTAGGACAGGGGTCCCCAACCTTCCTTACCCGAGCCACAGTCAAATGTAAAAAGACTTGGAGAGCAACACAAGCACCATAAAAGTTCATGGAGGAGCCAAATAAGGGCTGTGATTGGCTATTAGGGGCCTCTATGCACACTATCAGCTTACAGGGGCTTTATTTGGTAGGAAATCTTGTTTTTATTCAACCAAAACTTGCCCCCAAGTCAGGAATTCAAAAATAACTCCCTGGTTTGGGGGCACTGAGAGCAACATCCAAGGGGTTGGGGAGCAACATGTTGCCCCTGAGCCACAGGTTGGGGATCACTGGTTTAGGGTAATGTCCCATGGAGAGATTAGTCGCCCGCAACAGATCTACTGCTACCACGGGTGACTAATCCACCAGGAACAAAGGTAATTGCCAGTGGAAAGGCATACTCATTGCTTCGGTTTTGCAAAGTCGTGCAAAGTTGCCGGCAGGTGAAAACGTTGCACTTCAGAAAACCGAAGCGATGAGTACGCATTTCGACTGGCGATTCCCTATACTGCCAGTGGAAAGGCCCGAGGAGATTAGTCGTCCGTGGTAGCAGAGATTTATCGCAGGCAACTTATCTCCCTGTGAGACAATAGCCTTAGGGCTGTGGCAGACGGGGAGACCAGTCACCCGCGACAAATCTCCCTTGTCCCTGGCAACTAGTCTCCCCGAAATACCATCCCACCGGTGAGTATGTATGCCATCCCACCGGCGAGTATGTATGCCATCCCACCGGTGAGTATGTATGCCATCCCACCGGTGAGTATGTATGCCATCCCACCGGTGAGTATGTATGCCATCCCACTGGCGATTTACATACTCGTCGGTGGGATGGTATTTCGGGGAGACTAGTTGCCTGCGACAAGGGAGATTTGTCGCAAGCGTCTTAATTTAATGTTTGTTTCATCTGAGAGGGTCCTTGGAGATCTTCATAGAGATAACAAGCTCTATGGTTCATTTCATGGGTGTGTTTTTTATCACAGTAAACCAGTTGGGTATGCACGTTAAGATCCTATTGTTTGGAGAAGTTGCCAATTGTTTTCCGCTTAGCCATCCTTTGGATAATAATGGGGCCTAGAAGGCCATCAATGTGCTTGCTCAATATAACTTCTAAACACTTTATTTTGACAGATATTGGTTGAAGAGGTGCTCCCGAGGACCCCATTCACAGGCCAATGCTGCTGACTCACTCTGGAGGGGCGGAGTCTTTTAATGGTCTGTGTATGGTCATTTAAACATAATGATCACAATGGTCTTTTCCAGCAGAAGCCAAAAGATGCTTTGCTCTATGGATGGATCTATTCACTAGTGGATTAATTCATGCATCAGTACAGGTGCTCTTGACCCAAATAAGGGGTTTACCCAACTTGAATTAAATATGATATTGGCATTCTTAAGAAATTATTAATGCTAATAAATGGAATGGGCCTCACTAATCTTGTGCCTAGCTGTGGGATAACAAGGGGGAGTTCAGCCACTAGGCTAAATGATGGGGAAACTGAACAAATGTAACTTTTCATTTTTAAAGTTATCCCTGGCTCTTTGAGGAACAGAAAACCCAACAAACCAGCCTCCCCCTCGCCAGTTACTGTAACAATCCTGGATAATAGCCCCCTGGGTGTGTCAGGTTGCTAATAATAATAACCCCCTTGCGGCAAGGTTAACTGCAAACTGTTTTATGTATAAATAAGGGAAAGGGGAATAATGGGAGAAATGGCCTCTGCTTATAAATAAGGAAAACACAATTGGGCAGAATTCAGGAATTAATCAGGATGCTACAGTGATATTATTTCTGACAAGGTGCTGAAAGGGGTGAATATAACCATGTGTGTAAGGAAGGCTTTCCACTACCAACTGAGTCTAATAAAGAAGCAGATCTTCCAGTATTCTATTTTGGAACCTAATGATGAACAAGGAGACAGGCTGGAGACATTACAGAACATCAAGCTTATCTGCTTATCTGGGTCACACTGCTTTTAGCTCCGGGACAACGTGGCTACTGGCACATTAATCAATACAGCACCTCGGTTCTTTTAAGGGTAAATTGGTCTTAGAAACCAGTAGAGAGTGATACAGAAAGAACATAGATAGACTACAAATTAAGTTTGCATAGTACATTGAGAATAAGGGGGCACAGACAGCAGTGTAGCCATAGACCAGGAGTCCCCAACCTTTCTTACTCGTGAGCCACAGTCAAAAGTAAAAAGACTTGGAGAGCAACACAAGCATCATAAAAGTTCATGGAGGTGCCAAATAAGGGCTGTGATTGGCTATTAGGGGCCTCTATGCACACTATCAGCTTACAGGGGCTTTATTTGGTAGTAAATCTTGTTCAACCAAAACTTGCCCCCAAGTCAGGAATTCAAAAATAACTCCCTGGTTTGGGGGCACTGAGAGCCAAACCAGGGAGTTGGTGAGCAACATGTTGCCCCTGAGCTACTGGTTGGGGATCACTGCCATAGAGAAAACAGACTGTGGGGCAGACTGTGGGGTCTGTTCCTTTTTAGAAATCCTTATTCCCAGCCGTTGTTCTATCTGAGAACTAGTGGGCAGCAGGGGCCACAAGCAGTCAGCCAGTGGCACGCAGGCAGGTGGGGTCGGGCAGGGGTGGATATGGGTGCCAGGCTGAGCACAGATCTCCAGAAGGGGTTTGAGTAGATTAGTGGAAATTGGGGGGGGGGGGTGGAGTCTCAACATTTACAACATTCAATTTTAAAATTGGAACAGGGTCAGCACTAGGGGAAGGTGGCTGTCTAGGATGTTACTTGAGGGAGGCACAATTCAGGAGGGAAGTGGCGTAGAGCACTGAGCATGGGTGGGGGGGACTGGTACAAGCGGCAGCTGTGGGCAGTGGCCTTGGGCCCCTGTATCTCTTGGCCCGACTGATTGCCAAGGATGGCACCCCTTGCCTAGCCTATAATGCAGTGAGAAAGTACCCAGCTATTATTGCCCCTCCTTCACTGGATTTATATTATTTCATTATTATGGAACCTCTTGTGTACAACTTTCAAACATCAGGAAAGGGTTGGAGATACACAGCCACTTGTTGTTTGCATTGTGCCCTCTTTATATTTTCCATCACTTTCTGCAGAACAATCCACCGTCGGCTTATACATATAATTTGAAAAAAAAAAAAGTAAAAGGGCTAATTGGACATATAAATGTGAAATAGTTTTGGACTGGAGTTTATCTCAATGACTCTGCTAACTTACCATGTTAAAAATGCTGGAACCTATATCTTCTATAAGCAGCAGTCCTGCCCTGCTTTATGGCTGAGATTCTAGCTACCATTATATCATATATATACTGTATATACAGGTATACTACTCATCTTTTATACTTATTAAATTATCTGTTTTAAGTGTTTCCTTCAGTGTGCAGGGACCGATATGGGCTTTAATGTTGCTCGCTCCTTTGCCAATCTTTTCATGAAAGATTTTGAAAAATGTTATTTAATACCGACCGGAGGGACCAACATTAGTTTCTACAAACGCTACATAGATGATCTTTTGCTGTTGTGGGTTGGCAGTGTGGAAGACTTACAGGTTTTTGGTCAGGCCCTTAATGACTTGGATTACCTGGTTAAGCTCTCTATGACAAATGACTTGACTAAGGTGGACTTTTTGGATGTAATTTATAAGGATATAAGCCTTTGCTCTATTTTATATAAGTAATCCATAGATTGTAATAGCTTAGTACAGCCACATTCCACCCACCCTACACATATGTTTGGGGGATTCCTCTGTTCCCAGTTCCTGAGAGTAATCACAAACATTACAGATATGGAGGAAGCTGAACTACAGCTCTCCCCCCTCGTGGAACAGTTTGCATCTAGGGGCTATACAAAGGAACAGATGGAGGAACAGCTGGCTAGGGCAAAGATACATTTGCAACAGGATTTGTTGCAAAAGAAGGTACAGCATAGTGTTCCAAAACCAGAGTCGACTAAAGAGAAGACTAAATCTGAACGTGTATGGCCACCTTAAGGGCAAAACTTGGCTTGATAGGCCCTTGAAAAATGGCTGTTACAAATATACTGGATGCCAAACTTGTGGGGGGGCATTTTCTGGCAAGAGGTTACTCTGAGTCTTACCAAATTGGAAGTGTAAACTGAATAGTGTCCCCAACAAACACAGTCATCATTAAATAGGACCAAAACCCAGAGAATTAAAAAGTTCCACTTTCTGGTTGGTACTTGAAAGACATCATTAATGATCTGATAACAGATGAATGGCTGGGATCCAGTTACACTTGGGGGGATCCCAGGGGGCAGAGACCCATTAGGATCTGCCTTTCTGTAGTGGGAAGTGGCTACATCACAATTGTTGGCATTTACTTGGCCAGACTTCAAACAATTCATTTTTCTATCCTGTTATGTTCTGTCTTTTATTTGCCACTCATTTAATCACCACTTTAATTACAATCTTATTAGCCAGGTTACGGCATTTGACATATGTAGTCATTTCTCTTTCTTTAGCTGAATACATTGGCCCCTTGTATAAGATTGGCTTGTGCATGGGCGCATAATGCCACACAGGGCGGATAGACTTTGGATAGCTAGACTGCGGATAGACTTTGGATTGACTTTGGATACACTGCAGATAGACTACGGATAGACTTTGGATAGACTGCGGATAGACTATGGATTGACCTTGGATACACTGTGGATAGACTGCGGATAGACTTTGGATTGACTTTGGATACACTGCGGATAGACTGCAGATAGACTTTGGATAGATTTTGGATAGATTTTGGATAGCTAGACTGTGGATAGACTGCAGATAGACTTTGGATAGATTTTGGATAGCTAGACTGTGGATAGACTGTGGATAGACTTTGGATTGACTTTGGATGCACTGCAGATAGACTACGGACAGACTTTGGATAGACTTTGGATAGACTTTGGACAGACTGTGGATAGACTGCGGATAGACTTTGGATAGACTGTGGATAGACTGCGAATAGACTTTGGATAGACTGCGGATAGCCTGCGGATAGACTTTGGATAGACTGCGGATAGACTGTGGATAGACTTTGGATAGACTTTGGACAGACTGTGGATAGACTGCGGATAGACTTTGGATAGACTGTGGATAGACTGCGAATAGACTTTGGATAGACTGCGGATAGCCTGCGGATAGACTTTGGATAGACTTTGGATAGACTGCGGATAGACTTTGGATAGACTGCGGATAGACTGTGGATAGACTTTGGATAGACTTTGGACAGACTGTGGATAGACTGCGGATAGACTTTGGATAGACTGTGGATAGACTGCGAATAGACTTTGGATAGACTGCGGATAGCCTACGGATAGACTTTGGATAGACTGCGAATAGACTTTGGATAGACTGCGGATAGACTTTGGATAGACTGCGGATAGACTGTGGATAGACTTTGGATAGACTGCGAATAGACTTTGGATAGACTGCGGATAGCCTACGGATAGACTTTGGATAGACTGCGAATAGACTTTGGATAGACTGCGGATAGACTTTGGACAGACTGTGGATAGACTGCGGATAGACTTTGGATAGACTGTGGATAGACTGCGAATAGACTTTGGATAGACTGCGGATAGCCTACGGATAGACTTTGGATAGACTGCGAATAGACTTTGGATAGACTGCGGATAGACTTTGGATACACTGTGGATAGACTGTGGATAGACTTTGGATTGACTTTGGATACACTGCGGATAGACAGCAGATAGACTTTGGATAGATTTTGGATAGATTTTGGATAGCTAGACTGTGGATAGACTGTGGATAGACTTTGGATTGACTTTGGATGCACTGCAGATAGACTACGGACAGACTTTGGATAGACTTTGGATAGACTTTGGATAGACTTTGGACAGACTGTGGATAGACTGCGAATAGACTTTGGATAGACTGCGGATAGCCTGCGGATAGACTTTGGATAGACTTTGGATAGACTGCGGATAGACTTTGGATAGACTGCGGATAGCCTACGGATAGACTTTGGATAGACTTTGGATAGACTTTGGATAGACTGCGAATAGACTTTGGATAGACTGCGGATAGACTGCGGATAGACTTTGGATAGACTGCGGATAGCCTACGGATAGACTTTGGATAGACTGCGGATAGCCTGCGAATAGACTTTGGATAGACTTTGGATAGACTTTGGACAGACTGTGGATAGCCTGCGAATAGACTTTGGATAGACTGTGGATAGACTTTGGATAGACTGTGGATGATAGCCTGCGGATAGACTTTGGATAGACTGCGGATAGACTTTGGATAGACTGTGGATGATAGCCTGCAGATAGACTTTGGATAGACTGCGGATAGACTTTGGATAGACTGTGGATGATAGCCTGCGGATAGACTTTGGATAGACTGTGGATGATAGCCTGCGGATAGACTTTGGATAGACTGTGGATAGACTTTGGATAGACGCAGGCCAAGAATCTGCCCCTTCACTTCAAAAATCTGATAGTTGTGCCTGTACCCAGAGCCATTGCGTCAGCCCGGGTGCGGTTACACTGAGTGAGATTTGAAGTGAAATTTCATACTTGAGTAGTTTTGCGCTGAATTCCAACTTGTGTGCCCCAACCTGGGCCAAAGCAATGACTCCGGGTACAGGCACAACAATCAGGTTTTTTATCTTTAGCCTGTGTTGGCCTGGGCAGCTGATTGGAGGAATCTCTGGATCCATGCATGACCTACTGCTAGAGTATAATAAATAGAATTCAGACTTTTAGCAGGTTGGCTTATGGCCATTCCCCACCCCCCAGTACCCTCCTTATTGTAGTGTAACACCCACCCCTGCTTCTGAATCTTCCTTAAAATGTTTATTTTTCCCAAAATGTTTATTTTTCCCAGTGTCTCAGATGATCCAACTGTTGATTTTTTGTCCTGCGGTCAAAAGTTTCCTGTCTAATTTCAGCGGCTGGAATGAACTGGAAGAGCCAGTATCCAGAACAAAGGGAAAGGCAAACCAAATAATGTGTCCCATAATGAATGTGTTTCTGTTTTGTTGGGGACGAGGCCTCGGTTTGCAATGACGACACGGTGATACTTGCGCCTAATTACCTGCCCCTGACTCATCCCTGAGCAGCTGTTAGAGCGCCGGGTCGGGGGGGCTGCATTCCTCAATATCTCTTTGTTGTGCTCACAGGGTGTGGCCAGGGGCAGATGTTAACAAATAATAAGTGACTGCGTATTGCCCCCCCGCCCCGCTCTCCTGCTGTCTTATTGACAGACTGCCTGGAATATTTAATGACATTTTTCAGCTGGGATTTCAGACTATAAAGATGCGCAGGCAGAGACAGGCAGGCATTACGCCATGTTTAACTGTGGCCTGTGTTTCTGGCTTAGTTTAAGGGCAATGGCAGACTAATCGTCCAAAAATGACATTTCCATAGCATTACAATTGCCGCAAGTAGAACTTAGCACTGATCTGGCTTAATCATGGGAAAATGGGAAGGGAGGGATATTTACTGGCAACTATTGTAATGTTATTCAATGGAAAGTTATATTCGGGAGCTCTGTTGTGCACTAACTGCATAGATAGTTAGATTAATACATACATTAATACATAGATTAATAGATAATACATAGATAGATAGATAGATAGATAGATAGATAGATAGACAGATAGATAGATGATAGATAGATAGGTAGATGATAGATAGATTAATAGATTGATTTATAGATGATTGATAGATAGATTAATAGATTAGTAGATGATGGATAGATAGATAGATTAATAGATGATGGATATATAGATAGATAGATAGATAGATAGATTAATAGATCGATAGATGATGGATAGATAGATGGATAGACAGATTAATAGATTAATAAATGATGGCTAGATAGATTAATAGATTAATAGATGATGGATAGATAGATAGATAAATAGATAATTGATGATGATAGATGATAGATAGATAGATAGATGATAGATAGATAGATGATAGATAGATAGATTAATAGATGATAGATAGATAGATAGATAGATAGATAGATAGATAGATAACTAGATAATTGATGATGATAGATGATAGATAGATAGATGATAGATAGATAGATTAATAGATGATAGATAGATAGATAGATAAATGAAGATTGATAGATAGATAGATAGATAGATAGATAGATAGATAGATCGTTAGATAAATAGATGATAGATAGATAGTTAGATAAATAGATGATAGATAGATAGATAGATAAATAGATGATAGATAGATAGATGTCATTCTACACCTCAGCTAATTGCAGAGGGATTATAACACAATAGTAGGGTTATGGTGGAGATAAGGATGGTTGTGTACAGACAGCTTAAGACAATGGCGTTTTAGGAAGGGATTTAAGAGTGAGCTACACGATACAGTAACTGTACATAATTACATAGTAGTGGAGGTTGAAAGAAGACATATGTCTATGAATATTACATTCAAGCAAATCCAATTTCCAGAGGAAAAAAGAATAAAATGGAATTGTGCCAGACATTTACAGGACTCCTGCAATGGTGCGATGGTTATGGAGAGCGTTAGGGAAACATATGAACAGGTGTAGCCTCCCTATGGGGAATGCAGTGTAAATCCTGGCTTCCCTTCCCTCCTTAGCAGCTCGGCTTCAGCTTCAATTTTATTCCTGAAGGAGACAGATATTTAACGCAACCTCGTTGTTACATTTAAGTCCTTGGTAATTAATGTCTAGTTGATGTGGAATGGCAGGAATTTGTCTGAGCAGTGACTTTGCGCAAAGGGGCAAATCCTACCGGCGGGCTAATTATGCCACTATCTGTGTGGCCGCTCACGTAGGCTGCCTGCGCACTCATAATCCATTGATAAAATGCGCCCGGCGCCTCGGGAAGGCATGCAGCGGCATTAATGCGCCGGCTCCATCCTTCTATGGCATTGAGTTATGAGATGCCAGGATTTGCCCGCTAACGGCTCAGTAATCATTTTATATTATTGAGATGACTTCATTTAAAGTGCCACTGGGGCTCATTCACAAACTGGACACAGCAGCCTGACATTGGTGCAATTGGGTGCAAGATGCATGGTGTGCAGCGCAGTTTAAAGCTAATGACCCCCTCATACCTGACTTCATATTGTGAGCCGCTAAACTGAAACCTGGGATTGGATTTAATTGTCACCCCCCCCCCCATTATTGCTCTTTAACAATGGAAGTAACCTATTCCAGGGCACAGGGATTTGGCCTGACCCCTGAGGGTTGTAATACAATCGGGAGCACTATAGGCAGAGCAGCAGCCTTCAGAACAGAAATCAAAGGGCAAGCAAAGAGCCAGATAAATTACAACTGTTATAAAGAAATCACCTTTTCACCTTGGCTCTTCTGTTCCTTTCAGTTTACAGTCATAATTCAACGTGGGCCCAGCAACATTTGTCATTAATAAACTCACTTGCATAAACATGGCCGAAGGATTAGCAAGTCACATGGGCAGAAATGTCAACCCCCCCCCCCCACCCGTGTGTTTAACCATTCACTGCCTGCCCGGGGAGGGGGGTAGTTAAATTCCTAATTTTTAAAACCAACTGGTTTATATGATCTTTCATCTTCAGCATTTTCCATTGGTCTTCATTGTTTATCTGATGTAGTCAATAGAGTCATTGGGTGAATATATAACGGAATAGACAGGCAGGGCTTCATGGAAAGTGGGCAGCGTTTTAGTCAGATCATGGGTGTATTTGGGCGTAACTGGGAAGGGTCCAGGGTGCAACCCGTGTATCCTTTATCCTGCCTTTCCCTTACGCAGTGCTCCTTTTCTCCTCCCCATAAAGTTAGTCCCAGTAGACATTTCCTTAAAAAATTTAACAGCCTGCAGACCTCTATGGCTTCTGAACCCCCAGTAGTAAATCTGTTCATGCCCATTACTCCCTGACTCCCCTATAGCTGTTTGTGGCACATTAACTTTCTTAAACCCCTGAAATGAGAGCAGAGCAGGCAGTAACCCTTCCAACACTTTCCCCTGTCTCTGCCCCTATATATTAGGTACCTATCTAGTGCTACCAACCCCTATTTCTGTAGGGAAATGAGAGCAGAGCAGGCAGTAACCCTTCCAACACTTTCCCCTGTCTCTGCCCCTATATATTAGGTACCTATCTAATGCTACCAACCCCTATTTCTGTAGGGAAATGAGAGCAGAGCAGGCAGTAACCCTTCCAACACTTTCCCCTGTCTCTGCCCCTATATATTAGGTACCTATCTAATGCTACCAACCCCTATTTCTGTAGGGAAATGAGAGCAGAGCAGGCAGTAACCCTTCCAACACTTTCCCCTGTCTCTGCCCCTATATATTAGGTACCTATCTAGTGCTACCAACCCCTATTTCTGTAGGGAAATGAGAGCAGAGCAGGCAGTAACCCTTCCAACACTTTCCCCTGTCTCTGCCCCTATATATTAGGTACCTATCTAGTGCTACCAACCCCTATTTCTGTAGGGAAATGAGAGCAGAGCAGGCAGTGACCCTTCCATTCCCCTACATTCCACCATTCCCCTGCGTTGCCTTCCCACTATCTTCCACTGTTCCAACTAATAATGAATTTGTACTACAACTACATTTAATTAGATATAAGCAATAATTATTTACACACAGTTAACACCCAGCTAATTGCTGGTTTCCACTTTTCTCCCTATCGGCTGATGATACAGAGAGAGACATTTCTATGTATTTTCATTATTCCTAATAATAAGTTAGTTAAACAGAGAGATGCTGAGATAGCAGATGCTGATTTGTGTTTATAGTAGAACTATACTGAGCACAGACCCTTCAAGGGGGTCATAAAGGGCGGAATCCCGGTTGCAGATAAACAGCAGTTTTGCAACGACTTCTGCATAGTGTGACTGCACCGGGGCTGACGCAGGCACAACAATCAGAATTTTGGAAGTGTAGGGACCAGGATGGAAGGTTCTACATTCACAGACAATTTATGTTCTAGAGTTTTCAGTCCCCTTGGCTCATAAACCATTTTATAGAATGCGGAAATAAGGTGATAGTCCAAAGAAAGGTTGCCATCTGGCTGGTAAAAATTTTGCTTGATGCCAATATAGGGGGATAAACAAAGTGCAGTTTTTCCCAGAAAAAGTGACAGCCCTAGTCCCAGGTTGTCCTACGTCATCTTCAAGCAAAGCTAATTTATTGCAGGACACTTTGCCTTTTGCCAAACCAGCCGTCCTCCAGCATTCCTAAACCTTGTGATCTAATTCTTAGCACATCATAAAATGTATTCACCTTTGGTTTTAACTAGAGGAGAATGGTTTAACCCCTCACTCCATGGGCTTTCAAGGGACACCCAACCCAAACATTCCTTTCTGAATTGTGCTTAGTACAGGGGAATACCTATGCTGCCATAGTTTTATGGTATCTCTCTGTACAGGCTATGGGCAAACTTAGGGGGCTGTTCCTGCTGAATTGTGCTTAGTACAGGGGAATACCTATGCTGCCATAGTTTTATGGTATCTCTCTGTACAGGCTATGGGCAAACTTAGGGGGCTGTTCCTGCTGAATTGTGCTTAGTACAGGGGAATACCTATGCTGCCATAGTTTTATGGTATCTATCTGTACAGGCTATGAGCAAACTTAGGGGGCTGTTCCTGCTGAATTGTGCTTAGTACAGGGGAATACCTATGCTGCCATAGTTTTATGGTATCTCTCTGTACAGGCTATGGGCAAACTTAGGGGGCTGTTCCTGCTGAATTGTGCTTAGTACAGGGGAATCCCTATGCTGCCATAGTTTTATGGTATCTATCTGTACAGGCTATGAGCAAACTTAGGGGGCTGTTCCTGCTGAATTGTGCTTAGTACAGGGGAATCCCTATGCTGCCATAGTTTTATGGTATCTATCTGTACAGGCTATGAGCAAACTTAGGGGGCTGTTCCTGCTGAATTGTGCTTAGTACAGGGGAATACCTATGCTGCCATAGTTTTATGGTATCTCTCTGTACAGGCTATGGGCAAACTTAGGGGGCTGTTCCTGCTGAATTGTGCTTAGTACAGGGGAATCCCTATGCTGCCATAGTTTTATGGTATCTATCTGTACAGGCTATGAGCAAACTTAGGGGGCTGTTCCTGCTGAATTGTGCTTAGTACAGGGGAATACCTATGCTGCCATAGTTTTATGGTATCTCTCTGTACAGGCTATGGGCAAACTTAGGGGGCTGTTCCTGCTGAATTGTGCTTAGTACAGGGGAATCCCTATGCTGCCATAGTTTTATGGTATCTATCTGTACAGGCTATGAGCAAACTTAGGGGGCTGTTCCTGCTGAATTGTGCTTAGTACAGGGGAATACCTATGCTGCCATAGTTTTATGGTATCTCTCTGTACAGGCTATGGGCAAACTTAGGGGGCTGTTCCTGCTGAATTGTGCTTAGTACAGGGGAATACCTATGCTGCCATAGTTTTATGGTATCTATCTGTACAGGCTATGAGCAAACTTAGGGGGCTGTTCCTGCTGAATTGTGCTTAGTACAGGGGAATACCTATGCTGCCATAGTTTTATGGTATCTCTCTGTACAGGCTATGGGCAAACTTAGGGGGCTGTTCCTGCTGAATTGTGCTTAGTACAGGGGAATCCCTATGCTGCCATAGTTTTATGGTATCTATCTGTACAGGCTATGAGCAAACTTAGGGGGCTGTTCCTGCTGAATTGTGCTTAGTACAGGGGAATACCTATGCTGCCATAGTTTTATGGTATCTATCTGTACAGGCTATGAGCAAACTTAGGGGGCTGTTCCTGCTGAATTGTGCTTAGTACAGGGGAATACCTATGCTGCCATAGTTTTATGGTATCTCTCTGTACAGGCTATGGGCAAACTTAGGGGGCTGTTCCTGCTGAATTGTGCTTAGTACAGGGGAATACCTATGCTGCCATAGTTTTATGGTATCTCTCTGTACAGGCTATGGGCAAACTTAGGGGGCTGTTCCTGCTGAATTGTGCTTAGTACAGGGGAATACCTATGCTGCCATAGTTTTATGGTATCTATCTGTACAGGCTATGAGCAAACTTAGGGGGCTGTTCCTGCTGAATTGTGCTTAGTACAGGGGAATACCTATGCTGCCATAGTTTTATGGTATCTCTCTGTACAGGCTATGGGCAAACTTAGGGGGCTGTTCCTGCTGAATTGTGCTTAGTACAGGGGAATCCCTATGCTGCCATAGTTTTATGGTATCTATCTGTACAGGCTATGAGCAAACTTAGGGGGCTGTTCCTGCTGAATTGTGCTTAGTACAGGGGAATACCTATGCTGCCATAGTTTTATGGTATCTCTCTGTACAGGCTATGGGCAAACTTAGGGGGCTGTTCCTACTGAATTGTGCTTAGTACAGGGGAATACCTATGCTGCCATAGTTTTATGGTATCTCTCTGTACAGGCTATGGGCAAACTTAGGGGGCTGTTCCTGCTGAATTGTGCTTAGTACAGGGGAATACCTATGCTGCCATAGTTTTATGGTATCTCTCTGTACAGGCTATGGGCAAACTTAGGGGGCTGTTCCTGCTGAATTGTGCTTAGTACAGGGGAATCCCTATGCTGCCATAGTTTTATGGTATCTCTCTGCGGAATATGTTGGCATTTTATAAATAAATGTTAATAATAATAATAATCCAGAGAAAGTCTACTCATGTAGGGCAAGAACATACCACCTCCACATAGATAGTGCCCTGACTGGAATCAAACCCAGGGCCCAGCTCAGTATGGCAAGGCAGCAATGCTTACCACAGCACTTACAACATTATGGAGTCTTTTTATTGTATGAATTATTATTAAGTTATTTATTATCTAAATAGGGTTGATAACAAGACTATTTCGACTGATGTCTGTTGTTGTTGTTGCAGCAATGTCATCTTTCAAGGATTTTAGCAGCGAGTATTCTCTGTTCTTAGCTTTCACTTCATGGCCCACCTAGTGGCAGAATCTAATAATAAATACTATTTGTATATCGGAACAGGGTGAATTAGAACATATAAATAAACAAAAGTAACTCTGCACAGAATAGAGGGAAAAATAAGCAGCGTTAGAAAGAAAAAAACAAACAGATGTGATAGTTTCCCTTTAAAATGACGAAGGGCTGGTGTTGCTAATGTTTGTGTCACAATAACTTCCTCTATGAATAATAGCTTTCAGCCAATAGGATTGCTATAAACAACTGAAATGTGTCCTAATCCAAACAACATCCCTATCATTCCAAAGAACAGGCTAAATGTGGACATATTTATCTATAGCCCGGGGCTACCTAAAATGTTTCAAGATGAAGCCTACAAGCCAGCATAATACAACACTTTGAAACAGGGCAAGTGAGCGTCTGGGTGGCAACTGGATATTCTATAAGCAAACATTAACTCAGAGGCACACAATGCTCAAGGAATTCATCTGTCACGGGCCTGTCGGTTTAAGGCATTAGGGCTCATAGTTCATTGTAACCCTCGGAACACTGGATGAGCATGAAACAATGTAGCATCTCAGTGAGACTAATGACGACGCGCAAGCTCATTAGTGGTTACTAACAGTATTTATTAACAGTCCATATAACCATTCCATGTTTTGGTCACATGGTTTAGCTTCCATGGGGGGTACAAGGGGTGCGTGGTCAGTAGTGATCATAACAGGATCTCCTTAGGCCACGCTTAACATGAAGACATCTCGTATTTCCTAAAATTCCAGGACACACCTCCCTAACCAGAACCCACCCCCTTTACAACAAAAGATGACTTCAATATAAATTGCTGATTTGTCCTTAGCTTTTTAAAGATCCATGAATGGGAACTATGCCACAAGGAGCTGGACTTGGGGCTTGGCTGCAGTAACTACCTAGGAGAACCTCAGTTGGGTTGGAAGCCTATTAGGGCTTCTCTTATAGTTAGTAAATTATACTTCTCTAAATTCTTGATTTTAAAACTAGGATTTTTTTCATCTACCATGAAGCCTGTTCCTTCAAATAACTACAGTGCACTCATAAACCCCAACCAATTTGTCCATATCCTTTTAAAGTTCATGCCAGAAGAAGTACTTGGGTCTTGGCTTAGGTGGTAGACTTGGAGAAGCACCATTGGGATTGCAGCCTGTGGCTACTGTCTGTTGAGGTTCCCAAAACCATTTGACAGCCCTCACAAGTGTGACTTTACCTGGAGAAGATATAGAACAGTCATTCACCACCAGTGGCTGATGAACCAGTTTGTCCGGACTCCAGGGTCTGTGCCAGGAGATGGATTTGGGGCTTGGCTGCAGTTGTAGCCTAGAAGAACAGTTGGGTTGGTAGCCTGTTGCTACTATTAGGCATTCTCTTGTGGCCTGAGGCAGCAAACCCCATGCCACCCCTTCTCTCTCATTAAAAAATGAAAATTCTGCTCTGAAAGTCACCAAAGGTGGCTTTTTGCTGCCCCTGGAAACTGGATGCTCACTGCCACCTGGAGCAGCAGCAGCCCTGGTGATACTTCCCTGAATATTTTTTTTGAAAACCAGGATGTTGTTTGGACACATCTCCAATTTACCAAATACCCTCCCCCCATATCACAATGTATGACTGTAACACACTCCAAAACCCTGCTCAAATTGCCCAATGTCAATGCCAGATGAAGCAGGATTTGGGGCATGGCTGCAGTAGTAAACTAGGAGAATTAAAGCTGGGTTGGCAGCCTGAGGCCACCGTAGAGGGTTTCCAAAGGCAAAAAGAGACAATTTACTTAACAAGGCTGATGTTTTAGAGTAGTGATTCATAACCAGTGGCTTTTGTTCACCCCCTTTGTTGTTGCCCCCAAAGGCTTCAAAGTAGCGGCTGCCGTGGGTTGTAGAAATAAACAGCCAATCACAGCCTTTGAAAGCCACCAGGACAACTATGTTGCTCCTCTACCATGATGCCTGGACCCTGGACCTTCATATTCATACTATGCCGGATGAACAAAACAATTAGTTATACTCAGTTGAATTATTTTCACATGTAAAATGTTACTCTGGAACTTCTAGTCATGACATCCCTACCAAGCATTTGGGGTTACAACAGAAATCCACTTGTGTTTATGGGGTCTTCCCTTTTATGTTTAAAAGTCCCAAGATAGGATGAATTTGTTGAACCTATGGAACGCTCGCTGTCCTTCCTTGTTTCCCCCAAGTAACATGTTACTATGCAGATAATTCTATAGGATACAGATACACAATAAAACGAGCGCAAGGATCTAAAGAAGAACCAGGAGATATTCTAAGATCCAGTCAGTTGGATCACAGGCTACAGGAGTGTATCACTTCTTTAGTGGCTGAGTGAGTTAAAGAACAAAGTAACTTAATCTGTGGGAAGAAGCCTGTTGCCTTATTCTTCCTCCCCCCCAAAAAATAAAAGGACTGTTCTTTAACTCATTGCTTCATTACATGGGGCCTTTTTCATAACACAGAGCAGAAAAAAAAATGTTCAATTTGTTCTTAAGGAAATCTATTTCTTGTCATAAAACCTTTTTAAGCCATCTGGTCACATTGAAAGAAGCTCATAAAAAGCCCCCTTTCCTCCTCCTCTTCTCCCCCATAAAAGGCTAAAGGTCATTTTCCACTTTGGGTCAAGGGGCCTGGAACGGGGTTTCTGGTGCCTGCTTGGACTTTACTGAAAAACTTGTCAGAAGGGATTATTGACAAATTATTGAGCATTCCATCTGAAACAAGCCCTGTTGTGTAGAAATAATAAAAGAAGTGGTGGTGATGGTGGTGGTGGTGGGGGGGGGGGGGGTTGTTAGTAACCTGGCTAACTTGTTAAACTTCTACTTGTAAGTTGAGGTCACAGGAACTTTAACCCTTTAACTTAAGGTGCCCATACACTATAAGATCTGCTCGCAAGATCTGCTAGCAAGTAACTTAAAAAAAAAAATAATCTGATCGTTTGGCCCTGGGGCCAAACGATCGGATTACATTTGTGGTTATGGAGCAGTCGGTTCGGGGACCGCATCAACGAGCCGATGCGGTCCCCGATCCAACTGGATTTTCTAACCTGGCCGATCGAGATCTGGGCAATTTCAGGCCAGATATCGGTTGGCCAGGCCGCTCTGTTCTGCCCCTACACGGGCCGATTAGCTGCCGAATCGGTCCAAGGGACCCATATCGCCAGCTATAGTCGGCCCGTGTATGGGGACCTTTAGTCTTCACTCTCAGTTTTGCATTTTGTACTGTAGGAGTTGAGGTGTATTCTAGTTACTTACCTCTTCCCAAAGCTGAATGAGGATATGGGGGGCTTTACTGAGTCAGAACTGTTGGCAGATACAGTAGGGACGGTCAATAAATAGCAGCGCAGGTTCATGAGTAAGATATACGCACTACTTCTTCATCTCTTTACCATATGGCAACTGGCTAGCTCTAGAACCCTTCAGCTCATGGGCCAAAAGGACAGAGATCATCCAAAGGGGCCCCACATGGAATGGTTGCCTTTCTATGGTTCCAAACATTCATGCAAAGAGCATGAGCAACTGAAACATCAGGAAGAGAAGAGCAGCGGTGGCTCCCCATCTGCCTATAAACCATAAACTGCCCAACATGGGGCATCAGCAGCTGAAATCCTCAATCCTGCCTAAATCCTGAGCTGATTGATATCCATAGTACATGGTTCTATGTATATATATATATATATATATGGTAATTTACTTATATGGCAATTTGCAAGAGCACTGTGGGGTGCAAAGGGGGAAAGTACATGCACCCCCCTCCCGAAAACAAGGGCTGTGACCTGCACAGAACCAATTTTTGAGTTCCGGACTCGCGGCCAGCAACCCAGAACTTGGACTCGCAACCAGCATTTTTACTCACTGTGACCTACCTGACCCTTATGCCTTTTCCTCAACGCGACCTGCTGACCACCATTAAACAGGAAGTGCTGTTGCTGCAAATCAAAAATGGCATCATCAGAAGTGGGTGGGGGGAAGGAAAAATGTAAAAGGAGTAAAATATAGATAATATACTGTAGGTAATATAATATAAGATAAGAAATATGAATAAGACCTGCAACCCATGACCCACATCAAAACCCGCATCTGAAAATCCTACCCGCAGGGTACCTGCTTTTCCTGTAGGTAACCATGGTTATAATAAAAAATTACATATTGAATCCCTTTGTTATTTGTGTCTCATACAAGGATGGTTGTAGTTCCAGCCATAAAGTAAGACAGGACTGCTGATTCTTACCAGAAAGGAAACAGAAATATTCCCAAGGTAATATGTGTGTCTGTGGATGTAAATGAGCCCTACAATTAAGGGTATACAGGTATGGGACCTATAATCCAGAATGCTCGGGACCTGAGGTTTTCTGGATAAAAGATCTTTCTGTAATTTGGATCTCCATACCTTAAATCTACTAAAAATCTTTTAAATATTAAATAGACACAATAGGCTTGTTTTGCCCCCAATAAGGGGTAATTATATCTTAGTTGGGATCAAGTACAGGTACTGTTTTTTTATTACAGAGAAAAGGGAATCATTTAACCATTAAATAAACCCAATAGGGCTGTTCTGCCCCCAATAAGGGGTAATTATATCTTAGTTGGGATCAAGTACAGGTACTGTTTTATTATTACAGAGAAAAGGGAATCATTTAACCATTAAATAAACCCAATAGGGCTGTTCTGCCCCCAATAAGGGGTAATTATATCTTAGTTGGGATCAAGTACAGGTACTGTTTTATTATTACAGAGAAAAGGGAATCATTTAACCATTAAATAAACCCAATAGGGCTGTTCTGCCCCCAATAAGGGGTAATTATATCTTAGTTGGGATCAAGTACAGGTACTGTTTTATTATTACAGAGAAAATGGAATCATTTAACCATTAAATAAACCCAATAGGGCTGTTCTGCCCCCAATAAGGGGTAATTATATCTTAGTTGGGATCAAGTACAGCTACTGTTTTATTATTACAGGGAAAAAGGGAATCATTTAACCATTAAATAAACCCAATAGGGCTGTTCTGCCCCAATAAGGGGTAATTATATCTTAGTTGGGATCAAGTACAGGTACTGTTTTATTATTACAGAGAAAAAGGCAATCATTTTAAAAAATTAGAATTATTTGCTTATAATGGAGTCTATGGGACATGGCCTTTCCGTAATTCGGAACTTTCTGGATAATGGGTTTCCGGATAAGGGATCCCATACCTGTATTTATATATAAAGGAACACAAGAGCCTGTGCCTAGGGTGGCAGCCTTAGGGGGGGGTGGCCCTCGGGTGCCTATAATATAAAAAAAAAATCCTCCCTGTTTTTCTTCACTTCTGGTGCATCAACAATGGCGGCTTCCAAGTCACTGGACCAAGTCCAGCTGTGTGCGGCTAAGGGTTAAGGGTACAGTGGAATTAGCAGCAAGTGTCACTTTCAGGGTTCCCTAGTGTCCCTCGTGCCGGATTCCTTTGCTCTGTGCCATATTAACACGCAGCTCATGTACAGATGAAAGGAGAATCCGTTTCAATAACCGTCTCTTCTTACAATATTTCTGAAATTTGCCTTTTGAAATAAATCCTGCCCTATTCTCTTTCCTTCTGCCCAGCACACAATGGGCCCTGTGAGCTTTGCCCAGCAGTCACGGAGGTGATGATAAATCATGTTTAACACCTCGGGTACACTCCATAGATAATACACTGGGAAGCAAGTTTCACCTGTTTGATGGATTTGCCTTTTGAAGCTGCCATGACATCAAACCCCGCGATTATTATGGAGTCGGTTTTTCTTCAAAGCGGTAACAGTAGGAATGAGCCACGGACAGTGATTTATGTCATATGGGGCCAAAACAAACCATAACACTATACAGAGAAATTTAATTTACAAATACTGTAAAAGTATATTCAATGCATATGGTGAAGTTGCTTAGAATGAAATTTTCTTGGCTTGGGCGGAGTTCCCCTTTAATTATTATAATCATCTTTTATTCCAGTTAAGTGTCTATGGGGGTTATGTAATAAAAGGCACCTGTTTAAAAGCAAAAATCTTATTGGGTGCTGTGGGTTACTGCTCCTGGGCAAACTTAGTACCTTTTATTATATATGGAGGTATGAGCTCTGGAGGGTAATTTATGAATGCAGAGTGTAGTTATCAGACCCAAATAGCCAAAGTTTTTTTCCCACAATTCAGTGTTTTTGCCAAGAATCCAAGTGTAATTGTGGCTGCCAGGCCCGGATTTGTGGAAAGGCCCGGGCCTAGGGCGGCAAAAATTGGGGGGTGGCATGCCGCCCCGCCGCACCAAAATATTAAAGTTTATTGCGCATACGGAGCAATGGGGACCTCTCCCCCACTGCTCCGTATGCGATTGAAAAGGGCCGCGCATGCGCAATCGCGAGTTTGCGCATGCGCGGGGGGAGGTTCGCCATTCGCGCATGCGCAGGGGGGTGCGACAGAGAGGGGGCAGCCTCGGGGCTCCCGGCCAACAAATCTGGCCCTGGTAGCTGCATGCTGAGCTGAACCCAATACGTCAAAATGCTATTGCGTGTGTGCGTCTTGGCAAACCGGGCGCTATTAACCTGTCGATGGAAAAGAAAGCAGGAAGCGTCCCTCTATGGCATGTAGGATATATTGGGAATAACTACTTAAAGCTGCCCAGATGTTAAAGATCTGCTTGTTTGGCGTCATCTCCCAATTGTAGGATCTTTCCCAATTTTTGCCCCCCGCGAAATGGGTCAGTGTAGGTTAATCCTATTACTGTCTCTGGCCTAACAATTGCTTCATACTGAGGGCACCCATCAGGCAAGGGCTGCATACACATTCCCAATGAAGACAAACTAGGTGGGGGCCTTGGGATGTCCATGCCACCTACCCATCACCCCCCGTTGTGTGTAGCACGTCATATAAAGTTAGTTAGGAGTAACCCTGGGGGCCTTGGGGTGCAAGCAGTATATTCCATTAACTCACGCACAAAAAAATATACTTTGAACCTTTGCGCTTACCCCATTTATTATAAAATATATGTTGGTCCTCCCCCCCCCCCCACCCAGTGCAATTCAGCCAAATGTGTATAGTGCCCCTAATTAAGACCAGGGCTTAAGATAGCCATACTGGCTAAACATGGTTGCCAGATTAATGGGTCTTTGCCTATATTCACCAACCAGGAGCAGGCCCAGATGAAGCCTACTAAGTAAGGGGACCCTAGGAGGTGGTAGTCAGAGAGGCAGGGAGAAAGCCATTGTAGGTTCTACTGTCTCCAGGGTTGCCTTTGGTGGGTGCTCTTTCTGAGATACAATAGTGGTGCGGCCTCCATTGAGTGGGTGCAGCTTGGGTGGTACATGGGCATGTTGTAGGTCTTATAGGGCCTGGCTGGGTGGGTTGTAGGCATGGCATAGTGTAGCTTGGCAGTTTTAATCAGTTTAATACTTAGCTAGCACGGCCCCACTGTCCAGACAATCACTATAACTGCATGAAACGCTCGTCTGTGTGCGTCCCTACAGAATTAGATGGTACACTCCACGGTTTCTGTTCCATACAAAGAATAACAATGTGCAATCAAAGTGCTGCGTTTCTTTAATGTATTTTATTCATTATTTTGAATCTAAATTTTAACTGATTTTAATTTTTATATCCCCCCCCCCCATACAATAGAAGCCAGATACAGTTCTTCCAGGGTTTTGTTTTGACTCTGAGACGACGCTTGACTCAATAGGCGACCCTACAGAAAAGAAATCTTCATAGATATGAAACATTTGCATAGAAATAGGGGCCCTTAACATAACAGTGGATGGCACTCTCGCTGCCTGCGACTCTGGGAAGGAGCTCATGAATCTGCTTCATGCCTTGCTGAGCGCACAAAATAGAAGGGAGAATGAATGATTCCTGTAGGCGAGTGTCATATTTCTGGGGGAGATGAAGTTTGGCCGTAATGTGGAAACGGCACATCCTCAGATAAAGGCACAAGTCTGTACGGCCCATTACACTCTGGAAGGGAAAAGGGGTTTTGCCAATTAATGTCTGGCCGGACAGAATGAAAGTGAATGAGAGAGTTGGGATTTTGGTTATAGCTGAGCAGAAAGGTAATCCTCTGTGAACGCCATTATTGTGGAAGAGCACGGAAAGGGCGTAGGAGTGGGGGAACGGTTGACCAACTGTCTGTAACAGGTGCCCTGTACCCAGTCTGATGGGAAGTGGGGTGGGAGAAATGCAGCCATGCTTTAACCCTATGTGTGTATCAGAAGCAGAATCTGTGGATTATTTCCCCTTTCAATTTGTCACCGTCACTTGCTTGGCTTGGAGTTTCAGTCTTGCCTACAATGCCATTATCTCAGGGTGGCTGGCCACATCCTTACCAACCCACACTGGCCCTGTTCAGCAGCAGGGTCATGTCTGGCAGCAATGGAGCCTTGGGTTGACATAAGTAGCTAAATATTCTAGAAGTAGTATTAGCAGGGACAACCCACCCAGTTTGCTAATAGTCTGTACAAAGAGATATAACAAAATTAGGCTAGCATTTCCCTGTACCATTTTCCCTGCCTCCTAAGTTTGCTCATAGCCTGTACGGAGAGATACCATAAAACTATGGCAGCATAGGTATTCCTCTGTACTAAGCACAATTCAGCAGGAACAGCCCCCTAAGTTTGCTTATAGCCTGTACAGGGGTTGGTAGCACTAGATAGGTACCTAATATATAGGGACAGAGACAGGGGAAAGTGTTGGAAGGGTTACTGCCTGCTCTGCTCTCATTTCCCTACAGAAATAGGGGTTGGTAGCACTAGGTAGGTACCTAATATATAGGGGCAGAGACAGGGGAAAGTGTTGGAAGGGTTACTGCCTGCTCTGCTCTCATTTCCCTACAGAAATAGGGGTTGGTAGCACTAGATAGGTACCTAATATATAGGGACAGAGACAGGGGAAAGTGTTGGAAGGGTTACTGCCTGCCCTGCTCTCATTTCCCTACAGAAATAGGGGTTGGTAGCACTAGATAGGTACCTAATATATAGGGGCAGAGACAGGGGAAAGTGTTGGAAGGGTTACTGCCTGCTCTGCTCTCATTTCCCTACAGAAATAGGGGTTGGTAGCACTAGATAGGTACCTAATATATAGGGACAGAGACAGGGGAAAGTGTTGGAAGGGTTACTGCCTGCCCTGCTCTCATTTCCCTACAGAAATAGGGGTTGGTAGCACTAGGTAGGTACCTAATATATAGGGACAGAGACAGGGGAAAGTGTTGGAAGGGTTACTGCCTGCCCTGCTCTCATTTCCCTACAGAAATAGGGGTTGGTAGCACTAGATAGGTACCTAATATATAGAGTACAGGTATCTATCTATCTATCTATCTATCTATCTATCTATCAGCTATCTAACTATGATGCTTAATAGAGAGATGACTACATTAGGACAGTCAGACACACATACACAATAAGCAGTTGAAGGCCCAGTATATCTCTTACAAAAGACTTACAGATTCCAGCACAATGATGTGATTGGTTGCCATTGTTTAGATATCCTCTCTCTTTATGTTTCTATAACAATGTCAGAGAGACCTCCAACCTTGTGAGTTTTTGTGTGCTTAAACACTGATGACCTCTGAGTTTTGCATATATATGTAACGTTACTCTGCAGAAGCCAATATCCTGTTATATGGGTGATTTGCAATCTTTGTATCAGCCGCTATTAAGGCTCATACTCTGCTTCCTCCTATTAAGAAAGTGTTAGTCAGATTACAGGAAAAGAGATGCCCTTTCAGCTCATTTTTGAATGACAATAGAAACATTGTGACTTTGTCTCTCCCCACCGGTTGGAAACACATGCAGCCTAATGCCTTGCGTTTTAGCCCCGAGGGGCGCAGCTGAAAATCTATTCTAAACCACAGTCATGTGTCAGGCTGCAATATAAAGTGTATGACAAAACCCCACCGTTTAATTAACTGCCAGGAAATCTAGCTCAGTGATCTTATAGCGTCTTAACAGTTGAAAGCCCTGTTGTACAGGACATAAAGGTACCAGCTAACTTATATTCATCCCAAACCACTTCATAGAGTTGCTTTACAGGTCATGCCTTCCAAATTAAATAACAGAAGAGATGAGATCGCTATTAACTGCCTGTGTGTTTGATTATGCTTTAGATAAGGAAATACCTAGATATTATAGAAAAATATTAAACAAAAAAAACCAAATATATATATATATATATGACGACGGCCCCAGGTGGATCGAAACGCGTTGATATCAATGGCACAATGATTGAATAAAAAATATATTGAATTTGTTCATGTTAAATGCTGTGAGTGCTTTGCTTTTGTTTGCTATATATATATATATATGTATATGTATGTATATCTTTATTTATAAAGCGCTACTTATGTACTCGGCACTATACTGTAGAATAGATTAATACAAACAGGGGGTTATAACAAGAATAATAGATAAATATAGTATAAGTATAACAATAAATACAAATAATAACAAGGTACAGTTGCAATGAGTTAAGAGTCAAAGAGACAGGAGGATGGAGGTTCCTGCCCCGTAGAGCTTACAATCTAGATGATTATATATAGAATATATATATGTGGTTTGTCCCTGAGGAAGTGTACAGTCAGTACTCGAAACGTTGGATTTTTTTGAATAAACTTTTTCACTTTATTGCTAAGTCCCTGTGTGTGCAGCTCTCTGTCCATATATATACAGTATATATATATATATATATTTCCCCTAGGTAAATTGTTGAAATAGAGCCAATAAGATATAGGTCATATTGAAACTATATATATATATTTCACGACTGGCACACCCTGTAAAATTATTTATAATAAGTTTATATAATATATAATAAGTTTATCGCAAATATATATATATATATATATATATATATATAATATACATATTATTATTATTTTTTGTTTAAATGCATCTCAAATGTATCTTAGGATACATTGATTTTTTTTAGTGCAATGATACATTTTTAATCAATATATTATTATTGTTGCCTTTAATAAAAAAAAATTGAATTTCTATATCAATTTTTTTTTTTAGAAATGAAAAATCTTTTTTTTTAAAGCTCCAATGCATTTTATTATATATCTATCTACTCTTTATATATTTTTTGTCCTTTGCTTATGAACTTTGTTTGACATAGGGCAGGAATAAGATATTTTTGGAATACAATACTATGTATATTATTACATATTAATATAGGGAATATATATATAACTTAATGCCACCATTTAATTATTGTTGCATTTAAAAAAAATTATTGGAACTTTTATAAGTAAAAGAAAAGCTGAATACATGTTAAACCCCCAAAATCTAATCAAAATGGAGCTGAGTTGCCTCGCAGGGACCTACACAAGATTTATTGTTCAGTGTCTTCTCATGAATAACTGTTGGAGTGACTGTTTTCTATTTATTGCTAATTACTGTTAATTATTGAAACGTGTTAATCCCACAAGGATCTAGCTGGAGGTAGAACTCCTGTGAAGTTACATTTTCTTCTATAGAATCTCATTATCCTGCAGTTTTCTAACATATTCGCCTTTGACAAAAGAATTTGCTTCCAACAAAAGAAGGAAACAATGCTGACAGGGATATGGGCGATCTTTATTTTTCATTGGCTGCAGAGAGCGAAAATATATTGTCTTTCATTGATATTCGTGGTCGGCAACATTTATCTTTTTATAATAGTGGTGTAATAAGTAAAAAAAACTTATTTTTTTCCATTAAAGGGGAACTCTACCCAAAACCATTGCATAATGGAAGAAAATATAATTCAAAACAACTTTGTTTTCAATGGTTTTCAAGTTATTTCTGAATGCAATTGCTATTGATTGTTTATCCCTTTCCTCTTCTCCAGTTCTGACTCTTGAAAGAATGCAGCCAAAGCCAGTTCTCCTCCAGGTCAGCCACATGTTTCAGGAGTCAGAGCCAGCAGTGCACTTCCAACAATAACAATTTACAAATAACTTTAGAACTGCTTATAATTCTATATATTGTAACGTTCCTGTGAAATCAAATGTTTTCATTGTGCATAGGTAAAATGTTTTCAGCGTAACAAATGAAATCTGATTGTAGAATAACGTCTGGTTGGAAAGTTGTGCAGTTAAATAAAAAAAAATGATAACGCCGGCAGCTATCTGGTAATCACATTTCTAACGTAAACAGACAATTCATCTGATAAATAAATCATAATGGTATAGAACATAAAGCTTTATTTGTATTTCATCAGAGACAGCAATATCCATGGAGCAGAATTAACAGAAACAATAAATACAGGTAAGTAATAAACCCTTCTTTCGCTTATTTATATCAATGTACAGAAATGCAGGGACTGTTCCATAAAATAAGCTTTATAAAATGATGTATAATCTCTGTAAAGCTCTGCGGAAATGTGTGGAGCTATATCAATAACAGGAAATAAATAAAAAAAATGAAATGTAAATTCTGTTATGTCTGACTTGTTAAAATGTTAAATAGGAAAGGTTGAAAATAACTTTAACTAAAGCGCTGACACTCGTATTACAGAACTAGAACTATAGCAGGGTGACTGTTACCCCAATGTTTCTATATATCTGTAACCTTGTTATGGGCTAAGGGGGCCCAGCCTGAAGGCCAGTTAGGGGGGGATTTGGGGTGAGTGCTTATTTGTGCCCTGGGTACCCCTGGAACTATAGCAGGGTGACTGTTACCCCAATGTTTCTATATATCTGTAACCTTGTTATGAGCTAAGGGGGCCCAGCCTGAAGGCCAGTTAGGGGGGGATTTGGGGTGAGTGCTTATTTGTGCCCTGGGTACCCCTGGAACTATAGCAGGGTGACTGTTACCCCAATGTTTCTATATATCTGTAACCTTGTTATGAGCTAAGGGGGCCCAGCCTGAAGGCCAGTTAGGGGGGGATTTGGGGTGAGTGCTTATTTGTGCCCTGGGTACCCCTGGAACTATAGCAGGGTGACTGTTACCCCAATGTTTCTATATATCTGTAACCTTGTTATGGGCTAAGGGGGCCCAGTCTGAAGGCCAGTTAGGGGGGGATTTGGGGTGAGTGCTTATTTGTGCCCTGGGTACCCCTGGAACTATAGCAGGGTGACTGTTACCCCAATGTTTCTATATATCTGTAACCTTGTTATGAGCTAAGGGGGCCCAGTCTGAAGGCCAGTTAGGGGGGGATTTGGGGTGAGTGCTTATTTGTGCCCTGGGTACCCCTGGAACTATAGCAGGGTGACTGTTACCCCAATGTTTCTATATATCTGTAACCTTCTTATAAGCTAAGGGGACCCAGCCTGAAGGCCAGTTAGGGGGGGATTTGGGGTGAGTGCTTATTTGTGCCCTGGGTACCCCTGGAACTATAGCAGGGTGACTGTTACCCCAATGTTTCTATATATCTGTAACCTTGTTATGAGCTAAGGGGGCCCAGCCTGAAGGCCAGTTAGGGGGGGATTTGGGGTGAGTGCTTATTTGTGCCCTGGGTACCCCTGGAACTATAGCAGGGTGACTGTTACCCCAATGTTTCTATATATCTGTAACCTTGTTATGAGCTAAGGGGCCCAGCCTGAAGGCCAGTTAGGGGGGGATTTGGGGTGAGTGCTTATTTGTGCCCTGGGTACCCCTGGAACTATAGCAGGGTGACTGTTACCCCAATGTTTCTATATATCTGTAACCTTGTTATGAGCTAAGGGGGCCCAGCCTGAAGGCCAGTTAGGGGGGATTTGGGGTGAGTGCTTATTTGTGCCCTGGGTACACCTGGAACTATAGCAGGGTGACTATTACCTCAATATTTCTAGTGCTTATTTATGCCCTGGGTGGCCTGCTGTGCCCATCTTTCCTTTTTTTTTTTGCGAATCGCAGTGAAACACAAAGGGAGCACAAATATTCGCAAATGAGATTGCGGTTTGTGCGAGCAGGCCCACTTTGCGCTAATTTTCACTTTGCGAATGTAATTTAGAATATTTGAAAAGCTTTCGCACTGTGAATAAAAAATTTCCAATTATGTTTGCGCAGTCTTGGCCAGCTTTACAAATATAAACACGTGCAGGGCAAATATGTTCACTGTGCAATTAATTTTATAAAAATATTATAATTTGATGTTTGACAGTCCCACTGTAAGAAGGACTGGCCATTAATGAACCTTTTGCCATCAATTGACTGCTCAACCAGCTTTACAGTCATGAAAGGTCAGAGAGCACCACCTATTGGTCAAGAGGGAGAGTAAGGAGATCAGTCTACATTGTGGGTCTGTGCAAGTCGCTTAGGAAGGCATTAATTAGCCAGGCATCAGGGAAAACAAACATCACGGGCTGCGGTTTGATAAAACTGACCAGATGCCTTTACATTGTCAAACCTGCCCCAGCAGTAACGCCCCCTCCCAGTCTCCGAAGGCCCTTCTCCTAGTCATGCTAGCCAGTATATTGAATGACTGGGCCTTTCTCACTGTATCTCCTATCATATACACCCCAGAAATCCCCATAAAGTCATAGATGTTTCTCCATTTAACCCTGAGGTGAATCTGGACCTGTCCACCAATTTGAGTCATTTACATGATGGATTGTTAATTGCTTCAGTAACTAAAGAACTTATTATTATTGTTATTATTATTATTATTAAAATTTATTTACAAAGCACCAACATATTCCGCAGCGCTGTACAATAAGTGGGTTTCATATATTGGACATAGAGAGTAACATATAAAGCAATCAATAACCGATACAAGAGGTGAAGAGAGCCCTGCCCAAAAGAGCTTACAATCTACAAGGAGAAAGGGTGGAGACACAAGGTGTGGGAATGGGCATGACAGAGTTGTGAGAGGTGGGGCACAGGTTATTGCTTTTAGCGGCACATTGAGGTTATTTTAAACTAGATTAGGGTAAGCTTCTCTAAATAAATGCTTTTTTAGAGATCTCTTGAAGGCAGAGAGATTGGGAGAAAGTCTTAACCATGTATTGCTTTCAGTCTATTTCAGTTCCCAATTCACCCCCCAAATGACTATGTTTTCGAGCTATAGACCATGAGCTTGTAGGCAACAGTCAACCCTTAGAAGCCAAGTGGCTGGCCATTCTTGTCTACAGGCAAACTCTTTCCATAAACATACTGTATTCTTAAATTTAAAACGATGTGGTGTCCAGGGTGAGTTTCAAGCATTTGCCTTAACTTAAAAGCTGCCAACTTTGGTCCTCTGGAAGCTGTCCA